>NC_058521.1:492070675-493320675 GCF_904849725.1 Hordeum vulgare subsp. vulgare | reverse complement strand
AAGATTTCTAACAAGAGGTGATGTCGCAAACTTACTCATAAGTGAAGGTGAATCAAGTGCAGAGCTAGATGGCAATTCCTTACCTCCCCTCATAGTTGAGGGCAAGACTTTGGTCTTCGGATCCTTCAGAGTCTTCATAGTGATCACTAGATATAAATCCCAAGTAACTCACACAATATAGCAATACCTCCCCGACAACGGCGCCAAAAAAATGCTGACGTCAGCTGTGCTTCCCCGGCAATGGCGCCAGAAAAGTGCTGATCCTGCAATCTCTAGTGTTAGCTAGATGAATGCTTATGACAAGGAACCTTCTCCTGCAACGGCACCAGAAGAATGCTGCTAGCACTCCCCGGCAATGAAACTGCAAGAATGTTGTTGATGGCCCACCAGCGCGTGGGTTCGTAGTAGTTTTCGAGGGTAGAGTATTCGACCCAAATTTGTAGATCGCCTTAAGGAGGTGAGAGAATACTCTCGAGTATTAGCAGCTGAATTTGTCGGATTCAACCACACCTGAAAGATTAGTATCTGCAAACACAGTAGTAACAGCAAAGTAGTATGATAACAACGGTGTCAGAAACGATCTGTTGACGGCAGACTATTCCTAACAATTGTATCAATGGCGCCTTCGTTGCCGCGTCGACGGAAGTTGTCAATTCCCATCAACGGTAGGTGAACCAACAGTGTAGCAGGTAGTAGCAGTGTAACGAGCAATAGCAGTGGCAAGGAACAGCAGTAGTGATAGTAGTAGCAAGTAGCAACAGTAGCAGCAGAGCAAGACAAGTAACAGCAGTAGCAACAGTAGTAGCAGCAGCAGAGCAAGACAAGTAACAGCAGTAGGAACAGTAGTAGCAGCAGCAGAGCAAGACAAGTAACATCAGTAGCAACAGTAGTAGCAGCAGCAGAGCAAGACAAGTAACAGCAGTAGGACAAACTCATAGGCAATGGGTCGGTGATTTGTTTGGATGATATTCATCATGCAACAGCTATAACACGGAGAGATATGTGGCTAGCTCCCGTTCGTCAATGTGATGTAGCCATGCATTCCGTGTGTCGTCATATGTGCTTAGGGAAAAGAACTTGCATGAAGTCTATTGTCCATCCCTCCCGTGGCAGCGGGGTCCAAAAGGAAACTACGGGATATTAAGGTTCTCCATTTAATAAAGAACCGGACCAACGCATTAGCACTTGGTGAACACATGAACTCCTCAAACTATGGTCATCACCGGGAGTGGTTCCGGTTATTGTCACTCCGGGGTTGCCAGATCATAACACATAGTAGGTAACTACAACTTGCAAGATCGGATCTAAAACACACATATATTGGTGGCAACATAATAATTTCAGATCTGAAATCATGGCACTCCGGCCCTAGTGACAAGCATTAGGCATGGCAAAGTAGTAGCAACATCAAATCTTACAACATAGTGGATACTAGGGATCAATCCCCATCAAAACTAACTCGATTACATGATAGATCTTATCCTACTCATCACCGCCCAGCGAGCCTACGAATAGATTACTCACGAATGACGAAGAGCTTCATGGAATTGGAGAGGGAAGAAGGTTGATGATGACGATGGCGATGATTTCCCCTCTGCGGAGCCCAAGACGGACTCTAGATCTGCCCTCCAGATGAAGAACAGGAGGTGGCGGCACCTCCGTATCAAAAACTCGACGAAAACTTCTCTTTTTATTTTTTCTGGGACGAAAGGCAACTTATAGAGCTGGAGTTGGGGGCAGCAGGTGCCTGTGGGCCCCACAAGCCTGCCCACCGCCACCAGGGGGGTGGCGGAGCAGGGGCTTGTGGCCCACTGGCCCACCCCCTGAGGTGGAACTTGGCGGAGATATTTTTGATATTTTCCAAAACTGCTCCCCGTAAATTTTCAGGACATTTGGAGAACTTTGATTTCTGCACAAAAATAACATCAAGGCAATTCTGCTGAAAACAACGTCAATCCAGGTTAGTTCCATTCAAATCATGCAAATTATAGTCCAAAACAAGGGAAAAAGAGTTTGGAAAAGTAGATACATTGGAGACGTATCAGACCCCTCTTAACATTCTCAGCACGCTTTATCCGTCCGCTATGCACCGGCGCTTCCGGTGGCCTCCGTTGAATATGTCCAAACCATCTGAGACAATGCTGGACCAGCTTCTCTTCAATCGGTGCTACCCCAAGTCTCTCTCGTATAACGTCATTCCGTACCCGATCCTTCCTTGTATGGCCACATATCCATCTCAACAAGCGCATATCTGCTACACCTAACTGTTGGATATGTCGTCTCTTGGTTGGCCAACACTCCGCGCCATACAACATCGCAGGTTAGGACTATACACATCAAAAATGTATTACTTCCAACAAGATACTTTCTTGTTCCATCTCATGGAAAATGAGGCCTTCATTCATCTTTCCCATGTGGTATAATTTGCATGTCTCAAGTGATTCAAAATCAAGTGAGTCGAAACGATCCATCAGCATGGAGTTTCTTCGTGCATTAATACCAATAGGTATGGTTTGCATGTTTCAAGCATTTCAAAAATGAGTGAGTACAAAGATCCATCACTTTGGAGCTTCTTCATGTATTTTATACCGACATGACCCAAGCGGAAGTACCACAAGTAAGTGGTACTATCATTACTACTTTGTATCTTTTGGCATCAATATTATGAACATGTGTATCACTACGATCGAGATTCAATAAACCATTGAAGGTAATTATTCAAGCAAATAGAATAACCCTTATTCTCCTTAAATGAATAATCGTACTGCAATAAACACGATCCAATCATGTTCATGCTCAACGCAAACACCAAATAACAATTCTTTAGGTTTAACACCAATTTCGATGGTAGAGGGAGCGTGCAATGTTTGATCACATCAACATTAGAATTACTTCAAACACACATCGTCACCTCCCCTTGCTAGTATCCTTTTAATCCGTAGCTATAACTTCGAGTTACTAACACTTACCAACTGAACCGGTATCTAATACCTTGGTGCTACTAGGAATACTAGTAAGATACACATCAATATCAGGTATATCCAATATACTTTAGTCGAATTTGCCAACCTTCTCATCTACCAAGTATCTAGGGTAGTTCCACCTCAGTGACCGTTCCCCTCATAACAGAAGCACTTAGTCTCGGGTTTGGGTTCAACCTTGGGTTTCTTCATTAGAGCAGCAACTGATTTTCTGTTTCATGAGGTGTTTCCTCTAGCCCTTGCCCTTCTTGAAACTAGTGGTTTACTAACCATCAACAATTGATGCTCCTACTTTATTTCTACTTTCGCAGTGTCAAACATTGCGAATCTCTCAAGGATCATTATATCTATCCTTGATATGTTATAGTTCATCACGAAGCTCAAGCAGTTTTCTGGCAGTGACTTTCGAGAACCATCATTATCTCATCTGGAAGTTTAACTCCCACTTGATTCAAGCAAGTGTTGCACTTAGATAATCTGAGCACATGCTCAATGATTGAGCTTTTCTCCTCTTACTTTGTAGACAAAGAATCTTGTCGGAGGTCTCATACCTCTCAACAAGGGCACGAGCATGAAATCCAAATTTCATCTCTTAGAACATCTCATATGTTCCGTGACGTTAAAAAACGTTTTCAGCGCCTCAATTTAAACCGTTAAGTATTACGCACTGAACTATCACGTAGTCATCAAAAACGTGTATGTCAGATATTCGCAACATCCATAGACGATGCTCGAGGTTCAGTACACCAAGTGGTGCATTAAGGACATAAGCCTTCTATGTAGCAATGAGGACAATCCTCAGTTCATGGACTCTGTCCGCAAAATTGCTACTAGCATCTTTCAACTAAATTTTCTCTAGGAACATATAAAAACAGTAGAGCTACAGTGCCAGCTACAACATAATTTGCAAATACCTATTGACTATCTTCATGATAATTAGTTCAATTAATCATATTACTTAAGAACTTCCACTCAAATAGACATCCTTCTAGTTATTCGAGTGGCGCATGATCCAACTCCAGTAACTCAAGTCCGATCATCACGTGATTTGAGCATAGTTTCAGTGGTGAACATCTCCATGTTCATCATATCAACTATATGATTCATGCTCGACCTTTCGGTCTCTTGTGTTCCGAGGCCATGTCTGTACATGCTAGGCTCATCAAGTTTAACCCGAGTGTTCTGTGTGTGCAACTGTTTTGCACCCGTTGTATGTGAACGTTGAGTCTATCACACCCGATCATCACGTGGTGTCTCGAAATGATGAATTGTCGCAACGGTGCACAGTCGGGGAGAACACAATTTTATCTTCAAATTTTAGTGAGGGGTCACCTTATAATGCTACCGTCGTTCTAAGAAAAATAAGGTGCATAAAAAGGATTAACATCACATGCAATTCATAAGTGACATGATATGGCCATGATCTTGTGCTTCTTGATCTCCATCACCAAAGCACCGACATGATTTTCATCGTCACCGACGCCACACCATGATCTCCATCATCGTGCCGCCATTGAGGTTGTCATGCTATCTATGCTATTACTACTAAAGCTACAACCCAGCAACATAGTAAACGCATCTGCAAGCACAAACGTTAGTTTAAAGACAACCCTATGGCTCCTGCCGGTTGCTGTAGCATCGACGTGCAAGTCGATATTTAACTATTACAACATGATCATCTCATACATCCAATATATCACATCATGTCTTTGGCCATATCACATCACATGCATACCCTGCAAAAACAAGTTAGAGGTCCTCTAATTTGTTGTTGCATGTTTTACGTGGCTGCTATGGGTATCTAGTATGATCGCATCTTACTTACGCAAAACCACAACGGTGATGTGCAAATTTCTATTTAACCTCTCTTCAAGGACCGCCTCGGTCAAATCCAATTCCACTAAAGTTGAAGAAACATGCACCCGCCAATCATATTTATGCAACAAGTTGCATGTTAGTTGATGAAACCGGTCTCTCGTAAGCGTACGAGTAATGTTTGTCCGGGCTGCTTCAATCCAACAATATAGACGAATCGAGAAAAGACTAAGGAGGGAAGCAAATCGAACATCAACGCCCACAAATACTTTTGTGTTCTACTCGATATTACATCTATGCATGAACCTAGCTCTGATACCACTGTTGGGGAATGTTGCATGGGAAACAAAAAATGTCCTACGCACACGAAGACCTATCATGGTGATGTTCATCTACGAGAGGGAGATTGGATCCACATACCCTTGTAGATCTCTAACCGGAAACGTTAATAAAGGCGGTTGATGTAGTGGTACGTCTTCACAATCCGTCCCATGAACCGTCCCACGATCCGTCCCACGGACCGTCTCGCGATCCATCCCACGATCCTTCTCGATCAAGTGCCGAACGGACGGCACCTCCGCATTCCACACACGTACAGCTCGATGACGATCTCTGCCTTCTCGATCCAGCTAGAGGGGCGGGGAAGTAGATGAGTTCGCCGGTAGCATGACTGCGTGCCGATGATGGTGATGATCTATTCCTGTCCGGCTCCGCCCGAGCTCCGCAGAAAACCGATCTAGAGGAAGAACTACAATCTAGAGGAGAGGGCAGCACGGGGCAAAGTTGTGTCTCAAAAGCCTTAAACCTCTAGTATATATAGGAGTAGGGGAGGGGCAGCCTTGGCGCACCAAGGAAGACCTCCTTGGGTCAGCCTAAGTGGGGAAGGGAGGAGTCCTCCTCCAATCCCACTAGGATTAGGACTCCTTCCTTATTTCCCCACCTCTTTTGGATTTTCCACTTTTTCCTCATGGGCTTTCCTTGGATGACTTTGTCAGCCCATTATACCTTATTGCGCATCCAATAAACCCACGTGGAGCCATTGGGGCATGGTGGGCCCACCCAGTTGCCGCCGAAACACATTCGTCACTCCCGATACACTGTCGGCAATGCCCGAAAACCTTCCGGAATCCAAACACCAACTTCTTTTATATCAATCTTCATTTCCGAACCATTCTGGAACTCCTCATGACGTCCAGGATCTCATACGGGACTCCGAACAAAACTTCGGTCACCAACACATATAACTCAATGATGCCCCACAAGTGTAGGGGATCTATCGTAGTCCTTTCGATAAGTTAGAGTGTCGAATCCAACAAGGAGCAGAAGGATGATTCGTAGCAAGTAGCAAGTAACAAGTAGCAATAGTAATAAAGGTGCAGCAAAGTGGCCCAATCCCTTTTGTAGCAAGGGACCAACTTGGACAAACTCTTATAGGAGGTAAAACGCTCCCGAGGACACACATGAATTTCTATCAAGCTAGTTTTCATCAAGTTCATATGATTCGCGTTCGGTACTTTGATAGTTTGATATGTGGGTGGACCGGTGCTTGGGTGCTTCCGTTACTTGGAAAAACCTCCCACTTATGATTAACCCCTCTCGCAAGCATCCGCAACTACGAAACAAGAATTAAGACAAAGTCTAACCATATCATTAAACTAGTGGATCGAAATCAGCCCCTTACGAAGCAACGCATAAACTAGGGTTTAAGCTTCTATCACTCTAGCAACCCATCATCTACTTACTACTTCTCAATGCCTTCCTCTAGGCCCAAATAATGGTGAAGTGTTATGTAGTCGACGTTCACATAACTCCACTAGAGGAAAAACAACATACAACGCATCAAAATATCGAACGAATACCAAATTCACATCACTACTTATATCAAGACTTATCCCATGTCCTCAGGAACAAAAGTGACTACTCACAAAGAATAATAATATTCATGACCAGAGAGGTATTGAATAGCATCAAGGATCTGAACATATAATCTTCCACTGAGTAATCCAACTAGCATCAACTACAAAGAATAATTAACACTACTAGCAACCTTACAAGTACCAATCGGAGTCGCGAGACGGAGATTGGTCACAAGAGATGAACTAGGGTTTGGAGAAGAGATGGTGCTGATGAAGATGTTGATGGAGATGAGTCCCCTCCGATGAGAGGAGTGTTGGTGATGACGATGGCGACGATTTCCCACTCCGGGAGGGAAGTTTCCCCGGCAGGACGGCCTTGCCGGAGCTCTAGATTGGTTCTACTCAAGTTCCGCCTCCTGGCGGCGGCGATTCCTCCTGAAAGCCTCCTCTTGATTTTTTCGGGAACGAAACCCTTCTTATAGCAAAAGAGGGGAGCCGGAGGGCCAACAGGGAGCCCACAAGCCCCCTAGGCGTGGCCAGGGGGTAGGCCGCGCCTAGGAGGCTTGTGGCCTCCCGGTGGCTCCCCTCTGGTACTTCTTCCGCCCAGTATTTTTTATAAATTCCAAAATAATTCCT
Organism: Hordeum vulgare subsp. vulgare; assembly: GCF_904849725.1. Lineage (NCBI taxonomy): Eukaryota > Viridiplantae > Streptophyta > Magnoliopsida > Poales > Poaceae > Hordeum > Hordeum vulgare. The sequence goes on along the minus strand of NC_058521.1, from coordinate 493,313,387 downwards.
CGTTGATTTTCACGGATTTTGGATTTGTGTAGAATAGGTATCTCAAACTTGCTCCGTTTTCAGGCCAGAATTCCAGGTGCCGGCATTCTTCCTCTTCATGTAAACCTTGCAAAATAAGAGAGAAAAGGCATAAGTATTGTACCGTGAAGTGTAATAACAACCCATAAAGCGATAAATATCAACATAAAAGCATGATGCAAAATGGACGTATCAACTCCCCCAAGCTTAGACTTCGCTTGTCCTCAAGCGGAAACCGAGATCAATAAATATGCCCACATGTTTAGAGAAAGAGGTGTCGACAAAGCAGAATACGGACATGCAGGCATCATGATCATAGTTAGAACAGCAATATCATCATATAATCTCTTATGCTAAAGTGATAATTCCTTCACAAAGTAAAGTATGGATCAAGAACCTTATTGAGAATTAACAACCAATAGCCTTTAGTAATTGAAGCAATTTTAATTTATCATAACATCAGAAAGAGTCAAATAAGAGCTTGTAAATCAAATCCACATACTCAATCATCCTTCCGTCTCCTACAATTGCTAAAACTCACGTGCTACTCATGAGATCAAAGTTTCAGTTGGACACAAAGAAAGATAGGGGCTTATAGTTTTGCCTCCCAACTACTTACCTAAAGGGTAATGTCAACAATAATAATTCATGAGTACTTACTTCCAAGTTTACATATGAACATAGATCTTTCCTTAGCATATGACGTTAGCCAAGATAAAGCCGAAATAAGGAATTGGTGTAGATCACCAAGACTCTTTCAAGGGCAAAAAGTAAAGGTACAAGATAGGCCCTTCGTAGAGGGAAGCAAAGGTTGTCATGCGCTTTTGAGGTTTGGATGTGTGTCCTCTAAGTGTGAAGGAACGTCACCTTATATTGCCTCCTGTGATAAAGAACTTTATTATGCAGTCTGTCGCTTTTATGTCTTCCTCATGACAGGTTCGTACAAAGCTTATTTTCCACACACTAATAGATCATACATATTTAGGGAGCAATTTTTATTGCTTGCACCAATGACAACTTACTTGAGGGATCTTATTCAATCCATAGGTAGGTATGGTGGACTCTCATGGCAAAACTAGGTTGAAGGTTTATGGATGCACAAGTAGTATCTCTACTTGGTGCAGAAGTTTTGGCTGATATGAGGTGGAAGCAAGCATCACATGCTAAGGGATCTCTAGTCATATAACATTGTTCGAACCAAGCAAACATAATTCATTATGTTGTCTTCCTTGTCCAGCATCTACTTCTAAGCATGCAATAGTTTAGTGAGTGTTCACAATCATAGATGGTGTCAAAGATGATATATTTATATGTGAACCTATCTTTCCTTATTACTTCCTATTAATTGCAACAATGACCAAGGTCTACGTTTGTCCACCCACAACAAGTTTCAATCAACATTCTTTTTATATGTGAAGCCATCACTTCCCATAAGATCATCACATGATATTTCATGCTTTTGTTCTTTCATCATTCTTTTCTTTCAGATCATGGCATGAAGCAAGGCCCTTAACTAAAACACTCTTTATATTATGACTCACGAACTCGAATACATCGGAGGTGACACAAAGCAAAACTCAAGCCTAAAACACTAAGAACTTTATTCTACTAGAGAAAGATAAAACCAGAAAGGATCGAATTAAGAAAAGGTAAAGGCAAAAGATGTGATGGTGATACAATACCGGGGCAACTCCCCCAAGCTTGGCACAAGCCAAGGGGGTTGCCCATACCCGTGCTTAGTTGTCTTCCTTTGGAGGTGATGGTGGTGGAGTTGTTGCAGAGTTCTTGGACTTGTTTAACTTCCTCTTGAACACAAAGTTCTGCTCCTTCAGATCGTTGATTTCCTCTTCAAGCCTCAACACCCTTTGGCATAATTCTTGCTTACTCTCTTGCATAATACAAGAAGGGGTAAACAAAATCTTAGGCTTCTTCCTTGAGTTAGGAAGGCTCGTCTTCTTGAACTCTACGTGTGTGTTTCCAGATTGAGGTAGAGGAGCTTCCTCTTCATCGGAACTTGTTCCTTCCTTCCCCTTGGGATCATATTCTTCTTCCTCATTAGTGATCCAACCATAATGATCCATGTCCCCATAGATCTTGGGGTTAGCAAGGTAATATACCACATAGCTCTCCCCCTCTAAACCTTGAGAAGACATCCTTGCCCTAAATCTGCGGCAGAAACAGCTCGAAACAAAAACAGAGGAAAATTGCGTGATACGAGGGTCAGACCTTTCGGAAGAATATATAATGATTATTTCCTGACCAGAAGGAGTACTCTGCAAGAAAACGGAGTCCGGGAGGCACACGAGGTGGTCACAAGGCCCCCAGGCGCGGCCAGGGGGTGGCCCGCGCCTGGCAGGCTTGTCGCCTCCTCGTGCGCTTTCCGGACTACTTTAAATTTTTCTAATGAGGAAAAAATTCCAAAACGGAGAAAAATTCCAAGTGGAAAGTTTTGGAGTCGGTTTACTTACCGAATCACATACCTCTTCGTTTTCGGAGTCTGAAACAGGCTGATAAATAACCCTTATGTACTCCTCCGGAGTTATGGTATTGATAATAATGCTTTCAACATTTATGGGAGTACCTGAGATATAATGCTTGATTCTTTGCCCATTTACCACTCTCGGAAAATTACCTTCCATGTTATTGATCTTGATGGCACCGGATAGATATACTTCCTCAACAATGTAAGGACCTTCCCATTTAGAGAGAAGCTTGCGTGCAAAAAATCTTAAACGAGAATTATATAGCAAGACATAATCACCCACATTGAACTCACATTTTTGTATCCTTTTATCATGCCACCTCTTAACCTTTTCTTTGAAAAACTTGGCATTTTCATATGCCAGAGTTCTCCATTCATCAAGCGAGCTAATATCAAATAACCTCTTCTCACCAGCAAGTTTGAAATCAAAGTTGAGCTCTTTGATTGCCCAATAAGCCTTATGCTCTAGCCCAAGAGGTAAATTACATGCTTTGCCGTAAACCATTTTGTACGGACACATGCCCATGGGATTCTTATAAGCAGTTCTATAAGCCCAGAGTGCATCATCAAGCTTATTAGACCAATTCTTTCTAGACCTATTGATAGTCTTTTGAAGAATTAGTTTAATCTCTCTATTACTTATCTCTACTTGACCACTGGACTGAGGATGATAGGGAGATGCAATTCTAGGATTGACATCGTACTTAGCAAGCCTTTTACGGAAAGCACCATGAATAAAATGTGAACCACCATCAGTCATTAGATATCTAGGGACTCCAAATCTAGGGAAAATAACTTCTTTAAGCATCCTGATAGAGGTGTTGTGATCAGCACTACTTGTTGGGATAGCTTCTACCCACTTAGTAACGTAATCAACAGCAACTAGGATGTGAGTATACCCATTGGATTTTGGAAAAGGTCCCATATAATGAAAACCCCAAACATCAAATGCTTCAATGACAAGTGAATAATTCATAGGCATTTCCTGACGTTTACTGATATTACCTATTCTTTGACATTCGTCGCAAGACAAGACAAACTTACGGGCATCCTTGAAGAGAGCGGGCCAATAGAAACCTGATTGCAATACCTTGTGCGCACTTCTATCTCCCGCATGGTGTCCTTCGTAAGCCTCGGAGTGACACTTCTGTAGGATCTGTCCCTGGTCATGTTCAGGTACACAAAGTCTAATAACACCATCTACTCCTTCCTTATAAAGGTGAGGATCATCCCAAAAGTAATGAATCAAAGAAGAATTGCTTGTTTTGCTGGTATGTGAAACTAGGTGGTATATATTTGGCAATGATATAATTTGCATATTCACCATACCACGGTGTACTATGTGAAGTATTGATGACATTCAATTGCTCATCAGGAAAGCTATCATCAATAGGTTGTGGGTCATCAAGAACATTCTCCAACCTAGACAAGTTATCTGCTACGGGGTTCTCAGCACCCTTCCTATCGACAACATGCAAATCAAATTCTTGTAGCAAGGGAACCCATCTGATAAGTATAGGTTTAGCATCTTTATTTTCCATGAGGTACTTAATAGCAGAGTGATCAGTGTGAATAGTGACTTTGGAATCAACTACGTAAGATCTGAACTTTTCACATGCAAACACGACTGCTAAAAATTCCTTTTCAGTAGTAGCATAGTTTCTTCGGGCACTGTCTAGAGTTTGACTAGCATAGTGAATAACATTCAACTTATTATCAACTCTTTGTCCGAGAATGCCAACAACATAATCACTAGCATCACACATGATTTCAAAAGGTAAGCTCCAATCAGGTGGTTGAACAATAGGCGTAGTTATCAAGGCCTTCTTAAGTATTTCGAAGGCTTCGTCACAATCATCGTCAAAAACAAAAGGAATGTCCTTTTGCAAGAGATTGGTAAGAGGCCTAGAAATCTTAGAAAAGTCCTTAATGAACCTTCTATAGAAATCAGCATGACCAAGGAAACTTCTTATACCTTTGATATCTGTAGGGCATGGCATTTTCTCGATCGCATCAACCTTAGCCTTATTGACTTCAATACCTCTTCCAGAAATTTTATGTCCTAAGACGATGCTTTCATTAATCATAAAGTGGCACTTCTCCCAACTCAAGACAAGATTGGTAGCTTTACATCTCTGCAAGACTCGGTCAAGGTTGCTGAGGCAATCATCAAAAGAAGACCCGTAAACGGAGAAGTCATCCATGAAAACCTCAACAATCTTTTCACAAAAATCAAAGAATATGGCCATCATACATCTTTGAAAGGTGGCAGGTGCATTACATAAGCCAAAAGGCATACGTCTGTAAGCAAAGGTACCGAAAGGGCAGGTGAAAGTGGTTTTCTCCTGTAAGCAACTGGTATTTGGGAGAAACCAGAATAACCATCTAGAAAGTAGAAATGTGTGTGTTTAGACAGTCTTTCTAGCATTTGGTTGATAAATGCCAAAGGGTAATGTTCTTTCCTAGTGGATTTATTCAATTTTGTAAAATTGATCACCATCATATAGCCACTAATAATCCTGTGTGGGATCAATTCATCCTTATCATTAGGGACAATGCTAATACCTCCCTTCTTAGGGACGCAATGCACCGGACTCACCCAATCACTATGAGCAACAGGATAGGTAATACCTGCTTCCAGGAGCTTTAGTATTTCTTTTCTTACTACCTCTTTCATCTTAGTATTTAATCTCCATTGATGATGGGCAACTAGTTTGGAATCAGGATCGGTTTTAATCTTGTGCTGGCATAGAGTGGGACTAATGCCCTTAAGATCATCAGGAGTATATCCAATAGCAGCACGGTGCTTCCTCAGAGTTTTCAATAATTTATTTTCTTCGTGCTCTGAGAGGCTAGCACTAATTATAACATGATATATCTCTTTTTCATCGAGATAAGCATACTTAAGAGTATCAGGTAACTGCTTCAGCTCAAACACAGGATCACCCTTTGGTGGGGGTGGATCTCCAAGCAGTTCAACAGGAAAATCATTCTTAAGGATAGGATGTTGTTCTAAGATAACTCTATCTATCTCATTCCTTTCATCCATATGGATATCATTTTCATGCTCAAGCAAGTATTGCTCTAAAGGATCAGTAGGAGGCACAACAATAGAAGCTAGGGCAATAATTTCATCCTTACTAGGCAACTCTTTTTCATCAGGTTGTCTACCAAACTTAGAGAAATTGAACTCATGTGACACACCTTCAAAGCCAATAGTGAAAGTTTGCTTCTCACAGTCAATATGAGCATTGACAGTATTGAGGAAAGGTCTGCCAAATATGATGGGGCAAAAGCTAACTTGTGTGGTAGCAAGAACGAGAAAATCAGCACGATACTTCGTTTTACCACACAAGACTTCAACATCCCTAACAATTCCCAAAGGGTAGATAGTATCTCTATTGGCAAGCTGAATAGTGACATCAATAGGTTCCAACTCAATAGGTGCAATATCGTCTTTAATTTCATCATATAGAGATTGAGGTATTGCACTAACACTAGCACCCACGTCACATAAACCATGATAACAATGATCTCCTATCTTAACAGAAACAACAGGCGTGCCAACAACAGGCCTATGTTTGTCTCTAGTATGAGGTTTAGCAATTCTAGCAGCATCTTCACAGAAGTGAATATCATGTCCCTCAACATCGTTGGACAGGAGATCTTTGATAATAGCAATGCTAGTTTCAACTCTAATTTGCTCAGGGGGTGTAGGTGTCCTAATGTAGCCCCTACGTATCACAGTTGAAGATTTAGAATGATCCTTTATCCTAACAGGGAAAGGTGGTTTCTCAATGTTAGTAATGGGGTCCGGTTGTAGTTCCATGATCCAGTATCATGACATAGCCTATACCATGTCAATGCTTTATCCCTCAAAGAAAAGGGAAAGACCTTCTTCTTGACCTCATCCTCGGGCAAACCTGCAAGCTTAAATAAACCACAAAATTCATCTACATAGATTCGATGCAAGTCGGGATGTGATGTACCATCTCCTGTCTTCACAATGGGTTGTCACAAGCGTTGGTTCTTATTTTGTTTATTAGTAAGCTTGTGAACCCATTTTCTAGTATGTGTGTGTGGGAATGATATGTCTTGCACTTTGTATCTCATTTCATCAAGACTATGTTGATGAGAAATGACCATCCCTATATTAGTCTTCTCAAGTGCTTTGCCATGACTCATACACATTACTTTGTTTGAGCCTATTCTTAAGTTGCTTCTATTACATGTTGCTCAAACATTTGTTTTGTGCAATTGATATGCTTATTGTCTCATCTATCCTCTTGCACTCGTTGTGTGTTTTATAAATTCTGGGGGAGCAACGATCCTATTTTGTGCACCTGTGTCAAATACAATAATATCATATTAGTGCACAAATCATGGGGAGCTTCTCTAGTTTTTGATAAAGCACTATGTTGCCTTTATCATAATATCTTTTATTCATGTGGTTCGAAGGACCATATGATTGTTTGTTCCATCTGGAATTCTTTGATTGCCTGCCTCTATCTTTGTATGTCTTTGTGGCATACGATTCTTTTTGCAATTTTTGGGTCCTTAATATAGTTTGTTTTCCTCCAACTACTTATCATTGTATTTGTATATTTTTCTGCACTCATTTGCTGAGAAGTACACACTTTTTGGAGGACCACCTACTATATTTGCCTTCTAAACTGTTCGTCCATTTTGGCAATCGATGCCAATGGGGGAGAAGTTTAGAGAGTTTACTATGGATATGTTTAGAGGGTTTTGCTTTTATTGCGTAAGCATTTACATCTTGCTCACATGCATTATTACCTTGTATGTGTGCGCTTGGTTATGCTTATTTCCTTATATAAACTCTCTTGAAGTGGTTGTCTTCAATTACCAAAATGGGGGAGATTGTTAGAGCATATATCTCCATATGTGGTTTTGGTAATTGATGACAATTCCTATGGACTAATGGTTGCCTTAAGTTATATTTATAGGATTTGTCCATAGGAGCTTCCTGAAATCCATCTGTTGGGTTCAAGGAGTTTATATGTTGACGAAGATGTTATTCAAGTTATTATCCAAAGAATGGTCATAGAAACACTAGGTTGATCAAGATCTCAGACAAAGAGTAAATCAAGATGATCAACACACTGCTTTTATTGCAATTTGTCCATTGGCACTTCTTGAAGTCCATCTGTTGGGTTCAAGGAGTTTATATGTTGACCAAGATGTTATTCAAGTTATTATCCAAAGAATGGTCGTAGAAACACTAGGTTGATCAAGATCTCACACAAAGAGTAAATCAAGATGATCAACACACAAAGCGTATAAGATGTACCGAGAGGGATCAAGTGATCCCATGGTAAGGTAAGCATTGTCCATTACGTGTTTGTGTACTAACCCATGGTCTTTGTGGGACTCCTATGTGGGGGTTAGGTGTGTTTCCATTGGGCTTGCATCAAAAGGAAGATCTCATACAACCCATGAAGGATGACGTCAAGTGGTGATCGTCATCAAGATTGTGGTGTGCAAGTTCAAGCGGATCAGCATGAATATATCATCGAAACTATTGTCAATGATCATGTGCTGACAAGGACAACCTCATGTGCTAACAAGGACAAGATCAAGATAAGCATTCCTGAGCACTACATGCTTGATTCTTGTGGATGTACACATGGTGGACAGGACAAGATCAAGATAAACATTCTTGAGAACTTCATGCTTGATTCTTGTGGATGTTCACATGGTGGACAAATGAAGATGAATACATAAGCTAGGCTTTCCGCATTGTGTATGGGAAAGCTACTTGAAGACTTCATCATGTCTTGCTTTCAACTTGAGCCAAGAAGGAACAACAACATCAAGCTCAGGTGAAAGGGCTAACTCACAGGTATCAGTTCCTTTGACGTTAGTTGTGCGGAGTGATGATCAGCGAATAAAAGTATACACCCAGGTATGGATCATCAGTACTCTTTTATAATTCTTGAGTCCTTAGGGATCCCGCACTATTAAGAGGGGATCACAGGTTTTGCGATGAACTTGCTCAAACTACATCATCACTTTCTGCTCAGACCACATCTCCACTGTTTTGTTGTTATCTGAAAACAGAACCACTGCCTCGGACATCCGGCTTTCTCCGGACGTCCGAGGATCGAACGACTGACTAGTTCGGAAATCCGGAATCCTATACGAGAGAAATCAGAGCCATATAACTCGGACGTCCGGCTACCTCCGGACGTCCGAGGCCCGGATGTCCGGCCAAGTCCCGGAAATCCGGAAGCCTGCACCAGTAGAAGTTGAGTTCTATATCTCGGAAATCCGGCTCCCTCCGGACGACCGAGTGCCGGACGTCCGACACCCGTCGGAAATCCGGAACCTACCACCAGTAGAAGTTGAGCTGTATAACTCGGATTTCTCGTCCTCACCGGACGTCCGTATGCTGATAAATTCAAATATGTTCAGGCACATCTACAGGCCTCGGACGACCGACCCGTGTCGGATGTCCGGGCGCTGATGAATTCTGAATAGTTCTAGTCATGCCTAAAGGTCTCGGACGTCCGACCCTGGTCGGACGTCCGGTCCCTCGCGGACGCCCGGACTTCCGACAACTGTCGGACGTCCGGACCCTGTGTGACTTAAAGTGTCCCCAACGGCTCTTTTTCTCTCCACACTATAAATACCCCCCTCCCACTTCATGAGAGGGTTTCCCAACACAGCCTTATCCTCTTAAGAACACACTTCCACCTCACACACATTTGCTCACTCCAAATCTTAGATCCCAAGAGCATTTGTGAGCCCCTTTGAGAGTTGTTCCAATCAAAAGATAGATCTTCTCCCTCTCCTTCTCTCAACCCAAGCTATTTGTGATTTGAGCAAGTTTTGAGCATTCCCCATGATCTTATTACTCTTGGAGGTTGGAGACTCCTAGGCGGTAGGAGTTCTTCGGAGAGGAATCAATTCGTGTGATTTCCCTCGGAAAAGTTTGTGAGGGTTTGGAAGCCACCTGAAAGGCTTACCACTAGTGGTTGAGAAACACCTTCGTGGTGTTATCTCAAAGGGAGAATAGGGTGAGCCTTCGTGGCGTTGGTGTGCCTTCGTGGTAACATCCACCTCTCTAACGGTGACTAGCTTCCCTCCAAGGAAGTGAACATCGGGATACATCTTCGTCTCAGTGACCTTGGTTATCCTTAACCCTAACTCCTTACTTGTGGTTTACTTGTGTTATTTGAGCATACATACATTGCATATTGCTTGTGCTCATTATATTGTGTTGGCTATTTCTTGTACAAGATTAATCATTCAAGCATACCCTCTATATCCACACGTACATACTTGCAACCCTTGATATATCGTGTGATATAGTGTGATCTAGTATCTTGTGTTATTTACCTACTTGTCGTGTGATATAGCTCAAGTAAGTTTGTGTAACTTACTTGTGCTTGTTAGTAACTACATTGTGTCCATCTTGGTAGATCGTGTTTTTGATACACGTTGCAGTGCCTAGTGCATTTAGGATTTGTGCTTGACAAGTACCCTCTTAGTTTATTTCCGCATTAGGTTCAAGCCAAATCTGAAGAAGTTTTTAAATAGCCTATTCACGCCCCCTCTAGGCGTCATCGAGGTCTTTTCAATTGGTATCAGATCTAGGTCTCTCTTTAATTAGGTTTCACGACCTAGAGAGTATCGATGTCGACTATTGGATTAGTACACAATGGCATCTTTGACTTTGATGGCACAAATTATACCCTATGGAGAATTTGTATGCTTCATCACTTTCGGGCCATGGGCCCAAATACTTTACGAATTGTTCTTGTAGGGATTGCCGACAAAAAGGATGATGCATCTTCATCTACTAATGAAATGTATCTTGATTGTAAGGCCTTTCTTGCCATTCATCGAACCATAAGTCCTGAAGTGTTCAAGTCTATCTCGACTTGCAAGTCAGCTTATGAAGTTTGGACTAAACTTGAAGATATATATGGTGGGTCCAATCTTGATGAAGACGGTATTATGATGAAGGAGTTGGTGCATGAGCTCTTCACTCTTTTCGATCTTAAAGAGTCCACCACTACTCCCATATCCGATTGCTTGCACACTTCAGCATCTTCAATCTCACAAGGTAATGACATGGTGAGTGAAGAAATGTATGTTGATGAAAATGGCATAGCCTCTATGGACACGAGCATATCTAGCACCACACATAGTGTAAATTATTGTGCTGATAGGTCATGCATTTCACCTAAAGATTCCTTGACAAATGTATGTGGTGATATGCCTGCTTCCTCGTGTCCTCTTGATCAAAATATCTTGTTTCTCCCTAGTTTCTCTATGACTAACCATTTAAGGGAAATCAAGAAATATGAAGTACTTTTGACTAATGAAGAATCTGATTCACCAAAAGAATCATCATCAACTCCTCCAGTTCACATGTGCCTCATGGCAAGAGGTAATAATGAGGTATCATCTTCCCTGTGCAATAACGATGATATTTGCGATGATGATGATGATGATGACTTGATTGAAAATATCTATGTGAACAGTAAAATTCTTCATAAAGCTAAAAATAACTCTCTTCAAAGGTTCCAAGATGTTCTTGCTTACTTTGAAAACTGTAATGATTCACTTAATCATGAACAAGCTAAAAGTGAACAACTTGAACATGAACTTGAGAAGAGTCATCAAGCATGTAGAGACTTAAGATCTTCAAAAGGAGAGACTGAAGTTGCTCATGATAAACTTAAAAGGGATTTTGAGGTCCTTCTACTTGAATGCAATAATGTCAAGGGAGAGCTCATCAAAACCTCTAAGATCTATGAGGAACTTCAATCTACTCATGAGAAGTCTCTATTTTCTACTTACTCCTCTCATATTGTTGATGATACTTGTACATCTAACTCTACCTCTCTTGAAGTGTCAACATTGAAGGAGAATGTTGAGCTACGTGCTCAACTTGATTTACTAACTAGCAATTATGGGAAGTTGGAATAAAACCATGTAATTCTCACAAGCTCTCATGCCGATCTTCTAACATCCCATAATGTGCAAAAGTTAGCTCATGAGGCTATCATCACCAAGGTAACATCAAGCGAGCCTCATGTGGACAATGGCACTACTTCTAGTCAAAGTACTATATTTCCATGTGCTAGTCCTCGTAATTCGTCTACTCATAATGTTGCTACCTCGTGTGATGAATTACTTTCCTTGCCTTGTTGCTCTAACATTGAAGCTTACACTTCCTCTAGTACTTGCATTGATACTAACCGTGCATAGGAAATCAAAGAGCTCAAGGCCCAAGTCACTTCTTTGAAGAAAGACTTGGAACAGTGTCATGAAGGGATGCCCACACTCAACAACGTCCTGTGTGAGCAAACATCTCCGAATGACAAAAATGAGTTTGGAGTAAACTCAAACAAGAACAAGAGGGGCCTAGAACAAGTCAATAATTCGGCCAAAATCATTTGCTTCAAGTGCAAAGTTAAAGGTAGATCTTGCCCTCTGAAGACGAAGTCTCAAAGTCACAAGCAACAAGGGAAGCGGCCACAAACTCAATCACATATTCAACTACAAGTTGAAGGAAGGCCTCTTCCCAATAAGACCCAAGCCAACACTCCCCGAGGTGAGAAATCAACTGGGAAGAAAGCAAAGGGTAGATGTTGCTACTTATGTCGTCAGAAGGGTCACGTCGCTTCGTCTTGCACAAGAGGTAACTTATCCAACCCAATCACTATTGATGATATCTATACCCTTGGGAAGGATAAGGGTGGCAATGTTTTTGCCAAGTTTGTTGGTACTCAAAATGGTGTCAAGAAAAGAACCATTTGGGTTGCCAAGCCTATTGTGATTAACCTCTTAGGACCCAACATAGTTGGGGACCAACAAGCTCAAACTTGATCAATAGGTGACTATGGAGGACATTAGAGACTTGGATACATAATGAATAATTAAGGGGTCTTCATCATTCATATTATCTCAAGCCAAGTCATTTGGATTATCGAGTTTCTATCTTATACCCAATGTGCCTCCTTACGGTAACTTATACTTAAACTGTTTACATTGTTAGGTGCTTGCCCCCTTTTGCATGTTGTGGTTTTGTACCTTGCATGCGTTTGTATATGTTGTGCTTCCAACTTGCCTATCCTGAGTAATCAAGTATGTGTATGTTGGTTTGCACATCATGTACATGTGAGTCTTGTATTGAGCCTATTTGCATCTTGTCTGTATTTTTGTTGGCTCTTGTGAGAGATTAATGGATTATCCCATTGTGGGGGAGTGATGTGCTTTGCACACCTCTCAATCCTATAAATGTGTATACATGGGGAATACCACTTAGTTTTGATATTTCAAGATTATCTAGTTTCTATGTGGTATGTCTTACTCATGAGAAATTCAAATTCTATATGGTCCATTAATTATCTCTTGTTGGTTTCAATTTTCCACTTGTTAATATTGTTGGTTATCACATTATGGGGGAGTAATATGCTATGTGCATATTACGAACCTAGGAAATGTGTACATTTGAGGTGTTGCCACTTAGTGTTGATATTGTAAATTATCCTGTTCCTAGGTGGCATGTTATCTCTACAAGTGTCATTTGCTTGCGTTTTATGGGTAAAGATGATCTTGGATATATTTGTGATCTACCAATGAGTATCATTTCAAAAATACTTCTTGTCGTTGACAATTGTATTCCCATCATGTGATTGGAATTTATAATCATCTTTACATTGGATTTTGTGTTTTGTTTGTCTTTCTTGCCTCTTATGAATCTATTTTTAACATGTCTAGTGTGGTTATAGATATAGAGAAAGTGATGATCCCATCGTGTGCGTTGTGTATTCAAATGCAAATTCTATATAATGCACGTCCCTTGGGGGAGCTATCCTATTCTCTTTAAGACACTCTCTTTATTCACCCATCAAAAAATCATTTGATCCCCATCAAGTGTGTGTTGATGGGAGGCAAGTCTTGCTCTTTATGATGCTTTGTGCCATCATGAAAATTTGTAGAGGGCTTTGTTTGTTGGAACCTAGCTCTCTCTTGGAAACTAGATACCTCGTGTTTGTTTTCCTTCAATTGGTTTCTTGTTGCCGTCTAATTGGCATGTGTCAATGGATATTTCATTCCTTGAGGTATCTTTTAATTGATATCCTTCAAGTGATAGTTCTTTTTGTTTTAGGATCTTATTATCACTTGATACATTGTCTTTTGGTGACCTATCAACTTTGTGTTGTGTTGATTCTTAAGAGTCTTGAGCATGTGTATCATATCTACTATATACAACTTCTTTTGCTTGCTTTCCTTCTTTGACCCAATATATAAGGGTAATTCCACCTTGTCATAAATTGGCTAAAGAGTGCATGAAATTCAAATTCATATATGTATGCACATATGTATGTGGAGTTTGTCCTATGTATTGCTGGTTTTCTAACTCTTTGGTCCCAATGAGTTTGGGAACCATTTTGTTTGTTTTGTTGTTCCAGGAACAACTGGAGATGCATTGGATGCTCGGCTCACCTATAAGGAAGATGTTGAGACCATGTGATTATTGGAGCCAAGTTAGGATGATCAAAGAACAACCATCTACTACATCAATCCAATGTTGTCTCGGTAACAAGTATTCACATCATGCATTCTTTTCTTGCAAAGGACCCAACCTGTCTTTTCTTTTCCAGGTTGCATCATGGCATGAATCTCTTGATTCGTTCTTGTAGTACTTGTTTGCTTTCTCAAAGCATCCGAACGATGATGTCTTACTACTAGTTGGGATGTCTTTGACGTTCATATGTTGGAAGTTCATACTATACAATAAGAAAATATTAGGCCATGTGCTATGCTTCCAAGCAAAAGATTTCATTGATATATTTATGACTTCCTTTGGATATCTAGTTTGCTCCTTCTTGTAACCATTTTGTGTGTATCTCCTTCTTTGTGGACAAATATCATCATGATTGTCTTCCACTTAGAATCTTTTACACATGAGAGAAGTTACATCTCTAATTGATATCCTCTTTTCTTTCACGTCCATCGTTGCATTTCCTCTTTCAAGTTTTTTTTATGGCTTCGTGAAAGGATTTGTTTTGTGTGCGCATCTTATTTCTGCATCTTGATGCACTCTTTGGCAGTGAAGATTTTTTTTTCTCATGCTTGTCTTGATGAGGGTTTTGCCATTTTCAATTTGTATCCCTCCTCTTGAAAAGGTTCTTACTTCCTATCTTCACAATGGGTTGTCACAAGCGTTGGTTCTTATTTTGTTATTAGTAATCTTGTGAACCCATTTTCTAGTATGTGTGTGTGGGAATGATATGTCTTGCACTTTGTATCTCATTTCATCAAGACTATGTTGATGAGAAATGCTCATCCCTATCTTAGTCTTCTCAAGTGCTTTGCCATGACTCATACACATTACTTTGTTTGAGCCTATTCTTAAGTTGCTTCTATTACATGTTGCTCAAACATTTGTTTTGTGCAATTGATATGCTTATTGTCTCATCTATCCTCTTGCACTCGTTGTGTGTTTTATAAATTCTGGGGGAGCAACGATCCTATTTTTTGCACCTGTGTCAAATACAATAATATCATATTAGTGCACAAATCATGGGGAGCTTCTCTAGTTTTTGATAAAGCACTATGTTGCCTTTATCATAATATCTTTTATTCATGTGGTTCGAAGGACCATATGATTGTATGTTCCATCTGGAATTCTTTGATTGCCTGCCTCTATCTTTGTATGTCTTTGTGGCATACGATTCTTTTTGCAATTTTTGGGTCCTTAATATAGTTTGTTTTCCTCCAACTACTTATCATTGTATTTGTATATTTTTCTGCACTCATTTGCTGAGAAGTACACACTTTTTGGAGGACCACCTACTATATTTGCCTTCTAAACTGTTCGTCCATTTTGGCAATCGATGCCAATGGGGGAGAAGTTTAGAGAGTTTACTATGGATATGTTTAGAGGGTTTTGCTTTTATTGCGTAAGCATTTACATCTTGCTCACATGCATTATTACCTTGTATGTGTGCGCTTGGTTATGCTTATTTCCTTATATAAACTCTCTTGAAGTGGTTGTCTTCAATTACCAAAATGGGGGAGATTGTTAGAGCATATATCTCCATATGTGGTTTTGGTAATTGATGACAATTCCTATGGACTAATGGTTGCCTTAAGTTATATTTATAGGATTTGTCCGTAGGAGCTTCCTGAAGTCCATCTGTTGGGTTCAAGGAGTTTATATGTTGACCAAGATGTTATTCAAGTTATTATCCAAAGAATGGTCATAGAAACACTAGGTTGATCAAGATCTCAGACAAAGAGTAAATCAAGATGATCAACACATTGCTTTTATTGCAATTTGTCCATAGGCACTTCTTGAAGTCCATCTGTTGGGTTCAAGGAGTTTATATGTTGACCAAGATGTTATTCAAGTTATTATCCAAAGAATGGTCGTAGAAACACTAGGTTGATCAAGATCTCAGACAAAGAGTAAATCAAGATGATCAACACACAAAGCGTATAAGATGTACCGAGAGGGATCAAGTGATCCCATGGTAAGGTAAGCATTGTCCATTACGTGTTTGTGTACTAACCCATGGCCTTTGTGAGACTCCTATGTGGGGGTTAGGTGTGTTTCCATTGGGCTTGCGTCAAAAGGAAGATCTCATACAACCCATGAAGGATGACGTCAAGTGGTGATCGTCATCAAGATTGTGGTGTGCAAGTTCAAGCAGATCAGCACGAATATATCATTGAAACTATTATCAATGATCATGTGCTGACAAGGACAACCTCATGTGCTAACAAGGACAAGATCAAGATAAGCATTCCTGAGCACTACATGCTTGATTCTTGTGGATGTACACATGGTGGACAGGACAAGATCAAGATAAACATTCTTGAGAACTTCATGCTTGATTCTTGTGGATGTTCGCATGGGGGACAAATGAAGATGAATACATAAGCTAGGCTTTCCGCATTGTGTATGGGAAAGCTACTTGAATACTTCATCATGTCTTGCTTTCAATTTGAGCCAAGAAGGAACAACAACATCAAGCTCAGGTGAAAGGGCTAACTCAAAGGTATCAGTTCCTTTGACGTTAGTTGTGCGGAGTGATGATCAGCGAATAAAAGTATACACTCAAGTATGGATCATCAGTACTCTTTTATAATTATTGAGTCCTTAGGTATCCCTCACTATTAAGAGGGGATCACAGGTTTTGCGATGAACTTGCTCAAACTACATCATCACTTTCTGCTCAGACCACATCTCCACTGTTTTGTTGTTATCTGAAAACAGAACGAGTGCCTCGGACATCCGTCGTTCTCCGGACGTCCGAGGACCGGACGACTGACTAGTTCGGAAATCCGGAATCCTATACCAGAGAAATCAGAGCCATATAACTCGGACATCCGGCTACCTCCGGACGTCCGAGGCCCGGATGTCCGGCCAAGTCCCGGAAATCCGGAAGCCTGCACCAGTAGAAGTTGAGTTCTATATCTCGGAAATCCGGCTCCCTCCGGACGACCGAGCGCCGGACGTCCGACACCCGTCGGAAATCCGGAACCTACCACCAGTAGAAGTTGAGCTGTATAACTCGGATTTCCGGTCCTCTCCGAACGTCCGTATGCTGATAAATTCAAATATGTTCAGGCACATCTAAAGGCCTCGGATGACCGACCCCTGTCGGACGTCCGGCCGCTGATGAATTCAGAAGAGTTCCAGTCATGCCTAAAGGTCTTGGACGTCCGACCCTGGTCGGACGTCCGGTCCCTCACGGACGCCCGGACTTCCGACAACTGTCGGACGTCCGGACCCTGTGTGACTTAAAGTGTCCCCAACGGCTCTTTTTCTCTCCACACTATAAATACCCCCCTCCCACTTCGTGAGAGGGTTGCCCAACACAGCCTTATCCTCATAAGAACAAACTTCCACGTCACACACATTTGCTCACTCCAAATCTTAGATCCCAAGAGCATTTGTGAGCCCCTTTGAGAGTTGTTCCAATCAAAAGATAGATCTTCTCCCTCTCCTTCTCTCAACCCAAGCTATTTGTGATTTGAGCATTCCCCGTGATCTTATTACTCTTGGAGGTTGGAGACTCCTAGGCGGTAGGAGTTCTTCGGAGAGGAATCAATTCGTGTGATTTCCCCCGGAAAAGTTTGTTAGGGTTTGGAAGCCACCTCAAAGGCTTACCACTAGTGGTTGAGAAACGCCTTTGTGGTGGTATCTCAAAGGGAGAATAAGGTGAGCCTTCGTGGCGTTGGTGTGCCTTCGTGGTAACATCCACCTCTCTAACGGTGACTAGCTTCCCTCCAAGGAAGTGAACATCGGGATACATCTTCGTCTCAGTGACCTTGGTTATCCTTAACCCTAACTCCTTACTTGTGGTTTACTTGTGTTATTTGAGCATACATACATTGCATATTGCTTGTGCTCATTATATTGTGTTGGCTATTTCTTGTACAAGATTAATCATTCAAGCATACCCTCTATATCCACACGTACATACTTGCAACCCTTGATATATCGTGTGATATAGTGTGATCTAGTATCTTGTGTTATTTACCTACTTGTCGTGTGATATAGCTCAAGTAAGTTTGTGTAACTTACTTGTGCTTGTTAGTAACTGCATTGTGTCCATCTTGGTAGATCGTGTTGTTGATACACGTTGCAGTGCCTAGTGCATTTAGGATTTGTGCTTGACAAGTACCCTCTTAGTTTATTTCCGCATTAGGTTCAAGCCAAATGTGAAGAAGTTTTTAAATAGCCTGTTCACCCCCCCCCTCTAGGCATCATCGAGGTCTTTTCAGAAACTACGAAAGAAGAATTAAGACAAAGTTAACCATAGCATTAAACTAGTGGATCCAAATCAGCCCCTTACGAAGCAACGCATAAACTAGGGTTTAAGCTTCTATCACTCTAGCAACCCATCATCTACTTACTACTTCCCAATGCCTTCCTCTAGGCCCAAATAATGGTGAAGTGTTATGTATTCGACGTTCACATAACACCACTAGAGGAAAAACAACATACAACGCATGAAAATATCGAACGAATACCAAATTCACATGACTACTTATAGCAAGACTTATCCCATGTCCTCAGGAACAAAAGTGACTACTCACAAAGCATAATAATATTCATGACGAGAGAGGTATTGAATAGCATCAAGGATCTGAATATATAATCTTCCACCGAGTAATCCAACTAGCATCAACTACAAGGAGTAATTAACACTACTAGCAACCTTACAAGTACCAATCGGAGTCGCGAGACGGAGATTGGTTACAAGAGATGAACTAGGGTTTGGAGATGAGATGGTGCTGATGAAGATGTTGATGGAGATGATCCCCCTCCAATGAGAGGAGTGTTGGTGATGACGATGGCGACGATTTCCCCCTCCGGGAGGGAAGTTTCCCCGGCAGGACGGCCCTGCCGGAGCTCTAGATTGGTTCTGCTCAAGTTTCGCCTCATGGCGGCGGCGATTCCTCCCGAAAGCCTCCTCTTGATTTTTTTTTCTGGAATGAAACCCTCCTTATAGCAAAAGAGGGGAGACACAGGGCAAACAGGGAGCCCACAAGCCCCCTAGGCGCGGCCTGGGGGTACGCCGCGCCTAGCAGGCTTGTGGCCTCCTGGTGGCTCCCCTCTGGTACTTCTTCCGCCCAGTATTTTTTATAATTCCAAAATAATTCTGCGATGATTTTCACGGCTTTTGGAGTTGTGCATAATAGGTATCTCAAACTTGCTCCCTTTTCAGGACAGAATTCCAGCTGCCGGCATTCTCCCTCTTCATGTAAACCTTGCAAAATAAGAGAGAAAAGGCATAAGTATTGTACCGTGAAGTGTAATAACAGCCCTTAAAGCGATAAATATCAACATAAAAGCATGATGCAAAATGGACGTATCACTCAACTATATCGAAACGTCATCGAACCTTAAGTGTGCAGACCCTGCGGGTTCGAGAACTATCTAGACATGACCTGAGACACTCTTTGGTCAATAACCAACAGCGGGACCTGGATGTCCATATTGGTTCCTACATATTCTACGAAGTTCTCTACCGGTTGAACCTCTATGTCAAGGATTCATATAATCGCGTATATTATTCCCTCTGTCCTTCAGTATGTTACTTGCCCAAGATTCGATCGTCGGTATCTCTATACCTAGTTCAATCTCGTTACCGGCAAGTCTATTTACTTGTTCCGTAATTTAAGATCTCGTAACTAACTACTTAGTCACATTGCTTGCAAGGCTTGTTGTGATGTTGTATTACCGAGTGAGCCCCGCGATACCTCTCCGTTACACGGAGTGACAAATCCCAGTCTTGATCCATGCCAACCCAACAGACACCTTTGGAGATACCTGTAGAGCACCTTTATAGTCACCCAGTTACGTTGCGACGTTTGATAACCCACAAGGTATTCCTGTGGTGTCCAGGAGTTTCATGATCTCATGGTCATAGGAACAAATACATTGACATGCAGAAAACATTAAAATAAACTGACACGATCATATGCTATGTTTATAGTTTGGGTCTTGTCCATCAGATCATTCTCCCAATGATGTGATCCCGTTATCAAGTGACAACACTTGCCTATGGCCAGGAAACCTTGACCATCTTTGATCAACGAGCTAGTCAACTAGAGGCTTACTAGGGACAATGTGTTGTCTATGTATCCACACATGTATTTTTGTTTCCGATCAATACAATTATAACATGGATAATAAACGATTATCATGAACAAAGAAATATAATAATAACTAATTTATTATTGCCTCTAGGGCATATTTCCAACACAAACAAGGTATACATGCTATACATGTTATTGATGTGTACCTCACCAAGTCCTGTTCTAGTGTATGGATATTTTATACCGGTTCGGTTGCTCACATTTGCAATTCAAATCACGAACTACAGAATAGGTGGAGGTTGGCGAAGGATAAAGTGACAATGCGTGTGGGAAATGGTTCCAAGGTTGATGCGATCGCCGTCGTCACGCTCTCACTTCAATTACCATCGGGATGAGTGATGAACCTGAATAGTTGTTATTTAGTGCCTGCGTTGAGCATGAACATTATATCTGGATCTTATTTATTGCGAGATAGTAACTCATTTAAATCAAAGAATAATGGTTGTTCTATTTATATAAGTAACATCTTGTATGGCCATGCACCCAATGTGAGGGGTTTATTCTTATTGAATCTCGATAGTGATAGCACACATGTTTATAAAATTTATGCCAAAAGATGTAAAGTTAATAATGATAGTACCACTTTCTTGTGGCATCGTGCTTAGGTCATATTGGTGTAAAATGCATGAACGAGCTCCATGCTGATGGAATTTTGGAGTCACTTGATTTTGAATCACTTGACACATGTGAACCATGCATCATGGGCAAGATGACTAAGACCATGTTTTTCGGAATAATGGAGCGGGCAAGTGACTTGTTGGAAATCAAACATACTGATGTGTGTGGTTCGATGAGCATTGAGGCACGCGGTGGATATTGTTATTTTCTCACCCTCACTAGTGACTTAAGTAGATATGGGTATATTTACTTAATGAAACACAAGTATGAAACGTTTGAAAAGTTCAAGCAATTTCAAAGTGAAGTTGAGAATCACCGTAACAAGAAGATCAAATTGCTATGATCTGATTGAGGAGGCGAATATATGAGTTATGAGTTTGGCACTCACTTAAGATAATGTGGAATTGTCTCACAGTTGACACCGCCTAGAACACCACAATGTAATGGTGTGTCTGAATGTCGTAATCGTACTTTATTCGATATGGTGCATTCTATGACGTATCTTGCGGATTTGCCGTTATCATTTTGGGGTAATGCATTAGAGAAATTGCATTCACTTTAAATTGGGCACCATCAAAATCCATTGAGACGACGCCATATGTACTATGGTTTGGCAAGAAACCAAGTTGTCGTTTCTTAAAGCTTGGGGATGTGATGCTTATGTTTAAAAGCTTCAGCTAGAAAAGCTCGAACCCAAATCAGAGAAATGCATCTTCATAGGACACCCAAAAGAAACAGTTGGGTACATCTTCTATCGCAGATCCGAAGGCAAAGTGTTTGTCGCTAAGAATAGAACATTTCTTGAGAAAGAGTTTCTCTCGGGAGAATTGAATGGGAGAAGATAGAACTTGATGAGGTTGTTGAACCTTTACTTCAACTAGAAAGTAGCGTAGAACAGAAAGTTGTTTTTGTGGAGCCCACATCAATTGAAGATGAAGCTAATGATGATGATCATGGAGCTTTGGATCAAGTTCCTATCGAACCTCATAGGTCAACAAGGGCACCCACTGCTCTTCAGTGGTAAGGTAACCCTGTCTTAACAGTCATGTTGTTGGCCAAAAATGAACCTACGAGCTATGGAGAAGCGATGGTTGGTCGGGATTCCAACAAATGGTTAGAGGCCATGAAATCCGAGATAGGATCCATGTATGAAAACAAAGTATGGACTTTGGAAGTATTACCTGAAGGGCGAAAGGCCATTCAGAATAAATGGACCTTTAAGGAGAAGACGGGCACCGACGGTAATATCATTGTCTATAAAGGCCGACTTGTGGCAAAGGGTTTTTCACAAGTTCAAGGAGTTGACTACGATGAGACTTTCTCACCCGTAGAGATGCTTACGTCCATCAGAATCATGTTAGCAATAGCTGCATTTTTCGATTATGAAATTTGGCAGATGGATGTCAAAATAGCGTTCCTCCACAGTTTCCTTAAGGAAGAGTTGTATATGATGCAACCAGAAGGTTTTGTCGATCCAAAGAATGCTGACAAAGTACGCAAACTCTAGTGCTCCATTTATGGACTGGTGCAAGCATCTCACACTTGGAATCAACGCTTTGATGTGGTGATCAAGGCGTTTGGGTTTATACAAGTTTATGGAGAAGCTTGTATTTACAAGAAAGTGAGTGGGAACTCTATAGCGTTTCTAATATTATATGAGGATGACATATTGATGATTGGAAACAATATAGAATTTTTTTGGAAGCATAAAAGAATATTTGAATAAGAGTTTTTCAATGAAGGACCTAGGAGAAGCTGCTTTCATATTAGGCATCAAGATCTATAGAGATAGATCGAGACGCTTAATAGGACTTTCACAGAGCACATACAATGACAAAGTTTTGAAGAAGTTCAAAATGGATCAGTCCAAGAAAGGGTTCTTGCCTGTATTGCAAGGTGTGAAGTTGAGTAAGGCTTAATGCCCAGTGACTACAAAAAATAGAGAAAGGATGAGTGTCGTCCCCTAAGCTTCAACCATAGGCTCTATCATGTATGCAATGTTGTGCACAAGACCTGATGTCAGCCTTGCCATAAGTATGGTGTGAAGGTTTCAAAGTGATCCATGAATGGAACACTGCACAACGTTTAAGAATATTCTGAAGTACCTGTGAAGAACTAAAGAAATGTTTCTCATGTATGCAGGTGATCAAGAGCTCGTCATAAAGGGTTACGTCGATGCAAGCTTTGACACTGATCCGGATAACTCTAAGTCTCAAACCGGTTACGTATTTATTCTCAGTGGGGGAGAGGTAAGCTCGTGCAGTTCCAAGCAAAGCATGTTAGCCGATTCTACATGTGAAGTGGAGTACATAGCTACCTTGGAGGTGGCTAAAGAAGGTGTATGGATGAAGGAGTTCATGACAGATCTTGGAGTTGTGCCGAGTGCACTGGATCCAATGACTCTATTCTATGACAACACTGGTGCCATTGCTCTAGCCAAGGAACCAAGGTTTCACAAGAGGACGAGACACATAAAGCGACGCTTCAATTCCATCCGCGATTACATCAAGGAGGAGGACATAAGTATTTGCAAAGTGCACATGGATCTGAATGTTGCGGACCCATTGATTAAGCCTCTTCCATGAGCGAAACATGATCAACACCAAAACTGTATGGGTGTTAGATTCATTACAATGTAAATTACATAGTGATGTGAGATAGATTAGTGACTCTAGTGCAAGTGGGAGACTGTTGGAAATATGCCCTAGAGGCAATAATGAAATTCTTATTATTATATTTCCTTGTTCATGATACTCGTTTATTATCCATGCTAGAATTGTATTGATTGGAAACTCAAATACATGTGTGGATATGTAGACAACACACTTTCCCTAGTGAGCCTCTAAAGGACTAGCTCATTGATCAAAGATGGTCAAGGTTTCCTCACCATAGACATGAGTTCTCATTTGATAACGGGGTCACATAGTTAGGAGAATGATGTGAGGGATAAGACCGAAACTACGAACGTAGCATATGATCGTGTCATTTTATTGCTATTGTTTTCCGCATGTCAAGTTTCTGTTCCTGTGACCATGAGATCATGCAACTCACTAACAACGGAGGAAAAACTTGTGTGTATCAAACATCGCAACGTAATTGGGTGACTATAAAGGTGCTCTACACGTATCTCCATGCGTGTCTGTTGGGTTGGCATGGATCAAGACTGGGATTTGTCACTCCGTATGACAGAGAGGTATCTTAGGGCCCACTCGGTAATATAGTATCACAAGAAGCTTGAAATCAATGTGACTAAAGAGTTAGCCACGGGATCTTGTATTACGGAACAAGTAAAGAGACTTGTCAATAATGAGATTGAACTAGGTATGCTGATAGCGACGATCGAATCTCTGATAAGTAACATACCGATGGACAAAGGGAACAACATAGAAGATTAAATGAATCCTTGACATAGAGGTTCAACCGATATAGATCTTCGTAGAATATGTAGGAACCAATATGGGCATCCAGGTCCCGCTATTGGTTATTGACCGGAGAGTGTCTCGGTCATGTCTGCATAGTTCTTGAACCCGCAGGTCTGCACACTTAAGGTTCGATGACGTTTTGATATTATTGAGTTATGTGTGTTGGTGACCGAAGGTTGTTCGGAGTCCCGGATGATAACCCTAACATCATGAGGAGCTTCGAAATGGTCCGGAGGTAATGATTTATATATAGGAAAGTGGTATTTAGGTTCGAGAAAGGTTTTGGGTATTTTCGATAGTGTACCTGGAGTGACGAATGGGTTCGGGGGTCCACCGGGAGGGGCCCACCCACCCGGGGGGACATGGGCCCAAGAGGTGTCGCACCAGCCCCTGGTGGGCTGGGCGGACTGAGATCTAGTGACTTCACCAAGTGAAGTCATGCTGCGACTTT
This sequence comes from Hordeum vulgare subsp. vulgare, assembly GCF_904849725.1. Classification (NCBI taxonomy): domain Eukaryota; kingdom Viridiplantae; phylum Streptophyta; class Magnoliopsida; order Poales; family Poaceae; genus Hordeum; species Hordeum vulgare. The sequence goes on along the minus strand of NC_058521.1, from coordinate 493,288,735 downwards.
AGCCATCTAATTTCCATCCAAAACACATCCACCGAACTACATGAAACACATGCAATGGGATTATACAATACTTTTAATATTGGCATTTCTTGTTGTAGCATTCAGATGATATGTGTTACAACCTTTTAATGTGAAATTCTACTGTATTTGGAAATGTAGTTGAATTATTCAACTTTGATTGCATAATACGGTATTGTATATAATCTCTTCATTTTTTGTTGTTATAGTCTGCTCATGAGTGTGTGTTTTTTTGTTACAATCACTACAAATCAAACTGAATCCAAGTACACTGTATCATTGTTAGCTGCTAAATTGTATCTTGTTTGCTGCTAGGCTGCAAAACTGTTAATTCCTACAGTTTTTGCATGTGTCTCATGTAGACCGTTGGATGAGTTTTGGATGAAGATTAGATGGCTAAAGTTGTAGCGTGACTTCACCAAGTGAAGTTACTGGATCTGAGTCTGGGCTGGGTAGCTGACCCCATAAGGGGCCCATGTGCCCAAGAGGAAAAGGTGGAGGGTGGGAGGAATCCTTGTTGGAGTAGGACTCCTCCCCCATGCCCCACCTCCTTGTAGGAGGTGGACTCCACCTCCTTGGCTCGCGTCCAAAGGCCCTAGGGGAAACCCTAGGGCACCTCCTCCCACCCCTTCCTCCTATATATAGTGGAGGTTTTGAGGGCAGCCATGACCTGAAAAGCCATGTGTTGCCCTCTCCTCTCTAGATCATCTTCCTCCTCTAGATTAGTTTAGTAGAGCTTGGCAAGGCCCTGCTAGATTAGTTCACCACCACCGCCACCACGCCGTTGTGCTGCCGGAGAACTCATCTACCTCTCCGCCCTCGCTTGCTAGATCAACGAGGTGGACATCATCGTCGGGCTCTACACGTGCTGAACGCAGAGGTGCCGTCCGTTCGGCACTAGGTAATGCGCATGATGGCTTGCAATTTGGACCGGGAAGATGTTCGACTACATCAACTGTGTTTCTTAATGCTTCTCGCTTAGCGATCTACAAGGGTATGTGGATCTGATCTCTCCTCTCGTAGATGCTCATCACCGTGGATAGATCTTGCATGTGCGTAGGAATTTTTTTGTTTCCCATGCAACATTCCCCAACATGCATAGGGGACGACCGTCGTCCTTTCTGTTTCTTTTGCTCTGGTTGGGCTTTGAGTCTTACTAAAAGTCACACCTTACAATAAAATCAAGAACTCCTTCTTTGACTGATCCATTTTGAAATCCTTCAAAATCTTGTCAAGGTATGACTTCATTGAAAGTTCTATCAAGTGTCCTGATCTATCTCTATAGATCTTGTTGCCCAATATTTTAAGTAGATTTAGCTAGGTTTTCCTTTGAAAAATAACTTTCAAACAAGCCTTTATGCTTTCCAGAAATTCTACATCATTTCCGATCAACAATATGTCAACCACATATACTTATGAGAAATTATGTAGTGCTCCCACTCACTTTCTTGTTAATATAAGTTTCTTCATAAACTCTATATAAACCAAAAGCTTTTATCACTCATGAAAACACTTATTCCAACTCCGTGATGCTTGCACCAATCCATAAATGGATCGCGGGAGCTTGCATGCCTTTTAGCATCATTAGGATCGAAAAAAACCTTCTGGTTGTATCACATACACCATTTCCTCAAGGAAACCGTTAAGGAAACGATGTTGAAATCCATGTGCCAGATTTCATAATTGAAAAATTCAACAACTGCAAACATAATTCCAACAGACTTTAGCATCGCTACGGGTGAGAAACTCTCATTGTAGTCAACTCCTTTTACATATGAAAACCTCTTTGCGACAAGTCAAGCTTTCTAAATGGTGACATTTACCATCATCGCCTCTCTTCCTTTTAAAGATCCATTTGTACCTAATAGCCTCGCGACCATCAAGTAGTTCTTCCAAAGTTCACACATTGTTTTCATACATGGATCTTATCTCAGATTTCATGGCCTCCATCCATTTGTCGGAATCGGGGCCCACCATCGCTTCTCCATAGCTCGTAGGTTCAGTGTTGTCCAACAACATGACCTCCAAGACAGGATTACCGTACCACTCAAGAGCAGTACATGTCTTTGTTAACCTATGAGATTCGGTAGTAACTTGATGTGACGCTTCATGATCACCATCATTAGCTTCCTCTTTAACTGGTGTAGCTACCATAAAAACATATTTCTATCGGTGCTATTCTCTGGTTGAAGTGACGGCTCTATAAGCTCATCAAGTTCCACCTTCCTCTGACTCAATTCTTTCGAGAGAAACTGTTTCTCGAGAAAGGACCCGTTCTGAGCAACAAACAATTTTGCCCTCGGATCTGAGATACAAGGTATACCGAACTGTCTTCTTTCGATATCCTATGAAGACCCATGTATCCACCTTGGGTCCAAGCTTATAAGGATGAAGCCTTTTGACATAGGCGTCGTAGCCCCAAACTTTTAAGAAACGACAACTTAGGTTTCTTGCCAAACCATAATTCATAAGGTGTCGTCTCGATGGAATTATATGGTGCCCTATTTAAAGTGAATGTGGTTATCTCTAATTCATAACCCCCAAACGATAGTGGCAAATCGGGAAGAGACATCATAGTACACACCATATCCAATAGAGCATGGCTATGACGTACGGACACACCATCACGCTATTGTGTTCCACGTGGCATGAGTTGTGAAACAATTTCCACATTATCTTAAATGTATATCAAACTCGTAACTCAGATATTCACCTCCATGATCACATTGTAAACAATTTATCCTCTTATCACGACGATCTTCAACTTCACTCTGAAATTGCTTGAACTTTTCAACATTTCAGACTTGTGATTCATCAAGTAAATATACTCGTATCTACTCGAATCACCTCTGAAGTATCGAAATAACGATATCCACTTCGTGCTTCAGCACTCACTGGACTACATACATCAAAATGTATTATTTTGAATAAGTCACTTGCCTGTTCCATCTCACTTGAAAATGAGGTCTTCGGTCATCTTTCCCATGGGGCATGGTCGCATGTGTTAAGCGATTCAAAATCGAGTGACTCCAAAGATCCATCGGCCTGGAGTTTCTTCATGCATTTTATACCAATAGGCATAGTTCGCATGTCTTAAGCGATTCAAAATTGAGTGAGTCCAAATATCCATCAGCATGGAGTTTCTTCATGTGTTTTACACCAATATGACATAAGTGGCAGTGCCACAAGTAAGTTGTAACGTCCCAAATTTTGGAATGTAAATAAAATTATTAGATTGATTGTTTGTTTGTTTGAGTGATTGAAACTTGAGTGAAATTTGAAAACTTTTCAAAACTTTTGAATCAGAAGGAATAAAATGACTTTCCCCTTCTCCGGTAAATTCAAATTCATCCAATTAAAAGCAATGAGAGAAGATGACATGACTTCTTCAACTATAAAGAATTTGAACAGAGTTTTGCATTTGAATTCTTTCAAATATTTGCCCTTGCTTCTTTATATTTCTTCCCCGAGAAATACCCCGAAAAATAAATTCTTGCAAGCAAGAAAGAGCGGAAGAAAATGACCATCCACAATGTGAGGCATTTTTTAATTTTTTTGAGCCAAGAAAAACCCAAGTTTATGGGGAAAAATATTTTGCCAAAAGAAAATATAGCATAAGGATTTTTTTCTGAAAAAAAACATTTTTAAGAAGTTTTTATTTTGGTTTTGGAAAAATGATAATCAATTAGGAACTATTTTTCTGATCGATTTGGTATATAATACCGCATATAAATTATTTTATTTTTGTTTCCTTTTTATTTTATTCCTTGCTCTTTTTGAGAAGATACAAAATCCGGAGATAATTTTTTTATTTTAGGAAGGCGCTATGGGCGCGATTTTTAACTTGGGCCAGATCCCTTGAGGTCCGGGACCGAATCCTCTTAGGAATCGGCTACCGAGACCCCCCCTCGCCCTCTTTTCTTTCTCGGCCGTTGGGCCCCGCGCCGATCTCTCTCTCCCCTCGATCTCCTTCCTTCTTCCCCGCGAGCTCCTTCCTTCCCAGCGACGAGTTCTTCCCACGCCAAGCAGGAGACGATCTCCTTCCCCTCTGGAACCCCTCCTCTCCCCTACAAAACCCGAGCCCCACGGCCCCCTCGGCCCCTCCTCCCCACATCGCCACGCCCCCACGCCGCCACGCCCCCTCACCGCCTCGCCCTGCCCTCACTGCCTCACTGGAGCCACGCACCAGGAGAAACATATCCTCGCTGCCCCGGCCACTACCGCCCCTTCCCGCACGAGCCAACGCGACCAACAGAACCCTCGCCTCCACCGCATTCCATTTTTCCACCAAACCCCGAGCTCCACCGGTCCACGCCACCCCCTGCACCTCGCCGGCGTTCAGCCAGCACCGAACCTCCCCAAGCTTCCCCTGCTCGCCCCCGGCTCTCTCACGCCTCTTCGTCGCCTCCCTCGGACGCCGGAGCCCCGCCGCCACCCTCTGGACACCTCGGACGCCGCCGGAGATCGCCGGAGCCCCCTTCCCGAGCACCACCTCTTCTCTGTCTCACCGGAGAAGAAGCAACCCCTACAGCACCCACGGTGAGCTACCCATCTTTTCCTTAGCCGTTAGATCGGGAGTAAACGGTAGAGATTAGAACACCCGTACCCTTTCGGTCTTTTAAACAAAACCGGGCCGGTTTTTCATTACTTAATATTAGCAGAAGAGGTATCAGTTAGATTCCAACCGTTTGCTACTTTTCCCCGCAGCAAACAAACTCCCAACCAACCAGGGAGCGCCACGTGTACACTGTCCGATTAGAAATCAGTTTTTCTTTTTCTGTTTTACTTCCAAAACAGAGAGAGTTTCAATCTTGTTCCCCCCATAACTTTTGTTCTGGGGCTCCAATGAGGTTGATTAGTTTTCCAGTAGATCACAATTTTCCTGTAGTTTTCAAAAACATATTATTTGTCTATGTTTGAAATTTTCAAATTTGAATTAGATCAGATTTAGTTTAAACCTTGTTTTGCTTATTATGGGAGTTTAAAACTGGCTTTTAATTTAATTGTTTTTGCTACTGATCACTAGTGATCTTATTTATCAGTGGTAAAAATTTCAGAATTGTTTGAGTATTTTAGCTCATTGTTTCTTGTGAAACAATTTTTGTTTCACTTCCTTTAGGATTATGACTATATTTCTTTCTTTAGTTGTTTTTAAATTATTTTTCTTTTATATTTCCGAAATACTAAGTTTTGTTTCTGTTAGTTAACAGTAGGTTTGCAACAAGTTTTGATTTTATTTTTATATGTTATCATGAAAGCAATTCTAGTTCTCTAATAACTTGCAATTGGTTTCTGTACTGTTTCAAATCCCGTTTGGAAATACTTTCAAATAGTTTTGTGAAAAATACTTTATTTTATCTTAGTTAAATTTATATCTTAGTTCCCAGTTATTTAAGTATTTTATTTTCTGTTAGACAAAAACTATTTTGTGTTTGACATAGTAGAAGACTCCCTAGTCTTATTTGAAGTTTCCTTCGGATTCTTATTCGCTCTCTCTTTTGTTTTGATTGCTAGAATGATTGCTAGTATGAGTGCTTATGTGAATGATATGTTTGTTATATAGATTTCATCGGAGAGTGACGAATAGTCTATCAAGTTATTTCTCGAGAACGATAATTCTTCTTCATGAACCTCACCAGTCAAGTCATTTGATCATGTATCACCTATGTTTTATGCATCGTAGTTCTACCATCCTATGTCCAATTGCATGCTGAGTAGGTACTTGGAAATAATGGTTACATATAGTAGTATCATGTGGTAGGAACCCAACAACCCCGTTACTTGGCCCGGGACGACAAATTTCATATTGCTATGCTTGAGTAGACTGGATTCTGGTTGAGAGTTTATCATGAGTGATGCGAGAATAATTTAATAACCAAGACCGGTTCAGTCAATACTTTTCAAGACCTCGTGATGCAATGCAACTCTGGGTGAAGGACGGTTGATCGGCTCCCTGGAGAAACCAGTGGATGACCCGGGATGCTGGAGACGTGCCATGACATCTTGCGGAAAGCTTCACCCAGGCTCAAAGAGACGGAGGGATATTTTCAAGACCCAAGGCTTACCTGCACAGCCACAAGTCATTATGGGCTCTGGCTTGGTTGGACAATGTGGCGATTCTGGACAGGCCGTGCTAGGAGATATAGAAGAACGGTAGGATTGGATGGGCACCGACAGGGATTCAGAGGGACCCGTTGAAAGACCATGTTTTGATCATCCGGTCATCAAACACCCTGAAGTGCGAGGACATACACGGAGGCGATCAAATCTTGTGGGGAACGTGTGCAAAACTCTGCAGAGTACTCAAACCTAATCGATTAGCCGTGTCCACGGTCATGGACAACTTGAGCCAAAGGAACTGAAGTTATCTGGAATTCTCAACACCATTTTTATATATTTGATGTGGGTAATATTGATAACCTGGGTATGAGAACTGGTTGGCGGCACCATCTCATTAACAACCAACAGCGTAGTAATATTTTGCTTTTAGCCCCTCTTGTTGTAGGAGAAAATTTTCTTTACGCTAAAACTTACAACGCCACCTGCCATATATGCATATAGTATAGATGATATTTTACCCCCTCTCATATGTGACTTGCCGGCATATTCAATATGCTGACCTACACGGCTGCAACGTCTTATGTTGCAGATATTTTTCTTCGACGAGTAAGAGTACGATTCAGGGTTACGGTCTACACTCAACTTGTCGTTGGTGTTTATTGGGACTCCACTCCCTTGACTGCTTCGGCTGAGATTTTAAGGTATATATCAGTTTTACGCTATTAACATGAGGTTGCACTTTGATATATACATTGATGTACTATGTGTGCCAGCATACTGATCCAGGGATGGCACAGATACACAAAGGCTCGACTCATTTTGAGTCGGGTCTCTACAGAAATGGTATGAGAGCACATGTTGACTGTAGGATGTGACCCTAGAAACTGGAAATCTCTTAGAAAAGGATCTCTCTAAAATTTTATTTCCAAGAACATTCTTTACCTCTCATCTCTTCTGACTTCATCAAATGTTCTCTCTCACCTCCAATAGTTAGACAATACCCTTACCCTTTGACCTCATGAAGAATCAACCGACTCCCACTTCAAAGTAAAGAGGATTTCATCATGCAGTTGAAGCTACACCAATTGAAGACTCTCAAGACCCGAAGAACTCGAAGACCCCGAAACGTTCCATTGTTTATTAGAAGTCCAAACCCCAATTATATACCCACATTAGTTACGATGATGTGAGCCGTCATTGGTGTGTGTTTTCCTACGGCCACAACTAAAACCTATTCTCAAAAATATTGTTTGTATTGTGTGTATCTCCCTCTCTCTTACCCGTCTCATCCCCAAAACCTCAACCCTACCAGATGGAGTATGAAGCTGTACTTGTAGTCTCGGGACCAATGACCCAGCTGGAAGCTGAGATATGGATTCAGAACATGGAGAACCACTTCGGGAGCAACTTGATCTCAAGGAAATATGAAGTGGAACACGCTCTTCAGTACTTTACCCAAAGTGCTGCTATCTGGTGGAAAATGCACCATGACATAGAAGGATTTAGTGGAGCAAAAACCTGGGACGAATTCAAGAAGACTTTGTTAAGATCCCTTCTTATTCAGAAGTGCTATGATAATCCGAAGGAGAAGACTTGTGCATGCAAGATCTGTGGAGAAATAGGACACACCCAGGAAGAACACAAGGATGGATGCACTCATTGTGAAGAAAATCACCCAGCTGAGGAGTGCCCAAGTAGTCAGGTGACTTGTTTCCTTTGTGAAGGAACCACCCACTACCCAGCTCAGTGGCACATTTACCCCAAGGTGCAACAAGTTGTCAAGCAGCAGAAAGATGCAGTGAAGGAAACCCTCAAGAAGAAGATTCTAGAAGAACCGGTGATGAACGAAAATATTGAAGACCCTGATGGACAAGGTCTGACCAGATTTTTCTCCAATGCATGCTACTCATGTGGAGAATAAGGACATTATTCACAGGATTGCACGAAGGGAAGCCAAGAGTATCTGGGAAACTTCCCGACGGAAAAAGTGGAGTTTGATCCACTTGAAATAGAAGAACTGGCCAAAATAAAGGAGTCCGGAATGAAGAAAAAGTACCCTCAGAAGAGCCAAATCTCTGTAGATATAGACCTGAGTCATGTCAGATGTTACAAGTGCATGGAGTTTGGCCACCAAAAATACATGTGCTCCGGAAGGAAGCCGTAAATCCAAGTAGCAAAAGCAAACGCTAAGAAGCCTCGAGACTTGTCAGAACTCATTTGCTTTCGTTGCAAGGAAGCAGGACATTTTGCTAACGATTGTCCACAAGGGAAGAAAGCTAAAATGGAGTAGATAAGTTTTGACAGTGGCAATAAGTGGAACCTGAAGCACTCTTGTTTTTCATGAGATTATGGAGTTGAATTTTTGTAACAAAACCCTCTGAGATTGTAATAACTCATGAATCAATAAATTTGTAGTGTCATGATCTCCTATGTTGAAACTGTATGCGTTGTTTCTCTTCGAACAAAGATCTCTGAACAATTATGAGGATATGAGAAAATATGGTCTATGCAGGCATGAGTATAATTCATTTTAAGTGTGGTAGTAATCGGTAAACCCACAGGATACAGTGAGTAGGAATGTACCATGATTACCAAGGAGACACATACATTCCTCTGAGTACCTATTTACTGACACCTGAAGATGGCAACTCTCTACGAGTCATTCCTCAAGGGCCCAGAAACGATCATGACCCTGACCAGTGATCATGATTACCCGAAAATCCTGAAGGACATGATGAAGCACATTCACCTTGAAGGAGATGCAGTCTACAAAGGCTACCCATTCATGGAAAATGGAGTGGAACTTTGGTACGTGGAAGTACACCTCCACCATGTGAAAGGAGTTTGTCCAAAGACTATGGGGCAATACTTTTTCATTTCACGTGTACCACGAGCAACCTTCTTTGATGCTGTTCGTGAAGCTGCCATGGAAGCCATACGTCAGATTGGAGAAATACTTGAAGCAAGACTCCGTCATACCTAGGAATACGTGAGTGAGGTACGTGCGGAGATGATGGAGATGAAGCTCATGGCCACCATGATGAAGCAAAAGATGGATGATTTCAAGGAGCACCTCGGAAAGTTCAAGTGGAACTAAAGTACCTCCAAGAGAGACAGATGAATAAAGTTGGCAGAAATGCTTGACCATACCGAATAATGTGGATGGCAGCATTTGTAACAAATTACTTTAGAGTTGGAATTTTGAAGAAAGTAAGGATGTAATAAAGGATTGATTATGAAATGAATATGATTTATGGATGAACCAATACCTTTTCATGGTAAACACACCAATGGAAAGTATCCTACAGAGTGGAGTGTGTACCAAAAATAAGTCTGAGGACTATTTTATGATGGTTACCCCAAGAGTATGATGGAATGAAACACTATGGAATTTAAAGGCAGAGTAATTCCAAGTATGCATGAAACCCACAGACCCCGGGACTAACAAGGATCAAGTACTATCTTTTGGAGAAGGAAACTTGTATCAGCAACATTTCCCTAGGAGCATACGAAAACCTGAGAGTTGTGAAGTTACGATAGATGTTTTGTTCACCTTGCAGAATCGTTGGATTTATCCGAACTTCGTTCGTGTACAACAGAAATTCTGCAACGCTTGTGAGGATGCCCAAGTGTTAGAATACGAGATTCACTAAGCCTTATACAAGGTAATGATTTCAGTGCGACATGGCTTGGCCACCATGACGACTTACTATTATCACTCTCTTGCTATTCGAAATGGTAAATCTGAGAGACTTACCCATAGTGAGAGACTACGTTCTTTGAAGCTTTTATTTAAGCCTTAGAATGGAATAAGAAAAGCCCATGTACATGGAAATTGTTGTCACGCGTAGAAAATCTTACGGTGAGGATGAAGACAAGACCTCTCTCTCTGCAGGATAACCACAAATGGTAGACCACCATGAGAATCATCGATATGTTATTTAGAATGATCACGAGACTGTCAGTTAAGAAGACCTAGTAAAGGAAGAAGCTTATATCAACAGAAGGACCCTCATTTTAATGGAACGTTATGAATATAGCGGAAGATATGAAGACTGTGAGAAGTCAGTTGCCAAAAACCCCTGAGGATCGTTAAACATTTTGAGGGACCAGTAATCTTTATTTTAAGTGTGGTAGCATCCCACTTTGCCGGAGGTTGGATTTGTTAGAAGACCCCCAAACCCTAACCTTTCTTTCTAGCCCCTCCGAATCTCGAGGACGAGATTCATTTTAAGAGTGGTAGGTTTGTAACATCCCAAATTTTGGAATGTTAATAAAATTATTAGATTGATTGTTTGTTTGAGTGAGTGATTGAAACTTGAGTGAAATTGTAAAACTTTTCAAAACTTTTGAATTAGAGGGAATAAAATGACTTTCCCCTTCTCCCGTAAATTCAAATTCATCCAATTAAAAGCAATGAGAGAAGATGACATAACTTCTTCAACTATAAAGAATTTGAACGGAGTTTTGCATTTGAATTCTTTCAAATATTTGCCCTTGCTTCTTTATTTTTCTTCCCCGAGAAATACCCCTAAAAATAAATTCTTGCAAGCAAGAAAGAGAGGAGGAAAATGACCCTCCACAATGTGAGGCATTTTAGAAATTTTTTGAGCTAAGAAAAACCCAAGTTTATGGGGGAAAATATTTTGCCAAAAGAAAATATAGCATAAGGATTTTTTTTCTGAAAAAAACATTTTTAAAAAGTTTTTTTTTTGGTTTTGGAAAAATGATAATCAATTAGGAAATATTTTTCTGATCGATTTGGTATATAATACCCCATATAAATTATTTTATTTTTGTTTCCTTTTTATTTTATTCCTTGCTGTTTTTGAGAAAATACAAAATCGGGAGATATTTTTTTTACTTTAGGAAGGCGCCATGGGCGTGATTTTTAACTTGGGCCAGATCCCTTGAGTCGCGGGACCGAATCCTCTTAGGAATCGGCCACCGAGACCCCCCTCGCCCTCTTTACTTTCTCAGCTGCTGGGCCCCGCGCCGATCTCTCTCTCCCCTCGATCTCCTTCCTTCTTCCCCGCGAGCTCCTTCCTTCCCAGCGACGAGTTCTTCCCAGGCCGAGCAGGAGACGATCTCCTTCCCCTCTCGAACCCCTCCTCTCCCCTATTAAACCCCAGCCCCACGCCCCCCCTCGGCCCCTCCTCCCCACGCCGCCACGCCCCCTCGTCGCCTCGCCCTGCCCTCACTGCCTCACTGGAGCCAGGCACCAGGAGAAACATCTCCTCACCGCCCCGGCCACGACCGCCCCTCCCCGCACAAGCCAACGCCACCAACAGCACCCTCGCCTCCACCGCGTTCCATTTTTCCACCAAACCCCGAGATCCACCGCTCCACGCCACCCCCCGCACCTCGCCGGAGTTCGGCCAGCACCGAACCTCCCCAAGCTTCCCCTGCTCGCCCCCGGCTCTCTCACGCCTCGCCGTCGCCTCCCTCGGACGCCGGAGCCCCGCCGCCACCCTCTGGACACCTCAGACACCGCCGGAGATCAGCGGAGCCCCCTCCCCGAGCACCACCTCTTCTCTGTCTCGCCGGAGCAGAAGCAACCCCCTGCAGCACCCACGGTGAGCTACCCATCTTTTCCTTAGCCGTTAGATCGTGAGTAAACGGTAGAGATTAGAACACCCGTACCCTTTCGGTCTTTTAAACAAAACCGGGCCGGTTTTTCATTATTCAATAATACCCGAAGAGGTATCAGTTAGATTCCGGCCGTTTGCTAGTTTTCCTTGCAGCAAACGAACTCCCAACCAACCAGGGAGCGCCACGTGTACACTGTCCGATTAGAAATCAGTTTTTCTTTTTCTGTTTTAATTCCAAAACAGAGAGAGTTTCAATCTTGTCCCCACCATAACTTTTGTTCTAGGACTCCAATGAGGTTGATTCTTTTTCCAGTAGATCACAATTTTCCTGTAGTTTTCAATAACATATTATTTGTCTATGTTTGAAATTTTAAAATTTGAATTAGATCAGATTTAGTTTAAACCTGGTTTTGCTTATTCTGGGAGTTAAAAAATAGCTTTTAATTTAATTCCTTTTGCTACTGATCACTAGTGATCTTATTTATTAGTGGTAAAAATTTCAGAATTGTTTGAGTATTTTAGCTATTGTTTCGTGTGAAACAATTTCTGTTTCACTTCCTTTAGGATTATGACTATATTTCTTTCTTTAGTTGTTTTTAAATTATTTTCTTTTATATTTCAGAAATATTAAGTTTTGTTTCTATTAGTTAACAGTAGGTTTGCAACAAGTTTTGATTTTATTTTTATATGTTATCATGAAAGCAATTCTAGTTCTCTAATAACTTGCAATTGGTTTCTCTACTGTTTCAAATCCCGTTTGGAAATACTTTCAAATAGTTTTGTGAAAAATACTTTATTTTATCTTAGTTAAATTTATATCTTAGTTCCGAGTTATTTAAGTATTTTATTTTGTGTTAGACAAAAACTATTTAGTGTTTGACGTAGTAGAAGACTCCCTAGTCTTATTTGAAGTTTCCTTCGGATTCTTATTCGCTCTCTCTTTTGTTTTGATTGCTAGAATGATTGCTAGTATGAGTGCTTATGTGAATGATATGTTTGTTATATAGATTTCATCGGAGAATGACGAATAGTCTATCAAGTTATTTCTCGAGAACGATAATTCTTCTTCATCAACCTCACCAGGCAAGTTATTTGATCATGTATCACCTATGTTTTATGCATCGTAGTTCTACCATCCTATGCCCAATTGCATGCTGAGTAGGTACTTGGAAATAATGGTTACATATTGTAGTATCATGTGTTAGGCACCCAGCAACCCCGTTACTTGGCCCGGGACGACAAATTTCATATTGCTATGCTTGAGTAGACGGGATTTTGGTTGAGAGTTTATCACGAGTGATGCGAGAATAATTTAATAACCAAGACCGGTTAAGTCAAGACTTTTCAAGACCTCGTGATGCAATGCAACTCTGGGTGAAGGACGGTTGATCGGCTCCCTGGAGAAACCAGTGGATGACCCGGGATGCTGGAGACGTGCCATGACATCTTGCGGAAAGCTTCACCCAGGCTCAAAGAGACGGAGGGATATTTTCAAGACCCAAGGCTTACCTGCACAACCACAAGTCATTATGGGCTCTGGCTTGGTTGGACAACGCGGCGATTCTGGACAGGCGGTGCTAGCAGATGCAGAAGAACGGTAGGATTGGATGGGCACCGACAGGGATTCAGAGGGACCCGTTGAAAGACCATGTTTTGATCATCCGGTCTTCAAACACCCTGAAGTGCGAGGACATACATGGAGGCGATCAAATCTTGTGGGAAACGTGTGCAAAACTCTGCAGAGTACTCAAACCTAATTGATTAGCCGTGTCCACGGTCATGGACAACTTGAGCCAAGGAACTGAAGTTATTTGGAATTCTCAGCACCATTTATATATATTTGATGTGGGTAATATTGATAACCTGGGTATGAGAACTGGTTGGTGGAACCATCTCATTAACAACCAACAGCGTAGTAATATTTTCCTTTTAGCCCCTCTTGTTGTAGGAGAAAATTTGCTTTACGCTAAAACTTACAACACCACCTGCCATATATGCATATAGTATAGATGATATTTTACCCCCTCTCATATGTGACTTGCCGGCATATTCAATATGCTGACCTACACGGCTGCAACGTCTTATGTTGCAGATATTTTTCTTCGACGAGTAAGAGTACGATTCAGGGTTACGGTCTACACTCAACTTGTCGTTGGTGTTTATTGGGACTCCACTCCCTTGACTGCTTCTGCTGAAATTTTAAGGTATATATCAGTTTTACGTTATTAACATGTGGTTGCACTTTGATATATACATTGATGTACTGTGTGTGCGAGCATACTGATCCAGGGATGGCACAGATACACAGAGGCTTGACTCGTTTTGAGTCGGATTGCTACAGAAATGGTATCAGAGCACATGTTGACTGTAGGACGTGACCCTAGAAACTGGAAATCTCTTAGAAAATGATCTCTCTAAAATTTTATTTCCAAGAACATTCTTTACCTCTCATCTCTTCTGACTTCATCAAATGTTCTCTCTCACCTCCAATAGTTAGACAATACCCTTACCCTTTGACCTCATGAAGAATCAACCGACTCCCACTTCAAAGTAAAGAGGATTTCATCATGCAGTTGAAGCTACACCAATTGAAGACTCTCAAGACCCGAAGAACTCGAAGACCCCGAAATGTTCCAATGTTTATTAGAAGTCCAAATCCCAATTATATACCCACGTTAGTTACGATGATTTGTGAGCCGTCATTGGTGTGTGTTTTCCTACGGCCACAACTAAAACCTATTCTCAAAAATATTGTTTGTATTGTGTGTATCTCCCTCTCTCTTACCCGTCTCATCCCCAAAACCTCAACCCTACCAGATGGAGTATGAAGCTGGACTTGTAGTCTCTGGACCAATGACCCAGCTGGAAGCTGAGATATGGATTCAGAACATGGAGAACCACTTCGGGAGCAACTTGATCTCAAGGAAATATGAAGTGGAACACGCTCTTCAGTACTTTACCCAAAGTGCTGCTATCTGGTGGAAAATGCACCATGCCATACAAGGATATAGTGGAGCAAAAACCTGGGACGAATTCAAGAAGACTTTTTTAAGATCTCGTCTTATTCAGAAGTGCTATGATAATCCGAAGGAGAAGACTTGTGCATGCAAGATCTTGGAGAAATAGGACACACCCAGGAAGAACACAAGGATGGATGCACTCATTGTGAAGAAAATCACCCAGATGAGGAGTGCCCAAGTAGTCAGGTGCTTGTTTCCTTTGTGAAGGAACCACCCACTACCTAGCTCAGTGTCACATTTACCCCAAGGTGCAACAAGTTGTCAAGCAGCAGAAAGATGCAGTGAAGGAAACCCTCAAGAAGAAGATTCTATAAGAACCGGTGATGAACGAAAATATTGAAGACCCTGATGGACAAGGTCTGACCAGATTTTTCTCCAATGCATGCTACTCATGTGGAGAATAAGGACAGTATTCACAGGATTGCACGAAGGGAAGCCAAGAGTATCTGGGAAACTTCTCGACGGAAAAAGTGGAGTTTGATCCACTTGAAATAGAAGAACTGGCCAAAATAAAGGAGTCCGGAATGAAGAAAAAGTACCCTCGGAAGAGCCAAATCTCTGTAGATATAGACCTGAGTCATGTCAGATGTTACAAGTGCATGGAGTTTGGCCACCACAAATACATGTGCTCCGTAAGGAAGCCGGAAATCCAAGGAGCAAAAGCAAACGCTAAGAAGCCTCGAGACTTGTCAGAACTCATTTGCTTTTGTTGCAAGGAAGTAGGACATTTTGCTAACGATTGTCCACAAGGGAAGAAAGCTAAAATGGAGTAGATAAGTTTTGACAGTGGCAATAAGTGGAACCTGGAGCACTCTTGTTTTTCATGAGATTATGGAGTTGAATTTTTGTAACAGAACCCTCTGAGATTGTAATAACTCATGAATCAATAAATTTGTAGTGTCATGATCTCCTATGTTGAAACTGTATGCGTTGTTTCTCTTCGAACAAAGATCTCTGAACAATTATGAGGATATGAGAAAATATGGTCTATGCAGGCATGAGTATAATTCATTTTAAGTGTGGTAGTAATCGGTAAACCCACAGGATACAGTGAGTAGGAATGTACCATGATTACCAAGGAGACACATACATTCCTCTGAGTACCTATTTACTGACACCTGCAGATGACAACTATCTACGAGTCATTCCTCAAGGGCCCAGAAACGATCATGACCCTGACCAGTGATCATGATTACCCGAAAATCCTGAAGGACATGATGAAGCATATGCACCTTGAAGGAGATGCAGTCTACAAAGGCTACCCATTCATGGAAAATGGAGTGGAACTTTGGTACGTGGAAGTACACCTCCACCATGTGAAAGGAGTTTGTCCAAAGACTATGGGGCAATACTTTTTCATTTGACGTGTACCACGAGCAACCTTCTTTGATGCTGTTCGTGAAGCTGCCATGGAAGCCATACGTCAGATTGGAGAAATACTTGAAGCAAGACTCCGTCATACCCAGGAATACGTGAGTGAGGTACGTGCGGAGATGATGGAGATGAAGCTCATGGCCACCATGATGAAGCAAGTGCGAGGACATACACGGAGGCGATCAAATCTTGTGGGGAACGTGTGCAAAACTGTGCAGAGTACTCAAACCTAATCGATTAGCCATGTCCACGGTCATGGACAACTTGAGCCAAAGGAACTGGAGTTATCTGGAATTCTCAACACCATTTATATATATTTGATGTGGGTAATATTGATAACTTGGGTATGAGAGCTGGTTGGCGGAACCATCTCATTAACAACCAACAGCGTAGTAATATTTTGCTTTTAGCCCCTCTTGTTGTAGGAGAAAATTTGCTTTACGCTAAAACTTACAACACCACCTGCCATATGTGCATATAGTATAGATGATATTTTACCCCCTCTCATATGTGACTTGCCGGCATATTCAATATGCTGACCTACATGGCTGAACGTCTTATGTTGCAGATATTTTTCTTCGACGAGTAAGAGTACGATTCAGGGTTACGGTCTACACTCAACTTGTCGTTGGTGTTTATTGGGACTCCACTCCCTTGACTGCTTCCGCTGAGATTTTAAGGTATATATCAGTTTTACGCTATTTACATGTGGTTGCACTTTGATATATACATTGATGTACTGTGTGTGCCAGCATACTGATCCAGTGATGGCACAGATATACAGAGGCTTGACTCGTTTTGAGTCGGTCGCTATATAAGTGGTACTATCATTACTAACTTCACATCTTTTGGCATCAATACTATTAACATGTGTATCACTACAATGAGATTCAATAAACTATTCACAACGGGTGCATGATCATAAAATATTTTATTCATGTAAACAAAATAATCCATTATTCTCTAACTTGCATGAATAATTGTCTCGCAATAAACAAAATCAATATAATGTTAATGCTCAACGCAGACACCAAATAGCATCTATTTATGTTTAATACTAATCTTGAAGGTAGATGGAGCGTGCGATGGTGATCACATCAACCTTGGAAATAGTTCCAACACACATCTTCACCTTGCCCTTAGCTAGTCTCCGTTTATTCCGCAAATCCTGTTTTGAGTTACTAATATTAGCAACTGAACTGATATCAAATATCCAGGGGCTACAACAAGCACTAGTAAGGTACACATCAATAACATGTATATCAAATATACTTTTGTTGACATTGACAACCTTCTTATCTGCCAAGTATCAGGGGCAGTTCCGCTTCCACTAACCATTCCCCTCATAACAGAAGCACTGATTTTCGGGTTTGGGTTCAACCTTGGGTTTCTTCACTACAGCGACAACTGGCTTATCATCCTCGAAGTTTGCCTTCTTGTCCTTAACCTTCTTGAAACTATTGGTTTTACTAACCATCAACACTTTGATGCTCCTTCTTGATTTCTACCTTCGCGGTGTCAAACATCGCGAATAGCTCAGGGATCATCTTCTCCATACCTCATATGCTATAGTTTATCAAGAATCTCGAGTAGCTTCATGGCAGTGACTTGGAGAACTATGTCAATCACTATCTTATCTAGAAGATCAACTCCCACTTGATTCAAGCGGTTCTAGTACCTAGACAATCTGAGAACATGTTCACCGATTGAGCTGTTATCGTTCATCTTGTAGGCAAAGAACTCGTTAGAGGTCATATACCTCTCAACACGCGCACGAGCCTGAAATCCCAATTTCAGCTCTTTGAACATCTCATATGCTCCGTGACATTCAAAACATCTTTGGAGCCTCAATTCTAAGCCATAAAGCATGACACCCTGAACTATCAAGTAGTCATCAAAACGCGTCTGTCAGATGTTCACAACACTCACATACGACGTTTGAGGGGGTCGAGTGGTGCATCAAGGACATAAGCCTTCTGTGCAGCAATGAGGACAGTCCTCAGTTTACGGACCCAGTCCGCATAAATGCTACTATCATCTTTCAACTTAGTTTTCTCTAGGAAGTATCAAAACATAGGGGAGGTATAGCGTGAGCTATTGATCTACAACATAATTTGCAAAGACATTTTGACTATGTTCATGATAATGAGTTCAATTAATTATATTACTTAAGAACTCCCACTCAAATCAAAATCCCTCGGGTTGTCCGAGTGTAACATGATCCAAATTCACCAACCCAAGTCCGATCATCACATGAGATGAGGTAGTTTCAATGGTGAACATCTCCATGTTGATCATATCTACTATATGACTCATGCTCGACCTTTCTGTCTCTTGTGTTCCAAGGCCATGTATGTACATGATAGGCTTGTCAAGTTTAAACCAAGTGTTCTGCATGTGCAAAACTGGCTTACACCCGTAGTATGTGAATGTAGAGTCTATCACACCCGATCATCATGTGGTGCTTCGAAATGACGAACCTTCTCAACCGTGCACACTTGGGGAGAACACAATTTTATCTTGAAATTTTAGTGTGGGATCATCTTATAATTCTACCATCGTCCTACGCAAAAAATATGCATAAAAGGATTAAAAACACATGCAAATCATAAAATTGACATAATATGGCCATCATCATCTTGTCCTTTTGATCTCCATCTCCAACGCACCGACATGATCTCCATTGCCACCGACATGAAACCATGATCTCCATCATCGTGTCGCCATTGGGGTTGTCGCGCCAACTATGCTTCTACAACTGTTGCTAACTCATAGCAATAAAGTAAAGCAAAAAAGGCACAAATTAACTAAAGACAACCCTATGGATCCTGCCGATTGACGTACTCATCGACATGCAAGTCATGATAATCTTGTTGGAATTATGCCCTAGAGGCAATGATAAATAAGTTATTATTATAATTCCTGTATCAAGACAATCGTTTATTATCCATGCCATAATTGTGTTGAATGAAGACTTAGATGCATGTGTGGATATATAGACAAAACACTGTCCCTAGCAAGTCTCTAAGTTGGCTAGCCAGTTGATCAAGGATAGTCAAGGTCTTCTCACTATGTACAAGGTGTTGTTGCTTGATAACTGGATCACATCATTGGGTGAATCATGTGATGGACTAGACCCAAACTAATGAACGTAGCATGTTGATCATGTCATTTTGTTGCTACTGTTTTCTGCGTGTCAAGTATTTATTCCTATGACCATGAGATCATATAACTCACTGTCACCGGAGGAATGCCTTGTGTGTATCAAACGTCACAACATAACTGGGTGATTATAAAGATGCTCTACAGGTATCTCCGAAGGTGTCCGTTGAGTTAGTATGGATCAAGACTGGGATTTGTCACTCCGTGTGACGGAGAGGTATCTCGGGGCCCACTCGGTAATACAACATCACACACAAGCCTTGCAAGAAATGTGATGTAGTGTAAGTCACGGGATCTTGTATTATGGAACGAGTAAAGAGACTTGCCGGTAAACAAGATTGAAATAGGTATGCGGATACTGACGATCGAATCTCGGGCAAGTAACATACCGAAGGACAAAGGGAATGACATACGGGATTATATGAATCCATGGCACTGAGGTTCAATCAAAAAGATCTTTGTAGAATACGTAGGATCCAATATGGGCATCCAGGTCCCGCTATTGGATATTGACCGAGGAGTCCCTCGGGTCATGTCTACATAGTTCTTGAACCCGCACGGTCTGCACACTTAAGGTTCGGCGTTGTTTTGTGCGTATTTGAGTTATATGGTTGGTTACCGAATGTTGTTCGGAGTCCCGGATGAGATCACGGACGTCACGAGGGTTTCCGGAATGGTCTGGAAACGAATATGGATATATAGGATGACCTCATTTGACTACCGGAAGGTTTTCGGACATTACCGGGAATGTACCGGGAGTGACGAATGGGTTCCGGATGTTCACCGGGGGGGCAGCCCATAGGCCTTAGGGGTGCCGCACCAGCCCTTAGTTGGCTGGTGGGACAGCCCAAGAGGCCCTATGCGCAGGAGAAGAAAAATCAAAGGAAAAAAAGGGGAAGTGGGAAGGAAGGGAAGGACTCCACCTCAAATCCTAGTTGGACTAGCATTCGAGGAGGACTCCTCCTCCCCCCCCCTTCGTCTGACCCCTTGAGGCTCCCTTGAGGCTCAAGGCAGGTCCCTCCCCCTCTCTCCCATATATACTGAGGTATTAGGGCTGATCTGAGACAACTTTGCCACGGCAGCCCGACCACATACCTCCACGGTTTTTCCTCTAGATCGTATTTCGCGGAGCTCGGGCGGAGCCCTGCTGAGATAGATCGGAGTTGTACGTGTGCTGAACGCGGAGGTGCCGTCCGTACGGCACTAGATCGGAGAGGATCGTGGGACGTATCGCGGGACGGTTCGTGCGACGGTTCGTGGGGCGGATCGAGGGACGTGAGGACGTTCCACTACATCAACCGCATTTCTTAACGCTTCATGTTGTGGGATCTACAAGGGTACATAGATCCAAATCCCCTCTCGCAGATGGGCATCACCATGATAGGTCTTCGTGCGCGTAGGAATTTTTTTGTTTCCCATGCGACCTTCCCCAACAGTGGTATCAGAGCTAGGTTCATGCGTAGATGTCATCATGAGTAGAACACAAAAGTTTTTATGGGCGGTGATGTGTGATTTGCTGCCCTCCTTAGTCTTTTCTTGATTCCGCGGTATTGTTGGATCGAAGCGGCTCGGACCGACATTACTCGTACGCTTACGAGAGACTGGTTTCATCGCTACGAGCAACCCCGTTGCTCAAAGATGTCTGGCGAGTGTCGGTTTCTCCAACTTTAGTTGAATCGGATTTGACCGATGAGGTCCTTGGAGAGAGGTTAAATAGCAATTCATACATCCCCGTTGTGGTGTTTGCGTAAGTAAGATGCGATCCTACTAGATACCCATGGCAACCACGTAAAACATGCAACAACAATTAGAGGACGTCTAACTTGTTTTTGCAGGGTATGCTTGTGATGTGATATGGCCGACGATGTGATGTGATATATTGGATGTATGAGATGATCATGTTGTAATAGTTAATATCGACTTGCACGTCGATGGTACGGCAACCGGCAGGAGCCATAGGGTTGTCTTTAAACTAATGTTTGTGCTTGCAGATGCGTTTACTATATTGCTAGGACGTAGCTTTAGTAGTAATACCATGAGTAGCATGACAACCCTGATGGCGACACGTTGATGGAGATCATGGTGTGGCGCCGGTGACAAGGAGATCGTGTCGGAGCTTTGGTGATGGAGATCAAGAAGCACATGATGATGACCATATCATGTCACTTATGAATTGCATGTGATGTTAATCCTTTTATGCACCTTATTTTGCTTAGAACGACGGTAGCATTATGAGGTGATCTCTCACTAAAATTTCAAGACGAAATTGTGTTGTCCCCGACTGTGCACCATTGCGATAGTTCGTTGTTTCGAGACACCACGTGATGATCGGGTGTGATAGACTCAACGTTCACATACAACGGATGCAAAACAGTTGCACACGCGGAACACTCGGGTTAAACTTGACGAGCCTAGCATGTGCACACATGGCCTCGGAACACATGAGACCAAAAGGTCGAGCATGTATCATATAGTTGATATGATTAGCATAGGGATGCTTAACACTGAAACTATCCTCAACTCACGTGATGATCGGACTTGAGCTAGTGGAATTGGATCATGAACCACTCAAATGACTAGAGAGATGTACTTTTTGAGTGGGAGTTTAGCAAGTAATTTGATTAGTTAAACTCTAATTATATTGAACATAGTCTAAGTCCACTTTGAAAATATTGGTGTTGTAGATCAATGGCTCACGCGACAGTCACCCTCATGGAAGCAACTTTGTAGACTGGGCTCGTAATCTTAAGGTGCTCCTGCAAGTTGGGAAGAAGGATTATGTCCTTAATGCTGCGCTAGGAGATGAACCGCCCGCCGCGGCTGACCAAGATGCTAAGAACGCTTGGTTAGCACGCAAGGAGGACTACTCAGTAGTTCAATGTGCAGTCTTGTATGGCTTAGAATCGGGACTTCAACGCCGCTTTGAACATCATGGAGCATATGAGATGTTCCAGGAGTTGAAGTTTATCTTTCAGAAGAACGCATGGATCGAGAGGTATGAGACCTTCGATAAATTCTATGCTTGCAAGATGGAGGAGAATTCGTCTGACGGTGAACATGTGCTCAAAATGTCTGGGTACTCAAACCGTCTAGCTGAGCCGGGGATTGAACTCCCATAAGAGGCTATCACTGAAAGAATTCTTCAATCACTGCCGCCAAGCTATAAGGGCTTTGTGTTGAACTATAACATGCAAGGGATGAACAAGTCACCCGGCGAGTTATTCGCGATGATGAAAGTCGCAGAGTCAGAACTCCGTAAAGAGCATCAAGTGTTGATGGTGAATAAGACCACTAGTTTCAAGAGAAACGACAAAGGAAAGAAAGGTAATTCAAAGAAGAGCGGCAAGCCTGTTGCCAATCCGAAAAAGAAGCCCAAAGCTGGACCTAATCCTGAAACGGAGTGCTATTATTGCAAGGGTATGGGTCACTGGAAGCGCAACTTCCCCAAGTATCTGGCTGATAAGAAGGCGGACAAGGAAAAATCATGTATATTCGATATACATGTTATTGATGTGTACTTTCGTAGTAGTGCGTGGGTATTCGATACCGGTTCGTTTGCTCATACTTGCAACTCGAAACAGGAACTGCGGAATAAGCGAAGGCTGGTGAAGGATGAAGTGACGATGCGCGTGGGAAATGGTTCCAAGGTTGATGCAATCGCCGTCGGCACAGTTTCACTTCAGTTACCATCAGGAGTAGTTATGAACTTAAATAAATGTTATTTAGTGCCTGCGTTAAGCATTAACATTATATCTGGATCTTGTTTATTGCGAGACAGTTACTCATTTAAGTCGGAGAATAATGGTTGTTCTATTTATATGAGTAATATCTTTTATGGTCATGCACCCAATGTGAGAGGATTGTTCATATTGAATTTTGATAGTGATAATACGCATATACATAACATTGAGACCAAAAGGGTTAGAGTTAACAATGATAGCGCCATGTTTTTATGGCACTGCCGCTTAGGTCATATTGGTGTAAAGCGCATGAAGAAACTCCATACCGATGGACTTTTGGAGTCACTTGACTTTGATTCACTTGACACGTGCGAACCATGCCTCATGGGCAAGATGACTAAAACTCCGTTCTCCGAAAAAATGGAGCGTGCAAGTGACTTGTTGGAAATCATACATACCGATGTGTGTGGTCCGATGAGTGTGGAGGCATGATGACCCACAAGTATAGGGGATCAATCGTAGTCCTTTCGATAAGTAAGAGTGTCGAACCCAACGAGGAGCAGAAGGCTCTGATAAACGGTTTTCAGCAAGGTAATAACTGGAAGCACTGAAAGTAGCGGTAACAAGTGATGGTGTAGTGAGGTGAAACGTAGCAGGTGAAAAGTAACAAGTAACAAGTAGTAGCAACGGTGTAGCAAAGTGGCCCAATCCCTTTTGTAGCAAGGGACAAGCCTGAAAAAAGTCTTATAGGAGGAAAAACGCTCCCGAGGACACACGGGAATTTCTGTCATGCTAGTTTCATCATGTTCATATGATTCGCGTTCGTTACATTGCTAGTTTGACATGTGGGTGGACCGGCGCTTGGGTACTGCCCTTACTTGGACAAGCATCCCACTTATGATTAACCCCTCTCGCAAGCATCCGCAACTACGAAAGAAGAATTAAGACAACGTCTAACCATAGCATTAAACTAGTGGATCCAAATCAGCCCCTTACGAAGCAACGCATAGACTGGGGTTTAAGCTTCTGTCACTCTAGCAACCCATCATCTACTTACTACTCCCCAATGCCTTCCTCTAGGCCCAAAGAATGGTGAAGTGTTATGTAGTCGACGTTCACATAACACTACTAGAGGAAAAGACAACATACAACATATCAAAATAGCAACAGTAGTAACAGCAGTAGCAAGTAGCAACAGTAGTAATAGCAGCAGTGGGACAAACTCGGAGGCAATGGGTCGGTGATTCGTTTGGATGACATTCACCATGCAACAGTTATAACACGGAGAGATATGTGGCTAGCTCCCGTTCGTCAATGTGATGTAGGCATGCATTCTATCTGTAGTCATACGTGCTTAGGGAAAAGAACTTGCATGACATCTATTGTCCATCCCTCCCGTGGCAGCGGGGTCCAAAAGGATACTACGGGATATTAAGGTTCCCCTTTTAATAAATAACCGGAACAACACATTAGCACTTGGTGAACACATGAACTCCTCAAACTATGGTCATTACCGGGAGTGGTTCCGGTTATTGTCACTCCGGGGATGTGATACATCTCAAACGTATCTATAATTTTTGATGGTATCATGCTGTTATCTTGTCATCTTTGGATGTTTTATGTACCTTTTATATCTTTTTTGGGACTAACTTATTAATTCAGTGCCAAGTGCGAGTTCCTGTTTTTTCTGTCTTTTTGGCTCTTTTCAGATCAGATTTTGGAACGGAGACCAAACAGAATAAAATCCCCGAAATGTTTTTTTCCCAAACGAAAGAAGATCAGGGGGCTTGTGGGCCAGGCCAGGAGGGCAATAGGGAGCCCACAAGCCCCCCCATCCGCCACCAGGGGGCGGCGGTGGGCAGGCTTGTGGCCTCCCTGGCGCCCCCCTGACCTAGATCTTTCGCCTATATATTCCCTAAAATACAGAAATAAATCAAGGGATCCACGAAAATACTTTTCCGCCGCCGCAAGCTTCCGTTTCCGCGAGATCTCATCTGGAGATCCTTCCAGGTGCCCTGTCGGAGGGGACTTTGGAGTTGGAGGGCTTCTACATCAACATCATCGCCCCTCCAATGACTCGTGAGTAGTTCACTTCAGACCTACGGGTCCGTAGTTAGTAGCTAGATGGCTTCTTTTCTCTCTTGGATCTTCAATACAAAGTTCTCCATGATCTTCATGGAGATCTATCCGATGTAATCCTCTTTGGCGGTGTGTTTGTCGAGATCCGATGAATTGTGGATTTGTGATCAGATTATCTATGATATATATTTGAGTCTTTGCTGATTTCTTATATGCATGATTTGATATCCTTGTAAGTCTCTCCGAGTCTTGGGTTTTTTCTGGCCAACTAGATCTATGATTCTTGCAATGGGAGAAGTGCTTGGTTTTGGGTTCTTACCGTGTGGTGACCTTTCCCAGTGACAGTAGGGGCAGCAAGGCACACATCGTGTAGTTGCCATCAAGGGTAACAAGGTGGGCTCTGTCATAGATATGAGATTGTCCATCTACATCATGTCATCTTGCTTAAGGCGTTACTCTATTCTTTTGGACTTAATACACTAGATGCATGCTGGATAGCGACGATGTGTGGAGTAATAGTAGTAGATGCAGAAAGTATCGGTCTACTTGTTTTGGATGTGATGCCTATAGATATAATCATTGCCATAGATGACATCACGACTTTGCGCGGTTCTATAAATTGCTCGATAGTAATTTGTTCACCCACCGTCTACTTGCTTTCATGAGAGAAGCCACTAGTAAACACTACGCCCCCCGGGTCTATTCACACCTATCGTTTCCACTTTCGCTTTTACTTTGCTTTGTTACTTTGTTGCTTTTAGTTCTCACTTGGCGAACAATCTATAAGGGATTGACAACCCCTTTATAGCGTTGGGAGCAAGCTTTTTTTGTTTGTGCACGCACTTGTGATACTCCCTCACTAGATCAATACCTTGGTTCTCAAACTGAGGGAAATACTTACCACCGCTGCGCTACATCACCCTTTCCGCTTCGAGGGAACACCAACGCAAGGCTCCAAGGCCACGGGGGAAATCCTTTGCATATTTGCCTAGGAAGTCCCTTAAGGCGTAGCCATAGCAGAATGATTCATGGTGCCGTCAACACACCTATTTTTGGCACCGTTGGAAGGTCTTTTGTTGGAGTAGCAGAAGTATTTCTGGCGCCGTTGCCGGGGAAGGAGAGATCTATCCAAGTAGGTCTCACAAACTCATCTCTTGCACTTACTTTTTTGCCAGTTGCCTCTCGTTTTCCTCTCCCCAGTTCACATTTGCCTTTCACCTTTGCCTTTTTCGTTTGCCTTTTTCGTTTCCTTTTCGTTCGCCCTTTTCTCTCGCTTGCTTTCTGTTCGCTTGTGTGCCATGTGCCTTCATTATGCTTGCATCTTCGCTTGCTGAAAATCTAGTGATATGGATCCTCACCCACTTGCTAATCTCTTTAAGAGATCCAATTATGTTGATCCAATTGCTAGTAAGTTGAGGGCACTTGACTATTTTTATGAAGTTTTGCTTGAGATGCGTGAATCTGAAAATTGTGAGGAAGAAATTTATGGAGTTATTCATGAGGGCCCCTTGGATGAAAAGCATGATTGCAATGGTTTCACTATAAATTCTATTAGTGACAATCATGCTAAAAATATGCAAAACCCTAAGCTTGGGGATGCTAGTTTTGCTATGTCCCCTACTTGTTGCGATGATCATGATTGGGGTGATGATTTTTCTTAGGATCTTGAAAATTTGTTCAAGCCTCATGATGATTATGATATTTGCAACAATATTGAAAGTGGTATTGGAGAACTCATGACTTTAGTTGATGATAATCCCACTATTTTTGAAGAGCGTCAACTTTGCATGCATGTGGATCATGAAAAGAATATCCTATGTGATAGTTACATTGTTGAATTTGAATATGATCCCACATGTAATTCCTATGAGAGAAGAAAATATTCGGGTAGAAACTTTCATGTTACCAAATTACCTCTCGTTATGTTGAGATTGCTATTGTCTCTTTCTTCTTCCTTGCATTTGGTAACTATTGGTTGTCTTGCCAATTTGTTTTCCTATAAAATGCCTATGCATAGGAAGCATGTTATACTTAGATGTGATTTTCACATGCTTTATGATGCTCTCGTTGTGCTTCAACTCTTGTCTTTTGTGTGAGCATCATCAATGCCTAGCTAAGGGGGTTAAACAATAGCGCTTGTTGGGAGGCAACCCAACGAATCTATCCTTTTTATTTCTGCTTTGTGTTTTCCACACTTTCATAATTCTGTTATGATTTTGTTTTTTTGTGTTTCTTTTTGCGTTTGTGCCAAGCAAAACCGTTATGATTAGTCTTGGGGATGATCGTTTGGTCGTGCTGGAAAATACAGAAACTTTCTGCTCACGAAAAGAATTTTCATTTTTTCTGTAAGAGCTTTTGAGTTGATTATTTTTGCTGCTGATTGTTAAGAAAATTCTTCAGATTATCGTAATGTTTCAGAATTTTTGAAGTACCAGAAGTATACGAAGTATACAGATTGCTACAAACGGGTCTGCTGTTAACAGATTCTGTTTCTGTTGTGTTGGTTGCTTATTTTGATGAAACTATGGATAGTATCGGGTGGTATTAGCTATGGAAGATTTAAGATACAGTAACCCAACATCAACATAAGTAGAATTTAAGTTTGCTACAGTACCTAAGGAAGTGGTGGTTTGCTTTCTCATACTAATGTTATCACGAGTTTCATGTTGTGAAGTTTTCAAGTTTTGGGTGAAGTTCTTATGGACAAAGAGATAAAGAGTGGCAAGAGCTCAAGCTTGGGGATGCCCAAGGCACCCCAAGAGATTCAAGGATGTCGTAAAAGCCTAAGCTTGGGGATGCCCCGGGAAGGCATCCCCTCTCTCATCTTCAATCCATCGGTAACGTTACTTGGGGCTATATTTTTATTCACCACATGTTATGTGTTTTTGCTTGGACCGTCTTGTATCGTAGGAGTCTTTTATTTTTGTTGTGTCACAATCATCCTTGCTGCACACCTAGAGAGAGAGACATGCACCCACCGTGATTTTCGAGCTTCACTTATATCCTTTGGTAGACAATTCAGCTCACTTGTGCTTCACTTATATCTTTTGAGCTAGATACTTTTGCTCTATGTGCTTCACTTATATCTTTTAGAGCACAGCGGTGCGTGGCTTGGCAGTTGATCTATTCTTTGAAAGTAGTCTCTAAAGGGGTAGTTATCCAAAGGGATACGAAAACTTCCACCTTCATGTGCATTGAATAGTTAGGGAAGTTTGATTCATCTCAATTAGTTTTGAGTTGTGGTTATGGTAATATTGAAGTTATGCTAGTAAGGTGTTGTGGATCTAGAAATACTTGTGTTGAAGTTAGTGATTCCCGTAGCATTCATGTATGGTGAACCGCTATGTGATGAAATTTGAGCATGATTAGTCTATTGGTTGTCATCCTTTGCGTGGCGGTCGGGATCGCGCGATGGTTTATACCTACCAACCCTTCCCCTAGGAGTATGCATTGAATGCTTTGTTTCGATTACTAATAAAACTTTTGCAACAAGTATATGAGTTCTTCATGACTAATGTTGAGTCCATAGTTTAGATGCACTTTCACCTTCCACCATCACTATCTTCTTAGTGCCGTGCAACTTTCGCCGGTGCACAAAACCCATCATTAGCCTCCCTCGAAACAGCCACCATACCTACCTACTATGGCTTTTTCAAAGTCATTCCAAGATATATTGGCATGCAACTACCACCATGACATGTGCCATCACATCTACATTGCCATTGCATGATCGTAAGATAGCTAGCATGATGTTTCCATTAATGTCTATGCCATGCTAGATCATTGCCACGGTACACTACCGAAGGCATTCCATATAGAGTCATCGTTGCTCTAAGTTTTGAGTTGAAAGTGTGATGATCATCCTTAATGGAGCATTGTCCCATGTGAGGAAATAAAAGAGGCCAAAGATGCCCACCAAAAAAAGAGAGGTCAAAGAGCCCACCAAAAAGAAAATATGAGAGAAAAAGAGAGAAGGGACAATGCTACCACTTTTCCACACTTGTGCATATTAAGCACAATGATCTTCATGATTGAGAGTCTCTCGTTTTGTCACCACCATATAGCTAGTGGGACATTTTCATTATATAACTTGGCTTGTATATTCCAATGATAGGCTTCCTCAAAATTGCCTTAGGTCTTCATGAGCAAGCAAGTTGGATGCACACCCACTAGTCTTCTATAAGAGCTTTCATATACTCTTAGCTCTAGTGCATCATTTGTATGGCAATCCCTACTCATTCACATTGATATCTATTGATGAGCATCTCCACAGTTCATTGATATGCCTAGTTAATGTGACCATCTTCTCTTATTTTTTCTTGCAACCTCCAGCACACTCCACACCACTTATAGTGCTAAAACCATGGCTCACGCTCATGTATTGCGTGAGAGTTGAAAAGGGTTGAGGAAGTAAAGGTGTGAAAACAATTACTTGGCCAATACCGGGGTTGTGCATGATTTAAATTCGTTGTGCAATGATGATAGAGCATAGCCAGACTATATGCTTTTGTAGGGATAACTTTCTTTTGGCCTTGTTATTTTGAAAGTTCATGATTACCTTGCTGGTTTGCTTGAATTATTATTGTTTCCACATCAATAGAAAACTATTGTTTTGAATCTAATGGATCTGAACATTCACGTCACATAATAGGAGTTACAAAGGACATCTATGCTAGGTAGCATGGAAGCATCAAAAAATCATTTTTTCTCACTTCCCTACTCGAGGACGAGCAGGAGTTAAGCTTGGGGATGCTTGATACGTCTCAAACGTATCGATAAATTTTGATGGTTTCAATGTGTTATCTTGTCATCTTTGGATGTTTTATGTACCTTTTATATCTTTTTTGGGACTAACTTATTTATTCGGTGCCAAGTGCCAGTTCCTGTTTTCTTTGTGTTTTTGGCTCTTTTCAGATCTGATTTTTTCCCGAACGAAAGAAGATCACGGAGCTTGTGGTCCAAGCCAGGAGGGCTACAGGGAGCCCACAAGCCCCCCATTCGCCACCAGGGGGCGGCGATGGGCAGGCTTGTGGCCACCCTGGCGCCCCCCTGACCTAGATATGTCGCCTATATATTCCCTAAAATACAGAAAAAAAATCAGTGGATCCACGAAAATACTTTTCCGCCGCCGCAAGCTTCCGTTTCCGCGAGATCTCATCTGTAGACCCTTCTCGGTGCCCTGCTGGAGGGGACTTTGGAGTTGGAGGGCTTCTACATCAACATCATCGCCCCTCCAATGACTCGTGAGTAGTTCACTTCAGACCTATGGGTCCGTAGTTAGTAGCTAGATGGCTTCTTCTCTCTCTTGGATCTTCAATACAAAGTTCTCCATGATCTTCATGGAGATCTATTCGATGTAATCCTCTTTGGTGGTGTGTCTGTCGAGATCCGATGAATTGTGGATTTGTGATCAGATTATCTATGATACATATTTGAGTCTTTGCTGATTTCTTATATGCATGATTTGATATCCTTGTAAGTCTCTCCGAGTCTTGGGTTTTGTTGGGCCAACTAGATCTATGATTCTTGCAATGGGAGAAGAGCTTGTTTTGGGTTCTTACCGTGTGGTGACATTTCCCAGTGACAGTAGGGGCAGCAAGGCACACATCGTGTAGTTGCCATCAAGGGTAACAAGGTGGGCTCTGTCGTAGATATGAGATTGTCCATCTACATCATGTCATCTTGCTTAAGGCGTTACTCTGTTCTTTTGGACTTAATACACTAGATGCATGCTGGATAGCTGTCGACGTGTGGAGTAATAGTAGTAGATGCAGAAAGTATCAGTCTACTTGTTTTGGACGTGATGCCTATAGATATAATCATTGCCATAGATGACGTCATGACTTTGCGCGGTTCTATCAATTGCTCGACAGTAATTTGTTCACCCACCGTCTACTTGCTTTCATGAGAGAAGCCACTAGTGAACACTACGGCCCCCGGGTCTATTCACACCTATCGTTTCCACTTTTGCTTTTACTTTGCTTTGTTACTTTGTTGCTTTCAGTTCTCACTTGGCGAACAATCTATAAGGGATTGACAACCCCTTTATAGCGTTCGGAGCAAGCTTTTTGTGTTTGTGCAGGCACTTGTGATACTCCTTCACTGGATCGATACCTTGGTTCTCAAACTGAGGGAAATACTTACCACTGCGCTACATCACCCTTTCTGCTTCGAGGGAACACCAACGCAAGGCTCCAAGGCCACGGGGGAAATCCTTTGCATATTTGCCTAGGAAGTCCCTTAAGGCATAGCCGTAGGAGAAGGATTCCTGGTGCCGTCAACACACCTATTTTCTGGCGCCGTTGGAAGGTCTTTTGTTGTAGTAGCAGGTTGTCGGGTCATAACACATAGTAGGTAACTACAACTTGCAAGATCGGATCTAAAACACACATATATTGATTACAACATAATAATTTCAGATCTGAAATCATGGCACTCGGGCCCTAGTGACAAGCATTAAGCATGGCAAAGTAGTAGCAACATCAATCTCAAAACATAGTGGATACTACAGATCAATCCCCATCAAAACTAACTCGATTACATGATTGATCTCATCCTACTCATCACCGCCCAACGAGCCTACGAATAGATTACTCACAAACGATGAAGAGTTTCATGGAATTGGAGAGGGAAGAAGGTTGATGATGACGATGGCGATGATTTCCCCTCTCTAAAGCCCAAAACGGACTCCAGATCTGCCCTCCAGATGAAGAAGAGGATGTGGCGGCGCCTCCGTATCGCAAACGCGATGAAATCTTCTCTCCTGATTTTTTTCTGGACGAAATTGAATTTATAGAGCTGGAGTTGGGGGGGCAGACCCACGTGTGCCCCACAAGCTTGGTTGCCACGGCCAGGGGGGCACGACAACAGGGCTTGTGGCCCACTGGCCCATCCCCTCCGGTGGATCTTTGTGCAGGTATTTTTCATATTTTCCAAAAATATTCTTCGTGAATTTTCAGGACGTTCTGAGAACTTTCATTTCTGCACAAAAACAACACCATGGCAATTCTGCTGAAAACAGCGTCAGTCCGGGTTAGTTCCATTCAAATCATGCAAATTAGAGTCCAAAACAAGGGCAAAAGAGTTTGGAAAAGTAGATACGATGGAGACGTATCAACTCCCCCAAGCTTAAAACCTTGCTAGTCCTCAAGCAACTCAGTTGACAAACTGAAAGAGAAAGAAAAACTTTGACAAACTCTATTTGATCTTGTTGTTGCAACTATGTCTAACTCGTAACCAGAATTTCAGCAAGATCACAAGTTAACCACATAAGCAAGTGACACAAAGGTCTCACGGTAAACTAATATCAATGGCATAATCAGCTAGCGAGCAAATAATAATGAGTTTCAGATACCAACAATTCAATCAAAACAGGCATGAAGCAATATGAATAGGTGGTATCTCGCTAGCTCTTTCTGAGACCGCAAAACCTAAATGCAGAGCACTTTCAAAGATCAAGGGCTGACTAAACATTGTAATTCATAGCAACGAAGATCCAGTCATAGCCATACTCAATATCAATCAAAAGCAAAGCATAGAAATGACAGAGGTGCTCTCTAATTTGTGCTTATATAGGAGGAGGATGACTCAACAGGAAAATAAATAGACAGGCCCTTCGCAGAGGGAAGCATTGATTTGCAGAGGTGCCAGAGCTCAAGCTTTGAAACAGAGATAATAATTTTGGGTGGCATGCTTTCATTGTAAACACAATGACCAAGAGTTCTCAATATCTTCCACGCTACTCATGCTATAGGCGGTTCCCAAACAGAAAAGTAAAGTTTTAACTCCCCCACCACCAATCAAACACACTCCACGGCTAGCCGAATCCTCGGGTACCGTCCATACTAACATCAATCCGGGGGGAGTCTTGTTTTACAGTTATGTTTTCGATTTAAGCATGGAACTGGGCATTCCAATTACCGGCCCCTTTCTCGTGAATGACAGTGAATAAAAACATGTTGAGGATAGCACGCCTAACATGGAAGATACCAATAGCCCCCTGTCACCACATGAGCGGTTCGGGCATGCAAAACAGATTATTTCTTGAAGGTTTAGAGAATGGCACATGCAAATTTACTTGGAACGGCACGTAAACACCGCACATAGGTAGGTATGGTGGACTCTCATGGAAATTTTCTTGGGTTTAATGAAGTGGATGCACAAGCAGTATTCCTCTTAGTACAAGTGAAGGCTAGCAAAAGACTAGGAAGCGACCAACTAGAGAGCGACAACGGTCATCAAGATGCAATGAGTTTCACTAACATGGAATGCAAGCATGAACAGGATATAAATCACCATGAACACGAACATCATAGAGGCTATGTTGATTTTGTTTCAACTACATGCATGAACATGCGCCAAGTCAAGCCACTTGAATCATTCAAAGGAGGATACCATCCTATCATACTACATCATAGTCATCTCAAAATCTATGTTGGCATTCAAGACAAACCATTATAAGCTCCTAGCTAATTAAGCATGGCATCAGAAACTATGATCTCTAAGTTGTCATTGCAAACATGGTTCTCTCACAACAAAGCTGAATCTGGGATGACAAGCTAGTCATATTTACAAAAACAAAATAGATAGGGTTCATACCAGCTTTTCCACACTCAGTCACTTCATCATATATCATCATTATTGCCTTTCACTTGCACGATCGAATGATGTGAACATTAATAAGAGTGCTCGTGCATTGGACTAAGCTGAATCTGCAGGCAAAAACAAAGGAGAAGACAAAGTAATATGGCTCTTTGAAAGCTAAACAGGTATGCATGCAAAAGCCACTAAACATTGTAACCAATATCTTCTACCTTGACCCAAAGAAAAAGAAAACTATTTACATGGGAAAGCTCCCAACAAGCAAAAAGAAGAAAGGAAAATCTTTTTGGGTTTTCTCAGAAGGACATAAAACAAGAAAACAAGAAAACAAAAATAAACTAGCATGGATAATACAGTGGCAAAGTGTAAACACCAACGAACAAAGTGAAAGCGTAAGCATGAATGTAAGGTCGGTGAGAACACGTACACCCCCAAGCTTAGGATTTTGGCCTAGCTTGGTCTACTCCCAAGGACGGTCCTGGCGAAACCCAAAATCAGAATCGGGGTTATACGGGAGCGCTGCAGCCACTTCCTGAATAGCTGCCTCACGAAGACGAGCAGCCGTCGCCTCCCTCTCATACTCCTCTGCCTCTCCTATGGTTATGTAGTATCTTTGTTTTACCTGAAAGTCAAAGAAAGCAGGAGCAGGAAGGGTAATATGGAAGACACGATGTCGGTTAAATATCAATCGGTATAGGAGGGATTCATCATCCCTCTCAAGGAGCTGGTAGCGTGTCATAGCGACGCGGTCAAGGAAAGCTGTATGGAGCGGGGTATCTCCTGCGCGGATGGGTATTCCAAGAAAATTTGCTATGCGAGTGGCATAGATGCCGCCAAATAAACCCCCCTCAATAGCATTCTTATTCAGTCTCCTTGCTATAATAGCTCCCATGTTGAAGCTTTTGTCACCCGTAACTGCGCTCTTAAGGATACTAAGGTCGGATGCGCATAGGTGACAATGTTCAACCTTACCATTAATGCATCTACCTATGAAGAGGGCAAAGTAGTGCAAGGCAGGGAAATGAATGCTTCCTATGGTAGCTTGCGTGATGTGTCTACTTTCTCCAACATAAATACTAGAGAAAAAATCTCTAACCGAAGATTTAGTAGGATCTTTAAGATTACCCCCATCGGGTATTTTGCAAATTCTGTTAAAATCCTCAAAATCCATGGCGTAGGATTTATCATATAGATCAAACAGTATGGATGAGTCACGACCAACTAAAAATTTAAATCTACGCACGAAAGAGGCAGTGAGCATAGCATACTGTTCACATTTATCTGAGAGGAATTCTTCTAACCCGACATTGCATACAAGTGTATCAAACTCATCCTTGAATCCTGATTCGATCACGAACTCATCGGAAGGCCATTCACATGGTTGTACCGGTGCGTCCCTTAGTTGATAAGGATCGGGCTCCCGAATAGAAAGACGGGGACCCTTCTTACTTGAGGAACCACCATGAAACTTCCTCCTGAACATAATTTCTTTTTGTTGAAATTTTGAAGTTCAAGAGAAAAGTGAATAAAGACCAACCACACCTTGTAGCAACTACTCCTTCTAGTGCCTAGAGACCGTATCACGCGCTAAAACTACTTGGGACCAGCTAAAATCAACATTTCAAGCTCAAGAACATGGTCACCAAGGTAATAATAATATGCGAAGGATAAAGCACTAGAGCAAAAACTAATTGGACCAATGGACGAGTCACTTACCAAGGAGTAATTTCCCCAAAACGGTTCGAGGAATGGTGCTTTCAGCAAGGAGATCGAAAATCACAGCCAAATGAGCAAGAACGCGGGTTTGAGCTGCGATACGATTTTTTCTGGAGGTAGAGGAAGATGATGGGAGCTGGAATGAGTGGAGGGCTTGCTTCCCGTGGCCAGGGGGTGGCCGCAATGAAACGGCTTGTGGCCCACTGGTGTGGCCCCCAGGCCAGCTCTTAGTCCTAGTATTTTTCAAATATTCCATAAAAATCATACTAGATTTTCAGGACCATCGGAGAACTTCTATTTTCGGGGTATTTTCTCCGGGACGCTAAAACAGAAAATAGGGAAAACTAAACTAAACCTATCATTTTTCTTCTAAGCAACAGAAAGTGAAAGCTTAAAACAGAGGTATGTGACTCTTTGATTCATCCATTTCATGGTCATCGAAAGAAATCCGTCAATGGGGTTGATCAAATCCTCATGACAAAACTTTCTCGAATCGCAAAAGAGAACGGAGAATTTTCGAATAGCCACTAAGTCACCTCAATGGGGATATGAATCTCCCCAACAAGCAAATCATACTTCATCTTGACACGATGAATATGGCATTCAAAGCTCCCAATAAGAATCGATGATGTTTTTTCGATAGCATTGATGCAATGTACTTGATATCGTTTCTTCGGAAAGTGCACGCTATGCTCATTACCATTGACATGGAAAGTGACATTGCCTTTGTTGCAATCTATAACAGCCCCTGCAGTGTTTAAAAAGGGTCTTCCGAGGATGACAACCATGGCATCGTCCTCGGGAATATCCAAGATAACAAAGTCTGTTAAGATGGTGGTGTTAACAACCACAACAAGCACATCTTCGCAAATGCCGACAGGGAAAGTAGTTGATTTGTCGTCCATTTGCAGAGAAATTTTAGTGGGTGTCAACTTATCCAGTTCAAGTCTACGATAAAGAGAGAGAGGCATAACACTAACTCCGACTCCAAGGTCACATAAGGCAGTTCTTACGTAGTTTCATTCAATGGAGCAAGGTATAGTGGGCACTCCGGGATCACCAAGTTTCTTAGGAGTTCCACCTTTGAAAGTGTAATTGGCGAGCATGGTGGAGATCTCAGGATCTGGTATCTTCCGTTTATTGGTCACAATATCTTTCATTACTTGGCATATGGGGAAATTTTGAGCATATCAACTAACCGCATCTGCAGAAAGACGGGTCTTATCATTTCAATAAAGCGCTCAAAATCCTGATCATCCTTTTTCTTGGATGGGTTAGGAGGAAAGGGCATAGGTTCTGAACCCATGTCTCCCTTTCTTTACCATGCTTCCTAGCAGTGAAGTCATTCTTATGGTATCTCTTAGGTTGTGGGTTATCAGGATTAACCGTAGGTTCAATCTCCTTATCATTGCTAGGTTGAGCATCATTATGAACATCGCTGTCCATATTGTCACCAGGTTCATGTTCATCACCAGATTGTGTTTCTGCATCAGACGCAGAAACATCATTTGGTTCTTCAGGTGTGACAGTATTCAATGAACTGACATGTAGGTTTCTATCATCCTTCTTCTTCTCCTTAGGATGATTGGGTGTATCAACATTAATTCCTTGAGAATCTTGATCAATTCTCTTAGGATGACCCTCAAGATACAAAGGTTCCTGAGTCATTTTGCCTCCTCTAGTAATGACTCTGACAGAGTTGTCATTTAACTCATTGAGCAGGTCATTCTGAGCTTTAAGTACTTGTTCTACCTGAGTAGTAATCATAGAGGCATGTTTACTCAGAAGCTTCAGATCATTGACATTTGTGTCTACACAAGCACTTAAATGACTAAGCATACGAGTACTTTGTTCCAAATGTCTGCTAACATAGTCATTGAAACTCTATTGTTTGGCAACAAAGTTGTCAAATTCATCAAAGCATAGGCTAGCAGGTTTATCAAAAGGAATATCACTCTCATCAAACCTACGCAGAGAATTTACTTCTACTACCTGTATCGGGTTATCGAGACCATGGATCTCTTCAATAGGTGGTAGATTTTTGACATCTTCAGATCTAATGCCTTTCTCTTGCATAGATTTCTTGGCTTCTTGCATATCTTCGGGACTGAGGAATAGAATACCTCTTTTCTTCAGAGTTGGCTTAGGAAGTGGTTCGGGGGTAGTCCAAGCATTATCGTTGATCAAGATGTTATTCAGTAGAGTCTCAGCTTGTTCTACAGTTTGTTCCCTAAAAACACAACCGGTACAACTATCTAGGTGGTCTCTAGAGGCATCGGTAAGTCCGTTATAGAAGATATCAAGTATCTCGTTCTTCTTAAGAGGGTGATCAGGCAAAGCATTATGTAGCTGGACGAGCCTCCCCCAAGCTTGTGGGAGACTCTCTTCTTTGAGTTGAGCAAAGTTGTATATTTCCTGCAATGCATCTTGCTTCGTATGGGCAGGGAAATATTTCTCACAGAAGTAATATACCATATCCTGGGGACTACTCAGACATCCAGGAGCAAGAGAAGTGAACCAGGCTTTAGCGTCATCATTTAGAGAGAAAGGAAACAACTTAAGGATATAGTAGTGGCGGATCTTCTCCTCACTAGGGAAAAGGGTGGCTATATCGTGTAGTTTGGTAAGATGGGCTACGACCGTCTCAGACTCATAACCGTGGAAAGGATCAGATTCGACTAGAGAGATTATCTCAGGATCGACAGAGAATTCATAATCCTTATCGGTGATAAAGATAGGTGAAGTGTCAGACTTCGGGTCATATTTCATCCTAGCTTTGAGGGATTTTTCCTTCCACTTGAGAAGTAATTTCTCAGCGTCGTAGGCATCCTTACATGAAAGAAAATCCTCAGCTATCTCTCCCTCCATAACATAACCCTCAGGTATATCAGGCAATTCATATCTAGGAGAGCTAGATCTAGCAGTAGCAAAAGAAGGTTCTATCTCAATAGTATCGGCAGTTTCAGAAGCATCACGAGCATTGGCCGTAACTCTAGCAATATGGGCATCAAGGAATACCCCTAGTGGCACATCAGGCAAAGTAGTATCTCTAGCAGTATCAAGCATAGCATCATCAGGCAAAATAGCATCTCTAGCATCATCAGGCAAAGCAGTATCAGACATAGCATCTCTAGCAGTATCAGGCATAGCATCTCTAGCAGTATCAGGCATATCATCTCTAGCAGTATCAGGCATAGCATCTCTAGCAGTAGCATCATAAGCATCATCAAGCACAGGCGACATATCAAGATTTCTAGCAGGAGGTGATGTCGCAAACTTACTCATAACTGAAGGTGAATCAAGTGCAGAGCTAGATGGCAGTTCCTTACCTCCCCTCGTAGTTGAGGGCAAGACTTTGGTTTTTGGATCTTTCAGATTCTTCATAGTGATCAGCAGATATAAATCCCAAGTGACTCGGACTATATAGCTATCCTTCCCCGGTAACGGCGCCAGAAAAAGCTGTTGCTGGTAGTCCCCGGCAACGACACTAGAAGAATGTTGTTGACGTGTCCCTGACTTGATGCCTCCGCGGCAACAGAGCCAGAACTGCTCCGAGTTACTCAACAATTAGCAATTGTCTTGCAATGGCCCACCAGCGTGTGGGTTCGCGGCAGTTTTCAAGGGTAGAGTATTCAACCCAAATTTGTTGGTTCGCCCGTCAGGAAGTGAAAGGATACTCTCAAGTATTAGCAGCTGAATGTGTCAGATTCAACCGCACCTGAAAGATTAGTATCTGCAAGCAAAGTATCAGTAGCAAAGTAGTATGATAGCAACGGTGCCAGAAACGATCTGTTGACGGCAGACTATTCCTAACTATTGTATCAACGGCGCCAGAAGTTGCCCGTGGACGAGAAATATTATTTCCCGTCAACGTCGAGCGGAAAAGTATTGTAGCACGTAGCAGCAGTGTAACAAGTAACAGCAGTGGCAAGGAACAGCAGTAGTGACAGCAGTAGCAAGTAGCAACAATAGTAACAACAGTAGCAAGTAGCAACAGTAGTAACATCAGCAGTGGGACAAACTCGTAGGCAATGGGTCGGTGATTCGTTTGGATGACATTCATCATGCAACAGTTATAACACGGAGAGATATGTGGCTAGCTCCCGTTCGTCAATGTGTTGTAGGCATGCATTCCGTGTGTAGTCATACGTGTTTAGGGAAAAGAACTTGCATGACATCTATTGTCCATCCCTCCCGTGGCAGCGGGGTCCAAAAGGATACTACGGGATATTA
The DNA here is from genome assembly GCF_904849725.1 of Hordeum vulgare subsp. vulgare. Lineage (NCBI taxonomy): Eukaryota > Viridiplantae > Streptophyta > Magnoliopsida > Poales > Poaceae > Hordeum > Hordeum vulgare. The sequence goes on along the minus strand of NC_058521.1, from coordinate 493,249,201 downwards.
AGGTTCTCCTTTTAATAAATAACCGGAACAACGCATTAGCACTTGGTGAACACATGAACTCCTCAAACTATGGTCATCACCGGGAGTGGTTCCGGTTATTGTCACTCCGGGGTTGCCGAGTCATAACACATAGTAGGTAACTACAACTTGCAAGATCGGATATAAAACACACATATATTGATGACAACATAATAACTTCAGATCTGAAATCATGGCACTCGGACCCTAGTGATAAGCATTAAGCATGGCAAAGTAGTAGCAACATCAATCTCAGAACATAGTGGATACTAGGGATCAATCCCCGTCAAAACTAACTCGATTACATGATAGATCTCATCCTACTCATCACCGCCCAGCGAGCCTACAAATAGATTACTCACGAACGATGAAGAGCTTCATGGAATTGGAGAGGGAAGAAGGTTGATGATGACGATGGCGACGATTTCCCCTCTCCGAAGCCCAAAACGGACTCCAGATCTGCCCTCCAAATAAAGAACAGGATGTGGCGGCGCCTCCGTATTGCAAACGTGATGAAATCTTCTCTCCTGATTTTTTTCTGGACGAAAGTGAATTTATAGAGCTGGAGTTGGGGGCGGCAGACCCACGTGGGCCCCACAAGCTTGGTTGCCGCGGCCAGGGGGGTCGCGGCAACAGGGCTTGTGGCCCACTGGCCCATCCCCTCGGGTGGATCTTTGTGCAGGTATTTTTCATATTTTCCAAAAATATTCTCCGTAAACTTTCAGGACGTTCCAAGAACTTTCATTTCTACACAAAAACAACACCATGGCAATTCTGCTGAAAACAGCGTCAGTCCGGGTTAGTTCCATTCAAATCATGCAAATTAGAGTCCAAAACAAGGGCAAAAGAGTTTGGAAAAGTAGATACGATGGAGACGTATCAAGTAGCATCAAGGATCTGAACATAAACTCTTCCACCAAGTAATCCAACTAGCATCAACTACAAAGAGTAATCAACACTACTAGCAACCTTACAGGTACCAATCGGAGTCGTGAGACGGAGATTGGTTACAAGTGATGAACTAGGGTTTGGAGATGAGATGGTGCTGATGAAGATGTTGATGGTGACGAGTCCCCTACGATGAGAGGAGTGTTGGTGATGATGATGGCAACGATTTCCCCCTCCAGGAGGGAAGTTTCCCCGGCAGGATCGTCCTACCGGAGCTCTAGATTGGTTGTGCTCAAGTTCCGCCTCGTGGCGGCAGAGAATCCACGAAAAAGCTCTCCCTGATTTTTTTCCGGACGAAACCTTTCATATAGCAGAAGAGGGGGGCCAGTGGGCCACCAGGGTGCCCACAAGCCCTGTTGCCGCGGCCAGGGGGGCAGGCCGCAGCCACCAGGCTTGTGGGCCCCTGGCAGCACCCCTCTAGCACTTCTTTCGCCCAATATTTTTTATATATTCCCAAAAAATTCCATGTTGATTTTCAGGGCATTTGGATTTGCGCAGAATAGAGGACTCAGACTTGCTCCTTTTCTAGTCCAGAATTCCAGCTGCCGGTATTCTCCCTCTTCAAATAAACCTTGCAAAATAAGAGAGAAAAGGCATAATTATAGTACCATAAAGTATAATAACAGTCCATAAAGCGATAAATATCAACATGAAAGCATGATGCAAAATGGACGTATCAACTCCCCCAAGCTTAGACCTCGCTTGTCCTCAATCGAAAACCAAGATCCATAAACATGTCCACATGTTTAGGGATGAAGGTGTCGATAAAACATAATACGGACATGAGGGCATCATGATCACATATAGAACAGCAATACATCATAAAGATTGTTATGGGAAAGTAACAAGTCCTTCACAAAGAAAAGTATGAATCAAAAACCTTACCGAGAAGTAGCCAACAACAGTCCATAGTCATTGAAGCAATTGTAATTTATCATAACATCAGAAAGAGTCAAATAAGAGCTTGTAAAGCAAATCCACATACTCAATCATCTCTTTTGTTTTCCACAATTGTTGCAACTCACGTGGTACTCATGGCATCAAAGTTTCAGTTGAACACAGGGAAAGATAAGGGCTTATAATTTTGCCTCCGAACCATTTACCTCAAGAGTAAAGTCAACAATAATAAAGCATAAGTATTCATTTCCAAGTTGATATATGAATATAGATCATTCCCTAGCATATGACGTTCACCAAGATGAATACGGAATAGGGAATTGGTGTTGATCACCATGACTTTCACAAGGACAAAAGGTAAAAGTACAAGATAGGCCCTTCGCAGAGGTAAGCAGAGGTTGTCATGAGATTTTGAGGTTTGGATGCGTGTCCTCTTAGTGCGGAGGAACGTCACTTTATATTGACTCCTGTGATAAAGAACTTTATTATGCAGTATGTCGCTTTTATGTCTTCCTCATCACAGGTTCGTATAAAGCTTATTTTCCACACACTAATAGATCATACATATTAGAGAGCAATTTTTATTGCTTGCACCGATGACAACTTACTTGAGGGATCTTGTTCAATCCATAGGTAGGTATGGTGGACACTCATGGCAAAACTGGGTTGAAGGTTTATGGATACACAAGTAGTATCTCTACTTGGTGCGGGAGTTTTGGCTAATATGAGGTGGAAGCAATCTTCACATGCTAAGGGATCTCTAATCATATAACATTGTTTGGAATCAAGCAAACACAATTCATTATGTTGTCTTCCTTGTCCAACATCTACTTCTAAGCATGTAATAGTTTGGTGAGTGCTCACAATTGTAAAATGTGTCTAAGATGATATATTTATATGTGAACCTCTCTTTCTTTATTATTTATTATTAATTGCAACAATGACTGGGGTCTATGTTGTTCTATTCTCAACAAGTTTCAATCATCATACTTTTTATATGTGAAGCTAGCACTTTCCATAAGATCATCTCATGATCTTTCATGCTATCGTTCTTTTCATACTTTTGATCACGGCACAAAACAAAGCCCTTGACTAAGATGCTCTTTATTATATAGCTCGCAAGCTCGAATACATCGGGGGAGACACAAGGCAAAAGACTCAAACTAAACACTAAAGACTTATTCAACTAAGATAAGAAAGTAAAAACTGAAAAAGGAAAGAACTAAAACAAAGGTAAAATCAAAAGATATAAAGGTAATACGATACAAGGGAAACTCCCCCAAGCTTGGCACAAGCCAAGGGAGTTGCCCATACCAATGCTTAGTTGTCTTCCTTTGGTGGTAATGGTGGTGGAGTCTTTGCCTTTGATTCCAAGAGAGCTATCAATCTTTGATTTATACCTTGGAGATCTGCGACATGATTCTCCAGTAAAACAACTTCAAGAGAAAGGGAAATATTGCGAGCACGAGTTGTTTCACAAAACCTCGAGAGTTCAATCAAGGATGGAGACAGCACGTGGAGGAAGGGTTGGAGAAAATACACTCCTTCAACGTCTTCAATGTTGAACATAGGTTGAACTTCCTCCCTAGCTTGGGTTTTCTCCTTAGCTTTGTCCCTGGCTTCCGTGACTTCTACTCTTTTCAGGTCAACATCTACTTCTTCATGAACTTGAGGGAGATTATTCTCCCCAACAAATTCCTGAGACATCTTTAACCTAAATTTGCGGCAGACAACAGGCTCAAAACGAAAACACAGGAAAACTGCGCGATACGGAGATCAAAACCCTCGGGCGTATATATAATGATTTTTTCTGGACCAGAAGGAGTGCTCCGCAAGAAAACGGAGTCCGAGAGACACACGAGGTGCCCACAAGCCCTGTAGCCGCGGCCAGGGGGGAGGCCGCGGCGACCAGGCTTGTGGCCGCCTCGTGCGCTCTATGGACTGCTTTTTATTTTTCTATTTTTCCATAAATTCCAAAACGGAGAAAATTTCCTACTGGAAAAGTTTTGGAGTCTAATTACTTACCGAAACACATACCTCTTCGTTTTCAGAGTCTGAAACATGCTGATAAACATCCCATATGTACTCCTTTGGAGTTATGATATTGATGATATTGGTCTCAACATTTATGGGAGTACCAGAGATATAATGCACTACTGGAAATCAGTATTTTGCCATCTGCCAAATCTTTGCCGTCAGCTAGCTGATGGCAAAGAGTGTCTTTGCCGTCAGCTTCCACAAAGCAGACGACAAAGAATTGGCTGATGGCATAGAAGGTCTGTGCCATCAGCCACTTCTTTGCCGTCAGCCACAGACGGCAAAGGGCCGCACAGCAGACGGCAAAGCTGTAGGGGGGCCCACCTGATCGCAGGGACGGTAGGTCAAACTGGAGTCCCTTCTTTGTCGTCTGCTAGCGGACGGCAAAGAGGCCACAGGCAGACGGCAAACAGTCCGCCAGCAGACGGCAAAGCCCTAACGTCTACTAACGGCCGTCCCACCCCCACCCCGGCCTCTCTCTCTCTCACCCCGACGCCCACCGCCGCCACCACTGCCCCCTGCTGCCGCACTGCCCCCCACCACCGCCACCACTGCCCCCCACCGCCGCCACCATTGCACCCCGCCGCCGCACTGCCCCCCACCGCCGCCACCACTGCCCCCTGCCGCCGCACAGCACCCCACCACCGCCACCACTCCCCGCCCCCCACCCCCCCCACTGCCACCACTGCCCCCCGCCGCCGCACTGCCCCTTGTGACGCCCCACTGCCCCGTCGCACCCGTCCTCCTCGCCGCCCCCGCCGGTGAGTCCCCCCTATTTTATTTTGTTTTTCCTTATTTTTATTTATGTTAAATTAGTTACGTTAGTTTTTTAGTTTATTAGGTTAGTTAGGCTAGTTAGTTAGGTTGTTAAATTAGTTTAGTTTAGGTTCAGTTTTAGCTTAGGTTTAGTTAGGTTAGTTTCCAGTTTAGTAAAGGAGAAAAGGAGAAGAAGAAGAAGGAGAAAGGAGAAGAAAAAAATAAGAAGAAGAAGGAAAAGGAAGGGAAGGAGAAGAAAGAAGAAGAAGAAGAAAAATAGGAGAGGAAGAGAAGAATAAGAGGAAAAAAGAAAATAATAATAATAATAATAATAATAATAATAATAATAATAATAATCAGAATAATAAGAAGAAGAAGAGAAGAAGAAAACAAGAAGAAGGAGAAGAAGAACAAGAGGAAAAAAGAAAAAAGAAAATAAGAAGAAGAAGAAGAAGAAGAAGAAGAAGAAGAAGACAAAAAGAAAAGAAGAAGAAGGAGAAGAAGAATAAGAGGAAAAAAGAAAAAAAAAGAAAATAAGAAGAAGAAGAAGAAGAAGAAGAAGAAGAAGAAGAAGAAGAGAATAAAAGAAGAAGAAGGAGAAGAAGAATAAGAGGAAAAAAGAAAAAAGAAAATAAGAATAATAATAAGAAGAAGAAGAATAAGAGGAAAAAAGAAAATAAGAGTAGGTCACATATTTTTTGATTATCTTATAAAAACATCATATTTGTGTTGATCGGGTGAATTTCAATCTGCAGTTGTTCGACGACCTCCACGTGCGTTGGACGAGCTCCGCCCCTACGTTTGTTGGTGAGCACAAATGACTTCTCCTCCTATCCCCTTAATTTGCTCTGTCCCGGTCTTCATGCCGATGAAACTTGCTATCTATATATAGGTTTCTTCAATCATGAGTATGTGTGACCAGTATGCGTCTCCCGTTCGACAGGGCGACATCTATAAATATGCATGTATTTGCATATTTATAACCGCCATCCTTTTGAATTGTCCAACATTATCCACGGAATGCCCGAGTATGTGTAGATTGGGTTCGTTTTCCCGTATGTTGTGCTCTGGATCCGATGCGGAATTTCGTCAGTGCCTCCCTGTTGTTCTCCGGATGCACATCCTCTCTGTTTATTGCGGAGACGTGTATCAGGAGAACAGCGGGGAGGTGCTGCCAAAATTTTGCGTTGGATCCGGAGCAGAGCATGGGAAAACGAACCCAATCTACACATACTCGGGTGGGATTAGGACCTATCTTTACCTATTAGCGTGTAGGTTGCTTGGACGTAATAAAAATGGCAAACCTGATTAACCGATGAATATAAATGCTAAATTATATATAAATATATTTCTTCTGTCTTTAGTAGCTACGCAAGATGAGTGATCATGCGTGGATGTATATCGGTCACCCTAGTCAGAAAGAGATGACGAAATAATGGTTTGTAAAAACAAAGGAATTTGTGAAAGCCGCATTCGCAAATGGCCAGGAAAGAAACTATTGCCCCTGTCCTGGATGCGACAACTATAAAAAGACGACAGAGGCTGTAATGATTAAACACCTGCAGAGGAGGGGTTTTAAGCCTAATTATACGGTGTGGACATTTCATGGTGAGTCTATACAACGCACAAGAGCTAAGGTGGTCCATCGTCGCACGGACGAGCATGGTACCGGGATCTTAGACATGGTGCAAGACTTTGATGATGCTCGGGATTCGGAAGATGAGATGGAGGAATCTGCAAAGGTCTTTTATGAAATGTTGGAGTCTTCAAAACGTCCTCTCCATGAGCACACTGAGCTCTGTCAGCTGGATGCAATTGCACAAGTAATGGCTCTGAAGGCTCAGTTCAACTTGGGAAGAGAATGCTACGACGCGATGATGACACTATTTGGACGTTTCCTACCCAAAGGCCATGTGATGCTTGCAAACCTGTACCAGTCGAACAAAATACTTCGTGTACTTAAGATGCCCTATGAGAAGATAGATGCATGTGAGAAAGGATGTGTCTTATTTAGGAAGGAGTATGCACACTTGGACTATTGTCCCAATTGCGAGTCTTGCAGGTATCTTGTGGTAGACAACGGTATGGGTGAGAAGAGGCAGACCAAAATCGCAGTTAGTGTTCTTCGGTATATGCCAATCGTACCAAGACTTCAACGTCTTTTCATGGTCGAAGAGACAGCCAGACAGATGACATGGCACAAATTGGGCAAAAGAACCGAACTAGATGCGGATGGGAATAAGATGATGGTACACACATCGGATGGGGAAGCGTGGAAAAATTTCGATGGATTGCATCAGGATAAAGCAGCAGATCCAAGGAATCCTCGAGTCTGTGCCGCCACGGATGGTTTTAATCCCTTCGGCATGACGGCAACCCAATACAGTTGTTGGCCTGTATTTGTCATTCCACTCAATCTCCCCCCCCGGACAGATTATGCAAAGAAAGAACATATTTCTGACGTTGATAATTCCAGGGCCCAATTATCCGGGGAAGAATATGAATGTGTACCTGCAACCGCTTAACGATGAATTGGAAGAATCTTGGGATAATGGGGTCAAGACATACGATGCCGCTAGAAAAGAAAACTTCAAAATGCATGTGAGGTACATGTACTCTATGCATGACTTGCCAGCATATGCGCTATTCTCTGGATGGTGTGTGCATGGAGGGTTCCCGTGCCCCCAATGCAAGGCAGCTCTTCAATTTCATTGGTTGCAGGTGGGTCGGAAGTATTCTTGCTTTGACTTCCATAGACAGTTCCTGGATCCTGACCATCAGTTCAGAAAACACAAGAAGAACTTTACTAAAGGTAAAGTTGTCAAAAACTTGGCACCACCTGCGTTCACAGGCCAACAGATCCTGGATCAGTTAAACGCCCTCGAGCCTGATCCAGAGCGTCCAGGGTATTTCAAGGGGTATAATTCAAAACACGCCTGGACTCACAAGCCATGCTTCTGGGATCTGCCTTACTTCAAAGATCTCCTTGTTCCACACAATATCGACATGATGCACACTGAAAAGAAAATCGGAGAGGCTATTTTTGGTACATTGTTCGACATAGATGGGAATACAAAGGATAATATTAAGGCTAGACTCGATCAAGAGACACTATGTCATAGACCGTTACAAAACATGCTAGAAGGCAAAGGAAAGCAGAAGTGGTCGAAGCCAAAGATCTGGTTCAATCTTGGAAGGCCAGCTATGAGGGAAATTATCTTGTGGGTCAAAATGCACTTGATGTTCCCTGATGGGTATGCAACCAATCTAAAGAGGGGAGCGAGTCTTGAAAAATTAAAAATCTTTGGTCTCAAGAGTCATGATTGGCACATATGGCTAGAGCGGGTAATGCCGGTGATGTTATGTGGCTTTATTCCTGAGGATGAATGGCTAGTACTGGCGGAGCTGAGCTATTTCTTCCGTGTTCTTTGTGCAAAATAATTGTCACCTGGCGTGGTAGAAGACATGGAGGAATTTGCACCGGAGTTGTTGTGCAAGTTAGAGAAGATCTTTCCACCGGGCTTCTTTAATCCAATGCAGCATTTGATTTTACATCTACCGACCGAGGCAAGATTGGGTGGGCCCGTGCAAGATCGTTGGTGCTATGCAACTGAGAGGATGCAGAAGACCCTTCGAGCTAAATGTAAAAATAAGCATAGAATTGAAGCATCGATGGCTGAGGCATTCATTACTAAGGAGGTGGCAAACTTTGTGACAGCACACTACGAAGCCAAAAATCATCATTTGCATAATCCGAAGCCTCGGCACAATGATGCAGACCCTAAAAAAGGTGGGTCCAACCTCAGCCTATTCAAAGGGAAGCTCGCACTAGCCGGTGCTTCAAAACCAATAACGTTGGATGTCGAAGAATGGTGGAACATTTCGTTGTATATCTTCAACAACCTAACAGAAGTGTGGTCGTACATTGAGTGAGTTCTCGGCACATTTTCCCGTAACTTCTAATTCATTTGAACTGCTCTTATTCCCGGATATTTCAAACAGCCGTTACTCGTCAAATTCTCGGATGGAGCGGTGATCGAAAATGATTCCGTCGAAGAGTATGAGCTTGTGTCAAAGATAGGAGGTGGCTATCCCGATTTCATCTCTTGGTTCAAACAAACGGTAATTATCAATAATGGACCATTTCATTCTTGGTCTAACTTGCGGCTAATGCAACAACCGTTTCGTAGTAAACTTGTAGGCTAATTCAGAGTCTATGGACGCCGAATTGAGACAAGTCGCTAATGGTTTTGACTATAAGGTCCGTTCATTTGTGAAATACAACATCAACGGGTATCTCTTTCGTACCTTTGGCAAAGTGCTATCTATGCCCAACCAGAAATCTACAAATTGTGGTGTCTCTGCTATCGGCGAAGGTGTTATCAAGTATTATGGAAGAGTTGAAGCAATTTATGAACTTCAATTCTATGGTGAAAACCCACCGAACGTCGTAGTCTTCAAATGTTATTCATTCCAGCCGAAAAAGACTAGAAGGACTCATGAACATATAGGACTAGTCGAAATCAATCCAAACACCCATTTAGATGTTCCCGATGTCTATATTACGGCCAACAGGCGACCCAAGTTTTCTATCTACCGTGGGCATGCCAAACGGATAAGAATCTGGAAGGTTGGTACGTTGTTTATGAAGTGCCGCCACATGTCAGACCACCTATCCCAAATGAACAGGATTGTGAACCTCACATTAACCCAGACACATATGATGGAGAATTCTTCCAAGAAACACGTCTTTCCAAGAAACGTTTCAAGAACCGCCGTGCTTCACCCAAGAACATGGAAGTAGACGGCAATAATGAATCCGACTCCAGCCCTGAGCCGGAACCAGAAGACCTGTAACTCGTAGAGGTTACTGATGCGGATGACCTATCAATGCTTCAACAGTTAAAGGAAGGCCTTTCACAACTTCACGCCGTTGAACCCGACGAGCTCGTCATTCATGAAGACATGCGTGATAGTGATGATGATGATGCATTTATTGATGATGATTATTAGTTTGTAAGATTCACAACTTAAATTATATATATATTAATCATTATTATTCATGTACATATTATTATTCATGTCAGTTATTCAATTTTTTTATGTTGTACTAATTTCTTTTAATCTTTATCATGGCAGGTCACCAGGTGTGGAAAGATGGTGGGCGCTGGTCCAAATCGCTCGACAGGTTCTTCCCAGGCGCCCCGCACGAGGGGTGGTACTTCCCTTCCACCCCTATCTCTCCGTAGAGCCTTGGCAGACAATCTGTCGACACCACCCGTGGGTTCTTCTTCGTCGGCGGCATTGCCCACTGGGAGAGGTGTTGGTCAGGTAGGGAAGAAGGGGAAGGGTACAGGGAGAGGTGGTGGCCGCGGAAGATCCAGGAGGACTGTTGAGCCGTCCTCGCCACCACCACCAGCTCATTCACCCGAGCATAGGACTAGTATGGTCGACCCATTTGCGGAGGAGGCTACGGGGACTCCATTCCAGGAGCCTGTTGTTGACGGGCATTCGTCCCATGAGACTCCGGTCCAGGAGCAGCCTCGGGTCGAGGTGCATTCGGCCCAGGAGCAGCCGAAGGAGACTACAGTTCCGGAGGCTTCACCCGACGTGGAGAGGCCCGGATGGGAGACCTGGCTGGATCGTACCGAGTTTCCGGATTGGACCGAGGGTCCGGGTGGCTCAGGGGGCGGGGATGGCGGGGATGAGCTTACGGATAGTGAGGGCGATGTGCAGGTGGACGGGGCCACCGTGTACAAGCGTGGTAGTACACGTCTCCCGGTCGCGCCGACTACCCGCGAGCAGAGGCCGGTGATTAAACCTGAAGGAGACAGGTAAGTGCATTTACTCTTTTTTTTAGCTTTTTCCTTCAAGCTTGTTCAAATATCTAATGCGTTGACCTTATCATACTGCAGGGGATGGGTACACCCTCTTGGAGTCCGCAGGCCGAACTCCGTCCTTGGTGTGCTTTGCCGGACAAATTTCCCGGGGTTTGTCACGTTGCCTAGTGAGGGTCAGGTTCCTACACTAGGATTTTCCTGGGAGCACTACCAGGCTGCGCAGGCCCCGCCGGAGGAGATTATAGATGGTGTCTTGTGCCACACGAGGGCCGAGATGGTGATCAAGAGCTTTTGGGTAAATTATCCTTTTACATAATCTAAAATTAACAATATAGCTAATTATTGTACTAATCGATGTTTTCACGTTTGATTGCAGACCTTCTATAGGTGTGAGGATGGATATGAGGAGGAGGAGGCCAGGGTTCTCGAGGCCGAGTGTAGGCGGTTATTACAGAACTTGCACCACGAGGCTCGGCCGCAGGCTATTCGAGATTACTACGCCACGCGTGGTATTAAGAAGCAGAAGAAGGATTGCCGCGGAAAGTTTCTGAAGAAGGAGCAATACATGAAGGTAATTACCTATTCTTAAGTCCTTCTACGTAGTTTTCTTGATTTCATTCATAGGCGTAGCGCTTAAAATTCTTTCTAATAACTTATAGGTGCCCCCGAGATGGTGCGCGGATAAGATGGATTGTTGGGAGGCGTTGGTTGATGAGTGGTGCACAGGCAGCTGGCGAGCCATCCACGAGAATGCGAAGGATCGGTGTAGCCAAATGGTTGGTGTGCCACATCATCAAGGCAGCGCCAACTTACTTCAGTTTGGACGAAACTGGGTATGTGATTTGCTTCATGATTCATGCAATTCATTCTTGATGCTAATATTTTGTTCCTCTCTTTTAGGCGCATCACAATAAGACGGAGATGCCACACTTGTACGACCTTTATGGCATGGCCCATACTGCCTCGTACAAGAAGGCGAAGGCATTCTCTGAGTCTGACCTGGATGATCCTAATAACTTCACCAACATATCATCCCACCAGAAGCTCGTGGCATACAGGGACGCAGGGAAGGCTACGAAAGGGGATGACTTTAACCCTAGCCAGGAACCTTTGGATCCAGAGCTGGTGATGATATCTGGTGGCGGGAGGCCCCATGGCTCGATAGCCATTGGAGATGGGATAATACGTTGTCCACTCACTCTTCCGGAGATCAAGGCGCGCCAGTCGAGCAGCTGTCCTGAGATAACGCGTCGTCCACGGCGAGTCGAACTTGCCATCGAGGTTAGTTGTACGGACTAAGAACACTTTCATCCATTTCATTATGTGTGTCACCATAGATCATTACTGTGGTAACGAGGAATGGTGTTTCAGGCTGCTCTTCAGAAAGAGAGAGCGGCAAACCAGGCTGCTCTTGAGAAAGAGAGATTGGCAAGCCAGGCTGCTCTTCAGGCTGCTTTTCAGGCTGCTCTTGATGAGAGGGACTAGACCACGGCACGATTGATTGAGGAGGAGAGGTCCCGGAATGAGGCGGGTCAACGGGCCCTGTACGAGCTTTTTGTGGTATGTTTTTTTTCACATTAGCCAAATCATGTGTGTAACGTCTATTTCATTACTAACTAATACAACCCACTCTTCAAGGTCTGTGCGAGAAGAGCGATCAAGTCCCTCCGTCGATGCCCGTCTTCTCTTCGATTGGCACGGTGAGTTTCATTATAAACTAGTATTAATAATTGAGTGTCATCATGCTAACTGAGACATTGCAAAATATCTTTTCTGCAGAATAATTCCCGAGCGGCATTGCACGACCCTTCTCCAGGGCAACCGTCTCCAAACGAAGCCGCCGCAAGCAACCGTGGTGTTTCTCCTCCTTGATGACCACTACGGTAAGTTTCTCTTCTCCTCTTTCATATTATCCTTGCTTTAATTTCCCCAAAAAGACGTAATTAGCCCACTTAGCTCCAAAATGCCACAATAACCTCAAAGTGGCATAAGAACCTTGGTTAGCTCATGAATATTATATACTTAGCTTGTTTTCCTCTAAAATGAGATAATTAGCCCATTTAGCTCCAAAAAGACATAATTAGGTAATTTAGCTCCAAGAAGAGGAGAAGAGGAGAAGAAATAGGAAAAATGAAAAGAAAGAAGAAGAAGAAGAAGAAGAAGAAGAAGAAGAAGAGAAGAAGGAGAAGGAGGAGGAGGAGGAGGAGAAGGAGGAGAAGGCCAAGGACCTTCTAGTCCTTCTCCTCCTCCTCCTTCTCCTCCTTCTCCTCCTTCTTCTTGATTTCTTCTTCTTCTCCTCCTCCTCCTCTTTCTTCTCCTATTCCGTATTATCCTTGCTTTAATTTCCCCAAAAAGACATAATTAGCCCATTTAGCTCCAAAATGCCATAATAACCTCAAAATGGCATAAGAACCTTGGTTAGCTCATGAATATTATATACTTAGCTTGTTTTCCTCTAAAATGGGATAATTCGCCCATTTAGCTCCAAAAAGACATAGTTAGCTAATTTAGCTCCAACAAAGGGAGAAGAAATAGGAAAAATGAAAAGAAAGAAGAAGAAGAAGAAGAGAAGAAGGAGAAGGAGGAGGAGGAGGAGGAGGAGGAGAAGGAGGAGAAGGCCAAGGACCTTCTAGTCCTTCTCCTCCTACTCCTTCTCCTCCTTCTCCTCCTTCATCTCTTCTTCTTCTTCTCATCCTCCTCCTCTTTCTTATCCTCTTTCATATTATCCTTGCTTTAATTTCCCCCAAAAGACATAATTAGCCCATTTAGCTCCAAAATGCCATAATAACCTCAAAATGGCATAAGAACCTTGGTTAGCTCATGAATATTATATACTTAGCTTGTTTTCTTCTAAAATGAGATAATTAGCCCATTTAGCTCCAAAAAGACATAATTAGGTAATTTAGCTCCAAGAAGAGGAGAAGAGGAGAAGAAATAGGAAAAATGAAAAGAAAGAACAAGAAGAAGAAGAAGAGAAGAAAGAGAAGGAGGAGGAGGAGAAGGCCAAGGACCTTCTAGTCCTTCTCCTCCTCCTCTTTCTCCTCCTTCTTCTTGATTTCTTCTTCTTCTCCTCCTCCTTCTATTTCTTCTCCTCTTTCATATTATCCTTGGTTTAATTTCCCCAAAAAGACAAAATTAGCCCATTTAGCTCCAAAATGCCATAATAACCTCAAAATGGCATAAGAACCTTGGTTAGCTCATGAATATTATAAACTTAGCTTGTTTTCCTCTAAAATGAGATAATTAGCCCATTTAGCTCCAAAAAGACATATTAGGTAATTTAGCTCCAAGAATAGGAGAAGAAATAGGAAAAATGAAAAGAAAGAAGAAGAAGAGAAGAAGCAGAAGGAGGAGAAGGAGGAGGAGGAGGAGAAGGAGGAGAAGGCCAAGGACCTTCTAGTCCTTCTCCTCCTTCTTCTTGATTTCTTCTTATTCTCCTCCTCCTCCTATTTCTTCTCCTCTTTCATATTATCCTTGCTTTAATTTCCCCAACAATGACATAATTAGCCAATTTATTTCCAAAATGCCATAATAAGCTCAAAATGGCATAAGAACCTTGGTTAGCTCATGAATATTATATACTTAGCTTGTTTTCCTCTAAAATGGGATAATTAGCCCATTTAGCTCCAAAAAGACATAATTATGTAATTTAGCTCCAACAAAAGGAGAAGAGGAGAAGATATAGGAAAAATGAAAAGAAAGAAGAAGAAGAAGAAGAAGAAGAAGAAGAAGAAGAGAAGAAGGAGAAGGAGGAGGAGGAGGAGAAGGCCAAGGACCTTCTAGTCCTTCTCCTCCTTCTCCTCCTTCTTATTGATTTCTTCTTCTTCTCCTCCTCTTTCTTCTCCTCTTTCATATTAAACTTTCTTTAATTTCCCCAAAAATGATATAATTAGCCCATTTAGCTCCAAAATGCCATAATAAGCTCAAAATGGCATAAGAACCTCAGTTAGCTCATGAATATTATATACTTAGCTTGTTTTCCTCTAAAATGGGATAATTAGCCCATTTAGCTCCAAAAAGACATAATTAGGTAATTTAGCTCCAACAAGAGGAGAAGAGGAGAAGAAATAGGAAAAATGAAAAGAAAGAAGAAGAAGAAGAAGAAGAAGAAGAAGAAGAAGAGAAGAAGGAGAAGGAGGAGGAGAAGCAGGAGAAGGCCAAGGACCTTCTAGTCCTTCTCCTCCTCCTCCTTCCCCTCCTTCTTCTTGATTTCTTCTACTTCTCCTCCTCCTCCTCTTTCTTATCCTCTTTCATATTATCCTTGCTTTAATTTCCAAAACAATGACATAATTAGCCCATTTAGCACCAAAATACCATAATAAGCTCAAAATGGCATAAGAACCTTGGTTAGCTCATGAATATTATATACTTAGCTTGTTTTCCTCTAAAATGGGATAATTAGCCTATTTAGCTCCAAAAAGAAATAATTAGGTAATTTAGCTCCAACAAGAGGAGAAGAGGAGAAGAAATAGGAAAAATAAAAAGAAAGAAGAAGAAGAAGAAGAAGAAGAGAAGAAGGAGGAGGAGGAGGAGGAGAAGGAGAAGGCCAAGGACCTTCTAGTCCTTCTCCTCCTTCTCCTCCTCCTCCTTCTCCTCCTTCTCCTCCTTCTCCTCCTTCTTCTAGATTTATTCTTCTTCTCCTCCTCCTCCTCTTTCTTCTCCTCTTTCATATTATCCTTGCTTTAATTTCCCCAACAATGACATAATTAGCCCATTTAGCTCCAAAATACCATAATAAGCTCAAAATGGCATAAGAACCTTGGTTAGCTCATGAATATTATATACTTAGCTTGCTTTCCTCTAAAATGGGATAATTAACCCATTAAGCTCCAAAAAGATATAATTAGGTAATTTAGCTCCAACAAGAGGAGAAGAGGAGAAGAAATAGGCAAAATGAAAAGAAAGAAGAAGAAGAAGAAGAAGAAGAAGAGAAGAAGGAGAAGGAGGAGGAGGAGGAGGAGGAGTAGGAGAAGGCCAAGGACCTTCTAGTCCTTCTCCTCCTTCTCCTCCTTCTTCTTGATTTCTTCTTGTTCTCCTCCTCCTCCTCTTTCTTCTCCTCTTTCATATTATCATTGCTTTAATTTCCCCAACAATGACATAATTAGCCCATTTAGCTCCAAAATACCAGAATAAGCTCAAAATGGCATAAGAACCTTGGTTAGCTCATGAATATTATATACTTAGCTTGTTTTCCTCTAAAATGGGATAATTTGCCCATTTAGCTCCAAAAAGACATAATTAGGTAATTTAGCTCCAACAAGAGGAGAAGAGGAGAAGAAATAGGAAAAATGAAAAGAAAGAAGAAGAAGAAGAAGAAGAAGAAGAAGAAGAAGAAGAAGAAGAAGAGAAGAAGGAGGAGGAGGAGAAGGAGAAGGCCAAGGACCTTTTAGTCCTTCTCCTCCTCCTCCTTCTCCTCATTCTCCTCCTTCTTCTTGATTTCTTCTTCTTCTCCTCCTCCTCCTCTTTCTTCTCCTCTTTCATATTATCCTTGCTTATGTTTCCCCTTCAATGACATAATTAGCCCATTTAGCTCCAAAATACCATAATAAGCTCAAAATGGCATAAGAACCTTGGTTAGCTCATGAACATTATATACTTAGCTTGTTTTCCTCTAAAATGGGATAATTAACCCATTTAGCTCCAAAAAGACATAATTAGGTAATTTAGCTCCAACAAGAGGAGAAGAGGAGAAGAAATAGGCAAAATGAAAAGAAAGAAGAAGAAGAAGAAGAAGAAGAAGAAGAAGAAGAAGAAGAAGAAGAAGAAGAAGAGAAGAAGGAGGAGGAGGAGGAGGAGGAGGAGGAGAAGGCCAAGGACCTTCTAGTGCTGCTCCTCCTTCTCCTCCTTCTTCTTGATTTCTTCTTCTTCTCCTCCTCCTCCTCTTTGTTCTCCTGTTTCATATTATCCTTGCTTTAATTAACCCATTTAGGTCCAAAATGCCATAATAAGCTAAAAATGGCATAAGAACCTTGGTTAGCTCATGAATATTATATTCTTAGCTTGTTTTCCGCTAAAAATGACATAATTAGCTGAAAAAGATCATATTTTGTTCTTCTTATGACTTTCTTATTCACATTTTTGCATATTGGATATACTACATGCATGGAAGCTGGCATTCATGGAGTTGAACAATATCGATGGATGAACTTTATATGTATATCATCTAGTTTTCATTTGAGTTGATGAACAATGTCGAACTATATGTATATGTATATATGGATAAACAGTGCAATACTTTGTATGTTGGTTCTTTCGATATATGGGGATGTACATTGATTTATATGTATATCATATATGTGTGGTGAATTATATATATGTGTTGGCAAGTATATGTGTGGTGAACTATATATCATATATGTGTGGTGAATTATATAAATGTGATGTCAAATATATGTATATATGTGCTGTGAAATAATATAAAACAAAAAAACAGGTACTATATGGGCTCTTTGCCGTGTGCCAGCTGATGATAAAGACCTGTGCCATCAGGTGGCAAATGGCAAAGGTGCCACATGGCACCCAGCTGTACATCCTGGGGTGTCTATATAGGCTCTTTGCCGTCTGCCTCCAGGGTGGGCAAACGGCAAAGAAGAGGGCACACGGGAGGGGGGGAGGAGGAGGCAGACGACAAAGAGTGGCGGGGGGAGGAGGAGGAGGCAGACGACAAAGAATAAGGTGGAGGCAAACGACAAAGCCTCCGTTAACCCCTAACGGAGGCAACGCCTGTCGGCTGCCGTCTCGAGGACTTTGCCGACTACTCCTAAGGAAAGCTGATGGCAAAGAGCTTTGCCGTCCGCTTTGGGGGGCAGACGGCAAAGAAGGTCCTATGCCATCGTAGGCTGACGCAGAAATTTTGCCGGTCGTGAGATTCTTTGTCGTCTGTGGTTTTCTCTTTGCCGTCTGGGATTTAGTCTTTGCCGTCTGTGATGGCAGACAGCAAAGAAGCTGATTCCTGTAGTGATGCTTGATTCTTTGCCCATTTACCACCATGTTATTGATTTTGATGGCACCGGAACGATATACTTCCTCGACAACATAGGGACATTCACATTTAGTGAGAAGCTTGCCTGCGAAGAATCTTAAGCGAGAATTGTATAGCAGGACATAATCACCTACATTGAACTCACGTTTTTGTATTCTTTTATCGTGCCATCTCTTAACCTTTTCCTTGAACAACTTGGCATTCTCATATGCCTGGGCCCTCCATTCATCTAATGAGGTGATATCAAACAACCGCTTCTCGCCGGCAAGTTTGAAATCAAAGTTGAGCTCTTTGATTGCCCAATAAGCTTTGTGTTCTAGCTCAAGAGGTAAATGATAGGCCTTAACGTAAACCATTTTATACGGTGACATGCCCATGGGATTCTTATAAGCAGTCCTATAAGCCCATAGTGCATCGTCAAGTTTGCTAGACCAATTCTTTCGAGATCTATTGACAGTCTTTTGTAAGATCAATTTGATCTCCCTATTACTCAACTCCACTTGACCACTAGACTGAGGATGATAAGGAGATGTAACTCTATGGTTGACAACATACTTAGCGAGCATCTTGCGGAAAACACCACGAATGAAGTGTGAACCACCATTAGTCATCAGATATCTAGGGACTCCAAATCTTGGGAAAATGACTTCTTTAAGCATCTTAATAGAGGTGTGGTGATCAACATTTCTAGTGGGGATAGCTTCTACCCACTTAGTGACGTAATCAACAGCAACTAAGATGTAAGTATACCCATTGGAACTCGGGAATGGTCCCATATAATCAAAGCCCCAGACATCAAATGGCTCAATGACAAGAGAATAGTTCATAGGCATTTCCTGACGTTTACTGATGTTCCCTACTCTTTGACATTCGTCACAAGATAAGACAAACCTAAGGGCATTCTTGAAGAGAGTGGGCCAATAGAAACCTGACTCCAATACCTTATGAGCAGTTCTATCTCCAGTATGGTGTCCTCCGTAGGCTTCGGAATGACACTTCTGCAGGATCTGTCCTTGTTCATGTTCAGGCACACAACGTCTAATAACACCATCTACTCCTTCCTTATAAAGGTGAGGATCATCCCAAAAGTAGTGTCTCAAATCAAAGAAGAATTTCTTCTTTTGCTGGTAGGTGAAACTGGGTGGTATGTATTTGGCTACGATATAGTTTGCATAATCAGCATACCACGGTGCACTATGTGAAGTGCGGATGACATTCAATTGCTCATCAGGAAAGCTGTCATCAATAGGTCGTGGCAGACCTGGCCAAACAGGCCGGCCCGGCCCGGCATGGCCCGGCCCGTCACAATCGTGCCATGCACGGCACGGCACGCCTGGGCCCGATTATTAGCCGGGCCGTGCCGTGCCGGCCCACCGGCGCAGCCTCCCAGCCCAGGCACGACACAGAGGCTATACGGGCCGGCCCGTAGGCACGCCAGGCCCGCTAGCGTGTTAGTTTTTTTTTATTTTAGGTTGTTATTTGGGCTAATTTTGGCCTGTTAGGCTGTTTTTTGGGCCGACTTTAGTATATTGGGCTGTGTTTTGGGCCGATTTTGGCCTGTTAGGTTTTTTTTTATCCTACATATATAAAAATAAATAATAAAATGGTAAACGGGTCGTGCCGTGCTTGCCTGCGTGCCCAACCCTTAGGCCCAGGCATGGCCCGAGGCGGGCCGAGTGCCTGGCACGGCCCGTTTAAGTCGTGTCGGGCCCGGCCCGTGGCGTGCCTGGCTGGCGTGCTTTCGGGCCGGCCCAGAAAGCACGGGCCGTTTGGCCAGCTTTGGGTCGTGGGTCATCAAGGACATTCTCTAGCCTAGATAAGTTATCTGCTACAGGGTTATCAGCACCCTTTCGGTCAACAACGTGCAAATCAAATTCCTGTAGTAGGAGAACCCATCTGATTAGCCTAGGTTTAGCGTCCTTCTTCTCCATAAGGTACTTAATAGCAACATGATCAGAGTGAATAATGACTTTGGAGTCAACTATATAAGATTTGAACTTTTCACATGCAAACACGACTGCTAAAAATTCCTTCTCCGTAGTGGCATGGTTTCTTTGGGCACTGTCTAGAGTTTTACTAGCGTAGTGAATGACATTCAACTTCTTGTCAACTCTTTGTCCTAGAACAGCGCCAACAACATAATCACTAGCATCGCACATGATTTCAAAGGGCAAGTTCCAATTAGGTGGTTGAACAATAGGTGCGGTTATCAAGGCATTCTTAAGTATTTCGAAAGCTTCCTCACAATCCTCATCAAAAACAAAAGGAACATCCTTCTGCAAGAGGTTGGTAAGAGGCCTAGAAATCTTAGAGAAGTCTTTAATGAACCTTCTATAGAAACCAGCATGACCTAGGAAACTCCGTATACCTCTGATACCTGTGGGGCAAGGCATTTTCTCAATTGCATCAACCTTAGCCTTATCAACTTTAATGCCTTTCTCAGAGATTTTGTGTCCTAAGACGATGCCTTCATTAACCATGAAGTGGCACTTCTCCCAGTTCAAGACGAGGTTGGTATCTTTGCATATCTGTAAGACTCGATCAAGGTTGTTGAGGCAATCGTCAAAGGAAGAACCGTAAACGGAGAAATCATCCATGAAAACCTCAACAGTCTTTTCACAAAAGTCACAGAATATAGCCATCATACATCTTTGAAAGGTGGCAGGTGCATTGCATAAGCCAAAAGGCATACGTTTATAAGCAAAGGTACCGAAGGGGCAGATGAAAGTGGTTTTCTCCTGATCAGATTGTGCAACAGGTATTTGCGAGAAACCTGAATAACCGTCTAGAAAGCAGAAGTGTGTGTGTTTAGATAGCCTTTCTAGCATTTGGTCAATAAACGGCAAAGGATAATGGTCTTTCCTGGTTGCCTTGTTCAGTTTTCGGAATTCTATCACCATCCTATAACCAGTAATAATCCTCTGTGGGATTAGTTCATTCTTATCATTAGGAACAATAGTGATACCTCCCTTCTTAGGTACGCAATGTACTGGACTTACCCAATCACTATGAGCGATAGGATAAATGATTCCTGCTTCCAGAAGCTTTAATATTTCTTTTCTCACGACCTCTTTCATCCTAGGATTTAATCTCCTTTGATGATCAGCAACTCGCTTAAAATCAGGATCTGTTTTAATCTTGTGCTGACATAGAGTGGGACTAATACCCTTAAGATCATCAAGAGTATATCCAATAGCAGCACGGTGCTTCCTCAAAGTTTTTAATAACTTCTTCTCTTCGTGATTCGAGAGGTGAGCACTAATTATAACAGGATATATCTCCTTCTCATCAAGATAGGCATACTTAAGTGTATCTGGTAACTGTTTTAGCTCGAACACAGGATCACCCTTAGGTGGGGGAGGATTCCCAAGCAGCTCAACACGCAGATTATTCTTAAGAATAGGATATTTTTCTAAAACAATTTTATCTATCTCATCTCTTCCATCCATATGCATATAATTTTCATGGTCAAGCAGATATTGCTCTAAAGGATCCGTAGGAGGCACGGCAATAGAGGCAAGAGCAACGATTTCATCCCTACCAGACGACTCTTTTTCATGGGGTTGTCTTCCAAACTTGGAGAAGTTAAATTCATGAGACACACCCTCGAAACTAACAGTGAGAGTCTGTTTAATGCCATCAATATGAGAATTGACAGTGTTGAGAAAGGGTCTACCAAATATGATAGGAAAAAAGCTATATTGTGCAGTAGCAAGGACGAGGAAATCAGTAGGATACTTCGTCTTACCACACAGGACTTCTACATCTCTCACAATTCGCACAAGGCAGATAGTGTCTCTATTAGCTAGCGTAATAGTGACATCAATAGGTTCTAACTCAGCAGGTGCAGTCTCATCTTTGATTTCATCATAAAGGGACCGGGGTATTGCACTAATACTAGCACACATATCACATAAACCATGATAACAGTGATCTCCTATCTTGACAGGAACAACGAGCAGGCCAACTACAGGTCCGTATTTGTCTTTGGCGTGAGGTTTAGCAATTCTAGCGGAGTCCTCACAGAATTTGATAACATGCCTGTCTAGTCTTCGGCTAAGAGATCTTTGATAATAGCAACACTAGGTTCAACTCTAATTTCCTCAGGGGGTGCAAGTGGTCTAATGTAACCCCTACGTATCACAGTTGGATCTTTAGAATAATCCTTTTTCCTAGCAGGGTAAGGTGGTTTCTTAGTGTAGGCACAAGGAACAATAGGATCATTATAGGCAATGACTTTCTCTTCAACTAGATTGGGTTTAACTATGTTGACTTCTACAGGAGGATGATACTTAAACCACTTCTCTTTGGGAAGATCAATATGAGCAGCAAAAGATTCACATAGAGAAGCTACTATCTCAGAGTCAAGTCCATACTTAGCGCTAAAATCTCTAGAAGTGGTTGTTTCAACAAAAGATTTAACGCAATCAAACTGGAAATTCATACCTGACTCCTTACCTTCTTCAAGCTCCCAATCTTCGGAGTTACGTTTGATTCTTTCCTCTTTCCAATAAATTCCACTTGTGGTCAATATCCTTCTTCATAAAAGAACCGGTACAAGAAGTGTCAAGCATGGTACGATCTTCATGAGAAAGCCGAGCATAAAAGTTTTGAGTGATAATTTCTCTCGAGAGCTCATGATTGGGGCATGAATATAGCATTGATTTAAGCCTCCCCCAAGCTTGACCTATGCTTTCCCTGTCACAAGGCCAAAATTTATAAATATAATTCCGATCATGATGTACTAAATGCATAGGATAAAACTTTTGATGAAATTCCAATTTCAACCGATTGTAGTCCCATGATCCAGTATCATCACATAGCCTATACCATGTCAACGCCTTATCCTTCAAATATAAAGGAAAGACTTTCTTCTTTACCTCATCCTCGGGCAAACCTGCAAGCTTAAATAAACCACAAACTTCATCTACATAGATTAGATGCAAGTCTGGATGTGATGATCCATCTCGTGTAAAAGGATTAGCCAGCAGTTTCTCAAGCATACCCGAAGGGATTTCACAAAAGATATTTTCAGTAGGTACCTTAGGTTTAGGAGCAACTCCTCGTGCTTCCGTTCGTGGTGAAGATACCCCGAACAAATTCCTCAAAGGAACAGTTTCCATAGTGACAAGTGACAATAAATTTCAGCACAGTATATAAATGTTTCCTTACCAAATTCCACTTACTAAAGGCGCTTCACTCCCCGGCAACGCCGCCAGAAAAGAGTCTTGATGACCCACAAGTATAGGGGATCAACCGTAGCCCTTTCGATAAGTAAGAGTGTTGAACCCAACGAGGAGCAGAAGGCTCTGATAAATGGTTTTCAGCAAGGTAATAACTGCAACCACTGAAAGTAGCGGTAACAAGTGATGGTGTAGTGAGGTGAAACGTAGAAGGTGAAAAGTAACAAGTAACAAGTAGTAGCAACGGTGCAGCAAAGTGGACCAATCCCTTTTGTAGCAAGGGACAAGCCTGAACAAAGTCTTATAGGAGGAAAAACGCTCCCGAGGACACACGGGAATTTCTGTCATGCTAGTTTCATCATGTTCATATGATTCGCGTTCGTTACTTTGATAGTTTGACATGTGGGTGGACCGGCGCTTGGGTACTGCCCTTACTTGGACAAGCATCCCACTTATGATTAACCCCTCTCGCAAGCATACGCAACTACGAAAGAAGAATTAAGACAACGTCTAACCATAGCATTAAACTAGTGGATCCAAATCAGCCCCTTACGAAGCAACGCATAGACTCGGGTTTAAGCTTCTGCTACTCTAGCAACCCATCATCTACTTACTACTCCCCAATGCCTTCCTTTAGGCCCAAATAATGGTGAAGTGTTATGTAGTCGACATTCACATAACACCACTAGAGGAAAAGACAACATACAGCATGTCAAAATACCAAACGAATACCAAATTCACATGACTATTAGTAGCAAGACTTATCCCATGTCCTGAGGAACAAAAGTAACTACTCACAAAGCATAATCATAATCAAGATCAGAGGTGTAATGAGTAGCATCAAGGATCTGAACATAAACTCTTCCACCAAGTAATCCAACTAGCATCAACTACAAAGAGTAATCAACACTACTAGCAACCTTACAAGTACCAATCGGAGTCGTGAGACGGAGATTGGTTACAAGTGATGAACTAGGGTTTGGAGATGAGATGGTGTTGATGAAGATGTTGATGGTGACGAGTCCCCTCCGATGACAGGAGTGTTGGTGATGAGATGACGATGATTTCCCCCTCCGGGAGGGAAGTTTCCCCGGCAGGATCGTCCTGCCGGAGCTCTAGACTGGTTCTGCTCAAGTTTCGCCTTGTGGCAGCGGAGAATCCACGAAAAAGCTCCGCCCTGATTTTTTTTGGACGAAACCCTTCATATAGCAGAAGAGGGGGCCAGTGAGCCACCAGGGTGCCCACAAGCCCTGTTGTCGCGGCCACCAGGCTTGTGGGCCCCTGGCAGCTCCCCTGTGGCACTTCTTTCGCCCAATATTTTTTATATATTCCCAAAAATTTCCACACTGATTTTCAAGGCATTTGGAGTTGAGCAGAATAGAGGACTCAGACTTGCTCCTTTTCCAATCTAGAATTCCAGCTGTCGGTATTCTCCCTCTTCAAATAAACCTTGCAAAATAAGAGAGAAAATGCATAAGTATAGTACCACAAAGTATAATAACAGTCCATAAAGCGATAAATATCAACATGAAAGCATGATGCAAAATGGACGTATCAAGGCACGCGGCGGATATCGTTATTTTCCCACCTTCACTAACGATTTGAGTAGATATGGTTATGTCTACTTGATGAAGCACAAGTCTGAAACATTTGAAAAGTTCAAACAATTTCAGAGTGAAGTCGAAAATCATCGTAACAAGAAGATCAAGTTCCTACGGTCTGATCGTGGGGGTGAATATCTGAGTTTCGAGTTTGGTGCTCACTTAAGACAATGTGGAATTGTTTCATAGTCGACACCGCCTAGAACACTAAAGCGTAATGGTGTGTCCGAACGTCGTAATCGTACTTTGTTAGAGATGGTGCGATCTATGATGTCTCTTACCGATTTGCCGTTATAGTTTTGGGGTTATGCATTAGAAACAGTTGCATTCACTTTAAATAGGGCACCATCGAAATCCGTTGAGATGACACCATATCAGTTGTGGTATGGTAAAAGACCAAAGTTGTCGTTTCTTAAAGTTTGGGGATGTGATGCTTATGTCAAAAAGCTTCAGCCTGAAAAGCTAGAACCCAAAGCAGAAAAGTGTGTCTTCATAGGTTACCCAAAAGAGACAGTTGGGTATACCTTCTATCTCAAATCCGAGGGCAAAGTGTTTGTTGCTAAGAACGGAGCTTTTCTCAAGAAGGAGTTTCTCTTGAGAGAATTGAGTGGGAGGAAGATAGAACTTGATGAGGTTGTCGAACCTATCATCCCTCTGGATGGTGGCGCGGGGCAAGGGGAAACCCCTGTCGTTGCGACGCCAGTTGAGGAGGAAGTTAATGATGATGATCAAGAAGCTCCGGATCAAGTTACTGTCGGACCTCGCAGGTCGACGAGACCGCGTACTACTCCAGAGTGGTACGGTAATCCTGTCTTATCAATTATGTTGTTGGACAACAATGAACCTGCGAATTATGAAGAAGCAATGGTGGGCCCGGATTCCAACAAATGGCTGGAGGCCATGAAGTCCGAGATGGGATCTATGTATGAAAACAAAGTGTGGACTTTGGAATTACTACCTAAAGGCCGCAAGGCTATTCAGAACAAATGGATCTTTAAGAAGAAGACGGACGCTGACGGTAATGTGACCGTTTATAAAGCTCGACTTGTGGCAAAGTGTTTTTCACAAGTTCAAGGAATTGACTAGGATGAGACATTCTCACCCGTAGCGATGCTTAAGTCCGTCCGAATCATGTTAGCAATAGATGCATTTTTTGATTATGAAAGCTGTCAGATGGATGTCAAAACGGCGTTCCTTAACGGTTTCCTTAAGGAAGAGTTGTATATGATGCAACCCGAAGGTTTTGTCGATCCTAAAAATGCTGACAAAGTGTGCAAGCTCCAGTGATCCATTTATGGACTGGTGCAAGCATCTCGGAGTTGGGATAAATGCTTTGATGAAGTGATCAAAGCATTTGGGTTTATACAAGTGGTTGGAGAATCCTGTATTTACAAGAAAGTGAGTGGGAGCTCTGTGGCGTTCCTAATACTATATGTGGATGACATATTACTGATTGGAAACGGCGTGGAGCTTTTGGAGAGCATAACGAATTACTTGAATAAAAGTTTCTCAATGAAGGACCTAGGAGAAGCTGCTTACATTCTAGACATAAAGATCTATAGGGATAGATCAAAACGCCTGATAGGACTTCCACAAAGCACGTACCTTGATAAAGTTTTGAAGAGGTTCAAAATGGAACAGGCCAAGAAGGGGTTCTTGCCCGTTTTACAAGGTACGAGATTGAGTAAGATTCAGTGCCCAGCAACTGATAAAGATAGAGAGCATATGAGTTCCGTCCCCTATGCTTCAGCCATAGGTTGTATCATGTATGCAATGATGTGCACTAGACCGGACGTTCGCCTGGCCATGAGTATGGCAGGCAGGTTCCAGAGTAATCCAGGAGTGGATCACTGGACGGTGTTCAAGAATATCCTGAAGTACCTCAAAAGGACTAAGGAGATGTTTCTCGTTTATGGAGGTGATGAAGAGCTCACCATAAAAGGTTACGTCGATGCAAGCTTTGACACAGATACGGACGACTCTAAGTCGCAGACCGGATACGTATTTATTCTTAATGGGGGTGCGGTAAGCTAGTGCAGTTCCAAGCAAAGCGTCGTAGCTGATTCTACATGTGAAGCAGAGTACATGGCTGCCTCGGAGGCAGCTAAGGAGGGTGTCTGGATGGAGCAGTTCATGGCGGATCTTGGAGTGGTGCCGAGCGCACTAAATCCAATAACCCTGTTTTGTGACAACACGGGTGCAATTGCCTTAGCAAAGGAACCACGGTTTCATAAGAAGCTGAGACACATCAAACGACGCTTCAACCTCATCCGCGACTACATCGAGGAGGAGGACGTGAATATCTGCAAAGTGCACACGGATCTGAATGTGGCAGACTCGCTGACTAAACCTCTTCCATGGGCAAAGCATGATCAACACCAGAACTGTATGGGTGTTAGATTTACTACAATGTAATTCGCATGACGATGTGAGGACTAGATTATTGACTCTAGTGCAAGTGGGAGACTGTTGGAATTATGCCCTAGAGCCAATGATAAATAAGTTATTATTATAATTCATGTATCAAGATAATCGTTTATTATCCATGCTATAATTGTGTTGAATGAAGACTTAGATACATGTGTGGATATATAGACAAAACACTGTCCCTAGCAAGCCTCTAAGTTGGCCAGCCACTTGATCAAGGATAGTCAAGGTCTTCTGACTATGTACAAGGTGTTGTTTCTTGATAACTGGATCACATCATTTGGTGAATCATGTGATGGACTAGACCCAAACTAATGAACGTAGCATGTTGATCATGTCATTTTGTTGCTACTGTTTTCTGCGTGTCATATTTATTCCTATGACCATGAGATCATATAACTCACTGGCATCGGAGGAATGCCTTGTGTGTATCAAACATCACAACGTAACAGGGTGACTATAAAGATGCTCTACAGGTATCTCCGAAGGTGTCCGTTGAGTTAGTATGGATCAAGACTAGGATTTGTCACTCCGTGTGACGAAGAGGTATCTCGGGGCCCACTCGGTAATACAACATCACACACAACCTTGCAAGCAATGTGACTTAGTGTAAGTCACGGGATCTTGTATTACGGAACGAGTAAAGAGACTTGCCGGTAAACGAGATTGAAATAGGTATGCGGATAGTGACGATCGAATCTCGGGCAAGTAACATACCGAAGTACAAAGGGAATGACATACGGGATTATATGAATCCTTGGCACTGAGGTTCAATCGATAAGATCTTCGTAGAATATGTAGGATCCAATATGGGCATCCAGGTCCTGCTATTGGATATTGACCGAGGAGTCCCTCGGGTCATGTCTACATAGTTCTCGAACCCGCACGGTCTGCACACTTAAGGTTCGGCGTTGTTTTATGCGTATTTGAGTTATATGGTTGGTTACCGAATGTTTTTAGGAGTCCCGGATGATATCACGGACGTCACGAGGGTTTTCGGAATGGTCCAGAAACGAAGATTGATATATAGGATGACCTCATTTGATTACCGGAAGGTTTTCGGACATTACCGGGAATGTACCGGGAGTGACGAATGGGTTCCGGATGTTCACCGGGGGGCAGCCCACCCGGGGGAAGCCCATAGGCCTTAGGGGTGCCGCACCAGCCCTTAGTGGGCTGGTGGGACAGCCCAAGAGGCCCTATGTGCAGGAGAAGAAAAATCAAAGGAAAAAAAGGGGAACTGGGAAGGAAGGGAAGGACTCCACCTTCCAATCCTAGTTGGACTAGGATTGGAGGAGGACTCCTCCTCCCCCTTCGGCCGACCCCTTGAGGCTCCCTTGAGCCTCAAGGCAGCTCCCTCCCCCTCCCTCCTATATATACTGAGGTATTAGGGCTGATTTAAGACAACTTTGCCACGGCAGCCCGACCACATACCTCCATGGTTTTTCCTCTAGATCGTATTTCTGCGGAGCTCGGGCGGAGCCCTGCTGAGATAGATCACCACCAACCTCCAGAGCACCGTCACGCTGCCGGAGAACTCATCTACCTCTCCGTCTCTCTTGCTGGATCAAGAAGGCCAAGATAATCGTCGAGCTGTATGTGTGCTGAACGCGGATGTGCCGTCCGTTCAGCACTAGATCGGAGCGGATCGTGGGACGGATCGCGGGACGGTTCGCGGGGCGGATCGAGGGATGTGAGGACGTTCCACTACATCAACCGCGTTTCTTAACGCTTCCTGTTGTGCGATCTACAAGGGTACGTAGATCCAAATCCCCTCTCGTAGATGGACATCACCATGATAGGTCTTCGTGCGCGTAGGAAATTTTTTGTTTCCCATGCGACCTTCCCCAACAAATCTATGCAAAACATGATGATTTCATACATCACATATGTCACATCATGTCTTTGGCCATATCACATCACAATATGCCCTTCAAAAACAAGTTAGATGCCCTCTACTTTGTTGTTGCAAGTTCTATGTGGCTGCTATGGGCAACTAAGCAAGAACCGTTCTTACCTACGCAAAGCCACAATGGTGATACTAAAGTTGCTATTTAACCTTTTACAAGGACCGCGACTCTCGAATTCAATTCAACTAAAGTGGAAGAGACAGACACCCGCCAACCTTCTTTATGCAACAAGTTGCATGTCACTCAATGGAACCGGTCTCTCGTACGTGGGCGAGTAAGGTTGGTCCAGGCCGCTTCATCTCACAATGCCGCCTAATCAAAATAGGACTAAGGACGTAAGCAATCTGAACATCAGCGCCCACAAATACTTTGGTTCTACTCGTGCATGTTATCTACGCATAGACCTAGCTCCCATACCATTGTTGGGGAATGTTGCATGGGAAACAAATTTTTCCCACGCACACCCAAGATCTCTCTATGGAGATCAGTAGCTACGAGAGGGGGAGTGCATCTACATACCCTTGTAGATCGCTAAGCGGAAGTGTTAATAAACGCAATTGATGTAGATCCAATCACGATCCGTTCCGCGATCCAATCACGATCCGATCTAGTGCCAAACGGACGAAACCTTCGCATTCAGCACACGTACAGCTCGATGACGCATTCACCACCTTGATCCAGCAAGCAAAGGTGAAGTGGTAGTTGAGTTCTCCGGCAGCACGACGGCGTGGTGGTGGTGGTGGTGGTGCGATCTCGGCAGGGCTTTGCCAAGCGCTATCGTGATCGCCAGGTGGATAAATACTACGAGAGAGAGAGAGAGAGGGAGGGCGCTGCCAAGGACTTGTGTCTTGGTTGTCTCCCTCTCCTCTCATATATATAGGGGGTGGAGAGGTTGCCGGCCTAGGGTTTCCCCTATGAGGGGTGGCGGCCAAGGTGGGGTTGCCTTGCCACCCAAGGCAAGGGGTGGCGCCCACCTTTCGGCTGCCCAAGCCCTTTGGCCGCATGGGCCTCTTGGTGGGAGGGGCAGCCAGCCCACCAGGGGCTAGTGCGCCACCTCCCATAGCCCATGGGGCCCTCCGGGACAGGTCGACCCTCCCGATAGACCCCCTCTTTCGGAATCTCCGTCACAAAACCGATAACTTTCCAAAACTCTTCCGAAACTCGAATACCAACTTGCCATACATCAATCTTTACCTTTGGACCATTCCGAAGCTTCTCTTCATGTCCGGGATCTCATACGGGACTCCGAACAACCTTCGGTCACCAACACAATAACTCAACTATATCTATATCGTCACCAATGTTAAGTGTGCAGCCCTTGCGGGTTCAAGAACTATGCAGACATGACCGAGACACCTCTACGGTCAATAACCAATAGTTGAACCTAGAAGCCCATATTGGTTCCTACATATTCTATGAAGATCTATATCGGTCGAACCACGATGTCAAGGATTCAGTAAATCCCGTATGCAATTCCCTTTGTCCATCGATATGTTACTTGCCCGAGATTCGATCGTCGGTATCTCCAAACCTAGTTCAATCTCGTTACCGGCAAGTCTCTTTACTCGTTCCATAATACAATATCCCGTGACCAACTCCTTAGTCACATCGCTTGCAAGCTTATTGTGATGATGTATTACCAAGTGGGCCCCGAGATACCTCTTCGTCACACAGAGTGACAAATCCCAGTCTTGATCCATGTCTACACAATAAACACCCTCGGAGATACCTGTAGAGCATATTTATAATCACCCAGTTACGTTGTGACGTTTGATACACACAAGACATTTCTCCGGTGTTAGGGAGTTGCATGATCTCATGGTCATAGGAACAGATACATTGACATGCAGAAAGCAATAGCAATAAACTTAGTGAAACGATCAAATGCTATGCTTACGGTTTTTGAGTCTTGTCCATTACATCATTCCTCTAATGACGTGATCCCGTTATCAAATGACAACTCATGTCCATGGCTAGGAAACCTTAACCATCTTTGATCAATGAGCTAGTCTTGTAGAGGCTTACTAGGGACACTTTGTTGTCTATGTATCCACACATGTATCTGAGTTTCCAATCAATACAATTATAGTATGGATAATAAACGATTATCATGAACAAGGAAATATGATAATAACCAATTTATTATTGCCTCTAGGGAATATTTCCAACAATGATGGCCGCCAGCGTCGAGCCCTTTCGGTGAGGTCGCGCTCGGGAACACCGTGGTGGGAGCTGAAAGTCCCCCCCCCCCCGTCAACCGTTTCTTATTTTTTAGGTCCGTGATTTTTTTCCTCCAATCATGTAGATACAAAGGAAAAGACATTGAATATGCTGGTTCCCACAAAAGAATACAGGACACATGATTTCACGGGATCTATTCGAAGTGGAAAAAACGCTCTCATCTCGTAAACGGGTGGTTACTTTGTCGGATGCTTTCCTACTCCATCGGCTAGAGATGCTCTTAGCACCGATTCATGTCGTCCGAAGACCTAGGATCGAATTATGTATCTCGCCTTTTTCTTCTCAATTACTTTTATAACCACTATTGGTCCAGCCCGAAAGTGTAGATGCTGAATGGAGACATCCTAGCATCTCGTTTAAGGCAAGATATAGTTGGCACGGTGACGCAGGGCAGCCTCGCATGAAGGCGAGCGCAAAACTAGTCCGGTCCATCTAAAGAGGCAACATGCCGCAGTCTTCGTATTTTTCATTTTCCCCATTATGCTTCCTTTTTTCTTTTGTTTATATTTTCAAATATTATAAATATATATTACCAAAAAATTCTATGTTTTTTTGATAAATGTTAATCAAGCATTTGAAAAATATTGAATGTCTATGGAAGAGATGTTTCTCATGTGAAAAAAAATTGTATACAATGTATATGACAAAAGTTGATAATGTATTTAGAAAATTTTAATCAAGGAATTCAGAATAGTTATATGTATAGAAAAATGCTTCTCATGTATACAAAGTATATACAATGTTTATCCAAAAATGTTGATCACATATTTTAACCAAACCTTTGAAAATGTAAAATCTATGTAGTTTATTTTCTCATGATTATGAAAAATGTAAATCAAAAATATATGATATGTATGAAAAAATAGTAAACGTCTATAAAAAAATGTTCTTTGTGTATATGAAAAATATAGAATATAAATTGGATAAAAGTAGACATCACAAGAATATACTTAAAAAATGTTAAACATGTATATACAAATGTTTCTAATGTATAGAACAATTGTATATTTTGTGTGAAAAAATGTTCATTCCCATGAAATGCATGTTCACGGTGTATTCGAAAATTATATACCGCCTTATTAAAAAATGTTAGAAACTTGTATTTAGAAAATGTACATTGTGTATTTGGAAAATCGTAAAAACTGAAAAGGAAGTCGAGAAATGTAAGAAGAAGAGAAAAAAAGAGAAAGAAACAAAGAAAACCAAAGAAAAATGAGAAATAAGAAAGAAAATATTTTTCTTGAAATAGACAAAGAAACGAAAAGAAGCATAGAAACTAAAGAAACCAAGAAAGAAACAAAAAAATGAATAGAAGATGATGATCAAGAGTAATAGTAATAATAAGAATAAAAAGAAGAAAACTATTATTTCAATCTATTAGAATACTTGTGCCATATAGATGTATTGATATGAAGTTTGTGCACGTGTTATGGTGACTAACATTAACGCACCATCGTCCCCACAACTAATAGAAACCAATGGGGACACTGGCGGAGGACCCCAATGGGCATGGTCTGGCAGCCGCATACCTTGAATCAGTACTAAAATGTTCTTATACCTATGCATATGCATCTTTCGGCTGGCACGAGTTTTTGATTCACTAGTGACGGCGAGTTTTCCATTGAGATCGAACCAATCCAATCAGTTATCAGCTACTACCTATCATCTTGGGTATGTACGTGTGGTTCCCGCTAGACCGGCGTGCACCGTTCCAAAAAGGATCAATTAATCTGCTAGGTTGCCTGCTTCTTAGCTTTCCACATACACGTACATATATAACTTTAGGTGGATTTGTTCTAGCGTTTTAAAAGCTAACACCCAGCTTCGTATCCTTCATGGTCGTATCCAAGAAAAGATGAAGAGGAAAGGGAAAAGGCTAGCAAAGCCAAAGCGAAGGGGTATATCCCTGAATTTTAGTACTCCATCTCTAACTTAATATAAAACTTTTTTCGACACTGTCATAGACTCTAAAAATGTCTCATAAAAAATTACAAATGTAGTAATAGCATTTTCAATAGCTTGTAATATGCAGTTGTAATGATTTTAGTTTTTTGTGACCATTTAGTGTTACTAACTTAGATTCGTTATCAGTATGTTTTATATTTTTTTCTATTTAACCATGTTTAGATTTTCCTTGTCCTTGGTTATTCTGTTGAGGTTTACATGAAAATATTAATGTGCATGGTTAGTGTATACTATTGACTATTATAGTTTTGCATAAAAAATTACTTCAAAGTTTGCCACACCTTAATTTTTTTCGTCCTCTGCCTCTAGATGGGGATGCGGCCGAAGACCCGCCAAGGCTAGCGAGAAAGATTGATCTACAAGTGATTGATAGCTAGTGGTTGAAATCCGCATAGGAAGTACAAGGAGGGGAACACGTATTCAGGAAGGGCATCGAAGATCGATAGAAAATGACACAACAGCGGCAACGGCTACCTACTACCTTAGAACCCTAGCCTTCCTCTCCCCTTTCCCCCAAGTTCGGTACATATGTGCTTGTAAGGAGTGGATCTTCTAAGGTGAACTACCTTAATCACATACACTAGTGTCATGCTAACAATATTTGTGTTGTATTTTATGTTTTTGGTGGTTACATCATCTAGTTGTTGAGAGTCTTGAACTACTTGGGATCATTAGTATTAGAATTTTAAGGTGTATGTAGCTTCGTATTTCTTAAGTTATTTTGTTTTTTAGAGTGCGCGTGGCTTTGAAGTACTCTTCGACAAACGATCGTACTTTTAACTGATTTTTTCCGGAACAAGTTTCTATCCATAGACTATGTAGAGAAAATATTCGGAAATGCAACTCGCCTCCCGGGAGCACGTGCTCCTACCTATGGAAAACAAATTTTGAAATGTTATCTGAAAAATTATCTGTTCTTTGTCACATTGAAATGGTACCTGAAATTCTTTAGGTAAAAAGTTAAACATTTTAGGATGTGCAAAAAAATAAATTTAAACATCAATTGTTACCCGAAAATGTCACACCTAATTTTGTTTTTTCACCGACGAAACACCACTGCTCTATTTCGCATAAAAATTGTCAAGCATGCTTGCGACATTAACACGAATATCTATAAAAACTTCATTAAAAAAAAATATTTTTATTTATCTAGGTGTAAATGCATACAGGAGCCAAAACGCTAACTAGAAAAACATTGTACTTTTGCTAAGTAAAAACGAAGTGTTCACCTGAACCCACGGTTGGGCCTATCTGCAGAGGATTTTGGGTACCGGTCATGGGGGAGGGACTGAGCAACACAATTAGCAGGTGGTAGCTGGTGAATTCATGAAAAGATGGTGATGACTGATTGACTGCGTCATTTATGCCCAACGGGCCGCTAAATCAAAACATCATTAACAGCAAGTTAATACAGGGTCGAGCCCCAAAATCAATATCAGAATTAAACCATCCTCGCAAAAATAATGGCCGCGACTACGAAGGAACGTCAATACTTTTTTTCCAAGTGGAGGAAAAGACCGTCAATACTGCACTGTATCGTTGGTCCGTGCATATAAGGGCGGCCACTGTCACGAGCTCAGATCCATACACGCCCACGAGCCAAACATTCGGATACAGTCAACCACCATACGGACAAGGCCTGATCGTCACGGGCGACCATGCACATGAATCCCCCCGCATTGCCGATCCGGAGCCGTGTCCGCGGCCTCGTTCTTGTCCTCGTCCTCGCATGCGCCGGCATTGCACTGGCGACGGCAGCGAGCGGCGGCGGGCGGTGGGACGTGCTGCAGCGCAGCATCGGCGTGTCGGCGATGCACATGCAGCTCCTGCACAACGACCGCGTGATCATCTTCGACCGCACCGACTTCGGGCAGTCCAACCTCTCCCTCCCCGACGGCCGCTGCCGCCGCAACCCCAGGGAGCGCGTGCTCCCCGTCGACTGCACCGCGCACTCCGCCGAGTACGACGTCGCGTCCAACACGTTCCGCCCGCTCTCCGTCTTCACCGACACCTGGTGCTCCTCGGGCACCGTCGCGCCCGACGGCACCCTCGTCCAGACCGGTGGGTGGAACGACGGATACCGCAACGTGCGCGCCATGCGCGCGTGCGCCGGCGGGGACGACGACGGCGGCGGCTGCGACTGGAACGAGACGCAGGACGCGCTCGCCGTGAACCGGTGGTACGCCACCAACCAGATCCTCCCCGACGGCCGCGCCTTCATCGTCGGCGGCCGCCGGCAGTTCAACTACGAGTTCTTCCCCAAGGCCGATGCTTCCGACGCCTCGGCCATCGCATTGCCGTTCCTGGTTCAGACCAGGGACCCCGAGGAGAACAATCTGTACCCTTTCGTGCACCTGAACATCGACGGCAACCTTTTCATCTTTGCCAAGAACCGCGCCGTGCTTCTCGACTACAGGGAGAACAAGATCGTCCGGACGTACCCTGAGCTGGCCGGCGGCGACCCCAGGAACTACCCCAGCTCGGGCTCGTCGGTGCTGCTGCCCCTGAAGCCGTCGCCCACCGAGGCCGAGGTGCTGGTCTGCGGCGGCGCGCCAGCCGGCTCCTACAACTCGACCAAGGAGAAGACCTTCTTCCCGGCGCTGGTGACGTGCGGGCGGATCAAGATCACGGACGCTTCGCCGGCGTGGGTGATCGAGAGAATGCCGTCGCCGCGGGTGATGGGGGACATGATCCTGCTGCCAAACGGCGCCGAGGTGGCCATCATCAACGGCGCCATGGACGGCAGCGCCGGGTGGGAGGCCGCCAACACCCCGGCCTACGCGCCCGTCATGTACCGGCCCGACCACGCGCCCGGAGACCGGTTCGAGGAGCAGAGCTCGACCGACATCCCGCGGCTGTACCACTCGTCAGCGATCCTCCTCCGGGACGGCCGGCTGCTGGTCGGCGGCAGCAACCCGCACATCTACTACAACTTCAGCAACGTGCAGTACCCGACAGAGCTCAGCCTGGAGGCCTTCTCCCCGGAGTACCTGGACAGCTCCAACGACGTCCTCCGTCCAAAGATCACCGACCCCTCGCCTGCCGGCCCGCCCGTGAGCGTGAAGTACGGGGACTCGATGACCCTGCAGTTCGAGGTGCCAGCGGCGGCACCGGCGAGAAGGAGACGGGGCGACGGCGGGGGCGGTGCTCTCGGCCTCGGCCTCGTGTCGGTGACGATGGTGGCGCCGTCGTTCACGACGCACTCGTTCGGGATGAACCAGAGGCTGCTGCTCCTGGACGTGGCGGGGACGACGGCGTTGCACCGCGCGGCGGGCGCGTACGAGGCGTCGGTGGCGATGCCGGCGACGGCCGTCCTGGCGCCGCCGGGGTACTACATGGTGTTCGTGGTGAACGGGCACATCCCCAGCGAGGGGGTGTGGGTCCACATAGAGTGAGTGACGGCCACGGCGGCATGCATCATGTATAGCACGACACGACCCGATTGTTTTGTTCTGTTTGTCACCACGCACGAACGTGAGGTGATACCGTGACTTCGTTTGTTGTTGTACCGTGCGTGAACCGGCCGGGTCTCGCGCGCGGCTCACGTGACGCTCCTCGACGCATCTGCTCTAGGCCCTACAGAGTTGATGCCGCTGCATCGAAGTGGAATGGCCGCTGTCGCCATCCAGCGGGTTGTTGGCGGCGTTCCTTCCTGCTCTGGGACTGTGGGAGAGACCGGCAACTTCGAAGCTGAGAACGCGCGCCGTTCGCGTGTGCGCGCGGGGTGACGGCCGGGATGGTTGCGGCCGGTGGCTAGGGACGTCACGGGAATCATTGCGCCAAGTGCGGGCGTGCAGTGCGTGGCAGCTTGGTACTGCCAGGAATGGCTGCTGTCTGTCTATGCCGGCGACTCCCAGGGAAAACAACCCGGCGTGCCGAGATGTCTTCACGTCGTGCAGTTGGGTGAACGGGAGCCGGCTGGCCCGCCGCGTGGTCCGATGAATGGGAGCCGTTGTTGGTCGGGCTGAACCCCAGGAAATCAAGAATACTCCTGATTTTCGTCTAGACAGAAAAAAAGAGAAAACTCCTGATTTTTCTGGGTCCCTTTTATTGTAAAAGATATGATTAATTAAATAAAGTTGTCAAAGTTAAAAACCCAGCCCCCATCCATTCCCTCTTTGAAAAGAAAACGTCAACCCTTTTACTATAATTAGAGCATGTTCAATAGCCGCACTATATAAACGCCGCGCTGAAAAAATACACTCTTTTACGCGTGCAGCTGCTCCGGGCGCGTCAGCGGAGGCGTAAAAAACACGCGCACGTTATAAATGGTTCAACGCATGAGACGAAAAGACATTGCACGTCGCTTATTTGAAATGCACGCTCCCGCGCGCTGGAGAGCGACGACTCGCACGTGGCTTTGACGGCGCTTCCCCGGCCTATCCCTGCACCGCCACTGCTTACTTCGTCTCCATCTACCCATCGCTGCCCCTCGCACGCGCCGTTCCTCCGACGAACGGCGTCCGGCCGTCCATTGCCTTAATTAGGCAGCGAATTGATACGACATGGCCATCACGTCCTTCCATTTCCTTTTGTATTCTTGCATGCCGTTTATAGATTGAAGGCCACCACGCCCTGGCAGTTTCCTTGCTGCATGCAGTTAATTGATCCAGGGCTGGGCTGGTCCAGGTTATGGATGCACTTACCAGGCGTTGATTCCTTCGATGCCGAACGGACATCAGTTGCGGGACGAGGTTGCTCCACAACTATTCGTCGCAGCACTCCTCCACCACGGAGACCGTCGCCTCTTACCGGCATCGGAGGAAGGAGCGTGCGCGCCTGCGCCACGTCGGGCATGTGCCTCCAGCGCGAAGGTCGTCGTCGAGCGACCGAGAACATGAGGCAGGAGTCGACGACAAGATGGACGTCGCTCATGCCGTGCATGAGGGCTCAACGACGTCGTTCAAGACCACATAGGCCGTCGTGCGTGACGACGGTGAGGCAGACGACGCCGGTAGCCGCGCGTGACGACGACGAGGCAAACGACGTCGGTAGCCGCGCGTGACGACGACGAGGCAAACGACGTCGGTAGCCGTACGTGGACGCGCAGTCGGCTGTGCAAGGACGGAGTTTCCTGTTTCCACGCCATCGTTGCTGGCTTCCTGTTTGGATGGATGTCTGTTTTTCTTTTGCTTGCGATGCATTGCTCGTCGTGAAGACGAACAATATAAAAATGTGTTAAGGATGAAGATGAAATCGAATAGAGGGAACCAACGGAAATCGATTCCGACAATAGGAAGGGGTAGGATAAAGGAACATGATCTATCAAGATGCAAATGGGTGACACAGTGATTTTAGCGAGTTCGGGCCTCTCACGATGGAGATAACAACCCTACGTCTCGTGCTCCGAAGAGGCTTTGTTTTATCTATCATGGACATGAATTACATGGTATATTTGAGAGAGGGAAGAAGGGATCTCCTAGTTAAGTCCTGATACTAGAGAGAGCCACAACTCCTGAAGAAGAATGAGCCCGCAGGGAAGAAGAAGCCAATCCCTGAGCTATGTGGTGGGGGTGACTTATATGGAGTGCGTCACCCCCTCACCCCTTATATTACAAGATGGAGCATTAGTGCCATGATGACAACCCACTACGAAACTTCCTCTATGAGTATGATGCTTCGACTGCCTTGTTGGTCTTCGCATATCCGAGTGAGACATATGGCCGAGTGGTTTACCGTCGTCCGAGTGAATAATATGTATATAATTGTCTGGGCCCATCTTATGTGTTGACCCAATACTATTATGGTATTTCGACCCTTCATGGGTCTACCCGTTTTGTGTATCCCCAACATTCGGCGCCCACAAGGTGTTCGACAAAACGCTTGCATGGTATGTATTGCTTCAACTTCACCTTTTTACATGAATTTGGTGCTTTTTTTTGTTTTTATACTAGTTTAAATTCAATATTTTAGATGAGTTCGTCATATAATTCTTCCGAATAAGAACTTGATATAAAGAGGAGGAGGACCTAGCAATGATCCTAGCAATGCACATCAACAAAAAACCGAAACACGGTGGTTTGGTTATGGGTCGACAAAAAATTTGAAGGGATAAAATTGATGCCCACAAAAGATTGATGAGGCACTATTTTATGGAGAATCACACATACCCCGAGTCGTACTTCAGGCGTCGGTTTAGGATGAGCATCGAGTTGTTCACGCGCATTGCAGAGAAACTGGCGAGCCATGATCGGTTTTTTCAGCAAAGGAGGAATGCCGCCGGAGAACTCGGGCATGGCACCTTTCAAAAGGTGACAGCCGCTTTGCGTATGTTGGCATATGGTATTCCGGCTGATCTAGTTGATGACCATTTGGCCATGGATGAGAGTCAGGCCATCATGTGTGTCAAACGCTTCACGGTCAGAATTGTACAAGTGTTTGGCCCAGAGTATTTGAGATCTTCCAATGCTGAAGACGTCGCAAGGCTATTGAAGATGAACAAAGCTCGCGGGTTCCCAGGTATGCTTGGCTCAATATATTGCATGCAATGGAGTTGGAAGAACTGTCTTAAGGCATGGCATGTGCAATTCAACGGGTAGAAAAAGGGTTTCACTATAATTCTTGAAGCGGTGGTCGATCAAGAAACTTGGATTTGGCATGCTTTTTTTTGGAATGCTTGGATCTTTGAATGACATCAACGTTGTTAATAAGTCACAACTCATAAATAAGATTGCAAATGATGAATTTCCACCGTGGAGTTTGTAGCAAATGGTATGGCTACTATCTTGCGGATGGTATCTACCCAAAGCGTCAAACATTTGTGAAGCCGTTGAAAAAAACCAGAAGGTAAAAAAATCTAGATTTTCACAATGCTCAGGCGGCGTCTCGGAAAGATGTGGAGAGAGCTTTTGGGATTTTGCAAGCCCAATTTGATATTGTGAGAGGATCGGCTAGATTTTGGCATCAAAAGATTCTTTGGTACATCATGCACGCTTGTGTGATCATGCATAACATGATCATCGAGAATGAGCGTGGCCAAAATTTAGACTACTCTCACTATGAGCTCTTGGGATATTCTGTGCGAGTGCGTCGTAGTGCTGCGAGGGTGGCCCGATTTGTTGCCTCCTATCATGCCATTCGACGTCCCTAAACGCATAATAGTCTTCACAAGAAACTAATCGATGAGTGGTGGACATGGAATGGACAACAAAGCGAATGATGATTTGTATGTTTGATGTTGTAGTGTCAAACTATTATTGTATTGAAAGAAAAACTATTTGTCAATAATTGAACTATTTATTGTTAATTATTTTTTATGTGTTTGATTTTTTTGGTTTTGTTTGAAGTGCATATGTTGTTTGTGTTGGGCACGCGGCCCGTTTTTTTGCAGCGCCTGCTGGAGCGGCTCACGCGCACACTTTTTTGCGGCGACCACTCAAGCCAACTCTCTCCGGCGTGCTAAAATTTATTATTTCGATGCTGCAAAATATTTGTAGCGCGCGTAACGGTTTGCGCGGCTGTTGGAGATGCTCTTAAGGCGAAGCACAATCCAATGAAATGAAATGTGCATGAAAAATAACATAAATTAATATTGATGCAATCGATGCAGACACATTTCTTTTCGTACATGCTATAGTCACAAACAACAACTTCTTAACTTTTACACACTCTCAGATGATAAAACATAGGAAACTAAAGTACAAGCCCCCACAAATATGAGGTGGTGACGTAATACTCTTACAAGTCAGATTTTAGAATAATCTAGCAACATAAATCTTACCAAAAACACCAAAACCAAAAAAACAAATCAACTACGTTGCTAAGAGAAAGCACATGACGAGCCGAAGACACGACCACGACACACCCTCGGGTCCATGACAATACCCTAATTAGGGAACACAATGCTAAGCGTCCCACTACCATGTCGGAATCGAAGAAAGGTTTCCATTCGAAGCCCTGGCACGAAGAGAAGAACCACAACGATGTACGATTTAGACATACACATAATTTGGTCAAGTGCAGAAACAATTCCAAAACAAAAAAATCACATTATTCTTCATTTCTTGATTTTTATTCCCAATGACTAAATAGAATGTTTGAATCTTGATGAGTTTTGCTGCCAATTCTAAATAATCAAAAACATCATGCATAATTTAAATCTAACTATTTCCATTTTTTGCAGCTCGGTTTAAAAATCTAGGATCTAAGGAAATGCAAAGTTGTAATGAAATATACATGTTATAAGCCATATATGTTCCACTCTTCTCAAAGGAAAATATTTTTCAAATTGTAGTCCTTTATTTGCCTCGGCCTCGAGTGGGTCCCAATTTTGGCGTGATCTTGTCAAAGTTCATGATGATTTCGGGGCCCATGTTAAATTTGTGGTTGATAATGCTGACTCTACATGTTTGTGGCTTGATTGGTGGTGTGGGGATTCGACTTTAGCAGTTACTTTCCGAGTGCTTTTTTCTTACTGTCTTCACTAGAGATATCAATCTTTGAGCTCTCCCGCAACTGCTAGGACTTGCGTGTCAGGAGATCACTCTCTCCTGAAGAGTTGGGCGAGTGGCACCATGTTGTTGTTGTGTTCACTGTTCTTTCAGAGGAGGAGGATTCCGGTGCCTGGGCTCACTCTGCTTCTGGACGGTTTTCGGTTAAATAACTATATTCTTGTTTGATTTTAGGCTCTCCCACAACAAATTGAAGTATTTGCGGCTTGCTAGCTGTTAGAACATTGTGCCCTCATGTTTGGTTTTGCTAATTGATGACAATCCCTATGGACTAATGGTTGCCTTGAGTTATATTCGAAGGATTTCTCCATATGCATTTCTAGAAGTCCATTTGTTTGTTTCAAGGAGTTTATGAGATGATCAAGGTGGTAATCAAGAATTTATCCAAAGCTTGGTCATGTGAGAGTTGAGCTTACTGCGGGCATGTCTTGAAGAAGAAGATTGTGTGAACATTCATATTTACCTTCAAGACATCATCTTTATGAAGAGAGAATATAAGTCTTACAGTTGATCAAGACTAAGTCAAAGAGTGAACCAAGTTGATCAACACACCAAGCATACACGATGTATAAATAGGGATCAAACGATCCCATTCCATTACGCTTTGTGTACTAATCCATGGTCTACATGAGAGTTCTTTGTGGGGTTAGGTATGTGTCCATGGGCTTGCGTCAAGAGGAAGATCTCATACAATCCATGGAGTATGGCATCAAGTGGTGATCATCATCAAGTTTGTAGTGTGAAAGTTCAAGTGGAGCATCATGAAGAGATCATGCTTGAGGCTTGCTGTCCATTGTGGTGACAATGGACACGTGAAGATGTGCCGAAGAGTGGCTCACCCATAGTGGAGTAGGGGGGAGCAACCTACTAGTCTTCATCAAGCCGACGCAATCAAGAAAGGTGGCTATCTTGAGGAGGATAAGATCATCATCATCTGTCTCAAGTGGACTATGCGCAAGGCAAATATTTTCCCTTGATACGTTTTCTATTTTATCGGTCTCATGGTGGTAGTTGCGAGACCGGGTTATAGGATCGATTGTCGTACTATCAAGGGGGCTCTCAAGTGAGTAGCTTGATTGAATCGTTCGTTGAGAGCTCAAACCAGTCCATTCTTGGCATCGTCTTCTTTCTTGGTTCTTGGTTGGCTTTTCTCTATGTGGGTTCTCAAACTTATGGTCATCTTCATGAAAAGCTCAAGTTCGTCGAAAACAGAGTCCATATGCATCTTCTATGATGTTTTCGATGTTGGAGTTTTTGCCACTTGTAGGATCGCAAGTATGTCTAGAGGGGGGGGGGTGATTAGACTAATTGACAAGATAAAAACTTATCCTTTTCCCAACTTTTAGTGTGGGCCAGTTTTAGCAACTATAACTAGTCAAGTACACCCTAGACATGCATATCTAAGAGTATTGCAGCGGAAAGTAAAACATGCAAGTGTAAGGGTAAGGTAGGGAGATCAAACACAAAGGTTTACACGGCGATTTTTGGCATGGTTCCAATAGGTGGCGCTATCGTACGCCGATGTTAGTGGAGACTTCAACGCACGGAGGGTAACAGTTGCGAGAGTCCATGGAGGGCTCCACCCGCAAAGGTCCACGAAGAAGCGGCCTTGTCTATTTCACCACGGCTTCCGTCCACACAGGACCAGCCTCACTCACGGTAGATCTTCACGAAGTAGGCGATATCCTTTCCCTTACAAACATATTGGTTCAACTCCACAACACAAAGTAGGAGGCTCCCAAGCGACACCTAACCAATATAGGAGGCACCACCCTCCAAAAGGTAATAGATGTGGTAGAATGATGAAATCCTTGCTCTTGTGCTTCAAAAGATAGTCCCCTCAACACTCAATCACTCTCCCTCAGATTTGGCATGGGTAGGAGAGATTGATCTTGTGGAAAGCAACTTGGGGAGGCTAGAAATCAAGGTTCAAATGGTTGGAATGGAATCTCTTGATCTCAACACATGAGCAGGTGGTTCTCTCTGAGAAAAATGGATCTGGCAAGTGTAAGTGTGTCCTGAGTGCTTCCTCTACAAATGAGAGGTAGGTGGAGAGGTATATATAGGCATCCCCAAAAATCCAACCGTTACAACATTATTGCCCAACTCGGTGACACTGAAATATTAATCTCGGTGGTACCGAGTTGCACTAAAAGTGGCAACTTTGAATTCTCGGTGAGACCGATATACGAATCCCGGTGATACCGATAGGATGACCTAGACTGGTTCCCAAACTCGGTGAGAACGACTTCAAACTCGGAAATTCCGAAACATGAAGTTACCTCAACAGAATGTTGGTCAACCAATCACGGTGGCATCGATAGAAATGTTGGTTGTACCGAGATGGTGGGTTTGGCATAGGATGTGCCTGATACGTCTCAAATGTATCTATAATTTTTGATGGTTTCATGTTGTTATCTTGTCATCTTTGGATGTTTTATGTACCTTTTATATATTTTTTGGGACTAACTTATTAATTCAGTGCCAAGTGCTAGTTCCTGTTTTTTCTGTGTTTTTGGCTCTTTTCAGATCTGATTTTGGAACGGACTCCAAACGGAATAAAATCCCCGAAATGATTTTTTCCCAAATGAAAGAAGATCAGGGGGCTTGTGGGCCAAGCCAGGAGGGCTACAGGGAGCTCACAAGCCCCCACTCCGCCACCTGGGGGAGGCGGTGGGCAGGCTTGTGGCCTCCCTGGCGCCCCCCGACCTAGATCTTGCGCCTATATATTACCTAAAAATCAGAAGAAAAAAATCAAGGGATCCACGAAAATACTTTTCCGCCGCCGCAAGCTTCCGTTTCCGCGAGATCTCATCTCGAGACCCTTCCTGGTGCCCTGCCGGAGGGGACTTTGGAGTTGGAGGCTTCTTCATCATCATCATCGCCCCTCCAATGACTCATGAGTAGTTCACTTCAGACCTACGGGTCCGTAGTTAGTAGCTAGATGGCTTCTTCTCTCTCTTGGAACTTCAATACAAAGTTCTCCATGATCTTCATGGAGATCTATCCGATGTAATCTTCTTTGGCGGTGCGTTTGTCGAGATCCGATGAATTGTGGATTTGTGATCAGATTATCTATGATATATATTTGAGTCTTTGCTAATTTCTTATATGCATGATTTGATATCCTTGTAAGTCTCTCCGAGTCTTGGGTTTTGTTTGGCCAACTAGATCTATGATTCTTGCCATGGGAGAAGTGCTTGGTTTTGGGTTCTTACCGTGTGGTGACCTTTCCCAGTGACAGTAGGGGCAGCAAGGCACACATCGTGTAGTTTGCATCAAGGGTAACAAGGTGGGCTCTGTCGTAGATATGAGATTGTCCATCTACATCATGTTATCTTGCTTAAGGCGTTACTCTGTTCTTTTGGACTTAATACACTAGATGCATGCTGGATAGCGGTTGACGTGTGGAGTAATAGTAGTAGATGCAGAAAGTTTCGGTCTACTTGTTTTGTACGTGATGCCTATAGATATAATCATTGCCATAGATGACGTCACGACTTTGTGCGGTTCTATCAATTGCTCGACAGTAATTTGTTCACCCACTGTTTACTTGCTTTCATGAGAGAAGCCACTAGTAAACACTACGGCCCTCGGGTCTATTCACATCTATCGTTTCCACTTTCGCTTTTACTTTGCTTTGTTACTTTGTTGCTTTCAGTTCTCACTTGGCGAATAATCTATAAGGGATTGACAACCCCTTCATAGCG
Organism: Hordeum vulgare subsp. vulgare; assembly: GCF_904849725.1. Lineage (NCBI taxonomy): Eukaryota > Viridiplantae > Streptophyta > Magnoliopsida > Poales > Poaceae > Hordeum > Hordeum vulgare. Next base: position 493,204,236 of record NC_058521.1, on the reverse strand, counting down.
TTCGGAGCAAGCTTTTTGTGTTTGTGCAGGCTCTTGTGATACTCATTCACTGGATCGATACCTTGGTTCTCAAACTGAGGGAAATACTTACCACCGCTGTGCTACATCACCCTTTCCGCTTCGAGGGAACACCAACTCAAGGCTCCAAGGAAACGGGGGAAATCCTTTGCATATTTTCCTAGGAAGTCCCTTAAGCCGTAGCCGTAGCAGAAGGATTCCTGGTGCCGTCAACACACCTATTTCTGGCGCCGTTGGAAGGTATTTTGTTGCAGTAGCAGAAGTATTTCTGGCGTTGTTGCCGGGGAAGGAGAGATCTACCCAAGTATGTCTCAAAAACTCATCTCTTGCATTTACTTTTTTGCTAGTTGCCTCTTGTTTTCCTCTCTCCCACTTCACATTTGCCGTTTTCATTTGCCTTTCTCCTTTGCTGTTTTCTTTTGCCTTTTTCCCTTTTGCCGTTTTCCTTTGCCGGTTTTCTTGCTCGCTTGTGTGCCATGTGCCTTCATTATGCTTGCATCTTCGCTTGCTGAAAATCTAGTGATATGGATCCTCACCCACTTGCTAATCTCTTTAATAGATCCAATATGTTGATCCAATTGCTAGTAAGTTGAGGGCCTTGACTATTTTTATGGAGTTTTGCTTGAGATGCGTGAATCTGAAAATCGTGATGAAGAAACTTATGAAGTGATTCATGAGGTCTCCTTGAATGGACAGCATGATTGCAATGGTTTCACTATAAATCCTATTAGTGACAATCATGCTAAAAATATGCAAAACCCTAAGCTTGGGGATGCTAGTTTTGCCATGTCCCCTACTTGTTGCAATAATCATGATTGGGGTGATGATCTTTCTTATGATCTTGAAAATTTGTTCAAGCCTCATGATGATTATGATATTTGCAACAATATTGAAAGTGGGTTCGGAGAAGTCATGACTTTCATTGATGATAATCCCACTATTTTTGAAGAGCGTCAACTTTGCATGCATGTGGATCATGAAAAGAATATCCTATGTGATAGTTACATTGTTGAATTCGAATTTGATCCCACATGTAATTGCTATGAGAGAGGAAAATATTGTGGTAGAAACTTTCATGTTACCAAATTACCTCTCGTTATGTTGAGATTGCTATTGTCTCTTTCTTCTTCCTGTCATATGGTAACTATTGGTTGTCTTGACAATCAGTTTTCCTATAAAATGCCTATGCATAGGAAATATGTTATACTTTGATTTTCGCATGCTTTATGATGCTCTCGTTGTGCTTCAATTCTTGTCTTTTGTGTGAGCATCATTGATTTATCAATTCCTAGCTAAGGGCGTTAAACAAAAGCGCTTGTTGGGAGGCAAGCCAACGAATCTATCTTTTTTCTTTCTGTTTTGTGTTTTCCACACTTTCATAATTCTGTTATGATTGTGTTTTTTGTGTTTCTTTTTGCGTTTGTGCCAAGCAAAACCGTTATGATTAGTCGGGGATGATCGTTTGGTCATGCTGAAAAAGACAGAAACTTTCTTCTCACGAAAAGAATTTTAATTTTTTTCTGTAAGAGATTTTGAGTTGATTATTTTTGTTGCTGATTTCTACGCAAATTCTTCAGACTGACGTAATTTGTCAGAATTTTGGAAGTACCAGAAGTATACGAAATATACAGATTGCTACAGAATGGTCTGCTGTTAACAGATTCTATTTTTGTTGTGTTGGTTGCTTATTTTGATGAAACTATGGATAGTATCGGGGGGTATTAGCCATGAAAGATTGAAGATACAGTAACCCAACATCAACATAAGTAGAATTTAAGTTTGCTACAATACCTAAGGAAGTGGTGGTTTGCTTTCTCATACTAATGTTATCACGAGTTTCTGTTTAAGTTTCGTGTTGTGAAGTTTTCAAGTTTTGGGTGAAGTTCTTATGGACAAAGAGATAAAGAGTGGCAAGATCTCAAGCTTGAGGATTCCCAAGGCACCCCAAGAGATTCAAGGATGCCGTGAAATCCTAAGCTTTGGGATTCCCCGGGAAGGCATCCCCTCTCTCGTCTCCAATCCATCGGTAACGTTACTTGGGGCTATATTTTTATTCACCACATGTTATGTGTTTTTGCTTGGAGCGTCTTGTATCATAGGAGTATTTTATTTTTGTTGTGTCACAATCATCCTTGCTGCACACCTAGAGATATAGAGACATTCACTCACCATGATTTTGTCGAGCTTCACTTATATCTTTTGGTAGACAATTTAGCTCACATGTGCTTCACTTATATCTTTTGAGCTAGATACTTTTGCTCTATGTGTTTCACTTATATCTTTTAGAGCACAGCGGTCCGTGGCTTGGTAGTAGATCTATGCTTTGAAAGTAGTCTCAAAAGGGGTAGTTATCCAAAGGAATACGAAAACTTCCACCTTCATGTGCATTGAATAGTTAGAGAAGTTTGATTCCTCTCAATTAGTTTTGAGATATGGGTGTGGTAATATTGAAGTCATGCTAGTAAGCTGTTGTGGATCTAGAAATACTTGTGTTGAAGTTAGTGATTCCCGTAGCATGCACGTATGGTGAACCGCTATGTGATGAAATCTGAGTATGATTAGTCTATTGATTGTCATCCTTTGCGTGGCGGTCGGGATCGCGTGATGGTTTATACCTACCAACCCTTCCCCTAGGAGTATGTGTTGAATGCTTTGTTTCGATTACTAATAAAACTTTTGCAACAAGTATATATGAGTTCTTCATGACTAATGTTGAGTCCATGGTTTAGATGCACTTTCACCTGCCACCATCACTATCTTCTTAGTGCTGTGCAACTTTCGCCGGTGCACAAAACCCACCATTAGCCTCCCTCAAAACAGCCACCATACCTACCTACTATGGCTTTTTCAAAGTCATTCCGAGATATATTGCCATGCAACTACCACCATGACATGTGCCATCACGTCTACATTGCCATTGCATGATCATAAGATAGCTAGCATGATGTTTCCATTAATGTCTATGCCATGCTAGATCATTGTCACGGTACACTACCGCATGCATTCCATATAGAGTCATCGTTGCTCTAAGTTTTGAGTTGAAAGTGTGATGATCATCATTAATGGAGCATTGTCCCATGTGAGGAAATAGAAGAGGCCAAAGAAGCCCACCAAAATAAAATAAAAATAAAAAAAGAGGCCAAAGAGCCCACCAAAAAAATGAGAGAAAAAGGGAGAAGGGACAATGTTACCACTTTTCCACACTTGTGCATATTAAGCACCATGATCTTCATGATTGAGAGTCTCTCGTTTTGTCACCACCATATAGCTAGTGGGAAATTTTTATTATATAACTTGGCTTGTATATTCCAATGATAGGCTTCCTCAAAATTGACGTAGGTCTTCGTGAGCAAGCAAGTTGGATGCACACCCACTAGTTTTCTTTAAGAGCTTTCACATACTCTTAGCTCTAGTGCATCATTTGTATGGCAATCCCTACTCATTCACATTGATATCTATTGATGAGCATCTCCACAGCTCATTGATATGCCTAGTTAATGTGACCATCTTCTCCTTGTTTTGTCTTGCAACCTCCACCACACTCCACACCATCTATAGTGCTATAACCATGGCTCACGCTCATGTATTGCGTGAGAGTTGAAAAGGTTTGAGAAAGTAAAGGTGTGGAACAATTACTTGGCCAATACCAGGGTTGTGCATGATTTAAATTCGTTATGCAATGATGATAGAGCATAGCGAGACTATATGCTTTTGTAGGGATAACTTTCTTTTGGCCTTGTTATTTTGAAAGTTCATGATTACCTTGCTAGTTTGCTTGAATTATTATTGTTTCCACATCAATAGCAAACTATTGTTTTGAATCTAATGGATCTGAACATTCACGTCACATAAGAGGAGTTACAAAGGACACCTATGCTAGGTAGCATGAAAGCATCAAAAAATCATTCTTTATCACTTCCCTACTCGAGGACGAGCAAGAGTTAAGCTTGGGGATGCTTGATACATCTCAAATGTATCTATAATTTTTGATGGTTTCATGTTGTTATCTTGTCATCTTTGGATGTTTAATGTACCTTTTATATCTTTTTTGGACTAACTTATTAATTCAATGCCAAGTGCCAGTTCCTGTTTTTTCTGTGTTTTTGGCTCTTTTCAGATCTGATTTTGGAACAGAGTCCAAATGGAATAAAATCCCCGAAATGATTTTTTCCTGAACGAAAGAAGATCAGGGGGCTTGTGGGCCAAGCCAGGAGGGCTACACGGAGCCCACAAGCCCCCACTCCGCCACCAGGGGGCGGCGGTGGGCAGGCTTGTGGCCTCCCTGGCGCCCCCCTGACCTAGATCTTGCGCCTATATATTCCCTAAAAACCAGAAAAAAAAATCAAGGGATCCACGAAAATACTTTTCCGCCGCCACAAGCTTCCGTTTCCGCGAGATCTCATCTGGAGACCCTTCCCGGTGCCCTGCCGGAGGGGACTTTGGAGTTGGAGGGCTTCTTCATCATCATCATCGCCCCTCCAATGACTCGTGAGTAGTTCATTTCAGACCTACGAGTCCGTAGTTAGTAGCTATATGGCTTCTTCTCTCTCTTGGATCTTCAATACAAAGTTCTCCATGATCTTCATGGAGATCTATCCGATGTAATCTTCTTTGGCGGTGTGTTTGTCGAGATCCGATGAATTGTGGATTTGTGATCAGATTATCTATGATACATATTTGAGTCTTTGCTGATTTCTTATATGCATGATTTGATATCCTTGTAAGTCTCTCCGAGTCTTGGGTTTTGTTTGGCCAACTAGATCTATGATTCTTGCAATGGGAGAAGTGCTTGGTTTTGGGTTCTTACCGTGTGGTGACCTTTCCGAGTGACAGTAGGGGCAGCAAGGCACACATCGTGTAGTTGCCATCAAAGGTAACAAGGTGGGCTCTGTCGTAGATATGAGATTGTCCATCTACATGATGTCATATTGCTTAAGGCGTTACTCTGTTCTTTTGGACTTAATACACTAGATGCATGCTGGATAGCGGTCGGCGTGTGGAGTAATAGTAGTAGATGCATAAAGTATCGGTCTACTTGTTTTGGACGTGATGCCTATAGATATAATCATTGCCATAGATGACGTCACGACTTTGCGCGGTTCTATCAATTCCTCGAAAGTAATTTGTTCACCCACCGTCTACTTGCATTCATGAGAGAAGCCACTAGTAAACACTACGGCCCCCGGGTCTATTCACATCTACCGTTTCCACTTTCGCTTTTACTTTGCTTTGTTACTTTGTTGCTTTCAGTTCTCACTTGGCGAACAATCTATAAGGGATTGGCAACCCCTTCATAGCGTTGGGAGCAAGATTTTTGTGTTTGTGCAGGCTCTTGTGATATTCCTTCACTGGATCGATACCTGGGTTCTCAAACTGAGGGAAATACTTACCACCGCTGTGCTACATCACCCTTTCTGCTTCGAGGGAACACCAATGCAAGGCTCCAAGGCCACGGGGGAAATCCTTTGCATATTTGCCTAGGAAGTCCCTTAAGGCGTATCCGTAACAGAAGAATTCCTCGTGCCGTCAACACACCTATTTCTGGCACCGTTGGAAGGTCTTTTGTTGCAGTAGCAGTGCCCAAGTGTAAAATCGGTATAGCCGAGTGGAAAATGTTGGTGGCATCGATTTTGCATATTTGGCTTGGGACAAATTTATTTTGTGGGAAAGTGGTGAGTATTTTTGGTGGTTATCTCTAAGCACTTGAGCAACCAATTCATCATAATACCTCATCCCCTTTTAATAGTATTGGCTTCCTAATGGACTCAAAGTAATTTCTCACAAAGTGTAAAATGAAGAGTCTTCTTGCATGAAGCTTTAGCCAATCCTATTCGTTCCTTGCATCAAAGGGGCATCTCCACACAATCCTATAGCCGAAGCATCTTTGAACTTTTCTGAAATGTACTTGGATAAATTCATTAGTCCAATGATGCATATGTTGTGATTAATTACCAAAACCACCTTAGGGAGCAATTGTGCTCTCACCACTTATTTATTCATAGAGGTTTCACATATCTATATCATTGGAATTTTTGTGCTGCCTCTTCTTAATATTACATGTGGTTGTTGGATAGCTCTTGTCATGCTCTATCCAACAATATTGAGTTTGCTCAATTCGGAGCTCATTTGCAGAAGTTATGGAAGTTATGGTGTTCCTGTATTTATATGTTTTGCTTGGGTCTTGCTTGAAGCTCATATGCGATAGTACAGTGCTGACCAGCAGTAGTATCGCTCCAGCGGTACAGCCACAGTCCAGTGCTTATGCACTTCTGCTTATATATTTGCTCCGTGGGTAATCCATAGGAAGTTGGGCGCGATAGTACCGCTCTAGCAGTTCTACAGCCCGACCTGTTGCCCCACTTCCACTATTTTGTGTTTATTTTCATTGACTAAGAGGAAGTACCACTCCAGCGGAGTGGTAGTACCACTCTGGCAGCATAACCGCCTCCTGGAGCGTCTCAGTTGCACGCTGTGCTTTGATACTTCCATGCCAGTGATGTCTACTACGCAACTTTATTCTTGTAGACATTGTTGAGCTTCCAAGTGTAGAGTTTTTTAGGACATCAACAAATTTCCCTAAATGAATGACCTAAGGTTTATCAATCCGTCGGAGGTGTAGGATGAAGATGGCCTCTATCAAGCAACCCTCTAATCAAATACAAGAAATCTCTTGTGTCCCCAACACAACCAATGCAATGGTAAATTGTATAGGTGCATTAGTTCGGCGAAGAGATGGTGATACAAGTGTAGTATGGATAGTATAAATAGTTTTTATAATCTAAATAAATAAACATAGCGAGGTAACAAGTGGTAAAAAAACAAGCAAAATGTTATATAAATGCTTGGAAATAAGTCCTAGGGTTCATACTTTCACTAGTGCAATCTCTCAACTCTACTAACATGGTAGAATCATATGATCACCCTTCAATGTGCAACAAAGAATCAGTGCAAAGTTCCTATTAGCGGAGAACATAATAAGAAGTTGTTGTAGGCAACGAACCACCTCAAAGTTATTCTTTTCGATCAATATTTTGGTATATTCCTATAGGTGTCACAAATAGCCCTAGAGTTCGTACTAGAATAATACCTATGGTACATATCAATCAACCCTAATGTCACCTAGGTACTCCAATGTCACCAAAAGTATCCATGGGTTAATCTTTTTACATGCATCAAACAACTTCGGATTCATCATATGCATTCCAACACAAAGAACTTCTAGGAATACCCCAAGATTCCTATCAAAGAAAGTAGGATAAGATCGTGTATCAACCCCAACACATAGATTACCACACTGTCACCACGAGAATCCGCAAGTTGAGTACCAAGACATACATCAAATGATCTCAAATCCAATATTCGATCCGACATAATAAAATCTCAAAGGGAAAGATTCAATTCATCACAGCAAGATAGCAAGGGACAAACACCATGTGATCCAACTATATTAACAAAGCACGTGACACATCAAGATCATGACATCTCAAGAACACAAGAGAGAGAGAGAGATCAAACCAATAGCTACGGATACAGACCCTCAGCCTTGAGGGTGAACTATGATGAAGATGGCCACCACCGGTATGATGAAGATGGCCACCGGTGATGATTGCCCCCTCCGACATGGTACCACATAGGATCCAGATGGGTTTTCTTTGATACACATAGTTGTAACAACGGAGCGGAAGTTCTCACCTAAATTATGAGGGTTTTGGGATTTATAGGATTTTTCAGTGTTGGAATCACACCAGCCGGAGCCATGTGGGCGCCACAAGCTATCAGGTCCTCCCAGGAGGGTGGGCATGCTTTGTTGGCTTGTGGCCCACAGGTGGCTCCCCTCCGGTGGTTCTTCGCTTCGGTATTTCTTATTTTCTCCAGAAAATATCATAAAAAAATTTGGGTGATTCTGAGAACTTTTATTTTCGACACAAAAACAACACCACTGTAATTCTGGTGAAAATAGCGTTAGTCTGGGTTAGTTCTCAATAAATCATATAAAGTGCATCAAAACCATATAATAGTATTGTAAACATATGCAAATATGGCATGGATACTTCATAAATTATCGACACGATGGAGATGTATCAGCCAACAGAAGTACCGCTCGCCTGTGCGGTACTACCGCTTATGCACCTGGTGAGTGCATAACGGTTGGATTTGGGGGGAGGGGCTATTTAAGGGGGTCTTCTAACCCAATGGTTCTCATCTTTTGATCTTGTGTTCTTACCCCATTGTTGACCTTCTTCTAGCTTTCTAGATCTCAACCCCTCCAATGATTCTTGCTAGTTCTTGAGGGAAAAGAGAGAGGAGATCTAGATCCACATTTCCACCAATCTCTTTATCCTCTGTGTGAGGGTAACCCCTTGGATCTACATCTTGGAGTTCTTTGTGAGCTCTATCTTCTTTCTCTCATATTCCTCCATAGATTTTGTTGTTGTGGTGGGATTTGCGAGTGAGGGACTGGACCACTTCGTGTGTTCTTGCCATTGCATTATTTGCATCGGTTTGAGCTCTCTATGGTGATACATGGAAGTGAAAAGTTGCGAAGCTTATTACTCTTTGGTGCTTGGTACCCTAGAGCTTGTTCCTCTTCGGTGCTTTGGCTCCCTAGAAGGTTGTTCGTGCCTCGGAGCTCAATAATTGTGGTGTGAAGTGCTGCTGGCTACGCCTATAGGGATTTCCTTGGCAAATATGCAAAGGATTCCCCCGCGGCCTTGGAGTCTTGTGTTGGTGTTCCCTTGAAGAGGAAAGGGTGATGTAGCACAACGGCGGTAAGTATTTCCCTCAGTTTGAGAACCAAGGTATCAATCCAGTAGGAGGATCGCGTCAAGTCACAAGTACCTGCACAAACACAAAGAGCTTGCACCCAACGCCATGAAGGGGTTATCAATCCCTTATAGATTGTTTGCAAAGTGAGAGCTGAAAGCAAAAAAGTAAACAAAGCAAAGTAAAAGTAAAAGCTGATAGAACCGTGAATTACTGTCGAGCAATTGATAGAACCGCGCAAAGTCATGAGGTTATCTATGGCAATGATCATACATATAGGCATCACGTCCAAAACAAGTAGACCGATACTTTCGACATCTACTACTATTACTCCACACGTCAACCGCTATCCAGCATGCATCTAGTGTATTGAATTCATAAGAACAGAGTAACGCCTTAACCAAGATGACATGATGTAGATGGACAATCTCAAATCTATGATGAAAGCCCATCTTGTTACCCTTGATGGCAACAACATGATGCGTGCCTTGCTGCCCCTTCTGTCACTCGGAAAGGTCACCGCACGGTATGAACCCAAAACTAAGCACTTCTCCCATTGCAAGAATCATAGATCTAGTTGGCCAAACAAAACCCAAGACTCGGAGATACTTACAAGGATATCAAATCATGCATATAAGAAATCATCAAAGACTCAAATATAATTCATAGATAATCTGATCACAAATCCACAATTCATCGGATCTCGACAAACACACCGCCGAAGAGGATTACATCGGATAGATCTCCATGAAGATCATGGAGAACTTTGTATTGAAGATCCAAGAGAGAGAAGAAGCCATCTAGCTACTAACTACGGACCCGTAGGTCTGAAGTAGACTACTCACGAGTCATTGGAGAGGCAATGATGTTGATGTAGAAGCCCTCCAGCTCCAAAGTCCCCTCCGGCCGGGCACCGGGAAGGGTCTCCAGATGAGATCTTGCGGAAACGGAAGCTTGCGGCGGCGGAAAAGTGGTTTCGTGGATGCCCTTATTTTTTCTGGGATTTTAGGGAATATATAGGCCAAAGAGCTAGGGCAGGGGAGCTCCAGGGATGCCACAAGACTCGTAGCTGCGGCCTCCCTAGCCGCGGCTACACGGCTTGTGGGCTCCCTGTGGGCCTCCTGCCTTGGCCCTCAAGTCCCCCGATCTTCTTCTGTTGTGGAAAAATTCATTTCGGGGATTTTATTCCGTTTCGACTCCGTTCCAAAATCAGATCTGAAAAGAGTCAAAAACACAGAAAAAACAGGAACTGGCACTTGGCACTAAATTAATAAGTTAGTCCCAAAAAAGATATAAAAGGTATATAAAACATCCAAAGTTGACAAGATAACAACATGAAACCATCAAAAATTATAGATATGTTTGAGACGTATCAAGCATCCCCAAGCTTAACTCCTGCTCGTCCTCGAGTAGGGAAGTGATAAAGAATGAATTTTTGATGCTTTCATGCTACCTAGCATAGATGTCCTTTGTAACTCCTCTTATGTGACGTGAATGTTTAGACCCGTTAGATTCAAAACAATAGTTTGCTATTGACGTGGAGACAATAATACTTCAAGCAAACTAGCAAGGTAATCATGAACTTTCAAAATAACAAGGCCAAAAGAAAGTTATCCCTACAAAATCATATAGTCTGGCTATGCTCTATCATCCTTGCACAACAAATTTAAGTCATGCACAACCTCGGTATTGGCCAAGTAATTGTTTTCACATCTTTACTTTCTAAAACTTTTTCAACTCTCACGCAATACATGAGCCTCAGCCATGGTTTAAGCACTATTAGTGGAATGGAGTGTGGTGGAGGTCGCAAGGCAAACAAGGAGAAGATGGTCACATTGACTCGGCATATCAATGAGCTATGGAGATGCTCATCAATAGATGTCAATGTGAATGAGTAGGGATTGCCATACAAATGATGCACTATAGCTAATAGTATGTGAAAGCTCTTAAAGAAAACTGGTGGGTGTGCATCCAACTTGCTTGCTCACGAAGACCTAAGGCAATTTTGAGGAAACCCATCATTGGAATATACAAGCCAAGTTATATAATGAAAATTTCCCACTAGCTATATGGTGTTGACAAAACGAGAGACTCTCAATCATGAAGATCATGGTGCTTAATAAGCACAAGTGTGGAAAGATAGTAGCACTGTCCCTTCTCTCTCTCTCTTTTTTGGTGGGCTCTTTGGCCTCTTTTTTTTCTTTTACTTTTTATTTTTTATTTTTTTTATTTTTGTGGGCATCTTTGGCCTCTTTTATTTCCTCACATGGGACAATGCTCCATCAATGATGATCATCACACTTATAACTCAAAACTTAGAGCAATGATGACTCCATATGGAATGCCTTCGGTAGTGTACCGTGACAATGATCTAGCATGGCATAGACATCAATGGAAACATCATGCTAACTATCTTATGATCATGCAATGGCAATGTAGAAGCTGTGGCACATGTCATGGTGGTAGTTGCATGGAAATATATCTCGGAATGGCTTTGAAAAAGCCATAGTAGGTAGGTATGGTGGCTGTTTTGAGGGAGGCTAATGGTGGTTTTATGCACCGGCGAAAGTTGCATGACACTAAAGAAGATAGTGATGGTGGAAGGTGAGAGTGCATCTAAACCATGGACTCAACATTAGTCATGAAGAACTCATATACTTGTTGCAAAAGTTTTAGTAGTAATCAAAACAAAGCATTCAACGCATACTCCTAGGGGAAGGTGAAAGTGCGTTATATCGACTAGAGGGGGGGGGGTGAATAGGAGATTTTTAGAATTTCATCACTGAGAAAATTCCTTTTGAGGAAATTCCTCACTGATGACTAACTTACAGCGGAAACAGTAAAGGATCAGACGTGCAAACGTTCACAACAACAGTATTTCAGAGTGAAGAATGTGAAAACAGATTGCATAGTATGCAGGCACGCAGAATACAGATGATGATTAACTATCGTGAAGAATTTGGGGTTGAGGAAATTCAGAGAAAGTCTTCAGCAAATTCTTCAAACAGTCACAGAGAAAGTCATCAACACACAATACAAGGAAAGTAAAGAGTTGAGGAATTAGAACCCGTTTCTCAGTGAAGACAGTTGTTGATGACCCAGTTCCAACTGCTGTGTCAGTTGTACATATGGTTTGGAGCGGCTTGGTATTGAAACCAAAGGACACCCAGTCCCGGGGCACACAGTCCCTACCGTATTCTCCTTGAGCTAAGGACACACAGTACTCGGCGAACACTCGTGGTAAGTCTTCAGGGCAGACTTCCAAACCCTCACAAACTTGGTCACCCGGCGATCCACAATTGACTGCTGGATTGCTCTAGACCATGACGCCTAACCGTCTGGAGGATGCACAGTCCTCAAAGGTAAAAGGCTTCAGTCCCACACAGGAACAACTTCTTCAGTGATGCTCAATCACTAGGTTTGGTTTGTGGTTTCGGTGGGTGGTGTATTTCCTCACTGATGAATTTCTCTCGAAGGCTCTGAGGAATTGGGTTGCTCTTATGACAAGTGTCAGTTTCTAACGGAGCAGCCAACCAGCTAGTGGTTGTGGGGGGTGGCTATTTATAGCCTGGGAGCATCCTGACATGATTTGACACTAATGCCCTTAAATAATATGACCGTTGGAGTGGATAAGACCAGTGACTTGGCGTGGTTATCGAAACGGTCGGAACCCTCAACTGTGAGAGTCCTCATGTCACTCATATTCCTCACTTGAGGCTTTTGGTAGGATTTGGCTTGGGTTGAGCATCATGAGGAAATTCATTCCATAGTGTAACTCGACCCCCTTTAACAGTACGGTGTTCCTATTACTCAAATGCGAAGAAAGTAAAACAGAAAGTGTAAATCTTCATGCTTCAAATTCTTCAGAATGATTTTCTTCAGGAACCACCGGACTTCTCAATATCAGTATCTTCATGAGGAATATCAATTTCATCGCTGATTCCTCGCGATTCATTTCTTCAGCTTCAGACCTATTTCTTCAACTGAAGACATATATTTTTAGGGGTCGATATTATTCAAATATATCAAACTCCTCAATGACTTATAGATCCTGTGTACACTCACAAACACATTAGATACTTAAACTATAAGTCTTCAAACCACCAAAATCACTAAGGGGCACTAGATGCACTTACAATCTCCCCCTTTTTGGTGGTTGATGACAATCAGGTTAAGTCTTCAACAGGGATCAAAAATGTGAAGTGTAAATACTCATTTGAGGAATTTGAAAACAAGATTTAGAGAGACTCCCCCTGAAGATGTGCATATCTTGGGGATTTTGCTTTTCACAGCAAATGCACATTGATGATTTATATCATGGAGATCTCCCCCCGAGTCTTGTAAATCATGCATACATATAACATATCATATGAAGAAAATGAAGATGCATGATGACAAATGGTATCTGACAAATTTCAGCATGCGTGCATTAAAACTTGAGGAATAAGCATGCGAAGAAAAACGTTCAAAAGCGTCAGAGTACCATCGGGCTTAAGTTACAACTCATTACATAAAAACTTCAGAAGAGCCAAGAGTTTGTAACTTAAATATAGTTTATAAGCCCCAAAAATATCCTGCTTGAAGACTAACTCTTGAGTTTCTCCCCCTTTGTCATCAAGTGACAAAAAGGGACAAACTGAGGACTAATGCCCGTGAAGACTTCATTTCTTGGCGGTCGAGGAAGAGCCGTGATGCTTCTTGGGAGTAGTCTTCTTCCTTGGGCCTGTTGTAGTGTCGAGCTGTTCTTCATCAGATTCAGCACTGCGGAATGAAGAAAAGGAGCTGTCTTGAAGGTTTGGCACTGGAATGGGCCTGAACTTCCTCTTGGGAGGCCACGACCAATCAAAGTGTCGCTCAAAGTTCATTTCTTCAAGCTCAGTCAGAGTCTTCAGATGTGCAAGTGTAGCCCAGGTGCGATCGAAACCTCATGCAAATAGTGATGGTTAATCTTCACAGAGTTCTGTGTTTCAGTGAGGGTTTTTCAGAATGGCACCAAACTGGCGTTTGACCCATTTGTGGTTGCGATCCACCTTCTGGTGAAGACTGAGGAGGAGCTCTCTGGTATTCAGCACGCGAGGAGGAACGGGGCTTGCTGGACGAATCTCAGTATCATCCCATGAAGAATAAGCTTCTGGCTCTCTGAACTAGCCATCAAGGGGCCTGCTGCCTTCTTCAATCATAGATTTTCCTTTTTCTTCAATGGGCTCGAAAGTCTTCTTGTTGACCCGGATAGGAGGCATATAACCAACATGGTTTTGACAATCAGCGTGAAAGTTGATGCATGTCCTTGTCCTGATGAATCTCATGATCCATGGGGCATATATCTTGTGATCAAAGGGGCACATGGCATTGTCGGCCAAAGTCCTCAAGAAGAAATCATGGATATTGATAGGAATACCGTGAATGATGTTGAAGAGGATATTCTTCATGAGGCCTACAACATCTTCTTCATCGTCATGGCCTTTGATCGGTGCGAGCACACTGCAGAGGATTCTGTATACAGACCGGGGTGTGTACTTCAGCTCGTGGACGAGGAAGGTTGTTCTTGAAGATTTGCCTGCAGCCAAAGGCTTCATGAGGACTTCCATCATTCCATATGGCAACTCACGCTCACCATAAAGCTTCACTGCCCCATCTGAGGGAATTGGTACGGGCAGTTCTCTGAGGAGCTCAGAAGCTGGAGCCTTGTAGTGAGTGTTTTGGGTCATCAAATCAAACACCCAAGTGTTGATGTCTTCAGGGTTGCCAGATATGTGAAGAGTGCCATAGAACTGAAGAATAAGTTCGTTGTTCCAGTCTGATATGTCTGAGCACATTGGGAGCAACCCTGCATCATGGAGTACACTAAGGACTGGCTCCAGGCAAGGTATTGCTTCAAGCTCAACATGAGGAATATGCCTGTGCTGGAATATCTTGTTGCGTCCACAGAGCACAGAGGCATAGTAGTTCATCTGAGTCCTTGTCCAAAACTTCAGATGCCTCATTTGAGGCTTGTCATAAGGGTTCTCCCCGATGAAGTACATGCGTTCCTCAAAGAAATTTTCTTTCTGAAACTTTGGACGCTTGGAGAATGGATGACGCTGAACCGGCTGAAGATTTTGCTGCGGAATAGGGGAGGAGACAACCATAGCAGTCTCTGGGTTGAGCACAATGAATGCATTGTCTTGGGCGGGTACATTTTCTTCAGCATTTTCCTCAGGGTGAGGAATTTCATCAGCTGGTACTTCATGCTGAGGAGATGGTGCTTTCTCTGGCTGAGCTTCAAGTTGAGGAATTTCTGCTTCTTTTTCAGTTGGAGGAGTTGGATCAGCATGTTCTTCATCGTGAGGAGTCTTCTCAGAATGTTGAATTTCGTCAGCATGAGGATTTTCAGCTTGTTTTTCCTCAGCTGGCTTTGTGGCAGAAGCAGTTTCATCAGCTGATGCAGCTGATACTTGAGCAGTTTCTGTCTGAGGAATAAGAGGTTGAGGACTGTCGTCAATCTGAATTCCTCATCAGTGTGTTCCTCAGGGGTGACATCCTTCATTTCCTCATCAGCCTTTGTAGCTGGGTCATCAATGACGACCATCTCATAGGAAGGGGCGACATTGAGAGGTACCGGGTCCAGAGGAGCAGTTTCTTCAATTTCTTTGAGGCGCTTTGCCTCTGTCTCTTCTACTGCTGAGGAGGCTTTTCTTTTCTTGGCTTCCTTTTTAGCAGCCCTTGTTTTCTTCACGTCTGATGCAGACGGAATTATCTTCTTCACCTTTGAAGCTTTTGGTGAAGGTGTTCTCTCTTCAGTTTCATCAACCGGTATTGAGGAACCAGCTGGAACAGAGTCATCAGCCTGCTTTGATGGAGCAGCTGGATCAGGAGCAGTCTCATCAGTGGCAACAATTTCATCAGTTGGAGTTTTCGTGATGATTTCTTCAATGGCCGGTTCATCAACACGGCTATCTTGGTGTACTTCCTCAGCTTGAGGAGTTTCCTTCTCCTGAGGAGATTCATCTGCTGGCTCCTCAACTAAGGGCTGAGGAGTTGGTGCTAGGGGTGCAGTTCTCTTGTTGTAGTCATCAACAACACTAGTGGCCAGCTTGATGAAATTTCTCTTGAGGTTTTTGCGATCTGACAGCTTGGCATACTTGTCAGTCAATTTCTGCAGCTCTGCCTGTGTTGTCACCAGTGCATCAGGAGTCAGTTTGAGGAGATTCTGCCTGAGGAATTTCTCCTTTTTTATCTTTGCAACCTTTGCGTGCCTGGCCTGCTGTTCTTTCCACTTGGCTTCATTTATGAAAGTAGCCACCATGTGGCTGATGCCATGGGGAAGCTTCAAATCATCAATAGGAGTGTTTGGGTCCTCATACCAGATATTGATGTAGTCAAGGAGGACCTTGGGGTCCATGGCCAGAGGAATAGCACTGCCTGATGCTTGAGCTACTCTTTCTTGCTTGTTTCTGATGATGGCTTGCAGGGTTTCATCATCATATTCATTAATTCCCTCTGATGCACACGGGACTGCGATGATTTTACTGGGGCTGGGCAGAGGTGCACGTTCAGCAGTTGCCAAAGTCTTCACAGGAGGTGCTGAAGACTTTGTCTCCGAGCTAGTTGCAGCTGGGAGTGAGGAGCTGGAGCTGGCGGTTGTAGGCTTCTCGACTTGCTTCTGTATTGGTCTCTCTTGAGGTTTTGGGGTTGGAGCTGAGGATTTTGATACTGAGGAGATTGGTGCTGAGGGCTTTGGCGCTAATGGTTTTGGTGTTGAAGGTTTTGGTAGTGAGGGTTTGGTGTTGAGGGTTTTGTGACAGAAGCCTGAGCAGACTTCTCTTGAGGCTTTGGAGCCCTTGGCTTTGATGGCACAAACTGCATTTGAGGAATTTCTGAGCCTGAGGTTTCTGCAGCTGAGGAATTAGCAGCACCGGAGGCAGCAGCTGAGGATTCATTAAATTTCCTCACTGCAGCTTTTGCCTGCTTCTTGAGCTTAGCCAGATGCTTTTCCTTTTCATCTGGATAGTCATCAATGGTCTTGAGGCTTGAGGGATGTGCTACTTGATGATCCTCAAGTGGGGCCCTTCTGCCAGGAGGCTTCAAAGCGAATTTCTTCGCATATTTGGGAGTCACAAACCTGTACTCCTTCCATTCCTTTGCCCATCGGTGCTCAATCTTCTGCAGCCGTATCTTTCTCTTGGCCATTGTCTCATGTTCATCAGGCGTGCAATAGTCCAAGTAAATGTCCTCAGGGATATCAGCAGCAGTGTTTTGTTCAAGTTTCTTTCCTCCCTTCTGTTTTCTGTCTTCCTCCATTTTCTTCAGTTGAGGATTTTGCTGTTGATTTTGAACTCTTGAGGATTCTGAAGAGCCTTGAAGAGTTTCTTCCAGAAACGCTGCAAATGAGTTAATGTGATGAGAACCGAGAGATTCATCAGCTGACATGTGTGTACCTGTGAACAGAGTATAGTTGTGAGGAATTTGGAGAGGTGATATGCGTTCTCAGATTTGAAGAAAATGAAAAAGTTTGACAGTTTGAGGAATATAACCAGTGGTTGAGGAATTTGCCTAAGCATACTGTTCTTGGGTTCCAGAGTTGTACAGATCCGAAAATTCGCACAATTGAGAAATCTCGTGATAATCTTAGATGCTTAGTATAGTTCATCAATGATTGTGGTGATATGTAGTGTTTGAGGAATCAAGTGCGCATCGTATCTTGAGGAGAAACATATTTCACATAGAGGATGTAAAATTTTAGATATAACTCGCTATAAAAATGGGATATATTTACCCTGGAAGGTGCGCACGAAGAACACAGAAAGTTGTGTGTGGAGAGGTTCTTCGTTCGAGTGTCCAATGCACCCTAACTCGGCGACAGAGGACGTCTACGGCGGCGGCGGCGGACGAAGATGGTCCGACTCCGACGTGGTTCTGGCGACGAAGAGGTCGAGGCAGTGAAGCTCTTCCTCACCGGCGACGAGACTACCAGCGGTGGCGCTAGGGTTCGGTGGAGTGTGCTGTGGCAGGAGAGCGATGAGGCGAAGAAGAGGATGCCGAGGGGGATAAGGACATATTTATAGCCAAAAGTTACTGTTTGGCACGAAAATGTCGGACCAAACAGCCCCTGCCTCTACATCTCCGCAGGACACGTGTAGCTCCCGTACGATGCGGTGGAGATAGTGGAGATCGTGGTTATCCGATCGTGGGAAGTGGGGGTTCAGTTACTGTGTCTTTAAAGAAACAATTTTTGAAGATTTGAGGATTTTCGTTACAAAATCATCAGCTGACAAGGATGCAGTGAGGATTTTGAACAAAGTTTCAAGTAGAACGCATATGAAGAATTGAATAGACTAGATAAGTATAGCATAGAGGGAAAGTAGGGTCCGATCACATTCACTTGGCAGAAACATCAACTTGAAGAAATAGCAATAAGTGAATGCTGTTGAGGACTAGAAATCACAGTCTATCTAGTCAAATGAAAGTCATCAAGTGTTTTCGAAGATTTTGTAATAAATCATCACAATGAAGAACAGCTGTTTTGAAGAAAAACGCATTGTGAGGAAATTGATCTTTTGAAGAAACTGTTGGGGAACGTCGCATGGGAAACAAAAAATTTCCTACGCGCACGAAGACCTATCATGGTGATGTCCATCTACGAGAGGGGATTTCCGATCTACGTACCCTTGTAGATCGCACAGCAGAAGCGTTAGTGAACGCGGTTGATGTAGTGGAACGTCCTCACGTCCCTCGATCCGCCCCGCGAACCGTCCCGCGATCCATCCCACGATCCGCTCCGATCTAGTGCCGAACGGACGGCACCTCCGCGTTCAGCACACGTACTGCTCGACGATGATCTCGGCCTTCTTGATCCAGCAAGAGAGACAGAGAGGTAGATGAGTTCTCCGGCAGCGTGACGGCGCTCCGGAGGTTGGTGGTGATCTAATCTCAGCAGGGCTCCGCCCGAGCTCCGCAGAAACGTGATCTAGAGGAAAAACCGTGGAGGTATGTGGTCGGGCTGCCGTGGCAAAGTTGTCTCAAATCAGCCCTAATAGCTCCATATATATAGGAGGAGGGGAGGGGAGGCTTGCCTTGAGGCTCAAGGAGCCCCAAGGGCTGCGCCACCAAGGGAGGAGGAGTCCTCCTCCAATCCTAGTCCAACTAGGATTGGAAGGTGGAGTCCTTCTCTCCTTTCCCACCTCCTTTTTTTTCTTTTCTCTTTGATTTTCTATACTTGGCGCATAGGGCCTTCCTGGGCTGTCCCACCAGCCCACCAAGGGCTGGTGCGCCACCCCCAAGGCCTATGGGCTTCCCCGGGGTGGGTTGCCCCCCCCGGTGAACACCCGGAACCCATTCGTCATTCCCGGTACATTCCCGGTAACTCCGAAAACCTTCCGTTAATCAAATGAGGTCATCCTATATATCAATCTTCATTTCCGGACCATTCCGGAAACCCTCGTGACGTCCGTGATCTCATCCGGGACTCCGAACAACATTCGGTAACCAACCATATAACTCAAATACGCATAAAACAACGTCGAACCTTAAGTGTGCAAACCCTGCGGGTTCGAGAACTATGTAGACATGACCCGAGTGACTCCTCGGTCAATATCCAATAGCGGGACCTGGATGCCCATATTGGATCCTACATATTCTACGAAGATCTTATCATTTGAACCTCAGTGCCAAGGATTCATATAATCCTGTATGTCATTCCCTTTGTCCTTCGGTATGTTACTTGCCTGAGATTCGATCGTCAGTATCCGCATACCTATTTCAATCTCGTTTACCGGCAAGTCTCTTTACTCATTCTGTAATACAAGATCCCGCAACTTACACTAAGTCACATTGCTTGCAAGGCTTGTGTGATGTTATATTACCGAGTGGGCCCAGAGATACCTCACCGTCACACGGAGTGACAAATCCCAGTCTCGATCCATACTAACTCAACGAACACCTTCGGAGATACCTGTAGAGCATCTTTATAGTCACCCAGTTATGTTACGACGTTTGATACACACAAAGCATTCCTCCGGTGTCAGTGAGTTATATGATCTCATGGTCATAGGAACAAATACTTGACACGCAGAAAATAGTAGCAACAAAATGACACGATCAACATGCTACGTCTATTAGTTTGTGTCTAGTCCATCACATGATTCTCCTAATGATGTGATCCCGTTATCAAGTGACAACACTTGCCTATGGTCAGGAAACCTTGACCATCTTTGATCAACAAGCTAGTCAACTAGAGGCTTACTAGGGACAGTGTTTTGTCTATGTATCCACACATGCACTGTGTTTCCAATCAATACAATTATAGCATGGATAATAAACGATTATCATGAACAAAGAAATATAATAATAACTAATTTATTATTGCCTCTAGGGCATATTTCCAACAGTCTCCCACTTGCACTAGAGTCAATAATCTAGTTCACATCACCATGTGATTCCAACGAATCCAACACCCATATAGTTATGGGGTCTGATCACGTCTAGCCCGTGAGAGAGGTTTTAGTCAACGGTTCTGAAACTTTCAGATCCGTGTGTTCTTTACAAATCTTTATGTCATCTTATAGATGCTTCTACTATGTGCTATTCGGAAATACTCCAAATATCTACTCTACTATACGAATCCGTTTCACTACTCATAGTTATTCGGATTAGTGTCAAAGCTTGCATCGACGTAACCCTTTACGACGAACTTTTTAACCACCTCCATAATCGAGAAAAATTCCTTAGTCTATTTAGTTACTAAGGATAACTTTGACCGCTGATCAGTGATTCAATCCTGGATCACTCTGTGTACCTCTTAACAGACTTGGTGCAAGGCACACATCAGGTGCGGTACTCAGCATGGAATACTTTAGAGTCTACGGCTAAGGCATAGAAGACGACCTTCGTCTATTCTCTTTATTCTGCCATGGTCGGGTTTTGAGTCTTACTCAAATTCACACCTTACAACACAGTCCAGAACTCCTTCTTTGCTGATCTATTTCGAATTCCTTCAAAAACTTGTCAAGGCATGCATCTTGTTGAAACTTCTATTAAGCGTTTCGATCTATCTCCATAGATCTTGATGCTCAACGTTCAAGTAGCTCAATCCAGGTATTCCTTTGAAAAACTCCTTTCAAACAACCTTTTATGCTTCACAGAAATTCTACATTACTTCTGATCAACAATATGTCAACCACATATACTTATCAGAAATTCTATAGTGCTCCCACTCACTTCTTTGGAAATACAAGTTTCTCATAAACCTTGTACAAACCCAAAATCTTTGATCATCTCATCAAAGTACATATTCCAACTCCGAGATGCTTGCACCAGTCCATTGAAGGATCGCTGGAGCTTGCATACTTGTTAGTATCTTTAGGATCGACAAAACCTTCTGGTTGTATCACATACAATGTTTGCTCAAGGAAACCGTCGAGGAAAAAATGTTTTGACATCCTATGTGCAATATTTCATAAATAATGCAACAACTACTAACATAATTCTAACAGACTTTTAGCATCGCTACGAGTGAGAAAGTGTCACCATAGTTAACTGTTTGATCATGTCGGAAACATCTTTACGACAAGTCGAGCTTTTCTTAATAGTGACTTATCACCATCGTCGTCTGTCTTCCTTTTAAAGATCCATCTTTACTCAATAGTCCTATGACCATCAAGTAGTTCTTCCAAAGTCTACACTTTGTTTTCATACATGGATCCCCTCTCGGATTTCATGGCTTCCAGCCATTTGTCGGAATCTGGGCCCACCATCTCTTTCTCCATAACTCGTAGGTTCACTGTTGCTCAACAACATGACCTCCAAGACAGGGTTACTGTACCACTCTGCAGTAGTACGCGACCTTGTCAACCTACGAGGTTTGTAATAACTTGATCTGATGCTCGATGATCACCATTATCAGCTTTCACTTCAATTGGTGTAGGCGCTACAGGAACAACTTCCTGCGCCCTGCTACACACTGGTTGAAGTGATGGTTCAATAACCTCATCAAGTTCTACCACCCTCCCACTCAATTCTTTCGAGAGAAACCTTTCCTCGAGGAAGGATCCGTTTCTAGAAACAAACACTTTGCTTTCGGATCTGAGATAGGAGATGTACCCAGCTGTTTTTGGATATCCTATGAAGATGCATTTATCCGCTTTGGGTTCGAGCTTATCAGACTGAAACTTTTTCACATAAGTGTCGAAGCCCCAAACTTTCAAGGAACGACAGTTTAGATTTCTCTAAACCTCAGTCTATACTGTGTCATCTCAACGGAAATACGTGGTGCCCTATTTTAAAGTGAATGTGGTTGTCTCTAATGCATAACCCATAAACTATAGTGGTAATTCGATAAGAGACATCATAGCAGGCACCATACCAAATAGTGCGTGGCTATGACGTTCAGACACATCATCACACTATGATGTTCCAGGTGGCATGAACTGCGAAACAATTTCCACATTGTCTTAACTGCGTACCAAAACTCGTAACTCGGATATTCATTTCTATGATCATACCGTAGACAGTTTATCCTCTTGTTACGACGAACTTCACTGTGAAACAGAATTGAACTTTTCAATATTTCAGACTTGTGATTCATTAAGTAAATACTCTTGTATCTACTCAAATCGTCATTGAAGTAAGAACATAATGATATCCACTGCATGCCTCAGCACCCATTGGATTGCATACATCAAAATGTATCACTTCCAACAAGTTACTATCTTGTTTCATCTCAATGAAAACAAGGCCTTGCTCATGTGGTATGATCTGCATGTCACTAGTGATTCGAAATCAAGTGAGTATAAAGATCCATCAGCATGGAGCCTCTTCATGCAATTTATACCAAGATGACTCAGGCGGCAGTGCCACAAGTAAGTGGTACTATCATCATTACCTCGTATCTTTTTGGCACCAATATCATGAACATGTGTAACACTACGATCGAGATTCAATAAACCATTGAAGGTGATTATTCAAAAAATAGAGTAACCATTATTCTCTTTAAATGAATAATCGTATTGCAATAAACACGATCCAATCATGTTCATTCTTAACGCAAGCACCAAATAACAATTATTTAGGTTTAACACCAATCCCGATGGTAGATGGAGTGTGCGCCGTTTGATCATATCAACCTTGGAAACACTTCCAACACGTATCGTCACCTGCCTTCAGCTAGTCTCCGTTTATGCCGTAGCTTTCATTTTGTGTTACTAATCACTTAGCAACCGAACCGGTATCCAATACCCTCGTGCTACTAGGAGTACTAGTAAAGTACACATCAACATCATGTATATCAAATATACTTCTTTCGACTTTTGCCAGCCTTCTTATCTACCAAGTATCTAGAGTTTCTCCGCCTCAGTGACTGTTCCCCTCATTACAGAAGCACTTAGTCTCGGGTTTGGGCTTAATCTTGGGTCTCTTCATTAGTGCAGCAACTGTTTTGCCATTTCACGAAGTATCCCTTCTAGCCCTTGCCTTTCTTGAAACTTACTGGTTTTACTAACCATCAACTATTGATGCTCCTTCTTGATTTCTACTTTCGCAGTGTCAAACATCGCGAATCGCTCAAGGATCATTGTATCTATCCTTGATATGTTATAGTTCATCACGAAGCTCTCACAGCTTGGTGGCAGTGACTTTGGAGAACCATCACTATCTCATCTGGAAGATTAACTCCCACTTGATTCAAGCGATTGTCGTACTCAGACAATCTGAGCACACGCTCAACGATTAAGCTTTTCTCCTTTACTTTGTGGACAAAGAATCTTGTTGGAGGTATCATACCTCTTAACAAGGGCACAAGCATGAAATCACAATTTCATCTCTTTAGAACATCACTTATGTTCCGTGACGTTTCAAAATGTCTTCGGCGCCTTGCTTCTAAGCCATTAAGTATTTTGCACTGAACTATCGTGTAGTCATCAGAAACGTGTATGTCGGATTTTCACAACATCTACAGACGACGCTCGAGGTGCAGCACACCGAGTGGTGCATTAAGGACATAAGCCTTCTGCGCAGCAACGAGGACAATCCTCGGTTTTACAGACTCAGTCTGCAAAGTTTGCTACTATCAGCTTTCAACTAAATTTTCTCTAGGAACATATAAAAACAGTAGAGCTGTAGCGCAACCTACATCGTAATTCGCAAAGACCATTAGACTATGTTCATGACAATTAGTTCAATTAATCATATTACTTAAGAACTCCCACGCAAAAAGTACATCTCTCTAGTCATTTGAGTGGTACATGATCCAAATCCACTATCTCAAGTCCGATCATCACGTGAGTCGAGAATAGTTTCACTGGGAAGCATCTCTATGCTAATCATATCAACTATACGATTCATGCTCGACCTTTCGGTCTCATGTGTTCCAAGGCCATGTATGCACATGCTAGGCTCGTCAAGCTTAACCCGAGTGTTCCGCGTGTGCAACTGTTTTGCACCCGTTGTATGTGAACGTTGAGTCTATCACACCCGATCATCACGTGGTGTCTCGAAACGAAGAACTGTCGCAACGGTGCACAGTCGGGGAGAACACAATTTCGTTTTGAAATTTTAGTGAGAGATCACCTCACAATGCTACCGTCGTTCTAAGCAAGATAAGGTGCATAAAGGATTAACATCACATGCAATTCATAAGTGACATGATATGGCCATCATCATGTGCTTCTTGATCTCCATCACCGAAGCACCGGCACGATCTTCTTGTCACCAGCGTCACACCATGATCTCCATCATCATGATCTCCATCAACGTGTCGCCATCGGGGTTGTCGTGCCACTCATGCTATTACTACCAAAGCTACGTCCTAGCAACATAGTAAACGCATCTGCAAGCACAAACGTTAGTTTGAAGACAACCCTATGGCTCCTGCCGGTTGCCGTACCATCGACGTGCAAATCGATATTAACTATTACAACATGATCATCTCATACATCCAATATATCACATCACATCGTTGGCCATATCACATCACAAGCATACCCTGCAAAAACAAGTTAGATGTCCTCTAATTGTTGTTGCATGTTTTACGTGGTGACCATGGGTATCTAGTAGGATCGCATCTTACTTACGCAAACACCACAACGGAGATGTATGAATTGCTATTTAACCTCATCCAAGGACCTCCTCGGTCAAATCCGATTCAACTAAAGTTGGAGAAACCGACACTCGCCGGTCATCTTTGAGCAACGAAGTTACTCGTAGCGATGAAACCAGTCTCTTGTAAGCGTATGAGTAATGTCGGTCCGAGCCGCTTCAATCCAACAATACCGCGGAATCAAGAAAAGACTAAGGAGGGCAGCAAAACGCACATCACCGCCCACAAAAACTTTTGTGTTCTACTCGAGAACACATCTACGCATGAACCTAGCTCATGATGCCACTGTTGGGGAACCTCGCATGGGAAACAAAAAATTTCCTACGCGCACGAAGACCTATCATGGTGATGTCCATCTACGAGAGGGGATTTCCGATCTACGTACCCTTGTAGATCGCACAGCAGAAGCGTTAGTGAACGCGGTTGATGTAGTGGAACGTCCTCATGTCCCTCGATCCGCCGCGCGAACCGTCCCACGAACCGTCCCGCGATCCGTCCCTCGATCCGCTCCGATCTAGTGCCGAACGGACGGCACCTCCACGTTCAGCACACGTACAACTCGACGATGATCTCGGCCTTCTTGATCCAGCAAGAGATACGGAGAGGTAGATGAGTTCCCCGGCAGCGTGACGACGCTCTGGAGGTTGGTGGTGATCTAATCTCAGCAGAGCTCCGCCCGAGCTCCGCAGAAACGTGATCTAGAGGAAAAACCGTGGAGGTATGTGGTCGGGCTGCCGTGGCAAAAGTTGTCTCAAATTAGCCCTAATAGCTCCATATATATAGGAGGAGGGGAGGGGAGGCTTGCCTTGAGGCTCAAGGAGCCCCAAGGGCTGCGCCACCAAGGGACGAGGAGTCCTCCTCCAATCCTAGTCCAACTAGGATTGGAAGGTGGAGTCCTTCTCTCCTTTGCCACCTCCTTTTTCTTCTTTTCTCTTTGATTTTCTATCCTTGGCGCATAGGGCCTTCTTGGGCTATCCCACCAGCCCACCAAGGGCTGGTGCGCCACCCCCAAGGCCTATGGGCTTCCCCGGGGTGGGTTGCCCCCCCCCCCCCGGTGAACACCCGAAACCCATTCGTCATTCCCAGTACATTCCCGGTAACTCCGAAAACCTTCCGGTAATCAAATGAGGTCATCCTATATATCAATCTTCGTTTCCGGACCATTCCGGAAACCCTCGTGACGTCCGTGATCTCATCCGGGACTCCGAACAACATTCGGTAACCAACCATATAACTCAAATACGCATAAAACAACGTCGAACCTTAAGTGTGCAGACCCTGCGGGTTCGAGAACTATGTAGACATGACCCGAGTGACTCCTCGGTCAATATCCAATAGCGGGACCTGGATGCCCATATTGGATCCTACATATTCTAGGAAGATCTTATTGTTTGAACCTCAGTGCCAAGGATTCATATAATCCCGTATGTCATTCCCTTTGTCCTTCGGTATGTTACTTGCCTGAGATTCGATCGTCAGTATCCGCATACCTATTTCAATCTCGTTTACCGGCAAGTCTCTTTACTCGTTCCGTAATACAAGATCCCGCAACTTACACTAAGTCACATTGCTTGCAAGGCCTGTGTGATGTTGTATTATCGAGTGGGCCCCGAGATACCTCTCCGTCACACGGAGTGACAAATCCCAGTCTCGATCCATACTAACTCAACGAACACCTTCGGAGATACCTGTAGAGCATCTTTATAGTCACCTAGTTATGTTGCGACCTTTGATACACACAAGGCATTCCTCCGGTGTCAGTGAGTTATATGATCTCATGGTCATAGGAACAAATACTTGACACGCAGAAAATAGTAGCAACAAAATGACACGATCAACATGCTACGTTTATTAGTTTGGGTCTAGTCCATCACATGATTCTCCTAATGATGTGATCCCGTTATCACGTGACAACACTTGCCTATGGTCAGGAAACCTTGACCATCTTTTATCAATGAGCTAGTCAACTAGAGGCTTACTAGGGACAGTGTTTTGTCTATGTATCCACACATGCACTGTGTTTCCAATCAATACAATTATAGCATGGATAATAAACGATTATCATGAACAAAGAAATATAATAATAACTAATTTATTATTGCCTCTAGGGCATATGTCCAACAGAAAATCATCTTGAGGAATTTCACATTGGGCGGTGGCGTTACCCACCATATAAGAATGTTGATTACAGACGCCGCGTACAATTGTCGTAGGGCCCCGAGAATCAATTTCTTCGTTAATTTCTTCACATTCAGAGTGACATTCTTCATCAGTTATAGAAAATCAATTCATCATGTGTTGCACATCTAAGTCATCAACTTTGCATAAGTGTTAGGATGTGTGCATGTTTTTACGAAACATTTGAAGATTCTAAGATATTTAGCTCACACCGCAACTTGCAAAACCTTTTCTCATCCAAGGGCTTAGTGAAGATATCTGCAAGTTGATCATCAGTGTTCACATGGTCAATGAGGATATTGCCCTTGAGGACATGGTCCCGAAGAAAATGATGACGAATCTGGATGTGCTTGGTCTTCGAGTGCTGTACTGGGTTGTATGCAATCTTGATAGCACTCTCATTGTCACAGTAGAGAGGTACATTCTTCATGTTGATGTCGTAGTCCTTGAGGGTTTGCTTCATCCATAGCAATTGAGCACAGCAAGAACCAGCGGCAATGTACTCAGCTTCGGCAGTGGAGAGTGATACGCAGTTCTGCTTCTTTGAGGACCAGCAAACTAGTGATCTTCCGAGGAAATGGCATGTGCCAGAGGTTCACATGCGATCCACATGGTCACCAGCATAGTCTGAATCAGAATACCCTACCAGATGAAGATTGGAGCCCTTGGGATACCATAATCCTAGTGTTGGTGTGTGAGCTAAGTATCGAAGAATATGTTTCACAGCCTTATGGTGTGATTCCTTCGGTTTTGCTTGAAAACATGCACACATGCAAACACTAAGCATTATATCTGGCCTAGATGCACCTAGATACAATAAAGAGCCAATCATAGAACGATATACCCGCTGATCGAAATCTTTACCATTTTCATCAGTGCCGAGGTGGCCGTTGGTAGTCATTGGAGTCTTGGCACCTTTGCATTCGTGCATGTCGAATTTCCTCAGAACATCCTCAAGGTATTTCTCCTATGATATGAAGATTCCATTGCTTTGTTGACGAATTTGAAGACCTAAGAAGAATTTCAGCTCCCCCATCATGGACATCTGATATTCTTCACTCATCATGTAGGCAAATTCATCACTGGCGCGTTGATGTCGTTGAGGATTTTGTCAAGTTCTACTTCGTTTGCAATCCTTGGATGAGCTGGTTGAGGATTTTGTCTGGGCTGAGGAAGTGGTGCTGGTGCAATTTCCTCAAGAGCATCTTCTTGGTTTTTATCAGCGATGGGGATCGTTCCTTCATCAATTTCCTTAGTTGGGACAATGTCTTCAGTAGGCTTGAGCTTTATTGCTTCCTTAGGAGACAACTTATCTGGATCAGAAGGCAATTGCTCTCTTTGCGAGCCATTAGTTTCATCGAACCGCACATCTACAGTCTCAACAACTTTGTTGTGATAGTTGTTGAAGACTCTGTAAGTGTGCGAGTCCTTTCCATAACCGAGCATAAAACCTTCATGTGCCTTAGGTGCAAATTTTGAGCTATGGTGAGGATCTCTAATCCAGCATTTTGCACCGAAGACTTTGAAATAACTTACATTGGGTTTCTTGTCAGTGAGGAGTTCATATGAGGTTTTCTTGAAGAATTTGTGAAGATATACCCTGTTGATGATACGGCATGCATTGTTGATTGCGTCAGGCCAAAAGCGATGACGAGTCTGATATTCTTCAAGCATAGTTCTCGCCATTTCAACCAGAGTCCTGTTCTTCCTTTCGACGACACCATTTTGCTGAGGAGTATAAGGAGCAGACAATTCGTGAGTAATACCAAGTTCATCAAGATAATCATCAAGACCAGTGTTTTTGAACTCGGTTCCATTATCACTCCTGATATGTTTGATCTTGATGCCAAAGTTCGTCGAGGCCCTTGAAGAAAATCGTTTGAAGATTTCCTGCACTTCAGTTTTATACACTATGATATGCACCCAAGTGTATCTGGAATAATCATCAACTATGACGAAGCCATATGAAGATGCTGCATTGGTTAGTGTGGCATAGTGAGTAGGTCCAAATAAATCCATATGAAGCAATTCGAATGGACGTGTAGTGGTCATGATGGTTTTGGAGGGATGCTTGGATCTGGTCATTTTCCCAGATTCACAAGCACCGCAGATATGATCCTTGAGGAATTTGACTGATTCGATGCCGATGACATGCTTCTTCTTCACGAGCGTGTGCAAATTCCTCATGCCTGCATGACCTAGTCTTCGGTGCCACAGCCATCCTTCTGAGGTTTTTGCTAGTAAGCAAATGGCTGGTTGAGGACCTGTAGAGAAATCAACAATGTACAAATCCCCTCTTCTTACACCTTCGAAGACTTTCGATCTGTCAGATTCCATGATGACTACACATCTATATCTACCAAAGATAACAATCATATCAAGATCACAAAGCATCGAGACTAACATAAGGTTAAAACTAAGGGATTCAACAAGCATCACTTTGTCCATATGCCTATCCTTGGAAATAGCCACTTTGCCAAGTCCCAATACCTTGCTTTTACCTTTGTCAGCATATGTGATTTGCTTCAGAGGTGACGGAGTGATGTGTGCAGCCACTATCAAGAACCCACTCAGTATTCTTGGGTTTGTCATCCTGCAGATGAATTAGTACAGCTTACCATCTCATATGCTTCAGTTTTGAAGAATATGATACTAATTTCATCAGATCAGTAATTTCATCATAACAGAAATGTATGGACGTGTGAAATATTTCTATTTCATCAATCATTAGCTTGCGTCCTATCAAGCATTTCCTCAGGTCTCCAGAAAATTCTTCAGATGATGATTTTCATCTAGAGACCTGTCCTGCAGAAGTGATTAGTTTGATTTATTCACCACCCACATCTGAAGGGGTGGCAAAGCTTTCATCATCCTGCGAGCACCATATGATAAAGGTGGCATTGAAGCTAATGCACTTCTCTTAACAGTACGGGGATTAAAGTATTCATATGAATATGCAGAGAACTGGTTTGAGGATTTATGAACATAATGATTTGAGTAACGCTCATATTCATATTCCTTGTAGTTTCCCTGCATGTTAGAAGCATAAGCACGGGTACGAGCATAGTTTTGACCAGTTGAGGATTTTGATCCTCTTGAAGATTTTGGTCCTCCTGAGGAATTTGATCTGGGGTTCAGATTCTTCAGTGGTGGTGTCATGAGGACATTCACCTGAAGATTTTCAAGACAGCTTTTGGGAACCCAGATTTTCCTCAGAGGAGGGCCATTCCTGCAGTTAGTTCCAACATATCGAGCAAATACTTCACCAAATTGATTTTTGAACAGTTTATAGTTGGAATCAAATGACTCATCCGAGGCATAGGATAATTCACATTGAAAAGCCAGTTAGATTAGATGGATCAAAAGGAGGCCCAGTAGCAGCAACCCATGAGGTTTTGGGATACTGCTCAGGTTTCCAATAAGATCCATCAGCATTTAATTTCCTCTCAAAGGCAATTCCTTCTTTCCTCGGGTTCCTGTTCAAAATCTGCTTTTTGAGCACATCACAAAGTGTTTGATGTCCTTTGAGGCTTTTGTACATGCCTGTCACGTACAATTCCTTCAACCCTGCATTTTCATCAGTAACATTTGTGTTTTCCTCAAGTGAGGAAATAGACACAACAGGTGCAGTTGAAGAATTTGTAGCAATGGTAGCATTTGATGATTCTGGTGAGGAATTAGCAGTTTCGCGTTCAATGCATTTAATGCATGGAGGAATAAATTAAACTTGACTAGCGCTGATCTGTTGAGCTAGTAATGAATCATTTTCCATACGAAGATCATCATGAGACATCCTCAGCTTCTCAAGATCAAGCTTCATTTGAAGAAATTCATAGGAAAGCTTCTTATGATCAGTGAGGAGTGTATCATAACGATCCTGAAGATTATCAAATCTAGACTGAAGACTTTTGATGTCATCGGTGAGGAATGAGAGGAGGAGGCATTATTTGATACCTTTGAACCTTTTGCCATGAAGCAATAGGTTGGAGCGATGTCATCAGCATAGTCATCAGTATGGATGGTGCAATCATTTTCTTCAAGATTGAAGATTGACTTGCTAACGAAAGTGGTTGCTAGTGCAAGACTAGCCCGTCCGGATTCTGAGTCTTCATCAGAACCCTCTTCTTCATCACATTCCTCTGATTCTGCCTCGGAGTCCATTTCCTTGCCAATAAGTTCCCGAGCCTTTCTGAAACTCGTCTTCTTGTGCGATGAGGGCTTTGAAGATGAGGATTTTGAAGATTTATTCTTCTTCTTCGAGTCATCAGAACTGTCATCCTTGTATTTCTTCTTATTTGATTCCTTTCCCCAACGGGGACAATCAGCAATGTATTGACCTGATTTCTTGCACTTGTGACAGGTTCGTTTCTTGTAGTCCTCAAATGAAGATTCTGATTTCCTCATGTCTCTTCTTGAAGATTTACCGAACCGACCACGTCGTGTAAATCTCTGGAATTTCCTCACGAGCATTGCAAGCTCCTGTCCAAATTCTTTAGGGTCACAAATTTTGTCATCTGTGTCTTCGTCTTCAGATGAAGAAATTGCTCTTGCCTTCAGTGCACGTGGTCTGGAATAGCTTGGTCCATATAGATCTCTCTTTTCTTCTAGCTGGAATTCATGAGTATTCAGCCTTTCTAATATATCAGCTGGATCAAGCATCTTGTAATCTGGTCTTTCTTGAATCATCAGAACTAAAGTATCAAATGAAGAATCCAAAGATCTCAGCAGTTTCTTCACAACTTCGTGATCAGTGATGTCTCGAGCTCCCAGTGCTTGCAGTTCATTTGATATGTCAGCGAGGCGATCAAAGGTGTCTTGGCAGCTTTCATTGTCATGTCTCTTGAAGCGATTGAAGAGATTGCGAAGAATATCAACACGAGAGTCACGCTGGGTTGATACTCCTTCATTTACCTTGCACAGTCTCTCCCAGATCATTGTTGCAGAGCCCAAAGCACTTACTCTTCCAAACTGGTCTGGGCTCAGATGGCCACAGATGATGTTATTCGCTTGAGAATCGAGTTGCTTGAATTTCTTCACATCAGCCGCAGTGACACCGACAGAGATGATGGGGACACCATTTTCCACAATATACCAGAGATCATTATCAATAGCTTGTAGATGCATTTGCATTTTGTTCTTGCAGAAGGGAAAGTTCTTTCCTTCGTAGGTAGGACATGCTGCAGTCACCTTAAACATGCCTGCAGTCGACATAACTAAAACTCGAGGTGGTTAAACCAAAATCACACAGAACAAGGGAGTACCTTGCTCTGATACCAACCAGCTAGTGGTTGTGGGGGGTGGCTAATTATAGCCTGGGAGCATCCTGACATGATTTGACACTAATGCCCTTAAATAATATGACCGTTGGAGTGGATAAGACCAGTGACTTGGCGTGGTTATCGAAACGGTCGGAACCCTCAACTGTGAGAGTCCTCATGTCACTCATATTCCTCACTTGAGGCTTTTGGTAGGATTTGGCTTGGGTTGAGCATCATGAGGAAATTCATTCCATAGTGTAACTTCGACCCCCTTTAACAGTACGGTGTTCCTATTACTCAAATGCGAAGAAAGTAAAACAGAAAGCGTAAATCTTCATGCTTCAAATTCTTCAGAATGATTTTCTTCAGGAACCACCGGACTTCTCAATATCAGTATCTTCATGAGGAATATCAATTTTGTCGCTGATTCCTCGCGATTCATTTCTTCAGCTTCAGACCTATTTCTTCAACTGAAGACATATATTTTTAGGGGTCGATATTCTTCGAATATCTCAAACTCCTCAATGACTTATAGATCCTGTGTACACTCACAAACACATTAGATACTTAACCTATAAGTCTTCAAACCACCAAAATCACTAAGGGGCACTAGATGCACTTACAGAAGGGTTGGTAGGTATAAACCATCGCGTGATCCCGACCGCTACACAAAGTTAGACAATCAATAAACTAATCATGCTCAGACTTCATCACATAGCGGTTCCCGATACGTGCATGCTACGGGAATCACTAACTTCAACACAAGTATTTCTAGATCCACAACACCTTACTAGTATAACTTCAATATTACCACAACCACAACTCAAAACTAATTGAGATGAATCAAACTTCTCTAACTACTCAATGCACATGAAGGTGGAAGTTTTCATATCTCTTTGGATAACTACCCCTTTTAAGACTACTTTCATAGCATAGATCAACTACCACGCCACGCACTTCCGTGCTCTAAAAGATAGAAGTGAAGCACACAGAGCAAAATCAACTAGCTCAAAAGAATAAGTGAAACACATGTGAGCTGAATTGCCTAACCTAAGGATATAAGTGAAGCTCGACAAAATCACGGTGAGTGAATGTCTTTCTCTCTAGGTGTTCAGCAAGGAAGATTGTGACACAACAAAAATAAAAGACTCCTACGATACAAGACTCTCCAAGCAAAACACATAACATATGGTGAATAAAAATATAGCCCCAAGTAACGTTACCGATGGATTGAAGACGAAAGAGGGGATGCCTTCCCGGGGTATTCCCAAGCTTAGGCTTTTTTTTGGCATACTTGAATCTACTTGGGGTGCCTTGGGTATCCCCAAGCTTGAGCTATTGCCACTCTTTATCTCTTTGTCCATAAGAACTTCACCCAAAACTTTAAAACTTCACAACACGAAACTTAAACAAAAACTCGTGATATCATTAGTATAAGAAAGCAAATCACCACTTCCTTAGGTACTGTAGCAAACTTAAATTCTACTTATGTTGATGTTGGGTTACTGTATTTTCAATCTTCCATGGCTAATACCCCCCGATACTATCCATAGTTTCATCAAAATAAGCGACCAACTCAACAAAAACAGAATCTGTTAACAGCAGACTAGTCTGTAGCAATCTGTATACTTCTTGTACTTCTGGTACTTCAAAAATTCTGAAAAATTACGACAGTCTGAAGAATTTGCGTAGAAATAAGCAGAAAAAAGAATCAACTCAAAATCTCTCACAGAAAAAAAACGAAAATTCTTTTCATGAGCAGAAAGTTTCTGTCTTTTCCAGCATGATCAAACGATCATCCCCAAGGCTAATCATAATAAGTTTCACTTGGCACAAATGCAAAAGAAACACAAAAAACACAATCATAACAGAATTATGAAAGTTTGGAAAACACAAAACAAAAAGAAAAAGGATAGATTCGTTCGGTTGCCACCCAACAAGCGCTATTGTTTAACGCCCTTAGCTAGGCATTGATAATTCAATGATGTTCACACAAAAGATATGAATTGAAGCACAACGAGAGCATCCTAAAGCATGTGAAAATCAAATCTAAGTCTAACATACTTCCTATGCATAGGCATTTTATAGGAAAACAGATTGTCAAGACAACCAATAGTTACCATATGCAAGGAAGAAGAAAGAGACAATAGCAACCTCAACATAACGAGAGGTGATTTAGTGATATGAAAGTTTCTACCACCATATTTTCCTCTCTCATAATAATTACATGTGGGATCATATTCGAATTCAACAATGTAACTATCACATAGGATATTCTTTTCATGATCCACATGCATGCAAAGTTGACGCTCTTCAAAAATAGTGGGATTATCATCAATTAAAGTCATGACTTCTCCAAACCCACTTTCAATAATATTGCAAATATCATATTCATCATGAGGCTTAAACAAATTATCAAGATCATAAGAAAAATCATCGCCCCACTCATGATCATTGCAACAAGTAGTGGACATAGCAAAACTAGCATCCCCAAGCTTAGGGTTTTGCATATTTTTGGCATGATTATCACTAATAGAATTTATAGTGAAACCATTGCAATCATGCTTTTCATCCAAGATGCCCTCGTGAATCACTTCATAAATTTCTTCCTCACAATTTTCAGATTCACGCATCTCAAGCAAAACTCCATAAAGATAGTCAAGTGCACTCAACTCACTAACAATTGGATCAACATAATTGGATCTCTTAAAGAGATTAGCAAGTGGATGAGGATCCATATCACTAGATTTTCAGCAAGCCAAGATGCAAGCATATTGAAGACACATGGCACACAAGCAAACAGAAAGCAAGCGAGAGAAAAGGGTGAACGAAAAAGGCAAACGAAAAAGGACAAATTGGTGAAGTGGGGGAGAGGAACACGAGAGGCAACTGGCAAACAAAGTAAATGCAAGAGATGAGTTTGCGACACCTACTTGGATGAGTTCTTGACTTGATCTCTCCCCAACAACGGCGCCAGAAATCCTTTTGCTGTTGGCTACGCCTATAGGGATTTCCTTGGCAAATATGCAAAGGATTCCCCCGCGGCCTTGGAGCCTTGCGTTGGTGTTCCGTTGAAGAGGAAAGGGTGATGTAGCACAGCGGCGGTAAGTATTTCCCTCAGTTTGAGAACCAAGGTATCAATCCAGTAGGAGAATCGCGTCAACTCACAAGTACCTGCACAAACACAAAGAGCTTGCACCCAACGCTATGAAGGGGTTGTCAATCCCTTATAGATTGTTTGTAAAGTGAGAACAGAAAGCAAAAAAGTAAACAAAGCAAAGTAAAAGTAAAAGCTGAGATGACAATTGTGAGTAGACCCGGGGGCCGTAGTGTTCACTAGTGGCTTCTCTCATGAAAGCAAGTAGACGGTGGGTGAACGAATTACTGTCGAGCAATTGATAGAACCGTGCAAACTCATGACGTTATCTATGGCAATGATCATACATATAGGCATCACGTCCAAAACAAGTAGACCGATACTTTCTGCATCTACTACTATTACTCCACACGTTGACCGCTATCCAGCATGCATCTAGTGTATTGAGTTCACTAGAACAGAGTAACGCCTTAAGCAAGATGACATGATGTAGATGGACAATCTCAAATCTATGATGAAAGCCCATCTTGTTACCCTTGATGGCAACAACACGATGCGTGCCTTGCTGCCCCTTCTGTCACTGGGAAAGGTCACCGCACGGTATGAACCCAAAACCAAGCACTTCTCCCATTGCAAGAATCATAGATCTAGTTGGCCAAACAAAACCCAAGACTCGGAGAGACTTGCAAGGATATCAAATCATGCATATAAGAAATCCGCAAAGACACAAATATAATTCATAGATAATCTTATCACAAATCCACAATTCATCGGATCTCGACAAACACACCGCCAAAGAGGATTACATCGGATAGATCTCCATGAAGATCATGCAGAACTTTGTATTGAAGATCCAAGAGAGAGAAGAAGCCATCTAGCTACTAACTACGGACCCGTAGGTCTGAAGTAGACTACTCATGAGACATTGGAGAGGCAATGATGTTGATTTAGAAGCCCTCCAGCTCCAAAGTCCCCTCCGGTAGGGCACCAGGAAGGGTCTCCAGATGAGATCTCACGGAAACGGAAGCTTGCGGCGGCGGAAAAGTGGTTTCGTGGACGCCCTTATTTTTTCTGGGACTTTAGGGAATATATAGGCCAAAGAGCTAGGGCAGGGGAGCTCCAGGGATGTCACAAGCCTGGTAGCCGCGGGCCCCCCCGGCCGCGGCTACAGGGCTTGTGGGCTCCCTGTGGGCCTCCTGCCTTGGCCCTCAAGTCCCTCGATCTTCTTCTGTTGTGGAAAAATTCATTTCGGGGATTTTATTCCGTTTGGACTCCGTTCCAAAATCAGATCTGAAAAGAGTCAAAAACACAGAAAAAACAGGAACTGGCACTTGGCACTGAATTGATAAGTTAGTCCCAAAAAAGATATAAAAGGTATATAAAACATCCAAAGTTGACAAGATAACAGCATCAAACCATCAAAAATTATAGATACGTTTGAGACGTATCATGAAGCTCCGGGAACATGACGGGATCTCCAATTAGGTTGTGGAGATTGCCCCCAACAATTTGTATGGGTTCTCATGACCTACCCCCAAGGGTTACCAAAGTGTACGGGTTCGGTGACCACCCCCATGGGTTGCCATTTATACGGGTTTGGTGACCGCCCTAAAGGGTCCCTTAGTAGAATCATGACATCTTGCATTGTGTGAGTGCGCGAGGAGATTATGGTGGCCCTAGTGACTTCTTGGGGAATAATGTGCCTCCACGCTGCTCCAAACGGAGATTAACATGTGCAAGGGTGTGAATTTTGGGATATATCGTCGCCTCCACTTGCCTCGGTTATCTCTTACCCGATCCCTTTACTTATGCACTTTACTTTGTGATAGCCATATTGTTTCATGTTATATAGCTTGCTAACACTTAGTTGCTTATCTTGTTCAACATAAGTTATTGGTGCACAAAGGTGAGCCTAGGTGTTTTAGGTTCTGTGCTTGACAAATTAAACGCTAGTTTTATTCCACATTTGTTCAAGCCTAAACTATAATTATTTTAAAGCGCCTATTCACCCCCTCTAGGAGACATCCACATCCTTACACTAGGATTCCTTCTAAGGTTAAGGTCTTCATGTGGCAAGACATCAGAGTCCGCTTGCATGCGGCTGATCAGATTCGCAAATGAAACAGTCCTGGGTCCAATTGTTGTCCTCTTTGTAATGATTTCGAGGACTCGGACCATATCTTATTTGGTAGTGTTTTGGCTAAGGTGCCTAGGTGTTGTGTCTGGTCTTGGATGGGGGTTTCTTGGGCACCTAGCTCTTTTTAGAGCTTCGTTCTATGGCAGCCGGGCTAGCGGGAAAAATAAACATTTGTTTTTGGTGGGGTGCTCTCAGTTATGTTGGGCGCTTTGAACTACTAGAAACAAATTCATGATTGAACATGTTTTTCCTAACAAGCCGGCCAACTTCTTGATCAAAATGTCTATCTTTGTAGAGCATTGGAAATTATTGACTATGGAAGCTGATCGGGACCTAGTGGAGGGGCTAATCTCAAGAGTTTGACCGTTTGCTGATACGTCCCAAACATATCTATAATTTCAGCTTGCTCCATGATCTTTTGGATGACATTGTTATATGTTTTGCTACACTTTTATAGCTTTTTACACATATTAGGACTAACCTACTAACTCAGCGCAACCAGTCCCAGTTTTTGTCTGCTGATGTCTTTTTTGCAGGGGCTTTTACCCAAATTTCTAGAGCCCCAAAAATCCCGAGAAAAATATATAAAAATCAGCGTGACGGAAGCTTCCAGATCACCGAAGATAGGCTAGAGGGGAGCCAGGGGCTGCCCAAGAGGCCACCCTGCGCGGCATGGCCCCTGGCCACGCCCACAGGCCTCCTGGGTGGGCCCAACCTCCTCTGACGCCCTCGTTTGGCCTATATTTACCCCTCTGATTGGAAACCCTTCCAGCATATCCAGAATCGCGAATTTCTCCATCGTTCCACCGCCGGAGCGCTTCCGAGATTGGGAGCGTCACGAGACCTCTTCCCGGCACCCTGCCGGAGGGAGGATTGACCTACGAAAGCTTCTCCACCACCATGGACGCTTCCCGGACGTGCCGTGAGTAGTCCTCCTTGGACCATGAGTCCATGACCATTAGCTATGTGATGTCTTCTCTCCAATCTTGTGCTTCCATGATTAGCCCTTGTGAGCTGCCCTACATGATCAAGGCATCTATGTAATTTTCCTGCTATTGCTATGCTCGGTTTGTTGGGATCCGATGGATTATGAGATTATGTTCATATTGTTATGAGTTATATATTTGATTATCATTTTATATTATGTTCTTTAGTGATTCATGCATGTTCTCCGTTGTTATTTATTGATTTGGCCGAGTAGTAGATTGTAACTCCAAAAGGGAGCATTATGCATGATTGTGGGTTCATGCCCCCTGATGTCTAGCTTGAGTGACAGAAACATGAGACTAGGGGATGTGTTGTTGCCACCAGGGAGAAAACAACGATGCTTGTGACCACGATTGCAAGGATTGTTTACCTTACGCATAGTTCGTTAATGCAGTTGTCCATTGCTTTGCGTTTACACTTTGGGTGGGGCTCGCAACTTAATACCAGCGAGATGTTCTGGATAAATA
This sequence comes from Hordeum vulgare subsp. vulgare, assembly GCF_904849725.1. NCBI lineage: Eukaryota > Viridiplantae > Streptophyta > Magnoliopsida > Poales > Poaceae > Hordeum > Hordeum vulgare. The sequence goes on along the minus strand of NC_058521.1, from coordinate 493,165,262 downwards.
TCTCAAGGTGGATGATTAGTATTAGATGCTAATGAATAAACGGTCCACTTGTCTTAGCGTACTTCCCATTACTATTGAGCCTCTAACTTTCAAGTAGCATAATTAGCATTGCGGTGCGTTCATAATTCTGTCAATTGCCCAACTGTAATTTTTTTACCCAAGCATAGTTGTTTATCGTCTTTTGGGAGGGAGACATCACTAGTGAACTGTCATGCCCAAGATGCGACCCTATCCTTAATTTGACACGAGGGCCTCGTCAGGGATAGAAGCGCATCTCGTCGTGCCGCAAGAATGGATATCGTTACAAGTACATGTACTGAAAAGAAGAGATATATAATAGAATTGGCTTACACTCGCCACAAGCTACATCAGAGTCACAGCAGTATAGTACATAATCATCATGAAGAAGAGAAGGGTCCGTCTACGGACGAAAACAAACAAAAAAAGAAGAACGACGTCCATCCTTGCTATCCCAGGCTGCCGGCCTGGAACCCATCCTAGATCGATGAAGAAGAAGAAAAAGAAGCAACTCCAAATGAAAAATCAACGCGCTCGCATCAAGTAACCTTTAACTGTACCTGCAACTGGTGTTGTAGTAATCTGTGAGCCACAGGGGACTCAGCAATCACATTTCCAAAGGTATCAAGACTAGCAAAGCTTACTGGGCGAGGTATGGTTAAGTGGTGAGGTTGCAGCAGCGGCTAAGCATATATTTGGTGGCTAAACTTATGAGTACAAGAAATAAGAGGGGGAAGATCTACGCATAGCGGACGTGAACTACTGATGATCAAATGAACGATCCTGAACACCTACCTACGCCAGACATAACCCCACCATGTCCTCGATCGGAGAAGGAACTCACGAAAGAGACAGTCACGTTTACGCACACAGTTGGCATATTTTAATTAAGTTAACTTCAAGTTATCTACAACTAGTGTTAAACAAAGTTTCCACGTTACCACATAACCGCGGGCATGGCTTTCTGAAAAGATTTTACCCTGCAGGGGTGCTCCAACTAGTCCATCACAAATTACCACAAGCCGCATAGAAATCCTCAATCACGACACTCGCGATCTCGTCGGATTCCTTAGTGGAAAACCTCAACTCTGAGATTACCCAAAGCATCACCGGAATCCCGATGCACAAGATATTTCGTCAAAGGTAAAACTAATCCAGCAAGGCCGCCCGACGTGTCGACGATCCCGATAGGAGCCGCGTATCTCGTTCTCAGGACACGACGGATGAGCGATGGTTACCACGCCAAACGCCGAGTTGCCCCGGGTAGCGTTAATAAGCTGCTCTGTTTTGGAACAACACTCATGAGGGGCACTGGCCCGGGGGTTGATTAAATTATCCTCGGGGTCCGGAAAGTCCCTATGCAATTTTATTAGGTGTTTAGGCAAATGTAGTACCAAAGTTGGGCCTTGCCAGACCAGTCTTAATCTAAAATGAATTATCAAGGGGGTCCCCATAACAACCCCGATCGTGTTAGGAGCGCTCAATTATGGAACATAACACCGGTAGTCGAAACTAAGGGGGCAAAGGTGGAACAAAACACCAGGCTAGAAAGGCCGAGCCTTCCACCTTTTACCAAGTATATAGGTGCATTGAATTAAATAGCATTAAATAGGGTGATATAACAAGGAACCCATGTTATCACATGGAAGCAACTGCACCTCCAACTAGCTACGCTAACAACAGGGTTAAGCAAGCAGTAACATAGCCAATCAGTGGTTTGCTAGGTCGAACAGGTTGAAGGTTATCATGGCATTGTTGAGAGGCTGATATTTAACAAGTGGTAGGCAACGAGACATAAACAATAGAAGTGGTAAACTAGCATGGCAATGATAGTAATGGTATCTGGGAAAATGGTCATCTTGCCTGAGAACCCGCTTGGAAGATGAACAACTCCGAGAAGTCGGCAATCCAACGTAGTCGAACGGGTCCTCACATTCCGACACGCTTGCGGAACTCTATCGAGACAGAGCAAACCGAAAACAAGCATCAACACAGATATTCACCACACGATGCACAACCTACTATGATGCATGATCAGGTTAAAATATGCAAGCCATGGCACGGAAATTCACCTCACGCGACACTACACATTAAGTGAAGCTCGATATGCAACGAGTTGTATATCGACGAAGCTCCACGTTTAATTATTTAGTTCATTCCTGTTTATTAAAATGACAATATTAAAATGTTGTTAACATGGCATGGGATGAAGCACAAATTAATGTACCTAGCTAGGATTTTAAATGAGGCCGGAAACGTCATATAGCATCTCCGAAATGACCCCACGCGTTAAATTCTAATCCTGTCCAGATTTGTCCTAATCACATTTTATGTTTGTTAAACGGAGAAACAGAGTGGAACACGTGATTCTACTCGTCATTCTGGTCCATTTACATATATGGCACAACTCCAACGGAGCTACGGACAAATAGTTACGACCTAAACCGTTTTCAACACGTCGACACACAAATCGAAGCGAACAACACACCTAACAGTTTTAAATATGCATGAGAGTTGGTTATTGTGAAACTACAGAAAATTCTAAGCAACTTACATGTTGAAATAATTTTAATCCGGTGCATGGTTAAATTTATATGAATTTTACAATAGGGCATTTGAATCTGTCCAAAATATAAAAAAATGGAATTGCTAGGATTTGAACCCCAGATCCCTTGGATGGACATTAGTAGCCCTACCACCAGACTAATTAAGTGGTTGTGTCAAAATTGACATAACAGCACCAAAAAAAATAAGGCAGAAGCTGCTGTTGCGCATGGAGAGCCACAAATCCTAAAAATATAACATGCATGGTTGGGGATTTGATCCCTCGATCCCATGGCAAAACTAGCGAGCGCTAACCACTATGCTATAGCATCTGATTGGTACTGGAAACAGTATGTTACTCTAAATAGCGCATATCCTGACGGATCTAGAAAAGAAAGGGATCAGATCGGGAGGAACTTCTCACAACGGGGAAAGGAGACGCCATGGTGGTCTAGGCAGGCTAGGTCGCCGGCGGACGCAGGTCCAGGCGAGGGTGGCTGCGTGCTTCGGTGCAGGAGGCGCGACAGGTCAACGCGGGTGGCCTCCTGCTCGCTCGAAGCAGAGGCAAGCGCTGGCTCTCCCGTTTCTCTGGCGAACATAGGCAAGCACAGGGGAGCACCACTGTGGCGACTTGGATAGGCATGAAGGCGAGGTCGAGTCGGATCCGGAGGGTCTCGACGTTGCCGTTCCATTCCCGGTGACGGCGGCGTCTGGCACCGCGAGGCCGGCCGACGGGGAGCTTCTCGGGGAGGCGACCATGGCTCTTCTCTGAAAAAAATAGATGGGAAGAACTGAGCAACAGAGAGAGAAAGTAGGAAGGAAGAGATGGAGGAACGGGGCACCTGCACTAAGCTCGGGCCGTGCTGCCACTACAGGCGCTGGACACGTCGAGGCGCACCAGGCGCGCCGCAGTGGCCATGTGCACCTGGGCCGGCGCAGGGGAGCCAAGGCGATGGCACGATCAGCTCCAAATCCGACGGGATCGACTACTGGCAACGCGAGAAAGAGGCTGGTGCTGGCTTCCTTCAAGAGCGGCCATGGAGCGATGCTCCTGAAGAAAAGGAAAAGAGAGAGGGATGAGGAAGAGAGAAGAACCAGGGAAGAGAGAAGCAGGGGCACTGGCGCGGCTAGACCTGCAGGCGCACGGATGCAGGGATCTACCGGTTACGGACGCTGGCATCTGCCGGCTCCTGGACGCGTCCAACATGTAGAGTAGAAGGTGGCACGGGGCACGTTTCTTGCTGGTTGGGCAGGGGAACGAGATCTCGAGGAAACAGGAGGAGTGGCGGCGGCGGTGATGGGACAAGATCCCTAGGAATTAGGGCTGGACCTCTCTCTATATATAGCTATTGAATTGGGCTAGAGTCTATCAGGACCCTCCGATGCGGATCAGACGGTCGAGAATAACTAGGTTAGGGAGTCCAATGGACAAACCAATGATGGTTTGCGGTATTATAGGGTTGAACCGGATCCAACAATCACAAACGTGTGTTTCGGGCACCGGGAGGTTTTCGGACCAGGTTGCACGTAGGGTCGGTGCACTGTGCAGAGGCGCTAGGCAGAAATGAGAGGGACAAACGGGCAACCCGGTGACAGGGTTTAAAATACCGAAACGTTCGACAATTGACCGGCTATAATGCCGCTATATAATAGACGGCACATGTAACAAACGAGCTCCGATCGCGATGAAATTTGACAGACGGCCTACCTACACTAAATTAATACCGCACGCCAAGTTCCAGCTCAATCGGAGAAAGTTTTATACACGTTATAAAACAATGTCTTGACGATGCCGTGGGCGCGTGCGTGTGTGGTCGGGTTCAAAATGGACAACAACGAGAACCGGCAACTACCAACGGATGCAAGTTTGAAAACTGGCGGCAACGGAGATGCCGATGCAATGCTGATGATGCGCATGATGCGATGATGATGCGACAAATAAAAAAGACACACGACGACAACGGAATAAAGGGGAATCTTCTGGGGCGTCGGTCTCAGGCTGTCACAACTCTCCTACACTACAAGAGGATCTCGCCCCGAGATCCAAGAATGAAAGGGGGAGAGGATGAGAAAGAACAAGAGGTAAAAACTTAGTCGCTTCTTTGACAAACGAATGAAACCAACGATCCTTGAAGGTTGCAAGGAGATGAGGACTGATAAGAGAAAGAAGCAAGAATTCACGGAAAATTTCGGCAGCACTTCGGTAGGAAAATGGGACAAAAATTCGATAAGATGGAAGAAATAGACAATATTCATAACAAACAACTAAATAGAGCAAGGGAACACCATGATCTTGATAGAACAACATGATAGACCCAAAAGAGCAACATCACAATGCCTCCGGAACAATAGAATAGGAACTAGCTCATACGGAAGAAGAGAATGAAGAGAGAATGACAATTACTATCTCAAATGAACTTGGCAAGCATCCTTGCAAGAAGAATTGAACGAAGTTGTTGGAAAAACAACAACGAAAAGAACAAGATAGAAGTGGACTTATGGAAACCTTTTCAAACTAATGAAGTGACAACCAACCACTAACAGAAACAAGGATTGATTAGGAGAAACAAGATATGGACAATTTCTTACACCAAGAGGATACATTGAGAACTTGGATTAATGACAAGCACCATGATAGCACAATCCATAGGAAAAGCTTTAGGTGAAATCCAACCAAGATAGCTCAATGAAGAAGTCATGGGTTGAAAATATCTCACGATCATAGAATTGGTGGACTTAATTATATCATACTTGAAAGGAAATCTCTTCGAGGCTCCTACACTAACAAGAATGCTATAATACCACCTCAAAGGATAAAGGAAGAACAATTGCACATATAAATGCAAGAGAAAGTATACTTGAGGTTCTCCAACAAGAATCTTGAAGAACACTTGAAAATGGATTGAAACCTTGATGAACCACCATGAAGGACCTCCGTATACAAATGAATAAAGCAACGATATGAAGGTGGAAAGGAATAAGATTATGACCTTGCCAAGATTTAGATGAAGCCTCACAAAGAGATACTTAAAAGAACTTGGAACTCCGGAAAATAAAGATAAGCACACGAGAAAAGAATTGAAACCATGAACCACTCCGGAGGAAGAATTCAGATTACTATGACCAAGAATAAGAATTATTTTATGCTCATCCTTCATCAAATTAAATTGATGACAAGCAACAGATCTAGCATACAACTTATTCTTCTTGAAAGAATCTTGAAGAGACAGAGAGATAAGCACAACTTGAAGCACAATTGAAGGAAGCACCAGTAAGAATTGAAATGAACGAGGCAATCATGAATGAATGGAGATACATGAAAATGAAGAGATGATGAGCCACCTGAGAGAAAACTAGAACAAGGCACTAGAATAAACAAGAGACGAACGAAGAGACAACAATGGAGAAGAATTCAAGAATGAAAGATGCAAGCTGAGAATGAACAAAATCTTCTGGATGATGGCCTTTGGAGGATCGAGAATGAAAACAACTCAGAAAAGCATCGGATAGCAAGAAAAAGGGATTACTCATGATTGAAACAATTAAGATGATGGCACCAAGCTGAAATGATTAATCTCCAAGAGAATGAAACAAGATTGAGAGAAACACTCCTTCGAATCTTCAATGGAGAAAATGACGAGAAGAACCTCACCAAGAATAACTGAGACACTCCGGAATAAAGAAGAATGCAAGGTTGAGCCAAATATGAGAATTAATTCGAATATAACTTGAAGAATTAAATATGACTGATGGAAATCATACTTACGTCATAGTTGAAAGAATTAGAGATCTCCGGGAAAGATTACAAAAGCCAGATAAGATCTTGGGAAAGAACCTGTGGGTTATGCACTACTAGGAAAAGGGCTATAGATGATATAGATACTAATGGCGCACCACACAAGCAGTGCGCCACTACTATATAGTAGTGGCGCACCATGTGCAGGTGTGCCATTAGTGTGATGGACACTAATGGCGCACCACACACTCGGTGCGCCACTACTATATTTTTATTTTTTATTTTTGCAAAACTACTAATGGCGCACCAGCAGCTGTTGCGCCATTAGTAACCAGGGTTACTATTGGCGCATCTGTTGGTAGTGCGCCACTACTATAAAAAAATTGGTTTTTTTTGCAAACTACTAATGGCGCACCACAGCTAGTGCGCCATTAGTAACCAGTGTTACTAATGGCGCATCTATTGGTGGTGCGCCACTACTATTATTTTTTTGCATCCAGGTTACTAATGGCGCACCAGCTGGTGGTGCGCCATTAGTAGTTTTGCAAAAAAAGGCATCTCTCTGCCCCTCCTCTCGCTTCCCCTTTCCTCCATCTCCCACCCCTCGCTCCCACCCCGCAGCCTCCTCGCGCAGCCACAGCTAGGGTTCCTCGCGTCGCGCCGCCGGCCAGCAGAAGCAGGCGTCGCCGCCGCCCGCCATGGCGACACCGCACGCACCCTCCCCTCCCACGCCGCCCACGTGGTCTTCCTCACGACCCTACGCATCCCGCCGCCACCGCGCAGCGCGGTGCCGTCCTCCTCCCCCACCTCCCCTCGGCTGGCCGGCGAGGTCCCGGGCTCCGATTCGCTCCGAGTAGGTGTTCCTCTCCTTTCCTTCGAGGTCGAGCGGCATCGTCGGCCGCAGTTTCAATCTCCTCCGAGGTCGTGCGTGCTCAAGGAAGGAAGGAAGGTACCGCCGTTTGTCGATCGCTTCGCCGCTATCCCCTCCCCTGTTCGTCGCTTCCTCAGTTCTTGTTCTTGATTGATAGGGGAAACCAATCTCCTAGCTCGTACTAGTAGAAAGAAAGTAAGAATTTCGCCTAGGGTTGCAGCAAATAGTACGAGTTCATTTCTGTGTATTCCCTCTTAGCGTTAGTTCAGGTTCAGCAGATAGGGGAAACTAATTTTGCTATTAATAATCTAGGTGCCTCCAAATAAGCTGTTAGTTCAGATTCAGCTCGTTTCTGTGTAGTCCCTCTTAGCGAGTTCATTGTTCAGGCTCTGCCTGCTACTTAATTATGGTGTCATCATGTTTTCTTTCTAACAATCTAGAAACTTTTGACACGCAAGTGTCATGGTTGTTGGAATGTTGTTGTTGTTTGCTGCTCACTGAAGAAAATAGCATATGGCTCAAAATATTAGTGCCATACACTACAAACTTTGATATCCCTTACTCTGTTATAGGTGTATACTTTGATTTTCGGAGCACACATTCTTGTTGAAAGCATCCCTCCTTTCCTTGGCCTAATTATACAGCAATCTTGCAAGCCTCTGACCGAATCACTAAACCCTGTTCATTGTTTGGAGCAACCTTGTTCAGTGAACAGATTCTTGTTGAACCACATTGACTTTGGCCTAATGATGATACAGTAAACCTGCAAGTGTCTGTACACTCTGAACCTTGCTTGTGTCCAGGAAAGGTTGTAGGTTACCACATCGTACGTACAATATTGGGTGCATCGCCTACTATTCCTAACTAAGTGCGAATTCTACATTCAGAGCAAAGCAAATGTAACATCTGCAACTCTTGTGAACTTGCTGCAGGTTAGTCGTTCCCGCAGTTGATTGCGTGCCATAACGTCGAAGAAGCGTTGGCCTCAATTTTGGTCAGAATATGATGATGTTTCTTGGGTCTGCCGCTGTTGAAACAACTCTGGTTGCTCGGTGCTCTGTTCTCAATAGATTTGATATCATGGAAAAGTACAATGTTTGGGTAGGGGACCTTTGGTCATCTTTGCCACAATAGTTCACAATCCTCTCGATGCTAGTTTAGTCGCCCGCCGACAATTTCGACCTTGCATTTCTCCACCCTTCTCCTGTATTCAGATAGCTAGTTTAATTTTATCACGTGGCCTGCTTGTACCGTCATGTTTTCTTTCTAACAATCTAGAGACTTTAATAAATCTCCATGCCTGTGAACAACACACGATTCTCCTCCGAGGTCGTTCGTGCTCAAGGAAGGTACCACCGTTTCTCGGCCGCTTCTCATCCCTCTTGTTCGTCGCGTTGGTTCCCCTTCCCTGATTCGACATGTAGATGGTTTTTCTTTTCTTTTTTGATTCACTCTCTTGTTCTTGATAAGGGAAACCATAAATTTAGTTATTTATGTTGTAAAGCTTTTTGCCCTGTGAACTCATCGGCTGTGGGTTACAACAGATAGTGACTAGTATTTCTAGTTGAACGGATATTAGATTGGCCCTACTTTGTGAACTCAACTCATCTGATGTGGCAAAATGGTTGATTTCCCTAACTAGTTTGCATATATGCTCTGGTTTTTCATGTTACTATTAATTAGCTAGGTGCCTCCAAATCAGTTATTGGTTCGGATTCAGCCCGTTTCTTCGTATTCTCTTGGTCAGTTCATTGTTCAGACTCTGTCTGCTATTTAATTTGGTGGCAGTTTAATTTTATGATGTGGCCTGTAGCATCTTTTTTTCTTTCTATACCAATCTAGACACAGATAAGGTCCTAGCTATCTACTTTAATGAATCTCCCTGTGTGCCTGGTTGGACCTAAAGTTTGTTACTGTTGTCAAGCCATTCTCCTAGGGACTAGTAGAAAGTAAGCTTTTTTGCAACTGAGTACTCCCTCCATCCTGAATTACTTCTCGCAAAAATGGATGTCTCTAGAACTAAAATACATCTAGATACATCCATTTCCACGACAAGTAATTCCGGACGGAGGGAGTACTAGCCTAGGGTTGCAGCAAATACTAGTATTTCTAGTTGAACATATATTAGATTGGCATTATCTATGAATACTAATTGCACCCTCTGAACTCATCAGCCGTGGCAAAATGATGTCCCTACTTCCATTCCTGCCCAAGCAAGGGCTGCAAGTACTAATTTCAATTTGTGTGCTCTGGTTTTTCATGTTACTAATAAGGTGCCTCCAAATAAGTTGGTTCAGATTCAGCACGTGGGTCTTTGCGGAATTGCTTGTGTCTAATCTAGCTCGTTTCTTATTATTCTTTCTTAGTTAGTTCACTATTCAAGCTTGAATTTAGTCCGACCTGGACAGCGACAGGGACCTCATGCCCAAGCCGACGAGGAGCGCATCATCTAGTCCAACCTGGACAGCGACCATGATGATGCCCCACACAAGGACACTAAAGCATTGTGCTATACTAGTATACTTCTACAGATATACTTACCAGATTTACCTTGAATTTAGAACTGGACACTTTGAGAAGAATTTATATTATTTATCGACCAAAGGTAACAAACAATATCACGAGGGTGGCTGATTTGAGTGGACCAAGCATAATTTTTTTCCTCCCTTGCAAAATGCACTGACACCTACCACAAGTGTGAATTTATCTCTATGTATTTTGTACAAGCTCCCAGTTTCCGCCGGTGCAGCGGCGACCTCAACCCATCTCCCCTCATCCCTTCTCTCTTTGAATCCCTTACTCATTTGTCCGATTCGCAGCAGTTCCATCGATGACACCGACGAGGAGAATGGCGACCACCGGAAGCCCGACGAGCTCCATTGCGGTGAGGCCATCCACCCCGACTTCCCAGACAAGGTCGACCCCTCTCGCTCTGTTTTTCCTAAGTTATTACTGGTTTGCTCTAGTCTAGTTTCCAGGAGGAGCTTCACAAATTTATTCCCTTGTCTAGTGCTCCTGTTCTTGTTCTGAATTGTATGCGGATTATGCGGCGACTTCCTTTCATGTAACTTTCCCACAGGGGCTTCACAAATTTATTCTTGTAGCAGATCAACTAGTAGTGCCTTAAGCAACCGGTGACTTTGTGTGAAATGCAGACGTTGAGGGGGATGGCTTTCTGTTTTGTTGTTTGAACCATGACTTCATGAAATTAAATAACCTGTGTGATGAAGCATGAATAAATCTATTAATCTCTAGATGCTCCACTGCTAGGCGTGTCCTATGCGTATCACACTTGTAGATGTTGAACCGTTTAGGAAATTTCTAACAATTACATTGGTATTGATATGCATTGGATCAAGTATTTTATGTGCTTCTCATTTATGTAAATGGATCTGGGCGCACCTGCTTTGGTACTCACTTTTGAGATGATTTGTTCCCATGTAGATTACAGACAGGATGGATACAACACTTCTTTTTGGTAAATGGCAGGATGCTTTCAATTTGGAGGCTTGTGGCTCCAAAACCATTACAATTTAGTTAATTTGGCTGGGGAGGCCCATACATATGCGCCACTAATTCTTTTCACATTATTGTGTTTTTGTTCTGTCGACAAAGAGTTTGAGATAAGGACGGTGTTACTGATTCCAACAATTGATCTTCTATGTTTTCTATAACTTCCATTCTTGCTTAGGAAAAGCGAGGGAGAGAGAAAGAGAGAGAGTTTCTTCCATTCTTGTTTGGTTAACTAAGTAAAATTGCTACTGCATATACAATGTTTGGCTTGTACTCCAATCTCGTTCTTGCTGGGCTAAATTATTTGTTTTTTTTATTTGGAACGGCAAGTGCCCAACTCCATGGATGACGACCGGGTCCCCATTCCCAAGGATGACGAGGAGGACATCATCTCGTTCTACCTGGACGGCGACCATGACGATGCCCCGCACAAGGTGTGCACAATAATTCTTTTGAATAGTTTCTATTGCGCTTGGTTGTGAAACTAAACTAGCAGGGATGGGCTGGATGGTTTACTCCTAGCTTGCTTGCTTGATGCCACTCCACGACGAGCCTATATATTTTTAGCTTTCTTCGTACTTATAGTGTAGTATTCAAGTGAATCTTGTTGCTTTTGAAATGTTTGTATTCATGCCTACTTAATGTGTACTTGTAGTAGTACTTCTGTGTAATTCATATACCACAAATTAATGTGTCATCCTGTTTGTATAATTCTGAGCTTAATGTGTACTCCAGTTTGTATTCCATGGAAATAGAGATAAAGCATTTTAATTCCTTAGGTTTTTTCGTTGTATATTTTCTTGCACTGTAAATTTCAGCTACATTCCACTCTAATACATCATAGAAATACTTTGTAATTTGCATTCCTTTTTTTGGTTTTGGTCAGCACCTATGCCGACGGTTAAACCGTCGGCATAGAGGAGACGTGCTACCCGGGGCAGCCACGTGGCAGCCACTAGGCTGTCCTGGTGCATCGCTATGCCCACGGTTAGATACGCGCGCTATCTAGCGGGAGAGAGGAGGGAGCGTTGGAGGAACCGGATGAAGACCAGTTTCATCGCGATTATGCTCATCGTGATGACCGCAGCTCTCTTCTATGTGATGGTAGTTTAGATGATCGATATCGACTTGTAATGTGAAGACAAACTCACTACTCGCGGTCTCGAGACTTGTAATGTTCTAACTTTGTTCGGTATTTTCAATTCGGAGACTAATATGATGAATTGTATTCGGAGACTAATCTTCTATTGTATTGATAAATCTGTTGTTTATATGTTGTGCTCTCTATATTCTGTGCAATAATATATTTTGTAATCTGTGCAAATATCAGAAAAAATAAAATGAATACCTAATATTCATACTAGTGGCGCATCACTCAGGACACTAGTGGCGCACTTCAAAAGCACACTAGTGGCGCATCATCAACTAGTGCGCCATTAGTAAGCCAGAGCATATGGGTAAATATGGCCCTGGGAGGCATACTAATGGCGCACCACGAGCTATACTAATGGCGCACCATGATCTATACTAATGGCGCACCTGGATCTATACTAATGGCGCACCAGGATCTATACTAATGGCGCACTACTTGGTGCGCCATTAGTATACCAGATAATAATGGCGCACCGTGAGCAATACTAAAGGCGCACTGCCTGGTGCGCCATTAGTATACCAGATAATAATGGCGCACTTTTGGTGCGCCATTAGTAAAAAAATCTAATGGCGTGATGCTAGTGGCGCACCTATAGTGCGCCATTAGTAGCCAAAATAGATGCGCCATTAGCAGGCCTTTTCCTAGTAGTGATGGGCCCACTCAAAGAAACCACCGTTAGAAAAGATTGCTAGAAAGATTGATATTGCACCGGTAAAAAGAAAATTAGATGAGGTTGAGCACCTCGAAATAATTGAAAAGATTAAAAACAAAAATTACTGAGATAACTTCCACGCTCCGGATCGAAAAGAGAGGAATAAATGAACAACATAGGCTGAAAAGAATCTCCAACATGGGAAAGAATTACAAGGAAGAATAGGATATGATGAACACGGATAAATGCATTGAATTCACCGAAAAGATAACATGACTGAATAAGGATGAACACGAAGCTCCTGAGAATCTTCACAATGAAACACCGGGTAAGAGAGAAAAGAACAGACAACGGAAGCACAAAGAAGAGAAAACTCTTGGATAAAAATTGAATCACTGAAGAAAAGGATGGGAGGGCGGGGAAAAACAAAAATAACTTGAGACAGATGAGATGAACTCCGGAATAAAATGAGAGAATGATCTTGCAAAAATTGGAGAGGATTGAATCCACTTGGAGAGAAACACACCGGTTGGAAAAGAATTAACATGACGACTCCGGTTGACAAGAATGATAAGACAATTGATTTGAGCAAAGAGAATTAGCATTCCCACAAAAATGTGAGAACACCGCTTAGAGAAGATCTGAAATCACCACTTGACATCAAAACAACTTGAATTACCATATTCCAACAACACAAGGGGTGCGGCTTATGAAACAAGCCAGAACAAACTCATGAGAAAGATTTCGTCCAATAGTTTTGTGGACAGGATCGCACGGGCTCGATCCTTACAGTAGCCATCAAGTGCAAGGCAGTGCACCCGACATACGAAGCGTCCCCGAGTCGTAGCAAGCTACAAGGACTCTTTAAGACACAACGTGTACCGCTGAAAGTCGATCGTCAACTAACGAATCCACTAGATGACGAACCCCTACCTAACATCATGCATTTGTTGGAAGATTGTCCTATAAGCAACTACTTGAATTCCCACCTAAGAATTCCTGAAATATATGGTCATGCAATTTGGTACACGGATACAAGGAGTAATAATCACACAACTCCTATACTAACCCGTCACCTGTATCACATCCAAGTACAACAGACCCTCGTGATCACAACGATACAAAGTATGGCAGTACTCCCGAACAATCTGCACGAGTACTGGGGACATCGGGGTTATCTCGCCACTACTAGTATTGAAGCAATTACGAACATCCTTCGTTCTTAGATACTAAGAAATATGAATGATAACGATGTGCTCGAGAATTCCCTGGAGCTCAACTCCTCGGAAGAAAATCAAGTCAGACAGGAGGCACCAAAACAGAACTCCGTCACATCGGCATCATATAAATCCCAAGAATATCCGCGTGATCCTAAAAAAAATTTGAGTGAGAAGAGGAGTAGAATAAATTATTACGTCAAGATTCCTCATCAGAGTATAGAAGAGGAGAAAAAAGAATCCTACTCTCCGATATATAACTAGACTCAAAGTAGTTTTTCACTAGACTCAACTCGGCCACGTTCGATCAATCAAGGGGGCTCCTAGGTCGGTACTGCTCTGATACCAACTTGTCACGCCCAAGATGCGACCCTATCCTTAATTTGACACGAGGGCCTCGTCAGGGATAGAAGCGCATCTTGTCGTGTCGCAAGAATGGATATCGTTACAAGTACATGTACTGAAAAGAAGAGATATATAATAGAATTGGCTTACACTCGCCACAAGCTACATCAGAGTCACAACAGTACAGTACATAATCATCATGAAGAAGAGCAGGGTCCGTCTACGGACGAAAACAAACGAGAAAAGAAGAATGACGTCCATCCTTGCTATCCCAGGCTGCCGGCCTGGAACCCATCCTAGATCGATGAAGAAGAAGAAGAAGAAGAAGCAATTCCAAATGAACAATCAGCGCGCTCGCGTCAAGTAACCTTTATCTGTACCTGCAACTGGTGTTGTAGTAATTTGTGAGCCATAGGGGACTCAGCAATCACATTTCCAAAGGTATCAAGACTAGCAAAGCTTACTGGGTGAGGTATGGTTAAGTGGTGAGGTTGCAGCAGCGACTAAGCATATATTTGGTGGCTAAACTTACAAGTACAAGAAATAAGAGGGGGAAGATCTACGCATAGCGGACGTGAACTACTGATGATCAAATGAATGATCCTGAACACTTACCTACGTCAGACATAACCCCACCGTGTCCTCTATTGGAGAAGGAACTCACGAAAGAGACAGTCACGGTTACGCACACAGTTGGCATATTTTAATTAAGTTAACTTCAAGTTATCTAGAACCAGTGTTAAACAAAGTTTCCACGTTGCCACATAACCGCGGGCACGGCTTTCCGAAAAGATTTTACCCTGCAGGGGTGCTCCAACTAGTCCATCACAAATTACCACAAGCCGCATAGAAATCCTCAATCACGACACTCCCGATCCCGTCGGATTCCTTAGTGGAAAACCTCAACTCTGAGATTACCCAAAGCATCACCGGAATCCCGATGCACAATATATTTCGTCAAAGGTAAAACTAATCCAGCAAGGCTGCCCGGCGTGTCGACGATCCCGATAGGAGCCGCGTATCTCGTTCTCAGGACACGACGGATCAGCGGTGGTTACCACGCCAAACGCCGAGTTGCCCCGGGTAGCGTTAATAAGCTGCTCTGTTTTCGACCAACACTCATGAGGAGCACTGGCCCGGGGGTTGATTAAATTATCCTCGGGGTCCGGAAAGTCCCTATGCAATTTTATTAGGTGTTTAGGCAAATGTAGTACCAAAGTTGGGCCTTGCCAGACCAGTCTTAATCTAAAACGAATTATCAAGGGGGTCCCCATAACAACCCCGATCGTGTTAGGAGCGCTCAATTATGGAACATAACACCGGTAGTCGAAACTAAGGGGGCAAAGGTGGAACAAAACACCAGGCTAGAAAGGCCGAGCCTTCCACCTTTTACCAAGTATATAGGTGCATTAAATTAAATAGCATTAAATAGGGTGATATAACAAGGAACCCATGTTATCACATGGAAGCAACTGCACCTGCAACTAGCAACCCTAACAACAGGGTTAAGCAAGCAGTAACATAGCCAATCAGTGGTTTGCTAGGTCGAACAGGTTGAAGGTTATCATGGCATTGTTGAGAGGCTGATATTTAACAAGTGGTAGGCAACGAGACATAAACGATAGAAGCGATAAACTAGCATGGCAATGATAGTCATGGTAGCTGGGAAAATGGTCATCTTGCCTGAGAACCCGCTTGGAAGAAGAACAACTCCGAGAAGTCGATGATCCAACGTAGTCGAACGGGTCCTCACATTCCGACACGCTTGCGGAACTCTATCGAGACGGAGAAAACCGAAAACAAGCATCAACACAGATATTCACCACACGATGCACAACATGATGCACAACCTACTATGATGCATGATCAGGTTAAAATATGCAAGGCATGGCATGGCAATTCACCTCACGCAACACTACACATTAAGTGAAGCTCGATATGCAACGAGTTGTATATCGACGAAGCTCCACGTTTAATTATTTCATTCATTCATGTTTATTAACACGACAATATTAAAATGTTGTTAACATGGCACGGGGTGAAGCACAAATTAATCTACCTAGCTAGGCATTTTAAATGAGGCCGGAAACGTCATATAGCATCTCCGAAATGACCCCACGCGTTAAATTATAATTCTGTCCAGCTTTGTCCTAATCACATTTCATGTTTGTTAAACGGAGAAACAAAGTGGAACACGTGATTCTACTCGTTGTTCTAGTCCATTTACATCCATGGCACAACTCCAACGGAGCTACGGACAAATAGTTACGACCTAAACCGTTTTCAACACGTCGACATGCAAATCGAAGCAAACAACACACCTAACAGTTTTAAATATGCATGAGAGTTGGTTATTGTGAAACTACAGAAAATTCTAAGCAACTTACATGTTGAAATCATTTTAATCCGGTGCATGGTTAAATTTATATGAATTTTACAAAAGGGCATTTGAATCTGTCAAAAATAAAAAAAATGGAAATGGTAGGATTTGAACCCCAAATCCCTTGGATGGACATTAGTAGCCCTACCACCAGACTAATTACGTGGTTGTGTCAAAATTGACAAAACAGCACCAAAATAAATATGGCAGAAGCTGTTGTTGCGCATGGAGAGGCACAAATCCTAAAAATATAACATGCATGGTTGGGGATTTGATCCCTGGATCCCATGGCAAAACTAGCTAGCTCTAACCACTACGCTATAGCATCTGATTGGTACTGGAAACAGTATGTTACTCTAAATAGCGCATATCCTGACGGATCTAGAAAATAAAGGGATCAGATCGGGAGGAACTTCTCACAACGTGGAAAGGAGACGCCATGGCGGGCTAGGCAGGCTAGGTCGCCGACGGACGCAGGTCCAGGCGAGGGCGACGGCGTGCTCCGGTGCAGGAGGTGCGACAGGTCAACGCGGGCGGCCTCCTGCTCGCTCGAAGCAGAGGCGGGCGCTGGCTCTCCCGTTTCTCTGACGAAAAGAGGCAAGAACAGGGGAGCACCACTGTGGCGACTTGGATGGGCATGAAGGTGAGCTCGAGTCGGATCCGGAGGGTCTCGGCGTCGCCGTTCCATTCCCGGTGACGACGGCGTCTGGCACCGCGAGGCCGGCCGACGGGGAGCTTCTCGGGGAGGTGACCATGGCTCTTCTGTGAAAAAAAAGAGACGGGAAGAACTGAGCAACAGAGAGAGAAAGTAGGAAGGAAGAGACGGAGGAACGGGGCACCTGCACTAAGCTCGGGCCGTGCTGCCGCTACAGGCGCTGGACACGTCGAGGCGCACCAGGCGCGCCGCGGTGGCCATGTGCACCTGGGCCGGCGCAGGGGAGCCGAGGCGGTGGCACGATCAGCTCCAAATCGAACGGGATCGACTGCTGGCGACGCGAGAAAGAGGCTGGTGCTGGCTTCCTTCAAGCGCGGCCTTGGAGCGATGCTCCTAAAGAAAAGGAAAAGAGAGCGGGGTGAGGAAGAGGGAAGAACCAGGGAAGAGAGGAGCAGGGGCACCGGCGCGGCTAGATCTGCAGGCGCACAGATGCACACAGCTACCGGTGACGGACGCTGGCATCTGCTGGCTCCTGGACGCGTCCAACATGCAGAGTAGAAGGTGGCTCGGGGCACGCTTCTTGCTGGTTGGGCAGGGGAACGAGATCCCGAGGAAACAGGAGGAGTGGCGGCGGCGGTGATGGGACAAGATCCCTAGGAATTAGGGCTGGACCTCTCTCTATATATAGCTATTGAATTGGGCTAGAGTCTACCAGCACCCTCCGATGCGGATCAGACGGTCTAGAATAACTAGGTTAGGGAGTCCAATGGACAAACCGATGATGGTTTGCGGTATTACGGGGTTGAATCGGATCCAACGGTCACAACCGTGTGTTTCGGGCACCGGGAGGTTTTCGGACCAGGTTGCGCGTAGGGTCGGTGCACTGTGCAGAGGCGCTAGACGGAAATGAGAGGGAAAAATGGGCAACCCGGTGACAGAATTTAAAATACCGAAACGTCCGACAATTGACCGGCTATAATGCCGCTATATAATAAACAGCACGGGTAACAAACGAGCACCGTCGCGATGAAATTTGACAGACGACCTACCTACACTAAATTAATATCGCACGCCAAGTTCCAGCTCAATCGGAGAAAGTTTTATACACGTTATAAAACAATGTCTTGACGATGCCGTGGGCGCGTGCGTGTCTGGTCGGGTTCAGAACGGACAACGACGAGAACCGGCAACTACCAACGGATGCAAGTTTGAAAACTGGCGGCAACAGAGATGCCGATGCAATGCTGATGATGCGCATGATGCGATGATGATGCGACAAATAAAAACAGACACACAACGAAAACAGAATAAAGGGGAATCTTCTGGGGCATCGGTCTCGGGCTGTCACATGAACATCATGTGACTCAGGTCCATGTCACCACCATTACTTACACGTCCATCATTTACTGCTTTCATTTACTTTTCCGTTGCAATCACTATCACTTTTCCTACTTGTGTTTTGATCCTTTGTAAACTACAAGGCCGGAGAGATTGACAACCTCTGTGTACTCGTTGGGAGCAAAGTTATTTGTTATGTGTGCAGGTCCACGTTTTCTGCTAGCGCCAGGGCAGCGGACACCTACTTGTTGATCCTCGGAGTCCTCCTGGTTCGATAAACCTTACAGTCTCCGTGTAAGGGAAACTTGCTGCTGACTACATCTCCACCTTCTACTTGGGGTAACCAACGAGGGGAGAGAAGTATATTCATCAACTCATCATCAAGCAAGTTTCTGGCACCGTTGCCGGGGAGTCCAGTCTTCAAGATAGGGGAGTTGCACACTATCTTTTACCTTTGCTTTTTAGTCTTGTTAGTTTAATTTCTAGTTTTTGCTTTAGAGTCTTATACCAAAAACCACAAAAAAATTAGTTGCTTTGTTCTTGTTTGTTGCTGCTGCTATGGGTTCCACTGAGAACACCAAGTTTTGTGACTTCACTAGTCACAACAACAATGACTTTATCTGCACTCCTATTGTTGCTCCCGCCACTGGGGCTACCTCCTATCAGATTAAACATGCTTTACTGAACCTTGTTATGAAAGATCAATTCTCCGGTGCTGGAGATGATGCTACTTTCACTTGAATAATTTTGTTGAGTTTTGTGATATGCAAAAATATAAAGAAGTAGATGGTGATATTGTTAAAATTAAGCTTTTTTCCTTTCTCCTTGAGAGGAGGAGCTAAAGTGTGGCTTCAATCTTTGCCTAGGAATAACATAGATTCTTGGGATAAGTGCAAAGATGCTTTTATTGGGAAGTATTACCCGCCTGCTAAGATTATCCAGTTAAGAAGTAACATTATGAATTTTATACAACTGGATAATGAACACGTTGCTCAAGGTTGGGAACATATGAAATCTCTTGTTAAGAATTGCCCTACACATGGTTTGACTACTTGGATGGTTATCCAGACTTTCTATGCAGGATTGAACTTTACCTCGCGGAATCTGTTAGACTCGGCCGCATAGGAACCTTTATGTCAACTACACTTGGTGCTGCCATAAAGCTATTGCATGAGATGATGACAAATTATTCTCAATGGCACACCAAGAGAGCTCCAACAGGTAGGAAGGTAAACTCTGTTGAGGAGATCTCCTCCCTTAATGATAAGGTTGACATGATCATGACTTTACTCACTAAGCAAGCTCCTATTGATCCTCATGATGTTCCTTTAAATTCTTTGGTTTCTCAAGAAAGAGATCATGTTGATGTTAATTTTATTTCTACGAACAACTTTAATAATGCTGCTTATAGAAGTAATTTTGGTAGCAATCCTAGACCGTTCCCATCCAACAACTATGGGAACAACAACAATTATCCTAGCACCAAAAGCTCCACTTCTGAATTAGAGAGCATGCTTAAAGACTTTATCACTTCTCAAAAAGCCTTAAAAAGAGTGTAGAAGAGAAATTAGAAAAATTAGATAGTCTCTCTTTGAAGGTGGACAACATAGCTCATGATGTAGAGATGCTTAAAATTAGAAATCCCCCCTTGAGGAAAGGAAAACCACACCCATGAATGCTATCCAAGTCCAAATTAATGAGAACATAAGAATGCTAGCCAAACTTAAAGATAGATGGGCTAGAGAAAAAGAAGAGGAATATAGGATTAAGAGCCTTCCTACACATACTACCATTGCTACTATACAAGTTATTGAGGATCTCAAAACTTTTAGCACCCATCACACCCCTAGTCCCAATGGACCTATTAATGGTGATGCTAATACCTCAACTATAGGACAAGAAGGTCCTTTGAATTTAGAGACTACCAAAATAATGAGCTTAGATGACATTACCACCACTTTAATAATGGTAGTAATCTTGATTTTGACAATTGTAGTCTTTCCGAAGTTATCACTTTTTGCAAAGAATGGCTAAAGCCCCCCACACTAGTACACTCAATATTGCCTTCACCGAGCATATTACCAATGCTC
The DNA here is from genome assembly GCF_904849725.1 of Hordeum vulgare subsp. vulgare. Lineage (NCBI taxonomy): Eukaryota > Viridiplantae > Streptophyta > Magnoliopsida > Poales > Poaceae > Hordeum > Hordeum vulgare. The sequence goes on along the minus strand of NC_058521.1, from coordinate 493,144,750 downwards.
TTATCAAAGCTAGGGAGGATAAGCTCAAGTTAGAGACTTCTATTCCTAGGAAACTAGAAGATGGTTGGGATCCTATGGTCAAGATTAAATTGAATAATATCTCTTGCTTTGATTTATGTGATGTTGGAGCTAATGCCTCCGTTATGCCCAAAAGAATGTATATTATGCTTGATTTGAAACCTTTTAATCAATGTTCTTTTGGTGTTTGTCTTGTTGATTTTCCATAAAGAAACCTTTAGGGAGAATTGATGATGTTCTTATTGTTGTCAATGATAATTATGTGCCCGTTGATTTTCTTATTATGGACATTGAGTGTGATCCCTCATGTCCAATTATTTTGGGACGTCCTTTTATCCGCACCGTTGGTGCTATCATTGACATGAAAGAAGGGACCATTAGATTCCAATTTCCCCTAAAAAAGGGAATGGAACACTTCCATCGAAAGAAGATTAAGTTACCTTATGAGTCCGTTATTCGGGCAAGTTATTCTTATTGAGTTGATAACACTTGATCTTTTTGCATCATGCCTAGCTCCAAGGCATAAAAGAAAGTGCTTTTGGGAGGCAACCCAATTTGTTTTTACTTTCAGTTTTAGTGGTCTTGATGCTTGTTACTACTGTAGAAACATCATTGTATCTTTATTTTCAAGCTTTGTGCCAAGTTTTAGCCTTCAATTGCAAGAAAGTTCAAAAGTTGTGACATACTGTTCAGAAACAGATTCTGTCTGCTTGACGGAAACATTGGCCAAAACTCACCAGATTGTATTTTTGATCTAATTTTTTTGACAGCATGATCTATATAATTCTATTTCTCGCATCTGTTCTGAGTTTTTTTATTTGAGTTGCAGAAATGCCCCAAAAAGATTATTTACTACCTGCTATTCTGTTTTTCACAGATTCTGCCATGTTTTGCGTTTTCATGATTTTGCAAATCTTAAGCTTGCTTTTCCTTTGCAAAAACCTTTTGGCAATCATGAGAATTAGTAGATTTTTATGAAAATCTTTATTTCCAGTAGGTAATGGATTATTTTATCATGGGTACTAACCACTCTAATCAGCTTATGATGAGTTTCATATGAAGGGAGTTTTCAAGTATGCGATGGAAGATGATGAAAGAAGATCCAGGAGTGTCAAGCGCTCAAGCTTGGGGATGACCCCATGCACCCCAAGAAATATTTAAGGAGACTCAAGCGTCTAAGCTTGGGGATGCCCCCGTGCATCCCCTTCTCTATCAATAATCATCTGTCCGTCCATCTCCATGCTACATTTTTATCACTTCATATGTTATGTGCTATGCTTGGAGCGTCCCGTTCTTTACTTTTTAGTTTTTTTTTAGTTTTTCTTGCTGTTCATAACAAGTCGGAACCTATCCTTCCTTTTTTGGGAGAGAAACACGCTTCATTCCACTCTAGAACACAACATAGGTTTTCATGCTTATCTTTTTTGTGTGTTTTCTATCTTTACATAGATGCTATCATACTTAGCTCCTAGTTTTCATGCTATATATTTTTAAGAGCTTTTATTTAGGTTGCTTTTGGAACTCTCTTGAGTTATCATTTTAGAGAGTTGGCTTGTTGCACTGAGTTGTGTGTCTTGCATGAGTAGGTAATTGAGGTTGCTATTTAAGTATAGTAGTAACTTGCAATAGTATTGAGGGATTGATTTGAGTAATGTTTGGACTATTGGTGTCAAGAGATTAAGCCTATTAGTGATAGGTGTCTTATTTTGGGAAATCCGTGTGTTTTTCAAAAACTATAAATTAGTTAAGAACTCTAGCTACTAGATTGATCGCTAACCTCTGGAGGGGTTGGAATATATAGAGTACCCTCACGTTACCATGGGTCGAGGATGCGCAAGGATAAACAAACCCCCAAACACTCCTCCTCGGGGTACTTGGCTCTTTATGAATTTCCTAACTAGATAGAGAGTTACCGATAATAAGTGTATGAGTTCTTCGGACTAATGCGAGTATTTGATTGTTGGCACTTCCACCATCCATATTTTGCTAGCCTCTTCGGTACCGTGCATTGCCCTTTCTCACCTTGAGTGTTGGTGCATGATACGTCTCCAACGTATCTACAATTTTTGATGGTTCCATGCTATTATCTTGTCAAACTTTGGATGTTTTTTATGCCTTTTATATCTTTTTTGGGACTAATTTATTAACTCAGTGCCAAGTGCCAGTTCCTGGTTTTTCCGTGTTTTGACCCTTTTCACAGGAGGAATTTAAACGGTGTCCAAACGAAATAAAACTTCCAAAAATATTTTTTACGGAACAGAAGATACGCACGGGATGTGAGAACCAAGGCAAAGACCACCAGGGGACGCCACAAGCCCCCTAGGCGCGGCCAGGGGGGCCGCGCCTAGCAGGCTTGTGGGCCCCCTGTGGCTCGTCTGCCCTACCTCTTCCGCCTATAAATTCCCGAAAAATCCAAAACCACGGGAGAGATCCACGAAAATACTTTTCCACCGTCGCAAGCTTCTGTCTCCGCAAGATCCCATCTGGGGCACGTTCTGGTGCCCTGCCGGAGGGGGGATTCGGATACGGAGGGCTTCTTCATCAACACCATGACCTCTCCGATGATGCGTGAGTAGGTCACCATAGACCTTCGGGTCCATAGCTAGTAGCTAGATGGCTTCTTCTCTCTCTTGGATCTTCAATACAAAGTTCTCCATGATCCTCATGGAGATCTATCCGATGTAATCTTCTTTTCCGGTGTGTTTTTCATGATCCCATGAATTTTGGATTTATGATCAGATTATCTATGAATCTAATTTGAGTTTCTTTTGATCTCTTATATGCATGATTTCATATCCTTGTAATTCTCCTCGAGTTGTGGGTTTTGTTTGGCCAACTTGATCTATGATTCTTGCAATGGGAGAAGTGCTTGGTTTTGGGTTCATACCGCGCGGTGACCTCACCCAGTGACAGAAGGGGTAGCGAAGCACGCATCATGTTGTTTCCATCAAGGGTAAAAAGATGGGGTTTACATTATTGGTTTGAGTTTATCCCTCTACATCATGTCATCTTGCTTAAGGCGTTACTCTGTTCGTCATGAACTCAATACACTAGATGCATGCTGGATAGCGGTCGATGTGTGGAGTAATAGTAGTAGATGCAGAAAGTATCAGTCTACTTGTCTCGGACGTGATGCCTATATGTATGATCATTGCCTTAGATATCGTCATGACTTTGCGCGGTTCTATCAATTGCTCGACTGTAATTTGTTCACCCACCGTAATATTTGCTATTTTGAGAGAAGCCTCTAGTGAACACTATGGCCCCCGGGTCTACTTCACATCATATTTTCAGCCTTACACTTTTACTTCGTTGCACTTTCCGCCTTCAGATCTCACTTTGCAATCAATCTTGAAGGGATTGGCAACCCCTTTATAGCGTTGGGTGCAAGCTCGTTTGTGTTTGCGCAGGTACTCTGGACACTTGGCTTGATTGTCCTACTGGATTGATACCTTGGTTCTCAAACTGAGGGTAATACTTACTGCTCGTGTGCTGCATCACCATTTCCTCTTCAAGGGAAAACCAACGCAAGCTCAAGAGGCAGCAGTGCAAACTTCGTCGGTGCATCCAAACCCTTGGCATGATACGCTCTGTCATCATAAGCCTCATTATATCTTTCCTCATAACAGCCACCATACCTACCTAATAAGGCATTTTCGTAGCCTTTCCGAGATACATTGCCATGCAACATCCATCATCTCATGACTTGATCTTCATGTCATACATTCTTTTGCTTGATCGAGGAGACGCATGCTAGTTGGGCCTTGCCCTTATTATTGCTACATGACGCGCTAGTATCATTGCATATCCCGATACACTGGCAAAGGCATACATTTGCATACATCATGATAGTTTTCATTTGTCTTTATGTTGAGTACTTCTTATAAAGTTTGATGATCTTCATATTATTCTTGTAAAACATAGAGTGTTGCCCTTAAGTGAAAAAAAGATCCCAAAGAGGAAAAATTAAAAGATCCCAAAAAGGAGAAATGAAAAGATCCCAAAGAGGACAAATGAGAGATAAAAAGAAAGAGCCAAAGAGGCCACAAAAAGAAAAAAAAGAAAAAAAAAGAGAGAGAGAAGGGGGCAACACTACTATTCCTTTTGAAAGATCCACACTCGTACTCCATTGCTATATTTGTACTCCATAGATATTATCATTCATGCATAACTATGTGGGGACACTTACACTATAGAACTTGGCTTGTATATTCCAATGACAAGCCTCCTCAAATGAGCTTTAGGTCTTCATGAGCAAGCAAGTTGGATGTACCCCCACTAGTTCCATTGGAAAGCTTGCCTTAGCTCATATATGCATCTGTTGCATGGCAATCCCTACTCCTCACATCATATCTATCATTTGGCTTTCTCTCGCCTATGGTTGTCCTCATTGATGTGAGCCTTTCATACCTTTTTGTCTTCCTTCCCCATCATTATTCTCTTTGCCATCCTAAGTGCCAACATATCTTGCTTGCGCTCATCCATTGAATGAGTGCTCAAAGTCGAAAGGGAGAGGATCATTTTGACTTGTGCCTAGCTAGTGGTCTGGGGATGAGTCAAAATAAGATTACGAAGGAGACCAAGTGTGAGGTTTAGTAGATTGAGTTCTCAATTAAAAAATATTTTATTCTCTAAACCCATCTCCCATTTCTTCCGCGCAAACACCATTTGGAGACATTCGAGTCACGGACAGCGAGAGCTCTTGCACCTTTATGTTCTTACTTTGCTAACTTCAATACTAAATATAGACTCTTTCTTGTTGTTGTCTTGACTTGAATTGCATATCTTACTTTCTTTACTTTGAAGTTCTTATATGTGTGTTAGCATGTCACCACAGAAATTATTTGTTATCATTTACCTACTCGAGGACGAGCAGGAATTAAGCTTGGGGATGTTGATACATCCCAAACGTATCTATAATTTCTGCTTGCTCCATGATCTTTTGGGTGACATTGTTATATGTTTTGCTACACTTTTATATCTTTTTACACATATTTGGACTAACCTACTAACCCAGTGCACCCAGTGCCAGTTTTTGTCTGTTGATATCTTTTTTGCAGGGGCTTTTACCCAAATTTCTAGAGCCCCAAAAATCCCGAGAAAAATATATAAAAATCAGCGTGACGGAAGCTTCCAGATCACCGGAGATGGGCCGGAGGGGAGCCAGGGGCTGCCCAGACGGCCACCCTGCGTGGCCTGGCCCGTGCCCGCGCCCACAGGCCGCCTGGGTGGGCCCCACCTCCTCTGACGCCCTCCTCTCGCCTATATTTACCCCTCCGATCGAAAACCCTTCCAGCATATCTAGAATCGTGAATTTTCCATCGTTACGCCGCCGCAGCGCTTCCGAGATTGGGAGCGTCAAGAGACCTCTTCCCGGCACCCTGCCGGAGGGAGGATTGACTTCCAAAAGCTTCTCCACCACCATGGACGCTTCCCAGAAGTCTGATGTAGCTATGTGATGTCTTCTCTCCAATCTTGTGCTTCTATGATTAGCCCTTGTGAGCTGCCCTACATGATCAAGGCATATATGTAATTTTCCTGCTATTGATATGCTCGGTTTGTTGGGATCCGATGGATTATGAGATTATGTTCAGATTGTTATGAGTTATATATTTTATTATCTTTTTATATTATGTTCTTTAGTGATTCATGCATGTTCTCCGTTGTTCTTTATTGCTTTGGCCGAGTAGTAGATTGGAACTCTAAGAGGGAGCGTTATGCATGATTGTGGGTTCATGCCCCCTGATGTCTAACTTGAGTGACAGAAACATGAGACTAGGGGATGTGTTGTTGCCACCAGGGAGAAAACAACGGTGCTTGTGATCACGGTTGCAAGGATTGTTTACCTTACACATAGTTCATTAATGCAGTTGTCCGTTGCTTTGAGTTTACCCTTTGGGTGGGGCTCGCAACTTAATACCAGCGATATGTTCTGGATAGATATCTCAAGGTGGATGATTAGTAAGTAGATGCTAATGAATAAATGGCCTACTCGTCTTGGCGTACTGCCCATTACGATTGAGCCTCTAACTTTCAAGTAGCATAATTAGCATTGCGGTGCGTTCATAATTCTGTCAATTGCCCAGCTGTAATTTATTTACCCAAGCATAGTTGTGTATCGTCTTTTGGGAGAGAGACATCACTAGTGAACATCATGTGACTCAGGTCCATATCACCACCATTGCTTACACGTCCATCATTTACTGCTTTCATTTACTTTTCCGTTGCAATCATTATCACTTTTCCCGCTTGTGTTTTGATCCTTTGCAAACTACAAGGCTGGAGAGATTGACAACCTCTCTGTACTCGTTGGTAGCAAAGCTATTTGTTGTGTGTGCAGGTCCATGTCTTCTGCTAGCGCCAGGGCAGCGGACACCTACTTGTTGATCCTCGGAGTCCTCCTGGTTCGATAAACCTTACAGTCTCCGTGTAAGGGAAACTTACTGCTGACAACATCTCCACCTTCCACTTGGGGTAACCAATGAGTGGCGATAAGTATATTCATCAACTCTTCATCATTTGCCTCTTCTGTGGTCCAACAAGATTACTCTGCCTGAAGCTATCTCCTTAGTGCGTCCTTAGGGTACCGTAGGTTATTGGCCTACGTGCCACCTATGTTATGTTCTTCGTACTTTTTCCACTCCATTTCTCTCATGTCTTATTTTGGGTGTTTGTTACTACTCTGCCTAGTGGTTTTATCTATAAGGTCGGGCGCATGCATTTCCTCTAAAATATTTGCCACATGAGTAAAACATTTGATCTCACATGCCGTGTGAACAAATCCACCTTATGTTCAAAGTGATTTAGTTTTGTCTATACGTTGAAGCTTCACTAATCGTGCAGAAGTGAAAACATAATAGTTGTGGTTTGCAATAACAAGGGTGAACGAAGAAACATGGTGAGGCAAGACGTCGTGAAACACCGGAAAAGATGGTTGACTTCCTAGGCATGTGGTTTGTACAACACGAGTGGTTTTGCTGGACAAATTGAGGAATAACGTTTCAAAGTATTTCCCTCGCAACACAAGAAATAGTATATTTAGGAGCATGAACCATCAATATGACATTCAATTTATTAGCTAAATGTGTACCATGTGAGATTTTTGTATATTTAGGTCAACATCCCCATTCATTTGATGTTTTAGTGTCGAAATTCACATCTGTATGTGGTTTTTACGGAGGAAGTAAAGATTCAATAATCATATGATTGGAAAATTTTACTTGGTCATAAGCTTTCTCAATTGGCTTATTTGTCGATAATATCTTTATTTAATCCTAAAGATTGAATAGGAACCTCAAAATATCATAAATTATAGGAAATTTAAGGATGAACTTTAGGTTATGGTAAAAAAAACTTCACAACAATGCAAATTTTAGGAAAATAGAAAGTCATATAAATGCTCTAGCAAATTCAAAAAAACAAGATACACATATTTTTTGCATTTTATTTACAAACATTCAAAACTCTAAATGTAGAGTTTGAATCTTATTGAAATTTCCGCGAGTTCTAAACAATCAAAACAACTTACCAAAATCATACCGTAAGTCTATCATGTTCCATATATGTAAGCACAATTTGCAACTACAAAATTTCGTATTGTGAATTCATATTAAATATCCATGTTGACAAACACGTATGTGTGTGCAAAACATTCTTTGTCACATGCTCAAGCAAGGTTGATGCAGCGGCGGCAACTGCTCTGCGGAGGCTATGTGTGTTTCGATTCCACCGCCGCGATGATGTTTGCTCCAACGCCATGGCCGGGATCGATGGCCTTGTTCTAGATATAGTGGGGGTTGTTGCCGATGGCTCCCTCGAGCACGGTGGCAATGACCTCATCCAAAAGATTGTTGGTTTCACACATGATGGGTGGTTGCTGGATGGCGGCTTCGGGACTCCTCTTCGACGGTGCCATTTGAGGTCAGCGGGGCCGTAGAGCATGGGATGATCCCCGATCGACGAGGCACAAGGTTTTGGGTCGCACCGACCAACCTCATCGACTCACATCACACCATTGTGTGCTATGGTGTTCCTTTCGGTTCTCGTCAAGTTGGTGTCTCCCCTCTGTCTCGCAAAGCTTCGGCCAAGACGGCGTACGTTTGGTTGTTTCGCATTTAGGTCTCACAAAATTGTACTTTTATTTGTCGTGGAGTCCTCTCTACAAGGTGTTGTGCCCGCGATCTTTTGGTTATCTCTAGATTGTGGCTATGTGTGGGTTTGTAATCCAACTGTTGAATAAATAACACGTAGTTTATGTCAAAAAACAAAAATCAGCTTATGTACAAAGTGATCCAGTTTTATAAGTTGAGAGTTCAACTCATATTTACATACCTCCAAGATATGAAAACTACTTACTATTTTCATATTGCTAGTTACAAATTTCATAGCTAAAGATTTCTGTAATAACAAATGTGCATAAAATGTAAATGACACTAGCTATTGTCTCTTACTTTGCATCATTCCTTCACCCCTCTTCTACCGCTCCCCACGCCGGGTTTGCCATTGCTTTTCTCCATGCTTCGTTTTTATGTCTATTATAGAATGAGAAACTAACATGCACTGGGGCCAAAGGCCAGTATATATATACATGTAGTAAAAGTGCAAGAAACCCCTTATATAATGGGGATATGCAGAAAAGGGGATGTACACATATAACACCCCCTCAAACTCATGGTGGGTCAACAACACTGAGTTTGGAGAGAAAGAACCCATGTTGCGCTCGAGTTTGTGCCTTCATGAAGAAGTCTGCCAATTTTAACTCAGACAATACATAGTGAAGAGCGATAGTGTGATCCTGCACAGCAACACGCACAAAGTGGGCATCCACACTAATGTTCTTGGTGAGCTCATGCTTCATCGGGTCTTGAGCGTTACTGAGAGCATCCGTGTTCTCTGACAGCAAGGGAGTCAATGTAGTAGGAGGCACACCAAAGTCCTCAAGTAACCATCCTAACTAGATCACCTCAGCCGTCAGCATAGCCATCGCACGCAACTCAGCCTCGATACTCAAGCGAGAAACTATAGTCTGTTTCTTGGTCTTCCAAGCAATAAGAGAGCCACCAAGAAAGACACAGTAAGCAGATAGCGAACGGCGATCAGAGGGATCACTAGCCCACATAGCATTATAGTAGGCGCGGAGCTCGAGTGAGCTGGAGCGGGGAAAGAGAAGGCGATGAGAGATCATTCAATGAAGATATCGTAGAACACGGAGGAGGTGACTATAGTGGATAGAGGTGGGGGATGTAACAAATTGCCTCAGAATGTGGACATGATAGGCGCTTTAAGGATGCGTAATAGCAAGGTAGACAAGGGTCCCAACGAGGTGGCAATAGCAAGTGGGATTAGGAAGAGGATCACCGTTAGAAGCACGAAGCCGAATGTTGAGCTCCATAGGAGTCACAACGGTGCGCTCATCACCGAGAGAGGAGCGAGCAAGAAGACTTAAATATATTTTTCCCGTGAGATGAAGAAGCCATCAGCGTTCGAGGAAATCTCAATCCCAAGCAAATAGCAAAGGGGACCAAGATCAGACATGAGGAACTAGTCGCAAAGGGGGCCTTAACAAAGGCAATGTAGTCGGAGTCATCACCAGTGATGATCATGTCATAAACATAGAGAAGAAGAAGAGGTCGACCACGAGGAGACGTGTTAACAAACAGCGCGAGGTCATTATCACTGCAAGAGAGGCCCGCGGCAGTCACCACAGAGGCGAAACACTCAAACCACGTGCGAGGGGACTGTTTTAGACCATAGAGGGAGCGTCGAAGTCGGCACACCATACCATCAGGAGCATGGTACCCCGATGGTGGCTGCATATAAACCTCCTCACGCAACTCACCATGGAGAAAAGCATTCTGGACATCAAGTTGAGACACAGACCAGTGACGAACAAAAGCCACAACAAGGAGAGTAAGGACGGTGGTCATGTGGGCTACATGAGCAAATGTCTCATGATAATCGCGTCCTTGCTCCTGTTGAAAACCACGAGCCACAAGACGAGCTTTGTAGCAATAAAGAGAACCATCGGAGCGGGTCTTAATATTATAGACCCACTTGCAGGTGATGGGACAGACACTGGAAGGAAGGGAAACCAGATCCCAGTTGCCATTGCGCTCAAGGGCAGCAAGCTCCTCGGCCATCGCAAGCTGCAATTCAGGCTTAGTAATGGCAGCCCGATAGGAAGTGGGCTCAACCACAACAAAGAGACCATAATGGTCAGGTGAATAGCGACCAGGTAGGGGCAAGGCCGATCACAAAGGTACTGAACCGGGGGAGGCGTGAAGGGAGGCGCTTCGGAAGTGGAGGGCGTGTCAGTAGGATCATCTTCACTATGAGGGCGTAGATTGTAGTGGATAGGAAAAGGAGAGACAGATGATGAGGGTGGGAAGGAGGATGGAGGTGAAGGAGATACGGATGATGAGGGTGGGAAGGAGGATGGAGGGGAAGGTGTAGTCGGTGGTGGATGTGGAAGAGTGAGATGTGCCGGAGGAAGTGGGGAGACAGGAGGCACATAGGATGGTGTATCGGGAAGAAGAAGAAAAAGAAATATCATCCCCAGAAAAGCGCAAGGAGGAAGGGTGGGGGTAGTAAGAACGAGACTAGTTGAAAGTCACATCATGCGAAATGCACAACCGACTACAAACATGATCCCAACAGCGGTAGCCCTTTGTTGAAAATATGCCCTAGAGGCAATAATAAAATGGTTATTATCATATTTCCTTGTTCACGATAATCGTCTATTGTTCATGCTATAATTGTATTAACAGGAAACACTAATACATGTGTGAATAAATAGATCACAATGTGTCCCTAGCAAGCCTCTAGTTAGCTAGCTCGTTAGTCAATAGATGATCATGGTTTCCTGATCATGGGCATTAGATGTCATTGATGACGGGATCACATCATTGGAGAATGATGTTATGGACAAGACCCAATCCTAAGCATAGCACTAGATCGTATTGTTCGTATGCTAAAGCTTTTCTAATGTCAAGTGTCTTTTCCTTCGACCGTGAGATTGTGCAACTCCCGGATACCGTAGGAGTGCTTTGGGTGTATCAAACGTCACAACGTAACTGGGTGACTATAAAGGTGCACTACGGGTATCTCTGAAAGTGTCTGTTGGGTTGGTACGAATCGAGATCGGGATTTGTCACTCCGTGTGACGGAGAGGTATCTCTAGGCCCACTCGGTAGAACATCATCATGAGCTCAATGTGACTAAGGATTTAGTCACATGATGACGTGCTACGGAACGAGTAAAGAGACTTACCGGTAACGAGATTGAACAAGGTATAGGTATACCGACGATCGAATCTCGGGCAAGTTCTATACCGACACACAAAGGGAATCGTATACGGGATTGATTGAATCCTTGACATCGTGGTTCATCCGATGAGATCATCGTGGAGCATGTGGGAGCCACCATGGGTATCCAGACCCCGCTGATGGTTATTGGCCAGAGAGGCGTCTCGGTCATGTGTGCGTGTCTCCCGAACCCGTAGGGTCTACACACTTAAGGTTCGATGACGCTAGGGTTATAGAGAATTGTTATACGAGGTTACCGAAAGTTGTTCGGAGTCCCGGATGAGATCCCGTGCGTCACGAGGAGCTCCAGAATGGTCAGGAGGTAAAGATTGATATATAGGACGGATGGTTTTCGACACCGGAAGTGTTTCGGGCGTCACCGGTAACGTACCGGGACCACCGGGACCACCGGAGGTGGCCCCGGGGGTCCACCAAAGGGGGGCAACGACCCCAAAAGGCTAGATGGGCCTAGTGCGGGAGGGAACCAGCCCCTAGGTGGGCTGGTGCGCCTCCCACACCCATCCCAATGCGCAAGTGGTGGGGAGAGGGGGCAACCCTAGGCACAGGTGGGCCTTAGGCCCACCAGGTGGTACGCCACCCCCTCCCACCCTAGCCGCCGCCCCCCTTTCCCATCTGGTGGCTGCCGCACCACCTAGGGAGGAACCCTAGGGGTGGCGCAACCCCCTCCCCCTCCTCCTATAAATAGAGAGGGGTTTTGACCCTTGGGAGATAGACTTCTCCCTCTCCCTCGGCGTAGCCCTGCCCTTCTTCCTCCTCCTCTGTGCCGGTGCTTGGCGAAGCCCTGCCGGGAGGCCTCGTCTCTCCATCAACACCACGTCGTCGTACTGCTGGAGTTCTTCCCCAACCTCTCCCTCCTCCTTGCTGGATCAAGGTGCGGGAGACGTCACCGGGTTGCACATGTGTTGAACGCGGAGGTGCCGTAGTTCGGCACTAGATCGGAATCGCTGCGAGTACGACTCCATCAACCGCGTTCTAGCAACGCTTCCGCTTAGCGATCTTCAAAGGTATGAAGATGCTCTTACCCCTCTCTCGTTGCTGGTCTCTCCATAGGAAGATCTGAATATGCGTAGGAAAATTTTGAATTTATGCTACGTCAACCAACAGTGGCATCCGAGCCAGGTTTTCTATGCGTAGATTCTATGCACGAGTAGAACACAAAAGTTGTGGGCGATGATTTGTCAATTTTCTTGCCGCTACTAGTCTTATTCTTTTCTGGCGGTATTGTGTTATGAAGCGGCCCGGACCGACTTTACACATACGCTTACGTGAGGCTGGTTCCACCGACAGACATGCACACCGTGCATAAAGGTGGCTAGCGGGTGTCTGTCTCTCCTACTCTAGTCGGATTGGATTTGATGAAAAGGGTCCTTCTGAAGGGTAAATAGCTTTGGCATATCATCGTTATGGCTGTCACGTAGGTAAGAAGGCGTTCTTGCTAGAAACCCAAATCAGCCACGTAAAACTTGCAACAATAATTAGAGGACGTCTAACTTGTTTTTGCAGGGTTTGACATGTGATGTGATATGGCCAAAGTTGTGATGTTGCATGTGTGATGTATGAGATGATCATGTTATTGTAATAGGTTTCACGACTTGCATGTCGATGAGTATGACAACCGGCAGGAGCCATAGGAGTTGTCTTAATTTATTGTATGAGATGCAACGCCATGTGCTTACTACTTTTACTTCATTGCTAACTGTTAGCTATAGTAGTAGTGATAGTAGTAGTTGGCTTGACGACTTCACGGAGACACGATGATGGAGATCATGGTGTCACACCGATGACGATGATGATCATGCGATGCCTGAAGATGGAGATCGAAAGGGCGAAGATGATAATGGCCATATCATGTCACTATATGATTGCATTGTGATGTTTATCATGTTTTTCATCTTATTGCTTAGAACGACGGTAGCATAATAAGATGATCCCTCTTAAAATTTCAAGAACGTATTCCCCTAAGTGTGCACCGTTGCGAAGGTTCGTTGTCTCGAAGCACCAAGTGATGATCGGTTGTGATAGATTCTAACGTTCGCATACAACGGGTGTCAGCCAGAATTACACACGCGAAACACCTAGGTTGACTCGACGAGCTTAGCATGTACAGACATGACCTCGAATACAAGAGACTGAAAGGTCGAACATGAGTCGTATGGTTGAATACGATCAGCATGAAGTTTCTCACCATGGTGACTAGTCCGTCTCACGTGATGATCGGACACGGGTTAGTCAACATGGATCATGTATCACTTAGATGACTAGAGGGATGTCGATTTAAGTGGGAGTTCATACTTAATATGATTAGATGAACTTAATTGTCATGAACTTAGTCTAAAAGGTTTGTCTTTATAAATATTGTAGATGGCCAACGTCAACCTCAATTTCAACGCATTCCTAGAGAAAAACAACCTGAAAGATGATGGTAGCAACTATGCGGACTGGGTTCGCAACTTGAAGCTCATCCTTGAAGCAGCTAAAAAGGCTTATGTCCTTGATGCACCGCTAGGTGACCCTCCCGCTCCCGCAGCAGCCCAGGACATTCTGAACGTCTGGTAAACGCGGAGTGATGACTACTCTCTGGTTAGGTGTGGCATGTTATACAGTTTAGAAACGGGGCTCCAAAGGCGTTCTGAGCAACACGGAGCATATGAGATGTTCCAAGAGCTGAAGCTAGTTTTTCAAGCTCATGCCCATGTCGAGAGATATGAAGTCTCCGACAAGTTCTTTAGCTGTAAGATGGAGGAGAATAGTTCTGTCAGTGAGCACATACTCAAAATGTCTGGGTTACACGGTCGTCTGACTTCACTTGGAGTCGAACTTCCGGATGATGATATAATTGACAGAATCCTCGAGTCTCTCCCACCAAGCTACAAAGGTTTTGTGCTTAACTACAACATGCAAGGGATGGAGAAGACCATTCCCGAGTTGTACTCGATGCTCAAGTATGCAGAAGTAGAAATCAAGAAAGAGCATCAAGTGTTGATGGTCAACAAGACCACTAGTTTCAAGAAGGGCAAGGGTAAGAAGAACTTCAAGAAAGACGGCAAAGCTGTTGCCGCGCCCGGTAAGCCAGATGCCGGGAAGAAGAAAAGGAATGGACCCACGCCTGAGACTGAGTGCTTCTATTGCAAGGGAAAGGGTCACTGGAAGCGGAACTGCCCCAAATACTTAGCGGACAAGAAGGCCGGCAACGTTAAAGGTATATGTGATATACATGTTATTGATGTGTACCTTACCAGCGCTCGTAGTAGCTCCTGGGTATTTGATACCGGTGCTGTTGCTCACATTTGCAACTCAAAGTAGGAACTGCGGAATAAGCGGAGACTGGCCAAGGACGAGGTGACGATGCGCGTCGAGAATGGTTCAAAGGTCGATGTGATCGCCGTCGGCACGCTACCTCTACATCTACCGTCGGGATTAGTCTTAAACCTTAATAATTGTTATTTAGTACCAGCTTTAAGCATGAACATTGTATCAGGGTCTTGCTTAATGCGAGACGGCTACTCATTTAAGTCAGAGAATAATAGTTGTTCTATTTATATGAGTGATATGTTTTATGGTCATTCTCCGCTGGTGAATGGTTTATTCTTGATGAATCTCGATCGTGATGTTACACATATTCATAGTGTGAGTACCAAAAGATGTAAAGTTGATAATGATAGTCCCGCATACTTGTGGCACTGTCGCCTTGGTCATATCGGCGTTAAGCGCATGAAGAAGCTCCATAGTGATGGACTATTAGAATCTCTTGACTTTGAATCATTTGACACATGCGAACCGTGCCTCATGGGCAAGATGACTAAGACTCCATTCTCAGGAATAATGGAGAGAGCAACCGACTTATTGGAAATAATACATACTGATGTGTGTGGTCCAATGAACGTTGAAGCTCGCGGTGGCTATCGCTATGTTCTCACTCTCACCGATGATTTGAGTAGGTATGGGTATATCTACTTGATGAAGCACAAATCTGAGACATTTGAAAAGTTCAAGGAATTTCAGAGTGAGGTCGAGAATCAACGTGACAGAAAAATCAAGTGTCTACGATATGATCGTGGAGGAGAATATTTGAGTCATGAGTTTGGCACACACCTAAGGAAGTGTGGAATCGTTTCACAATTGACGCCGCCTGGCACACCGCAACGCAACGGAGTGTCTGAACGCCGTAATCGCACTTTATTAGATATGGTACAATCTATGATGTCTCTTACCGACTTACCGCTATCATTTTGGGGATATGCATTAGAAACTGTAGCATTCACTTTAAATAGGGCACCGTCTAAATCCGTTGAGACGACACCGTATGAACTATGGTTTGGCAAGAAACCTAAGTTGTCGTTTCTTAAAGTTTGGGGCTGCGATGCTTATGTGAAGAAACTTCAACCAGAAAAGCTCGAACAAAATGCGTATTCATAGGATACCCTAAGGAAACTATTGGGTATACCTTCTATCTTAGATCCAAAGGTAAATTCTTTGTTGCCAAGAACGGATCCTTTCTAGAGAAAGAGTTTCTCTATAAAGAAGTAAGTGGGAGGAAGGTAGAACTTGATGAGGTAATTACACCCCCTCTCGAACAGGATAGTAGCACAGCGCGGGAAGTTGTTCCTGTGGCGCCTACACCAACTAAAGAGGAAGTTATTGATAATGATCATGAAGCTTCGGATCAAGTTACTACTGAACCGCGAAGGTCCACGAGGGCACGCTCCGCACCAGAGTGGTACGGCAACCCTGTGACGGAAATCATGTTGTTAGACCACGGTGAACCTTCGAACTATGAAGAAGCGATGGCGGGCCCGGATTCCAACAAATGGCTTGAAGCTATGAAACCCGAGATAGGATCCATGTATGAGAACAAAGTATGGACTTTGGTGGACTTACCCGATGACCGGCGAGCCATAGAAAATAAATGGATCTTCAAGAAGAAGACTGATGCAAACGGTAATGTAACCGTTTATAAAGCTCGACTTGTCGCAAAGGTTTTTCGACAAATTCAAGGAGTTGACTACGAAGAGACTTTCTCTCCCGTAGCGAAGCTGAAATCAGTCCGAATCATGTTAGCAATTGCCGCCTTTTATGATTATGAAATTTGGCAAATGGACGTCAAAACAGCGTTCCTTAACGGGAACCTTAAGGAAGAGTTGTATATGATGCAACCAGAAGGTTTTGTCGACCCTAAGGGTGCTAACAAAGTGTGCAAGCTCCAGCGCTCCATCTATGGGCTGGTGCAAGCATCTCGGAGTTGGAACATTCGCTTTAATGAGTTGATTAAAGCGTTTGGGTTCATACAGGTTTACGAAGAAGCCTGTCTGTACAAGAAAGTGAGTGGGAGCTCTGTAGCTTTCCTCATACTGTATGTGGATGACATATTATTGATGGGGAATAATATAGAGATGTTGGAGAGCATAAAGGCCTATTTGAACAAGAGTTTTTCAATGAAGGACCTTGGAGAAGTTGCATACATATTAGGCATCAAGATCTATAGAGATAGATCAAGACGCCTCATAGGTCTTTCGCAAAGTACATACCTTGACAAGATATTGAAGAAGTTCAATATGGAAAACTCAAAGAAAGGATTCTTGCCAGTTTTGCAAGGTATGAGATTGAGTAAGACTCAGTCACCGACCACGGCAGCAGATAGAGAGAAGATGAGTTCTGTCCCCTACGCTTCAGCCGTAGGCTCTCTAATGTATGCCATGCTGTGTACCAGACCTGATATAAACCTTGCCATAAGTTTGGTAGGGAGGTACCAAAGTAATCCCGGTATGGAACACTGGTCAGCAGTCAAGAATATCCTTAAGTACCTGAAAAGGACTAAAATGTTTCTCATTTATGAAGGTGACGAAGAGCTCGTCGTAAAGGGTTACGCCGACGCTAGCTTTGACACAGATCCGGATGACTCTAAGTCACAAGACGGATATGTATATGTTTTGAATGGTGGGGCAGTGAGCTGGTGCAGCAGCAAGCAAGAAGTCGTGGCAGCATCTACATGTGAAGTGGAGTACATAGCTTCTTCAGAAGTGGCTCATGAAGGAATTTGGATGAAGGAGCTCATCACCGACCTTGGAGTGGTTCCAAGCGCGTCGGGTCCAATGACACTCTTCTGTGATAACACTGGGGCCATTGCCATAGCCAAGGAGCCCAGGTTTCACCGGAAGACGAAGCACATCAAACGCCGCTACAACTCCATCCAGGACCATGTCCAGAGTGGAGTAATAGATACTTGTAAAGTACACACAGATCTGAATATTGCAGACCCGTTGACTAAACCTCTTCCACGAGCAAAACATGATCAACACCATACTGCTATGGGTGTTCGATACATCACAATGTAACTAGATTATTGAGTCTAGTGCAAGTGGGAGACTGTTGGAAATATTCCCTAGAGGCAATAATAAAATGGTTATTATCATATTTCCTTGTTCATGATAATCGTCTATTGTTCATGCTATAATTGTATTAACAGGAAACACTAATACATGTGTGAATAAATAGATCACAATGTGTCCCTAGCAAGCCTCTAGTTAGCTAGCTCGTTAGTCAATAGATGATCATGGTTTCCTGATCATGGGCATTAGATGTCATTGATGACGGGATCACATCATTGGAGAATGATGTTATGGACAAGACCCAATCCTAAGCATAGCACTAGATCGTATTGTTCGTATGCTAAAGCTTTTCTAATGTCAAGTGTCTTTTCCTTCGACCGTGAGATTGTGCAACTCCCGGATACCCTAGGAGTGCTTTGGGTGTATCAAATGTCACAACGTAACTGGGTGACTATAAAGGTGCACTACGGGTATCTATGAAAGTGTCTGTTGGGTTGGTACGAATCGAGATCGGGATTTGTCACTCCGTGTGACGGAGAGGTATCTCTGGGCCCACTCGGTAGAACATCATCATGAGCTCAATGTGACTAAGGAGTTAGTCACATGATGACGTGCTACGGAACGAGTAAAGAGACTTACCGGTAACGAGATTTAACAAGGTATAGGTATACCGACGATCGAATCTCGGGCAAGTTCTATAGCGACACACAAAGGGAATCGTATACGGAATTGATTGAATCCTTGACATCGTGGTTCATCCGATGAGATCATCGTGGAGCAAGTGGGATCCACCATGGGTATCCAGACCCCGCTAATGGTTATTGGCCGGAGAGGCGTCTCGGTCATGTCTGCCTGTCTCCCGAACCCGTAGGGTCTACACACTTAAGGTTCGATGACGCTAGGGTTATAGGGAATTGTTATACGAGGTTACCGAAAGTTGTTCGGAGTCCCGGATGACATCCCGGATGTCACGAGGAGCTCCGGAATGGTCCGGAGGTAAATATTGATATATAGGACGGATGGTTTTGGACACCGGAAGTGTTTCGGGCGTCACCGGTAACGTACGGGGACAACCGGGACCACCGGAGGTGGCCCCGGGGTCCACCGAAGGGGGGCAACGACCCCAAAAGGCTAGATGGGCCTAGTGCGGGAGGGAACCAGCCCCTAGGTGGGCTGGTGCGCCTCCCACACCCAGCCCAATGCGCAAGTGGTGGGGAGAGGGGGCAACCCTAGGCACAGGTGGGCCTTAGGCCCACCGGGTGGTGCGCCACCCCCTCCCACCCTAGCCGCCCCCCCCCCTTTCCCATCTGGTGTCTGCCGCACCACCTAGGGGGGAACCCTAGGGGTGGCGCAACCCCCTCCCCCTCCTCCTATAAATAGAGAGGGGTTTTGGCCCTTGGGAGATAGACTTCTCCCTCTCCCTCGGCGCAGCCCTGCCCTTCTTCCTCCTCCTCTGTGCCGGTGCTTGGCGAAGCCCTGCCAGGAGACCTCGTCTCTCCATAGACACCACGCCGTCGTGCTGCTGGAGTCTTCCCCAACCTCTCCCTCCTCCTTGCTGGATCAAGGTGCGGGAGACGTCACCGGGCTGCATGTGTGTTGAACGCGGAGGTGTCGTAGTTCGGCACTAGATCGGAATCGCTGCGAGTACGACTCCATCAACCGCTTTATAGCAACGCTTCCGCTTAGCGATCTTCAAAGGTACGAAGATTCTCTTACCCCTCTCTCGTTGCAGGTGTCTCCATAGGAAGATCTGAATATTCGTAGGAAAATTTTGAATTTATGCTACATCACCCAACACCCTTGTGCTCATCACTGTAGCGAAGAAAAACACACTCGGTGGACTGAGGAGTCAGTTTGGTGTATTCTCCCGGGGCAAGAAGGACATATCATACACACCTAAACATACGGAGAGCTGAGTAGTCACGAGAACGACTAGTCAGACACTTCATAGGAACGCCGCCCTACAAAGCAGTCGATGGATGAATGTTGATGAGATAGGTGGATGCAGAAACAACCTCAACCCAAAAATGAGGTGGAAGAGAAGCGGCGATCATCAGTCCACGTATTGTCTCAAGTATATGACGATGCTTACGTTCCGCAACGCCATTCTGAGCATGGGCACCAGGACATGAGAACTGGGGAAGAGTACCCCGTTCCATGAGAAAGGCATGCAACAACTCGAAGATATACTCTCCAGGGGAGTCAGCATGAAAAGTACGAATAGGCGTGGAAAACTGGGTGTGAACCATGGACGCAAATCGTTTGTATAGAGAGAGAACCTTCCTATGAGATTTCATAAAGTATAGCCAAGTGTAGCGAGAGAAATCATCAATAAACATAGCAGAGTAGCGATGACCACCTTTCGAATCCAAGGGAGCAGAACCCCACACATCAGAATGAACTAAGTCAAAAGGACGCCGAGATACTGGCGCACTAGTAGGATAAGGTAATCGAGTTTGTTTGCCAAGTCTACAACCATTACAATGTAAATATACATCTCGAGAGACAGACCCTAAGACACCCCGATGCACCAACAACGACAAGTGGGGACCACATAGGTGACCAAGTCGATGATGCCACTTCTGGAAGGTCATAAAAGAGGAGGCATCAAGTGCATGAGAACTGGGAGAAGTGGTGGCAGCGGAAGGAACATGAAGCCATTCAACCTCCCAAAGACCCTCCGACTCACGGTGTTGAGGGTCAGCACCAACTAGAGCCTTGGCGCGAAGATCCTGAATAGAGCAAGAATCGGTATCAAGATTTACACGACAACCAGAAATAGTTAGTTGGGCAGTGGAGAAGAGGTTCATGGTAAGACAAGAACATGAGAAACACTAGGAATAGAAAAGGGACAGAGTGGAAAGGGTGCCACGACTAGCAAAAGGAAGGGGTGTGCCATCGGCAGTGAGAACATTAACAGGAGAATCAAGAGGCTGAAGAGAAGACAACACGGAAGAATCAGAAGACATATGAAAAGAAGCTCCAGAATTGAGAACCCACGAAGATGTACCTGACTATGTTGGTGCCGATGGTGATGGAGGGGTGGGACCAGTCACTGTTGTACCAGGACCCGTTGATGAAGAGCCAGAGGAAGTCAGGAGGCGCTTGAGGTGTATAATGTCGTGGTCAGTGAGTGACAGAGTCGAGGAAGATGCAGGAGTCCCACTAGAGGAAGAGCGCCTCTGGTCTCGCTATTTCTGGCGTCAATCATACTCTCGGTGACATCGCTTGGAGCAGTAGCCACAGAATGTATCACAGCGCGACCGTCCCTTCTCAGCATAAGGAGGGTGACCCAGCCCCCGTGTAGGTGTTGACAGGAGCGGTGGTGTAGTGGGACGAGAAGATGACACAGGAGCTCAGACAGCCAACACAGAAGGAACTGCAAACAACCCACCAGAACGAAGGCGGGTATCCTCAGCACGTAGCTCAGCAAGTACCTCTAGGAACACGGCCACGAGCAAGTAAGTGAGCACGATGATACATCTCCAATGTATCTATAATTTTTTTACTGTTCCATGCTATTATATTATATGTTTTTATGTTTTATATGCATCATTATGTTGTTTTATATTATTTTTGGACAAACCTATTAATCTAGAGCCTAGTGCTAGTTTCTGTTTTTTCCATGTTTTGAGTATTGCAGATAAGGAATATTAAACGGAGTCCAAATGGAATAAAATCTCCGGAATGATTTTTCTTGGACCAGAAGAAACCCAGAAGACTTGGAATAGGGGGAGGGCACCTTCCGGGAAGCCACAAGCCTGCAGGGCGCGCCCTAGGGGCGGGGTCTGGCTTGTGGGTCCCCTACAGGTCTCCTAACCCTATTCTTGAGCCTATAAATTCCCAAATAGTCCCCATTTGCAAAAAGAGCCACAAAAATACTTTTTCGCCGCCGGGAGCCTCTGTTTTCGTGAGATCCAATCTGGGAGCCTTTTTCGGTAATCTGCCGGAGAGGGAATTGATCACGGAGGGCATCTACATCAAATCCATTGCCCCTCCGATGATACGTGAGTAGTTCACCACAGACCTACGGGTCCATAGCTAGTAGCTAGATGGCTTCTTCTCTCTCTTTGATCTTCAATACCATGTTCTTCATGATCTTCATGGAGATCTATCCGATGTAATACTCTTTTGCGGTGTGTTTGTGGAGAACCGATGAATGTGAGTTTATGTTCAGATTATCTATGATTATTATTTGAATCTCTTCTGAATTCTTATATGCATGATTTCGTATCTTAGCAATTCTCTTTGAGTTATTGGTTTGGTTTGGCCAACTAGATTGGTAATTCTTGCAATGGGAGAAGTGCTTAGTTTTGGTTCAATCTTGCGGTGTCCTCACCGAGTGACATAGTAGGGGTAGCGAGTCATGTATTGTATTGTTGCCATCGAGGATAAAAATATGGGGTTTTCATCATATTGCTTGAGTTTATCCCTCTACATCATGTCATCTTACTTAATGCATTACTCTGTTCTTCATAAACTTAATACTCTAGATGCACGCAAGAGTCGGTTGATGTGGGGAGTAATAGTAGTAGATGTAGAATTGTTTCGGTCTACTTGACACGGACGTGATGACTACATGCATAATCATTGCCTTGGATATCTTCATAATTATTCACTTTTCTATCAATTGCTCGACAGTAATTTGTTCCCCCACCATATTATTTTCCTTTATGAGAGAAGCCTCTAGCAAAACCTATGGCCCCGGGGTCTATTTTCCATATTATACTTTCAGGTCTATAAACCAAAAATACCAAAAATATCTTGCTGCAATTTATTTACTTTTGTTTCCGCAATCTTTTATATCTATCTCTATCAGATCTCATCCTTGCAAATAACTCCGAAGGGATTGACAACTCCCTTTTTAGCGTTGGGTGCAAGTGTTTGATTATTTGTGTAGGTACTACGATTGGGGCCTTGCTTGTTGCTCCTACTGGATTGATACCTTGGTTCTCAACAAACTGAGGGAAATACTTATCTACTTTGCTGCATCACCCCTTCCTCTTCAAGGGAAAACCAACGCAAGCTCAAGAAGTAGCACACGTCGAGGCTCAAACTTGGAACGGAGGAGAGATAAGAACTCACGGACACGCTGAAACTCCAAGTCGGACCACATAGTCTGGCAACAACGGCAAGTTCCACAAACATTTGTCTGAAGAGAGTCAAGCTGGCGCCAGATGGCAGAACTCTGTGTGTAGAACTGATCAACAGAAGAGTCACCTTGCTGAAGAGAGTGCTCCTGACGCACCACACATAGGTAGAGAGCATCACCACAGGGATGATAGCACTGACACAGATAAGACCACATTGCTGCAATGGTGCCAAGACCCATGAACTCCAAGGCAAACTAAGGGAGGACACGCACAGTGAGAGAAACAACAGCCTGAGCATCATCGTTGCACCAGTGAGTGTAAGCACAGAGATCATCTCGGTAGACAGAAAGAACATCTGAATAAGCTGATACATGTTGATCATAAGCATCGACCGCAACATCATCGAGAGCCTTGGATGCATCCCGATCAGCCTCGGAACAGCAGGGCATGGCGGACAGGGAAGCTCACAAGAGAGAATGCCCCACATTAGAAGACTGCGCATATGGATACGCATGAAGCCCACAAACTCAGCATAGTTGGTGCCATTGACGATCACTGAGCACCAAGAACAGCGACATAGCTTGAAGAAGACATGCCGATCTCCCTCTTTTTTTGACAGAGTCAACCCAAACCGATCCCGATCTGGATCAGGCCCGAGCGGAGAGCGGCAATGGCGGCAACGGCTACCATGCGAGCGCTAGACGGGAGCAGCCTTGGCTGGACGAGGGCTAGAGGCAGCCAACTTTGAGGCAGAGCAGGGGCGCTGACCAACCCGCAGATCCAGGCGCGGACGGGCACACGGGGGACGGCCGTGGCCGGACGATGGCTGGAGGCGGCCGACCGGCAACGGATCCTGGCGAGGCTGAGCGAGAGACGACGAGCCGACGACGGATCCGGGCGAGGCTGAACTGGAGACGGCGTGCCGGCGGCAGATCCGGGTGAGGTAGAGAGGGAAACGGCCTGCCGACAGCGGATCCTAGCAAGGCAGAGCAAGAGATGGCCTGTCGGCGGCGGATCCGGGTGAGGCCGAGAGGGAGACGGCCGGCGGCGAGCGACTATGGGCAGGGGGCGACCGGAGCTAGGAAGGGTGACTAAGAGTTGCGATGGCGGCGGGGGAGGTAGAGAACGCACAGAGCTGCAGCGTGCGGGAGGAAAACCGTGGTATCTGATACCATGTTAGAGAATGAGCAACTAACATTCACATGGGTCAAAGGCTAGTATATATACATTTGGTAAATTGCAAGAAACCCCTTATACAATTGGGATATATAGAAAAGGGGCTATACACATCTAACAATGTTTTTCTCTCCGCCCCTCTCTCTCTCTCTAGGGAGGCATATGCATTGTTATGAAAAAATGTAGGTTAATGTGTAATAGAATTGAAAGCAATGTCTTCCTCTCACTTAAAATTCATCTAGCTCATCTACTTCTAACTCTCCCATTGTTTCGACGACACACCTCTTCACTCCACAATGACATCTTCTCTATTTGCATCCTCCTCTGACTCGCAAACACTCTATAGTCCTTGAGAGGACATACATTTTATTATTTCTCTATTTGCATGCACATAAGAACTATTTAATTTAAAAAATGTTTTCTTTATGATTGCCTCTTTTATTAAATCGTAATGTCACATTAAGATGATACAAACATAATAAGTTTACACCTGACCCGTCCATAAGTAAGATTTACCTACACAAACACCCCCACACGTGACTAATAAGATGCATACGAGCATGGAAGATGGATCCATGGAGTAAACCACGAGACGTGTTTAGTAAAATCATCCTTGGGCTTCTGCTCCTAGCACTCGCACACCACAGATAAACAACAGTCAGAATTCACATAGATGAAGAATGCAACACAAATGGAGTTTCACGAACACTGGTGTGTTCTCTCCCCTAATTGTCCCACTCCTAATTTTCATTGGTGGGGCCGCCTCATTTAATTAAACATCAACCAATTAAATCCTAACCATCCCGTAAATCCCCTGTAAAAGCCCGTAAGTCCAACATTACTCATAAGTTTACACCTGATATCTTAGGTAAAATACATATCCACACATGACTAATAAGAGCATATAGAGTCGGACCCCTTAAACCCGTCTCAAACGTCCGTGCAAGCCGCCTGGGAAGGCCGCCTGGTCACTTGCCGGTCATAAAAAATCAACACAACCGGACACCTCAAACGGGTCTCAAACACCCGCTGATCGATACCCCTATATCCAGACCAAATATGGGGCGGTTATGTGGCAGCTTGGGCTCCCCTGGGACGCCCGCCATGTCGGCCTATCGGCATGGCCCCATCGCAAATTGCATCAAATCCACCTCGTAGAACAGCCAGGTCCATTTTCTATTTTGCTCTCTTCTTCCTCCTCGTGTCGCCCGTCAGGCAGATCTGCCGTTGCGCACGCTCCGCTGTCGTTCCTAACCTCTGCCCCGCCAACTCCGTTAGAGGACTCTTCTATCCCGTCCTCGCCGCGAAGGATGCGTCGCCGACCCGGAAGACACCGTGGTACGTCCAACAACTCTTTGGCTCTGCCTTGCGCTGGATGTTTTGGACACAATATCTGACCGGATTTTTTGGTTAATTTTTTAGGGGAAATGATGGATTGTGATGAACTGATTGAACATGAGTTCTTATATTCATCGGATTTAGACAAAGAAGTGGACATGATCATGCTCATGACCATGCAAGAGGAAATGGACCGACAAGTGGAGCATATTCTTAATTTCAAAGGCTCAATCAAAGGAAGAAGAGTGATCAATCACGGTAGGGTATCCGGAGCAAAGCTACCACACAAAGATTACTTTGCTCCAAACCCAATTTTTTTAGATGATCCAGGGGTTTTGTCTTCCTTTTCGCATGTGAAAACCATTGTCTTTGTGCATTGTGGGGGCAGCGGAGGCACACAATAACTACTTCAAGCTGACAAGGGATTGCTGCGGTTAACTGTCTTTCTCTGCCAAATAGAAGTGCACGACTGCTTTGAGAATGCTCGCACTTGATACTGCGACAGATGACGTTGGTGAGATGGTCGGGATGGGGGAGAGCACATGCGTGAATACTACTATCAAGTTTGCCCGTGTTGTGGTCCAGTTGTTTGGAACAGAGTAGCTCAGAGAACCAAATGTGGAGGACACGAAGAAGTTGTTGGCCATTAAAGAGGCAAGAGGATTTTCAGGATGCTCGGGTCAATTGATTGCATGCATTGGCAGTGGAAAAATTATCCCAAAGATTTGCGAAGAATGTATCAAGGTCATACCACCATCATACTAGAAGCGGTGGCATCATATGACTTATGGATTTGACATGATTTCTTTGGAATGTCAGGTTCTCACAACGACGTCAACGTGCTTCAACGATCTCCGGTGTTCACGAGGCTTTGCAACCGGGAATCACATCCGTGCAACTACACCGTAAACGACCGAGACTACAACATGGGATAATATCTTGTCGATGACATATATCCTCAGTGGGTTGCATTTGTGAAGACCATATGCGAACCATATGAAAACAAACAAAAGCACTTCGCAACAATGCATGAAGCAGCTAGGTAGGATGTGAAGAGGGCATTCGGAGTGCTGCAAG
This sequence comes from Hordeum vulgare subsp. vulgare, assembly GCF_904849725.1. Classification (NCBI taxonomy): domain Eukaryota; kingdom Viridiplantae; phylum Streptophyta; class Magnoliopsida; order Poales; family Poaceae; genus Hordeum; species Hordeum vulgare. The sequence goes on along the minus strand of NC_058521.1, from coordinate 493,118,398 downwards.
CGCGTTGGGAAATTGTCTGTGGGGCCGCAGTGATGTGGGAATCAAAAACTTTGTGGGAGTGATTTCTAACACGTGGATAACAAGTTGAAATTCTGAAAGATCAAGATGTAGTTCAGCTTATGAACTTTCTGCAGATTCGTCAGAATCTCCGAGATCATCACGTGCACGCGCAACTAGTCAATGATGTGATGGAGCATATATGGACCCATAATGGAACTCAAAGAAGAGATGATTGATTGTGCACTTCAAATAAATTTGACGTAAACATTATTCATGTTTGATGCCAACATTTGTTATTTTTGTGTGACATCTAGTTTGTGTTCGACGTGCATAATTTTGCATGAATTTAAGAGTCCGGATATGAGATATGTGGATGGAGGGAACGACATATAAGGGATCATTTTAAATACGTCCGCGGATGTATAGAGTGGCGAATTTTGCCCAACCCGAGTGTAGATGCTCTAAGATGCGTGTGGGGAAGGAGGATCGATCCGTAGAGTAAATCGATCATAAGTAGAATTAAATGTCGATGAAAAATGAACCACTAATGGAGAAATGTTCACCAGTAGATAACATGTAGCGAAGAGGAGTTTGTATTATTAAAATCAAATTATTCATATGTAGCCAAATCGACCAAACTAAAGTTGCCGCTCTCACCCAGAGCAGAATGCCATGCCAGGTTGCCGTCCTCGTATCTTTTGTCCTGTAACAGTTGGCTGATTTTCATTTAGAATCAACCATAAATTAGGGTGATTTATAGCTCGTACCATTGCTGGAGCAAATTGGCTCAAGGCTTCAATTCCACACGCAAGCAACAATTAAAGGAGATCCGATCCTGGCAAAGAGTCAGCTAGCTAGCTCCTGTACCCATATTATTGCGTTGCTAATAAAAGATACGCAGACAAAATCTAGATTAAATCGATGCTTCTATGTTTGTTGGAGTAGGTGCCAAGAGTCAAGACAAAGGACAGCTACTATCAAGCTTATATTGTGGTGATCTACCATTCTCTGCCCGGTACCACTCAGTGGGCACACTCTTTCTGTGTACTTTCAAGTAGCTGTTCTAAGCTTCGGAACAAAAAAGAGTAGATGTACCAACCACTGGTCCAATAACTCAAGGTAGCAAGCAGTTTAAGCTCATCAGGGTCCTCTTCGGTTAATAGATAAATAGGACGAAAACCATTATGACTGGAAAATTTTCTTTTAGTGGTACTATTTATACAAAAAAAATGCGAGAATACAGATAAATTGGACGTAAAACATTATGAGTGGAAACTTTTCCTTTAGTAGTACTATTTATACAAAAAAAATGTGAGAATACTATTTATACATTTGATCAAAAGAATGAAGCAAATGAAAAAGGGTAAAAAAATCCTGTGATCTCAGATTCAAAAGAAAATTACATCGCTTCTACAGTCAACTTGTATCTTTTCTTCCCGCCAAAAGAAAAACAAACTAAGGGCCGCCTCTACCGGCGACGAATACAAATAGATGTGGGAGAGAGACACGGGGATGCGAGCATGACGACGACAACCGTATATGAGCCTCAATGAGCAGTGGATCTGCCCCCGGGCTACGCGTGCGCCTTCTAGTCCTGCCTTCGGGTGCGGTGGTTGTGGAGGCACCGGTTACCACCTCCAATGTGTGTCGTCGCCGCAGGATTCGTGGCCACGGTAATGATTTGGGGGAGAAAATGAGGGGAGAATGAGAGAGAGGCCGATAGATAGGGGAAGGGGTTTTCAAGAGAGGGGAATGGCTCGAAATTCAAAATTGCCGCCCCACTACATCTTTCGTTCCACACCGTCGAAGAAACCTACACAATCTATGACATGTGGCCCCCACTACCACGGTGCGAAAGTGCGACACGAAGTGAGCGGACCAGGTCGGCGACACTTGAGTCGGACCAGGAATCTGACCAGGAACACCTGGAGTTGTACGACGCACGTTCTGGGTTGATCGAGTAGTCGAGCCGCGGGCGCTCGTTTCAGCAAGATAGTGCGCACGCACTTTCTAGCATTTAGGAAAAAATAAGGAAAAAGTTTATTTTAAACCTTGAATTTGTAGAGGTTGGACGAATTAAACCCCTAAATTAAAATCCCGGTCGATTGCACCCTTAACTATGCAATCCCGGTCTAAATCAAACCCCGACATCGTTTTAGATAAAAAAACGCTGAAGTGGCAAGGATTCGCTTGATGCGCCGGCCCGTTATAGTTTTTTTCGTCCAAAACAAAAATTGCAAAGGGCACACATCGTTGTGTCCGCCGGAATGGGCCGGCCCATGGACACATAAACGTCTAAATGTTGTACCGCAAAAAACCATCCAAGAATTTGCGCATCGCGGGAATCAAACTCAGGCCGCACAAATCCTGCACTACAACGCTACCACTGTACCATTCAAATGCTAGAGATTGTATGCAGCGCACACTACTTAAGAACATCTCTAACGGCGCCATTTGAATTAAAACAAGTTCACTAATTTTGAAAATTAAAAATCACTAATTGACTGGACCAGTTGACTGTTCAATATATTTGTGTATGTCTTTTGAAAATCAGGAATTAAAAATATAATTTTAAAATAAATTCACGGATTAAAAAAGGCTGATAAAATTTAAAAGAAAAACTCAAAAAGATGGAAAAAGCTCATGGATATTCAAAAAAAGTTCATCAATTTTGGAACAATTGTTTCAAACTACTCGTGATTTCTCCTCGCCATTTCGTCACTCTTTTTAAAATTCGTTAATTTGTTCAAATGCATGAACTTTTTCCCAAATTCGTGAACATTTTCTTATTTCCCTGAACTATTTCAAATTTATGAGAATCGGTTTTTTGTTTCGAGAAAAGTCTGAGAATTAGTTGCTGGGCTCGAAGTGGACAGTGAACTAGGCGGACCCAGACCTTTCCTACACACGCAGCACAACCAACCCCGGCCCGTTGTCTAAAAAAACAATTCCGGACATCCTTTCCAATCCCGGTTTGATAAATAATTTCAGGGTTCGATTTAGACCGGATCTGCATAGTTTAGGGTGCAATCAATAGGGATTTTGATTTTGAAATTCATTTTGCCGAACCTTAGGAGTTCATGAGTTAAAATGGACTTTTTCTTAAAAATAATGGAGCTTCACAGGAGAAAAACAACCTTACCGGAAGCAACTTCAGTGCAATGTTACACCAGTACCGATCCAGGTTAATTCAGCTTCTCTGGCTTCTTTCGGAGCCATAGCTAGTAGCAGGACTCAAGCGTGAGCTGCGTCCAAGGACCCCTATAGCCTCTTGCAATCCAGCAGACAGCGGTCTCTATTCTGAACCCAGGCAGAAACAAGATGGAGCACCAAAGGTGGCTAAAGAATCCAGCAGAGAGGGCACATGTGCACCCTGCAAACAGATCAGAAACGAACAGCCTGAAAGCACATGAAATGGGGCGGCGGCATAACGCACAGCCGCCTAGGCATCCATTCTCTGAAACTTCAGTACGCGTCCATTGTCTGAAACTTCGGCATATTCCTTCCAGTCAGGCAGTCACTGATGGGATGCAATGATGGCGGTTTACTTCCGTTCTCTTCGTTACAAGCCTGGATAAGTACACCTAAAGCCTTGTTTACGACAGGGGGCTTTGGTTTGTTGGTATTTGATCTAAGGCCCAACGGGCTTTAGAGAAAAGAAAGAAAGAAAGAAAAAAAGCCAAAGGATAAACACAAAGTAACGTAAAAGAGAGGGCCACGATCCAACGAGCGTTCCCTCGTCACAACAGAAGCGCCCTGATCGGAGGCACCCTAACCAACGTGGTTTTGGTCCCCTGTCGCCAGCGCACATAAAAGGGTGAGGAGCAGCCGGCACCTGCGTGCGAGATATTATTCACGTACGGTCTACTACTGCTCCCTACATCCCTAAAACCCTATCCGACCTGGGGAGCGCTGCACGACGGAAAGATCATCACCAAGCTCTGCCCCTGTTCCAGGGCAGTGCCGGTGGCGCCCGGAGGGACGCCCCTTCCCGCCACGACCGTTATCTGGTTCATGATTATTGGCGTTTTAATGCCACGAGACAGTGCTAATTATCTCAAAAATGGTTAAATCACGTCTGATTAATGTGTTTATGCCACGCTTTCGCTTTAAGTTTTGCACTTTAGGCACTGTTTCCGAATCATGATTAAGAAAATAGAAGGAGGGGACTCAAATGTGTCAAAGAAATCAAGCAATTTCCCCTTTTCTAAAACCCTAGATTTTTCCCCATTTTTTGTTCATGTCAAAATTCCAAATCAGAGGCAAAAGAATTGGAATTTGGGGTAAAATGGTTTGGGTCTCACCAAAATGACGCCGCTCCGGTGCTTCCCCTTACGGATTCCATCGTCGGCGACGCCGTCGTCTCTCCGGACGACGCGCGGAAAGAGCCGCGCCCATGGACGCGCGGGTTGGCAGGGCTGCCTCCGCCCCCCAAGTAGCACCCGCCATCGTCTTCATGGTGCAAGAAAGCATCGGCAGCCGCCGGCGAACATGCGTCACCGGAGCCACGCTCGACGAAGGAGCACGCGGGACGAAATCCCCTGCATGCTGCCCCGGCGAGCGCAGCTGCCGCGTCGCCCTCTCTGGCGTGATTGCCGCCGCCGCCGTGCGGGCACTCCTCGCCGGCGCCCCCCGTGGCCGCGGTTCGCCGTTGCCGTCGCGGACGAGCTCTGCTCGGGGGAGTGAGGCAGATCGGGGGAAATGGATTTGGGGCTAGGGTTTTCCCCCTGTCCCGGTTTTCTCTCCACCACAGCAAATCGGCACCGTTCGCTCGATCGGACAGACCAGCTGGAGCGGTGCTCCGAGCTGGGCTTTTTCGGCCTGTTAACAGGCCACTTTTAGTGGCCGGGCTTGAAATTTAATGGGTTGTCGTGAGTTTTAAAGCTTCTGCTCATTTTTTTTATTCAGTTCATTTTCTGAAGTTGTTCCAAAATTTTTTTTGCACTGTTATAAATAGAAAATTAACAGAAGAATAATGTTGACTAATTATGTTTAAGTTTTCTGAATAAAATGGAACCAACGAAGAGATTTTATTTGGAAAACTTTTATGAAAATAATGTTTATGTCATTTTGGCATATTAATGTGATGTTTTCTTTTTTAATACAACCAACGTTGTTTTACAATTCTGATTCATATATATTTTATTTTATGTTAATTCCTTATTATTTTCTGCCCAACGGTGATATAATTTGGAATTAAATTTTGCATGAAAATTGATCAACCAAGGTAGGTTAATTTTTCTGCAATTTAATTTAGTTATGATGTTCTTTCCCTTTACTTATGATATTTTGAAATTATGACAGCTTCCGGTCCTCGTGGTTTCGAAAACATCGAGCCACTAACAGGAAACAACTTCCAAAGATGGAAGGACTCGTTGCTATTGCACTTGGGTTGGCATGAGGTTGACCTCGCGCTTAGAGAAAGTAAACCAGAGGAACCTCCAAAGGGTGCCACTGGGTATGCTGAGCTTAAGAAAGCCTATGACACTAAAGTTGAGCAGTGGGAGAGGTCGAACAGAATGGCACTCCTAATTATGAACTTCTCCATCTCAACTGAGATTAAAGGGGCTATTCCCACTAAAGAAAATGCCGCCGAATATTTGAAATCGGTGGAAGAACAATTTAAGGGCTCAGAGAAAGTGTATGCTGATGAGCTTTTACACAAGCTGCTTGCAAAATATGATGGGCAAGGAAGTGTGAGGGAACACATAGTAAGTATGAGCAATGTTGCGGCAAAGCTTAAAACCATGAAGTGTGACTTGAACGAAGAGCTTCTTGTGCTCCTTTTTTTTAGGTCACTACCCTCACAGTTCAATCCATTTAAGATAAATTATAACTCTCTTGAAACTAAATGGAAGCTACCTGAGCTCATTGCACATTGTGTTCAGGAGGAAGAGAGAATGAAAAGTGAACAAAAGGATCAAGTTTTCCATGTTAACTCTGGAAAAAGGAAGCAGGAAAACAATGCTCCTCGCAATAATGTGCCCAACAAAAAGCAGTTTTTCAAAAAGACTCCTCCAAAACCTAAGCAATTCAATGAGGCAAGCTGTTCACGTCCCGCTCCTCCAGCGGCTGCTCCACTCAATCTCAAGAATGCCGCTGGAAAAATGATTTGCAACTTTTGCAAAGAGCCTGGTCATGTCAAGGCTGACTGTCCTGGTTTTCTCAAGTGGCTGAATAAAAAAGGTAAAGATGAGATCATTCTCGTAGATGAATCTCTATATGTTGATTTTTCTGAATCTACATGGTGGATTGACTCAGGAGCGACTGTGCATGTCGCTAATTCCTTGCAGGGATTCCATACAAGTCATACCCTAAGAAGGGGTTCAAGAAGACTTAATGTCGCAAATGGAAAGGAAGCTGAAGTTGAAGCTGTGGGCTCTCTCACCTTGAAGTTGCACACTGGTTTCCTACTTCATCTCAAGGACGTACTTTATGTACCTACATTAAGTAGGAATTTGATTTCAGTTTCATGTTTAGATGATTATGGATTTCATTGCTCTTTCGGGAAGAAACAATGTTTTTTAAAATATTGTAATAAGGATGTTGGTCTCGCCGTTCGACGAGGCAAACTTTATATGTTGAATCTTTTCGAATATCCTATATGTGTGAATCTCTGTGAGCTGAATATGAATGTATGCAATCATGAAAAAAATGGGAGAAGTACCAATCCTTCTTCGAAATTGTGGCACCGTCGCTTAGGGCACATTTCGAGGGGGAGAATGGAACGATTGCTTAAAGTAGAAATACTTCCTCCAGTCGATTTCTCTGACGCGGGCAATTGCATTGACTGCATTAAGGGAAAGTATGTAAAAACAATTAAGAAAGGAGCAGTAAGAGCCACAAGGGTCCTTGAACTTATACATACTGATATATGTGGACCTTTTAACGTAAAATCTGTGGATGGTTTTGATTCTTTCATTACCTTCACGGATGATTTCTCTCGCTATGGCTATATTTACCCCATATGTGATCGGTCCGAAGCTTTGGACAAATTTAAGATTTATAAAGCATAGGTTGAAAACCAACTCGATCTAAAGATCAAGGTAGTATGATCTGATCGCGGGGGAGAATATTATGGCAGGCATGCTCCTTATGGGCAAATTCCAGGACCGTTTGCTAAACATCTTGCTGAAAATGGAATTATTGCCCAATATTCAATGCCCGGTGAACCTCAGCAAAATGGTGTAGCTGAGCGTCGCAACCGCACCTTGATGGATATGGTACGATGCATGCTTAGTAATGCAAGCTTACCAGTAAACCTTTGGATGGAGGCATTGAAAACAGCTGCACACATCCTGAATCTTGCTCCAACTAAGTCAGCACCGAGCACACCTTATGAGATGTGGACGGGAAAGAAACCGAGCATGAATTACTTGCGTGTGTGGGGCTGCCCAGCTGAAGCTAAAGTATTCAATCCACAAATTAAGAAGTTGGACCCAAAGACAATTAGTTGTTTTTTCATTGGGTACCCTCATAGAGGAAAAGGATACCGTTTTTATTGCCCAGGTCACACCACCAAGTTTGTGGAAACCAGGCAAGCGGTATTTTTTGAGGATAATGAAGTCACTGAGGTTAGGGCAATTGATCTTGAGGAGAAGCAGGTGTATGTCCCATCCCCGACTATCCGAGAGAGCTTTATCCCTATGACTATCACGCGCGAGACACCGGCTGGTGATCCCAAACCTGAAGTGGATCCTCAATCTGACGAGGAGCCTCAGCATAATGAAGATCCTCCTCAGGACGAGGACTCCCAACCAAATGATGATCCTCAACCTACTGTTAATCCTCAACCTTCTCGGGCAAGAAGAAACACGCATACTAATGAGCCCGTGAGAAGATCGCAACGAGATAAGAAAAAGGCCATCCCAAATGATTATGTCACTTTCATGTGTGAGGATGAAAATGACATCGGGAAGGCACAAGATCCGACCTCATATAAAGAAGCCACTAAAAGTGAAGACGTGTCCAAATGGATGGTTGACATGGAAGATGAATTGAAATCTATGAGCTCGAATGATGTTTGGGACTTAACAGAAGTTCCCGATGGAGCCAAAAGGGTAGGCTGCAAATGGGTCTACAAAACCAAATATGACTCCAAAGGGAACGTTGAAAGGTTCAAAGCGAGACTTGTAGCAAAGGGTTTTACACAGAGAGAAGGGATCTACTATAAGGAAACCTTCTCACCTGTCTCGGCAAAGGACTCCTTCAGAATAGTCATGGCACTTGTAGCTCATTATGATTTAGAGCTGCATCAAATGGATGTCAAGACGACATTTTTGAATGGTGACTTAAAAGAAGAAGTCTACATGACTCAACCTGAAGGTTTTTTCATGGAAGGAAAAGAACATATGGCATGTCGTTTAAAGAAATCCATATATGGCTTGAAGCAGGCTTCAAGACAGTGGTACCTAAAGTTCGACAAGGTTATTAGAACTTTTGGTTTTAAAGAAAATGAAGTGGACAACTTCATATACGTCAAGTTCAAAGGCAGTAGGTTCACAATTCTAGTCCTATATGTGGATGACATTCTGTTGGCTTGCAGTGATAAAGATATGCTGCAAGAGACCAAGAGATTTTTGTCCTCGAATTTTGACATGAAGGATCTCGGTGAAGCCTCGTATGTCCTTGGCATTGAGATTCATCGAGATAGGTCCAATGGAACAATAGGACTATCACAGAAGGCATACCTTGAGAAAGTACTAAAGAAATACAATATGCATAAGTGCTCTTCTACACCTGCCCCCATAGCCAAGGGTGATAAGTTTGGGACATTCCAATGTCCAAGGAACCAAAATGAAACTGATCAGATGAAGTCGGTTCCCTATGCTTCGGCTGTCGGAAGCATCATGTATGCTCAAGTGTGTACACGCCCTGACTTAGCTTTCGTAACCGGGATGCTTGGCAGATTCCAATCTAATCCAGGACCGGACCACTGGAAGGCCGCAAAGAAAGTCTTGCGTTATATGCAAGGTACTAAAGATTTCATGCTTACATATAAGAAGTCTGATAACCTGGAAGTTATTGGTTACTCAGACTCTGATCTTGCCGGGTGTGTGGATAGCAAGAAATCCACGTCAGGTTATATAATCACACTCGCCGGTGGAGCCATATCGTGGAAAAGCTCCAAGCAAACGATAGTTGCCTCATCTACGATGCAGGCAGAGTTCATAGCATGTTTTGAGGCCACTGGGCAGGCTATATGGCTAAAGAATTTTCTTCCCGGACTTAAGGTGGTTGACAGCATTTCCAAACCACTCACATTGTACTACGATAATGAACCCGCAGTTTTCTATGCCAATAACAACAAGTCAAGTGTTGCTGCCAGGCACATTGACCTAAAGTATCATGTTGTTCAACATAGAATCCATGATCAAACTGTTAATGTTAAGCATATCAGTACGACACGTATGCTTGCGGATCCGCTCACTAAAGGCTTACCACCCAATATATTTCGTGAGCATGTAGCCGGCATGGGATTATTGGAAGCCTCTTGATTCTGGAATAATGGGACCACTAATATAACCACTCCCCATTAAGTAATATGTATACCATTTCGAGATAGGACGAGTGCTATGAGTATGGCGGTTCAATGGCATTTCATTTGTCGTTGTAACACCTTGCTCTGGTATATCATTCCTATGGAGAATGGACGGAAGTTAATGAGCCTAACGATCAAGGGGGGGAATGTTGGTATTTGATCTAAGGCCCAACGGGCTGTAGAGAAAAGAAAGAAAGAAAGAAAAAAAGGCCAAAGGATAAACACAAAGTGACGTAAAAGAGAGGGCCACGATCCAACGAGCGTTCCCTCGTCACAACAGAAGCGCCCTGATCGGGGGCACCCTAACCAACGTGGCTTTGGTCCCCTGTCGCCAGCGCACATAAAAGGGTGGGGAGCAGCCAGCACCTACGTGCGAGATATTATTCACGTACGGTCTACCACTCCTCCCTACATCCCTAAAACCCTATCCGATCTTGGGGAACGCTGCACGACGGGAAGATCATCACCAAGCTCTGCCCCTGTTCCAGGGCAGTGCCGGTGGCGCCCGGAGGGACGCCGCTTCCCGCCACGACCTTCTACCCCGAGCGTGCATCACGCCTGCATCGAGCAGGCACGGGACATCGCATCGCCTACACCAATGGCCTCAACCATTGGTGGTAAGAACCAATCTCTCTCTCACTTATATTGTTTAGGTAGTCTAATTACTAGGCATAAGATCCAGTCATATGAATCCTACGGGATTAGACCTAACATGGTTTACATGCGTGCAAGCTTGTCTAGTGGGTCTAGTTGGTGGAGTCTTGTCGTCGTTCCCCCGCAAAAAGGAAAATATAAATCCTGAACTTCAGTTGCATCAGTGAAGTTCCAAGGTCGAATCAACCTTAGTTAATATCGAAATCTATTCCCCATTTTCCGGAGTAAGTTCGTTCGTAAAAAAGGCTAGGGCGCACAATCCACTGTCGATGGCTACAGTCGAGTGAGATAGATTGTTCCAGCGTATACGCATGAAGATGTTGCAGTTCATCTGCAGAAGCGGCGCATCAAAACGGGCGAAACGCCTCTGATGAAACGGTAATTCTGAAACCACCACACATGAGATCTGACAATATGAGTTTACCGGTGGTGCTAAGTCGCATACCACCGCATTCCTCGCCCACTCGTCCGTCTCCTTGCTTGACATAAAAACTGACTTCTGCATTTTTTTGTTAGAAAGTTTGCCTTGCTGTTATCCCTATAGCCCGCACAGTTGAATTTAAAGTTAAATGCCCCATTCATAAAAAAAGATTTAAATGCCCAGCAACAAAGAATAATCTGAAGTTAAATGTTGTGACAATACACTCCACAAATTGAACTCTTCATTTAGGATGTTTTAAATAGGGTTCATTGTGTTTTGAGAAGGAATAGGAGTCATCAGTGTGTGCATTATATAAGAAAATAGGATAAATCTTACTGGATTCAGATTTTCTATTTTCTTTATCATCATCCCAAAACAAGGTTAGCAGGGATTTTTTTTACACAAGCAGTAAGACAAGATGCATATCGAGAAAAAATGGCTCACGAAAGTTAGAGCAACTCCAATGTGCCAATGTAAATCACACTTTGGATTTGTAAGATAAAATGGCTCACGGAAGTTACTGTTCTACACAAGCAGTAAGATAAATCCAATCATAAGCAACCCCCCAACATCTTTTTCGTAATATCTATGTGGGTATTACTATTTGATATAGATTTGTACTTGATACTACTACCGGTGGTAACTTCTTAATGAGTCCCACTTTGGATGCTTTTAAAGCCATGAAAAATTTAGTTGAGTCTCTACCTATTACCATTAATGAAACTATTTTGATCATGGAACATTTTATGCAAAGGCTTGATGCTATTTAAAATAAAATGACTACTAAAGAACAAATTGAGGAGTTGGATAAGAAGATTCATAATCATATCACTTAATTTGCGTCACAAGTAGGAATTACTTTGAAACTTTTAAAAGAGAAAGATACAACTCTTGATGAAAGGGTAGAGAAAAGCTTGAATAGAATTGATAAAATGGAGGAAGTCATTGATAAAGTAGGTTCCGCTTTCACTCCCTTGAAAACTAATGCTAGTACCTCTCAAAATAAAAATCCCAAGTTCATATATGTTCCCAAGAGCATTAGTACCGCTCCTATCAAGAGAAACGAAGAGCTCAAAATGATTAGTGTGCATCCCAATTTTATAAACTTAATAAGAGACCCTATTTTAAGACTCCTATTATCCCTGAGAAGCATGGTTGTGTTATTGAGGAGCTTGATAAGGTGGATGATGAAACTTGAATCATATGCATTATGCCTATATACATGTGTGTGATAACATGATTATTGCTAATATAATGATTGTATTTTTATGTTTAAATTAGTGTTTGCGCCAAGTAAAGCCTTTGGGATGATGTGAATGATAAGTAGAATTGATACGGTGCAAAAACATAATCTTTGACGTCTAGTGTTGAATTTACTGGAACGTCTTTTTAATTTGAACTTTTTACACAATATTGCTATAGAAATTCCCGAGGTCTCCTAAGTTTTCTGAATTTTTGGAGTTATAGAAGTAGGGTGTCTTTGCCGATCACTACAAACTGTCCAGTTTTAAACATATTCTGTTTTTGCATGCATAGTTTGCTTGTTTTGATGATGCTACGCATTATATCGGAGGGTATAAGTCATGGAGTAGTTAGAATACATTATCTTATGAAAAAATAAAATGTGAATCAATTTATATCAGTACCTAATATTTATGATTCGCTTATCTTACTAACGGATCTCACGAGTATTCTATTGAGTTTTGTGTGCTGAAATTTTGAAGTTTTGGATGTTATCACGATGGATGAAAGAATAAGGAGCGGCAAGGGCATAAACTTGGGGATGCCCAAGGCACCCCAAGGTAATATTCTAGGAAAACTCAAGCGTCTAAGCTTGGGGGTGCCCCAGAAGGCATCCCCTCTTTCGTCTCAATCGATCGGTATGTCACTTGGACCTATATTTTTATTCATCACATGATATGAGTTTTGCCTAGAGAGTCATTTGCTTTAGTTTGCTTTTGTTTTAGTTTGCCACAATCATTATTTGCTGAACACACCTAACTGAGAGAGACACATATTCACTATGATTTGATAGAATACTATATGTGGTTCACTTATATCTTTTAAGCTTAGCAATTGCTCTAGTACTTCATTTATATCTTTTAGAGCACAATGACGTACATATTTTATAGAAATAATTGCACTTACATTCTTCACTTATATTTCTTTGAGAGTTAATCAACAATGATGGTAATTTGCATGGGTTATAAGACTAGTCCAAAATTAATAGATATTCAAGGAGTGCATAATCAAAACCACATGTGGCACATAAAAAAGATATTGTGGGTTAATGATTTTGATGTGGTAATATGAAAGGGCGTGAGTGCATGGTTGTCGGTTAGTAAAAATATCGATAGTTAAAGCATGTTAATTTGTTATTCATCTAAATATTGGTCATGTCATGGTGATGATGTGTGAGTATTCGTATTCCTAGTTGAAATCCTAGTGTTGTTTAGGTCGGGGACGCTCGATGGTTAACTCCTACCAACCTCCTCCCTAGGGGCATGAGAGTAGTACTTTGCTTCGAGAGAGCTAATAAATTTTTGCAATAAGCATGAGTTCTTTATGACTATTTTGAATCCATGAATATACGCACTCTCACCTCCACATATTTTGCTAGCCTCTTTGGTAACGTGCATTTCGCCTTCCCACCTAGGGGATCGGAGCATACTTCGCCGGTGCATCCAAACTCCATGATATGATATGCTCTGTTGCACATAAGTCACCTTACATCTTCCTCAAAGCAGCCACCATACCTACATATCATGACATTTTCATAGCCATTACGAGGTATATTGCCATGCAACTTCCACCATCGCATCATATGCCTTGTACACTCGTTGTCATATTTATTTGCATGATCATTTAGCTAACATGATATTTGTGGCAAAGCCACCGTTCATCATTATTATACATGTTATGCTAGATCATTGCACATCATGGTACACTATGAGAGGCATTCATATAGAGTCATATTATTAGTAGTTTTTTATATTGAGTTGTAAGTAAATAAAATTGTGGTGCTTTTAATTATTAGATCATTATCTTAGTGAGGAAAAGATGACGGAGACAATGATTCCCCCACAAGTCGGGATGAGACTCCGGACAAAAATAAAAAAAATGAAAAATAGAAAAAATAAAAAGAAAGAAAAAAACGAAAGAAAGAAAAATAAAAAAAGAAGAAAAAATAAAATATATGGGAGAAAAGAGAGAAGGACAGTGCTACTACCTCTTTTTCCACACTTGTGCCTCAAAGTGACACCTTGTTTTCATATATAGAGTCTCATGTTTTGTCACTTCCATATGTTAGTGGGAATTTTTCATTATAGAACTTGGTTTGTATAATTCGATGACGGGCTTCCTTAAATGCCCAAGATCTTCAGGAGCAAGCAAGTTGGATGCACACCCACTTAGCTTCACTCGAGCTTCATACACTTATAGTTCTAATGCATCCGTCGCATGGCAATACCTACTCCTCGCATTAATATATATTGATGGGCATTTCCATAGCCCGTTGATACCCCGAGTTGATGTGATACTTTTTTCTCCATGTTTACCCCTTTGTTACATACCTCCATATTCTATTCCACCTATATGCTATGGCCATGGTGTTGGGGAACGTCGCATGGGAAACAAAAATTTTCCTACGCGCACGAAGACCTATCATGGTGATGTCCATCTACGAGAGGGGATGAGTGATCTACGTACCCTTGTAGATCATACAGCAGAAGCGTTAGTGAACGCGGTTGATGTAGTGGAAAGTCCTCACGTCCCTCGATCCGCCCCGCGAACAATCCCGCGATCAGTCCCACGATCTAGTACCGAACGGACGGCACCTCCGCGTTCAGCACACGTACAGCTCGACGATGATCTCGGCCTTCTTGATCCAGCAAGAGAGACGGAGAGGTAGAAGAGTTCTCCGGCAGCGTGACGGCGCTCCGAGGTTGGTGATGACCTTGTCTCAGCAGGGCTCCGCCCGAGCTCCGCAGAAACGCAATCTAGAGGAAAAACCGTGGAGGTATGTGGTCGGGCTGCCGTGGAAAAGTCGTCTCAAATCAGCCCTAAAACCTCCGTATATATAGGTGGGAGGGAGGGGAGGAGGCAGCCTCAAAACCTAAAGGTTTGTCCGAAATTGGAGGTGGAGGAGTCCTACTCCAATCCTACTTGGAGTAGGATTCCACCTTCCCACTTGGAAACTCTTTCCACCTTGTGTTTTTCCTTCTCAAACCTTATGGGCCTTAGTGGGAACTTATTCCAGCCCACTAGGAGCTGGTTTATCTCTTCCCATAGCCCATGAGACCCCTTGGGGCGTGACACCCCTCCCGATGGTCCCCGGCACCCCTCCCGGCACTCCCGGTACACTACCGATGAGCCCGAAACCTTTCCGGTAATGCACGAAAACCTTCCGGTAACCAAATGAGGTCATCCTATATATCAATCTTCGTTTCCGGACCATTCCGGAAACCCTCGTGACGTCCGTGATCTCATCCGGGACTCCTAACAACATTCGGTAACCAACCATATAACTCAAATACGCATAAAACAACGTCGAACCTTAAGTGTGCAGACCCTGCGGGTTCGAGAACTATGTAGACATGACCCGAGAGACTCCTCGGTCAATATCCAATAGTGGGACCTGGATGCCCATATTGGATCCTACATATTCTACGAAGATCTTATCGTTTGAACCTCAGTGCCAAGGATTCATATAATCCCGTATGGCATTCCCTTTGTCCTTCGGTATGTTACTTGCCCGAGATTCGATCGTTAGTATCCGCATACCTATTTCAATCTCGTTTACCGGCAAGTCTCTTTACTCGTTCCGTAATACAAGATCCCGCAACTTACATTAAGTTACATTGCTTGCAAGGCTTGTGTGTGATGTTGTATTACCGAGTGGGCCCCGAGATACCTCTCCGTCACACGGAGTGACAAATCCCAGTCTCGATCTATACTAACTCAACGAACACCTTCGGAGATACCTGTAGAGCATCTTTGTAGTCACCCAGTTACGTTGCGACGTTTGATACACACAAAGCATTCCTCCGATGTCCGTGAGTTATATGATCTCATGGTCATAGGAACAAATACTTGACACGCAGAAAACAGTAGCAACAAAATGACACGATCAACATGCTACGTCTATTAGTTTGGGTCTAGTCCATCACATGATTCTCCTAATGATGTGATCCCGTTATCAAGTGACAACACTTGCCTATGGCCAGGAAACCTTGACCATCTTTGATGAACGAGCTAGTCAACTAGAGGCTCACTAGGGACAGTGTTTTGTCTATGTAGCCACACAAGTATTGTGTTTCCAATCAATACAATTATAGCATGGATAATAAACGATTATCATGAACTAAAAAATATAATAATAACTAATTTATTATTGCCTCTAGGGCATATTTCCAACAGTCTCCCACTTGCACTAGAGTCAATAATCTAGTTCACGTCACCATGTGATTCCAACGAATCCAACACCCATATAGTTATGGGGTCTGATCACGTCTTGCTCGTGAGAGAGGTTTTAGTCAACGGTTCTGAAACTTTCAGATTCGTGCGTTCTTTACAAATCTTTATGTCATCTTATAGATGCTGCTACTACGTGCTATTCGGAAATGCTCCAAATATCTACTCTACTATACGAATCCGTTTCACTACTCATAGTTATCCGGATTAGTGTCAAAGCTTGCATTGACGTAACCCTTTACGACAAACTCTTTAACCACCTCCATAATCGAGAAAAATTCCTTAGTCCATTAGTTACTAAGGATAAATTTCGACCGCTGCTAGTGATTCAATCATGGATCACTCTCTGTACCTCTCAACATACTTTGAGTCAAGGCACACTTCAGGTGCGGTACACAGCATGGCATACTTTAGATTCTACGGCTAAGGCATAGAAGACGACCTTCGTCTATTCTCTTTATTCTGCCATGGTCGGGTTTTGGGTCTTACTCAAATTCACACCTCACAATGCAACCAAGAACTCCTTCTTTGCTGGTCTATTTTGAACTCTTTCAAAAACTTGTCAAGGCATGCATCTTGTTGAAACTTCTATTAAGCGCTTTCGATCTATCTCCATAGATCTTTGATGCTCAACGTTCAAGTAGCGTAATCTAGGTACTCCTTTGAAAACTTCTTTCAAACAACCTTGTATGCTTTACAGAAATTCTACATTACTTCTGATCCACAATATGTCAACCACATATACCTATCAGAAATTCTATAGTGCGCCCACTCACTTCTTTGGAAATACAAGTTTCGCATAAACCTTGTACAAACCCAAAATCTTTGATCATCTCATCAAAGTGTATATTCCAACTCCGAGATGCTTGCACCAGTCCATTGAAGGATCGCTGGAGCTTGCATACTTGCTAGTATCTTTAGGATCGACAAAACCTTCTGGTTGTATCACATACAATGTTTGCTCAAGGAAACCGTCGAGAAAACAATGTTTTGACATCCTACGTGCAATATTTCATAAATAATGCATCAACAACTAACATAATTCTAACAGACTTTTAGCATCGCTACGAGTGAGAAAGTCTCATCATAGTCAACTGTTTGATCTTATCGAAAACATCTTTGCGACAAGTCGAGCCTTTCTTAATAGTGACTTATCACCATCATCGTCTGTCTTCTTTTAAAGATCCATTTTTACTCAATAGTCCTATGACCATCAAGTAGTTCTACCAAAGTCTACACTTTGTTTTCACACATGGATCCTCTCTCGGATTTCATGGCTTCCAGCCATTTGTCGGAATCTGGGCCCACCATCTCTTTCTCCATAACTCGTAGGTTCACTGTTGCTCAACAACATGACCTCCAAGACAGGGTTACCGTACTACTCTGCAGCAGTACGCGACCTTGTCGACCTACGAGGTTTGTAGTAACTTGATTCGAAGCTCAATGATCATCATCATCAGCTTCCACTTCAATTGGTGTAGGCGCCACATGAACAACTTCCCGCGCCCTGCTACACACTGGTTGAAGTGATGGTTCAATAACCTCATCAAGTTCTACTACCCTCCCACTCAATTCTTTCGAGAGAAACCTTTCCTCGAGAAAGGATCCGTTTCTAGAAACAAACACTTTGCTTTCGGATCTGAGATAGGAGATGTACCCAACTGTTTTGGATATCCTATGAAGATGCATTTATCCGCTTTGGGTTCGAGCTTATCAGACTGAAACTTTTTCACATAAGTGTCGAAACCCCAAACTTTCAAGAAACGACAGTTTAGATTTCTCTAAACCTCAATCTATACCGTGTCATCTCAACGGAAATACGCGGTGCCCTATTTAAAGTGAGTGCGGTTGTCTCTAATGCATAACCATAAACGATAGTGGTAATTCGATAAGAGACATCATAGTATGCACCATACCAAATAGTGCGTGGCTATGACGTTCAGACACATCATCACACTATGATGTTCCAGGTGGCATGAACTGCGAAACAATTTCCACATTGTCTTCACTGTGTACCAAAACTCGTAACTCAGATATTCATTTCCATGATCATATCGTAGACAGTTTATCCTCTTGTTACGACGAACTTCACTCTGAAACGGAATTGAACTTTTCAACATTTTAGACTTGTGATTCATTAAGTAAATACTCCTGTATCTACTCAAATCGTCAGTGAAGTAAGAACATAATGATATCCACTGCGTGCCTCAGCACCCATTGGACTGCATACATCAAAATGTATCACTTCCAACAAGTTACTATCTTATTTCATCTCAATGAAAACAAGGCCTTGCTCATGTGGTATGATTCGCATGTCACTAGTGATTCGAAATCAGGTGAGTACAAAGATCCATCAGCATCGAGCCTCTTCATGCAATTTATACTAACATGACTCAAGCGGCAGTGCCACAAGTAAGTGGTACTATCATCATCAACTCGTATCTTTTGGCACCAATATCATGAACATGTGTAACACTACGATCGAGATTCAATAAACCATTGAAGGTGATTATTCAAGAAAATAGAGTAACCATTATTCTATTTAAATGAATAATCGTATTGCAATAAACACGATCCAATCATGTTCATGCTTAACACAAGCACCAAATAACAATTATTTAGGTTTAACACCAATCCCGATGGTAGAGGGAGCGTGCGACGTTTGATCATATCAATCTTGGAAACACTTCCAACACGTATCGTCACCTCGCCTTTAGCTAGTCTCCGTTTATGCCGTAGCTTTCATTTCGCGTCACTAATCACTTAGCAACCGAACCGGTATCCAATACCCTCGTGCTACTAGGAGTACTAGTAAAGTACACATCAACATCATGTATATCAAATACACTTCTTTCGACTTTTGCCAGCCTTCTTATCTACCAAGTATCTTGAGTTGCTCCGCCTCAGTGATTGTTCCCCTCATTGCAGAAGCACTTAGTCTCGGGTTTGGGTTTAATCTTGGGTCTCTTCATTAGTGCAGCAATTGTTTTGCCGTTTCACGAAGTATCCCTTCTAGCCCTTACCTTTCTTGAAACTTAGTGGTTTTACAAACCATCAACTATTGATGCTCCTTCTTGATTTCTACTTTCACAGTGTCAAACATCGCGAATCGCTCAAGGATCATTGTATGTATCCTTGATATGTTATAGTTCATCACGAAGCTCTCACAGCTTGGTGGCAGTGACTTTGGAGAACTATCACTATCTCATCTGGAAGATTAACTCCCACTTGATTCAAGCGATTGTCGTACTCAGACAATCTGAGCATATGCTCAACGATTGAGCCTTTTCTCCTGTGCTTTGTCGACAAAGAATCTTGTCGGAGGTCTCGTACCTCTTAACAAGGGCACAAGCATGAAATCACAATTTCATCTCTTTAGAACATCACTTATGTTCCGTGACGTTTTACAACGTTTTCGGCGCCTTGCTTCTAAGCCATTAAGTATTTTTGTACTGAACTATCGTGTAGTCATCAGAAACATGTATGTCGGATGTTCACAGCATCCACAGACGACGCTCGAGGTGCAGCACACCGAGTGGTGCATTAAGGACATAAGCCTTCTGTGCAGCAACGAGGACAATCCTCGGTTTTACAGACTCAGTCTGCAAAGTTTGCTACTATCAACTTTCAACTAAATTTTCTCTAGGAACATATAAAAATAGTAGACCATTAGACCATTAGACTATTAGACTATTAGACTATTAGACTATTAGACTAAGTGCGCAAGCTACATCGTAATTCGCAGAGACCATTAGACTATGTTCATGACAATTAGTTCAATTAATCATATTACTTAAGAACTCCCACTCAAAAAGTACATCTCTCTAGTCATTTGAGTGGTACATGATCCAAATCCACTATCTCAAGTCCGATCATCACGTGAGTCGAGAATAGTTTCAGTGGTAAGCATCTCTATGCTAATCATATCAACTATACGATTCATGCTCGACCTTTCGGTCTCATGTGTTCCGAGGCCATGTCTGCACATGCTAGGCTCGTCAAGCTTAACCCGAGTGTTCCGCGTGCGCAACTGTTTTGCACCCGTTGTATGTGAACGTTGAGTCTATCACACCCGATCATCACGTGGTGTCTCAAAACGACGAACTGTAGCAACGGTGCACAGTCGGGGAGAACACAATTTCGTCTTGAAATTTTAGTGAGAGATCACCTCATAATGCTACCGTCGTTCTAAGCAAAATAAGGTGCATAAAAGGATTAACATCACATGCAATTCATAAGTGACATGATATGGCCATCATCACGTGCTTCTTGATCTCCATCACCAAAGCACCGGCACGATCTTCTTGTCACCGGCGTCACACCATGATCTCCATCATCATGATCTCCATCAACGTGTCGCCATCGGGGTTGTCGTGCTACTCATGCTATTACTACTAAAGCTACGTCCTAGCAAAATAGTAAACGCATCTGCAAGCACAAACGTTAGTGATAAAGACAACCCTATGGCTCCTACCGGTTGCCGTACCATCGACGTGCAAGTCGATATTTCTATTACAACATGATCATCTCATACATCCAATATATCACATCACATCATTGGCCATATCACATCACAAGCATACCCTGCAAAAACAAGTTAGACGTCCTCTAATTTTGTTGTTGCATGTTTTACGTGGTGACCATGGGTATCTAGTAGGATCGCATCTTACTTATGCAAACACCACAACGGATATATATGAGTTGCTATTTAACCTCATCCAAGGACCTCCTCGGTCAAATCCGATTCAACTAAAGTTGGAGAAACCGACACTTGCCAGTCATCTTTGAGCAACGGAGTTACTCGTAACGATGAAACCAGTCTCTCGTAAGCGTACGAGTAATGTCGGTCCAAGCCGCTTCAATCCAACAATACCGCGGAATCAAGAAAAGACTAAGGAGGGCAGCAAAACGCACATCACCGCCCACAAAAACTTTTGTGTTCTACTCGAGAAGACATCTACGCATGAACCTAGCTCATGATGCCACTGTTGGGGAACGTCGCATGGGAAACAAAAATTTTCCTACGCGCACGAAGACCTATCATGGTGATGTCCACCTACGAGAGGGGATGAGTGATCTACGTACCCTTGTAGATCATACAGCAGAAGCGTTAGTGAACGCGGTTGATGTAGTGGAACGTCCTCACGTCCCTCGATCCGCCCCGCGAACAATCCCGCGATCAGTCCCACGATCTAGTACCGAACGGACGACACCTCCGCGTTCAGCACACGTACAGCTCGACGATGATCTCGGCCTTCTTGATCCAGTAAGAGAGACGGAGAGGTAGAAGAGTTCTCCGGCAGCGTGACGGCGCTCCGGAGGTTGGTGATGACCTTGTCTCAGCAGGGCTCCGCCCGAGCTCCGCAGAAACGCGATCTAGAGGAAAAACCGTGGAGGTATGTGGTCGGGCTGCCGTGGAAAAGTCGTCTCAAATCAGCCCTAAAACCTCCGTATATATAGGTGGGAGGGAGGGGAGGAGGCAGCCTCAAAAACTAAAGGTTTGGCCGAAATTGGAGGTGGAGGAGTCCTACTCCAATCCTACTTGGAGTAGGATTCCACCTTCCCACTTGGAAACTCTTTCCACCTTGTGTTTTTTCCTTCTCAAACCTTATGGGCCTTAGTGGGAACTTATTCCAGCCCACTAGGAGCTGGTTTATCTCTTCCCATAGCCCATGAGACCCCTTGGGGCGTGACACCCCTCCCGATGGTCCCCGGCACCCCTCCCGGCACTCCCGGTACACTACCGATGAGCCCGAAACCTTTCCGGTAATGCACGAAAACCTTCTTGTAACCAAATGAGGTCATCCTATATATCAATCTTCGTTTCCGGACCATTCCGGAAACCCTCGTGACGTCCGTGATCTCATCCGGGACTCCTAACAACATTCGGTAACCAACCATATAACTCAAATACGCATAAAACAACGTCGAACCTTAAGTGTGCAGACCCTGCGGGTTCGAGAACTATGTAGACATGACCCGAGAGACTCCTCGGTCAATATCCAATTGTGGGACCTAGATGCCCATATTGGATCCTACATATTCTACGAAGATCTTATCGTTTGAACCTCAGTGCCAAGGATTCATATAATCCCGTATGGCATTCCCTTTGTCCTTCGGTATGTTACTTGCCCGAGATTCGATCGTTAGTATCCGCATACCTATTTCAATCTCGTTTACCGGCAAGTCTCTTTACTCGTTTCGTAATACAAGATCCCGCAACTTACATTAAGTTACATTGCTTGCAAGGCTTGTGTGTGATGTTGTATTACCGAGTGGGCTCCGAGATACCTCTCCGTCACACGGAGTGACAAATCCCAGTCTCGATCTATACTAACTCAACGAACACCTTCGGAGATACCTGTAGAGCATCTTTATAGTCACCCAGTTACGTTGCGACGTTTGATACACACAAAGCATTCCTCCGATGTCCGTGAGTTATATGATCTCATGGTCATAGGAACAAATACTTGACACGCAGAAAACAGTAGCAACAAAATGACACGATCAACATGCTACGTCTATTAGTTTGGGTCTAGTCCATCACATGATTCTCCTAATGATGTGATCCCGTTATCAAGTGACAACACTTGCCTATGGCCAGGAAACCTTGACCATCTTTGATGAACGAGCTAGTCAACTAGAGGCTCACTAGGGACAGTGTTTTGTCTATGTAGCCACACAAGTATTGTGTTTCCAATCAATACAATTATAGCATGGATAATAAACGATTATCATGAACTAAAAAATATAATAATAACTAATTTATTATTGCCTCTAGGGCATATTTCCAACACATGGTTCACGATCATGTATTGAGTGAGTATGAAAAAGCTGAAGCGCCTTAAAAAGTATGATCCAATTACCTCACTTAACACCATGGTGCTTGACATTTGTATTTATGTGGTGAAGACGGATCCATGCCATACTAATATGATAAGAAGAATAGGGGGTAAACATTCTTTAGGGATCATATATTTTAAACATTGATGATCATGTTACTTATGTTTATGGATATTACTATGTCAATGTTTGTTAATTCATCGTTTCTACATGTTGGGTAGTATAATGGACGAGCATGAATTAAGTTTGGGGATGCTGATACGTCTCCAATGTACCTATAATTTTTGTTTGATCCATGCTATAATATTATCATTACAGGATGCTTTTTGAGCATTTATTTGCCAATTTGAATTATCTTTTGAGCACTAACCTATTAAACTAGTGCCAAGTGCAAGTTGTTGTTTTCTACATTTTTTAGCTTTTCAGGTTTATAGTGACAAACGGAGTCCAAATGCCACAAAACTTTTTGACGAATTTTCTTGACCAAAAGAAGATGTGGAAGCTTTGGGAGAAGGTCGGGGCCACATGAGGGCCCCACAAGTCAACTGGGCGCACCCACGGGGGTGGCCTTGCCTTGTTGGATCATGGCCCCTCGTGGCTCTCCCGACCTTTTTCCATGGCTTATAAATTCTCATATTCCTCCAAAACCCTAGGGGAGCTCCCGAAACACTTTTTCTGTCGTTGCAAGTCTCCGTTTCGTCGTGTGCCCATCTGGAGCCATGTTCTGATACCTTGCCGCATGGGGGATAGGTCACGGAGGGCATCTACATCATCCTTGCTACTCCCATGGTGATGTGTTATTAGTCTACCATAGACTTACGAGTCCATATCTAGTATCTAGATGGCTCTCTCTCTCTCTCTCTATATATATATATATATATATATATATATATATATATAGATATATATATATCTATGTTCTTAAATACAAAGTTCATCGCATCTTCACGATGATCTATTCGATGTAATCACTTTATGCGGTGCGTTTATTGGGATCTGATGAATTGTGGGTTTATATTTAAATTATTCATGAAAAATATTTTAGTCTTCTCTGTGTTATATGATTCTGATTTGCATGATTTTAATAGCTTCGTAAATCTCTCTGGTCTATTGATTTGGTTTGGCCAACTAGATTAATCTTTCTTTAGTGAGAGGGGTGCGTTGTAGTGGGTTCAATCTGGCGGTGCTTTATATCCCAGCGAAAGAAAGGGGCAAGACACGTCTTTGTATTGTTACCACTAAGGATAAAATGGTGGGGTTAATTCATATTAATTGGATGCTCTTTGTCTACATCATGTCATTGTTGTCCAAGCATTACTGTGTTTTAATTAATATTCTAGATGCATGTTGGATATCGGTCGATGGTTAGAGTAATAGTAAGATATGTAGGCACGATAGACCTATTTTCTTATGGATGTGATGCCTATATACACATGATCATTGATGTGAATAAAGATGGCGTAACTATGAGCTTTTCTATTAGTCGTTCAATAGTAATTTGTTTACCCAATGTATGCATACGTTGAGAGAGATGTCACTAGAGAACACTATGGCCCCCGGGTCTATTCACATATAAATTTTCAAACGCTATTATTTCCTCGCTATATTTTATTATTTTTGTTTACTTTTTATATTTAATATGTTGAAACTATCTATCTACACTACCTATTCGTTTGCAAGTAATGAGTTCAAGGGGATTGACAATCCTCTTACCCGCGGTGGGTGCAAGTGTTTTCTCTTTTGTATGTAGGCGCTGAAGACGGGGTTGCGTGGTCCTTCTTTTGGTTCGATAACCTTGGTTTTCACTGGGGGAAATACTTATCTGTACTATGATGCATCACGTGTTCCTCTCCACGGAAAAACCCAATCCATATCACAAGTATCACGCACCGCCCGTCGCGAGCGGCAGCGGCAAAGGGAGAGGAGGGAAGTGGTGCGGTCCATGCACCACCACTGCGGGATGGAGGCGCGGAGCCTAACGAGGATGCACGACTCCTCGAATGGTCTAGTGCCGGTCACTTAGGACCACGGAGACGGGCGCGCGGCGGCTCCTCCGGAAGAATGCCAAGGCACTTCGGATTGGCATTGAGTCGTTCGAGCGCGAGGCGGTGGAAGCAGCGGCGAAGGCGGCTCGGCTCGCGAAGCTCAAGCGGTAGCAGGACAAGGTGGTCCGACGGCTAAAAGGGCTCATCATCCTCTCCAACACCGTCGATTACAACGACGACCATGTGGACAATCCGCCACCAGCCACCGTCGCCTATAGCTGCGCTAGGAATAGAAGGGCAAAGGGTCGGCGAGGAAGTGGTGAATGTCTGTCGTCTCCGCCTTCAATTTCAAGTTTTTAGTAATCTAGTTTAAACTTGCTCGTCGTATATGTTAATTATGTGAACTATGGTGATCTTTTGGACATCCCATGGTGATCTTTTGGTGATCGGAATGTGCATTTCTGTGTCTGATTTTATGTTTGTATGTTGATCTACATTCTTTTTATCTATATTGCATGCTACTATGGATATGAGGAACCGAATATGAGATACACAGATGTGGACGACAAAATTTGAGGAGTGTCCTGCCAGTGCCGAGACATTTGAGGGTCCGGTTTGCAGGTCGTGATTGTAGATGCTCTTAGAGCATCTCTAGCAGACCCCGTATAATGCCCCGACCCGCAAAATAACCGCCAAAATACGAGTCAGGGCGGAAAAAGCTGCCCGACCAGACCCCGCAAACGCGTCCGACCCATAAAATGTTTTGCGGGCGCGGCAAAATGCCCACCCCAACCCGTGAAAACGCAGGTTCTCCCCATCGCCCTGTCGGTGCCCTGTATATATCGGGAGCGGTTGGTGGGTGGGACATTTCAGCCTCCTCTTTTCCCCACCCCATAGTCCCCGGGCACCACCTTCGATTCTAGCCATACCAGCCGCCGGAATCACGCTGGCGGGCCGCCACACACCCTAGATTGACCTCCAGTACTCCCTCGTGCCTCGGTTGGCTGGAAAGCTGCAGATCGCCGGTTGTTTGTCGCGGCCAACGAATTTGGCTTTTCGGCCACCAACGGCTGTGCCAAACCCATGGATTGGTTTGGGAGCACCCGGCACAGCCCCGGCAAAGCGCCAGCGCCGCATGCACGTACTGGTTCATCATCTAGTCGTCGTCGTCGTCGGTTTGCCGGCAAGGACTCTTTCGGTCATCGCCCGGGCTCGGTGGTCGCGCATCGGCTCGCCGGCTTGCCGATGCCGCTCATACAGTGCGACGACTGCACAGAGACGGTGTTGCGGCTCACATCTAGCACGCGGCAATACCTCGGATGGGTATTCTGCAAATGCAATAACGACGGGGTATGTTCTTCTTTCTGTTCGGCCTTGTCAACTTATTTGGTTAAATTTCGGTAGCTTATTGAGGTGTTCATGTGTGTAGGAAGGTGGATGCTCATTTTGGTATTGGGAAGAAGAATACTTTGATTCATTGATAGAAAGAAACTTAATAGATGTTCGTGCACTCCTTAGTATAATTGAGGCTAACGATGCAGCTGCACGTGCAATTTAAAAAGAAATTAGAGGGAAAGCAACGTCTAATTCTTTAAAATAAAAGCCGAAGAATGAAGAATGTAAGATCTAGAATCCCGAGATCAACAACTAATGCATGGAGAAGATGTTGATCCAACTAGTGAGAAGAGTTATGAAAGTTGAATATCTTCTAAAATGTTTAATTGTGATTCTTGTTTGCTTTGCTTTTGGTATTTTAGCAAAGATTTGATGAATTATTATGTATCCAATGCCTTGGAAGAAAATAAAGAAGCAAATAAATGTGTTTAATGCTCGAAATTGAAAGATAAATAACAGATTTGCGGGCCGGCGTGGACTGCGGCCGAGCAGACCCGCAAAACGTGCGAATATCCTTTTATATGGATCCGTTTTGCGGGATCTGTTCGGTCGCCGTCCACACCGCAAAAACATTTTTTCATGAACTGCAAACGATTATTGTGGGTTGACGATATAAAAAAGCTTGACGTACGAGGTCTTACAAGCTTTTATGGGCTCCTTCCTAACTAACTAAACATGACCCCCTGATTTCCAGGTGGATGAGGCCCTCACTCCTATTAAACCAATCACGATTTGCGAGCTGAAACCCATCCCATAAAACCCCGTAGTCGATGTAACATTTCGCATGTAGTAGGACAAGATGCATGTCCAGTTAGCATTTTCCAGCTTTTGTGGATCCATGGACGGCGTGCGCTACCACCCGCCATTCGGTACAACTACTACTCCATTTCGGAATAATAACTACAGTAATGTACTGCCGTCTGTGGAGTTGTGATTGGATCCAGGTTGCCGGCTTTGCTCTTTCCGCCTCTATAAATGCCGCCCCCACACGCTCTCGTCCACGGCAAAACCCAACGGATCTATAACGACAGTCACTCTGCTGGCTGCTGTCTCCTCACCCCACACACTCACAGAGAGGCGCAGCAGCAGCAGCAGCAGCAGCAGCAGGCCATGGCTCAGGGAAGAGGCCGTGCGGGGCAGGTCTTCGCCCTCGGCTTGCTCGTGCTGTGCCTCCTCCTCGGCGCCGCCACCGCCGGCGCCGCCACCTACAACGTGGACTGGTCGTTCGCCGCCGACAGCTGGTCCAGCGGCAAGAGCTTCCGCGCGGGGGACGTCCTCGGTGAGTGACCAAGCCGTCAGAAAGATGGTACAGCTACAACCCGTCAGTGATGCGTGTCTCCTTGTTATTACCTCGTCTCATGTCATGTGTGCCTTTGCTCTACGGGGCAGTGTTCAGCTACAACCCGGCCGTGCACAACGTGGTGGCGGTGGACGCCGGCGGCTACAACAGTTGCCGGGGCTCCAGCGCGGCGTACACCTACACCTCGGGGAGCGACCACGTCACGCTCGTCCCGGGGACGAACTACTTCATCTGCAGCCTCAGCGGCCACTGCGGGCTCGGGATGAAGATGGCCGTCACTGCAAACTGAAGCTGGCCGCAGCTTTCGGTTTCAAAAAAGTTGGCTGCGCCTGCGATGCCATCTGTGCGCATGTGAAAACATCAATAAAAGTGTTGTGGAACTCGGTGACTCCTAGGCTCCTAGTACTACGTGATAGTGTACGCCCCGTGTGTTGTATCCCTATGTTAAGCGGTTGTTATTCCGAAAGTACCTTTCTCACCTGACCTCATAGTCTCCTGGTGCGAACAGTAAAATAAATAAAATAGAAAAATGTTTTAAATAGTTGTGAGTTTTGTGTGTGTCATATTTTAAAAAGTGTTTGTCATGCATGCAGAATTTCATCACGAAATCACATTGTTGAAAGTCATGGTAAAAAAATTAGAGCTCCAAAATGCTTTGAAAGTAACATTTACAGAGCATCAATTTTGTTTTTTTACCACGTCTTGCACCAATGTCACTGCATGATGAAATTTTACATGCACAACAAATATTTCTTAAAGCATGTCATAAAAAATCTAATTTTTTAAAATGTTGTTTTGTTTATTTTACTGTTCACACCAGGAGCCTATGAGGTCAGTTGTGGAAACTCCGCGTCCTTGTTATACACGATATACACCTATTGACATATATATAGACAAAATAAGCTGTGTGCGTCAATTGATGCAGAGACCGAGATGCTATCCTTCTTTTCAGAAGAAAAGAAATACAACAAACAGCAGAGGCATGTGTTGTGTATGGATGTGGAGGGTGGTAGGTAACACATGATGTCTGTATGAACGATCGCCGACATGGCAGTAAAGAACCTCGGATTGGTTTGGGATGTTTAATTTTTTCCACCAGTATGCATAGGAAGCCACTAGTCTAGGACGAAATTACAATCACTTCTACACCTCCCTAAACACAAGAACGGTTCAGATTAACCGATATCTCTTCATAATTAGGGGCATAATTGGCATATTTTAAAAAAATCCCTCCGTCTATCTCAGTTAATACGTATACACGTTTGATTTGGGAAAAAAAATATACACAACACGATCGCCAGACGCCGAAGGAAACGCAAGCAGCGAGCCATCCATCGTGCGCCTGCGATCACGCGATCAACCAGCCATCCATCACGCCAGCCGTCGAAGAAAACACGAGAGGATCAACCAACCAGCGATCGGCGGCGGCGCGGCATCAGCGTCGGCGACGGGCGCGGCCTCGACGGCAGGCGCTGCGGGCTGCAGGTTTCCTTCGGCGTGACTACAGGTTTCCTTGGCGGTGATGGATGGATGGATGGCTGGCGTGTGTTGATAGCTGGCTGGTTTCCTTCCGCGTGATGGATGGATGGCTGGCGTGTTGTGTATTTTTTCCTCAAATCAAACGTGTACGTCTACGATACAGATGAGTATACGTTTCTTTTCGTATGACTATTATGGATTTTTTCATGATTTTGACCCATGGGATGAAAGTATTGCACGGAATGAACTCTGATTGAAACCATTTCACGATCTGACATTTTTTGAAACGCCAGAGCCCGTGGCGTTGCAGACGCACATAGAAACGCCAGTCTAATGTGGCGTTGCAGACTCACTCAAACGCCAGTCTAATGTGGCGTTGCAGACCCACTGAAACGCCAGTCTAATGTGGCGTTGCAGGCCATGCGTGAAACGCCATGGTCCATGGCGTTTCAGCAGTACACATGTTGCTGGCAGCATGCCGTGGGCTGGCTGGATGTCGTCACTGCGTTCCATAGTGAGTCTGCAACGCCAACACTGTTGGCGTTTCATAATGGGCCTGCAACGCCACATTAGACTGGCGTCGCAAGAAAGAAAAAACGCCACGGTAGACAGGCGTGTCACTGTTGGGCAGCAACGCCAGCACTGTTGACGTTTC
Source organism: Hordeum vulgare subsp. vulgare (assembly GCF_904849725.1). Lineage (NCBI taxonomy): Eukaryota > Viridiplantae > Streptophyta > Magnoliopsida > Poales > Poaceae > Hordeum > Hordeum vulgare. Next base: position 493,088,653 of record NC_058521.1, on the reverse strand, counting down.
ACAGTGGGTCGGCAACGCCACTTTAGACTGGCGTTGCAAAAAAGAAAAAACGCCATGGTAGACAGGCGTGTCACTGTAGGGCAGCAACGCCATGGTAGACAGGCGTTGCATAGTGGGGCAGCAACGCTACGGCTTGTGGCGTTTCTAAAAGGATCAGATCGTGAAATGCTTTCAAATCTGGTTCATTTTGTGCTCATGTTTAGAAAAAAGATTAAAACAGTGAAAAAATTCGACTATTATGCCCTTAGATGTTTTGTTAGGGGGGTGTATCGAAGCACTCCTCAATTACAATTATCCAGCTGACACAAATTTGAACCATTCTCATGCTCGGTCATATTTCTTTCCTATTTCTTTTGATCTTTTCATACATGATTTTTCAGCGTAGGAAGCCCGAAGCCATATAAGGGTTTAGTCAAGTCACGATGACTCAGAGATGAGGTCGGAATGTAGGATATGCTCTTAGCTTAGGCTTCTTTTGGTTTTTGTAGAAATTTTATAGGAATTATGTGAAATAGGATTTCTATAGAAAAAAGAGCCACTTGGTTTCTAGGAATAGAATCCTCTTTCTCTTTAGTAATTATATTAGAAAGGTTGTCTGCGATTTGTTGCGTCGTTTGTATTGTTCAGTTTCTTTAAAATAAAACTTATTTTATTTTAAAATATACGGTGTATTATGTTTTTTTAAATCAAACCTTTTAAGTTTGATCAATTTTGTAGAGAAATGTATCAAAACCCATAATATCAAATCGGTATGATTAGATTCACCATGAAATAAATTTTCATATTTGTTTTGTTTAATATTGTGAATGTTGATCTTTTTTGCTCGGAGTTTGGCCAAAGTTAAAGAAATTAGATTTTTCAAAAAACTATTACACCATATATTTTGAAACTGATGAAACATTTAGTTTGGCGTATGGTGGAATATTGGAGTATGTTTTATTTTTATGTAGAATGCGGTAATTTGGTGGACTTACGTGGTGTGATTCAGTGTTATCCGCTAACAAACCTATATTTATGTGGAGAGATTTCGGTGTGAGCAGCTCCATGTATTATATTGGTGCTACAATATCACATGGTGGCGCTAATTTTCCTAGTAGTGGGAGGGTGTGCGGAATTAATATGTTTTATAAGCCGGTTCCTGCTCATTGATTTGCAAAATTGTTGGTCCGGTCAAAATTGTAAATGAATGAAAATTGAATACCTCAATTGAATGAAAGAGTTTCAAAATTGGGGAACATGATGAATTAAAAGAATTAAATGGGGGAGCTCTTCGAGAAATTAATGACTTGTGACGCCCCTGTCTTAATGGTGCAGTAATCATACGTGCAAATGCACACGATCAAGATCACAGACTCACGGAAAGATATCACAACACGACTCTAGAGAATAATACAAGCTTTATATTACAAGCCATGGGCCTCAAGGGCTCGAATACATAAGCTCGAATACATCAGAGTCGGCGAAAGCAACAACATCTGAGTACAAACATAATTAAACAAGTATGCCTTAAGAAGGCTAACGAAAACAACAACATCTAGATTGAAAAGGCGCAGGCCTCCTGCCTGGTAGCCTCCTATCTATTCCTGGTCATCGACGGTCTCCACGTAGTAGTAGGCTCCGCCAGGGTAGTAGTGGTCGTCGGCGGGATCAGCTGGCTCCTGGGCTCCATCATCTTATCGCAGCAATCGTATCGAGGGGAAAAGGGAGCAAAGCAACTGTGAGTACTCATCCAAAGTACTCACAAGACTTGCATTAGATCTATGCTAAGTATGCATCAGTATCAAGGGGAAGAGGTTGTATCTGTAGACTATACTGCAAAAATGTCAGAATAGAGGGGAAGACCTAGCCTATCGAAGACTAGCATCTTGCAGCGCCTTGCATCATTAGAAGAGTACAGATTAATGCAACATATGTAAGTATGTAGTAGCAATGCCCACAGATCATTCATTGACTCCCTGCGAGAAAATGATCCCAGAGCCATCATTTGAGTTTAGTTTCACAAGTATCCAGTTCTAGTTGTAGTAGATCGGGATACTCTTCGAACGTCTGTTATAGTAGACATGACTATTCTAATAGATGTACTTCCTTGCACGACAACTTACCCAACACGCCCGATTAACTCTGCCCGGACACACTTTACAGTTCATGCCTGACCTCGACTGATTGACACATCGTAGTCCTACCTAGACTCAATATAGAGGCCAACATGTCGGTCTAAATCCTAAGTGCTCAAGGGTCATGGGCCCATCGCCCTTCACACTCTTGTGCATTACGAGGACGATCGGGATCAGTCCTAGCTACCTCTTTGTACAAAGCAGGTGCTTACACGGGCCACCCAGGCGCGTGCTGCTCACTGTGACGTGTGAAGAGCTTTCGGGAGAACGTACGACCTGGCGTGCCCCTACTTATTCCAGCGTGGTGGTTAGTACGAAAAGGCGAGATGCCTACTGAGATCACATATTCAAACCTGTTAGTGTCTTCTGAGCGTGCAGAAAAAAATCAGTGACCGTGTCGCCCTGTTTTGAGGACTTACGCAAGGGTCAGCACATCCCTCTCCTGGGGCGGTCTGCTTGCCCGACCATCCCTCGTAATTATCTCACGGGTACCCTCCATGTCAACCCGACTCATAAGGCTGTTGGGAACTCAGGTCCACCTCAACCGGGGTGGTACCGCCTGTCACTTCAATCCCACAATACTAGTAATGGGGGTAACAGGTAATGGTACCAGTGTTTCCTTGTCATCAAGGGGGAAATCTGAGGAATCACCCTCGATGTATCTCCACTCGATGTAATCGTCAAGGTGAACTAGAAGGTATCACCCTCGACAGGTTCACACTTGAGGTGTTGCGCAAGAGAGGCGGCATTGGAGGTGTTGAGAGAGGAATCACCCTGTGTAATCCACGACCGATTAGCTACACTATAGACTTATCATCAGGAGTGCATTACGAGGTATCACCCTCGGCACTCGATAGTACCTCTCCAGAGTCGTACAACTAAGGGGGTGTGTGGTGATGTGTCGGGCTCATGACATCGATCACATTGATTGAGTCATCGATGGTGAAGCGGGGGCAACAGGGACAAGGTGAGGGGTCCTTGGTGGATTACTAACCAACATATACTAAGCATATAGGATAACAGGTAAAGTACAACAATAGGTTACAAAAGTAGGCTATGCATCATAATAGGATCTATCAACAACAGTAGAAAAATCTAATGCAAGCATGAGAGAGAAGGAATTGTGTGATATAGGAATGATCAAGGGGGGTTTGTTTGCGTGGAAGCTCTACTACAAGTGGCTGGATGTCATAGGTTAGTCAAACCGGTAGTAGCGTCGGTCTCGGGGTCTATGGAGAGAAAAGGGGGAATAAACAATAAATATAAAGCAAACAAATGCATCACGATGCATAAAATGGCAATATGTTGTGTTAGGGTGACCTAGCACACTGCTACGAGTTACACACGGAGCGAAAAAACATCTGGCAATGTCTTCCTGGCATTTGGTAGTTTCCAAACAAATGAATCGAAGAGGGAGGATCCACGTTCATCATGCTAGAGGCATGTGACAACTGAAAGGATTGCATAATCGGATCCATTACATTTTTCTGAGCAACTTTGATGTATAAATTATTTTCATCTCACTTACGGTTAAATTTATATGAATTTTCAAAGTTTTAAACAATTTCTGGAATTTACTAGACTTAGTTTAATTCCAAAGTAACTTTATTATGTCGGCAATACATCATGATGACATCAGCAATCAACCCAGATGGTCAGGTCAAACCCGACCGCTGGGTCCGAGATGTCATTTACACAGGAGTTAACAAGGGTGTAAGTTTAACTAAATAGGTTAATTTACCACTAGGGGCCTCATACATCCCCATCATATCTATATTTTTTATTGTTCCATGCTATTATGTTATCATTTTAGAACACTTTTTAGGCATTTGTCTACCAATTTATATTATTTTTGAGCACTAACCTATTGACCTAGTGCCGAGTGTGTGTTGTTGTTTTGTGTAAGTTTTTCCACATTTCAGGTTCTAGTACTAAATGAAGCCGAATTGACCTAAAACTTTTTGTGAAATTTTTGTGGACCAAAACAAGACTGTGGAGCATCGGAAGAAGGCCGGAGGGCACACGAGCCCCCCACAAGCCATCAGGGCGCGACCTAGGGGGTTGATGGCTTGTAGCCGCCTAGTGGCCCTCACAACCCCATTGTCTGGCATATAAATTCTTATTTACCCTAGAACCTTCAGAGGTGGTCCCAAAACACTTTTAACCCCGCCGCAAGTCTCTGTTCCGACGGGAGGCCATCTAGAGCTCTGTTTTGGCACTCTGTCGGAGGGGGATCAATCACGAAGGGCTTCTTCATCAACCTTGCTACCCTCATGATGATGTGTGAGTAGTTCACCACAGACCTACGGGTCCATAACAGTATCTAGATGGCTATCTCTCTCTCTCTCTCTCTCTCTCTCTCTCTCTTTGATCTCCAATACAATGATAATCGCATCTTCGCTTTGATCCATATGATGTAACCCTTTTGTACGGTGCGTTTGTTGGGACCCGATGAATTGTTGGTTTATGTTCAGATTATTCATGATAAATATTCAAGTGTCCTCTGATATATAATATGATTCTTATGTGCATGATTATGATAGCTTCGTAATTCTTTCTGATCTGTTGAAATAGTTGGACCAATTGGATTGATATTTCTTTAGTGAGAGAGGTGTGTTATAGTAGGTTCAACCTGTCGAGTTTCTATATCCCAGTGATGGAAGGGGACAAGTTGCGTCTTTGTGTTGGTGTTACTAAGGTAAAAATGATGGGGTTTATTCATATTGGTTGAGTTTACTTTGTTTACATCATGTCATCTTACTCCAAGCATTACTTTGTTTGTCATGAACTTAATATGTAGAGAAGCAAGCATAAAAGCGCTCTTGAAGTAATAGTAATAGGTGTAGGCAGGAGTCGGCCTATTTGTTTATGGACGTGATGCTTATATTTACATGATCATTGCCGTGAAAATCGCATAACTATCCGCTCTTCTATCAATTGCCCAACAATAACTTGTTTACCCATCGTGTGCTATTTTCATGAGAGATGCCATTAGGGAAAGTTATGGCCCCAGGGTATACTCACAACATATTGCTAAAACCTCCAATACCTTGTTTTTATTTATTTAATTTAATTTTATTTTGCATTTTATAATTATCTACAATTACCTAGACACCTCATTCGCTTGCAAATAATGAAACCAAGGAGATTGACAACACTCTTGCCCGCGTTGGGTGAAGCTGTTTGTTCTTTCGTGTGCAACGACTCAAGACGGTTGTGATTGATATTCCTATTGGTTTGATAAATCTTGGTTTCATAACTGAGGGAAATACTTACCCACTTTTTGTTGCGGTAACCCGTTCCTCTTCACGGAAAACCCAATGGAGATCAGGAGTATCAGGCCCACATGTGAGCGACTAATTAAATTAACTTAATTAATTAATTTACTTAATTAGATTAGTGGGGGTGTGGCCCACATGTCAGTGGTTGGGGCTGTGAGTCAGCATAGTTGACTTGTCAAACTAGTTAACTAGGGCCAGGGGCCCACTGGAAGTGACCAAGGGTGGGCCCCATACGATGCCACATCGGTCCACTGACATTTAAACGTGGCAACCACAAAATGGGGCGGAGGGGTCGTGACGATGTCAGAAAAATGCTACGAGGAAGGGTTTTGGACACGGCCATGTGCGTTCGAACGCACGCGACGACGCGCGTCGAGTGGCGGCGGTGGCTTGGTCGGGGACTGCCTCTAGCGATGTTTGCGTCGAGGTCCGCGGCTGCCAGAATCGGGCGAGGATGGAGGCCAGGATGCGGGGCATGAGAGGTCACGCACATGGGTGCGTCGGGCTACTGGGAGCCCCATGAGCACGTTGTAAAGCTCGGGCGTGAGCTTTGTCGATTGTGTTTACAGGGGCGACGGAGGAGGCGGCGGCGAGCTCGCGGGTGCGACAGAGGCGAGCTAATGGGGCACACACGAGCTAGAGGAGGGGGATGAAGGAGCAGGGGCTCACTGGGGCCGTGTAGAGGTGCAAATGTCGGCACGGCGGAGGCTCAACGACGACGAATCGAGCGGCAGAGCTCCGACGTCCCGAGGAGGAAGAAGCCGATGGAGTGCGCTGCAGGGACTTTCGTCTCAAGCTCATGGGCGAGGAAGAACCTGTTGTCCAGGCGGAGCTCGTGGCGAGGTCTTGGGGCTAGGGGACGATGTTGTCCGTGGCTATGATGGGGCGGCGACGACGGTGATGCTCGGTTTTATTGGAGGAACCGAGGGGGAGGGGAGAGCAAGGGGGAGGAGCAGATGATGGGGGGAGTGGATGAGAGCGCGGTGAGAGCGCGGTGATGTGTCCTTATCCTCCCCGTCGGTGTGGCAGCGCGGGGCAGCGTGCCCAGTCCGGTAGTGACGCGCTCTACCGCGCCTGGTCGCCCGACTGTAGCGAGGTGGGGGCGACCGGGGGGGAGGGGGAGCCGGGCTGGGCCGGCTGGGTAAACGTTGTGCACTGAGGACGAGTGAGAGTGGCTTGTGTCTTCTTCTTTTCTTTTCTGTTTTTCTTTTATTTAAACTTCTATTTTCTTTTATATTCAAAAGTAATTTACTTTTAGAAAATATCAAACTTGCACCATAATTATAATGCAAAAGTAGATAATACGACAAAAAGCTTGACATTTAAATAAATTACAATGAATTTTTTTATAATTTAAAAAACATTTAAATTATTGCTATGGCCTTTGTTTTAATTATTTTAGGTTACTTAAACACTTTATAAAAAGTTGATTTCTCCACCATAATTATCTATGATTTATTTGCCACATCATGAACATTTTAGTTTTCATATTTTCGAATTTCTTTAGTTCACTTATAATTTGAATTCATTTCAAAGATGGAATTTGAAATGAGATATGATTCAAAGATGATCAAGACGGTTTAATAAAAGTAGTTTAGCTTAATGATGATGATCACTTTAGCTTATTAAATAGTGGTGTTACATGAACCTCTCAAAATCGGGTGATCCAATTCTAAACTCAAGATCTCAATTAATTGTGAGGCCTTAAAAATTAGGAATCATACTTTATAGTATAAACGAATTGAATGAGCAAGCTTTGAGAAATAGTTGAACCGATCAAAATCGGGTGACCCAATTCTAATTGAACACCTCAATTGAATGTGGGATCTTTAAAACAAGGGAACATAGTGTTATAGTGTAGCGACCCGACTCAAAACGAGTCAAGCCTCTGTGTTTCTGTGCCATCCCTGGATCAGTATGCTGGCACACACAGTGCATCAATGTATATATCAAAGTGCAATCACATGTAAATAGCGTAAAACTGATATATACCTTAAAATCTCAGCGGAAGCAGTCAAGGGAGTGGAGTTCCAATAAACACCAACGGCAAGTTGAGTGCGGACCGTAACCTGAATCGTACTCTTACTCGTCGAAGAAAATATCTGCAACATAAGACGTTGCAGCCGTGTAGGTCAGCATATTGAATATGCCGGCAAGTCACATATGAGAGGGGGTAAAATATCATCTATACTATATGCATATATGGCAGGTGGGGCTATAAGTTTTTAGCGAAAAGCAAGTTTTCTCCTACATCAAGAGAGGGCTAAAAGCAAAATGTTACTACGTAGTTGGTTGTTAATGAGATGGTTCCGCCAACCAGTTCTCATACCCGAGTTATCAATATTACCCTCATCAAATATATATAATGGTGTTGAGAATTTCAGATAACTTCAGTTCCTTTGGCTCAAGTTGTCCATGACCGTGGACACGGCAAATCGATTAGGTTTGAGTACTCTGCAGAGTTTTGCACACGTTCCCCACAAGATTTGATCGCCTCCGTGTATGTCCTCGCACTTCAGGGTGTTTGAAGACCGGATGATCAAAACATGGTCTTTCAACGGGTCCCTCTGAATCCCTGTCGGTGCCCATCCATTCCTACCGTTCGTCTACATCTGCTAGCACCGCCTGTCCAGAGTCGCCGCGTTGTCCAACCAAGCCAGAGCCCATAATGACTTGTGGCTGTGCAGGTAAGTCTTGGGTCTTGAAAATATCCGTCCGTCTCTTTGAGCCTGGGTGAAGCTTTCCGCAGGATGTCATGGCCGTCCCCAGCATCCCGGGCATCCACTGGGTTCCCCAGGGAGCCGATCAACCGTCCTTCACCCAGAGTTGCATTGCGTCCGAGGTCTTGAAAATCTTGTCTTAACCGGTCTTGATTATTTAATCAACCTTGCATCACTCGTGTTATGCACTCAACCGAAAATCCCGTCTACTCAAGCATAGCAATATGAAATTTGTTGTCCCGGGGCCAAGTATCGGGGTTGTTGTGTGCCTACCACATGATACTACAATCTATACTAAAATTTCCAAGTACCTAAGCAGCATGCAATTTGGGCATAGGATGGTAGAACTACGATGCATAAAACATAGGTGATAGTATGATCAAAGTGACTTGCCTGTGATGTTGACGAAGAAGAATTTCTTGAGAAAATTACTTGATAGACTACTCGTCACTCTCCGATGAAATCTATATAACAAACATATCATTCACATAAGCACTCATACTAGCAATCATTCTAACAATCAAAACGAAGAAGAGAGTGAAAAGGAATTCCGAAAGAAACTTCAAATAAGACTAGGGAGTCTTCTACTACGTCAAACACTAAATAGTTTTGTCTAACAGAAGATAATAACAAGGAACTAAGATATAAGTTTAACTAAGATAAAATAAAGTATTTTTCACAAAACCTTTTGAAAGTATTCCCAAACGGGATTTGAAACAGTGCGGAAAACAATTGCAAGTTACTAAGGAACTAGAATTGATTTCATGAAAACAAATAAAAATAAAATAAAAACTTGTTGCAAAACTACTGTTAACTAACATAAACAAAACCATAATAATTTTTCTGAAATAATAAAGAAAATATTTTAAAACAAAAATAGAAGAGGAATTAGCCGAAATCCTAAAAGAGGTGAAACAGAATTTGTTTCATATGAAACAGTGAGCTAAAATACTCAAACAAATCTGAAATTTTACCACTGATAAATAAGATCACTAGTGATCAGCACCAAAAGGAATCAAATTAAAAGCTATTTTTAAACTCCTGTAATAAGCAAAACAAGATTTAAACTAAATCTGATCTAACTTATATTTGCAAATTTCAAACATATCCAAATTATATGTTTTTAAAAACTACAGGAAATTTGTGAGCTACTGGAAAAAGAATCAATGTCATTGGACTTCAGGATCAAAAGTTGTGGCCAAAACAAAACAGAAACTTTTGGTTTTTTCAATTTAGACAGAAAAAACTGAAGATAACTAGTACTAACAGAGGGGTATACGTGGCATGTTGCTATAGGCCGCGGGTGCTGTTTGTTGCAACGTTTTGAGCAAACGGCCGGAGGCTAATAAAAACTTGCTGGTTAAAACATAAGTGAATTAAAACTGCTGGTTTTCTACTCTAAACCGAAGAGGAATTTCTAGGATCTAATCTACACCCTAGAACAAAGATCTAAGGGTTATAAACGAAAAAAAAGAAAACAACAGAGAGGTGGGGGTTACCTTTGGCTGGGGCTTCTCCCGTGGTTGCCAATGGTGGCCGAGGGGGCTGGGTCGCCGGTGGGGAAGGGGGAGGGGCCGGCGAGGGGTGGGGAAGGGGGGGGGCGAAGGGGGAAGGGCTCCAGGGGGGGGGGGGGGGTGGTGGCGAGGTGGAGGGGGAGGCCTGTAGGGGGCAAGGTGGAGGAGGAAAAGCTCCTGGCTGCTGGTCGTGATGATGGGGATGGGGAGGTGGAGAAGGGGCAGCAGGGGGCGGTGGAGGGGGCCGAAGTGGTGGAAAGAGGTGGCCGAAGGGTGGAGGTGGAGGAGGTGCAGGGAGGTGGTGGAAAAACTGCTGGTGGAGGGGTGCAGCGAGGTGGGTGCAGGGGCCGAAGGTGGGGAGCTCCTGGCAAGTTTTCCGGTGACAACTCCGGCGAGGGGTGCGCGAGCTAGAGGCGAGGAGAGGCGGCGGTTTCAACGGGAATGGAACGAGGAGGACGTGGGGCTTCTTATAGAGGCGACGGGAGGCGCCGGGAAGGAAAGGGCTTCACGAATCCCGGAGGTGGGGATCTCCTCTCCATGGATGGAAGGTTTCTTTGTGACGTGAGGGAGAGAGAGGTAGGAGATGATCCTCTGTTGGGCCAAATTTGGAAGCTCTTAATGGGCCACCTCCTATTTCCTAATAAAAGTGATTCTATTCCTATTTTCAAAACTAGGAAACTAAAACGTTAAAAAGGAAATCAAATCAATTCGGAATAAAGAGTTTTTATATACTAAAATTATCAGAAAAATAAAATATAGATGATGGGCATTTTTCCACGGCAAAATAAAAACTTCAGAAAAAATTATTTTCACTAAATTACGTAAAAGATTTATTTTCTTTTGCAAATAATTTTCAAATGACCCTTTAAGTTTGAGGGTTCAATTAACTTTCAAAATGCCCGTGGGTTCGAGGGTCATGTTCCTCCGCTCTAGAATGTATTTCCCGGCATTTCTTGCACGAAGAAAATGAATGGAAATGCAAAAGAATTCAATGCAAATATCTCCGTTCAAATTCTTTATAGTTGAAGAAGTCATATCATCTTCTCTCTTTGCTTTTAAAAGATTGAATTTGAATTCAGCAGAGAAGGGGAAAGTCATTTTATTCCCTCTCATTCAAAAGTTTCGAAAAGTTTCAAATTTCACACAAGTTTCAGTCACTCAGCAAACAAACAAACAATCAATCTAATAATTATATTAACATTCCAAAATTTATAATTTTGGGATGTTACAAACTACTGTTGGAAATATGCCCTAGAGGCAATAATAAAATGGTTATTATCATATTTCCTTGTTCATGATAATCGTCTATCGTTCATGCTATAATTGTATTAACAGGAAACAGTAATACATGTGTGAATGAATAGATCACAATGTGTCCCTAGCAAGCCTCTAGTTGGCTAGCTCGTTAGTCAATAGATGATCATGGTTTCCTGATCATGGACATTGGATGTCATTGATAACGGGATCACATCATTGGGAGAATGATGTGGTGGACAAGACCCAATCCTAAGCCTAGCACTAGATCGTATTGTTCGTATGCTAATGCTTTTCTAATGTCAAGTATCTTTTCCTTCGACCGTGAGATCGTGCAACTCCCGGATACCGTAGGAGTGCTTTGGGTGTATCAAACGTCACAACGTAACTGGGTGACTATAAAGGTGCACTACGGGTACCTCCGAAAGTGTCTGTTGGGTTGGCACGAATCGAGATCGGGATTTGTCACTCTGTGTGACGGAGAGGTATCTCTGGGCCCACTCGGTAGAACATCATCATGAGCTCAATGTGACTAAGGAGTTAGTCACACGATGACGTGCTACGGAACGAGTAAAGAGACTTACCGGTAACGAGATTGAACAAGGTATAGGCATACCGACGATCGAATCTCGGGCAAGTTCTATACCGACAGACAAAGGGAATCGTATACGGGATTGATTGAATCCTTGACATCGTGGTTCATCCGATGATATCATCGTGGAGCTAGTGGGAGCCACCATGGGTATCCAGACCCCGCTGATGGTTATTGGCCAGGGAGGTGTCTCGGTCATGTCTACCTGTCTCCCGAACCCGTAGGGTCTACACACTTAAGGTTCGATGACGCTAGGGTTATAGGGAATTGTTATACGAGACTACCGAAAGTTGTTCGGAGTCCCGGATGAGATCCCGGACGTCACGAGGAGCTCCGGAATGGTCCGGAGGTAAAAATTGATATATAGGACGGATGGTTTCGGACACCGGAAGTGTTTCGGGCATCACCGGTAACGTACCGGGACCACCGGGACCACCGGAGGTGGTCCCGGGGGACCACCGAAAGGGGGCTGCGACCCCAAGAGGTAAGATGGGCTAAGTGGGGGTGGGAACCAGCCCCTATTTGGGCTGGTGCGCCTCCCCACTCAGCCCATGGCGCAGGGGAAAGGAAAAGAGGGGGGGGGAACCCTAACTCAGGTGGGCCTTAGGCCCACCAGAGGGGTGCGCCACCCCTCCTCCCTCATCTGGCCGCCACAAACCCCATCTGGGAGGGCTGCCGCACCCCCTAGGGTGGTAACCCTAGGGGTGGCACCCCCTCTCCCCTTCCCCTATATATAGTGGGCACTTCTGGCCTTTGGAGGACACAGTTTTCCCTCTCCCTCGGCGCAGCCCAGCACTTCTTCCTCCTCCTCTCTGCCGGCTCTTGGCGAAGCCCTGCCGGGAGACCTCGTCTCTCCACCAACACCATGCCGTCGTGTTGCTGGTCTTCTTCCCCAACCTCTCCCTCCTCCTTGCTGGATCAAGGTGCGGGAGACGTCACCGGGCTGCACGTGTGTTGAACGCGGAGGTGTCGTTGTTCGGCACTAGATCGAAATCACCGCGAGTACGACTCCATCAACCGCGTTCTAGCAAACGCTTCCTCTTAGCGATCTTCAAAGGTATGAAGATGCTCTTACCCCTCTCTCGTTGTTGGTCTCTCCATAGGAAGATCTGAACATGCGTAGGAAATTTTTTGAATTTATGCTACGTTCCCCAACAACTACCACACTTAAAATGAATCTGGTCCTCGAGATTCGAAGAGGCTAGAAAGAAAGGTTAGGGTTTGGGGGTCTTCTAACAAATCCAATCTCCGGCAAGGTGGGATGCTACCACACTTAAAATGAGAGATACTGGTCCCTCAAAATGCTTTAACGATCCTCTGGGGTTTTGGCAACTGACATCGCACAGTCTTCACATTAAACCCTTTGGTGATGCTCTCCCGTTGATATAAGCTTCTTCCATCACTGGGTCTTCTTAACTGACAGTCTCGCGGTCAATTCTAAATAACATATCGATGGTTCTCATGGTGGTCTACCATTTGGGGTTATCCTGCAGAGAAAGGGGTCTTGGTTTCAGTCTCACCGTAAAATTTCCTACGTGTGACAACATGTGCCATGTACATGGGGCTTTCATCATACCATTCTAAGGCTTAAACAAAAGCTTCAAAGAACGTCGTCTCTCTATATGGGTAAGTCTCTCAGATTTACCATTCCGAATAGCAAGATAAAGGATAAGAGTAAGTCGTCATGGTGATCAATCCATTCTGCACCCAAATCATTTCTCTGTATAAGGTTTAGCAAATCTCGCATTCTAACACTTGGACATCCTCACAAGCGTTGCAGAATTTCTCTTGTCCACGAACGAAGTTTGGATAATCCATTGGTTCTGCAAGCTGAACGAAACATCTATCGTATCTTCACAACTCTCAGGTTTTCGTATGCTCCTAAGAAATCGTTTGCTGATCCATCATAGCTTCTTCCATAAATCATATCCATTTCATAATCAATCCTTTATTACATCCTTAATTTATCCTCAAAAACTCCAATTCAGAAGTACTTCATTACAAATGCTGCCATCCACATTGTTCGGTATGGTCGAGCATTTCTGCCAACTTTATTCGTGTGCCTCTCTTGGAGGTACTCTAGTTCCACTCGAATTTTCTGATGTGCTCCTTGAAATCATTCATCTTTTGCTTCATCAGGGTGGTCATGAGCTTCATCTCCATCATCTCAGCACGTACTTCACTCAGGTATTCCTGGGTATGACGGAGTCTTGCTTCAAGTATTTCTCCGATCTGACGTATGGCTTCCATGGAAGCTTCACGAACAGCATCAAAGAAGGTAGCTCGTGGTACACGTGAAATGAAAAAGTATTGACCCATAGTCTTTGGACAAACTCCTTTCACATGGTGGAGGTGTACTTCCACGTACCAAAGTTCTACTCCACTTTCCATGAATGGGTAGCCTTTGTAGACTGCATCTCCTTCAAGATGATTGTGCTTCATCATGTCCTTCAGAATTTTCGGGTAATCATGCTCACTGGTCAGGGTCATGATAGTGTCTGGGCCCTTGAGGAATGACTCGTAGAGAGTTGCCATCTGCAGGTGTCAGTAAATAGGTACTCAGAGGAATGTATGTGTCTCCTTGGTAATCATGGTACATTCCTACTCAGTGGATCCTGTGGGTTTACCGATTACTACCACACTTAAATGAATTATACTCATGCCTACATAGACCATATTTCCTCATATCCTCATAAAGGTTCAGAGATCTTTGCTCGTAGAGAAAACAACGCATACAGTTTCAACATAGGCAATCATGAGACAATAAATTCCATTTATTCATGATGTTATTACAATCCCAGGGACTTCTGCTACAAAAAAAAAATTCACTCCATGATCTCATGAAAAACAAGAGTGCTTCAGATCACACTTATTGCCATGGTCAAAACTTAACTACTCCATTCTAGCTTTCTTCCTTTGTGGACAATCGCTGGCAAAATGTCCTGCTTCCTTGCAACAAAAGCAAATGAGTTCTGACTAGTCTCGAGGCGTCTTAGTGTTTGCCTTTGCTCCTTGGGTTCCTGGCTTCCTTCCTGAGCACATGTATTTGTGGTGGCCAAATTTCATACACTTGTAACATCTGACATGACTCAGGTCTATGTCTGCAGAGATTTGGTTCTTCCGAGGGTACTTTTTCTTCTTTCCGGACTCCTTTATTTTCGTCAGTTTTTCTATTTCAAGTGGATCAAACTCCACTTCTTCTGTCGGAAAGTTTCCCAGATACTCTTGGCTTCTATTCGTGCAATCCTGTGAATAATGTCCTTCTTCTCCACATGAGTAGCATGCATTGGAGAAAAATCTGGTCAGACCTTGTCCATCAGGGTCTTCAATATTTTCGTTCATCGCCGGTCCTTCTAGAATCTTCTTCTTGAGGGTTTCCTTCACTGCATCTTTCTGCTGCTTGACAACTTGTTGTACCTTGGGGTAAATGTGACATTAAGCTGGGTAGTGGGTGGTTCCTTCACACAAGAAACAAGTCACCTGACTAGTTGGGCATTCCTCAGCTGGGTGATTTTCTTCACAATGAGTGCATCCATTCTTCTGTTCTTCCTGGGTGTGTCCTATTTCTGCACAGATCTTGCATGCACAAGTCTTCTCCTTCGGATTATCATAGCACTTCTGAATAAGTCGGGATCTTAACAGAGTGTTCTTGAATTCGTCCCAGGTTTCTGCTCCACTAAATCCTTGTATGGCATGATGCATTTTCGACCAGATTGTAGCACTTTGTGTAAAGTACTGAAGAGCGTGTTCCACTTCATACTTCCTTGAGATCAAGTTGCTCCTGAAGTGGTTCTCCATGTTCTGAATCCATATTTCAGCCTCTAGCTGGGTCATTGGTCCAGAGACTACAAGTCCGGCTTCATACTCCATCTGGTAGGGTTGAGGTTTTGGGGATGAGACGGGTAAGAGAGGGAGGGAGATACACACAATACAAACAATATTTTTGAGAATAGGTTTTATTTGTGGCCGTCGGAAAACACACACCAATGACGGCTCACAAATCATCGTATCTAACGTGGGTATATAACAGGGGTTTGGACTTCTAATGGTCATATAAATATTCGAACGCTTCAGGGTCTTTGAATTCTTCGGGTCTTGAGAGTCTTCAATTGGTGCAGCTTCAACTGCATGATGAAATCCTCTTTACTTTGAAGTGGGAGTCGGTTGATCCTTCACGTGGTCAAAGGGGAAAGGGCATTGTCTAATTATGTGAGGTGAGAGAGAACGTTTGATGAAATCAGAAGAGATGAGAAGTAAAAGGTGTTCTTGAAAAATAGAAATTTTGAGATATCCTTTCCTAAGAGATTTCCAATTTCTAGGGTCACGTCCTACAGTCAACATGTGCTCTGATACCATCTCTGTAGCGACCCGACTCAAAACGAGTCAAGCCTCTGTGTTTCTGTGCCATCCCTGGATCAGTATGCTGGCACACAAAGTACATCAATGTATATATCAAAGTGCAATCACATGTAAATAGCGCAAAACTGATATATACCTTAAATATCTCAGCGGCAGCAGTCAAGGGAGTGGAGTCCCAATAAACACCAACGGCAAGTTCAGTGCGGACCGTAACCCTGAATCGTACTCTTACTCGTCGAAGAAAATATCTGCAACATAAGACGTTGCAGCCGTGTAGGTCAGCATATTGAATATGCCGGCAAGTCACATATGAGAGGGGGTAAAATATCATCTATACTATATGCATATATGGCAGGTGGGGCTATAAGTTTTTAGCGAAAAGCAAGTTTTCTCCTACATCAAGAGAGGGCTAAAAGCAAAATGTTACTACGTAGTTGGTTGTTAATGAGATGGTTCCGCCAACCAGTTCTCATACCCGAGTTATCAATATTACCCTCATCAAATATATATAATGGTGTTGAGAATTTCAGATAACTTCAGTTCCTTTGGCTCAAGTTGTCCATGACCGTGGACACGGCTAATCGATTAGGTTTGAGTACTCTGTAGAGTTTTGCACACGTTCCCCACAAGATTTGATCGCCTCCGTGTATGTCCTCGCACTTCAGGGTGTTTGAAGACCGGATGATCAAAACATGGTCTTTCAACGGGTCCCTCTGAATCCCTGTCGGTGCCCATCCATTCCTACCGTTCGTCTACATCTGCTAGCACCGCCTGTCCAGAGTCGCCGCGTTGTCCAACCAAGCCAGAGCCCATAATGACTTGTGGCTGTGCAGGTAAGCCTTGGGTCTTGAAAATATCCGTCCGTCTCTTTGAGCCTGGGTGAAGCTTTCCGCAGGATGTCATGGCCGTCCCCAACATCCCGGGCATCCACTGGGTTCCCCAGGGAGCCGATCAACCATCCTTCACCCAAAGTTGCATTGCGTCCGAGGTCTTGAAAATCTTGTCTTAACCGGTCTTGATTATTTAATCAACCTCGCATCACTCGTGTTATGCACTCAACCGAAAATCCCGTCTACTCAAGCATAGCAATATGAAATTTGTCGTCCCGGGGCCATGTATCGGGGTTGTTGTGTGCCTACCACATGATACTACAATCTATACTAAAATTTCCAAGTACCTAAGCAGCATGCAATTTGGGCATAGGATGGTAGAACTACGATGCATAAAACATAGGTGATAGTATGATCAAAGTGACTTGCCTGTGATGTTGACGAAGAAGAATTTCTCGAGAAAATAACTTGATAGACTACTCGTCACTCTCCGATGAAATCTATATAACAAACATATCATTCACATAAGAACTCATACTAGCAATCATTCTAACAATCAAAACGAAGAAGAGAGTGAAAAGGAATTCCGAAAGAAACTTCAAATAAGACTAGGGAATCTTCTACTACGTCAAACACTAAATAGTTTTGTCTAACAGAAGATATTAACAAGGAACTACGATATAAGTTTAACTAAGATAAAATAAAGTATTTTTCACAAAACCTTTTGAAAGTATTTCCAAACGGGATTTGAAACAGTGCGGAAAACAATTGCAAGTTACTAAGGAACTAGAATTGATTTCATGAAAACAAATAAAAATAAAATAAAAACTTCTTGCAAAACTACTGTTAACTAACATAAACAAAACCATAATAATTTTTCTGAAATAATAAAGAAAATATTTTAAAACAAAAATAGAAGAGGAATTAGCCGAAATCCTAAAAGACGTGAAACAGAAATTGTTTCATATGAAACAGTGAGCTAAAATACTCAAAAAAATCTGAAATTTTTACCACTGATATATAAGATCACTAGTGATCAGCACCAAAAGGAATCAAATTAAAAGCTATTGTTAAACTCCTGGAATAAGCAAAACAAGCTTTAAACTAAATCTGATCTAACTTATATTTGCAAATTTCAACCATAGACAAATTATATGTTTTTAAAAACTACAGGAAATTTGTGAGCTACTGGAGAAAGAATCAATGTCATTGGACTTCGGGATCAAATGTTGTGACCAAAACAAAACAGAAACTTTTTGTTTTTGCAATTTAGACAGAAAAAACTGAAGATAACTAGTACTAACAGAGGGGTGCACGTGGCATGTTGCTATAGGCTGCGGGTGCTGTTTGTTGCAACGTTTTGAGCAAACGGCCGGAGGCTAATAAAAACTTGCTGGTTAAAACATAAGTGAATTAAAACCGCTGGTTTTCTACTCTAAACCGAAGAGGAATTTCTAGGATCTAATCTACACCCTAGAACAAAGATCTAAGGGTTATAAACGAAAAAAAGAAAACAACAGAGAGGTGGGGGTTACCTTCGGCTGGGCTGCTCCCGTGGCTGCCAATGGTGGCTGAGGGGGCTGGGTCGCCGGTGGGGAAGGGGGAGGGGCCGGCGAGGGGTGGGGAAGGGGGGGTGCGAAGGGGGAAGGGCTCCAGGGGGGTGGTGGCGAGGTGGAGGGGGAGGCCTGCAGGGGGCAAGGTGGAGGAGGAAAAGCTCCTGGCTGCTGGTCGTGATGATGGGGATGGGGAGGTGGAGAAGGGGCAGCAGGGGGCGGTGGAGGGGGCCGAAGTGGTGGAAAGAGGTGGCCGAAGGGTGGAGGTGGAGGAGGTGCAGGGAGGTGGTGGAAAAACTGCTGGTGGAGGGGTGCAGCGAGGTGGGTGCAGGGGCCGAAGGTGGGGAGCTCCTGGCAAGTTTTCCGGTGACAACTCCGGCGAGGGGTGCGCGAGCTAGAGGCAAGGAGAGGCGGCGGTTTCAACGGGAATGGAACGAGGAGGACGTGGGGCTTCTTATAGAGGCGACGGGAGGCGCCGGGAAGGAAAGGGCTTCGCGAATCCCGGAGGTGGGGATCTCCTCTCCATGGATGGAAGGTTTCTCTATGACGTGAGGGAGAGAGAGGTAGGAGATGATCCTCTGTTGGGCCAAATTTGGAAGCTCTTAATGGGCCACCTCTTATTTCCTAATAAAAGTGATTCTATTCCTATTTTCAAAACTAGAAAACTAAAACATTAAAAAGGAAATCAAATCAATTCGGAATAAAGAGTTTTTATGTACTAAAATTATCAGAAAAATAAAATATAGATGATGGGCATTTTTCCACGGCAAAATAAAAACTTCAGAAAAAATTATTTTCACTAAATTGCCTAAAAGATTTATTTTCTTTTGCAAATAATTTTCAAATGACCCTCTAAGTTTGAGGGTTCAATTAACTTTCAAAATGCCCGTGGGTTCGAGGGTCATGTTCCTCCGCTCTAGAATGTATTTCCCGGCATTTCTTGCACGAAGAAAACGAATGGAAATGCAAAAGAATTCAATGCAAATATCTCCGTTCAAATTCTTTATAGTTGAAGAAGTCATGTCATCTTCTCTGTTTGCTTTTAAAAGATTGAATTTGAATTCAGCGGAGAAGGGGAAAGTCATTTTATTCCCTCTCATTCAAAAGTTTCGAAAAGTTTCAAATTTCACACAAGTTTCAGTCACTCAGCAAACAAACAAACAAACAATCTAATAATTATATTAACATTCCAAAATTGATAATTTTGGGATGTTACATATAGAGGATTCCCATCTTCCATGTTTTAAAGGAAAATAAACATTAATGCAGACTTCATGAAAAAAATCCTACCATGTGAACCAAATAGCATCTTTTCTTATTCTATTCAGACTTCCTTTGGTTCCTTGCATAGGAATATCATAGGAATAGGAAACTTGCATACAATGATATGATGCATGCATCTCAAATTCTCTAAATAAGAATAGGAAAAGATATGATATTTGGTTCGCATGATTGTTTTATTGATTCTAGGCTAATCGACAACCCACAAGTATAGGGTATCACAACCGTCTTCATGGGTAGTATTACACCCAAATTTATTGATTCGATACAAGGGGAGCCAAAGAATATTTATTGTTCTTAGTAGTTGAGTTATCAATTCAACCACACATGGAATTTCTTTCTGCAACAAAGTTTTAATAGCAAAGTAACAAGAACAATAGGAACAATAATAACTGTGATCGTGATGATTGTAACAACAACAATAACATAAGCTTGTCAAAAAAACAATAACAACAGTAACTTAGCAAAGATCAATATGTGAAAAGCACATGCATTGATTCAATGATGGATATTTGTGTTGGATGACATTCAACATGTAAAAGTTACATACTAGAGCGACACAGAACTAGCTCCAATTCATCGATGTAATGTAGGCATGTATTCACTATATAGTTAGACGTGCTTATAGTAAGAAATTGCATGACATGTTTTGTCCTACTATCACGTGGGAGGGGGCACATGAGAAAATCTAAGGGATATTAAGGCCTCCTTTCAATAAAGAACTGGAACAAAGCATTAACACATGGTGAATACATGAACTCCTCATACTACGGTCATCATCGGAGATTATCCCAACTGCTGTCACTTTGGGGTCTAGAGATCATAACACATAATAGATTCCTACAACTTGCAAGGTAGGATCCAAAATACTCTCATCTGAACTCATGGCACTCGGGCCCTAATGACAAGCATTAAGCATTGCAAAGTCATAGCAACATCAATCTTAGAACATAGTGGATACTAGGGATCAGGCCCTATTAAAATAACTCGGTTACATGTGAAATCTCATCCAATACCATCATCATCCAGCAAGCCTACGAAGGAATTACTGACTTCCGGTGGTAAGCATCATGGAACTTTTTGTTAGGCAACATCGCATGGGAAACAAAAAAATTCCTACGCTTACCAAGATCAATCTATGGAGACTAACATCAACGAGAGGGGGAGTGCATCTACATACCCTTGTAGATTGCTAAGAGGAATCATATATAATGCAGTTCATGTAGTCGAACGTCTTCGCGATCCAATCACGATCTGTCCCGCGAATCCATCACGATACATCATGATCTAGTGCCGAACAGACGACACTTCTGTCTTCAGCACACGTACAACTCGATGACAATCTCCACCTCCTTGATCCAGCAAGCGAGCGGTGGAGAGGTAGATGAGTTCTCCGTCAGCACGACAACATGGCGGCGGCGGTGGTGGAGCTGTTCTGACAGGGCTTCGCCAAGCAATACCGGAACCGATCTAGTGGAGAAAACTCATCTATGGGGGAGATAGGCCTGCGCCGTGGAATAGGTGTGTTGTAGCCCTCTTTACCCATATGTATGTATAGGGGGAAGGGAGAGTAGGGTTGCACCCTAGGGTTTTCCCCTAGGGGGGCGACGACCAAGAGAGCGAGGGGTGGCGGCCCATGGGGTGGCTTGCCACCCAAGCTAGGGTGGCGCCACCTCCTAGGGTTGGCCCTCCACCAGCCCAGCCGCATGGGCCTTAGGTGGGGAGGTGTGCACAACCCACCAAGGGCTGGTGTGCATCCCTCACAGTCCATGTGGCCCGTACGGGGCTGGAGGCCCCTTCCGGTGGACCCTTGGAACCCTTCCGGCACCCCTTGTACGCTACCGGTGACGCCTGAACCTTTTCCGGTGACCAACTCGGAACTTCCCATATATCAATCTTTACCTCCGGACCACTCTAGAGATCCTCATGACGTCTGGGATCTCATCCGAGACTCTGAGTAACCTTTGTTCACCAACATACATAACTCAACTATCCCGAAACAAATTGTTAAGGAAATCGGTAACTGGTAACTGCTTGGTCAGCTTGGGAGTAGAGATTTATCGGTGAATCGTCTTATGAACTGGATTAACCGGTCGGCCATTAATTGGTAGATTTAATAGGAACCTATGAACATATTCTAGTTTCTTTTATGTATTATACCCTACTCTCATCCTCTCAGTTATGCGATATACCATAATAGTGTACTGTTTGATCAATTCCTAGATATTGAGGAGCGAGAGGAGGATGGGAGAGGTTACATGCAAAAAAATTGGGCCTTTTTAGACCAGAAGTTAGTAGGCCAACTAAGATTAATTGGCCTGACAACCTATTAATCGGTCTAACATGCCATTTAATCGGCCCGACAAGTTAACACGATGAATATGTGTTATTCTAATCGGCCACCCAATGAGTAGCGATTAACTGGTCCATTAACTGATTAATCGGATGAATTCTTGAACAGTGCCGAAACGTCACCGAACCTTAAGTATGCAGACCCTACGGGTTCGAGAACTATGTAGACATGACCTGAGACACTCTCCGGTCAATAACCAATAGTGGGACCTGGATGCCCATATTGGCTCCTACATTTCTACGGAGATCTTTATCGGTCGAACCACGATGTCAAGGATTCAATCAATCTCGCATACAATTTCCTTTGTCCATCGGTATGTTACTTGCCTAAGATTCGATCGTCGGTATCTCCATACCTAGTTCAATATCATTACCGGCAAGTATCTTTACTCGTTCCGTAATACAAGATCCCGTGACTAACTCCTTAGTCACATTGCTTGCAAGCTCATTGTGATGTTGTATTATCGAGTGGGCCCTAGAGATACCTCTCCGTTAAATGGAGTGACAAATCCCAGTCTCGATTCACGCCAACCCAACAGACACCTTTGCAGATACCTGTAGATAACTTTTATAGTCACCCAATTACGTTGTGACGTTTGATACACACAAGGCATTCTTCTGGTGCCCGGGAGTTGCATGATCTCATGGTCATAGAAACAGATACTTGATATGCAGAAAACAGTAGCAATAAACTTACACGATCACATGCTACATTCATAATTTGGGTCTTGTCCATCACATCATTCTCCTAATGATGCGAACCCATTATCAAATGAGAACTCATGTATATGTTCAGGAAACCTTGACCATCTTTGATCAATGAGCTAGTCCTTAGAGGCTCACTAGGGACAGTGTGTTGTCTATGTATCCGCGCATGTATTTGAGTTTCCAAACAATACAATTCTAGCATGGATAATAAACAACTATCATGAACAAGGAAATAAAATAGTAACTATTTTATTATTGCCTCTAGGTCATATTTCCAACAGCCTCCCACTTGCACTAGAGTGAATAATCTAGTCCACATCACTATGTGATTCACACCCAATGAGTTCTGGGGTTTATCATGTTTTGCTTGTGAGAGAGGTTTTATTCATCGGGTCTTAACCCTTCAGATCCGTGTGTGGTTTACAAATATCTGTATCATACTTTATGTGTTGCTACGGCACTCCATTTGGAACTATTCCAAATGACTGCTCCATTATACGAATCCGGTGTGCTACTCAAGGTCATCCAGATTGGTGTCAAAGCTTGCATCGATGTAACCCTGTATGACGAACTCTTTTATCACCTCCATAATCGAAAAACATTTCCTTAGTCCTCAAGTTATTAAGGATAATTTTGACCGATGACCAGTGATCCATTCCTGGATCACTCTTGTACCCCTTGACATACTCATGGCAAGGCACACATAAGGTGCGGTACAGAGCATGGCATACTATAGAGCCTACGGCTAAGGCATAGGCGACGACCTTCGTCCTTTCTCTTTCTTCGAGTCTTACTCAAATTCACACCTTACAACACAGTCAATAACTCTTTCTTTGACCGATCTATTTTGAACTCCTTCAAAATCTTGTCAAGGTATGTATTCATTGAAAGTTTTATCAAGCATCTTGATCTATCTCTATAGATCTGGATGCCCAATGTTCAAGTAGCTCCAGGTTTTTCCTTTGAAAAACTCCTTTCAAACAACCCGGTATGCTTTACAGAAATCCCACATCATTCCCGATCATCAATATGTCAACAACATATAGTCATCACAAATTCTATAATGCTCCCTCTCACTTTCTTGGAAATACAAGTTTCACATAAAATTTGTATAAACCCAAAAGCTTTTATCATCTCATAAAAGTGTATATTCCAACTCCGAGATGCCTCCTCCAGTCCATAGAAATATCGCTAGAGCTTGCATACTTGTTAGCATCCTTAGGATCGACAAAACCTTCTGGTTGTATCACATACAACCTTTCCTCAAGGAAATGTCGAGGAAATAATGTTCTGACATCCGTCTTCAAGATTTCATAATTGAAAAATACAACAACTGCTAACATAATTCGAACAGACTTTAGCATCGCTACGAGTGAGAAAGTCTCATCGTAGTCAAGTTCTAGAAGTTGTCAGAAACCTCTTTGCGACAAGTTGAGCTTTCTTAAATGGTGACATTTACCATCATCATCTGTCTTCCTTTTAAAGATCCCTTTGCACTTAATAGCCTTATGACCATCAAGTAGTTCTTCCAAAGTCCATACTTTGTTTTCATACATGGATCCTATCTCAGGTTTCATGGCCTCCAGCCATTTTTCGGAATCAGGGCCCACCATCGCTTCTTCATAGCTCGTAGGTTCATTATTGTCCAACAACATGACCTCCAAGATAGGATTACCATACCACTATGGAGCAGTACGTGTCCTTGTTTACCTACGAGGTTTGGTAGTAACTTGATCTGAAGCTTCATGATCGTCAGCATTGGCTTCCTCTTCAATTTGGTGTAGGCGCCACATGAACAACTTCGTGCGCCCTGCTACACTCTATTTGAAGTGACGGTTCAACAACCTTATCAAGTTCCACCATACTTCCACTCAATTATTTTGAGAGAAACTCTTTCTCGAGAAAGGACCCATTTTCATCAACAAACACTTTGCTCTTGGATCTGAGATAGGAGGTATATCCAGCTGATTCCTTTGGGTATCCTATAAATATGCATTTATCCGCTTTGGGTTCGAGCTTATCAGGCCGAAGCCTTTTGATATAAGATTCACAGCCCCAAACTTTAAGAAAGATAGCTCAGGTTTTTACAAACCACAGTTCGTACGGTGTCATCTCAACGGAATTATATGGTGCCCCTTTTGAAGTGAATGTTGTTGTCTCTAATGCATAACCCCAAAACGATAGTGGTAATTCAATAAGAGACATCATAGTATGCACCATATCTAATAGGTCGCGTCTACGTTGTCCGGACACACCATCACACTATGGTGTTCCAGGTGGCATGAATTGTGAAACAATTTCCACATTGTGTTAAATGTATACCATACTCGCAACTCATATATTCATCTCGACGAGCACATTGTAGATATTTCATCCTTTTGTCACGACGATCTTCAACTTCACTCTGAAACTGCTTGAACTTTTCAACACTTTAGACTCGTGATTCATCAAGTAAATACATCAGTAACTCGAATCATGACTGAAGTAAGAACATAATGATATCAACAGCGTGCCTCAACACTCATTGGACTGCATACATCAAAATGTATTTTTTGTAGTAAGTCACTTGCTCATTCCATCTCAATGGAAAACGATGCCTTTAGTCATCTTGCCCATGTGGCATGATTTGCATGTCTAAATTGATTCAAAATCAAGTGAGTCCAAAAGATCCATCTGCATGGAGTTTCTTCATGTGTTTACACCAATAGGCATGGTTCTCATGTCTCAAACGACTCAAAATCGAGTGAGTCCAAAGATCCATCAGGATGGAGCTTCTTCATGTGTTTTATACAATTATGACTTACGGGGCAGTGCCACAAGTAAGTGGTACTATCATTATTGCTTTGTATCTTTTGGCATCAATATTATGAACATGTGTATTAGTACGATCGAGATTCAATAAACCATTCATATTAGGTGCATGACCATTGGAGGTATTATTCAAGTAAACAGAGTAACCATTATTATCTTTAAATAAATAACTATATTGCAATAAGCACGATCCAATCATGTTCATGCTCAACACAAACACCAAATAACATTTAGGTTTAACACTAATCCCGAAGGTAGATGAAGCGTGCGATGGTGATCTCATCAGCCTTGGAAACAATTCCAACAAACATCGTCACCTCGCCTTTAGCTAGTCTCCGTCTATTTTGCAGCTTTTATTTCGAGTTACTAACATTTAGTAACTAAACCGATATCTAATACGCATGTGCTACTAGGTGTACTAGTAATATACACATCAATGACACATATATCTAATATACTTCCGTTTCCATCCTTCTTATGTACCAAGTATCCAGGGCAGTTCCACCTCAGTGATCATTCCCCTCATCATAGAAGCACACATTCTCGGGTTTGAGTTCAACCTTGGGTTTCTTAATTGGAGTGACAACTGACTTGTCATTCTTGAAGTTTCCGTTCTTTCCTTTGCCCTTCTTGAAACTAGTGGCTTTACTAACCATCAACACTTGATGCTCCTTCTCGATTTCTACCTTCGTGGTGTCAAACATCGCGAATAGCTCAAGGATCATCTTCTCCATCCCAGGTATGCTATAGTTCAGCATGAAGCTCAGTAGTTTGGTGGCAGTGACTTTGGAGAACTATGTCAACCACTATCTCATCTCGAAGACCAACTCCCACTCAATTCAAGTAATTGTACTACTGAGACAATCTGAGCATATGCTCAATGATTGAGCTTTTCTCCTTTACTTTGTAGGCAAAGAATCTTGTCGGAGGTCTCACACCTCTCAACACGGGCACGAGCCTAAAATCCTAATTTCAGCTCTTGGAACATCTCATATGTTCCATGACGGTTAAAATGTTTTGGAGCCTCAATTCTAAGTTGTAAAGCAAGACACACTAAACTACCATGTAGTCATCAAAACGTGTATGTAAGATGTTCATAACATCCACAGACGACGCTTGGGGTAGCTCACCCAGCGGTGCATTAAAGATATAGGCCTTATGCGCAGCAATGCGGACAATCCTCAATTTATGGACCTAGTCCGCATAATTGCTACTATCATCTTTCAACTTAGCTTTCTCTAGGAACATATCAAAATATAGAGGAGCTACAGCACAAGCTAATCATCTACAACATAATTCGCAAAGAAATTTTGACTATGTTCATGATAATGAGTTCAATTAATCATACTACTTAAGAACCCCCACTCAAATTTACATCCCTTTGGTTATTCATTGGTACATGATCCAAATCCACCAACCCATGTCCGATCATCACATGAGATGAGGTGGCTTCAATGGTGGACATCTCCATGTTGATCATATGTACTATATGACTCATGTTTGACCTTTCGATCCCTTGTGTTTCGAGGCCATGTTTGTACATGCTAGGCTTGTCAAGTTTAACCCGAGTGTTTTGCGTGTGCAAAACTGTCTTGCACCCATTGTCTGTGAACGTAGAGTCTATCACACCCGATCATCACGTGGTGTCTCGAAACGACGAACTGTCGTAACGGTGCACACTCGAGGAGAACACAATTTTATCTTGAAATTTTGGTGAGGGATTACCTTATAATGCTACCATCGCCCTAAGTAAAACAAGGTGCATAAATAGTATTAACATCACATGCAAATCATAAGTGACATGATATGGCCGTGATCTTGTGCTTTTGATCTCCATTTTCAAAGCACTGGAATGATCTCCATCGTCATCGGCACCACACCATGATCTCCATCCTTGTGTTGCCATCAAGGTCGTCGTGCCAACAATGCTTGTACTACTATTGCTACCATTTGGCGATAAAGTGACGCATTACATAGCACTTAATGAGTGACACGAAGGTTGTACAATAATTAAAGACAACGCTATGGATGATGCCGGTTGCTGAAGCATCGACATGCAAGTCGATATTAACCATTACAACATGATCATCTCATACATCAAATATATACCATCATGTCTTTGGCCATATCATATCACAACATACCCTCCAAAAACAAGTTAGACGCCTCTAATTTGTTGTTGCATGTTTTACCTCGCTGTTATGGGTATCTAGCAAGAACACTTCTTACCTACGCAAAAACCACGACGGTGATATGCAAGTTGTTATTTAACCTTCTACAAGGACCGCCTCCGTCTAATCCAATTCAACTAAAGTAGAAGAGACAAACACCCGCCAGCCATGTTTACGCAATAAGTTGCATGTCAGTCAATGGAACCAGTCTCTCGTACGTGGACGAGTAAAGTTGGTCCGGGCCGCTTCGTCCCACAATATCGTTGAGTCAAGAAAACACTAAGGAGGGAAGCAATTTGAATATCAATGCCCACAAACTCCTTTGTGTTCTACTCGTGATGTCATCTAAGCATATACCTAGCTCTGATACCATTGTTGGGAACGTCGCATGGGAAACAAAACTTTTCCTACGCTCACCAAGATCTATCTATGGAGACTAAGATCTACGAGAGGGGGGAGTGCATCTACATACCCTTCTATATCGCTTAGTAGAAGCATATATAATGCCGTTGATGTAGTCGAACATCTTTGCAATCCAATCACGATCCATCCCGCGATCTCATCACGATCCGTCTCGTGATCACATCACCATCCATCCCGATCTAGTACGGAACAGACGACACCTCTACATTCAACACACGTACAACTCGATGACGATGTCCACCTCCTTGATCTAGCAAGCGAGTAGTGGATAGGTAGGTGAGTTCTCCTTTAGCACGAATACATGGTGGCATCATGGTGGAGTTGTTCCGCTAGGGCTCCACCAAGCAATATCAGAACCGATCTAGTGGAGAAAACTGATCTTAGAGGGAGATAGGGCTGTGCCGTGGCATAGGTGTGTTGCAGCCCTTTCTCCCCATCTATATATATAGGGGGGGAGGGAGAGGAGGGCTGCGCCCTAGAATTTTCCCTAAGGGGGCGACGGCCAAGAGAGGGAGGGGTGGCGTCCCATGGGGTGGCTTGCCACCTAAGTTAGGGTGGCGCCACCTCCTAGGGTTGGCCTTCCACCAGCACAGCCGCATGGCCTTAGGTTGGGAGGTGTGCCCAGCCCACCAGGGACTGGCGTGCATCCCTCATAGCCCATGTGGCCCCTCCGGTGCTGGTGGCTCCTTCTGGTGGACCCCCGGAACCCTTCCAACACCCCCGGTACGCTACGGTGACGCCCAAACCTTTTCCGGCGACCAACTCGGAACTTCACATATATCAATCTTTACCTCCGGACCACTCCGGAGATCCTCGTGATGTCCATGATCTCATATGGAACTCCAAACAACCTTCGGTCACCAACTATGCCGAAACATCACCGAACCTCAAGTGTGCAGACCCTGCGGGTTCGAGAACTATGTAGACATGATATGAGACACTCTCCAGTCAATAACCAATAGTGGGATCTGGATGCCCATATTGGCTGATACATATTCTACGAAGATCTTTATCGTTTGAACCACGATGTCTAGGATTCAATCAATCCCATATACAGTTTCCTTTGTCCATCGGTATGTTACTTGCCTGAGATTCGATCGTCGGTATCTCCATACCTAGTTCAATCTCGTTACCGTCATGTCTCTTTACTCGTTCCATAATACAAGATCCCGTGACTAAATCCTTAGTCACATTGCTTGCAAGCTCATTATGATGTTGTATTACCTAGTGGGCCCTAGATATACGTCTCCGTTAAACGGAGTGACATGCGGAGCACCTTTATAGTCACCCAGTTACGTTGTGACATTTGATACACACAAGCCATTCTTCCGGTGCCCGAGAATTGCATGATCTGATGGTTATAGAAATAGATATTGTACATGTAGAAAACAGTAGCAATAAACTGACACGACCACATGCTACGTTCATAGTTTGGGTGTTGTCCGTCACATCATTCTCCTAATGATGTGGTCCCGTTATCAAATGAGAACTCATGTCTATGGTCAGGAAATCTTGACCATCTTCGATCAACTCGCTAGTCCTTAGAGGATCACTAGGGACAGTGTGTTTTCTATGTATCCACACATGTATTTTAGTTTCCAATCAATACAATTCTAGCATGGATAATAAGCAATTATCTTGAACAAAGAAATATATTAATAACAAATTTATTATTGCCTCTAGGGCATATTTACAACATTTTTTATGGAGAAGGTTTGGTGATGACAAGGATGACGAATCCCCCTCTCTGGGGCTCCAAACAAACTCCAAATAAGCCTAACCAAGGCAAAACAAGAGGTGGCAGCAGATCCATCTCATAAAAAATGACAAAATATTCTCTCTGATTTTTTCCTCCGCGGGACAGAACTTATAGTGTTGGATTTAGGTGAGCCAGGGCCATGAGGGGCCCACAATCTCAGAAGGCGCGCCCTAGGGGCGGCGCCCTCTAGGCTTGTGACTCCTTGGTGACCCCCTCCGGTGTATCTTTACACCAATATTATTTATTAATTCCAAAAATATTCTCCATATTTTTTTAGCTCAATTCGAGAACTTCTATTTCTCCACAAAAATGACACCATGGTATTTTTGTGGAAAATATCATTAGACCGAATTAGTTTCATTCAAATCATG
This sequence comes from Hordeum vulgare subsp. vulgare, assembly GCF_904849725.1. Classification (NCBI taxonomy): domain Eukaryota; kingdom Viridiplantae; phylum Streptophyta; class Magnoliopsida; order Poales; family Poaceae; genus Hordeum; species Hordeum vulgare. The sequence goes on along the minus strand of NC_058521.1, from coordinate 493,058,560 downwards.
CAAATTAGAGTCCAAAACAATAGAAAAAGTGTTTGGAAAAGTAGATACGTTCGAGACGTATCAATTCCCACAAGCATAACTCACTGGTTGTCCTCAGGCACTTCAGTTGAAAAACTAAAAGTGATAAAAAGCTTTTACAAAATCTTTTGTTCATGTTGTTGTATATATGCTTAGCTAGTGTTTAGGTTTTCAGACAAAATCATAACTAACCATTTCAATTATAAGAATTATATTTACCCATGACAATAACATAACCAACTAGCAAGTAATAATAAGATATCTCAAATACTAATAATTTGTCAAAACAATCATGATATAATATGATAATATGGTATCTCGCTAGCCCTCTGTGAGACCGCAAAACATAAATGCAGAGCACCACTCAGGTTCAAGTAGTGACTAAACATTGTAATTAAGGGCAGAGAAGATCCAATCATGCTCACATCCAACATTAACTAGACTTAATGCATAAAAATGACAATAGTGCTCTCACGTCTGGTGTTTTGTAGGAAGGTGATGAATCACCAAATAATGATAAAATACATGAAAGTAAATAGAAAGGCCCTTCACAGAGGAAGCATTGATTTGCATCGGTGCGAGAGCTCATGGTTTAAAACTAAGATGAAATTGTAACTTTGGGTGGTGTGCTTTTCTTGTCAATGTCACGACAAAGGATTTCAGTATCTTGCATGCTAAGCACATTATCAGTGGTTCCCAATCGGAATTGTAATGTATCCTCCCCTCCACCATCATACACAAACCATGGCTAACCGAATCCACGGGTGCCCTCCAATAATCAACTTCCCAGAGGAGTTTGTTTAATTTATTTTTGATTATGCAGGAATGGGCATCCATTTTACAAGCATCTCTCATGCAATGATAGGGGAATAAAGGCCCATCTTGGGAATAACTCGCTTAGCATGGAGGATACTGACCGCCCCGTCACTCCATGAGAGGCATGAGCACACAAAGAGGTGTTTATTTGAATGATTAGAAGTGGCACTTGCAAATTTTCTTGCAACGGTGGGGTAATACCGCATATAGGTAGATTGGTGGACTCATTTGAAACATATTAGGTTTAAGGATTTTGGATGCACACGTAGTATTTCCACTTAGTAGAGGTGAAGGCTAGCAAATAGATTGAGAGGTGGCCAACTAGAGAGCGAAACATTCATAGGCTTGCATTGAGAATAATTAGCATCGAACAATAGCATGAGTAGTGTCAGGGATATAAACCCACGACATCACCCGCCATACTGGGCTGGGTCAAACCATAGAGAAGACAAGAAGATGGTCCAAATGACTTATCCAATAAGCCGCCTGGCGGCCCAACACCGGAAGACGACGACTCAAGGCCCACAAAGGAAGAGACGCCAGAAGTTTTCCTAAACTTGGGAAGAAAGGTAGAATAGAATCGTAGTAAGTCACGGGTGTTTATTTGACACAGACTGTGTTGTAAACTTGAGGCCTCTACCTATATATAAAGGAGAGCCCTCGAGCCAGAAAGATCAAGTAAGAAACTCTCGAGAGCTAGGTTGGCAATTACGCGTCCTTGCAATCGAGATCCCTATCAATATAGACACCAAAGCAGAACATAGGCTTTTACTTCCATTGGAGGGGCCTAACCTGGGTAAATCCGCCTCCTGCTCCCGGTTAACCTCTTCGAGTCGCCACACCACGACGATGGCCTCACCACTAAGTCCGTTCACGAGGACATCTACCATGACAAAACCACGACAGTTGGCACCCACCATGGGGCTATCGCAAGGTGGAATTGAGTCCTCCAAGGGAACCCGCCCAGGGTTCGGGAGGTACGTGGTTGCTATGACGATCAAGAATCGCCATAGTGATCGCTAGGCCAACAATCTAGGTCAGGATTATACAATATAACTTGTCACAATTACAACAGAAAACAAATTAAAAAAACAATTATACAAAAGAAATAGCAATAAACCTAAAAGGACTAAAACATTATTTGTTTTGCTTAAAACCCTAATTTAAAATATTATAAAAATTCTGAAATTATACCTACTCATAAATAAGATCACTAGTGACCAGTAGCAAAAAGAATCAACTCAAAACCTATTTTTAAACTCATGATATTTAGAAAACAAGATTTGAATCAAATCTGTTTGAATTCAAATTTAAAATATTCAAACATGGTCAAAATTTATATCTAAGAAACTACATAAACTTTGTGACACAATGCAAAAAAGAATCACTCAAAAATAATTTAAAACATAAAAGATATACAGAAAACAAAGCAGAACTAATTATGTTAAAGAATTAAAAACTGGAAAAACAAAAAAGTTAGCTCGCGCACGGGGGGCTACGTGGCGTGCTGTGAGTGGTTGAGAGGCGTGTGCTGTGGGGCTAAAGTGACCGACGGCCGCACGTTAGAGAAAAACGTTTCGGCTAAAGTAACTAAAAGAAAACCGCCCGGTTCACTTAAAATAGACAGAAGGGGTAACTACTTCTAATCTTAGACGTTGGCTGCAGATCTAACGGTTGAGGAGGAGGGGATGTTCACCTCGGCGGCTGGATGAGACTCCGGCGATGTCCGACGGTGGACGACCTTCGGTGGTGGTCGGGGCTGGGGCTCCAGCGGTCATTTGCGGCGACGGAGATGACCAGGAGATGGCGGCGATGCTCCGGGGGCGATTGACGGCGTCTACAGGACTTGGGGGCGGTGAAGGGGAGTGGCACGAGCTCAGGAAGAGCTTCGGGTCTTGTCGAAGTCCGACGAGGTGCAGCGGGGCGCTTTGGCGAGTGGTGGGGGGTTTCGGGTGGAACGGGTGCGGGGCTCGAGGGGGTTTTATAGAGGGTATCGGGGGGCTCGGAGGGAAGGGGATCGCGTAGGTCGGAGGCGGGATCGTGGCGGTTCCAGCGATGGAAGGTGGGGGCGCGAGGAGGGAGGAGACGACCGGGGCGAAGCTCTGGTCGGGCGATGGGGCCCAGCGTCAGCGAGAGAGGAGAGGCCCGGGGTGGGGCGGTCGGTCGATCTAAAGTTGATTCGAATCTAGCGAGGGATCTGCGAGCCGAAACCTTCCTATCGGGCCACTCGCGATTTTCCTATTAAAGGACAATGTTCCTTTTAATTAAAAAGAGGAAATAAAACTAAAGAAAGGAAATAAAATATACTCCAAATATAGGAGTATTATATATTAAAATTATCAGAAAAATAAATCCAATAAGGTGAACATTTTTCCATGGCCAAAAAAATACTTCAGAAAAACATTTTTTTGACAAAATTGCCTAAATGATTTGTTTCCTTTTACAAATATTTTTTTCAAAAGACCCCCTAAGTTTTTGGGTTCAAATATTTCTCAAAATGCCCGTGGTTTGGAGTGTCATGTTCCTCCTCTCATATTTTTAATATTTGAATTCATTTAAACTTTTAAAATAGAGCCAAAATGAAATGAATTCCAAAAAGAAAAATTTCAGAAGTTTTCAAATACAATCCATTCAAATCCTTTATTATGAAGAAGTCATGTTATCTTCTCTCAGTGGTTTGGATTGGATGAATTTGAAATTCAAAAGACAAGGGGAAAGTCATTTTATTCCCTCTCACTTTTAAAATGTCAAAAATTTCAAATTTCACTCAATTTCAAATCACTCAAACAAACAATCAATCAATCAATCTAGTAATTATTATAACATACCAAATTTTGGGATGTTACATATAAGTAAGAGAAATCAAATACTAACAAAATAAAATGATGCTCCAAGTAAAGCACATATTATGTGACGAATAAAAATATAGCTCCAAGTAAGATATACCAATAGTGTTGAAGACGAAAGAGGAGATGCCATCCGGGGCATCCCCAAGCTCAGACACTTGAGTATGCCTTGGATATTACCTTGGGGGTGCCTTGGGAATCCCCAATATTAGGTTCTTGATGCTCCTTATTCTCCTCATATCGGTATCTCACCCAAAACTTGAAAACTTCAATCACAACAAACTTAACACAAACCTCATGAGATCCATTAGTATATTTGGCAAATCATAAACTTTAGATCCTGTTATAAACTAATTCTTATTTACTTATTGCATCAGGTACTATATTCAAACTTCTCCGTGGCTGCATCAAAACAAGCAAACTATGCAAGCAAAAAACAGAATCTGTCTAAAACAGAACAGTCTCAAATGATCAGCACAAACACAATACTTATATAACTGAAAAAAAATCTGAAAGTTAGGACGCCCGGGGAAATTTGTATATTAATACTATGTAAAAAATTAGATCAAAAATACATTCAAGTAAAATCATAGAAATTCTGCACTGGACGTCAAAGTTTCTGGTTTTGCATCAGATCAATTCTACTCATCATCCAAGTCATCCCAAAAGATTTACTTGGCGAGTACTGAAATAAAAGACACAAAACATGATTACTAAAGTATCTTAATCATGTGAAAACACACAAACATAAAGTATAAGTGTTGGGTTGTCTCCCAACAAGAGCTTTTCTTTAATGCCTTTTAGCATGGCATGATAATTTCAATGATGCTCACATAAGGATAGTTGATGAAACATACAAAAGAGCAACATGAAAATTGAAAAGCACATTATTTTTGTGGTATAGTGGTATATACGAGGGGATGAATATTTTTAGGAGAAAATTCTGTCAAAAAATCTACATTTTTTCAATGAGAATGAACGAAAGTGTTCAAGGTCGACCCTCACTTCTTCAATGCATAAGTTTCCAATCGCTTCTCTTTTAAGAGGCAAGTAAAAAATTTGTGTTTTTCAATTTTTCAATTTTTTTGTTTCACCCACAACTAAATAAATAAAACAAGAAAACATAAACAAAACACAAGCAAAATCTACTTACTTGTAGAATCAAACAAGCATACACAAAAATATTAACACCACACTATTGCTCCCCAACAATGAGGGGAGAAAAGAGCTTGATAATGCCCAAGTGCGAGGAATAATCGTAGAAATTTCCAAAGATTGAATGGGTGAGTATGGAGTGTCGAAACCACAAGGAGCTAAAGGTAAGATAAATATTCTCTCGAATCATATCTACCAATGATACAACTCTACATACACCGATCGTTTGCTTCTATCTAGTAACGACAAATAAAACCACATCGTGGTATACAGAGGTTAGCTTTGCATGAAATTGGAGAACAAAAATATGAAAATAATTGTTGCCTAAATAAAGTTACAATATATTACAAATAGTGAGTGTGGAATAATGATGGTATGGTGTGCAAAATCATCCTAGGCAATTGATAACAAGATCGGTAATCATTCTTGCAATTTTCCATTATTGGATCATATGAACTTATGATTGGATCTCTAGCAAGCATCTACAACTACTAGAAATCATTAAGGTAAACTCAACCATAGCATTAAACATCAAGTCCCCTTTACTTCCATATGTAAGCAACCCCCTTACTCGGATGTAAGCTTTTGTCACTCAAGCTACCCACTATAAGAGAATCATGAACATATAGGAACACCCTCCAGCTTGAATACTTCACGTGTGTGGCTCACAAAAGGCACCTTAGTACAGCACGAAAATAAAACATACAATCAAACCAATCAAGATCATCGATCAACCCAAAGGACAACATATATCTACTCAAACATCATAGGATGTCAATGCATCATATATTAATAATATGTGGCATGGAACACCATGTTCAATTAGGGTATTACAACGGGGTGCTGGAGAGTGGACCACCAAAGATAGATGAGGGAAGGTGATGGAGACGGTGATGTTGATGAAGACGATCACCGTGGCGATGGTTCCCCCGACGTCACTCTGACACCACCAGAAGAGAGGGGAGAGAGTCTCCCCCTTAGTCTTCCTCCTCCATGGACTCTCCCCATCTAGGGAGAGGTAGTCACTCTGGTCCTTGGCTTCAATGGCTCTCGGAGGGGGAGATCCCCTTTGAGATTCGACATCTCTCTTTGTTTCTCTCCTATTTTTGCTATTGTTTTCTCGCCCTTCATCGTTTGTTAAATATCCAGAGATCCGTAACTCCGATGGGGCTAAAATTTTGAGGGGGGGGGGGGGGTTATCGGAAAAACATATCCTGGTTAGCGAAAGAAGGGCCTCAACCGACTTAAGGAGTGGTCCCAAGGTATCAGGGTGCGCCCCCCCTGTGGACGTGCGTTGTTGTCTTGGGAGAGCCTCACACATCGTGTGGCGATGATTCTTCTTCCCAAAATTGACATACATTTATCGGGACCCCGATCCTAAATCATAAGAACCCAACATGTAACACATCACATCACTTTGCGGCCTCACGCACGGTAAATTCCATGGCTGCCACCTTACCTTGGCCGGGACCATTTGCGTATTTTGGCTCATGTATATGAATGTGTCGCTAGCATTCAAACGACAAAGAACCCGGGTTGACATGACTAGTTATAAACCCAAGTGGTACATCCGTACAGGGACAGTCATACATAACCCAGCAAAGCAGGTGTCGGTCATCAGCGTGTGTAGACGAGTCATAGCAAGCTACAAGGACTCCATTACACCGCGTGACATTTCCCGAAGGGACAGACACGACAGCAAAGAAGGATACATGCCGACCAATCAATGTGTCCAGAGCAGTAGCAAGCTACCAAAGCTCGGTGGAAGCACAAATAGGCATTTCCCCGTAAAGAGTACTACTAAAGGCACACAACTAGGTGTCGAATCCCACACATATAATGCATTTCATAACATACACACAATATGCACGATATGTGTAGATACAACATGGCATCACAACATAACTCTATGACTCAAGTTATTATTAAAGACTCATAAGAGTCAACATAGTACGATATTACAAACAGGGGTCACACGACCCTACACTCAAGTCATACAACCATCAAGCAGAAGCATAATATGTCTGAGTACAGACATCTACTAAAAGTGGCTGGAAGAGCCTGAAAAGCTACAATGACCCTACCAAAGGAACCAAACCTCTTTCTGGGATTCCCAAGCTATTCGGTCAACATCGAACACATCGCGTAGAAAACTTTAATGAGACTAAAATCTTCTATGCAAAACATAAATAAAACAACTGTGAGTACAAAGGTACTCAGCAAGACTTACGTCAGAACTATCTACGTATGCATCAGTATCAATGAAGGGGTTGTGGAGTTTAATTGTAGCAAGCCAGCTTTGACTCTTGGCTAACATGTACTACGACTACAAGTTCTTACTTTGAGGTGGGTTAGCGCACACGTGTCCACATATTCACCAATTCAATACACCACTATGGATCCACCCTCGTCTCCTACGAGAAAGCCATCCATAACACTCACACTTACTTGCATGTTTTAGAGTATCCATTTAAATTGTCTATGTACCACATAATGTTTCCAAGTAGTCCATATCCGAGGACGCTACTATTCGAATAGATTAATTTAACCTACAGGGGTATACTTCTTCACACATGCTCTCACCACTTAGCAGCATATGCACGTCATGCATCTCGGCAACCTTCAAGCGGAAGCACTGGCGTGGGTGTCGGCCACGATCGTTAACCACACAAGACCCTACTCCAGGTTTTTCGCCTATTTGAGACTGAACCCGCAAGGAAGTCCGGCCGAGGTTTCCTCTACGGCCGCAAACGATGTGCGCAGGGTTCCCAAGCCCACCATCCGGGTGCCACTTGGTACACCGTGCCACTGTGTATCTACCGTAGTGAAGCCTACCCTGTCGGTCAGAGCTAAACACGATCGCCAACACTTTTCCTACAAACACCCGAAACTAGTTGGAACTCCTGGACAGAGATCTAGGCGATTAATAAGATGAGCAGGGTCATATTTCAGGGCCCAATGCATGGTAGTATCTTGTCTTGGATAACATACACAGAACTCAGTTCTTAAGGATGGTCCTAGTGAGATAACCCACCATGTACTCCTACATGGCCTCTCATCGCTACCTTTACCAAATCATATTCACACTTTTACTCTCACACTGTAGGACATGAACACAACCATTTCGATTCATCATCCAGACGGATCAGACCTAACACAACTCTAATCATAGCAGGCATAGTAATCAAGCATGGATGAGTAAGCACAACAAGGCTCAACCAGTTGCTACTCATGCCAAGTGGTTTCAACTATTTACTGGGGCAAAAACAAGTCATGTAGAGGAATGGATTCAACTGCCGAGAACATGTAACAGTTGAATCGTGTTTGTCCTAATGCAATAAAAGAGAGCAGGAGCGAGAGAGTAGGATTGTATCGGAATGCTAAAGGGGCTTGCTTGCCTGACAGTTGTGAAGATAGCAATGAGTCTTCATTAATGTCAACGATCACATCGTCGGAACCATCGTCTACCGAGAGGAACAACACCGGCAAACAAGAAAGAACAATATTTACTTCACGGAAATGCAACACTGTGATGCATGATCATGACATGAAAATGAAATGTGGCATGGGCTAATGTAGCTACCACTTCTTAGGTTGAAGCTAATTTGAATCAAAATTCAAATATCACTTCAAATAAGGTATTTTTCAAATACCCTTTTAATTAATTTGACCTGATGCTCAGGTATAACTTGTTTGATCATGCATGAAAATAGCACCATTGGATTCCTTGATTTTTTCTGATCATTTTTCATATATAAATTATTTCCCTTGGATTTATATTTTATTTTCTATGATTTTTCAAAGTTTTCAGCATTTTCTGGAATTATTTTTATATCAAATAATTATTTATTGCATCAGCTCTGCGTTAGCATTGCGTCAGTAGGTCAACTGACCTAGTCAGAGTCAAACCTGACGTGTGGGGTCCACACGTGAGTGTCTCATTTGGCTAACAAAGATAATTAGTGATAATGGTTGTTAAACTAAAACTAAAAAGGGGTGGGGCCCGCGTGTCATTGACCTCTCGGGGTCAATCTTGGCCAGCAAGGTCAAGGCCACCGGCGGCTCAACACCGGCAGCAGCAAACACGGCGGGGCTCATCTACTCGCTACGCCTATAGGGATTTCCTTGGCAAATATGCAAAGGATTCCCCCGCGGCCTTGGAGACTTGCGTTGGTGTACCCTTGAAGAGGAAAGGGTGATGTAGCACAGCAGCGGTAAGTATTTCCCTCAGTTCCAGAACCAAGGTATCAATCCAGTAGGAGGATCGCGTCGAATCACAAGTACGTGCACAAACACAAAGAGCTTGCACCCAACGCTATGAAGGGGTTGTCAATCCCTTATAGATTGTTTGCAAAGTGTGAACTGAAAGCAAAAAAGTAAACAAAGCAAAGTAAAAGTAAAAGTGGAGACGATAGTTGTGAATAGACCCGGGGGCCGTAGTGTTCACTAGTGGCTTCTCTCATGAAAGCAAGTAGACGGTGGGTGAACGAATTACTGTCGAGCATTTGATAGAACCGCGCAAAGTCATGACGTTATCTATGGCAATGATCATACATATAGGCATCACGTCCAAAACAAGTAGACCAATACTTTCTGCATCTACTACTATTACACCACACATCGACCGCTATCCAGCATGCATCTAGTGTATTGAGTTCATAAGAACAGAGTAACGCCTTAAGCAAGATGACATGATGTAGATGGACAATCTCAAATCTATGATGAAAGCCCATCTTGACCCTTGATGGCAACAACATGATGAGTGCCTTGCTGCCCCTTCTGTCACTAGGAAAGGTCACCGCACGGTATGAACCCAAAACCAAGCACTTCTCCCATTGCAAGAATCATAGATCTAGTTGGCCAAACAAAACCCAAGACTCAGAGAGACTTACAAGGATATCAAATCATGCATATAAGAAATCAGCAAAGACTCAAATATAATTCATAGATAATCTTGTCACAAATCCACAATTCATCGGATCTCGACAAACACACTGCCAAAGAGGATTACATCGGATTGATCTCCATGAAGATCATGGAGAACTTTGTATTGAAGATCCAAGAGAGAGAAGAAGCCATCTAGCTACTAACTACGGACCCGTAGGTCTGAAGTAGACTACTCACGAGTCATTGGAGAGGCAATGATGTTGATGTAGAAGCCCTCCAGCTCCAAAGTCCCCTCCGACAGGGCACCAGGAAGGGTATCCAGATGAGATCTTGCGGAAACGGAAGCTTGCGGCGGCGGAAAAGTGGTTTCGTGGACGCCCTGATTTGTTTTGGGATTTTAGGGAATATATAGGCCAAAGAGCTAGGGCAAGGGAGCTCGAGGGAGGCCACAAGCCTGGTGGCCGCGGGCCCCCCTGGCCGTGGCCACAGGGCTTGTGGGCTCCCTGTGGGCCTCCTGCCTTGGCCCTCAAGTCCCCCGGTCTTCTTCTGTTCTGGAAAACTTTATTTCAGGGATTTTATTCCGTTTGGACTCCGTTCCAAAATCAGATCTGAAAAGAGTCAAAACCACAGAAAAATCAGGAACTGGCACTTGGCACTGAATTAATAAGTTAGTCCCAAAAAAGATATAAAAGGTATATAAAACATCCAAAGTTGACAAGATAACAGCATGAAACCATCAAAAATTATAGATACGTTTGAGACGTATCAGGCTCGACGGACTTCGCCATCCGGCGACCATTCGGACGGCCGAGGCCATTTACGCGAAGCCGAGGCTCGAGCGAATCTGATGGGGCATAGGGAAGGATGTGAGGTCGCCGGAATGGTGGCTGGCGACGAGCCTGGCGGCGGCGAGCTTCGGGCATGGCGGTGCTATCGCCTATAGGCACGAAATGGAACGGGGAGAAGGGGAAATGGACTCTGTGGCTCACTGCGAGGAGGATGAAGCCAAAGGCGATGGAGGGGGGCTCTGCTCGCGGCATATTGATGCGGCATCTGACGACCAGAGATGGGAAGATGGCAGCGATGGCGCCGCTCCGAGGCCTTCGGGCTCGATTCCGGTGGCAAGGGGGATCAGGGAGACGAGGCGGTTCCGTTGGGCTTCTCGAAGAGGCGAGGGGAGGCTGGAGGCTGCGACAACTCGAGCAGAGCTCGACCATGGCGAGGAGAAGCGACAGGACCCGAGGGGGGAGAAAAAGAGAGGGGTGGCTCGGTGGCGTGAGGATAAGGGAGAGGGGGGCGACGAGGCAGGCCGGCAGCTGTTGGCGTGGTGCCGAGCAAGCCTTCCGTGGGCTCCTTCTCCTCTGCCTACTAGCAGAGGAAGAAGACGACAGGGGGAACTCGATGATGGGTTGGGGCAGGTGAGCGCCAGGTGTTGGAAATTAGCCCTAGAGGCAATAATAATTACTTATTATTATATTTCTTTGTTCATGATAATCGTTTATTATCCATGCCATAATTGTATTGATTGGAAACACAATACTTGTGTGGATACATTGACAAAACACTGTCCCTAGTAAGCCTCTAGTTGACTAGCTCGTTGATCAAATATGGTCAAGGTTTCCTGACCATAGGCAAGTGTTGTCACTTGATAACGGGATCACATCATTAGGAGAATCATGTGATGGACTAGACCCAAACTAATAGACGTAGCATGTTGATCGTGTCATTTTGTTGCTACTGTTTTCTGCGTGTCAAGTATTTGTTCCTATGACCATGAGATCATATAACTCACTGACACCGGAGGAATGCTTTGTGTGTATCAAACGTCGCAACGTAACTGGGTGACTATAAAGATGCTCTACAGGTATCTCCAAAGGTGTTCGTTGAGTTAGTATGGATCGAGACTGGGATTTGTCACTCCGTGTGACGGAGAGGTATCTCGGGGCCCACTCGGTAATACAACATCACACACAAGCCTTGCAAGCAATGTGACTTAGTGTAAGTTGAGGGATCTTGTATTACGGAACGAGTAAATAGACTTGCCGGTAAACGAGATTGAAATAGGTATGCGGATAGTGACGATCGAATCTCGGGCAAGTAACATACCGAAGGACAAAGGGAATGACATACGGGATTATATGAATCCTTGGCACTGAGGTTCAAACGATAAGATCTTCGTAGAATATGTAGGATCCAATATGGGCATCCAGGTCCCGCTATTGGATTTTGACCGAGGAGTCACTCGGGTCATGTGTACATAGTTCTCGAACCCGCAGGGTCTGCACACTTAAAGATTCGACACTGTTTTATGCGTATTTGAGTTATATGGTTGGTTACCGAATGTTGTTTGGAGTCCCGGATGAGATCACGGACGTCACGGGGGTTTCCAGAATGGTCCGGAAACGAAGATTGATATATAGGATGACCTCATTTGATTACCGGAAGGTTTTCGGAGTTACCGGGAATGTACCGGGAATGACGAATGGGTTCCGGATGTTCACCGGGGGGCAACCCACCCCGGGGAAGCCCATAGGCCTTGGGGGTGGCGCACCAGCCCTTGGTGGGCTGGTGGGACAGCCCAAGAAGGTCCTATGCGCCAAGGATATAAAATCAAAGAGAATAAAAAGGAGGTGGAAAGGAGAGTAGAACTCCACTTTCCAATCCTAGTTGGACTAGGATTGGAGGAGGACTCCTCCTCCCTTGATGGCGCAGCCCTTGGGGCTCCTTGAGCCTCAAGGCAAGCCTCCCCTCCCTCCTCCTATATATATGGAGCAATTAGGGCTGATTTGAGACAACTTTTTCAAGGCAGCCCGACCACATAACTCCACGGTTTTACCTCTAGATCGCGTTTCTGCGGAGCTCGGGCGGAGCCCTGTCGAGATAAGATCATCACCAACCTCCAGAGCGCCGTCACGCTGCCGGAGAACTCTTCTAGCTCTCTGTCTCTCTTGCTGGATCAAGAAGGCCGAGATCATCGTCGAGCTGTACGTGTGCTGAACGCGGAGGTGCCGTCCGTTCGGCACTAGATCGGAGCGGATCGTGGGACGGATCGCGGGACGGTTCGTGGGACGGTTCGGGGGGCGGATCAAGGGACGTGAGGACGTTCCACTACATCAACCGCATTTCTTAACGCTTCTGTTGTGCGATCTCCAAGGGTACGTAGATCGGAAATCCCCTCTCGTAGATGGACATCACCATGATAGATCTTCGTGCGCGTAGGAAATTTTTGTTTCCCATGTGACGTTCCCCGACAGTGGCATCATGAGCTAGGTTCATGCGTAGATGTCTTCTCGAGTAGAACACAAAAGTTTTTGTGGGCGGTGATGTGCGTTTTGCTGCCCTCCTTAGTCTTTTCTTGATTCTGCGGTATTGTTGGATCGAAGCGGCTCGGACCGACATTACTCGTACGCTTACGAGAGACTGGTTTCATCGCCACGAGTAACTCCGTTGCTCAAAGATGACCGGCGAGTGTCGGTTTCTCCAACTTTAGTTGAATCGGATTTGACCGAGGAGGTCCTTGGATGAGGTTAAATAGCAATTCATATATTTCCGTTGTGGTGTTTGCGTAAGTAAGATGCGATCCTACTAGATACCCATGGTCACCACGTAAAACATGCAACAACAATTAGAGGACGTCTAACTTGTTTTTGCAGGGTATGCTTGTGATGTGATATGGCCAACGATGTGATGTGATATATTGGATGTATGAGATGATCATGTTGTAATAGTTAATATCGACTTGCACGTCGATGGTACGGCAACCGGCAGGAGCCATAGGGTTGTCTTTAAACTAACATTTGTGCTTGCAGATGCGTTTACTATATTGCTAGGACGTAGCTTTAGTAGTAAGGGCATGAGTAGCACGACAACCCCGATGGCGACACGTTGATGGAGATCATGATGATGGAGATCATGGTGTGACGCCGGTGACAAGAAGATCATGCCGGTGCTTTGGTGATGGAGATCAAGAAGCACATGATGATGGCCATATCATGTCACTTATGAATTGCATGTGATGTTAATCCTTTATGCACCTTATCTTGCTTAGAACGACGGTAGCATTATGAGGTGATCTCTCACTAAAATTTCAAGACGAAATTGTGTTCTCCCCGACTGTGCACCATTGCGACAGTTCTTCGTTTCGAGACACCACGTGATGATCGGGTGTGATAGACTCAACGTTCACATACAACGGGTGCAAAACAGTTGCACACGCGGAACACTCGGGTTAAGCTGGACGAGCCTAGCATGTGCAGACATGGCCTCGGAACACATGTGACCAAAAGGTCGAGCATGAATCGTATAGTTGATATGATTAGCATAGAGATGCTTACCACTGAAACTATTCTCGACTCACGTGATGATCGGACTTGAGATAGTGGATTTGGATCATGTACCACTCAAATGACTAGAGAGATGTACTTTTTGAGTGGGAGTTCTTAAGTAATATGATTAATTGAACTAATTGTCATGAACATAGTCTAATGGTCTTTGTGAATTACGATGTAGCTTGCGCTATAGCTCTACTGTTTTTATATGTTCCTAGAGAAAATTTAGTTGAAAGTTGATAGTAGCAAACTTTGCAGACTGAGTCTGTAAAACCGAGGATTGTCCTCGTTACTGCGCAGAAAGCTTATGTCCTTAATGCACCACTCGGTCTGTTGCACCTCGAGCGTCGTCTGTAGATGTTGTGAACATCCAACATACACGTTTCTGATGACTACACGATAGTTCAGTACAAAATACTTAATGGCTTAGAAGCAAGGCGCCGAAGACGTTTTGAAACGTCACGGAACATAAGTGATGTTCTAAAGAGATGAAATTGTGATTTCATGCTTGTGCCCTTGTTAAGAGGTACGAGACCTCCAACAAGATTCTTTGTCCACAAAGTAAAGGAGAAAAGCTCAATCGTTGAGCGTGTGCTCAGATTGTCTGAGTACGACAATCGCTTGAATCAAGTGGGAGTTAATCTTCCAGATGAGATAGTGATAGTTCTCCAAAGTCACTGCCACCAAGCTGTGTGAGCTTCGTGATGAACTATAACATATCAAGGATAGATACAATGATCCTTAAGCGATTCGCGATGTTTGAAACTGCGAAAGTAGAAATCAAGAAGGAGCATCAATAGTTGATGGTTTGTAAAACCACTAAGTTTCAAGAAAGGCAAGGGCTAGAAGGGATACTTCGTGAAATGGCAAAACAGTTGCTGCACTAATGAAGAGACCCAAGATTAAACCCAAACCTGAGACTAAGTGCTTCTGTAATGAGGGGAACAGTCACTGAGGCGGAGCAACTCTAGATACTTGGTAGATAAGAAGGCTGGCAAAAGTCGAAAGAAGTATATTTGATATGCATGATGTGTACTTTACTAGTACTCCTAGTAGCATGAGGGTATTGGATACCGGTTCGGTTGCTAAGTGATTAGTAACACGAAATGATAGCTACGGCATAAATGGAGACTAGCTAAAGGCGAGGTGACGATACGTGTTGGAAGTGTTTCCAAGATTGATATGATCAAAACATCGCACGCTCCCTCTACCATCGGGATTGGTGTTAAACCTAAATAATTGTTATTTCGTGCTTGCGTTAAGCATGAACATGATTGGATCGTGTTTATTGCAATACTATTATTCATTTAAAGAGAATAATGGTTACTCTATTTGCTTGAATAATCACCTTCAATGGTTTATTGAATCTCGATCGTAGTGTTACACATGTTCATAATATTGGTGCTAAAAGATACGAGGTAATGATGATAGTACCACTTACTTGTGGCACTTCCGCTTGAGTCATGTTGGTATAAATTGCATGAAGAGGCTCCATGCTGATGGATCTTTATACTCACTTGATTTTGAATCACTAGTGACATGCAAATCATACCACATGAGCAAGGCCTTGTTTTCATTGAGATGAAACAAGATAGTAACTTGTTGGAAGTGATACATTTTGATGTATGCAGTCCAATGGGTGCTGAGGCACGCAGTGGATATCAGTATGTTCTTACTTCAATGACGATTTGAGTAGATACAAGAGTATTTACTTAATGAATCACAAGTCTGAAATATTGAAAAGTTCAATTCTGTTTCGGAGTGAAGTTCGTCGTAACAAGAGGATAAACTGTCTACGATATGATCATAGAAATGAATATCTGAGTTACGAGTTTTGGTACGTAGTTAAGACAATGTGGAAATTGTTTTGCAGTTCATGCCACCTCGAACATCATAGTGTGATGATGTGTCTGAACGTCATAGCCACACACTATTTGGTATGGTGCATGCTATGATGTCTCTTATCGAATTACCACTATCGTTTATGGGTTATGCATTAGAGACAACCGCATTCACTTTAAATAGGGCACCGCGTATTTCCGTTGAGATGACACAATATAGACTGAGGTTTAGAGAAATCTAAACTGTCGTTTCTTGAAAATTTGGGGCTTCGACACTTATGTGAAAAAGTTTCAGTCTGATAAGCTCGAACCCAAAACGGATAAATGCATCTTCATAGGATATCCAAAACAGTTGGGTACATCTCCTATCTCAGATCCGAAAGCAAAGTGTTTGTTTCTAGAAACGGATCCTTTCTCGAGGAAAGGTTTCTCTCGAAAGATTTGAGTGGGAGGGTGGTAGAACTTAATGAGGTTATTGAACCATCACTTCAACCAGTGTGTAGCAGGGCGCAGGAAGTTGTTCCTGTGGCGCCTACACCAATTGAAGTGAAAGCTGATGATGGTGATCATCGAGCATCAGATCAAGTTACTACAAACCTCGTAGGTTGACAAGGTCGCGTACTACTGCAGAGTGGTACGGTAACCCTGTCTTCGAGGTCATGTTGTTGAGCAACATTGAACCTACGAGTTATGGAGAAAGCAATGGTGGGCCCGGATTCTGACAAATGGCTGGAAGCCATGAAATCCGAGAGAGGATCCATGTATGAAAACAAAGTGTAGACTTTGGAAGAACTACTTGATGGTCATAGGACTATTGAGTAAAGATGGATCTTTAAAAGGAAGACAGACGATGATGGTGATAAGTCACTATTAAGAAAAGCTCGACTTGTCGCAAAGATGTTTCCGACAAGATCAAACAGTTGACTATGATGAGACTTTCTCACTCGTAGCGATGCTGAAAGTCTGTTAGAATTATGTTAGTAGTTGTTGCATTATTTATGAAATATTGCACATAGGATGTCAAAACATTGTTTCCTCGACGGTTTCCTTGAGGAAACATTGTATGTGATACAACCAGGAGGTTTTGTCGATCCTAAAGATGCTAGCAAGTATGCAAGCTCCAGCGATCCTTCAATGGACTGGTGCAAGCATCTCGGAGTTGGAATATACACTTTGATGAGATGATCAAAGATTTTTGGGTTTGTACAAGGTTTATGAGAAACTTGTATTTCCAAAGAAGTGAGTGGGAGCACTATAGAATTTCTGATAAGTATATGTGGTTGACATATTGTGGATCAGAAGTAATGTAGAATTTCTGTAAAGCATACAAGGTTGTTTGAAAAGAATTTTTCAAAGGAATACCTGGATTGCGCTACTTGAACGTCGAGCATCAAAGATCTATGGAGATAGATCGAAAGCGCTTAATAGAAGTTTCAACAAGATGCATGCCTTGACAAGTTTTTGAAGGAGTTCAAAATAGATCAGTAAAGAAGGAGTTCTTGGTTGCGTTGTAAGGTGTGAATTTGAGTAAGACTCAAAACCTGACCCCGGCAGAATAAAGAGAATAGACGAAGGTCGTCTTCTATGCCTTGGCCGTAGAATCTGAAGTATGCCATGCTGGGTACCGCACCTGATGTGTGCCTTGACTCAAAGTCTATTGAGAGATACAGAGAGTGATCCATGATTGAATCACTAGCAGCGGTCAAAATTTATCCTTAGTAACTGATGGACTAAGGAATTTTTCTCGATTATGGAGGTGGTTAAAGAGTTCGTCGTAAAGGTTTACGTCGATGCAAGCTTTGACACTAATCCGAATAACTATGAGTAGTGAAACGGATTCGTATAGTAGAGTAGATATTTGGAGTATTTCCGAATAGCACGTAGTAGCAGCATCTATAAAATGACAAAAAGATTTGTAAAGAACGCACGGATCTGAAAGTTTCAGAACCGTTGACTAAAACCTGTCTCATGAGCAAGACGTGATCAGACCCGAGAACTATATGGGTGTTTGATTCGTTGAAATCACATGGTGATGTGAACTAGATTACTGACTCTAGTGCAAGTGGGAGACTGTTGGAAATATGCCCTAGAGGCAATAATAATTAGTTATTATTATATTTCTTTGTTCATGATAATCGTTTATTATCCATGCTATAATTGTATTGATTGGAAACACAATACTTGTGTGGACACATAGACAAAACACTGTCCCTAGTAAGCCTCTAGTTGACTAGCTCGTTGATCAAAGATGGTCAAGGTTTCCTGACTATAGGCAAGTGTTGTCACTTGATAACGGGATCACATCATTAGGAGAATCATGTGATGGACTAGACCCAAACTAATAGACGTAGCATGTTGATCGTGTCATTTTGTTGCTACTGTTTTCTGCGTGTCAAGTATTTGTTCCTATGACCATGAGATCATATAACTCACTGACACCGGAGGAATGCTTTGTGTGTATCAAACGTCGCAACGTAACTGCGTGACTATAAAGATGCTCTACAGGTATCTCCGAAGGTGTTCGTTGAGTTAGTATGGATCGAGACTGGGATTTGTCACTCCGTGTGACGGAGAGGTATCTCGGGGCCCACTCGGTAATACAACATCACACACAAGCCTTGCAAGCAATGTGAATTAGTGTAAGTTACGGGATCTTGTATTACGGAACGAGTAAATTGACTTGCCGGTAAACGAGATTGAAATAGGTATGCGGATACTGACGATCGAATCTCGGGCAAGTAACATACCGAAGGACAAAGGGAATGACATACGGGATTATATGAATCCTTGGCACTGAGGTTCAAACGATAAGATCTTCGTAGAATATGTAGGATCCGATATGGGCATCCAGGTCCCGCTATTGGATATTGACCGAGGAGTCACTCGGGTCATGTCTACATAGTTCTCGAACCCGCAGGGTCTGCACACTTAAGGTTTGACGTTGTTTTATGCGTATTTGAGTTATATGGTTGGTTACCGAATGTTGTTCTGAGTCCCGGATGAGATCATGGACGTCGCGAGGGTTTCCGGAATGGTCCGGAAACAAAGATTGATATATAGGATGACCTCATTTGATTACCGGAAGGTTTTCGGAGTTACCGGGAATGTACCGGGAATGACGAATGGGTTCCGGATGTTCACCGGGAGGGGGGGGGGCAACCCACCCCGGGGAAGCCCATAGGCCTTGGGGGTGGCGCACCAGCCCTTGGTGAGCTGGTGGGACAGCCCAAGAAGGTCCTATGCGCCAAGGATAGAAAATCAAAGAGAAAGAAAAAAAAGGAGGTGGGAAAGGAGAGAAGGACTCCACTTTCCAATCCTAGTTGGACTAGGATTGGAGGAGGACTCCTCCTCCCTTGATGGCGCAGCCCTTGGGGCTCCTTGAGCCTCAAGGCAAGCCTCCCCTCCCTCCTCCTATATATATGGACCAATTAGGGCTGATTTGAGACAACTTTTCCAAGGCAGCCCGGCCACATAACTCCACGGTTTTACCTCTAGATCGCGTTTCTGCGGAGCTCGGGCGGAGCCCTGCCAAGATAAGATCATCACCAACCTCCGGAGCACCGTCACGCTGCCGGAGAACTCTTCTACCTCTGTGTCTCTCTTGCTGGATCAAGAAGGCCGAGATCATCGTCGAGCTGTACGTGTGCTGAATGCGGAGGTGCCGTCCGTTCGGCACTAGATCGGAGCGGATCGTGGGACGGATCGCGGGACAGCTCGTGGGATGGTTTGCGGGGCGGATCGAGGGACGTGAGGACGTTCCACTACATCAACCACGTTTCTTAACGCTTCTGCTGTGCGATCTACAAGGGTACGTAGATCGGGAATCCCCTCTCGTAGATGGACATCACCATGATAGGTCTTCGTGCGCGTAGGAAATTTTTTGTTTCCCATGCGACGTTCCCCAACACCAGGTTAGTCCTCTTCTTATCTTTTTTTTCTTTTCTTCTTTTATTTGTTTTCTTACATTTGTGTTTGAAATTAATAAAATAACAAACCATTTTGTAAAATCCTGAAAATAAATATGGAGTATGTTTGGAATATTTCCAATCTCCACAGAAAGTTTCAGCATTTTTGAGTGATCTAAAATATTTATAGTTATTTGTTTTAAGCATTTCAGTGGCTTTTAAGAACTATTTAAAATGTCAAAATTGGTTGAAAAAATAAAATTCTTCACTGGAATGTTCTTTCCAACATTTATCACAAAATTAGAACATTTTTGTAAGCCATTTTGGGTTCACTGAAAATCACCACTATTTGGATTTGTTTTATTCAATGACTTGCTTGGGTTTTGTTAGCCCAAAACTCAAAATCATTTAGGTTTAATGTGATGCAAGATGATGGTGCAACTAGTTGCAAGCAGTCATTTAGGGCTTTGACAACTCACCCCCACTAAACAAGAATCTTGTCCCGAGATTCAAGTGTAGGGTAGGAGTAATTAGGGGACACTAGATATCACAATCTTCGCGATCCAATTGCCCTTCGTGGAGATGTTGGTTCATTGCATCATGCTGATCTTGACATCTTTGTTTTTGACGCCTTCATCTAACACAATGACAAAAGAACAGGAAGACTCTACAAGATTTGATCTCCTCGAAGATCGAGCAACTCATGATCAACTCATAGAATGAGACGTAGGAACGTCCCTTGAGATGAGACACAAAACACATAACAGGAATGAGGAACTGAGGCATAGACAGAGGTTCAATTGGTAGGCAACAATTCCACGCTTAAAATAGATGGTGACGGGGTTTCAAAGTAGCAAGGAGTTAAGTTGCCCTTCATACCATAACGGGGCACCTTAGATAGGTGACTCGTAGAGTTATTCCCTTAAGTGGCAAACAGAATTACTTTTGATACGAAGATCATTAAAACTCTGCATACCAGGGTAAGGCAATTCACAATTGATTGTTTGAAAGAATTCGAAAGAATGTCATACTCAGTTTGGAAAGAAACTAGAGTTATAGAGCAGATCGGCAAACGGAAGGCACATTCCAATTGATACCAAGGGTATAACCTAGTGTCTGAGCATGCTCTCAAGAACTTGAGAATTTCCTTATTCATCAAAGTTTTACCAATATCTGTGCCAAGATCTTGGTGACACATCATACTATCATGATGAATAATGGTGGAGGATGCAGATGCAAAGGAAGACAACACTTTCTCAGATTTCACCTTAGATATTCCAAGGAAACGAAACCTAGATAATCGATCGAGAGACATTTAGCACTCCGCTTCTAAAGTTCTCCTTGATGTAATAGATAACTTAACTTCTTGGTATCTAGAACATCAAGTAAAGGTCGAACTTCGGGGCTCAAAGGGTCCATGAGGAACATCTTCTAAAATAAGTCATCCAAAGACCTCACGGGGAGATGGCTAAGGTTGCTGATGCAAGATATTATAATATTAAGTCTTCCGGCTAGGTGTGTTAGCCATGACATCACTTTACCGGGTTACAGAGAGACCAATATTATAATTCACGTCGGTAACTTGCACCAATTACATGTGAATGGAGAGGAAGTCACTTCTTACACCTAACATATACTTCATCAATATACATGAAAACAATGTCTACAAAGTTTCCAACACTAGCTTAATGTTCAACATAAATCATGGAACAAATGAAAATGTTGACGATGGGCTCAACAACAATTCATCGAGATACCCATATAAATGGATTTCTATTACTATGTGAGCAAGATAATAGCATTGGTCATATCAAAGAATATAATGGTGTATGCTCAAGGAAATCCACGAGTAAGACACCATTACGAAAATCTTTGGTTCTGAGTTTGATTTGACAATAGCCCAAACTCAAATCAAAATTGGACAAGATAATATATGCAACAATTGATCACACGAATCAACCGATGAGAATATCATCGTTCTTCAAGACTCAAACAACAGAAAAGATATCCCTATAAAATGAACTAAGTTAGGCAAAGCTTTTATCTTCCAACTAGTTTCAGAGGTATCCAACACGGATTCTTGGAGAAGGGTGGCTTAGAGGGAAACCAACTTGATCAGGAGCTCTATCATAATAGTCAGGAAACAACCTGGTAATACTTCCGAGAAGATATTCGGAAAACCACGAACCACCGATATGTTTTTAAGCTTGGGAACAATCTCGCTTTTCAGACAAGATGATATGATCAATATAGCGAGGGATTGACACAATCCTAACCTATTGATCGAAAAGTGCACCATGAAACATGGACTAGGTATCACGGTCATCTTTAGAATGATGATTTAATAACCAACACACTAAGAATGAATTTATTGTCCATTAACTACAAGGCAACTAAGTTGCTAAGAGTATTGATTTCACACATCATGGTTCACTTGTCGATATTCCGGTTACAACCAACACAGAAACTGAGGGATGAATAATGATGTCGAAAAGTATCATTACATCAAGAGCTCATAAGAGATGGTGCAATTCTCACAACAGTCTTGACAAAAGAGGGTAATACTCCTAGATAGAACACAACAAAAGCTGGTTTGGCATTTGATCTGCGGCATATAACTAGTTTGACCCAATCCAAGAAATGGATGAGGTACTGGAGTTTGCTTCTCCCAGTCATTTTGAAATAGAACAACTTGACAGACCACAGGTATAATAGACATCAATGACACGAATGCACAACTACTCTTGACAATCATCTCATAAATGAAGGCCAGAAACAATTGAATAGTGCCAACTCAAGAGCACATGATTTTTCTGAGTTGTGGATGCATAGATTACCATATCGAACGAGTTCAACATAATTCTTCCAGATAACCCATGAAGAAGGGCAGAGTTGGCAAAATCACAATATGGAGTAGAGAACTCATGACAAGAACTCTTGTTATGATCTTTAGTTCACGAAGAACTTCTGCCAGAGATGGTCCATGCTGTTGGAAGAATGATATACCACGAACCTTGGAAACTACAACAAGGTTACTAATCATTCTAAAGGAACTAGCAACACTATCAACAGAAGTGAGCAGAATGATCCTTCGGTTCAAGAACCCAGAAATAGAATACCTACTAGCTAAATAACATCAGGGGATGTGTTCAAAAATGATGGCCAGAATTATCACACTAAGAACCAAAACACATCTAGACTATTGGGTGGTTTTCAGAAGTAACATGGTTTCCTAATACTTCAACAATATGTCGAGGTAATAAAGTACCTCAACACAATAATTAGTGTGGTTTGTCTGGCCAAAAAGACATTAACTCGGGATGAGAGGATTTGCAATTGCATCAGATTATTTAGAAACCTTGGAAAACTCGGACAGCATAACGGCTGTACGGGCATGAAATATGAGGCAACCTGCAAGAAAACTGACAACATAACAATTGAATTCTTATGGAGACTATGATTCTTATGGAGAGTATTCTGATGCAAGATGATGGTGCAACTAATTGCAAGAAGTCATTCTAGCGCTGTGACAACATTCCAAAAAAATCTCCGTAAATTTTTATCGCATTTGGACTCCGTTTGATATGGAATTTCTGCGAGACAAAAAACACATAAAAAACAGGAACTAGCACTAGGCACTAGATAAGTAAGTTAGTCCCAAAAATAATGTTAAATGTTGCCAAAAGTATATGAAAGTTGTAGAAACTTGGCATGAATACTTCATAAACTACCGATACGTTGGGGACGTATCAGCATACCCAAACTTAATTCTTGATTGTCCTAGAATAGGTAAATGATAAAAGAAATAATTTATGACGTGTGAATGCTAGCAGAGTATATAGGTTTGATAATGTTACTACCAATCACTTCTTCTAGCATCATAAAATAGCAACTCTTTTCTCATAGAACTTCTCATGATCAAGTAACAAGCTATTCACATGTTAAAGTACATACCATAAACTTTCTTTAGAACTAGCAAACTATGTTTCTTAGTCATCAAACAATTACAATTCATCTTATTTTCAGGAAGCGTCTATGTCAGAGCTTTGATTTAGAACAAGAACTTTCAATCAAACACACAGGAAGATAGGGGCTTAATGTTCTGCCTCCCAACTTATTTGTCTCAGGGATAATGTCAAAACTAATGAATCATGATCACCTATATCCAACTGGATATATGTGCCTAGATATTTCCCCACCACATGATGCTTTCCAACTAATAAATTGAGGTTGCGATAAGAAGTTGAATCAACAAGAAAATAAGTAACATGAAATTAAATAGGTTATACCTTCTCAGAGCGAAGCACAGATTTGCACGGGTGTCAGGCCTCATTGTTTCAAAATAGAGATGAAGATGTAATTTTGGTTGGTGCGCCTTTCATGTCAACATCACAAGAGAGTTTTCAATACCTCCAATGCTAATCACATTATTAGCAGTTCCCAAAGAGAATTGAAATTTTACTCCCCCTCAACCATTCAATCGCATTCCATGCCTAGCCGTATCCATGGGTGCTCTCCAAACAATCAACTTTCTGGGGGTCCTTATTTATTTATTTTTGTACTATGCACGACTATGCATCCTTTTTACCAGCCTCTCTTGTGCAATGACAACTGGATAAACAGTCATCATGAGAATAACTCACTTATCATGGAAGATAATAACCGCCCTGTTGCTCCATGATTGGTACGAGCACACAAAACAGATGTTTCTTTGAAGATTTTAGAGGTGGCACATGCAAATTTACTTGGAATGGCAGTGAAGTACCATATATAGGTAGGTATGGTGGACTCTCATGTAAGAACCTTGGTTCAAGGGTTTGGACACACAAGTAGTATCTCTACTTAGTACGAAGTTTTGGCTACGAAAAGGTTCTAAGAAAGCATCACATGTTAGAGGATTCCTGACAATATAACTTCTAGGTGAATATAAACAAACATAACCATTATGCTGTCTTCCTTTTCCAATGTCAACTACTTGACCATGTTTGAAAATAATTAATGGGAGCTCCCAATCATAGAAGATGTCCAAGATAGTATATTTATACGTGAAATCTTTATTCCTTCAATATTATTTCAATAATTTTTCAAGTGACTAATGCTATGTTTGCTAACCTCCAATAAATTTATTGCTTATACTCTTAGTATGTGAAGTCACTATTCCCCACGGGACAAGCATATGAAGCTTATATAAATTCATGTTTTATGAAATTCTATTCATTCAACATTTTCTCTTGGGATATAAGTGAAGCACAAGAGTGATCATGAAACTACTCTCGACATGATATAAGTGAAGTTCATAGAGCATTCTTCAAACAATATAGAGAGACCAATATCCAAGCTCAAAATATAAAAGTGAAGCACGTGAAGCATTCTATAAAGCCATACTCAAAAGATTTAAGTGAAGCACATGAAGCATTTTATAAGTAAACCAAGGTTTATCTAATTCCACCATGGTGCATATAATAATAAGGAATACTAAATACATAATATGCTCCAAGAATATCACAAGTGAACGAATGAAAACTGAGGATCACATTGGCTAAACGATAATTGTTGACGAAGAGAGGTGGGATGCGTAGCATCCCCAAGCTTAGATGCTTGAAACTTCTTGTAATATATACTTGGGGTGCATTGGGCGTCGCCAACCTTGAGCTTTTGTATCCTGTTCAATAGCCTCATATCTCGGTTTCACCTAAGCCTCAAAACTTCATCGAGAGAAACATTAATAGAACCCGTGAGATAGATTAGTACACATAATAATAAGGGACATTTACATTTTCCCCCTAATTTTGGCCCGACCTCATCTTTACCCCTAAAAAACAGTGCTCAACTTTCTCCCTCTTCGTTAGATGGCGTTATGGAAATTCCCTTCCGTCTCGTTTCCGTCCGGACAAAGGGGCTTGACCGTTAAATTGTGGACGAAAAAAACTATGTCCAGGAAATGTCTCGATAACGTTCTAACCCCTTTGACCTGATGGAAATGGTACGAAAGGGTATTTCCATAACGCCATCTAAAGGAAGAGGGGCAAATTGAGCACTATTTTTTAGGGGTAAAGATGAGCTAGGGCCAAAGTAAGGGGGAAATGGAATTGGCCCTAAGAATAAATCTACACTTCATGTACTGCCAAGAGAAGTTGCATAATCATTTTCAAACATTACGTATTGTATACTATCATTTTCACAATTTATATCTACCAATATAAGCCATGAAAACTCTAGGATAAGTAGATGGAAAACTATGACAACAATATGTCCAAACAAAACAATTTGTAGCAATTCATTTAAATAGTACACTTATGCATCTCCAAAAATTCGAAAATTTAGGAAATGCTAAAGAATTTGTATGACAGTAATGTATAAATATTCCATAAACTTTCCACGTTCCAGTAGAATCTATTTATTCAAATACTAAAACAAAGTTTTTGTTTTTATACAGCACACCTCACACATGCAATTCAAGCATTTTAAAGGCGATTCTTGGAATTTTTTATTGAGAAACAGGATTCTAAGTAATAGCAAGAAAATACTACTAAAATAAAATTACGCTCCAAGCAAAACACATATTATGTGACGAATAAAAATATTGCTCCAAGTAAGATATACCCATAGTGTTGAAGACGAAAGAGGAGATACCATCCGGGGCATCCCCAAGCTTAGACGCTTGAGCCTTTCTTGGATATTACCTTGGTGGTCCCTTCGGCATCCCCAAGCTTAGGTTCTCCATGCTCCTTATTCTCCAAATATCGGTATATCACCTAAAAGTTGAAAACTTCAATCACAGAAAACTTGACAGAAACCTCTGAAATCCGCTAGTATAATAGGCAGAGCATAAACTTTATGTACTATTATAAATTGGTCCATGTTTAATTATTGCATAAGGTATCGTATTCTAACTTCTCCATGGATTATAGCCCTCGATACAATCCGTAGCATCATCAAAACAAGCAAACTATGCAAGCAAAAAACATAATCTATCTAAAATAGAACTCTCTGTAATGATCAGCACAAACACCATACTTATGTAACTCAAAAAACTCCGAACAATTGGGAATACCTTGGTATTTTGTATATTAATACCATGTAGAAAATGCACATCAAAAGTACGTTCTAGTAAATTCATAAAAATTCTTCATTGGATGTCAAAGTTTCTGTTTTTGCACCGTGTCAATTCTACTCATCATCCAAATCATCCCAAAGGCTTTACTTGGCACATTATTGAAATAAAAGACCCAAAATATGATTACTACAATAGCTTAATCACGTAAACAAACAAAAACAGGAAGTATAAGTGTTGGATTGTCTCCCAGCAAGCGCTTTTCTTTAAACCTTTTAACTAGGCATGATAATTATAGTTGATGAAACATGCAAAAGAGCATAATGAAATTTTTGAAAAGAATATTATTTTTATGGTACAGTGGTATATACAAGGGGATGATTATTTTATTAGAAACTTCCATGAAAAATTCTACATTGTTTCCATGAGCATGAACACAAGTGTTCAAGGTCGACCCTCACTTCTTCAATGCATAACTTTCCAACCGCTTCTCTTTTAAGGGCAAGTAAATTTTTTGTGTTTTTAATTTTTCAATATTTTTTTGTTTTCAACCAAAAGTAACGAAGAAAAACAGGAAAAAAATCTACTTAGTGATAGAAGCAAACAAGCATACACAAAAATATTAACCCCACACTACTGCTCCCCAGCAATGGCGCGAGAAAAGAGCTTGATAATCCCCAAATGCAAGGAATCATCATAGCAATTTCCAAATATTGAAGTTGTGAGTATGGATTGTCGAACCCACAAGGAGCTAAATATAAGATCAGTATTCTCTCAAGTCCTATCTGCCACTGATAGGACTCTACATACACCGAACATTTGCTTCTATCTAGTAACAAGAAATAAAACCGCGTTGTGCGTATAGAGAGGATAGCTTTGCATGAAATTGGAGAAACAAATATGAAAATAGTTGTTTCCTAAATAAAATTATAATATATTAAAATATATTACAAATAGCAAGTGTGGAATAATGATGGTATGGTGTGCGGAATCATCCTAGACAATTGATAAAAAAGATCGGTAATCATTCTTGCAATTTTATATGAGGGAGAGGCATGATCTAACATACTTTCCGTAATTGTATCATATGAACTTATGATTGGACCTCTAGCAAGCATCGCCAACTACTAGCAATCATTAAGGTAAACCAAACCATAGCATTAAACACCAAGTCCCCTTGTACTCCAATACTTAAACAACCCCCTTACTCGATTGTAAGCTTCTATCACTCTAGCCACCCACTATAAGAGAATCATGAACATATTACAACACCCTCCAGTGTGAATCCTTCATGTGTGTTCCTCATGGAAGGCACCTTAGGACAACACCAAAATAAAATATACACTTAAACCAATTAAGATCATCAATCAACCCAAAGGACAACATAGTTCTACTCAAACATCATAGGATGGCAACAAATCATTGATTAATAATATGTGGCATGAAACACCATGTTCAAGTAGGGGATTACAGCGGGATGTGGGAGAGTGGATGTCCATAGACAAATGAGGGAGGGTGATGGAGACAGTGATGTTGATGAATATGATCACCGTGGTGATGCTTCCCTCGACGGCACTCCGGCATCACCAGAAGAGAGGGGGAGAGAGTCTCCCCCCTTAGGCTTCCTCCTCCATGGACTCTCCCCATCTAGGGAGAGGTTGTACCTATGGTCCTTGTTCGCCATGGTTCCCGGAGGGGCGAGAGCCCCACCGAGATTGGACCTCTCTCTGTTTCTCTCCTGTTTTTGGTGTTGTTTTCTCTCCTTTCACCGCTTCTTAAATATCCAAAGATCCGTAACTCCGATGGGGCTGAAATTTTGAGGGGATTTTTGTAGGAAAAAATATCTCCTTGTGGTGAAAGAAGGGCCTCAACCGTCTTAAGGCGTGTCCCCAAGGTATCAGGGAGAAACCACTACCCTTCGACGTTCCATGTTGCCTTGGGAGATCCTCGGGCATCGTGTGCATTGATTCTACTTCCCAAAATTCACATAGATTCCAAAAAAATCTCCATAATTTTTATCGCATTTGAAATCTCTTTGATATGGAATTTTTGTGAAACAAAATACACACGAAAAACAGGAACTGGATAAGTAAGTTTGTCCCAAAAATAATAAAAAATATTGCCAAAAGTATATGAAAGTTGTAAAACATTGGCATGAATGCTTTGTAAGTTATGAATACGTTGGAGACATATCAGCATCCCCAAGCTTAATTCCTGCTTATCTCGATTAGGCAAATGATATAATAAATAACTTATGAAGTGTGAATGCTAGCATAGTATATAAGTTTGATCAATGTTAGTACCAATCACTTTTTTTAGCATCATAAAACAACAACTATTTTCTCATAGAACTTCTCATGATAAAGTAACATGCTATTCACATGTTAAAGTATAGACCATAAACTTTCATGAAAACTATCAAACTAGGTTTCTTAGTCATCAAAAAATTACAATTCATCTTATTTTCAGGAAGGATCTATGTTAGAGATTTTATTTAGCAATTTTCACATACTCAACTATCATTTAGTCTTCCATGATTGCTAAAACTCGAGACATATTTTTAGAACAAGAAGTTTCAATCAAACACATAGGAAGATAGGGGCTTAATGCATCGCCTGCCAACTTATTTATCTTAGGGATAATGTCAACAATAATGAATCATGATCATCTATATCTAACTGGGTATATGTGCTTGTATCTTTCCCCACCACATGATGCTTGCCAACTAATAGATTGAGGTTTGAATAATAAGTTGACTCAACAAGAAAAATAAGTAACATGGAAATATATAGATTGTCCCTTCGCACAGGGAAGAAGGGATTCGCAAAGGTGCCAGAGCTAATTGTATTAAAACAGGGATGAATATGTAATTTTGGGTGGCGTGGCTTTCATATCAACGTCACAACAAAGTTTTCAATATCTCCCATGCTAATCAGATTATTGGCGGTTCCCAAACAGAATTGAAATTTTACTCCCCCTCACCCATTCAGTCACATTCCATGGCTAGATGTATCCATGGGTGCCCTTCAAACAATCAAATTTCTAGGGGTCCTTGTTTATTTTATTTTTTGTATTATGTAGGACTCGGCCTCCTTTTTACGAGCCTCTCTCGTGCAATGACAACTAGATAAACAGTCGTCATGATAATAACTCGCTTAGAATGGAAGATAATGACCGCCCAGTCTCTCCATGAGAGGTACGAGCACACACAACAGATGTTTATTTGAACGTTTTAGACTTGGCACATGAAAATTTACTTGGAATGACAATGAAATACCATATAGGTAGGTATGGTGGATTCTCATGGAAGAAACTTGGTTCACGGGTTTGCATGTTGTCGGCGTTCTTGGAATGGGGGTACCCAGACCTGCATGCGTGCGGCTGAGGGCTGGCCCACTTCATCAACACAAGATCGACTGGAACGACACCACCCGGGACAAGGCCCTCACGAGGGGCCAAGCCTTGTGAGGAAGAGCGACATCAAGACCCGCAGGGGGCCTCCTTAGAACCCCTCCAGAGCAGCGGATATTTCGAGGCAAGGTCGGGCCTTAGGAGTCAAGGGGGACGCGAGGGAAGAACAAGCGAGCAGTAGATGGCAGGACGAGACAGTTTCCACATTAGTGCAAAGGAGGTGGGAGTGTACCAGGGCTCCAAAGGCATCTTCCAAAGGTTTCCCTTCCGGTGCAACAAGACCATGGCCGCCCGTCGGGAGGACAAGCGTCATCCCTGCGCCCACCTCTGCAGCGCTGGCAGCTACTTTGCACGCGAAGACCACTTTTGACAGGGGAAGCATGTTCCCTTGTCCCCCACCGAAAATGGCCGTCGTGGGATCCCTTCCCAGCAACGAGCAGGGAAGAGGACCCGGGCCTCCAGTATAAATAGAGAGAGTAGGATACTTGGGAGAGGACCGGACCGAGGAGAGTTCATTCCAACCACAGGGCAATACACCTAGCCACTTGGCCTCCGGAGGCTCGAGAGCACTGTACTAGTTCATCCACCACCTCCGTGAGAGGCAATCCACAAAAAGGAGTAGGGTTTTACACTTCCCAGAAGCCTGAACCTGGGTGAACTGTTGTGTTCTGTGCTACCCTTGCCATTGAGTGAGTCCTTCATCGTTTCCATCGAGTAGCGGGCTAGGTAAGGTCGAGCCGGGAGAGACTGCCGTACACGCCCCTGCGCTCGAATCCTTAGGGTTTTACGGAGCCCGAAATCTGACATTTGGCGCGCCAGGTAGGGGGCGTGTGAAGGTCTTCTCCTAGCTTCCTCCATCCCAGGCTGCTGCACCAATGGCCGGCGACCAACCAGCTTCTCTGAGCCTCGTTGAGGTGGTCTCCAACCGCCACATCACAACGGCTAGAAGCTCGCATGTCGGCGTTGCGGTACCAGGCGGCTTGTACCAGGTCGTTAACATCGTCTCCATCGTGGAAGCCACCCGTGCCACCCAGGCACATGGTGGCTGGGCGGCGGCCCAGGCATCCGCAGCGCCCCGCATCAACTTGGGAGACCTCAGTGCACACGAGCGTTGCAGATGGCAAGAGAGATTCTCCGCCAACGACCGACACCAGGGGGCTTTGACGCCTGGGCGAACCACATCATGGAGCCGATTGCCATCGCCCAGAAGACCATCCAACCTGGTGCATCCTCAAGGCCACACGCGTCGGGGGCTCGCACCACGTGCCGGTCCCCGGGCCTGCAAGCTTGGGGGCCCTACCTGCTCTGGGCGGGGCCGAGTGAGACGCGCTTCGCGCTGCCCTCAACATTCTCCAGACCCTAGCGACCGGCCCCGAGGCGCACCACACCAACAACCACCAGGGACGCGAGGAGAATGACGGGACGACCGACGCACATGCTAGCGTGCATCACCAAGACCAAGTCGGCCCTCGACAACCCGGGCGGCTAGACAGGAGCACTTTGTCCGGTGCAGCCACAAGAGGGCGGAGGCGATGGCGCGGACGAACTACAACAGCGGAGACATGAAAGGACACCAAGGAGGGAGTTATACGTCCCAAACGTATCTATAATTTCTGCTTGCTCCATGCATGTTTTGGGTGATATTGCTATGTGTTTTGTATACTTCCATACCTTTTTCAACATATTTGGACTAACCTACTAACTCAGTGCACACAGTGCTAGTTTCTGTCTGCTGATGTCTGTAAATTGCAGGTTTATACCCATATTTACAGTGCCCAAAAAATTCCACAAAAAATATATAAAAAATCAACGTTCCAGAAGACTCCATACGGCCAAAGGAGGGCTAGAGGGGGGGTCACCAGGCCCCCAGGCGCACTGGTGGCGAGGCCTGCCCCCCTGGCCGCGCCCACAGGTCGCCTGGGTGGGGCCCACCCCCCTGGTTCCCTACTTTGGCTCCTAGTTTTTCCCCACGGAGGAAACCCTGATTATGGAACCCTTTTCTCCAGAAGAAATTCCGATCACCGCCGCCATCGCCAACAAGTTTATTCCTGTGCCGGCACCCTACCAGGACGGGGAAGTGCCTCCGGATTCATCTCCATCGACGTTGCTTCCTCCCTTCATGAAGCGGGAGTAGTTCCTCCTCGGGGCTGAGGTCTTCTACAGTAGCTATGTGGTTAATTCTCTCTCCCATGATGTGATCTTGATTGTGATCATATGCTATGTTAATCTAGGGTGATCCCATGATGTTTCCCCTTCTTCTATTTATTGGATTGATGTACTCACTTGATCTTATATAGTATAATCCCCGAGACCATGGTGACAGCGGTCTATTGGACATGGATTGGAAGAATATTTTCATTAGTGATTTCCTCTTTTGTGAATTGATTGAAGATTGAGAGTCTCTTGGTGCTTGTCTTTGACTATCCTTGAGATACGTTGTGGTGATTGTGGTACTCTCTTTGGCTGGCCGCGGTGACATTGGGAAATCAATAGATGAGAACTACGAACTCTGAGGTGTGCTTTTGTAGCCCTACATAATTCTCATCCTCTCTTGATCACAAAGGAATGACCTCCGAGTACGTCTCCATTGCATGTTTTAGTGGAAATATCATGTGATTAGACTATGTTAATGTTGTTGGGAGTTTCCACCAGTGAAAGTATGAAGCCTAGGCCTTGTTTCTCACCATTGTTACACCGTTTATGCTCACTTTTGTCACTTGCTACCTTGCTGTAATTTTTATTACAGATTTATATTACCTTGCTTTGCCACACCTATCACCCATATTTTACCATCTCTTCGCTGAACTAGTGCACCTAATACAATTTACCATTGTATTAGGTGTGTTGGGGACACAAGAGACTTCTTGTTTCTTAATTACAGGGTTGCTTGAGAGAGACCATATTCAACCTCTACTTCCCTGAGTTCGATAAACCTTAGGTCATCCACTTCAGGGAAATTACTGTTATCCTACAAACCTCTGCGCTTGGAGGCCCAACATAGTCTACAAGAATAGAAGCGTGCGTAGACATCAGGGAGTCAGCACCGGGCGGCACCGGGACCAGCCAACGGCAGCAACATGAACAAGCGGCTTCGTGCGGAGGCCTTTCGCATGAAATACTTCGAGCATTACGGTCGGGGAAACCCCCCTCCGCCACCAAGGGGGACCACCACCTTCGCACTGCTGACCGGCCACGGGGGACGGTCGAGCGCCTACATGGAGTCATACGTGCCGGAGTATGCGGCACTACCCGACCCTCCCGACGAGGAAGAGCTTCAGGAGTCCCTCCCGGGCGCCTATCCTCCTCAGGAGTGAGGAACCTTTTGGGGCCCCTCCTTGAGCCGGGCCCAAGAGGCGCGGACAGGGAGGCGCCCTCTAGCCGCAGGGCGCGGTGCTAGTCGCCTTCCCCGTGGAAGAACTATGTAAGGCCAAACCCACGTGCCTCAGGAGGACGAGTCAAAAATGTCGCGACGAGGCGCAAGTGGCACGGATCACCCATGACGACCGCGATGCAAGCGTGGGCATCGGGGGGGCTAGGCCTCGCGAGGCGCTCCTCAAGCACAAGGGGGCTATTCGAGGTAATATTTTGGATTTACTGCCTTAAGAAGTGTCTGCTGACTGCAGGGACTTCAATTATTCGGGACATACTTCTGCATGGTGCACCATTTGCGCAATCTTTTACAATTTCCATTGCACCCACTTGGCGATCTGACACACTGCCTTGATTGCATCTTTTGGTGATCCACCTCCCTCGCTCAGGGGCACCGACCGCGACGCATCACCCCAACGCGAGGATTGGGGAAGCTCCATGGCTCCTCGGGACCACAATCGACATGATAAAATCAGAGTCGCTTGAGCATCAAGGGGGGCTCCTGAGCATCGCGCCTCAGGGGCCTTACCGGTCACAAGACCACATGCCGCCCTTGATATCGCCCTCGGTAATCCAGTCGTTATCAGGGTGGCAGGGTCTGACCCCGTGGCTACATCCCTTCACTCGGTCTAGACAACGACGGTCGAGAAATGTGCGGGACCGGGTCCTAGCGATGCAGAGCCACTTGAACGTCAAAAGGGGGCTCCTGAGCATCGCGCCTCAGGGGCCTTACCGGTCACAAGGCCACCTACCGCCCTCGGCAACGTCCTCGGTTTCCGGTTGTTGTCAGGGGTAGCAGGGCCTGACCCCGTAGCTACATCCGTTCACTCGGTCCCACGCAACGACGGTCGGGAAATGTGCGGGACTGGATCCTAGTGACGTAGAGCCGCTCAAACGTTAAAGGGTGCTCCTGAGCATCGCGCCTCAGGAGCCTTACCGGTCACAAAGCCACTTGACCACCCTTTTGTCGTCCAGGCTTGGTCAGTATCAGGGGATGTAGGGGCCTTGCCTCGTGAGGCGCCTCATGACGGCAGGGAAATGTGCGGGGCTCGGACCTGTCGACGTAGAGCCATAAAAGCCCTTAACTATCCTCTGAGGAAGGAGCACGCCAGACCTGCATCAACCCGTCACACCTCTACATCGTACTTCAATCCTTCCGGAACCTACTTCATCCCATGACACTCTCACGTAATAACGAGCCGAGGCTGTATACGCCGAGGGCCCCCGAGGACGCGGAAGGGGTCCACCCCACGCCTAGTGGAAGGCCTATGCTCCGCGCTGGGTACAAAAGGAGGAAATGAACACAATCCACCATTGACTTCCCGAAGCTCAGGCCCCAATGCCTCGGGGGTAGGGACACTCACGAGGCCAAAGCGTCCTCGCGACCTCCCATATACACCCCCACTGTGACACTCTCACGTAATAACAAGCCGAGGTTGTATACGCCCAGGGCCCCCCGAGGACACGGAAGGGGTCCACCCCACACCTAGTGGAAGATCTATGCTCCGCGCTGGGTAAAAGACGAAGGCTATCAGCATGGTCCGCCAATGACCATGCTCGTAGCTCGCAAGGAAACCCATATAGTCCGCCAATGACTATGCCAACCTTAATGCCGGACGCCGCGCTTGCTTGCTTTTTCTTGGATCTCGTACTATCTTCTGCTGAGTTTAAACTGGCCGATTTCAAAAGTTGGTTTTTCCAATCTCAATGCCCGACGTTTGAAAAACAAAAAAGGGGGGAAACTTTCTCTGGCGTTTCTTATTTCACTGGCTTTGGAACTCCCGATCGGAGGACGTGTTTGGAGATAACCGCTCTGCGCCGCCCCTAGGAGTCAAGGAGCATAAAAGCAAGGACTTGTCGTCCCAGGGGCGGACATTTTCAGCGAGCAACCTCCGCTCGGGGGTCTGGATCGAAGCACAGTATCACAAAGAGTATCGGGGGACCTCAGCCCCCCCGGGGAGATGACCAAAGGAACGAAGTGCGGAATCGCTCGAGCGCCAGAAAGGGGGCTCCTAGGCACCGCCTCAGGAGCCTTACCAGTCACATGGCCACCTGGCCTCCGGGTCAGGGCTTTGCCCTACGAGGAACAACCTTGGTAACGGGTTGCGCCTTACAGGGGCAGGGAAATGTGCGGGACCGGGACCTGCAGACATAGAGTGCTGAAAGGGTCTTCACCACGTTCCACCTACGAAACAGGATCTACTCAGGAGGGACTACGCAAGGGACAGGCAGAAACCCACGAGCTAAGTACCCCGCAGGCCCAGACTGGAACCCTATCGTCTTACGCCAAACAAACATCGAATTAAAAACATGCATACTAACAAAGGGATGCAGAGCCTAAGGATTCAGTTGCGGCAAGGAAGTAAGCCATCGATCAAGCGTGCGGCAACACGAGCGGTGCCTCCGGAGGACAGGACCTCTTGAGGGCCCTGACCCCTGTCATCCCCGAGCGATGGCTGGGGCAATGACGGATCCTAAACCTCGAAGCCAAGCCGCGTCGACCACCGATGATCAAGCCATCAATCTAAGAGAAAAAGGAAAAATGAGAATGATGAAGGCAAACAGAAGTTGGGGGTGCCTAGGGGGAGATGCCGCCGACACCGCCCTTGGCGCCTGCACGCTCGGTTTCGGAGCCCTTCTCCCCGCTGGAGACGGGCACCCGGATGTACCGCTCCATCAGGGCGTCCGTATGAGGGCGAACTTCACCCCAGAGAAGACGATGGGACTCAGCAGGCACCGACTCGATGGTGTGCTGGAGATCAAGCTCTGGAGCGAGAGCATCACCGCGTAGCTATGGGACATGTGGGCCGCCTAGCCCGCAGTCAAATGGGGCCCGCGACGCTTCGGGCCGCCCTCAAGGCTTTGCCGAGAAGACAACCCAGGCGCGTCTTGGGCCCGGGGGCTACTGTCGGCATTCTGGGAATGGGGGTACCCAGACCTGCCTGCTTGCGGCCCAAGGCTGGCCCACTTCATAAACACAAGATCGACTGGAATGGCACCACTCGGGATAAGGCCCTCGCGAGGGGCCAAGCCTCGCGAGGAAGAGCGACATCAAGACCCGTAGGGCCTCCTCAGGACCCCTCCGGAGCGGTGGATATTTCAAGGCAAGGCCGGGCCTTAGGAGTCAAGGGTGATGCCAGGGAAGGATAGGCGAGCAGTAGATGGTAGGACGGGACAGTTTCCACTTTAGTGCAAAGGAGGTGGGAGCATACCAGGGCTCCAAAGGTATCTTCCGAAGGTTTCCCTTCCGGTGCAACAAGACCACGGCCGCCCGCCAGCAGGACGAGCGTCATCCCTGCGCCCACCTCTGCGGCGCTGGCACGTAC
The DNA here is from genome assembly GCF_904849725.1 of Hordeum vulgare subsp. vulgare. NCBI lineage: Eukaryota > Viridiplantae > Streptophyta > Magnoliopsida > Poales > Poaceae > Hordeum > Hordeum vulgare. Next base: position 493,021,604 of record NC_058521.1, on the reverse strand, counting down.
TTTACAGGCGCAAGACCACTTTTGACAGGGAAGCATGTTCCCTTGTCCCCCATCGAAACTGGCCGTTGTGGGATCCCTTCCCGCCAACGAGCAGGCAAGAGGACCCAGGCCTCCACTATAAATAGAGAGAGTAGGATACTTGAGAGTGGATCGGACCGAGGAGAGTTCATTCCAACCAGAGGGCAATACACCTAGCCACTTGGCATCCGGAGGCTCAAGAGCACTATACTAGTTCATCCACCACCTCCGTGAGAGGCAATCCACCAAAAGCAGGAGCAGGGTTTTACGCTTCGTAGCGGCCCAAACCTGGGTAAACTGTTGTGTTCTGTGCTACCCTCGCCATCGAGTGAGTCCTTCGTCGTTTCCATCGAGTAGCGGGCTAGGTAAGGTCGAGCCGGGAGAGACCGCCATACACGCCCCTGTGTTCGAATCCTTAGGATAATACGGAGCCCGTAATCCGACAGATGCAAAGTAGTATCTCTACTTTGTATGAAGTTTTGGCTAGCAAAAGGTTTTAATAAAGCACCACATTTTAGGGGATCCATGACAATATAACTTCTATGTGAATATAAACAAACATAACCATTACGTTGTCGTCCTTGTCCAACGTCAACTACTTTATCATATTTGAAGATAATTAATGGGAGCTCACAATCATAGAAGATGTCCAAGATAGTATATTTTGTTGGAAATATGCCCTAGAGGCAATAATAAAATATTTATTATTATATTTCCTGTTTCAAGATAATCGTTTATTATCCATGCTATAATTGTATTGAATGGGAACATAAATGCATGTGTGGATATATAGACAAAAACAATGTCCCTAGTGAGCCTCTAGTTGACTAGCTTGTTGATCAAGGATGGTTAAGGTTTCTTAGCCATAGACAAGTGTTGTCACTGGATAACGGTATCACATCATCAGGAGAATCATGTGAATGACTTTTTTCGTATAGTTGAGTTATAGATGTTGGTAACTGAATGTTGTTCGGAGTCCCGGATGAGATCCCGAACATCATGAGGGTCTCCGGAATGGTCCGGAAACAAAGTTGATATATAGGATTGTTGCATTTGGCTTCCAGAAATATTTCGGGCATTACTGGTAAAGTACCGAGAGTGACGAATGGGTTCCGGGGTTTTACCGGAAGGGGCCACCCACCCGGGAGAGGACCTAAGAGGCCCATGAGTGGCGCACAACCCTTGGTGGGCTGGTGAGGCTAGCCCAATAAGCCTATTTCGGCTGAAGCAAAAATAATAAGGAAAAAGGGAAAAAAAGGAAGGAGGTGGACAAGATGGGAAGGACTCCACCAAACCGAATTGGAGGAGGAATCCTCCCTCTTGGGTTTGGCCGAACCCTACTACTTGGTGTAGGAGGCAAGCAAACCCTCCCTCTTGTTCCTCCTATATATAATGGAGATTTGAGAGGGTTTTTGCACCCCAAGCGTTTGTGCAGCCCTCTCTCCCTAAACTACTTCGTGACACCTCGTAGCTAATTCGGTACGACACGGCGAAGCCCTGCCGGAGTAGCTCCACTATCATCACCGCCACGCCCTCATGCTGCCAGAGAATTCATCTACCTCTTCGTCTCTCTTGCTGGATCAAGAAGGCAGGGATCATCATCGAGCTGTACGTGTGCTGAACGCGGAGGTGTCGTTAGTTCGGTGCTAGATCAGGACGGGTCGTGGGACGGCGGCGATTTGGATCGCGAAGACGTTCCACTACATCAACCGCGTTTCTTAATGCTTCCCATTACCGATGTACAAGGGTATGTGGATCCGATCTCCCTCTCGTAGATGATCATCACCATGATAGGTCTTCATGTGCGTAGGAAATTTTTTGTTTCCCATGCAATGTTCCCCAACAGTGGTATCAGAGCTAGGTTCATGCATGATGATATCTTGAGTAGAAAACAAAAGAGTTTGTGGGCATTGATGTTCAATTTTCTGCCCTGCTTAGTCTTTTCTTGATTCAACGACATTGTTGGATTGAAGCGGCCCAGACCAACTTTACTCGTACGCTTACGAGAGACCGGTTTCATCGACTGACATGCAACTTGTTGCATAAAGATGACTAGCGGGTATCTGTTTCTTCAACTTTAGTTGAATCGGATTTGACCAAGGCGGTCCTTGGAGAAGGTTAAATGGCAATTTGCACATCACCATTGTGGCTTTGCGTAAGTAAGTTGCGATCATACTAGATACCCATAGCAGTCGCGTAAAACATGCAACAACAAATTAGAGGACGTCTAACTTGTTTTTGCAGGGTATGCTTGTGATGTGATATGGCCAAGGACATGATATGATATATTGGATGTATGAGATGATCATGTTGTAATAGTTCAGCATCGACTTGCCCGTTGATGCTACGGCAACCGGTAGGAGCCATAGGGTTGTCTTCATATTTATTTTGCGCTTCTAGATGCTCCTGCTATATCCCTAGGCAGTAGCTTTAGTAGTAACAGCATAGATAGCACGACAACCTCGATGGCAGCTGATACGTCTCCAACGTATCTATAATTTTTTGTGGTTCCATGCTATTATCTTGTCAACTTTGGATGTTTTGTATGCATGAATATGTTATTTTATATCTTTTTGGGACTAACCTATTAACTCAGTGCCAAGTGCCAGTTTCTGTTTTTTTTTGTGTTTTTGACCTTTTTCAGAGGAGAATATTAAACGGAGTCCAAACGGAATAAAACCTATGGAATGATTTTTTCCATAACAGAAGATACGCCGGAGACTTGTGAACCAAGGCAGGGGACCTCGGGGGAGGTCACAAGCCCCCAGCCCCAGCCTGGGGGGGGGGGCTAGTAGGCTTGTGGCTCCCCCTTAGCTCCTCTGCCCTACCTCTTCCGCCTATAAATTCTCTAAAAATCCAAAACCACCAGAGAGCACCATGAAAATACTTTTCCGCCGCCGCAAGCTTCTGTCTCCGCAAGATCCCATCTGGAGACCGTTCTGGTGCCCTGCCGGAGAGGGATTCAGACACGGAGGGCTTCTTCATCAACACCATTGCCTCTCCGATGATGCATGAGTAGTTCACCACAGACCTTCGGGCCCATAGCTAGTAGCTAGATGGCTTCTTCTCTCTCTTGGATCTTCAATACAAAGTTCTCCATGATCTTCATGGAGATCTATCTGATGTAACTTTCTTTTGTTGTGTGTTTGTCGAGATCCGATGAATTGTGGATTTATGATCAGATTATCTATGAATATTATTTGAGTCTCCTCTGATCTCTTATATGCATGATTTCGTATCCTTGTAATTCTCTTCGAGTTATGGGTTTCATTTGGCCAACTTGATCTATAATTCTTGCAATGGGATAAGTGCTTGGTTTTGGGTTCATACTGTGCGGTGTCCTCACCTTGTGACAGAAGGGGTAGCGAGGCACGCAACGTGTTGTTGCCATGAAGGGTAAAAAGATGTGGTTTATATCATATTGCATGAATTTATCCCTCTACATCATGTCATCTTGCTTAAAGTGTTACTCTGTTTGTTATGAACTCAATACACTAGATGCATGCTGGATAGCGGTCGATGTGTCGAGTAATAGTACTAGATGGAGACAGTATCGGTCTACTTGTCTCGGACGTGATGCCTATATGTATGACCATTGCCTTAGATATCATCATGACTTTGCGTGATTGTATCAATTGCTCGACAGTAATTCATTCACCCAGCGTAATATTTGCTATCATGAGATAAGCCTCTAGTGAACACTATGGCCCCCGGGTCTACTTCACATCATATTTTCAGATCTACACTTTAATAATCGTGAAGGGATTGACAACCCCTTTATAGCGTTGGGTGCAAGTTTGTTTGTTTTTGCGCAGGTATCCTCCTAATGGATCGATACCTTGGTTCTCAAACTGAGGGAACTACTTATCGCTACTGTGTTGCATCACCCTTTCCTCTTCAAGGGAAAAACCAACGCAAGCTCAAGAGGTAGCAAGAAGAATTTCTGGCGCCGTTGCCGGGGAGGAGGATCAAGTCAAGAATAGTCTCTCATCAATGTGCCAATTTCTGGCGGCGTTGCTAGGGAATATTCAAAGTGAAGCATATCCAAGTAACTATCGCAAACGCGTCTCTTGCATTTACTTTATTTGCCTTTTGCCTTTTCCTCTCCCCCACTTCTGAAAAACAAAAATTTACAAAAATATTTGCCTTTTCCGTTTGCCTTTCCTTTGCTTGTGTGCTATGTGCCTTCAATATTCTTGCATCTTCGCTTGTTGAAAATCTATTGATATGGATCCTCATCCACTTGCTAATCTTTTCAAAAGATCCAATTATGTTGAACCAATTGCTAGTAAGTTTTGTGCACTAGATTATCTTTATGAAGTTTTGCTTGAGATGTGTGAATTTGAAAATTGTGATGAAGAAATTTATGAAGTGATTCACGAGGGCTCCTTGAATGAAAAGCATGATTGCAATGGTTTCACTATAAATTCTATGAATGTCAATCATGCTAAAAATATGCAAAACCCTAAGCTTGGCGACGCTAGTTTTGCTATGTCCACTACTTGTTGCAATGATCATGATTGAGGTGATGATTTTTCTTATGATCTTGAAAATTTGTTTAAGCCTCATGAAGAATACGATATTGATAATAATGTTTGCAATAATATTGAAAGTGGGTTTGGAGAAGTCATGACTTTAGTCGATGATAATCCCACTATTTTTGAATGCATGTGGATCATGAAAACAATATCCTATGTGATAGTTATATTGTTGAATTTGAATATGATCCCACATGTAATTATTATGAGATAGGAAAATATGGTTGCAGAAATTTTCATATCACTAAATCACCTCTCTTTATGTTGAGATTGCTATTGTCTCTTTCTTCTTCCTTGCATATGGTAGTTATTGCTTGTCTTGATAATTTGTTTTCCTATAAAATGCCTATGCATAGGAAGTATGTTAGACTTAGATATGTTTGTCACATGTTTCATGATGCTCTCTTCGTGTCCGATTGCTATCTTTTATGTGAGCATCATTAAATTATCAATGCCTAGCTAAAAGGCTTTAAAGAAAAAGCGCTTGTTGGGAGGCAACCCAATGAATAAATTTATTTTTACTTTTTACTTTCTGTTTTGTTGAGTACACACCATCATAATTCTGTTATAGTTGTGTTTTTTATGTTTTAATTAGTGTTTGTGCCAAGTATAACCTTTATGGTTAGTTTTGGTGATAGTTGTTTAATCATGCTGAAAAGAACAAAAACTTTGGGATCACGAAATTATTTTTAATTCCTATCCAGAATGAGATTTTGAGTTTATTCTTTTTGCTTCTAATTCATATGCAAATTTCCCTAGTTGTCATAATTTTTCAGAATTTTTGGGATACAGAAGTATACTAAGTATACAGATTGCTACAGACTGGTCTGTTTTTGACAGATTCTGTTTTTTGTTGTGTTGATTGCTTATTTTGATGAAACTATGGATAGTATCGGGGGGTAATAGCCATGGAAAAGTGAGAATACAGTAATCTAACATCAATCTAAATAGAAATCAAGTTTACTACAGTACCTAAAAAGTTGGTGGTTTGTTTTCTTATGCTAATGATATCACGAGTTTCTGTTTAAGTTTTGTGTTGTGAAGTTTTCAAGTTTTGGGTGATGTTATTATGGACAATGGAATAAAAAGTGGAAAGAGCTTAAGCTTGGGGATTCCCAAGTCATCCCAAGCCAAATTCAATAACACCAAAAAGCCTAAGCTTGGGGATGCCCCGGGAAGGCATCCCCTCTTTCGTCTTCAATCCATCGGTAACGTTACTTGGAGCTATATTTTTATTCACCACATGATATGTGTTTTGCTTGGAGCGTCGTGTATTATAGGAGTCTTTTCATTTTGTTTTGTCACAATCATCCTTGCTGCACACCTTTTTGAGAGGGACATGCACTCATCGTGATTTTGCTAGAATACTCTTTGAGCTTCACTTATATCTTTTGAGCTAGATAATTTTGCTCTAGTGCTTCACTTAAATCTTTGTAGAGCACGACAGTGTCATATTTTGTAGAAATAAAAACTCTCGATTTCACTTATATATTTTTGAGAGTGCTCTCTCTCTCAGTAACTTGGTAATTGGCATGTGCTATGAAAGTAGTCCTAAAGATGATAGGCATCCAAAGAGGATATAATAAAAACTTCCATATTCAAGTGCATTGATTAGTAAGAGAAGTTTGATTCCTAACAATTAAGTTTTGAGATATGGATTTGGTAATATTAGAGTTACGTTAGTAGGGTGTTGTGAATCTAGAAATACTTGTGTTGAAGTTAGTGATTCCCGTAGCATGCACGTATGGTGAACCGCTATGTTAGGAAGTCGGAGCATAATTGATTTATTGATTGTCATCCTTTGTGTGGCGGTCGAGATCGCGCGATGGTTAACACCTACCAACCCTTCCCTTAGGAGTATGTGTTTAGCACTTTGTTTCGATTACTAATAAAACTTTCGCAATAAGTATATGAGTTCTTCATGACTAATGTGAGTCCATGGTATAGATGCACTTTCACCTTCCACCATTGCTAGCCTCTCTAGTCCTGTGCAACTTTCGCCGGTACACAAAACGACCACATACCTTCCTCAAAACAGCCACCATACCTACCTATTATGGCATTTTCATAGCCATTCCGAGATATATTGCCATGCAACTCCCACCGCTCCGTCTCATGACTTGTGACATCACTTTCATATTTCCTTTGCATGATCATAAGATAACTAGTGAGATGTTTCAACGTCATACGCTAAGCTAGATCGTTGCACATCCCGGTACACTGCCGGAGGCATTTCCTATAGAGTCATCATTGTTCTAAGTATTGAGTTGTGAGTAAATAAAAGTGTGATGATCATCACTATTAGAGCATTGTCCCATGTGAGAAGAAAAAAAGAGGGCAAAGATACCCACCAAAAAAATAATGAAAAGAGGCCAAAGAGCCGAAACAAAAAAAAGAGAGAGGGAAAAAGAGAGAAGGGACAATGCTACTATCTTTTTCCACACTTGTGCTTCAAAATAGCACCATGTTCGTCATGATAGAGAGTCTCTTGTTTTGACACTTCCATATACTAGTGGGAATTTTCATTATATAACTTGGCTTGTATATTCCAATGATGGGCTTCCTCAAAATTGCCCTAGGTCTTCATGAGCAAGCAAGTTGGGTGGACACCCACTAATTCTCCTTTTGAGCTTTCACACACTTATAGCTCTAAGTGCATCCGTCGCATGGTAATCCCTACTCATTCACATTGATATCTATTGATGGGCATCTCCATAGCCCGTTGATACGCCGAGTCGATGTGACCATCTCCTCCTTTTTGTCTCACAACCTCCACCACACTCTATTCCACCTATAGTGCTATATCCATGGCTCATGCTCATGTATTGCATGAGAGTTGAAAAAGTTTGAGAAAGTAAGAGTGCGAAAACAATTACTTGGCCAATACCGGGGTTGTGCATGATTTAAATTCATTGTGTGGGGATGACGGAGCATAGCCAGACTATATGATTTTGAAGGGATAACTTTCTTTGGCCTTGTTATTTCAAAAGTTCATGATTACTCGCTCTGAAGTATTATTGTATTCATGCTTGAAGTATTATTGTTTTCATGTCAATAGTAAACTATTGTTTTGAATCTTATGGATCTGAACATTCATGCCACAAGAAAGAAGTTACAAAGGAAAAATACGTTAGGTAGCATTCCACATCAAAAATTCAGTCTTTATCACTTCCCTACTTGAGGAGGAGCAGGAGTTAAGCTAGGGGGTGCTTGATACGTCTCTCATACGTCTCAAACGTATCTATAATTTTTTATGGTTTCATGCTGTTATCTTGTCATCTTTGGATGTTTTATGTACCTTTTATATATTTTTTGGGACTAACTTATTAATTCAGTGCCAAGTGCCAGTTCCTGTTTTTTCTGTGTTTTTGGCTCTTTTTCAGATCTCATTTTGGAACGGAGTCCAAACGGAATAAAATCCCCGAAATAAATTTTTCCCGAACGGAAGAAGATCAGGGGGCTTGTGGGCCAAGCCACGAGAGCTACAGGGAGCCCACAAGCCCTGTAGCCGCCACCAGGGGGCGGCGGCTAGCAGGCTTGAGGCCTCCCTGGCGCCCCCATGACCTAGCTCCTTCGCCTATATATTCCCTAAAATACAGAAAAAATCAAGGGATCCACGAAAATACTTTTCCGCTGCCGCAAGCTTCCCTTTCCGCGAGATCTCATCTGGAGACCCTTCCCGGTGCCCTGCCGGAGGGGACTTTGGAGTTGGAGGGCTTCTACATCAACATCATCACCCCTCCAATGACTCGTGAGTAGTTCTCTTCAGACCTACGGGTCCGTAGTTAGTAGCTAGATGGCTTCTTCTCTCTCTTGGATCTTCAATACAAAGTTCTCCATGATCTTCATGGAGATCTATACGATGTAATCCTCTTTGGCGGTGTGTTTGTCGAGATCCGATGAATTGTGGATTTGTGATCAGATTATCTATGATATATATTTGAGTCTTTGCTGGTTTCTTATTTCCATGATTTGATATCCTTGTAAGTCTCTTCAAGTCTTGGGTTTTGTTTGGCCAACTAGATCTATGATTCTTGCAATGGGAGAAGTGCATGGTTTTGGGTTCATACCGTGTGGTGACCTTTCCTAGTGACAGAAGGGGCAGCAAGGCACGCATCGTGTTGTTGCTATCAAGGGTAACAAGATGAGGTTTTATCGTAGATATGAGATTGTCCATCTACATCATGTCATCTTGCTTAAGGCGTTACTCTGTTCTCATGAACTTAATACACTAGATGCATGCTGGATAGCGGTCGACATGTGGAGTAATAGTAGTAGATGCAGAAAGTATCGGTCTACTTGTTTTGGACGTGGTGCCTATAGATATAGTCATTGCCATAGATGACGTGACGAGTTTGCGTGGTTCTATCAATTGCTCGACAGTAATTTGTTCACCCTCCGTCTACTTGATTTCATGAGAGAAGCCACTAGTAAACACTACGGCCCCCGGGCATATTCGCACCTATCGTTTCCACTTTCGCTTTTACTTTGCTTTGTTACTTTGTTGCTTTCAGTTCTCACTTGGCGAACAATCTATAAGGGATTGACAACCCCTTCATAGCGTTGGGAGCAATTATTTTTGTGTTTGTGCAGGCACTTTCGATACTCCTTCACCGGGTTGATACCTTGGTTCTCAAACTACGGGAAATACTTACCACCGCTGCGCTACATCATCCTTTCCGCTTCGAGGGAACACCAACGCAAGGCTCCAAGTCCACGGGGGAAATCCTTTGCATATTTGCCTAGGAAGTCCCTTAAGGCGTAGCTGTAGCAGAAGGATACCTGGTGCCGTTGCTGAGGAGTATCAAGACAAGAACAGTCTCCCGTCAGCACGTTTCTGGCGCCGTTGGAAGGTCTTTTCTTGCAGTAGCAGTCTCCAACTTATCTATAATTTTTGATGGTTCCATGCTATTATCTTGTCAAGTTTGGATGTTTTGTATGCATGAATATGCCATTTTATATCTTTTTTGGGACTAACCTATTAACTTAGTGCCAATTGTCAGTTTCTGTTTTTCCGTGTTTTTGACCTTTTTCACGGAATAAAACCTGCGGAATGATTTTTTTTCCATAAAAGAAGATGCGCAGGAGACTTGAGAACCAAGGCAGGGGGCCTCGGGGGAGGTCACAAGACCCCTAGCCCCGGCCTGGGGGGCTAGCAGGATTGTGGGCCCCCCGTGGCTCCTCTGCCCTACCGCTTCCGCCTATAAATTCTCTAAAAATCCAAAACCACCAGAGAGAGCCACGAAAATACTTTTCCGCCGCTGCAAGCTTCTGTCTCCGCAAGATCCCATTTGGGGACCGTTCTGGTGCCCTGCCGGAGGGGGGATTCGGACACGGAGGGCTTCTTCATCAGCACCATTGCATCTCCAATGATGCGTGAGTAGTTCACCACAGACCTTCGGGTCCATAGCTAGTAGCTAGATTGCTTCTTCTCTCTCTTGGATCTTCAATACAAAGTTCTCCATGATCTTCATGGAGATCTATCTGATGTAACTTTCTTTTGCGTGGTGTTTGTCGAGATCCGATGAATTGTGGATTTATGATCAGATTATCTATGAATATTATTTGAGTCTCCTCTGATATCGTATATGCATGATTTCGTATCCTTGTAATTCTTTTCGAGTTGTGGGTTTCGTGTTGCCAACTTGATCTATAATTCTTGCAATGGGAGAAGTGCTTGGTTTTGGGTTCATATCGTGCGGTGTCCTCACCTAGTGACAGAAGGGGTAGCGAGGCACGCATCATGTTGTTGCCATCAAGGGAAAAAGATGGGGTTTATATCATATTGCATGAATTTATCCCTCTACATCATGCCATCTTGCTTAAAGCGTTACTCTGTTTGTTATGAACTCAATACACTAGATGCATGCTGGATAGCGGTCGATGAGTGTAGTAATAGTAGTAGATGCAGACAGTACCGGTCAACTTGTTTCGAACGTGATGCCTATATGTATGATCATTGCCTTAGATATCATCATGACTTTGCGCGATTCTATCAATTGCTCGATAGTAATTCGTTCACCCACCATAATACTTGCTATCATGAGAGAAGCGTCTAGTGAACACTGTGGCCCCCGGGTCTAATTCACATCATATTTTCATATCTACACTTTTACTTTGTTGCACTTTCCACCTTCAGTTCTCACCTTGCGAATAATCGTGAAGGGATTGACAACCCCTTTATAGTGTTGGGTGCAAGTTTGTTTGTTTTTGCGTAGGTACATTGGTGCCTCATCTTGATACTCCTACTAGATCGATACCTTGGTTCTTGAACCGAGGGAAATACTTATCGCTACTGTGCTGCATCACCCTTTCCTCTTCAAGGGAAAAACCAACACAAGCTCAAGAGCTAGCATCAGAACAGTGATGGAGATCATGGTGTGGCGCCGGTGATGATGGAGATCATGCCGTTCCTTTGGCGATGGAGATCAAGAAGTACAAGTTCATGTCCTTATATTGTCAGTTTTTGATTTGCATGTGATGTTAATCCTTTTATGCACATTATTTTTCTTAGAATGATTGTAGCATTATAAGGTGATCCCTCACTAAAATTTCAAGATAAAATTGTGTTCTCCCCGACTGTGCACCGTTGCGACAGTTCGTCGTTTCGAGACACCACGTGATGATCGGGTGTGATGGACTCAACGTTCACGTACAACGGGTGCAAAACAGTTGCACACGCGGAACACTCGGGTTAAACTTGACGAGCCTAGAATGTACAGACATGGCCTTGGAACACAAGAGACAGAAAGGTCGAGCATGAATCATATATTTGATATGATCAACATGGAGATGTTCACTACTAAAACTATACTCAACTCACGTGATGATCGGACTTGAGTTAGTGAATTTGGATCATGCGACACTCGAATGACTAAGGGGTGTCAGTGGGAGTTTATTAGTAATATGATTAGCTAAACTCAATTATCTTGAACATAGTCTAAGTAATCTTTGCAAAATTTAATGTTGTAGATCAATGGCTCGCATAGTAGCAACCCTGAATTTTAATACGTTCCTAGAGAAAGCTAAGCTGACAGATGATGGAAGCAACTTTGTTGACTGGGCTCGTAATCTGAGGCTTATCCAAAAGCAATATGTCCTTGATGCTGCGCTAGGTGATGCGTCACCCGCTACGGCGACACAAGACGTTTTGAACACTTGGCAAGCGCGTAAGGATGACTACTCACTAGTTCCATGTGAAGTTTTGCATGGCTTAGAACCGGGACTTCAAAGACGTTTTGAACGTCATGGAGCATATGAGATGTTCCAGGAATTGAAGTTTATCTTTGAGAAGAATGTCCGGATCGAGAGGTATGAGACCTCCGATAAGTTCTATGCTTGCAAAATGGAGGAGAATTCGTGTGTTAGTGAACATGTGCTCAGAACTAACCGTCTAGCTCAGCTGGGGATTGAACTCCCGCAAGAAGCTATCACTGACAGAATTCTTCAGTCATTGCCACCTAGCTATAAGAGCTTCATGTTGAACTATAACGTGCAAGGGATGAATAAGTCACCCAGCGAGTTGTTTGCGATGCTAAAAGTCGTTGAGTCAAAAATCCAGAAAGAACATCAAGTGTTGATGGTCAATAAGACCACTAGTTTCAAGAAAAACAGCAAAGGCAAGAAGGGTAACTCCAAGAAGAGTGGCAAAGCCATTGCCCCTTCGACGAAGAACCCAACAGTAGACCTATGCCGGAAACTAAGTGCTATTATTGCAAGGGGACTGGTCACTGGAAGCGCAACTGCCCCAAGTATCTGGCCGATAAGAAGGCGGCCAACGCCAAAACAAGGTATATTTGATATACATGTTATTGATGTGTACCTCACCAGCTCTCATAGTAGTGCATGGGTATTTGATACCGATTCTGTTGGTCAGATTTGCAACTCGAAATAGGAACTACAGAATAAATGAAGACTGGCGAAGGATGAAATGACGATGCACGTGGGAAATGGTTCCAAGGTTGATGCGATCGTCGTCGGCACGCTCTCACTTCAGTTACCATCGGGATTAGTGATGAACTTAAATAATTGTTATTTAGTGCCTGCGTTAAGCATGAACATTATATCTGGATCTTGTTTATTGCAAACGGTTACTCATTTAAGTCACGGAATAATGGTTGTTCTATTTATATGACTAATATCTTTTATGGTCATGCGCCCAATGTGAGGGGTTTGTTCATATTGAATCTAGATTGTGATGACACTCATGTCCATAACATTAAGACCAAAAGATGTAGAGTTGATAATGATAGCGCCACTTTCTTGTGGCACTGCCGCTTAGGTCATATTGGTGTAAAGCGCATGAAGAAACTCCATGTTGATGGACTTTTGGAGTCACTTCATTTTGAATCACATGACACATGCGAACCATGCCTCATGGGCAAGATGAATAAGACTCCGTTCTCTGGAACAATGGAGCGTGCAAGTGACTTGTTGGAGATCATACATACTGATGTGTGCGGACCGATGAGCATAGAGGCGCGCGACGGATATCGTTATTTTCTCGCCTTCACTGTTGATTTGAGTAGGTATGGCTATATCTACTTGATGAAGCACAAGTCTGAAACGTTTGAAAGTTCAAGCAATTTCAGAGTGAAGTTGAAAATCATCGTAGTAAGAAGATCAAGTTCCTACGATCTGATCGAGGAGGTGAATATTTGAGTAACGAGTTTGGTGCTCACTTAAGACAACGTAGAATTGTTTCACAGTTGACACCATGTGGAACACCACAGTGTAATGGTCTGTCCGAACGTCGTAATCGTACTTTATTAGATATGATGTGTTCTATGATGTCTCTTACCAATTTGCCATTATCATTTTGGGGCTATGCATTGGAGACAGATGCATTCACTTTAAATAGGGAACCATCAAAATCCGTTGAGACAACACCATATGAGATGTGGTATGGCAAGAAGCCAAAGTTATTGTTTCTTAAAGTTTGGGGATGTGATGCTTATGTCAAAAAGCTTTAGCCTGAAAAGCTGGAACCCAAAGCGGAAAAGTGTGTCTTCGTAGGTTACCCAAAAGAGATAGTTGGGTATACCTTCTATCTCAGATCCGAGGGCAAAGTGTTTTCACTAAGAACGGAGCTTTTCTTGAGAAATAGTTTCTCTCGAAGGAATTGAGTGGGAGGAAGATAGAGCTTGATGAGGTTGCGGAATCTCTACTTCAACAAGATGGTTGCGTAGGGGAGAAAGAAATTTCTATCGAGGTGACACCAGTTGAAGAGGAATCTGATGATGGTGATCATGAAACTGCAGGTCAAGTTCTGTCGGACCTTGTGGGTCGACAAGAGCACGTACTGCTCCTGAGTGATACGGGAATCTTGTCTTGTCAATTATGTTGTTGGACAATAATGAGCCTGCGAATTATGGAGAAGCAATGGTGGGCCGAGATTCCAACAGATGTTTAGAAGCCATGAAAACCGAGATATGATCTATGTATGAAAACAAAGTATGGACTTTGCAAGTATTACCTGAAGATCGAAAGGCTATTCAGAACAAATGGATCTCTAAGAAGAAGACGGACGCAGACGGTAATGTGACCGTTTATAAATCTCGACTTGTGGCAAAGGTTTTTTCACAAGTTCAAGGAGTTGACTATGATGAGACATTCTCACCCATAGCGATGCTTAAGTCTGTACGAATCATGTTAGCAATAGCTGCATTTTTCAATTATGAAATCTGGCAAATGGGTGTCAAAACGGCGTTCCTTAACGGGTTTCTTAAGTAAGAGTTGTATATGATGCAACCCGAAGGTTTTGTTGATCCAGAGAATGCTGACAAAGTATGCAAGCTCCAGCGATCCATTTATGGACTGGTGCAAGCATCTCAGAGTAGGAATCAACGCTTTGATGAGGTGATCAAGTCGTTTGGGTTTATACAAGTTGTTGGAGAAGCTTGTATTTACAAGAAAGTGAGTGGGACCTCTATAGCGTTTGTAATATTATATGTGGATGACATATTACTGATTGGAAACAATGTAGAGTATTTGAAAAGTGTAAAGGATTACTTGAATAAAAGTTTTTCAATGAAGGACCTAGGAGAAGGTGCTTACATATTGGGCATAAAGATCTATAGAGATAGATCAAGGCGCCTGATAGCTCTTTCACAAAGCACATACCTTGATAAACTTTTGAAGAAGTTCCAAATGGAACAATCCAAGAAGAGGTTCTTGCATGTGTTACAAGGTATAAAGTTGAGTAATACTCAATGTCCAGTTACTTCAGAAGATAGAGAAAAGATGAATGTCGTCCCCTATGCTTCAGCCATAGGGTCTACCATGTATGCAATGTTGTGCATAAGACCGGATGTGAGACTGGCCATAAGTATGGCAGGAAGGTTTTGGAGTGATCTAGGAGTGGAGCACTGGGCGGCGGTCAAGAATATTCTGAAGTACCTGAAAAGGACTAAGGAAATGTTTCTCGTTTATGGAGGTGATGAAGAGCTCGTCGTAAAAGGTTATGTTGATGCAAGCTTTGAAACTGATTCGGATGACTCTAAGTCTTAAACCGGATACATATTTATTCTTAACGGGGGTGCGGTAAGCTGGTGCAGTTCCAAGCAAAGCGTCGTAGCTGATTCTACATGCGAAGCGGAGTACATAGTTGCCTCAGAGGCGACTAAGGAGGGTGTGTGGATGAAGCAGTTCATGTCAGATCTTGGAGTAGTGCCAAGTGCACTAGACCCAATCAATCTATTCTGTGACAACACTGGTGCCATTGCTCTAGCCAAGGAACCAAGGTTTCACAACAGGACTAGACACATAAAGACGCTTCAATGCCATCCGCAATTACATCAAGGAGGAGGACATAAATATTTGCAAAGTGCACACGGATCAGAATGTTGCAGATCCGTTGACTAAACCTCTTCCATGAGCGAAGCATGATCATCATCCGAACTGTATGGGTGTTAGATTCATTACATTGTAAATCACATAGAGATGTGAAGATAGATTATTGACTCTAGTGCAAGTGAGAAGCTATTGGAAATATGCCCTAGAGGCAATAATAAAATAGTTATTATTATATTTCCTGTCTCAAGATAATCTTTTATTATCCATTATATAATTGTATTGAACGGAAACATAAATGCATGTGTGGATATATAGACAAAAACAATGTCCCTAGTGAGCCTCTAGCTGACTAGCTTGTTGATCAAGGACGGTTAAGGTTTCCTAGCCATAGACAAGTGTTGTCACTTGATGACGAGGTCACATCATAAGGAGAATGATGTGATGGACAAGACCCAAACTATAAACGTAGCATATGATCGTGTCATTTTGTTCCTATTGTTTTCCGCATGTGAAGTATGCATTCCTATGACCATGAGATCATGTAACTCACTGACACCGGAGGAATACCTTGTGTGTATCAAATGTCACAATGTTACTGGGTGACTATAAAGGTGCTCTACAGGTATCTCCGAAGGTGTCTGTTGAGTTAGCATGGATCAAGACTGAGATTTGTCACTCTGTGTGACGGAGAGGTATCTCGGGGCCCACTCGGTAATACAACATCATGAACAAGCCTTACAAGCAATGGGACTAAAGAGTTAGCCACGGGATCTTGTGTTACAAAATGAGTAAAGAGACTTTCCGGTAACGAGATTGAAATAGGTATGTCGATACCGACGATCGAATCTCACGCAAGTAACATACAGAAGGACAAAGGGAATGATATACGGGATTGTGTGAATCCTTGACATAGAGGTTCAACCGATAAGATTTTGGTAGAATATGTAGGATCCAATATGGACGTCCAGGTCCCGCTATTGCTTATTGACCGGAGAGTGTCTCGGTCATGTCTACATAGTTCTTGAACCCACGGGGTCTGCACACTTAAGGTTCGGTGACGTTTTCGGTATAGTTGAATTATTGATGTTGGTAACTGAATGTTGTTCGGAGTCCTGGATGAGATCCTGGACCTCACGAGGGTCTCTGGAATGGTCCTGAAACGAAGATTGATATATAGGATTGTTGCATTTGGCTTCCGGAAAGATTTCGGGCATTACTGGTAAAGTACCGGGAGTGACGAATGGGTTCGGGGTTTTACCGGGAGGGGCCACCCACCCGGCAGAGGACCTATTAGGCCCATGGATGGTGCACCAGCCCTTGGTGGGCTGGTGAGGCCAGCCCAATAAGCCAATTTCGTTTGAAGCAAAAATAAAAAGGAAAAAGGAAAAAATGGAAGGAGGTGGACAAGATGGGAAGGATGTTGGAAATATGCCCTAGAGGCAATATAAATTAGTTATTATTATATTTCTTGGTTCGTGATAATCGTTTAATATCCATGCTATAATTGTATTGAATGAAAACATAGATACATGTGTGGATACATAGACAAAACAATGTCCCTAGCAAGCCTCTAGTTGGCTAGCTAGTTGATCAATCATAGTCAAGGTTTGCTGGCTATATGCAAGTGTTGTCACTTGATAACTGGATCACATCATTAGGAGAATCATGTGATGGACTGGACCCAAACTATGAATGCAACATATTGATCGTGTCATTTTATTGCTATTGTTTTCTGCGTGTCAAGTATTTGTTCCTCTGACCATGAGATCATATAACTCACTGGCACCGGAGGAATACCTTGTGTCCATCAAATGTCACAACGTAACTGGGTGACTATAAAGGTGCTCTACAGCTATCTCCGAATGTGTCCGTTGAGTTAGTATGGATCAAGACTAGGATTTGTCACTCCATGTGATGGAGAGGTATCTCGGGGCCCACTCGGTAATACAACATCACGCACAAGCCTTGCAAGCAATGTGACTAAGTGTAAGTCACGGGATTTTGGGGATGCTTGATACGTCTCCAACGTATCTATAATTTTTGATGGTTTCATGTTATTATGTTGTCAAACTTTGGATGTTTTGTATGCCTTTTATATCTTTTTTGGGACTAACTTATTAACTTAGTGCCAAGTGCCAGTTCGTGTTTTTTTCATGTTTTTGACCCCTTTCACAAGAGGATTTTGAACGAAGTTCAAACGGAACGAAACTGCCAAAAAGATTTTTTCCGAAACAGAAAAAGATCGGAAAGCCTGAGAATCAGTGCAGGGGGCCTGCAGGGACCCCACAAGCCCCCTAGCCGCGGCCAGGGGGGCCGTGCCTCCCTGGCTTGTGGGCTCCCTGGGCCACCTCTGCCCTAGTACTTTCGCCTATAAATTCCCTAAAATCCCAGAAAAAATCAGGAGATCATCGAAAGTACTTTTCCGCCGCCGCAAGCTTCTGTCTCCGCAAGATCCCATCTGGGGCACGTTCTCGTGCCCTGCCGGAGGGGGGATTCGGATACGGAGGGCTTCTTCATCAACACCATGACCTCTCCGATGATGCATGAGTAGTTCACCATAGACCTACGGGTCCATAGCTAGCAGTTAGATGGCTTCTTCTCTCTCTTGGATCTTCAATACAAAGTTCTCCATGATCTTCATGGAGATCTATCCGATGTAATCTACTTTTGTTGTGTGTTTGTCGAGATCCAATGAATTTTGGATTTATGATCAGATTATCTATGGATCTTATTTGAGTTTCTTCTGATCTCTCTTATGCATGATTTCATATCCTTGTAATTCTCTTCGAGTTGTGGGTTTTGTTTGGCCAACTAGATCTATGATTCTTGCAATGGGAGAAGTGCTTGGTTTTGGGTTCATACCGTGCGGTGACCTCACCCAGTGACAGAAGGGGTAGCGAGGCACGCATCATGTTTTTGCCATCAAGGGTAAAAAGATGGGGTTTTCATCATTGGTTTGAGATTATCCCTCTACATCATGTCATCTTGCTTAAGGCGTTACTCTGTTCGTCGTGAACTCAATACACTAGATGCATGCTGGATAGCGGTCGATGTGTGGAGTAATAGTAGTAGATGCAGAAAGTATCGGTCTACTTGTCTCGGACGTGATGCCTATATGTATGATCATTGCCTTATATATCGTCATGACTTTGCGTGGTTCTATCAATTGCTCAACAGTAATTTGTTGACCCATCGTAGTATTTTCTATTTTGGGAGAAGCCTCTAGTGAACACTATGGCCCCCAGGTCTACTCCACACCATATTTTCAGCCTTACTCTTTTTCTTCGTTGCACTTTTCGCCTTCAGATCTCACTTTGCAATCAATCTTGAAGGGATTGACAACCCCTTTATAGCGTTGGGTGCAAGCTCGTTTGTGTTTGTGCAGGTACTCTGGACTTGACGAGATTCTCCTACTGGATTGATACCTTGGTTCTCAAACTGAGGGAAATACTTACTGCTCCTGTGCTGCATCACCCTTTCCTCTTCAAGGGAAAACCAACGCAAGCTCAAGAGACGACAGAAGGTTTCTGTCGATGTAGCAGAAGGATTTCTGGCGCCGTTGTGAGGGAGGATCAAGTCAAGAACTCATCCAAGTAAGTGTCGCAAACTCATGTGTTGCATTTACTTTTTTGCCTCTCGTTTTCCTCTCCCCCACTTTTGAAAAACAAAAATTTACAAAAAAATATTTGCCTTTTTCGTTCGCCCTTTTCTCTCGCTTGCTCTTTGTTCGCTTGTGTGCTTGCTTGCTTGCTGAAGTCACCATGACTGAAAACACCAAACTTTGTGACTTCTCGAATACTAATAATAATGATTTTATTAGTACTCCGATTGCTCCCGCCACTAGTGCGGAGTCATACGAAATCAATGTCGCTTTGGTGAACCTTGTTATGAAAGAGAAATTATCCGACCTTCCTAGTGAAGATGTCGCATCCCATCTTAACACCTTCATTGAGCTTTGCGATATGCAAAAGAAGAAAGATGTGGATAATGATGTGATTAAATTGAAGTTTTTTCCTTTCTCGTTGCGAGATCGAGCAAAAACTTGGTTTTCGTCTTTGCCCAAAAATAGTATCGACTCTTGGGATAAGTGCAAAGATGTTTATTTATCCAAGTATTTTCCGCCGGCTAAGATCATCTCTCTCCGTAATGATATCAGGAATTTTAAGAAACTTGATCATGAACATGTTGCACAATCTTGGGAGAGAATTAAATTGATGATTAGAAATTGTCCCGCTCATGGCTTGAGTCTTTGGATGATTATACAAATCTTTTACGCTGGCTTGAACTTCGCTTCTAGAAATATCTTGGACTCCGCCTCAGGTGGAACGTTCATGGAAATCACGTTAGGAGAAGCCACAAAACACCTAGACAATATCATGACACACTACTCTCAATGGCACACTGAAAGGTCACCTACTAGTAAGAAGGTACATTCTATAGAAGAAATTAACTCGTTGAGTGCTAAGATGGATGAGTTAATAAATTTGGTTGCTAGTAGAAGTGCTCCTTTAGATCCTAATGATATGCCCTTGTCTTCCTTGACTGAGAGTAGCAACGCTAGCGTGGATGTTAATTTTGTTGGTAGGAATAATTTTGGCAACAACAATGCCTTTAGAGGAAGCTATGTTCCTAGGCCTTTTCCTAGTAACTCCTCTAATAACTTTGGCAACTCCTACAACAATACTCATGGAAATTACAATAGATTATCCTCTGATCTAGAGAATAAAATCAAAGAGTTTATCAACTCGCAAAAGATTTTCAATGCGTCCATAGAGGAAAAACTACTCAAAATTGACGATTTGGCTAAGAGAGTTGATAGAATGTCTAGTGATATTGATGCTTTGAAACTTAGATGTGCTCCTCCCAAAATCAATATGGATGAAACTTTGAAAGCTATGTGTGTTTCCATGATTGACAGCAAACAAAGAACCACCCAAATTCGTGCTAGACATGAATGGCTAAAAAGGCGTGTTCTCGTGATAAGAATCACGAAGGTCTTAAAGTGCTTGGTGTGACTCCCATTGAATCTTTGTTTTCTTGTGTCAAACCCAATGATGATGGTGCTGGATACGTATCCACTTTGGTTGAAAAGCGCCCCAATGATTCGGAGTCCACCTATCTTGATGCTAAAAGCATTGAAAGTGGAGTAGAAGATATTAAAACTTTGAGTAGTAATGAAATTACTACTTTGGATTTCAAGGAATTCAATTATGATAGTTTCTCCTTGATTGAATGCATTTCCTTGATGCAATCCATGCTAAACTCTCCACACGCTTATAGCCAAAACAAAGCCTTTACCGATCATATCATTGACGCTATGATAAAATCTCTTGAAGAGAAACTTGAATTGGAATTCTCTATCCCTAGAAAGCTTCATGATGAGTGGGAACCTACTATCAAAATCAAAATCAAAAACTATGAATGCAATGCTTTGTGTGATTTGGGTGCTAGTGTTTCCGCGATTCCAAAGTCTTTATGTCATGTTCTGGATTTTAATGAGATTGAAGAGTGTTCTCTTAATTTGCATCTTGCAGATTCTACTGTCAAGAAACCCATGGGAAGGATCAATGATGTTCTTATTATTGCAAATAGGAACTATGTACCCGTGGATTTCATTGTGCTTGACATTGATTGCAATCCTATATGCCCTATTATTCTTGGTAGACCTTTCCTAAGGACTATCGGTGCTATCATCAATATGACGGAAGGGAATATTAGATTTTAATTTCCTTTAAATAAGGGCATGGAGCACTTTCCTAGAAATAAAATAAGATTGCCTTATGAATCCATGATGAGGGCTACTTATGGTTTGAGCACCAAAGACGACGATACGTGATTCTATCGCTTTTATGCCTAGCTAAGGGCATTAAACAATAGCGCTTGTTGGGAGGCAACCCAATGAATTTATCTTTTTCTTTCTGTTTTGTTGCGTCCACGCCATCATGATTGTGTTTTTTTTGTGTTTCTTTTTGTGTTTGAGCCAAGCAAAACCTTTATGACTAGTCTTGGTAATGGTTGTTTGATCCTGCTCGAAAAAGACAAAAACTTTTCGCTCACGAGATGATTTTTCATTTTTATTCAGAAAGAGATTTTGAGTTGATTCTTTTTGCTGCTGGTTTATATGACTTTTTCACAGGAAGTCGTAATTGTTCAGAATTTTTGAGGTAACAAAAGTATACGAAGTATACAGATTGCTATAGACTAGTCTGTTTTTGACAGATTCTGTTTTTGTTGAGTTGGTTGCTTGTTTTGATGAAACTATGGATAGTATCGGGGGGTACTAGCCATAAAAAAGTGAGAATGCAGTAGCCCAACACCAATATAAATAGAAATAAAGATTTCTACAGTACCAAAATAGGTGGTAGTTTGTTTTCTCGTGCTAATGTTATCACGAGTTTCTGTTTAAGTTTTGTGTTGTGAAGTTTTCAAGTTTTGGGTGATGTTCTCATGGACAAAGAGATAAGGAGTGGAAAGTGCTTGATACGTCTCAAACGTATCTATAATTTTTGATGGTTTCACGCTGTTATCTTGTCAACTTTGGATGTTTTGTTTACCTTTTATATCTTTTTTGGACTAACTTATTAATTTAGTGCCAAGCGCCAGTTCCTGTTTTTTCTGTGTTTTTGACTCTTATCATATCTGATTTTGGAACGGAGTCCAAACGGAATAAAATCCCCGAAATAAATTTTTCCAGAATGGAAGAAGATCGGGAGGCTTGAGGGCCAAGCAAGTGGGCCCACAGGGGGCCCACAAGCCAAGTTGCCGCGGCCAGGGGGAGGTCGCGGCAACCAAGCTTGTGCCCCCCTGGCACTCCCCTGCCCTAGGTCTTTGGCCTATAAATTCCCTAAAAATCCAGAAAAAATCTGGGAATTCATGAAAACACTTTTCCGCCACCGCAAGCTTCCGTTTCCGCAAGATCTCATATGGAGACCCTTCCCGGTGCCCTGCCAGAGGGGACTTTGGAGTTGGAGGGCTTCTTCATCAACATCATCGCCCCTCCAATGACTCGTGAGTAGTTCACTTCAGACCTACGGGTGTGTAGTTAGTAGCTAGATGGCTTCTTCTCTCTCTTGGATCTTCAATACAAAGTTCTCCATGATCTTCATGGAGATCTATCCGATGTAATCCTGTTTGGCGGTGTGTTTGTCGAGATCCGATGAATTGTGGATTTGTGATCAGATTATCTATGATATATATTTGAGTCTTTGCTGATTTCTTATTTGCATGATTTGATATCCTTGTAAGTCTCTTCGAGTCTTGGGTTTTGTTTGGCCAACTAGATCTATGATTCTTGCAATGGGAGAAGTGCATGGTTTTGGGTTCATACCGTGTGGTGACCTTTCCTAGTGACAGAAGGGGCAGCAAGGCACGCATCGTGTTGTTGCCATCAAGGGTAACAAGATGGGCTTTTATCGTAGATATGAGATTGTCCTTCTACATCATGTCATCTTGCTTAAGGCATTACTCTGTTCTCATGAACTTAATACACTAGATGCATGCTGGATAGCAGTCGACGTGTGGAGTAATAGTAGTAGATGCAGAAAGTATCGGTCTACTTGTTTTGGACGTGATGCCTATAGATATAATCATTGCCATAGATAACGTCACGACTTTGCGCGGTTCTATCAATTGCTCGATAGTAATTCGTTCACCCACCGTCTACTTGCTTTCATGAGAGAAGCCACTAGTGAACACTACGGCCCCCGGGTCTATTCACACCTATCGTTTCCACTTTCGCTTTTACTTTGCTTTGTTTCTTTGTGCTTTCAGTTCTCACTTGGCAAATAATCTATAAGGGATTGACAAACCCTTCATAGCGTTGGGTGCAAGCTTTTTTGTGTTTGTGCAGGTACTTGTGATATTCCTTCACTGGATCTATACCTTGGTTCTCAAAACTGAGGGAAATACTTACCACCGTTGTGCTACATCACCCTTTCCGCTTCGAGGGAACACCAATGCAAGGCTCCAAGGCCACGGGGGAATCCTTTGCATATTTTCCAAGGAAGTCCCTAAAGGCGTAGCTATAGCACAAGGATTCCTGGTGCTGTTGCTAAGGAGTATCAAGTCAAGAATAGTCTCCCGTCGGCAAGCTTGTTTCTCGCGTCATTGGAAGGTCTTTTGTTGCAGTAGTAGAAGTATTTTTGGCGCCGTTGCTGGGGAAGGAGGAGATCTATCCAAGTAGGTCTCACAAACTCATCTCTTGCATTTACTTTTTTGCCAGTTGCCTCTCGTTTTCCTCTCCCCCACTTCACATTTGCCATTTTCATTTGCCTTTCTCCTTTGCTGTTTTCTTTTGCCTTTTGCCTTTTTGCTGTCTTCCTTTGCCGTTCTCTTTTGCCCGCTTCACTCGCTTACTTCCTGCCCGTTTGTGTGTGGGATAGTCCATCAATGGCTAGACCCACTACTCCAAACGATACCCCTGAGAACGAAGTTCTCAACTTCAGGCAAAATGAGGAAGAAAATTTAAAGGACGCTTGGTACCGGATTTGCAATGCTCAGAGTAGATCTTCTCGTAAGCAATCCACTACCGTTATTCTTCGCAGTTTTAATGTTGGAATCTCTCCTTGGAATAGGTATACTCTTGATACCATCGTAGGCAGGAATTTTTTGGGGAGCCATACTGTTGACTCCTATGGAGCTATCATGAATTTGGTAGGCTCACCCCCGCTCATGGTTAATGGAACTACCTTAACCTTGGAACACGTGGTGCAAAGGCTTGACGCTATTGAAAACAAAATTGCCACAGTTGAACTTATTGAGGGTTTGGATAGAAATATCCACAATCAAATTACTCAGTACGGATCCAAAGTGGGAAATGTTTTGAAAAATTTAAGGGAGAAGGAACCCATAGTTAATGATTCCTCTAGAATTGGCAAACTAGAGGATGTCATAACCAACTTGGGTTCCGCTTTTGCCGCTGTGCAAAATACTCCAAATCTCACTCTCAAAAAGACTGTCAAGTCTGTTTTTGTTCCTAAAGCTAGTGGTGAGTCATCCAATAAAGATGAAGATCTTAAGATGATAAATGATCACGCTACTTATGGTTTGAGCGCCAAAGATGACTATACGTGATTCCATCACCTTTTGCCTAGCTAAGGGCGTTAAACAATAGCGCTTGTTGGGAGGCAACCAAACGAATCTATCCTTTTTCTTTATGTTTTGTGTTTTCCACACTTACATAATTCTGTTATGATTGTGCTTTTTGTGTTTCTTTTTGCGTTTGTGCCAAGAAAAACCGTTATGATTAGTCTTGGGTATGATCATTTGGTCATGCTGGAAAAGAGAAACTTTCTGCTCACGGAAAGAATTTTCATTTTTTTCTGTAAGAACTTTTGAGTTGACTATTTTTTCTGCTGATTGCTAGGAAAATTCTTAAGACTGTCGTAATTTTTCAGAATTTTTGAAGTACCAGAAGTATACAAAGTATACAGATTGCTACAGACTGGTCTGCTGTTAACAGATTCCGTTTTTGTTGTGTTGGTTGCTTATTTTGATGAAACTATGGATAGTATCGGGGGGTATTAGCCATGGAAGATTGAAAATACAGTAACCCAACATCAACATAAGTATAATTTAAGTTTGCTACAGTATCTAAGGAAGTGGTGGTTTGCTTTCTTATACTAATGTTATCACGAGTTTCTGTTTAAGTTTCGTGTTGTGAAGTTTTCAAGTTTTGGGTGAAGTTCTTATGGAAAAAAGATAAAGAGTGGCAAGAGATCAAGCTTGGGATGCCCAAGGCACCCCAAGATTATTCAAGGATGCCGTAAAAGCCTAAGCTTGGGGATGCCCCGGGAAGGCATCCCCTCTTTCGTCTTCAATCCATCGGTAACGTTACTTGGGGCTATATTTTTATTCACCACATGTTATGTGTTTTGCTTGGAGAGTCTTGTATCGTAGGAGTCTTTTATTTTTGTTGTGTCACAATCATCCTTGCTGCACACCTAGAGAGAGAGACATGCACTCACCGTGATTTTGTCGAGCTTCACTTGTATCCTTTGGTTAGACAATTCAGCTCATATGTGCTTCACTTATATCTTTTGAGCTTGTAGCTTTTTCTCTGTGTGCTTCACTTATATCTTTTAGAGCACGGCAGTGCGTGGCTTGGTAGTTGATCTATGCTTTGAAAGTAGTCTCAAAAGGGGTAGTTATCCAAAGGGATACGAAAACTTCCACCTTCATGTGCATTGAATAGTTAGAGAAGTTTGATTCATCTCAACTAGTTTTGAGTTGTGGTTATGGTAATATTGAAGTTATGCTAGTAAGGTGTTGTGTATCTAGAAATACTTGTGTTGAAGTTAGTGATTTCCGTAGCATGCACGTATGGTGAACCGCTATGTGATGAAGTCTGACCATGATTAGTCTATTGATTGTCATCCTTTGTGTGGCGGTCGGGACCGCGCGATGGTTTATACCTACCAACCCTTGCCCTAGGAGTATGCGTTGAATGCTTTGTTTCGATTACTAATAAAACTTTTGCAACAAGTATCTGAGTTCTTCATGACTAATGTTGAGTCCCTGGTTTAGATGCACTTTCACCTTCCACCATCACTATCTTCTTAGTGTCGTGCAACTTTGTAGCGACCCGACTCAAAACGAGTCAAGCCTCTGTGTATCTGTGCCATCCCTGGATCAGTATGCTGGCACACACAGTACATCAATGTATATATCAAAGTGCAATCACATGTAAATAGCGTAAAACTGATATATACCTTAAATATTTCAACGGAAGCATTCAAGGGTGTGGAGTCCCAATAAACACCAACGGCAAGTTGAGTGTAGACCGTAACCCTGAATCGTACTCTTACTCGTCGAAGAATAATATCTGCAACATGAGACGTTGCAGCCGGGTAGGTCAGCATATTGAATATGCCGGCAAGTCATCAAAGAGAGGGGTAAAATAATAATCAACTATCTCTACATGCATATTTGGTCGGTGGAGCTAAGTTTTGCATAAAGCCAGTTTTATCCTACAACAAGAGGGGTTGAAAGCAAAATGTTACTACAATGTTTGTTGTCAACAAGATGGTTCCGCCAACCAGTTCTCGTACCCGAGTTGTCAATAATTCCCACATCAGATATATTTAATGGTGTTGAGAAATCCAGATAACTTCAGTTCCTTTGGCTCAAGTTGTCCATGACCGTGGACATGGCTAATCGATTAGGTTTGAGTACTCTGCAGAGTTTTGCACACGTTCCCCACAAGATTTGATCGCCTCCGTGTATGTCCTCGCACTTCAGGTGTTTGAAGACCGGATGATCAAAACATGGTCTTTCAACGGGTCCCTCTAAATCCCTGTCGGTGCCCATCCAATCCTACCGTTCTTCTACATCTGCTAGCACCGCCTGTCCAGAGTCGCCGCGTTGTCCAACCAAGCCAGAGCCCATAATGACTTGTGGCTGTGCAGGTAAGCCTTGAGTCTTGAAAATATCCGTCCGTCTCTTTGAGCCTGGGTGAAGCTTTCCGCAGGATGACATGGCCTCTCCAGCATCCCGGGCATCCACTGGGTTTTCCAGGGAGCCGATCAACCGTCCTTCACCCAGTGTTGCATTGCATTCGAGGTCTTGAAAATCTTGTCTTAGTCCGGTCTTGATTATTATATCAACCTCGCATCACTTGTGGCATACACTCAACCGATAACCCGTCTACTAGAGCATAGCATATATAACATTGTCGTCCCGGGGCCAAGTATCGGGGTGTTGTGTTCCTACCACATGCTACTACATCTTATGCTAAAGTTTCCAAGTACCTAGGCAGCATGCAAATTGGGCAAAGAAGGTGATCTACTATGCATTGAAAACATAGGTAAAAATAACATGATCAAAGATGACTTGCCTTGATGATAGTTGTCCTGCTCGAGCGTCTCTAAGTAACACGCTTCGCACTCCAGATGATCTACCGATACAAACATAAAGCACACCATAAGCAATTCAATCATGCCACGAGTCAAAATAACATCACATGCAATGATTTGCGAAAGACTACGCAAAAGCATTTATCGCGCGCCGGTATGGCAGAAACTTGTTTCTGTTGAAAACACCAGTAAAAATACTTTAAGAATTCTGAAAATTCTACCACAGTAAGATTTTTCCCTAGAAAACAGTACCAAAAAGAATCAACTCAATATCATTTTTCAAACTCCTGGAATAGGCAAAACAGTGTTTAAACTAAATCTGCTCTAACTTATATTTAAAAATTCAAACACAGACAAATTATATATTTTTAAAAACTACAGGAAATTTGTGAGCTACTGGAAAAAGAATCAATGTCATTGGACTTCGGGATAAAAAGTTGTGGCCAAAACAAGATTGAAACTTGCTGTTTTTGCAATTTTTGACAGAAAAAACTGCAGTTACTAGTGCTAAAAGAGAGGTACACGTGGCAAGATGCTACTGGCCGAGAGGGTGTTTGATGAATGGTTTCGGGAAAACGGCCGATGGTTAGCAAATTCGCCGGTTTAAAACTTAAGTGACAAATAAAACCTACTGGTTTTTCTCACTAGACCGAAGGAGTACTAGTGTTTTAATCTTAGCCGTTGCATGGGGATCTAAGGGTTAAAAACAACAGAAAGAGAATAACAGAGAGGAAGAAGGAGGGAGTACCGTGCTGGCCGTGGCTGGGCAGGACTCCGGCGAGGCACGTCGCCGGCGAAGGGGGAAGGGGGGGCTCCGGGGCGGTGAGGAAAATGGGGAGGCGGCGGCGGGGTGCTCTTCCTCGGGGGAGACGGAGGGGCTCGACGGGGCGCTCCCAGGGGGCGAGCCGAAGTGCAGCTCGCTGCTGCTGCTGCTCCGGCGAGTGGTGGCTCGGGCGGCGAGGGAGAACTCCGGGGCGGGAAAAATGGGGAGGCGGCGGCGGGGTGAGAGGGCTCGAGTGGCGAGGTGGGGCTCGAGTGCTGGCAGTTGGAGGCGAGGCCGAAGTGCAGTACTTGCACCGGCGGGCGGTAGTGGTGAGGTGTCTAGGGGCGGCGGCGGCTCGGGGTAGGGTTGGGAACGGGGTCGGTGGAGGGTAGGGGTGCTTATATAGGCCATGGGGAAGGTGCTATGGAAGGGAGGAGCAGGAGATCAGGGAGGAAATCGTGGTGGTCTCGGGTGGCAGAAGAAATCATGGAAGGAGCGGGAGGAGGAAGAAAGGTGACGACGTGGGGAGGGCTTCGGTCGTGGGGCCTACTGGCGTGCTGGGCAGAGAGAGGGGGAAGGAGAGTTAAGAGAGGGAGAGAAAATCGGGGGAAGGAGATCGCTGGTGAGGAGGAGCTGCGGCTCGGTACTGGGCAGGAAAGGAAGGAGGAGGGAGGTAGGAGAAAGAGAAGGTGACGTGGGAAGAGGGAAGTTTCGGTTGGGGTGGTCCCTTGGGCAGAGAAAAAAAAGGAAAGTAAGGTGGGGCTCGGGTTGGGCTAAGATACGCCCAGGGCGGTGGCAAGAAAAAAAATAAAAAGTTTCCTAATATAAAACCTTTCCAAAACAGAAAATATAAACGTCAAAAAGAAAGTAAATAAAAAAATATGTATATATGTTATTATATACCAAAAAAATCAGAAAATAAATCTCTTTCCGAATAACATTTTTTTAAGTCAAAATAAAAACTTCAGAAAAAATTTATTTTCCAAAATTCCTAAAAATATTATTTCTTTTTGCAAATAATTTTCAAATTATCCTCTAAGGTTGAGGTTGCAAATAACATTCAAAATGCCCGGATATTTGAGGGTCATGTTCCTGTGCTCTTTTCTGTTTGACAGAATGCATTTCCCGGCATTTTGTTGCACGAAGAAAAATGAATGGAAATGCAAGGAAATTAGAGTGCAAACATCCCCGTTCAAATTCTTTATAGTTGAAGAAGTCATGTCATCTTCTCTCGTTGCTTTTAAGAGCTTGAATTTGAATTCACCGGAGAAGGGGAAGGTCATTTTATTCCCTCTCTTTCAAAAGTTTCAAAAAGTTTCACATTTCACACAAGTTTCAATCACTCAGCAAACAAACAAACAATCAATCTAATAATTATATTAACATTCCAAAATATATAATTTTGGGATGTTACAAACTACCACACTTAAAATGAATCTCGTCCTCGAGATTCGAAGAGGCTAGAAAGAAAGGTTAGGGTTTGGGGGTCTTCTAACAATCCAATCTCCGGCAAGGTGGGATGCTACCACACTTAAAATGAGAGGTATTGGTCCCTCAAAATGCTGTAACGATCCTCTGGGGTTTTTGGCAACTGACATCGCATAGTCTTCATATTAAATCCTTTGGTGATGCTCTTCCGTTGATGTAAGCTTCTTCCGTCACTGGGTCTTCTTAACTGACAGTCTCGTGGTCAATTCTAAATAACATATCGATGGTTCTCATGGTGGTCTATTATTTGTGGTTATCCTGCAGAGAGAGGGGTCTTGGTTTTCATCTTCACCGTACAAAAAAATTCCTACGCGTGACAACAGGTGCCATGTACATGGGCTTTTCTTATACCATTCTAAGGCTTAAACAAAAGCTTCAAAGAACGTCGTCTCTCTATATGGGTAAGTCTCTCAGATTTACCATTCCGAATAGCAAGATAAATGATAAGAGTAAGTCGTCATGGTGATCAATCCATTTCGCACCCAAATCATTTCTCTGTATAAGGTTTAGCGAATCTCGCATTCTAACACTCGGGCATCTTCACAAGCATTGCAGAATTTCTCTTGTCCACGAACGAAGTTCGGATTATTCCATTGGTTCTGCAAGCTGAACAAAGCATCTATCGTTCTTCACAACTCTCAGGTTTTCATATGCTCCTAAGAAAACGTTTTGTTGATCCATCATAGCTTCTTCCATAGATCATATCATTTCATAATCAATCCTTTATTACATCCTTAATTTACCCTCAAAAACTCCAATTCAAAAGTACTTTATTACAAATGCTGCCATCCACATTGTTCGGTATGGTCGAGCATTTCTGCCAACTTTATTCATCTGCCTCTCTTGGAGGTACTTTAGTTCCACTCGAATTTTTCGAGGTGCTCCTTGAAATCATCCATCTTTTCCTTCATCATGGTGGTCATGAGCTTCATCTCCATCATCTCCGCACATACCTCACTCAGGTATTCCTGGGTATGACGGAGTCTTGCTTCAAGTATTTCTCCGATCTGACGGATGGCTTCCATGGCAGCCTCACGAACAGCATCAAAGAAGGTTCCTCGTGGCACATGTGAGATGAAAAAGGATTGCCCCATAGTCTTTGGACAAACTCCTTTCACATGGTGGAGGTGTACTTCCACGTACCAAAGTTCCACTCCATTTTCCACAAATGGGTAGCCTTTGTAGACTGCATCTCCTGCAAGGTGAATGTGCTTCATCATGTCCTTCAGGATTTTCGGGTAATCATGATCACTGGTCAGGGTCATGATCGTTTCTGGGCCCTTGAGGAATGACTCGTAGAGAGTTGTCATCTGCAGGTGTCAGTAAATAGGTACTCACAGGAATGTATGTGTCTCCTTGGTAATCATGGTACATTCCTACTCAGTGGATCCTGTGGGTTTACCGATTACTACCACACTAAAAATGAATTATACTCATGCCTTCATAGACCATATTTTCTCTTATCCTCATAAATGTTCAGAGATCTTTGCTCGTAGAGAAACAAGGCATACAGTTTCAACATAGGCAATCATGAGACAATAAATTCCAATTATTCATGATGTTATTACAATCTCAGGGACTTCTGTTACAAAAATTTCACTCCAAGATCTCATGAAATACAAGAGTGCTTCAGATTACACTTATTGCCATGGTCAAAACTTAACTACTCCATTCTAGCTTTCTTCCTTTGTGGACAATCGCTGGCAAAATGTCCTGCTTCCTTGCAACAAAAGCAAATGAGTTCTGACCAGTCTCGAGGCTTCTTAGCTTCTGCTTTTGCTCCTTGGATTCCCGGCTTCCTTCCTGAGCACATGTATTTGTGGTGGCCAAATTTCATACACTTGTAACATCTGACATGGCTCAGGTCTATGTCTGCAGATATTTGGTTCTTCCGAGGGTACTTTTTCTTCTTTCTGGACTCCTTCATCTTGGCCAGTTCTTCTATTTCAAGTCGATCAAACTCCACTTCTTCCGTCGGGAAGTATCCCAGATACTCTTGGCTTTTCTTCGTGCAGTCCTGTGAATAATGTCCTTCTTCTCCACATGAGTAGCATGCATTGGAGAAAAATCTGGTCAGACCTTGTCCATCAGGGTCTTCAACATTTTCGTTCATCACCGGCTCTTCTAGAATCTTCTTCTGGAGTGTTTCCTTTACTGCATCCTTCTGCTGCTTGACAACTTGTTGTACCTTGGGTTAAATGTGACACTGAGCTGGGTAGTGGGTGGTTCCCTCACAACGGAAACAAGTCACCTGACTACTTGGGCACTCCTCAGTTGGGTGATTTTCTTCACAATGAGTGCATCCATCCGTGTGTTATTCCTGGGTGTGTCCTATTTCTCCACAGATCTTGCATGCACAAGTCTTCTCCTTCGGATTATCATAGCCCTTCTGAATGAGATGGGATCTTAACAGAGTCTTCTTGAATTCGTCCCAACTTTCTGCTCCACTAAATCCTTGTATGGCATGGTGCATTTTCCACCAGATAGCAGCACTTTGTGTAAAGTACTGGAGAGCGTGTTCCACTTCATACTTCCTTGAGATCAAGTTGCTCCCTAAGTGGTTCTCCATGTTCTGAAACCATATCTCGGCTTCCAGCTGGGTCATTGGTCCAGAGACTACAAGTCCAGCTTCAAACTCCATCTGGTAGGGTTGAGGTTTTGGGGAT
The DNA here is from genome assembly GCF_904849725.1 of Hordeum vulgare subsp. vulgare. Classification (NCBI taxonomy): domain Eukaryota; kingdom Viridiplantae; phylum Streptophyta; class Magnoliopsida; order Poales; family Poaceae; genus Hordeum; species Hordeum vulgare. The sequence continues at coordinate 492,989,485 of NC_058521.1, read as the reverse complement.
GAGACGGGTAAGAGAGGGAGGGAGATACACATAATACGAACAATATTTTTGAGAATGGGTTTTTTTGTTGTGGCTGTCGGAAAACACACACCAATGACGGCTCACAAATCATCGTATCTAACGCGGGTACATAAAAGGGGTTTGGACTTCTAATGGTCATATAATTATTCGAACGCTTCAGGGTCTTCGAATTCTTCGGGTCTTGAGAGTCTTCAATTGGTGCAGCTTCAATTCTTCAATGCATGATGAAATCCTCTTTACTTTGAAGGGGGACTCAGTTGATCCTTCATGTCGTCAAACGGGTAAGGGTATTGTCTAACTATTTGAGGTGAGAGAAAACGTTTGATGAAATCAGAAGAGATGAGAAGTAAAAGGTGTTGTTTGAAAATAAGATTTTGAGAGATCCTTTCCTAAGAAATTTCCAGTTTCTAGGGTCACGTCCTACAGTCAACATGTGCTCCGATACCATCTCTGTAGCGACCAGACTCAAAACGAGTCAAGCCTCTGTGTATCTGTGCCATCCCTTGTTCAGTATGCTGGCACACACAGTACATCAATGTATATATCAAAGTGCAATCACATGTAAATAGCGTAAAACTGATATATACCTTAAATATTTCAGCGGAAGCAGTCAAGGGTGTGGAGTCCCAATAAACACCAACGGCAAGTTGAGTGTAGACCGTAACCCTGAATCGTACTCTTACTCGTCGAAGAATAATATATGCAACATGAAACGTTGCAGCCATGTAGGTCAGCATATTGAATATGCCGGCAAGTCATCAAAGAGAGGGGTAAAATAATAATCAACTATCTCTACATGCATATTTGGTCGGTGGAGCTAAGTTTTGCATAAAGCCAGTTTTATCCTACAACAAGAGGGGTTGAAAGCAAAATGTTACTACAATGTTTGTTGTTAACGAGATGGTTCCGCCAACCAGTTCTCGTACCCGAGTTGTCAATAATTCCCACATCAGATATATTTAATGGTGTTGAGAAATCCAGATAACTTCAGTTCCTTTGGCTCAAGTTGTCCATGACCGTGGACACGGCTAATCGATTAGGTTTGAGTACTCTGCAGAGTTTTGCACACGTTCCCCACAAGATTTGATCGCCTCCGTGTATGTCCTCGCACTTCAGGTGTTTGAAGACCGGATGATCAAAACATGGTCTTTCAACGGGTCCCTCTGAATCCCTGTCGGTGCCCATCCAATCCTACCGTTCTTCTACATCTGCTAGCACCGCCTGTCCAGAGTCGCCGCGTTGTCCAACCAAGCCAGAGCCCATAATGACTTGTGGCTGTGCAGGTAAGCCTTGAGTCTTGAAAATATCCGTCCGTCTCTTTGAGCCTGGGTGAAGCTTTCCGCAGGATGACATGGCCTCTCCAGCATCCCGGGCATCCACTGGGTTTTCCAGGGAGCCGATCAACCGTCCTTCACCCAGTGTTGCATTGCATTCGAGGTCTTGAAAATCTTGTCTTAGTCCGGTCTTGATTATTATATCAACCTCGCATCACTCGTGGCATACACTCAACCGATAACCCGTCTACTAGAGCATAGCATATATAACATTGTTGTCCCGGGGCCAAGTATCGAGGTGTTGTGTTCCTACCACATGCTACTACATCTTATGCTAAAGTTTCCAAATACCTAGGCAGCATGCAAATTGGGCAAAGAAGGTGATCTACTATGCATTGAAAACATAGGTAAAAATAACATGATCAAAGATGACTTGCCTTGATGATAGTTGTCCTGCTCGAGCGTCTCTAAGTAACACGCTTCGCACTCCAGATGATCTACCGATACAAACACAAATCACACCATAAGCAATTCAATCATGCCACGAGTAAAAATAACATCACATGCAATGATTTGCAAAAGACTACGCAAAAGCATTTATCGCGCGCCGGTATGGCAGAAACTTGTTTCTGCTTAAAACACGAGTAAAAATACTTTAAAAATTCTGAAACTTCTACCACAGTAAGATTTTCCCCCTCGAAAACAGTAGCAAAAAGAATCAACTCAATATCATTTTTCAAACTCCTGGAATTGGCAAAACAGTGTTTAAACTAAATCTGCTCTAACTTATATTTACAAATTTCAAACACAAACAAATTATATATTTTTAAAAACTACAGGAAATTTGAGCTACTGGAAAAAGAATCAATGTCATTGGACTTCGGGATAAAAAGTTGTGGCTAAAACAAGATTGAAACTTGCTGTTTTTGCAATTTTTGACAGAAAAAACTGCAGCTACTAGTGCTAAAAGAGGGATACACGTGGCAAGATGCTACTGGCCGAGAGGGTGTTTGATGAATGGTTTCGGGCAAACGGCCGATGGTTAGCAATGTCGCCGGTTTAAAACTTAAGTGACAAATAAAACCTACTGGTTTTTCTCGCTAGACCGAAGGGGTACTAGTGTTTTAATCTTAGCCGTTGCATGGGATCTAAGGGTTAAAAACAACACAAAGAGAATAACAGAGAGGAAGAAGGAGGGAGTACCATGCTGGCCGTGGCTGGGCAGGGCTCCGGCGAGGCACGTCGCCGGCGAAGGGGGGAGGGGGGGCTCCGGGGCGGTGAGGAAAATGGGGAGGCGGCGGCGGGGTGCTCCTCCTCGGGGGAGACGGAGGGGCTCGACGGGGCGCTCCCAGGGGGCGAGCCGAAGTGCACCTCGCTGCTGCTGCTGCTCCGGCGAGTGGTGGCTCGGGCGGCGAGGGAGAACTCCGGGGCGGGAAAAATGGGGAGGCGGCGGCGGGGTGAGAGGGCTCGGGTGGCGAGGTGGGGCTCGAGTGCTGGCAGTTGGAGGCGAGGCCGAAGTGCAGTACTTGCACCGGCGGGCGGCAGTGGCGAGGTGGCTAGGGGCGGCGGCGGCTCGGGGTAGGGTTGGGAACGGGGTCGGTGGAGGGTAGGGGTGCTTATATAGGCCATGGGGAAGGTGCTATGGAAGGGAGAAGGAGGAGATCAGGGAGGAAATCGTGGTGGTCTCGGCCGGCAGAAGAAATCATGGAAGGAGCGGGAGGAGGAAGAAAGGTGACGACGTGGGGAGGGCTTCGGTCGTGGGGCCTACTGGCGTGCTGGGCAGAGAGAGGGGGAAGGAGAGTTAAGAGAGGGAGAGAAAATCGGGGGAAGGAGATCGCTGGTGAGGAGGAGCTGCGGCTCGGTACTGGGCAGGAAAGGAAGGAGGAGGGAGGTAGGAGAAAGAGAAGGTGACGTGGGAAGAGGGAAGTTTCGGTTGGGGTGGTCCCTTGGGCAGAGAAAAAAAAGGAAAGTAAGGTGGGGCTCGGGTTGGGCTAAGATACGCCCAGGGCGGTGGCAAGAAAAAAAATAAAAAGTTTCCTAATATAAAACCTTTCCAAAACAGAAAATATAAACGTCAAAAAGAAAGTAAATAAAAAAATATGTATATATGTTATTATATACCAAAAAAATCAGAAAATAAATCTCTTTCCGAATAACATTTTTTTAAGTCAAAATAAAAACTTCAGAAAAAATTTATTTTCCAAAATTCCTAAAAATATTATTTCTTTTTGCAAATAATTTTCAAATTATCCTCTAAGGTTGAGGTTGCAAATAACATTCAAAATGCCCGGATATTTGAGGGTCATGTTCCTGTGCTCTTTTCTGTTTGACAGAATGCATTTCCCGGCATTTTGTTGCACGAAGAAAAATGAATGGAAATGCAAGGAAATTCGAGTGCAAACATCCCCGTTCAAATTCTTTATAGTTGAAGAAGTCATGTCATCTTCTCTTGTTGCTTTTAAAAGCTTGAATTTGAATTCACCGGAGAAGGGGAAGGTCATTTTATTCCCTGTCTTTCAAAAGTTTCAAATTTCACACAAGTTTCAATCACTCAGCAAACAAACAAACAATCAATCTAATAATTATATTAACATTCCAAAATTTATAATTTTGGGATGTTACAAACTTTCGCCCGTGCACAAAACCCACCATTAGCCTCCATCAAAACAGCCACCATACCTACCTACTATGGCTTTTTCAAAGTCATTCCGAGATATATTGCCATGCAACTACCACCATGACATGTGCCACCACGTAGACATTGCCATTGCATGATCGTAAGATAGCTAGCATGATGTTTCCATTAATGTCCATGCCATGCTAGATCATTGTCACGGTACACTACCGAAGGCATTCCATATAGAGTCATCATTGCTGTAAGTTTTGAGTTGTAAGTGTGATGATCATCATTGATGGAGCATTCTCCCATGTGAGGAAATAAAAGAGGCCAAAGATGCCCACAAAAAAAACAGGCCAAAGAGCCCATCCAAAAAATGAGAGAAAAAGAGAGAAGGGACAATGCTACCACCTTTCCACACGTGTGCATATTAAGCACCATGATCTTCATGATTGAGAGTCTCTCGTTTTGTCACCACCATATAGCTAGTGGGAAATTTTCATTATATAACTTGGCTTGTATATTCCAATGATAGGATTCCTCAAATTTGCCTTAGGTCTTCGTGAGCAAGCAAGTTGGATGCACACCCACTAGTTTTCTTTAAGAGCTTCCACATACTCTTAGCTCTAGTGCATCATTTGTATGGCAATCCCTACTCATTCACGTTGATATCTATTGATGAGCATCTCCATAGCTCATTGATATGCCTAGTCAATGTGAACATCTTCTCCTTGTTTGTCTTGCAACCTCCACCACATTCCACACCACTTATAGTGCTAAAACCATGGCTCACGCTCATGTATTGCGTGAGAGTTGAAAAAGTTTGAGAAAGTAAAGGTGTGAAAACAATTACTTGGCCAATACCAGGGTTGTGCATGATTTAAATTCGTTGTGCAATGATGATAGAGCATAGCCAGACTATATGATTTTGTAGGGATAACTTTCTTTTGGCCTTGTTATTTTGAAAGTTCATGATTACCTTGCTAGTTTGCTTGAAGTATTATAGTTTCCACGTCAATAGAAAACTATTGTTTTGAATCTAATGGATCTGAACATTCACGTCACATAAGAGGAGTTACAAAGGACATCTATGCTAGGTAGCATGAAAGCATCAAAAATTCTTTCTTTATCACTTCCCTACTCAAGGACGAGCAGGAGTTAAGCTTGGGGATGCTTGATACGTCTCAAACGTATCTATAATTTTTGATGGTTTCACGTTGTTATCTTGTCAACTTTGGATGTTTTGTATACCTTTTATATCTTTTTTGGGACTAACTTATTAATTCAGTGCCAAGCGCCAGTTCCTGTTTTTTCTGTGTTTTTTACTCTTTTCAGATCTTATTTTGGAACGGAGTCCAAACGGAATAAAATCCCCGAAACAAATTTTTCCAGGACGGAAGAAGATCGGGAGGCTTGAGGGCCAAGCAAGTGGGCCCACAGGGGGCCCACAAGCCAAGTTGCCGCGGCCAGGGGGAGGCCATGGAAACCAAGCTTGTGGCCCCCCTGGCACTCCCCTGCCCTAGGTCTTTGGCCTATAAATTCCCTAGAAATCCGGAAAAAATCACGGAACCGACGAAAACACTTTTCTCCCGCCGCAAGCTTCCGTTTCCACGAGATCTCATCTGGAGACCCTTCCCGGTGCCCTGCAGGAGGGGACTTTGTAGTTGGAGGGCTTCTTCATCAACATCATCGCCCATCCAATGACTCGTGAGTAGTTCACTTCAGACCTACGGGTCCGTAGTTAGTAGCTAGATGGCTTCTTCTCTCTCTTGGTTCTTCAATACAAAGTTCTCCATGATCTTCATGGAGATCTATCCGATGTAATCCTGTTTGGCGGTGTGTTTGTCGAGATCCGATGAATTGTGGATTTGTGATCAGATTATCTATGATATATATTTGAGTCTTTGCTGATTTCTTATTTGCATGATTTGATATCCTTGTAAGTCTCTTCGAGTCTTGGGTTTTGTTTGGCCAACTAGGTCTATGATTCTTGCAATGGGAGAAGTGCATGGTTTTGGGTTCATACCATGTGGTGACCTTTCCTAGTGACAGAAGGGGCAGCAAGGCACGCATCGTGTTGTTGCTATCAAGGGTAACAAGATGAGGTTTTATCGTAGATATGAGATTGTCCATCTACATCATGTCATCTTGCTTAAGGCGTTACTCTATTCTCATGAACTTAATACACTAGATGCATGCTGGATAGCGGTCGACGTGTGGAGTAATAGTAGTAGATGCAGAAAGTATCGGTCTACTTGTTTTGTACGTGATGCCTATAGATATAATCATTGCCATAGATAACGTCACGACTTTGCGCGGTTCTATCAATTGCTCGACAGTAATTCGTTCACCCACCGTCTACTTGCTTTCATGAGAGAAGCCACTAGTGAACACTACGGCCCCCGGGTCTATTCACACCTATCGTTTCTACTTTCGCTTTTACTTTGATTTGTTTCTTTTTGCTTTCAGTTCTCACTTGGCAAACAATCTATAAGGGATTGACAACCCCTTCATAGCGTTAGGTGCAAGCTTTTTTGTGTTTGTGCAGGTACTTGTGATATTCCTTCACTGGATCGATACCTTGGTTCTCAAAACTGAGGGAAATACTTACCACCGCTGTGCTACATCACCCTTTCCGCTTCGAGGGAACATCAACGCAAGGCTCCAAGGCCACGGGGGAATCATTTGCATATTTGCCAAGGAAGTCCCTAAAGGCGTAGCCATAGCAGAAGGATTCCTGGTGCCGTTGTTGAGGAGTATCAAGACAAGAATAGTCTCCCGTCAGCACGCTTGTTTCTGGCGCCGTTGGAAGGTCTTTTGTTGCAGTAGCAGAGCTCAGGCTTGGGAATGCCCAAGGCATCCCAAGCCAAATTCAAGGACACCAAAAAGCCTAAGCTTGGGGATGCCTCGGGAAGGCATCCCCTCTTTCGTCTTCAATCCATCGGTAACATTACTTGGAGCTATATTTTTATTCACCACATGATATGTGTTTTGCTTGGAGCGTCTTGTATCGTAGGAGTCTTTTATTTTTGTTGTGTCACAATCATCCTTGCTGCACACCTTTTTTAGAGAGAGAGAGAGACATGCACTCATCGTGATTTTGCTAGAATGATCCTAGTGCTTCACTTATATCTTTTGAGCTAGATAATTTTGCTCTATGTATTTCACTTAGATCTTTTAGAGCACGACGGTGCGTGACTTGGTAGTTGGATTATGCTATGAAAATAGTTCCAAAGGAGATAGGTAGCCAAAGAGGATACAAAACCTCCATCTTCATGTGCATTGAGTAGAAAGAGAAGTTTTGATTCCTCTCAATTAGTTTTGAGACGTGGATTTGATAATATTAAGAGTTATGTTAGTAGGGTGTTGTGAATCTAGAAATACTTGTGTTGAAGTTAGTGATTTCCGTAGCATGCACGTATGGTGAACCGCTATGTTAGGAAGTCGGAGCATAGTTGCTCTATTGATTTTCATCCTTTGTGTTGAGGTCGGGATCGCGCGATGGTTAACACCTACCAACCCTTCCCCTAGGAGTATGCGTTTAGCACTTTGTTTCGATTACTAATAAAAACTTTCGCAACAAGTATGTGAGTTTTTCATGACTAATGTGAGTCCATGGTATAGATTCACTTTCACCTTCCACCATTGCTAGCCTCTCTAGTGCCGCGCAATTCTCGCTGGTGCACAAACCCACCATATGCCTTCCTCAAAACAGCCACCATACCTACCTACTATGGCATTTTCATAGCCATTCTGAGATATATTGCCATGCAACTCCCACCGTTCCGTCTCATGACTTGTGCCGTCACTCTCATATTGCCATTGCATGATCGTAAGATAGCTAGTGAGATGTTTCAACATCATACGCCAAGCTAGATCGTTGCACATCCCGGTACACTGCCGGAGGCATTTCCTATAGAGTCATCATCATTCTAAGCTTTGAGTTGTGAGTAAATAAAAGTGTGATGATCATCATTATTAGAGCATTGTCCCGTGTGAGGAAATAAAAAAAGAGAAGAGGCCAAAGAGCCCATACAAAAAAAAGAGAAAAAAAAAGAGGCCTAAGAGCCCAAATAAAAAAATAAAAAAAGAGAGAAAAGAGAGAAGGGACAATGCTCCTATCTTTTTCCACACTTGTTCTTCATAATAGCACCATGTTCTTCATGATTGAGAGCTTCTTGCTTTGTCACTACCATATGCTAGTGGGAGTCTTCATTATATAACTTGGCTTGTATATTCCAGTGATGGGCTTCCTAAAAATTGCCCTAGGTCTTCGTGAGAAAGCAAGTTGGATGCACACCCACTAGTTCTCCTTTTGAGCTTTCACATACTTATAGCTCTAGTGCATCCTTTGTATGGCAATCCCTAATCATTCACATTGATATCTATTAATGGGCATCTCCATAGCCCTTTGATATGCCGAGTCAATGTGACCATCTCCCCCTTTTTGTCTCACAACCACCACCACACTCTATTCCACCTATAGTGTTATACCCATGGCTCACGCTCATGTATTGCGTGATAGTTATAAAAAGTTTGAGAAAGTAAGAGTGCGAAAACAATTACTTGGCCAATACCGGGGTTGTGCAAGATTTACATTAGTTGTGTGAGGATGATGAAGCATAGCCAGACTATATGATTTTTGTAGATATAACTTTCCTTGGCCTTGTTATTTTGAAAGTTCATGATTACCTTGCTAGTTTGCTTGAAGTATTATTGTTTTCATGTCAATAGCAAACTATTGTTTTGAATCTCACGGATCTGAACATTCATGTCACGTGAAATAAGTTGCAAAGGACAACTATGCTAGGTAGCATTCCACATCAAAAATTCAGTCTTTATCACTTCCCTACTCAAGGACGAGCAGGAGTTAAGCTTGGGGATGCTTGATACGTCTCCAACGTATCTATAATTTTTGATGGTTTCATGTTATTATCTTGTCAAACTTTGGATGTTTTGTATGCCTTTTATATCTTTTTTGGGACTAACTTATTAACTTAGTGCCAAGTGACAGTTCCTGTTTTTTTCATGTTTTTGACCCCTTTCACAAGAGGATTTTGAACGAAGTTCAAACGGAACGAAACTGCCAAAAAGATTTTTTCCGAAACAGAAAAAGATCGGAAAGCCTGAGAATCAGTGCAGGGGGCCTGCAGGGACCCCACAAGCGCCCTAGCCGCGGCCAGGGGGGGCGTGCCTCCCTGGCTTGTGGGCTCCCTGGGCCACCTCTGCCCTAGTACTTTCGCCTATAAATTCCCTAAAATCCCAGAAAAAATCAGGAGATCATCGAAAGTACTTTTCCGCCGCCGCAAGCTTCTGTCTCCGCAAGATCCCATCTGGGGCACGTTCTCGTGCCCTGCCGGAGGGGGGATTCGGATACGGAGGGCTTCTTCATCAACACCATGACCTCTCCGATGATGCATGAGTAGTTCACCATAGACCTACGGGTCCATAGCTAGTAGTTAGATGGCTTCTTCTCTCTCTTGGATCTTCAATACAAAGTTCTCCATGATCTTCATGGAGATCTATCCGATGTAATCTACTTTTTTTGTGTGTTTGTCGAGATCCAATGAATTTTGGATTTATGATCAGATTATCTATGGATCTTATTTGAGTTTCTTCTGATCTCTCTTATGCATGATTTCATATCCTTGTAATTCTCTTCGAGTTGTGGGTTTTGTTTGGCCAACTAGATCTATGATTCTTGCAATGGGAGAAGTGCTTGGTTTTGGGTTCATACCGTGCGGTGACCTCACCCAGTGACAGAAGGGGTAGCGAGGCACGCATCATGTTTTTGCCATCAAGGGTAAAAAGATGGGGTTTTCATCATTGGTTTGAGATTATCCCTCTACATCATGTCATCTTGCTTAAGGCGTTACTCTGTTCGTCGTGAACTCAATACACTAGATGCATGCTGGATAGCGGTCGATGTGTGGAGTAATAGTAGTAGATGCAGAAAGTATCGGTCTACTTGTCTCGGACGTGATGCCTATATGTATGATCATTGCCTTAGATATCGTCATGACTTTGCGCGGTTCTATCAATTGCACGACAGTAATTTGTTCACCCACCATAATATTTGCTATTTTGAGAGAAGCCTCTAGTGAACACTATGGCCCCCGGGTCTACTCCACACCATATTTTCAGCCTTACTCTTTTTCTTCGTTGCACTTTCTGCCTTCAGATCTCACTTTGCAATCAATCTTGAAGGGATTGACAACCCCTTTATAGCGTTAGGTGCAAGCTCATTTGTGTTTGTGCAGGTACTCTCGACTTGATGAGATTCTCCTACTGGATTGATACCTTGGTTCTCAAACTGAGGGAAATACTTAGTGCTCCTGTGCTGCATCACCCTTTCCTCTTCAAGGGAAAACCAACGCAAGCTCAAGAGCCGACAGAAGGTTTCTGTCGACGTAGCACAAGCGCGTTATTTTTATGGTACAGTGCTATATAAAAGGGGATGATTATTTTCATGATAAACTCCCATGAAAAATTCTACATTCTTTCCATGAGCATGAACGTGTTCAAGGTCGACCATCACTTCCTCAATGCATAATTTTCCAATCGCTTCTCTTTTAAGAGGCAAGTAAAAAAAATTGTGTCTTTAATTTTTCAATTTTTTTGTTTGTTTCACCCACAAGTAAATAAAGAAAACAAGAAAACAAAAACAAAAAAACACCATTGGATGGCAACACGTCATTGATTAATAATATGTGGCATGAAACACCATGTTCAAGTAGGGGATTACAGTCGGGTGCGGGACAGTGGACCGTCATAGATAGATGAGGGAAGGTGATGGAGACGGTGATGTTGATGAAGATGATCACCTCGGCGATGGTTCCCCTGACGACACTCCAATGCCATCGGAAGAGAGGGGAGAGAGTCTCCCCTTTTAGGCTTCCTCCTCCATGGCCTCTCCCCATCTAGGGAGAGGTTCTTGGTCGCCATGGCTCCTGGAGGAGGGAGAGCCCCTCCAATATTGGATCTCTCTCTTTGTTTCTCTCCTGCTTTCGCTGTTGCTTTGTGACCCTTCATCGTTTCTTAAATATTCGGAGATCTGTAACTCTGATCGGGCTAAAATTTTGAGGGGATTTTTATCAGAAAATATCTTCCTTGCACCAAAAGAATGGCCTAAAACGACTTAAGGGGTGGCCACAATGCATCAGGGTGAGGCCACCCCCTGGTCGGGCCCTCTTGCCTTGGGATAGCCTCGGGCATCGTGTGGCCTTGATTATTCTTCTAAAAATTCAGATATATTCCAAAAAAAATCTCCGTAAATTTTTATCGTGTTTGGACTCCGTTTGATATGGAATTTATGTGAAACAAAAAAGACACTAAAAAACAGGAACTCGCATTGGGCACAAGATAAGTAAGTTAGTCCCAAAAATAATACAATATTTTTCCAAAAGTATATGAAAGTTGTAGAACATTGGCATGAGTACTTCATAAATTATGGATACGTTGTAGATGTATCATTACCCTACATGGGTTGAAGTCTCCATCAACGTGGGCATACGATAACACCACCTATCGGAACTGCGGCAAAAATCACCATGTCATGTTTGCATTTGATCTTCCTAAACATTATCCTTACTTTCATGTGCATGTCTTTACTTTCCGCTAATATACTGTTAGACTTGCATGTGTAGGTTGTGCTTGACTTGCTATAATTGCTAAAATCTGCCAACCATTAAAATTGGGAAAAGGTTAGGTTTTAATTTTGTCAAGTAATCTATTCACCCTCCTCTAGACATCCCTTCTAGTGTTCCCACAATTGGTATCAGAGCCTTGGTCTCCATAGCCTTGGTTCAATCACCATTAGAGGAAGATGGATGTGTCTAGTGTGGGGAATCTTAATTGTAGAGTGCCTATTCTTGACGGGGAGTACTATAGTCCATGGAAAGATGAAATGCTTGATATCCTTGATAAATTCCATTTGAGCAAGTATGTTCAAAACCCCTATGTGCCTACCATTGATCCTTACATCCTTCTCATGAGGAACAATTTGATATGCATTGCAATCTCAGAACTATTAATCTTATCATTAGAGGATTGCCAAGAATTGTACTTAAACAAATGATGAACTTTGACTGTGCATATACCTTGTGGAAAGATTTGGAGTAAAGATATCCCAATTACTCCTTTAAAAATCATGATGTCATTTTCCATAAATCTATTGCCTTTAACAAAATGAAGCCCAATGATCCAAACTTTGATAATTACTTGTTTGAGCTTCGTGACCTCATCCGTGCTAAAGGAGATGTCATTACCATCAATAGCATCGTTGTTGAAGCTATTCACACTCATAAACTTGAACATTGTTATGGTCAAAATTCTAACGAATATCTTGATTCTTGTGACAAGAATATACCATTTGACGATGACAATGTGGAGCACGACTACTATGATGAAGATGAGAGGTTTGACATTGAATGTGAGAATACCATGAGGATCCTAAGTCTTATGGCAAACCTTAGATACTACATGGTCGGAGGAAATGAGTGGATACTCGATAGTGGATGCACTGATCACATGACCAGGGATAGAGAGATGTTTCAATAGATCACACCAAACCATGGACCACGACGGTATGTAACTTTTGGAAACAACTCCAAGGGTAAGGTACTAGGTCTTGGTAAGGTGACCATATCTCATGATAGTTCCATTCAAAATGTCATGCTTGTTGAATTTCTTGGTTATAATGTTCTTTCCATATCTAGACTAGCGGATTTTGGTTTCAGTGTGCTATTTATGAAAATTGATTGCCAAGTGTTTCGTCAAGATAATCATAAATTGGTTTTTATCGGTTTTTGTAGAGGTGATCTATACATTGTCGATTTCACTGAAAAATCCAAACCTCATACATGTCTTATCGCAAAATCATCTAAAGGTTGGTTATGGCATAGAAGGCTATGACATGTTGGTATGTGTAATCTAGACAAGCTTATCAAAGGTGATCATATGCTTGGTGTTGAAGATGCTATATTTTACAAAGATAGACTTTGTAGTGCTTGTCAAGGAGGGACAAAAGTAGGTGGAAGTCATCCCGTGAAGAACATCATGACTACTACAGGGCCGCTCGAGCTGCTTCACATGGATCTCATTGGTCCTAATGCTTACAAGAGCCTCGGTGGAAATTCTCTCGGTCTAGTTATTGTTGATGATTTTTCCAGATTTATGTGGGTATTCTTTCTTGATGAAAGTTGCAGGTACAAAAGATCTTCAAGAACTTCGCTCGGAAAGCCCAAAATCAGTTTGAAGTGAATATCAAGAAAGTTCAGAGCGACAACATATCAGAGTTCAAGAACACAAATGTAGATACCTTTCTTGGAAAAGAAGGTATCTCACATGAGTTCTCGGCTAGGTACACACCTAAAAAATTGAGTTATTGAGAGGAAGAACTGGACTCTCATAGAGATGGCTAGAACAATGCTGGACGAATACAATACGCCAAGTCACTTTTGCGTAGAAGCCGTGGAAACAGTTTGTCATGCTACAAACCGGCTCTACCTTCACAAGCTTCTCGGTAAAATGGCATATGAGCTACTCACCGGTAACAAACCCCAAGTTGGATAGTTTCGGGCATAAGGCTCAAAGTGCTACGTTCTTGATAAGCATCGTCATTCTAAATTTGCTCCTAAATCTCATGAAGATTTCCTACTTGGTTACGGACCAAACTCTCACACTTACTGTCGTGGTTTTGTCACGATAGATGTCCTGGTGAAAGGACTTAGGTGTGAGTCTGTCGCAACTATGTGGCGGCTTGAGAGGGGTTAGTCAGAGTCGAGAGGCGCGGGTTTACCTAGGTTCGGACCCTCTGATGGAGGTAAAAGCCTGCATCCTGCTTTGTGTTTATATCTGTTGATGATGATCTCAATTACAAGGGTGCAGAATCGCTACCTCTAGTCTCAAGGATTTTTAATCTATCTATCCTAATGACTTGTCTTGTCCAGGCTTAACTTGTCCCACTTGGGGTGCCTTGCCCCTCCTTATATAAGTTGAAGGGGTAGGCTTACATAGAGTCCTACTAGGACTTGGACTAGCTTCTCTTGAATCCTAATCTGGGTCTTGATTCCCTTGTGAGCAAATATTTCCTCTACTTGGGCCTTTTCTGATGAGCTGTCCTTCAGGCCTCTTCATGAGTAGCCTTATGCCGGCTTGCACACACACCTTGTTATCTTGGTCAACTCGATAAATGAGGTGACACAATGAGCTGCCAAAAAGTGGGTCGGGTCAGACCATGGGGTTATATCCCCAATATTTGCCCCCCATGTTAGCTTGAATTTATTCATGGTAAGCTCCTGAAATAAGAATAATAAATATGTTAAGGGACCAGCTTGCTCCTTGGCCAGCTTATTTCAATGAATTGCTTCCTCCAAAATCCGGGTTCTTGGAGCCGTTTTTCACAATCATCTTGCACGTTTGTGTCATTTGCAATAAAATATTGGGAATAAAATATCCATATGTCGTTGAGTCGGCCTCCAATGATTTTGGCTTGATGAAAATATTGAAGGTAAGAAAACCATATGATGTTGAACCGGCTTTCAATGCTTCAGCTCCACTCAAAAATTAATCGCTTGCAAGTGTTCTTCCTCTCTTTTTATATCCATATTACCAGTAGCCCCCAAGCTTCGAGTTTATCAATTCACAATGACTTGATGCTTTCCATTGAAATAATACCTTGACAGTGTAGCCCCCAAGTGCTGGGTTGTCTTGCCCGTAACAAACTGGGACGTGTAATTGCCTTATACTTATAAAGCTTAAGCTAATGTAGCCCCCAAGGGTCGGGTTGTTTTGCGTGCAACAGCCAAGACTTGAACTTAGTTTTGAATGTTGTAGATAGCTTTGACAAATCCGGGTTATCCATCTGAGTCGCTAGTTCTAACTGAATTTGTTGCTTTTCACATGTGTATCCCCCAAGGGCCGACGCATAAGTATGTGATGGGTTGGGTCTTCAATTTGGACCTCATAATATGATAAACAACTGAATATTGTAGACTCCAAGTGCCGGGTCGCATGCCTGTGGCAACTTGATATTTTAGAAAAAATTATCTGAGCAGTGTAGCCCAAAATGCCGGGTCTTTTGCGTGTAGCAACCCAGGACTTATATGTACTTCTCCTTTGAAAATAAAAACATCATATGATGTAGCCCCCGAGTGTCGGGTCGTATGCTTGCAGCGACTTGGGACCGTGTGAGAATATAACTCATCATAATGTACTTCAAAAGTTCTCTTGAACCTGAAAGAATCCTTGACAATGGTTGTAATGCAACCCGGTAATTTATTGTTTGTATGAATATCCTGGAATAATGCCTTTGTGTCTGAAAGGAAATCCATGCCCATTGTTGCGGGGCAACCCGGCAAATATATGTTTGAGAAATCCATAAGTTGAAGAAATCCATGAGTCGTCCAATTAGATGACCCGACATCATAAGTGATGGGCCAGCTTAGCAATATGTAATATACCAGCTCAACAATATGTAATATACCAGCTCAACAATATGTGGGAAACTAGCTCTTTGAGAATATTTATATCTCCTGAGCTAGCTTGAAAAATCTGAATCATTTAATACTGGTTATGATAAACCATGATGAAAATGCGGCCATTTTGGCTATCAAAGATTTATTTGCCCCTGCAGAAGTTTATGTTGTAGCCCGGTTTGAAGACCGGCATGATATATATGTATGATGCATGATGCAATGATGCAATGCAGGATGATGCATCTATACGATAGAAAAGTGTTGGTTTTTTAGACTCGGATCTTACTTGAATTGAGTTTATCCTCGATCTCTGTAAGCCAGCCCTCACATGACCCAATCGATGTTTTAACTTGATAAGTTCGGACACGACTTATCGAGAGTACACGAGGTAGGAATAGCATCTTGCGAATAGGCAGGTATAACCAAGTCCCAAAGATTGAGGCTTAATAGCCCGTGGAATATCCTCGCTTTCTGTAAGCCAGCTCTCACATAACCCAATCTATGTTTTATCCTCGATAAGTTCAGAGTCCATGTGGATTGACTTATCAAGAGTACACGAGGTCGGAGTAGCATCATGCACACACGCAGGTTTAACCATGATTTTTTGCCAATAAGGCAGGACACCCATGTTTGAACTGCGCATCATGGCAGCTAGTCCTCTTTGGTGACCTTTAACTTTTCACTGATGAGGCAGGACACCCATGTTTGAACTATGCATCATAGCAACTAGTACTCTTTGGTGACCTTTAATCACCCATGTTTGAACTGCTTGGTATTGAATCATTTGATGTCCGTGGCTTTGATTTTATGGGGCCTTTTCCTTCCTCTAATCGGTATACTCATATTTTAGTTGCTGTTGATTATGTCAGTAAGTGGGTAGAAGCTATTCCAACTAGTGGTGTTGATCATAACACCTCTATTACAATGCTTAAAGACATCATTTTCCCAAGGTCTAGAGTCCCTAGATATTTAATGACTGATGGTGGTTCACATTTTATTCATGGTGCTTTTCATAAACTCCTAGATAAATATTGTATTAACCATAGAATTGCATCACCTAATCATCCTAAGTTTAGCGGCCAAGTTGAATTGAGCAAACGAGAAATAAAATTAATCTTCCAAAAGACTGTCAATAGTTCTAGAAAGCATTGGTCTAAGAAATTTCATGATGCTTTATGGGCTTATAGAACTGCTCGTATAAATGGTTTATGGAAAAGCTTGTCATTTACCTCTTGAGTTAGAACATAAAGCTTATTGGGCAATTAAAGAAATTAATTATGACTTTAAACTTGCCGGTGAAAAGAGGTTATTTGACATTAGCTCATTAGATGAATGAGGGACACAAGCCTATGAAAATGCCAAGTTATTTAAAGAAAAGGTTAAAAGATGACATGACAAAAGAATCCAAAATGAGAATTCAGTGTAGGAGATCTAGTGCTTTTGTACAATTATCATTTTAGATTCTTTGCAGGTAAACTCATCTCCAAATGGGAAGGCCCGTATGTCGTCGAGGAGATATATTGCTCCGGTGCTATAAATTTTAGTAACTTTGAAGGCAAAAATTCAAGAGTGGTAAATGGGCAAAGAATTAAGTATTACATCTCAGTTATGCCCATTAATGTTGAAACTAACATTATTCAAGTAATTACACGAGAGGAACACATAAGAGAGACCTTCTAGAACGCTCCAGAAACCTGAAAAGGAGTAGGTACGTTAAACGATAAGAAAACCGACTCCAAAAATTCCAAAAAATTATGTTGTGTTGGTTTTTCTATTTAAAAAAAATCCAAAAATAAAAAGGAGTCACGGGGACCCACGAGGGAGACACAAGCCAATAGGGTGCAGCCACCCCTGGCCACGCCCTAATGGCTTGCGGGGCCCTCGTGTGCCTCTCAGACTCCTTTTTCTTCCCGAGCGCGTATTCTGACCTAGAAAAAAATACTATATATTCTCCCGACTATTTTGACCACCACATCGCGACTTTTTTTTCTCTATTCTTGTTTCGGACTGTTTTTCTGACAAATGGACAAAGGTGTGGAGCTATGTCTTCATCCTCCTCCAACAACATCGAGGACCAAGCATGGCTATTATAGATGGAACTCTAACAAGAAGGATCTCAGGAAGTTATCTTGGGATAAGGACCCAGGGACTCCATGGAAGTGCACCCCAGCCTTAGAATGTGGAACGCTAGCTTCCATATCCTCTTCTCGAAATCCTTTCCCACAAATGGGGAGGAGAGTCGAGCCAGCTCAGGAAGCGCAAGGTGAATCTACCATAAGGCGGTCCCTTGGCAGGTTACATGCAAACAACTTTCACAATTTGATTCATAATTATGGAGTGGAGAATATTCCTCGCTCGCATACACCCTCCAATTGGGACATCTCTTGTCCAAGTGAAAGAGATGCAGGAAAAGGCTCTTGGTGGCCTAAAAATAAACATATCATGGTGGAAGAAGAAAAGAACATTGCAATGATCCAACAGCTATTTCATGATATGAGGGAACTAAAGACTGCCCTACTAACTTTCACGGAGAACAAGCCTACTACATCATCACCATCTTCACCCAAGAAGGACGCGTGAGTACAAGGGTATGGGCACCACCTTTAGCTTGTTCCAAGCTTGGAGGATGTGCCCTAGTATCGTATCACCATCACTTCCACCATTACCATCTGTATTAGTCTAATCCTTAGTTGTTTCGTGATTTAGAGAAATAAAATTTCAGATTTGCTTCCCTTATAATTTTTTCTTCGAGATCTATCTATCCTTGTAACCAAGTGTGAGAGTTATATAATAATGATTAGTTGAGTTTGTGTGCTTTACTTGTATGTACCCTGTCGGTGCACTAAAGACTAGGGTCTCTAGTGCCCCAGACTTGGCACGGGCACGGACAGCCCCTGACGGTAGGGCGCGGCAGGATATTGACAACACACAACCCCAAGGCATACAAGGCCCTGACAAGCCTGTCTTGCGGGGAAGACACCCAATGCCACGTCCGTCTAATGGACGTGATGACTGCACCTAGCGCAAGGCCCCGACGAGCCTCCCTCACCGGGAAGATAGCCGAACCCCCTGACAAGATTCCTTGCCTAGACAAAGCACCAAGGCCCCGGCAAGCATCCTTGTCGGGATGACGTGGCAGCACACCAGAGGGCAACCGCCCTAGACACAGTGCCACCGCCCCCAGTTTTCCAGCGCATTCTACACACGCCAGCGGGGCGTCCAGGTGTCGAAACACTTGGACACATGTCTTCGCCAGCACTTAGCTGACATGGACAAGACATGCATTTAATGCACCTGACAACGGTAGATAGCTAAGTGCCGCTGTAGGTTCACTGTAACATCTCGTGAACCTACCATTGAGCACTGTAGGTGACCCCTTTGCCTATAAAAGGAGGCCCTTAGCTTATTCACAAGGGTTAGACTTTTTGGAGATTGACCAGAAGACGGTTACTATCATTGTAAACGAACAACAAAATAATGCTTAATACGAACAGACAAGCATGACGTAGGATTTTACGCGTAAGCGGCCCGAACTGGGTAAAAAGGCTTGCCAGGTGTTGATCGTTAGGTTTGCTCTTGATGTAATTCTTCCCGACCTGCGATCACAAGGGTATCGTATTGATCCCCATAGGTGTTGTTGAGGATGCGACACGCGGTCCCAAAGCCCCGGCGCGCACTCCAGTGCGAATGTTGCGCCCCTGAGAGTGTCGCATCGTCGCCCAAACACGCGCTTGGGGGCTCCGCAAGCACGGCCTAGCAAGATAAAAGCAAAAGGGGTTACACCCTGGCTGGCTCTTCCTGCAAACGACGGTCGCAGGCCGTCGGCAAGAAGTCCTTGCCAGAGAAGAGACCGCCAGGAGAGGTGATTTCCTGCTCGTCGAGGGCTCCTACGCCCCGACGAAAGATTCAGGGGCCAAACCACGGCGCAGACAGATAAGTTTTCAAGTTTGAGATCCAGATTTGGAGTAGATAGTGTAACGACTAAGATGCGGTCCTTTCCGATTTAGGGATCGAGGCCCCAAAATGGAAAGAAGTGCATCTAAGTGTTTCGCAAGCACGATAACATAGCACATACATAATAAAAGAATGACAAATAGGGAATCGTTTGCCATCTCATAGATAATATCAGAGTTTACATCACACATTTATTCAGATAAGGTAGTTCCGCTATGGACTACATAAAATGAGAAAAGGCTATGCTACCCTGCATGCTAGCCCACGATCACGACCATGCCTCGGTCTTCTGGATAGTTCACGTACAGGCGGTCGTTCTCCTCATCGTACTGCCACGCCAGCTGCGTGCCATCGGGATCACCTGTGTCGGGCGTACATGTACCTGTTGGGGTGTTGAAGTAATCTGTGAGCCACAGGGACTCAGCAATCTATGACCTCGATATCGAAACTAGTCAAGTTGTTAGGTGAGGAAGGTTCAGTGTTTAGGTTGCAGCATCCTAAGCATTTATGGTGGCTAACTTATGTAGAACAAGATATAGATGGTGGTCTATACTAGCGGGCGAAGACTAGTTGATCACTAAGTGATCCCGAACACCTACTTACGTCAAACATAACCCCACCGTGTTCCCGATCGAAGAGAGGTCTTCGAAGGGGACTGTCACGGTTATGCACAAAGTTGGCAGTTTTATTAGATTAAGCTCAAGTTCTCTATAACCGGATGTTAATAAATATTCCAAGTTACCACATAACCGCGGGGACGGCTTCCCGAAAGATTAAACCCAGCAGGGGTGCTCCAACTAGTCCATCACAAATGGTCACAGGCCGCAAAGTAATCCTCTATCACGAATCTCGTGATCTTGTCGGATTCCTTAGAGGAAAACCTCAACTCCGGGTAGAACCAAAGCTTCACCGGGATTCCTATACGCAAGATATATCGCTAAGGTAAGACAAGACTAGCAGGACCTCCCGTCGTGTCGATGACCCCGATAAGAGCCGCGTATCTCAGTCTCAGGACACAACGGATGAGCTAGACGTCGGGATGGCTAAACCTCTGGGTGACCAGGGGGGCCCGGACATCGCTCAGGTGGGACCAACACTCATGAGGAGCACTGGCCCGGGTTGTTGATTAATTCCTCGGGGTAGCTATTCCCTATACAGATTATTATTAAGTGATTAGCAGATTAAAACCAATGCTGGGTCCTGTCGGACAAGTCTTAACACTACACGATTTATCAAGGGGGTCCCCATAACAACCCCGAACGTGTTAGGAGCGATGAGTTATGGAATCAAACACCGGTAGCCGGAAACTATGGTGGCAATAACGGAAAAAAACACCCGGCAAGAGGCTAGGCCTTCCGTTATTTACTAGTATATAGGTGCATTAAAAAAATTAACAGATTTAACATAATGATATCAAACTAATGTTATCACATGAGACAAATGCACCTGCAACTAGCAACGGTAACATTAGAAGCTGAGCAAGCCTACTTAGCCATTCAATTTTAGCTAGGATGGGGAAGGTGTTTGGGTTTCATGGCAATATCACGAGGCAATTATTTCAGTGGTAGGCACAGAGCATAAGACGAAGGAAACGTGAATCTAAGCCAACAAGACTAGAGATGGTATCAAGGTCATGTCATCTTGCGTGTGATGTCTTCAGCTTGGAACTGCTCTTGTTCGTCCTACACGTACTCTCCCAGATCCACGTACTCGCTCTCCGATCCCGGTGCTACCCAACATAAAAATAGCATCCAATGAACAACAACACATCATGATGCAACAAACACATGATGCATGAGATGAGAATGAACATGCATCTCTAAACTAGTCACATGCAAATGCATGAGAAGAAAATACAAACTTCTGGACAGAACTTCACCCTAAGCTATCTTGACATGCATGAAGATGACATGAACAGGTCCATCACGAGAAAACGATGCAAAAGCATATTAAGAATGTTACGAACGGAGCTACGGATCAACTCAAAACAACGAAACAAGAAATGGAGTCCTACGGATCAAAATAACCACGAGCACTCTCCAATGGCATACTTCTGGTATTCCCAGGTTGCCCCATCACCAAATAAACAAGTATAGATGGGGTGGTGCAAAGAAACTCACCACACCATCAACTATGCACTCATAAGCACGAAAACAAAAAAACTATACATTCTGTCCTAAACAGCATCATAGCAGTTTGAGAGCAACATGCAAAGCACCTACAGCCACCCAAATGTGCCAAATAAGATATGTGGCAGAAGCTATTCAAAAGCTCTACACGCATGAGCAAAAAGATAATACAAAGGAGTTACACACAGAAATATCTACAGATGCTAACTTGGCCAAAAATATCAGTTTTCAGGGACTTAGTGAAATTCTAAGATTCTCACTAGCTGTTTATGCTCTGAAGCATTTTGACAGCACCCAAAAAAATATCTATAGGAAGTCAAATGGAATGAAAATTGACAGAGAGCTAGACAAACACAAAAGCTCCAACTTTCCAGTTGATTGCAAGGGCTGATTCCCAACCCATGAACTTTTGCAAGCACAACTACAAGGGAAGAAAATATCAGCAGTTTCTCAGACTTAGTGAAAATCACAGATTTTCACTAAGCTGAAATTTTCAGCCACATGCCTACTTTGACAAAGCACAACTTGCACATATAAACTCCTAAGCATGAAACAAAACCAACATGCTGTAGAGGGGTTCACCCTCCACTACCACAACAAGGAATCATCCTCGGCCTCATCACATCACATTGAAGCAAGCTCTAAACATTGAACAAAACAAAAAATGACATTCCTAGAAAGTATTCCAAAGGCAAAACTGATTCCACCAATGGATTCCTGGGATAATTATACCCCAAAAACATATATAATACCTAGGTACTTGCATAGAACAAATGGGCACAAAGCTAAGAAGAAAATCTACATGGAATCACATAGAGGTAAATGGTGTTATATCACATGTGTTCTCACTAGATCATCACCCACACATGCACTTGCAAATCTCCACAACACCAATGGTGACATGAGGGTTTAGACCTCATGTAGGTGTGCCATAGCACATCACCATACACACACACATACGTCAAGCATCTACACATGCTAGCTCCACACACACACACTTACTTACACTCACATCATGCATACCTACACCTACACATACAAGCTTGCACCAAGTTCTTACTAATTCTATTCCATGCCTTGGGCATGTGGGTGTCACCACACACATGCACACACACTCACACATAATACCACATGCAAGTGAGATCACCCTCACATCGACATGAACAACCTACATCACACATGCACTAGGGTGCTTGCACCACACAAGCACATCACCTCAACATCAACTACACCTACATGTGGGTGCTTGCACCACACATATTCTAGCAACACCATGTGCACAATCTACACCTAGTGCACACTCACATACTAACACACACACATGTAAGCTTGCTCACACATACACCCAAAATCACATCTCCTACTACATGCACATAACTAGAGCAAGGTGTAAAACCTACTGGTGTTCATATTTTGGCAACACCACATTGCTGCCCAAGCATCACAATTAACTAGCAAGGCAAAACGGCAAAAGACAAAAAGATAACAAGAAAATAAAAAGAGGATGCCCTGGGAATCGAACCCATGACCTACTGGTCTAACACACAGAACCACACACCACTGCGCTACTGAACAGGTACTCGACAGAACAGAGGGAGGAAGCAAGATATGCATTCTCTTTGCGCTGCTGTGCCACAACAATTAAATAGTAAAAAAAGGGGGTGGCGATGCGGGACTCGACCCCACGACGTGCTAGTAGAAAAATTGGCCTGCTGCCACTCTGCTGCTCTGCGGTTCTTGGCCTAAGAGGGGTATCCTACTAGGTAAACAACACACGGATCGCCCTGCTCTGCTCTGCACAGAGACGACGGCAGTGACGCTCGCCGGAGCGTGGCCTCCTTCCACTACTCTTGCGCCAGAGGGGATCCTAATCGCTACTACCCCTGTCGCGTGGGAAGTCGCTGCCCTGAGCATCGGGACGAGCCCGAGCACACACAACACATCACATCACATGTGTTGCCGTTCTCATCTCCGATCAGAGAGGCACGGCAACGATCACCTAGGCCGGATCTAAAGAGGGGGAAGGGAGGAAGCAGCACGGCTCACCGAGAGGAAGGAGAAGAGTGGGATCAGATCGGAGGGAGACGCCTGAAGACGATTCGAAGACGAACTGAAGCACAACCGAAGCAGGGGTACGGGACCGCCGGGAACACGTCGGAGACGAGGTCCTGCCCGTTGGTGTAGTCGTGCCCCGACCTCACCGACGACGGGAATGGAACGCGGGGACTTCCCCCGAGCTCCCGGACATGCTTGCCGGCGCCGCAGGCGATGGACGCGTGGTGGAGACGGCGGCGCTCTACTGCTATCTCTCTGCTACCTTCTCCTACATACCTTACCTTGGGGAAGGGAGAGAGAGATGGAGGGGAGGTGGCGGCGCTAGGAGGGGGAACACGGAACCCTAGGCAATAGGGCACGCACACCGAGGATATATGGGCCGCGGATGGGACGCACGCCGTAATCTCTCTCTCGCTCTCTCTAAAGCAACAGATGAAAAGCAGCGCGGGGAATACGCCGTCAGGAGGAAGGATATGGAGCGTGCGTGGGCTGACACTCAGGATAACAGAGAGGAAGAGATGGGCCTCGGGAGGGGGAAGGAGGCCCATGCTGGCGACAGGTAAGGGAGAAAACCCCCTAGGGTTTTCTATTTAGAACCACACCAGCAAATAAATAAGCTCCGAGGGAAAAACTATGGCACCAAAATTAAAATAAAAAAATGCCCCTAGTCATAAGGAATTATGACCTATTTGAATAAAATGAAAAAGGAATTTTTGGAGCATCTAAATATTTACAAAAAAGAAATGATCACACTGTTTTGTGAATATTTGCACCACTCAAACAAAGTTTCAAAACACTATAAACCTAGCATCACATCCATCACAAAACACTTAGAAATATGGACATTTTTGAATCAAGGATGGAGCAAGAGAAACTAGTGCTTAAGATAAATAGAGAAGGGGGGAGTTTTTAAACCCATTTGGAAACCTAGCATAAGTTGCACCCTACTCTCAAATGCACCACTCCACAACACTCCACATATCATCACACATCATCACCCATGGAACCACAACAACAACAAACAATATAATGAAGGCATGGATGAATGGATGCATGAATGCAAAGGGAAACAAGACATGCACATGAAATACCACATGGAATATAACTCTCATTCCAATGAGATGATGGACCCACATACATGAAGGTTCCAAATAAGGCAACTTACACTCTTGGGGCATTACAAACTCTCCCACACTACAAAAAGATCTCGTCCCGAGATCTAGGACTAAAAGAACTCTTGGAATTCAGAACGGAGGTGCTCCTCGTGTTCCCAAGTGGCCTCTTTATTGGAATGATGTGACCACTGCACCTTGAGAAATTGGACAGACTTGTTGCGGGTCTTGCGCTCAGTCGCCTCGAGAACCGCAACTGGATGCTCACGACAGGATAGGTCAGGTTGAAGGTCGATGTCTTGAAGATGAACAGTGCGCTCGGGAGTCTTGAAGCATCTCCGGAGCTGAGAGACGTGGAACACGTCATGCACATTTGCAAAGTTTGACGGGAGCTCAAGCTGATACGCAAGGTCGCCTCTCTTTCCAACAATTCTGAAAGGACCAACGAAACGAGGCGCAAGCTTGCCTTTGATGCCAAAGCGTTGTGTACCCTTCATAGGGGAGACCTTGAGATAGACGAAGTCATCGAGCTCATAAGACATGTCATGATGCTTGCTATCATAATAGCTCTTCTGACGGGACTGTGCTGCTCTGGGATTATCCCGAATGACCCGACACATCTCTTCAGCTTCTTCTATCAAGTCATTCCCAAGAATCTGACGCTCGCCGGTCTCGGACCAGTTGAGCGGGGTACGGCACTTCCTGCAATAGAGAACCTCAAACGGAGATTTGCCTGAACTAGCTTGATAACTGTTGTTATACGAGAACTCGGTGAAAGGCAGGCAGTCTTCCCACTTCATGCCAAAAGAGATAACACAGGCTCTCAACATATCCTCAAGGACCTGATTGACTCTCTCCACTTGACCACTAGTCAGAGGATGAAAAGATGTCTTGAAGCGTATCTTCGTGCCCATCGCAGACTGAAAAGAGTCCCAGAACTTGGAAGTGAAGATACTTCCGCGATCCGAAGAAATCATCATAGGCACGCCGTGCAAAGATACTATCCTGGAAGTGTACACCTCTGCAAGCTGAGCTGCGGAGATGGATTCCTTGACTTGAAGAAAATGAGCCACTTTACTCAACTTGTTGATGACGACGAAGATGGCATCATTACCCTTCTTGGACTTCGGAAACCCGGTGACGAAATCCATCTCAATATGGTCGAACTTCCACTCGGGAATGGGCAATGGATGCAAAAGACCTGCTGGATGTTGATGCTCTGCTTTCACCCTTCGACATACATCACATTCATTTACGAACTGAGCAATCTCACGCTTCATGCGAGTCCACCAGAAGGTCTATTTCAAGTCCTGATACATCTTGGAGCTTCCTGGATGTATTGATAGCAGATAGTTATGAGCTTCTTCCATGATTACCTTGCTGAGATCACCTTTCGGAATGATAAGACGATCCTCAAAGAACAACGTGTCTCTGGCATCAACACTGAAGCACTTATATTTGGGAAGTCCCTTTGCCAAGCCAATCTTAACTTTCTTCACCATTGCATCAAGAAGTTGTGCTGCTCAGACCTGATCTTCCAAGGTAGGAGAGATCTGAAGATTTGCAAGAAATCCCTAAGGTACTAACTGAAGGTTGAGATTTCTAAAAGATTTAGAAAGGTCAGGCTGGAGAGGCTTCAGAATGAGACTGTTGCAGTAAGCCTTCCTGCTCAAAGCATCTGCCACGACATTAGCTTTGCCTGGCGTGTACTCAACGCTCGGATTAAAATCTTGGAGCATTTCCACCCAACGATTTTGCCGGAGATTCAGGTTAGGCTGGGTGAAGATGTACTTGATACTATTGTGATCGGTGAACACTTCAACCTTTCGTTCCAACAAGAGGTGTCTCCAAGTCATCAGAGCATGTACCACTGCTGCCAGCTCAAGATCATGCACAGGATAATTCCTCTCAGCTGGCTTCAACTGCGTCGAGGTATAAGCAACCACTTTCTTCTCTTGCATCAGAACTGCACCAAGACCTTGAAGAGAGGCGTCGCAGAACACTTGGTAAGGTTTGGAATCATCAGGAGGAACCAAGACTGGAGTAGAGGTGAGCTTCTCTTTGAGTGTGTCGAAAGCCAACTGACACTCTGGAGACCAGGCATACTTCATACCCTTCTGAAGAAGACTTGAGAGAGGCTTAGCAATCTTGGAGAAGTTCTCAACGAACCTTCTACAATAGCTTGCAAGCCCGAGAAAGCTTCGAAGCTGCTTCACATTTTGTGGAGGCTCCCACTCAACAATGGCCTGCAGCTTCAATGGATCAACTTTGATGCCCTCGGCAGAGATGATGTGCCCAAGATAGACGAGTTCTTTCAACCAGAACTCACATTTGGAAAACTTGGCATAGAATTTATGCTCTCTCAGCTTATCAAGCACCAGCCTGAGATATTCTTCATGTTCTTCCTCAGTTTCTGAAAAGACCAGAATATCGTCGAGATACAGTAAGACGAACTCATTCTTGAACGGAGAGAATATGTAGTTCATCATTCGACAAAATGTCGGCGGAGCATTTTCCATACCAAAAGACATGACTGTATACTCATACGAGCCAAAACTAGTCCTGAAAGCAGTCTTCGGAATATCCTCTTCGCGAATGCGAATTTGATGATAGCCCATCCTGAGATCGAGCTTGGAGAAGTTCTTAGCCCCTTTCAACTGTTCGAACAACTCATTTATGTTTGGAAGTGGATACTTGTTTCTGATTGTCTTCTTGTTCAATGGACAGTAATCGACACACAATAGGTCCGTGCCATCCTTCTTTTTAACAAACAATACTCCACAGCTCCAAGGAGACGAGCTTGGTCTGATCAGACCCAAACGCTCCTTCTCATCGAGTTGCCTCTTAAGTTCCGTTAGCTCTTCTGGACCTAATTTGTACGGCCGTTTGCACACAGGCCCAGTACCTGGTTCAAGCTCAATAACAAATTCAACTTCTCGGTGCGGAGGCATTCCTGGAAGTTCTTCTAGAAACACATCTTCATATTCGCAGACCACTGGGACTTGCGAAATAGGATTAATCTCACCCTTTTCATTCAGAGAGAACAGAAGGATTGTGTCGTCGCGCGCCGCGAAGATAATCACGTCCTCCAAAGAGTGAGTAAGCTTCACTTCTTTAGCTTCACAATCCATCGATGCCTTGTTCATGGCCAACCAGTCCATACCAAGGATCAAATCGATGTCAGACTTGCCAAGAACAATAGGAGACGCCAGAAAAGAATAACTACCCATCTTGACATACACATCTGGAGCACGAGTACTAGCATGCATGAACTTTCCCAGAGAAACTACTGACAACGGTCTAGGAAGCTCTTAAACATAAAGATTATGCTTGGATGCAAATGGAATGGAGAGGAACGAATGCGAAGCAACAAAATCAAACAAAACCTTAGCGGGAATATCATTAACGAGGAGGTTACCCATAATCACATCTGTCGAATTTTCTGCCTCAGCCGCATTCACCATGTTGACTCGAGCAGACCTGGGGTTGAACTTCACGAGATCATTGCTTAGAGGTTTGCGTGGAGGAGGAGGAGGAAGACGGAGCTGAGAAGTGCACTTGTTGGCATAGTGACCCTTCTGTCAACACTTGTGACAAGTAACATCTGTTGGCTGACGGTACTGTGTCTGAGGAGGCCCTTGCTTCTGCTGCTGGAATCTGTGCTGAAAAGTTGGGTTGGGTGGGTGGGAAGAACCACGGCCACCTAAATGCTTGAACTGTTGCGTGTGCCGAGGAGGAGGAGGAGACACCCAATACTTTTGTTGCTTCTGAACCACCTGAGTTGAGGAAGACGAGCTGGAATCTCTCAAGCGCTTCTTAGAATTCTCCACCCTGAGCAAAGCTGCCTCGGCCCTGAGAGCTAAGTTGTAGAACTTATCAAACTCCTCAGGATCGTGCAAAGCGAGAGCTAACTGCAAATCTTCTTTCAAGCCACCTCTGAACTGATAAATCTTGCTCTTCTGATCAGGGGTATCCTGTAAGGCGCATCGGGCTAGCTCGTGGAACTCGACGTTGTACTTGTACACGGAGTTACCACCTTGCTTCAAGCGCCTGAACTTCTCACGCATCTCCTCCACAAAGATGGACGGGATGTAGTGGGACCTGAAGTCACGGTAGAACTCATCCCAAGTGATCGCTCTAGCACCCCTGGAATCCTTCAACTGTTGCCACCAGATAGATGCTTGCCCCTTCAGCTGGAATGTTGCAAACTTGACGAAATCCTCTGGACAAACATTACTACATTCAAAGTGCTTGTTCATGTCGCAGATCCAATCCTCAGCATCAAACGGCTGGTCACACGAAGTGAAGGTCTTCGGTTGATTTGACAGGAACTGACTCAGATTAGCAAACTGATTGCCACCATGACTGAAGTTGCCTTGCTGCTGATTAGTCCTCTCTTGCAACAACTATATCAGCATCTAAGTGTTTGCATTTGTAGCAGCCATCACCGCTTGCCAAGCCTCTGCAAGAGGAGGCGGCGGTTGAGGAGGATTCTCTGGAGGAGGAGGTGGTGGCGGCACATCCTCACGACCTGGATTCTGACGAGTTGGTGGAGCCATCCTGAAGACGGACAACACATTAGCCCACGGAATAAATTGAAGGTATAGCTGAATCAAAAAGGCAGGAATATCTGAACAGGAATATTAGCAATTGCACTCGAACAAAATAGTAAGAATGTTTCCTCAAAGTGACTGTCGACAAAATTCTGATTAAGACCACTTGCAAACAAGTATGAGCTAGAACTACTCGGAACAAACATATGATCGAGATTTCATCCGATATCTTCGTGGATAAGATCGCACGGGCTCGAACTTACAGTAGCCATCCTATGCAAGGTAGTGCACACGACTTACGAAGTATCCCCGAGTCATAGCGAGCTACAAGGACTCTTTAAGACACAACGAGAACCGTTGTAAGACGACCATGAACAAACATACCCACTGAATGTCGAATCCCAACCTCACATCATGCATTTGTAGGAAGATTGTCCTATAAGTCACTACTTGATATGCCACCTATGAATTCCCGAAATATCTGGTCATGCAATCTGGTACACGGATACAAGGAGTAATATTTACACAACTCCTATACTAACCCGTCCAATGTATCACATTCGTCAACACATAACCAGAATCTCGGACCTTCATCTACTACAGACCCTCGTGATCGCAACGATACAAAGTATGGCAGTACTCCCGAACAATCTGCACCAGTACTGGGGACATCGGGGTTATCTCGCCACTACTAGTATTGAAGCAATTACAAACATCATTCGTTCTGAGATACTCAGAAATCTGAATGATGGCGATGTGCACAAGAATCCCCTGGAGCTCAACTCCCCGGAAGAAATCAAGGCAGACAGGAGGCACTAAGACAGAACTCCGTCACATCGATATCATATAGATATCAAAAATACCCGCGTGATCCTAAAAAAATTTGAGCGAGAAGACGAGTAGAATTAAGATTTCCTAAGACGAGAATCTCACCAGAGCATGGAGGAGGAGAAAAAAGAATCCTACTATCCGATATAACTAAGACTCAAAACATTTTACTAAACTCGACTCGGCCAAGTACGATCACACAAAGGCTCCTGTGGTCCTAAGGCTCTGATTACCAACTTGTAATGACTAAGATTCGGTCCTTTCCGATTTAGGGAACGAGGCCCCAAAATGGAAAGAAGCGCATCTAAGTGTTTCGCAAGCACGATAACATAGCACATACATAATAACAGAATGACAAATAGGGAATCGTTTGCCATCTCATAGATAATATCAGAGTTTACATCACACATTTATTCAGACAAGGTAGTTCCGCTACGGACTACATAAAATGAGAAAAGGCTATGCTACCCTGCATGCTTGCCCACGATCACGACCATGCCTCGGTCTTCTGGATAGTTCACATACAGGCGGTCGTTCTCCTCATCGTACTGCCACGCCAGCTACGTGCCATCGGGATCACCTGTGTCGGACGTACCTGTACCTGTTGGGGTGTTGAAGTAATCTGTGAGCCACAGGGACTCAACAATCTATGACCCTGGTACCGAAACTAGTCAAGTTGTTAGGTGAGGAAGGTTCAGTGTTTAGGTTGCAGCATCCTAAGAATTTATGGTGGCTAACTTACGTGGAACAAGATATAGATGGTGGTCTATACTAGCGGGCGAAGACTAGTGGATCACTAAGTGATCCTGAACACCTACTTATGTCAAACATAACCCCACCGTGTTCCCGATCGAAGACAAGTCTTCGAAGGGGACAATCACGGTTACGCACACAGTTGGCAGTTTTATTAGATTAAGTTCAAGTTCTCTATAACCGGATGTTAACAAATATTCCAAGTTGCCACATAACCGCGGGCACGTCTTTCCAAAATATTATACCCTACAGGGGTGGTCCAACTAGTCTATCACAAACGGTCACAGGCCGCAAAGTAATCCTCTATCACGAATCTCGTGATCTCATCGGATTCGTTAGAGGAAAACATCAACTCTGGGGAGAAGCAAGGCTTCACCGGGATTCCTATACGCAAGATATATCGCTAAGGTAAGACAAGACTAGGAGGACCTCCCGTCGTGTCGACGACCCCGATAAGAGTCGCGTATCTCAGTCTCAGGACACGACGGATGAGCTAGACGTCGGGATGGATAAACCTCTGGGTGACTAGGGGGGCCCCGGACATCGCTTAGGTGGGACCACCACTCATGAGGAGCATTGTCCCGGGTTGTTGATTAATTCCTCGGGGTAGCTATTCCCTATGCAGATTAGTATTAAGTGATTAGCAGATTAAAACCAATGTTGGGTCCTGTCGGACAAGTCTTAACACTACACGATTTATCAAGGGGGTCCCCATAACAACCCTGAACGTGTTAGGAGCGATCAGTTATGGAATCAAACACCGGTAGCCGGAAACTATGGCGGCAATAACAGAACAAAACACCCGACAAGAGGCTAGGCCTTCCGTTATTTACCAGTATATAGGTGCATTAGAAAAATTAATAGATTTAACATAATGATATCAAACTAATGTTATCACATGAGACAAATGCACCTGCAACTAGCAACGCTAACATTAGAAGCTGAGCAAACCTACTTAGCCATTCAATTTTAGCTAGGAGGGGGAAGGTGTTTGGGTTTCATGGCAATATCAGGAGGCAATTATTTCAGTGGTAGGCAGAGAGCATAAGACGAAGGAAACATGAATCTAAGCCAACAAGACTAGACATGGTATCAAGGTCATGTCATCTTGTGTGTGATGTCTTCAGCTTGGAACTGCTCTTGCTCGTCCTGCACGTACTCTCCCGGTTCCACGTACTCGCTCTCTGAATCCGGTGCTACCCAACATAAAAATAGCATCCAATGAACAACAACACATCATGATGCAACAAACACATGATGCATGAGATGAGAATGAACATGCATCTCTAAACTAGTCACATGCAAATGCATGAGAAGAAAATACAAACTTCTGGACAGAACTTCACCCTAAGCTATATTGACATGCATGAAGATGACATGAACAGGTGCATCATGAGAAAACAATGCAAAAGCATATTAAGAACGTTACGAACGGAGCTACGGATCAACCGGAAACAACGAAACAAGAAATGGAGTCCTACGGATCAAACCTACCACAAGCACTCTCCAATGGCATACTTCTGGTATTCCCAGGTTGCCACATCACCAAACAAACAAGTATAGATGGGGTGGTGCAAAGAAACTCACCACACCATCAACTGTGCACTCACAAGCACCAAAACAACAAAACTATACATTCTATCCTAAACAGCATCATAGCAGTTTGAGAGCAACATGCAAAGCACCTACAGCCACCCAAATGTGCCAAATAAGATATGTGGCAGAAGCTATTCAAAAGCTCTACACGCATGAGGAAAAAGATAATACAAAGGAGTTACACACAGAAATATCTACAGATGCTAACTTGGCCAAAAATATCAGTTTTCAGGGACTTAGTGAAATTCTCAGATTCTCACTAGCTGTTTATGCTCTGAAGCATTTTGACACCACCCAAAACAATATCTACAGGAAGTCAAATGGAATGAAAATTGACAGAGATCTAGACAAACACAAAAGCTCCAACTTTCCAGTTGATTGCAAGGGCTGATTCCCAACCCATGAACTTTTGCAAGCACAACTACAAGGGAAGAAAATATCAGCAGTTTCTCAGACTTAGTGAAAATCACAGATTTTCACTGAGCTGAAATTTTCAGCCACATGCCTACTTTGACAAAGCACAACTTGCACATATAAACTCCTAAGCATGAAACAAAACCACCATGCTCTAGAGGGGTTCACCTTCTACTGCCACAACAAGGAATCATCCTCTTGGGCTCATCACATCACATGGAACCAAGCTCTAAACATTGAACAAAACGGAAAAATGACATTCCTAGAAAGTGTTCCAAAGGAAAAACTGATTCCACCAATGGATTCCTGGGATGATTCTACCCCCAAAAACATATATAATACCTAGGTACTTGCATAGAACAAATGGGCACAAAGCTAAGAAGAAAATCTACATGGAATCACATAGAGGAAAATAGTGCTATATCACATGTGTTCTCACTAGATCATCACCCACACATGCACTTGCAAATCTCCACAACACCAATGGTGACATGAGGGTTTAGACCTCATGTATGTGTGTCGTAGCACATCACCATACACACACACACATACATCAAGCATCTACACATGCTAGCTCCACACACACACACACTTACTTACACTCACATCATGCATACCTACACCTACACATACAAGCTTGCACCAAGTGCTTACTAATGCTATTCCATGCCTTGGGCATGTGGGTGTCACCACACACATGCACACACACTCACACACAACACCACATGCTAGTGAGCTCACCCTCACATCTACATGAACAACCTACATCACACATGCACTAGGGTGCTTGCACCACACAAGCACATCACCTCAACATCAACTACACCAACATGTGGGTGCTTGCACCACACATATTCTAGCAACACCATGTGCACAATCTACACCTAGTGCACACTCACATACTAACACACACACATGTAAGCTTGCTCACACATACACCCAAAATCACATCTCCTACTACATGCACATAACTAGAACAAGGTGTAAAACCTACTGGTGTTCATATTTTGGCAACACCACATTGCTGCCCAAGCATCTCAATTAACTAGCAAGGCAAAACAGCAAAAGGCAAAAAGATAACAAGAAAATAAAACGAGGATGCCCTCGGAATCGAACCCATGACCTGCTGGTCTAACACACAGAACCACACACCACTGCGCTACTGAACAGGTACTCGACAGAACAGAGGGAGGAAGCAAGATACGCATTCTCTCTGCGCTGCTGTGCCACAACAATTAAATAGCAAAAAAGGGGGTCGCGATGCGAGACTTGAACCCACGACGTGCTAGTAGCAAAATCGGCCTGCTGCCACTCTGCGGTTCTTGGCCTAAGAGGGGTATCCTACTAGGTAAACAACACACGGATCACCCTGCTCTGCTCTGCACAGAGACGCCGGCAGCGACGCTCACCGGAGCGTGGCCTCCTTCCACTACTGTTGCGCCAGCGGGGATCCTAATCGCTACTACCCCTGTCGCGTGGGAAGTCGCTGCCCTGAGCATCGGGACGAGCCCGAGCACACACATCACATCACATCACATGTGTTGCCGTTCTCATCTCCGATCAGAGAGGCACGGCAATGATCACCTAGGTCGGATCTAAAGAGGGGGAAGGGAGGAAGCAGCACGGCTCACCGAGAGGAAGGAGAAGAGTGGGATCCGATCGGAGGGAGACGCCTGAAGACGAACTGAAGACGATTCGAAGACGAACTGAGGCAGAACCGAAGCAGGGGTACGGGACCGCCGGGAACACGTCGGAGACGAGTCCTGCCCGTCGGTGTAGTCACGCCCCGACCTCACCGATGACGGGAATGGAACGCGGGGACTTCCCCCGAGCTCCCGGACATGCTTGCCGGCGCCGGAGGCGAGGGACGCGCGGTGTAGACGGCGGCGCTCTACTTCTATATCTCTGCTACCTTCTCCTGCATACCTTACCTCGGGGAAGGGAGAGAGAGATGGAGGGGAGGTGGCGGCGCTAGGAGGGGGAACGCGCAACCCTAGGCAATAGGGCAAGCACGCTGAGGATATATGGGCCGTGGATGGGACGCACGCCGTCAATCTCTCTCTCGCTCTCTCTGCAGCAACAGACGGAAAGCAGCGCAGGGAAGACGATGATACGTCTCCATCGTTGTTGGAATTATGCCCTAGAGGCAATAATAAATGTATAGTTATTATTATAATTCCTGTATCAAGATAATAGTTTATTATCCATGCTATAATTGTATTGAATGAAGACTCATTTACATGTGTGGATACATAGACAAAACACCGTCCCTAGCATGCCTCTAGTTGGCTAGCCAGTTGATCGATGATAGTCAGTGTCTTCTGATTATGAACAAGGTGTTGTTGCTTGATAACTGGATCACGTCATTGGGAGAATCACGTGATGGACTAGACCCAAACTGATAGACGTAGCATGTTGATCGTGTCATTTTGTTGCTACTTTTTCTGCGTGTCAAGTATTTATTCCTATGACCATGAGATCATATAACTCACTGACACCGGAGGAATGCTTTGTGTGTATCAAACGTCGCAACATAACTGGGTGACTATAAAGATGCTCTACAGGTATCTCCGAAGGTGTTAGTTGAGTTAGTATGGATCAAGACTGGGATTTGTCACTCCGTATGACGGAGAGGTATCTCGGGGCCCACTCGGTAATACAACATCACACACAAGCCTTGCAAGCAATGTAACTTAGTGTAAGTTGCGGGATCTTGTATTACGGAACGAGTAAAGAGACTTGCCGGTAAACGAGATTGAAATAGGTATGCGGATACCGACGATCGAATCTCGGGCAAGTAACATACCGAAGGACAAAGGGAATGACATACAGGATTATACGAATCCTTGGCACTGAGGTTCAAACGATAAGATCTTCGTAGAATATGTAGGATCCAATATGGGCATCCAGGTCCCGCTATTGGATATTGACCGAGGAGTCTCTCCGGTCATGTCTACATAGTTCTCGAACCCGCAGGGTCTGCACACTTAAGGTTCGACGTTGTTTTATGCGTATTTGAGTTATATGGTTGGTTACCGAATGTTGTTCGGAGTCCCGGATGAGATCACGGACGTCACGAGGGTTTCCGGAATGGTCCAGAAACGAAGATTGATATATAGGATGACCTCATTTGATTACCGGAAGGTTTTCGGAGTTACCGGGAATGTACCGGGAATGACGAATGGGTTCCGGGAGTTCACCGGGGGGGTAACCCACCCCGGGGAAGCCCATAGGCTTTGGGGAGACACACCAGCCCTTAGTGGTCTGGTGGGACAGCCCCAAAGGGGCCTATGCGCCAAGAGAAGAAAATCAAAGGAAAAGAAAAAAAAGAGGGAAGAAGTGGGAAGGGAGGGGGACTCCTCCCACCAAACCAAGTCCAACTCGGTTTGGGGGGGGAGTCCTCCCCCCCTTTGGCTCGGCCGACCCCTTGGGAGTCCCTTGGACCCCAAGGCAAGGTCCCCCTCCCTCCTCCTATATATATGGGGCTTTTAGGGCAGATTTGAGACGACTTTCTCACGGCTGCCCGACCACATACCTCCATAGTTTTTCCTCTAGATCGTGTTTCTGCGGAGCTCGGGCGGAGCCCTGCTGAGACAAGATCATCACCAACCTCCGGAGCGCCGTCACGCTGTCGGAGAACTCTTCTACCTCTCCATCTCTCTTGCTGGATCAAGAAGGCCGAGATCATCGTCGAGCTGTACGTGTGCTGAACGCGGAGGTGCCGTCCGTTCGGTACTAGATCGTGGGACTGATCGCGGGATTGTTCGCGGGGCGGATCGAGGGACGTGAGGACGTTCCACTACATCAACCACGTTCTCTAACGCTTCTGCTGTACGATCTACAAGGGTACGTAGATCACTCATCCCCTCTCGTAGATGGACATCACCATGATAGGTCTTCGTGCGCGTAGGAAAATTTTTGTTTCCCATGCGACGTTCCCCAACAGTGGCATCATGAGCTAGGTTCATGCGTAGATGTCTTCTCGAGTAGAACACAAAAGGTTTTGTGGGCGGTGATGTGCGTTTTGCTGCCCTCCTTAGTCTTTTCTTGATTCCCGGTATTGTTGGATTGAAGCGGCTTGGACCGACATTACTCGTACGCTTACGAGAGACTGGTTTCATCGTTACGAGTAACCCCCTTTGCTCAAAGATGACTGGCAAGTGTCGGTTTCTCCAACTTTAGTTGAATCGGATTCGACCGAGGAGGTCCTTGGATGAGGTTAAATAGCAACTCATATATCTCCGTTGTGGTGTTTGCGTAAGTAAGATGCGATCCTACTAGATACCCTTGGTCACCACGTAAAACATGCAACAACAAAATTAGAGGACGTCTAACTTGTTTTTGCAGGGTATGATTGTGATGTGATATGGCCAACGATGTGATGTGATATATTGGATGTATGAGATGATCATGTTGTAATAGAAATATCGACTTGCACGTCGATGGTACGGCAACCGGCAGGAGCCATAGGGTTGTCTTTATACTAACATATGTGCTTGCAGATGCGTTTACTATTTTGCTAGGATGTAGCTTTAGTAGTAATAGCATAAGTAGCACGACAACCACGATGGCAAAACCTTGATGGATGATCATGGTGTGGCGCCGGTGACAAGAAGATCGTGCCGGTGCTTTGGTGATGGAGATCAAGAAGCGCGTGATGATGGCCATATCATGTCACTTATGAATTGCATGTGATGTTAATCCTTTTATGCACCTTATTTTGCTTAGAACGACGGTAGCATTATGAGGTGATCTCTCACTAAAATTTCAAGACGAAATTGTGTTCTCCCCGACTATGCACCGTTGCTACAGTTCGTCGTTTTGAGACACCACGTGATGATCGGGTGTGATAGACTCAACGTTCACATACAACGGGTGCAAAACAGTTGCGCACGCGGAACACTCGGGTTAAGCTTGACGAGCCTAGCATGTGCAGACATGGCCTCGGAACACATGAGACCGAAAGGTCGATCATGAATCATATAGTTGATATGATTAGCATAGGGATGCTTACCACTGAATCTATACTCAACTCACGTGATGATCGGACTTGGGATAGTGTAAGTGGATCATGAACCACTCAAATGACTAGAGAGATGTACTTTTTGAGTGGGAGTTTAGCATATAATTTGATTAAGTTGAACTCTAATTATCTTGAACATAGTCTAAGTCCACTTTGAATATATTTGTGTTGTAGATCATGGCTCACGCAAGTGTCATCCTGAATTTTAATACGTTCCTAGAGAAAGCTAAGTTGAAAGATGATGGAAGCAACTTTGTAGACTGGGCTCGTAATCTTAAGCTAATCTTACAAGCTGGAAAGAAGGATTATGTCCTTAATGCTGCGCTAGGAGATGAACCACCCGCTACGGCTGATCAGGATGTTAAGAACGCTTGGTTAGCACGTAAGGAGGACTACTCAATAGTTCAATGTGCAGTCTTGTATAGCTTGGAACCGGGACTTCAACGTCGCTTTGAGCGTCATGGAGCATTTGAGATGTTCCAGGAGTTGAAGTTTATCTTTCAGAAGAACGCCCGGATCGAAAGGTATGAGACCTCCGATAAATTCTATGCTTGCAAGATGGAGGAGAACTCGTCTGTCAGTGAACATGTGCTCAAAATGTCTGGGTACTCAAACCGTCTAGCTGAACTGGGGATTGAACTCCCGCAGGAAGCTATCACTGACAGAATCCTTCAATCACTGCCGCCAAGCTATAAAGGCTTTGTGTTGAACTACAACATGCAAGGGATGAACAAGTCTCCCGGCGAGTTGTTTGCGATGCTGAAAGTCGCAGAGTCTGAACTCCGTAAAGAGCATCAAGTGTTGATGGTGAGCAAGACCACTAGTTTCAAGAGAAACGGCAAAGGAAAGAAGGGCAATTCGAAGAAGAGCGGCAAGCCTGTTTCCAATCCGCCGAAGAAGCCCAAAGCTGGACCTAAGCCTGAAACAGAGTGCTTCTATTGCAAGGGTATGGGTCACTGGAAGCGCAATTGCCCCAAGTATCTGGCAGATAAGAAGGCGGGCAAAGAGAAATCAGGTATATTTGATATACATGTTATTGATGTGTACTTAACCGGCTCTCGTAGTAGTGCCTGGGTATTTGATACCGGTTCTGTTGCTCACATTTGCAACTCGAAGCAGGAACTGCGGAATAGACGAAGGCTGGCGAAAGACGAAGTGACGATGCGCGTAGGAAACGGTTCCAAGGTTGATGCAATCACCGTCGGCACAGTGTCACTTCAGCTATCATCGGGATTAGTGATGAACTTAAATCATTGTTATTTAGTGCCTGCGTTGAGCATGAACGTTATATCTGGATCTTGTTTATTGCGAGACGGTTACTCTTTTAAGTCTGAGAATAATGGTTGTTCTATTTCTATGAGTAACATCTTTTATGGTCATGCACCGAATGTGAGAGGATTGTTCATATTGAATCTTGATAGCGATACACATATACATAACATTGAGACCAAAAGAGTTAGAGCAAACATTGATAGCGCCATATTTCTGTGGCACTGCCGCCTGGGTCATATTGGTGTAAAGAGCATGAAGAAACTCCATGCTGATGGACTTTTGGAGTCACTTGACTTCGATTCACTTGACACGTGCGAACCATGCCTTATGGGCAAGATGACTAAGACTCCGTTCTCCGGAACAATGGAGCGTGCAAGTGACTTGTTGGAAATCATACATACCGATGTGTGTGGTCCAATGAGCGTGGAGGCACGCGGCGGATATCGTTATTTTCTCACCTTCACTGACGATTTAAGTAGATATGGTTATGTCTACTTGATGAAGCACAAGTCTGAAACATTTGAAAAGTTCAAGCAATTTCAGAGTGAAGTGGAAAATCATCGTAACAAGAAGATCAAGTTCCTACGGTCTGATCGTGGGGGTGAGTATCTGAGTTTCGATTTTGGTACTCACTTAAGACAATGTGGAATTGTTTCGCAGTTAACACCGCCTGGAACACCACAGCGTAATGGTGTGTCCGAACGTCGTAATCATACTTTGTTAGAGATGGTGCGATCTATGATGTCTCTTACTGATTTGCCGTTATCATTTTGGGGTTATGCATTGGAAACAACTGCATTCACTTTAAATAGGGCACCATCAAAATCCGTTGAGACGACACCATACGAACTGTGGTATGGCAAAAGACCAAAGTTGTCGTTTCTTAAAGTTTGGGGATGTGATGCTTATGCCAAAAAGCTTCAGCCTGAAAAGCTGGAACCCAAAGCGGAAAAATGCGCCTTCATAGGTTACCCAAAAGAGACAGTTGGGTACACCTTCTATCTCAAATCCGAGGGCAAAGTGTTTGTTGCTAAGAACGGAACTTTTCTCGAGAAGGAGTTTCTCTCGAGAGAATTGAGTGGGAGGAAGATAGAACTTGACGAGGTTGTCGAACCTCTCATCCCTCTGGATGGTGGCGCAGGGCAAGGGGAAACCTCTGTCATTGCGACGCTGGTTGAGGAGGAAGTTAATGATGATGATCATGAAACTCCAGTTCAAGTTTCTGTTGAACCACGCAGGTCGACGAGATCACGCGCTGCTCCAGAGTGGTACGGTAATCCCGTCTTATCAATCATGTTGTTAGACAACAATGAACCTGCAAATTATGAAGAAGCAATGGTGGGCCCAGATTCCAACAAATGGCTAGAAGCCATGAAATCCGAGATAGGGTCCATGTATGAGAACAAAGTGTGGACTTTGGAGATACTACCTGAGGGCCGCAAGGCTATTCAGAACAAATGGATTTTTAAGAAGAAGACGGACGCTGACGGTAATGTGACCGTTTATAAAGCTCGACTTGTGGCAAAGGGTTTTTCACAAGTTCCAGGAGTTGACTACGATGAGACCTTCTCACCCGTAGCGATGCTTAAGTCCGTCAGAATCATGTTAGCAATAGCTGCATTTTTCGATTATGAAATCTGGCAGATGGATGTCAAAACGGCGTTCCTTAACGGTTTCCTTAAGGAAGAATTGTATATGATGCAACCCGAAGGTTTTGTCGATCCTAAAAATGCTGACAAGGTATGCAAGCTCCAGCGATCCATTTATGGACTGGTGCAAGCATCTAGGAGTTGGAACAAACGCTTTGATGAGGTGATCAAAGCATTTGGGTTTATACAAGTGGTTGGAGAATCTTGTATTTACAAGAAAGTGAGTGGGAGCTCTATGGCGTTTCTAATATTATATGTGGATGACATATTATTGATTGGAAACAACGTAGAGCTTTTGGAGAGCATAAAAGGTTACTTGAATAAAAGTTTCTCTATGAAGGACCTAGGAGAAGCTGCTTACATTCTAGGCATTAAGATCTATAGGGATAGATCAAAACGCCTGATAGGACTTTCACAAAGCACATACCTTGATAAAGTTTTGAAGAGGTTCAAAATGGAACAGTCCAAGAAAGGGTTCTTGCCAGTGTTACAAGGTACGAGATTGAGTAAGACTCAGTGCCCAGCAACTGATGAAGATAGAGAGCATATGCGCTCCGTCCCCTATGCTTCAGCCATAGGCTCTATCATGTATGCAATGTTGTGCACTAGACCGGATGTTAGCCTGGCCATAAGTATGGCAGGTAGATTCCAGAATAATCCAGGAGTGGATCACTGGACGGCAGTCAAGAATATCCTGAAGTACCTGAAAAGGACTAAGGAGATGTTTCTCGTGTATGGAGGTGACGAAGAGCTCGCCGTAAAAGGTTACGTCGATGCAAGCTTTGACACAGATCCGGACGACTCTAAGTCGCAAACCGGATACGTATTTATTCTTAATGGGGGTGCAGTAAGCTGGTGCAGTTCCAAGCAAAGCGTCGTAGCAGATTCTACATGTGAAGCAGAGTACATGGCTACCTCGGAGGCGGCTAAGGAGGGTGTCTGGATGAAGCAGTTCATGACGGATCTTGGAGTGGTGCCAAGTGCACTGGATCCAATAACCTTGTTCTGTGACAACACTGGTGCCATTGCCTTAGCAAAGGAACCGAGGTTTCACAAGAAGACCAGACACATCAAACGACGCTTCAACCTCATCCGCGACTACGTCGAGGAGGAGGACGTAAATATATGCAAAGTGCACACGGATCTGAATGTAGCAGACCCGCTGACTAAACCTCTTCCACGGCCAAAACATGATCGACACCAGAACTGTATGGGTGTTAGATTTATTACAATGTAATTCACATAGTGATGTGAGGGCTAGATTATTGACTCTAGTGCAAGTGGGAGACTGTTGGAATTATGCCCTAGAGGCAATAATAAATGTATAGTTATTATTATAATTCCTGTATCAAGATAATAGTTTATTATCCATGCTATAATTGTATTGAATGAAGACTCATTTACATGTGTGGATACATAGACAAAACACCGTCCCTAGCATGCCTCTAGTTGGCTAGCCAGTTGATCGATGATAGTCAGTGTCTTCTGATTATGAACAAGGTGTTGTTGCTTGATAACTGGATCACGTCATTGGGAGAATCACGTGATGGACTAGACCCAAACTGATAGACGTAGCATGTTGATCGTGTCATTTTGTTGCTACTTTTTCTGCGTGTCAAGTATTTATTCCTATGACCATGAGATCATATAACTCACTGACACCGGAGGAATGCTTTGTGTGTATCAAACGTCGCAACATAACTGGGTGACTATAAAGATGCTCTACAGGTATCTCCGAAGGTGTTAGTTGAGTTAGTATGGATCAAGACTGGGATTTGTCACTCCGTATGACGGAGAGGTATCTCGGGGCCCACTCGGTAATACAACATCACACACAAGCCTTGCAAGCAATGTAACTTAGTGTAAGTTGCGGGATCTTGTATTACGGAACGAGTGAAGAGACTTGCCGGTAAACGAGATTGAAATAGGTATGCGGATACCGACGATCGAATCTCGGGCAAGTAACATATCGAAGGACAAAGGGAATGACATACGGGATTATACGAATCCTTGGCACTGAGGTTCAAACGATAAGATCTTCGTAGAATATGTAGGATCCAATATGGGCATCCAGGTCCCGCTATTGGATATTGACCGAGGAGTCTCTCCGGTCATGTCTACATAGTTCTCGAACCCGCAGGGTCTGCACACTTAAGGTTCGACGTTGTTTTATGCGTATTTGAGTTATATGGTTGGTTACCGAATGTTGTTCGGAGTCCTGGATGAGATCACGGACGTCACGAGGGTTTTCGGAATGGTCCGGAAACGAAGATTGATATATAGGATGACCTCATTTGATTACCGGAAGGTTTTCGGAGTTACCGGGAATGACGAATGGGTTCCGGGAGTTCACCGGGGGGGGTAACCCACCCCGGGGAAGCCCATAGGCTTTGGGGAGACACACCAGCCCTTAGTGGTCTGGTGGGACAGCCCCAAAGGGGCCTATGCGCCAAGAGAAGAAAATCAAAGGAAAAGAAAAAAAAAGAGGGAAGAAGTGGGAAGGGAGGGGGACTCCTCCCACCAAACCAAGTCCAACTCGGTTTGGGGGGGGAGTCCTCCCCCCTTTGGCTCGGCCGACCCCTTGGGAGTCCCTTGGACCCCAAGGCAAGGTCCCCCTCCCTCCTCCTATATATATGGGGCTTTTAGGGCAGATTTGAGACGACTTTCTCACGGCTGCCCGACCACATACCTCCATAGTTTTTCCTCTAGATCGTGTTTCTGCGGAGCTCGGGCGGAGCCCTGCTGAGACAAGATCATCACCAACCTCCGGAGCGCCGTCACGCTGCCGGAGAACTCTTCTACCTCTCCGTCTCTCTTGCTGGATCAAGAAGGCCGAGATCATCGTCGAGCTGTACGTGTGCTGAACGCGGAGGTGCCGTCCGTTCGGTACTAGATCGTGGGACTGATCGCGGGATTGTTCGCGGGGCGGATCGAGGGACGTGAGGACGTTCCACTACATCAACCGCGTTCTCTAACGCTTCTGCTGTACGATCTACAAGGGTACGTAGATCACGCATCCCCTCTCGTAGATGGACATCACCATGATAGGTCTTCGTGCGCGTAGGAAAATTTTTGTTTCCCATGCGACGTTCCCCAACAATCGTATCTACTTTCCCAAACTCTTTTGCCCTTGTTTTGGACTCTAATTTGCATGATTTGAATGGAACTAACTGGACTGATGTTGTTTTCAGCAGAATTGCCTTGGTGTTGTTTTTTCTGCAGAAATGAAAGTTTTGAGGACATCCTGAAAATTTATGGAGAATATTTTTGGAAAATATGAAAAATACCTGCGCAAAGATCCACCTGAGAGGGTGAGCTAGTGGGCCACAAGCCGTGTAGCCGCCACCCCCCCCCCCCCCCCGAGGTGGCGGCTAGCAAGCTTGTGGGGCACACGTGGCTCTGCCGTCCCCAATCTCAGCTCTATAAGTTCACTTTCGTCCCAGAAAAAATCCAAGAGAGAAGATTTCGTCGCGTTTACGATACGGAGGCGCCGCCACAACCTGTTCTTCATCTGGAGGGCTGATCTGGAGTCCGTTTTGGGCTCCGGAGAGGGGAAATCTTCGCCATCGTCATCATCAAC
This sequence comes from Hordeum vulgare subsp. vulgare, assembly GCF_904849725.1. Classification (NCBI taxonomy): domain Eukaryota; kingdom Viridiplantae; phylum Streptophyta; class Magnoliopsida; order Poales; family Poaceae; genus Hordeum; species Hordeum vulgare. Next base: position 492,945,178 of record NC_058521.1, on the reverse strand, counting down.
CTTCTTCCCTCTCCAATTCCATGAAGCTCTTCGTCGTTCGTGAGTGATCTATTCGTAGGCTCGCTGGGCAGTGATGAGTAGGATGAGATCTATCATGTAATCGAGTTAGTTTCGATGGGGATTGATCCCTAGTATCCACTATGTTCTGAGATTGATGTTGCTACTACTTTGCCATGCTTAATGCTTGTCACTAGGGCCCGAGTGCCATGATTTCAGATCTAAAATTATTATGTTGTCACCAATATATGTGTGTTTTAGATCCGATCTTGCAAGTTGTAGTTACCTACTATGTGTTATGATCCGGCAACCCCGGAGTGACAATAACCGGAACCACTCCCGGTGATGACCATAGTTTGAGGAGTTCATGTGTTCACCAAGTGCTAATGCGTTGGTCCGGTTCTTTATTAAAAGGAGAACCTTAATATCACGTAGTTTCCTTTTGGACCCCGCTGCCATGGGAGGGATGGACAATAGATGTCATGCAAGTTCTTTTCCCTAAGCACGTATGACGACACACGGAATGCATGCCTACATCACATTGACGAACGGGAGCTAGCCACATATTTCTCCGTGTTATAACTGTTGCATGATGAATATCATCCAAACAAATCACCGACCCATTGCCTACGAGTTTGTCCCAGTGCCGTTGCTACTTGCCTTGCTACTGTTGCTACGTGCTACTGCTGTCACTACTGATGTTCCTTGCCACTATTATTACTCATTACTTTGCTGCTACTACTTTGCTTGCAGATACTAATATTTCAGGTGCGGTTGAATCAGACATATTCAGCTGCTAATACTCGAGAGTATCCTCTCACCTCCTGTTACCAAATCAACAAATTTGGGTCGAATACTCTACCCTCGAAAACTGCTGCGAACCCACACGCTGGTGGGCCGTCAACAACATTCTTCTAGTTTCGTTGCCGGGGAGTGCTAGCAGCATTCTTCTGGTGTCGTTGCAGGGGAAGGTCTGTTGTCAAAGAATCAGCATTCATCTAGCTATTTCTAGAGAGTGCCAATCAGTATTTTTCTGGCGCCGTTGCCGGGGAAGGTCTGTTGTCACAGAATCAGCATTCGTCTAGCTATTGCCAGAGAGTGCCAATCATCATTTTTCTGGTACCGATGCCGGGGAGGTATTGCTATATTCTCTGAGTTACTTGGGATTTATATCTGCTGATCACTATGAAGAATCTGAAGGATCCAAAAACCAAAGTCTTGCCCTCAACTACGAGGGGAGGTAAGGAACTGCCATCTAGCTCTGCACTTGATTCATCTTCAGTTATGAGTAAGTTTGCGACATCACCTCCTGCTAGAAATCTTGATATGTCGCCTGTGCTTGATGATGCTTATGATGCTACTGCTAGAGATACTATGCTTGACACTATTCCTGATGATGCTATGCCTGATACTGCTAGAGATGATATGCCTGCTACTGCTAGAGATACTATGCTTGATACTATGCCTGATGATGCTATGCCTGATACTGCTAGAGATGCTATGCCTGATACTGCTAGAGATGCTATGCCTGATACTGCTTTGCCTGATGATGCTAGAGATTCTATTATGCCAGATGATGCTATGCTTGATACTGCTAGAGACACTACTTTGCCTGATGTTCCACTAGGGGTATTCCTTGATGCTCATATTTCTAGAGTTACTGCCAATGCTCGTGATGCTTTTGAAACTGCCGATACTATTGAGATAGAACCTCTTTTGCTCCTGCTAGATCTAGCTCTCCTAGATATGAATTGCCTGATATACCTAAGGGTTACGTTATGGAGGGAGAGATAGCTGAGGATTTTCTTGCGTGTAAGGATGCTTATGACGCTGATAAAATACTTCTCAAGTGGAAGGAAAAATCTCTGAAAGCTAGGATGAAATACGACCCGAAGTTTGCCACTTCACCTATCTTTATCACCGATAAGGATTATGAATTCTCTGTCGATCCTGAGATAATCTCTCTAGTCGAATCTGATCCTTTCCACGGTTATGAGTCTGAGACGGTCGTAGCCCATCTTACCAAACTACACGATATAGCCACCCTTTTCACTAGTGAGGAAAGGATCCGCCACTACTACATCCTTAAGGTGTTTCCTTTCTCTCTAAAGGATGACGCTAAAGCGTGGTTCACCTCTCTTGCTCTTGGATGTGTGAGTAGTCCCCAGGATATGGTCTATTACTTCTGTGAGAAATATTTCCCTGCCCATAAGAAGCAAGCTTCCTTGTAGGAAATATACAACTTTGCTCAACTCCAAGAAGAGAGTCTTCCACAAGATTGGGGGAGGCTCGTCCAGCTACAGAATGCTTTGCCTGATCACCCTCTTAAGAAGAATGAGATACTTGATATCTTCTATAACGGACTTACCGATGCCTCTAGGGACCACCTAGATAGTTGTGTCGGTTGTGTTTTTAGGGAACGAACTGTAGAACAAGTTGAGACCCTACTGATAACATCTTGATCAACGATAATGCTTGGACTATTCCCGAACCACCTCCTAAGCCAACTCCTAAGAAAAGAGGTATTCTATTCCTCAGTCCCGAAGATATGCAAGAAGCCAAGAAATCTATGCAAGAGAAAGGCATTAGATCTGAAGATGTCAAAAATCTACCACATATCGAATATATCCATGGTCTCGATAACCCGATACAAGTAGTAGAAGTGAATTCTATGCGTAGGTTTGATGAGAGTGATATTCCTTTTGACAAACCTGCTAGCCTATGCTTTGATGAATTTGACAACTTTGTTGCCAAACAACAGAGTTTCAATGATTATGTTAGCAGACATTTGGAACAAAGCACTCATATGCTTAGCCATTTAAGTGCTTGTGTAGACAGAAATGTCAATGATCTGAAGCTTCTAAGTAAACATGCCTCTATGATTACTACTCAGGTAGAACAAGTACTTAAAGCTCAGAATGACTTGCTCAATGAATTGAATGACAACTCTGTCAGAGTCATTACTAGAGGAGGCAAGATGACTGAGGAACCTTTGTATCCTGAAGGTCATCCTAAGAAAATTGATCAAGATTATCAAGGAATCAATGCTGATACACCTAGTCATCCTAAGGAGAAGAAGAAGGATGATAGAAACCTACATGCCAGTTCACCAAATACTGTCACACCTGAAGAACCTAATGATATTTCTGCGTCTGATGCAGAAACACAATCTGGTGATGAACATGAACCTGGTGACAATATGGACAATGATGTTCATAATAATGCTCAACCTAGCAATGATGAGGATGTGGAGATTGAACCTATGGTTAATCCTGATAACCCACAACCTAAGAGATACGATAAGAATGACTTTACTGCTAGGAAGCATGGTAAAGAAAGGGAGCCATGGGTTCAGAGATCTATGCCCTTTCCTCCTAAGCCATCCAAGAAAAAGGATGATGAGGATTTTGAGCGCTTCGTTGAGATGATAAGACCCATCTTTCTGTAGATGCGGTTAACTGATATGCTCAAGATGTCTCAGTATGACAAGTACATGAAAGATATCGTGACTAATAAACGGAAGATACCAGATCTTGAGATCTCCACCATGCTTGCCAATTACACTTTCAAAGGTGGAACTCCTAAGAAACTTGGTGATCCCGGAGTGCCCACTATACCTTGCTCCATTAAAGGAAACTACGTAAGAACTGCCTTATGTGACCTTGGAGCCGGTGTTAGTGTTATGCCGCTCTCTCTTTATCGTAGACTTGAATTGGATAAGTTGACACCCACTGAAATTTCTCTGCAAATGGCCGACAAATCAACTGCTTTCCCTATCAACATTTGTGAGGATGTGCCTGTTGTGGTTGCTAACACCACTATCTTAACAGACTTTGTTATCTTGGATATTCCCGAGGACGATGCCATGGCTGTCATCCTCGGAAGACCCTTTTTAAACACTGCAGGGGCTGTTATAGATTGCAACAAAGGCAATGTCACTTTACATGTCAACGGTAATGAGCACACAGTGCACTTTCCGAAGAAACGATATCAAGTACATTGCATCAATGCTATCGAAAAGACTTCATCGATTCTTAATGGGAGCTTTGAATGCCCTATTCCTCGTGTCAATATGAAGTATGATTTGCTTGTTGGGGATATACATATCTCCATTGAGGTGACTTAGTGGCTATTTGAAAATTCTCCGTTCTCTCTTGCGATTCGAGAAGGTTTTTGTCATGAGGACTTGATCAACCCCATTGACGGATTTCTTTCGATGACCATGAAATGGATGAATCAAAGAGTCACATACCTCTGTTTTGAGCTTTCATTTTTTGTTGCTTAGAATAAAAATGATAGTTTAGTTTAGTTTTTCCTGTTTTCTGTTTTAGCGTCCCGGAGAAAAATACCGTGAAAATAAAAGTTCTCCGATGGTCCTGAAAATTTAGTATGATTTTTTCTGGAATATTTGAAAAATATTGGGCCTGAGAGCTGGCCTGGGGGCCAGAGCAGTGGGCTACAAGCCCTGCCACCGCCACCCCCTAGTGGCGGCTAGCAAGCTTGTGGGGGCCACGGGGACCCCCTCCACTCATTCCAGCTCCCATGCTCTTCTTCCACCTCCAGAAAAAATTGTTTCGCAGCTCAAACCCGTGTTCTTGCTCATTTGGCTGTGATTTTCGATCTCCTTGCTCAAAGCACCATTCTCCCAACCGTTTTGGGGAAATTACTCCTTGTTAAGTGACTCCTCCATTGGTCCAATTAATTTTTGCTCTAGTAATTTATCCTTCGCGTATTCTTGCTACCTTGGTGACCCTGTTCTTGAGCTTGAAATGTTGATTTTAACTGGTCCCAAGTAGTTTTAGCGCGTGATACGGTCTCTAGGCACTAGTAGGAGTAGTTGCTACGAGTTGGGTTAATCCTTACTCACTTTTCTTTCGAAGTCTCTAAAAATTTCAGAATTTTTCAGAGCTAGAAAAGGAAAAAAGATGAGGAGGTTCTTGAGAGGATCTTCAAGCCGTAACCCCAAGGAGTATGAGAAGAACCTCCCCAAGTACGTGGTTCCTCGAGTCACGGAAGTTCGAGCTTGCGAGTGGCCAAGTGATGAATTTTTACGTGCCGCCGGGCTTTATGAAGACTTCTATTACTTGGTGGAGAATGCAGGTCTTACTGCGTTCGTTGAAGATAAGTGCTCACAATACCTCCTCCTCACCAATATTTTCGTTCAAAGCTTCAACTTTTATCCGAGGAAGAATCCTCCCATGGTTGAGTTCATGATATACGATGTCCCCCAGTGCATGACGCTACAGGATTTTTGCAATGTATGCAAATTACCTTATGTTGGGGATATCCATGACCCTCGTCCACAGGACTTAGAGGATTTTATTGGTACTATTGCTGTTGGAGAGGAGAGAGGAGTGTCTCGCGCTAGAATTGCTAGCATACATTTTCCTGTGCTTCGGTACTTCTCACTATTTGTGGGAAAATGTTTGATTGGCCGTGGGGAGGCTGGATCACTTAGTTCTCCAGACCTTGCGGTTTTGCACGAAGGCCTTTATAACGATAAGACTTATAGCCTAGGTGCTATAGTGGCCCAGCGGTTGAACACCAACTGTTCCAAGGGTGTCGTCTATGGAGGTATCTATGCTACCCGTCTTGCCAGACACTTTAAGATACCCATTAGACTGGGAGAGGAAGGAGAGATGCTTCTCCGTGAGAAATATCTGGATTATGACAGCATGGTTCGCCATGATTTTCTGGATAGAGATGCTAGTAGACGGATGATTTATAACCTGGTATTTAGTCAGGGTACTCGAGAGACTATCACTTTGCCTGCTCCTTCCTTGTTCGATCTTCATGCAGGCAGGTACACTATTATGACCTCGGACATCTACGCATATTGGGGCTTGGCCCAACCACAGGTGCCCGTGCCCGAGCCTCCAGTCGAGTACCAGGCGCCAGTTTATCATTGGGAGCCAAAGGAGATCACACAGCAGTGGCATCCACAGTCTGCTCCGGAGTATCCCGGAGCTGGTGATTTCCCACATCGGGAGTAGACCAAGCTAGGCCGAAAGCCTAAGCTTGGGGGAGTACGTGTTCTCACCGACTTTACATTCATGCTTATGCTTTCACTTTGTTAGCCGGTGTTTACACTTTGCCACTGTATTATCCATGCTAGTTTATTTTCGTTTTCTTGTTTTGTGTCCTTTTGAGAAAACCCAAAAAGATTTTTCTTTCTTCTTTTGCTTGTTGGGAGTTTTCCCGTGTAAATAGTTTTATTTTTCTTTGGGTCAAGGTAGAAGATATTGGTTACAATGTTTAGTGGTTCTTGCATGCATACCTGTTTAGCTTTCAAAGAGCCATATTACTTTGTCTTCTCCTTTGAGTTTGCGTGCAGATTCAGCTTAGTCCAATGCTCTTATTATTGTTCACATTGCTCGATCGTGCAAATGAAAGGCAATAATGATGATATATGATGAAGTGACTGAGACTTGAAAAGCTGGTATCAACTCTATCTATTTTGTTTCTGTAAATATGACTAGCTTGTCATGCCTGATTCAGCTTTGTTGTGAGAGAACCATGTTTGCAATGACAACTTAGAGATCATAGTTTCTGATGCCATTCTTATTTAGCTGAGAGCTTATAATGGTTTGTCTTGAATGCCAACATAGATTTTGAGATGACAATGATGTAGTATGATAGGATGGTATTCTCCTTTGAATGATTCAAGTGGCTTGACTTGGCGCATGTTCAAGCATGTAGTTGAAACAAAATCAACATAGCCTCTATGACGTTCGTGTTCATGGTGATTTATATCCTGTTCATGCTTGCATTCAATGTTAGTCAAACTCATTGCATCTTGATGACTGTTGTCGCTCTCTAGTTGGTCGCTTCCCAGTCTTTTGCTAGCCTTCACTTGTACTAAGCGGAATACTGCTTGTGCATCCACTTCCATAAACCCAAAAGATTTTCCATGAGAGTCCATCATACCTACCTATTTGCGGTATTTACCTGCCGTTCCAAGTAAATTTGCATGTGCCACTCTCTAAACCTTCAAGAAATAATCTGTTTTGCATGCCCGAACCGCTCATGTGGTGACAGGGGGCTATTGGTATCTTCCATGCTAGGAGTGTTATCCTCTACATGTGTTTATTCACTATCATTCACAAGAAAGGGGGCGCTAATTGGAATGCCCAGTTCCACGCTTAAATCAAAAACATAAATGTAAAACAAGACTCCCCCCGGATTGATGTTAGTATGGACGGTACCCGAGGATTCGGCTAGCCATGGAGTGTGATTGATTGGTGGTGGGGGAGTTAAAACTTTACTTTTCTGTTTGGGAACCGCCTATAGCATGAGTAGCATGGAAGACATTGAGAACTCTTGGTCATTGCATTGACAATGAAAGCATTCCACCCAAAATTATTATCCCTGTTTTCAAAGCTTGAGCTCTGGCACCTCTGCAAATCAATGCTTCCCTCTGCGAAGGGCCTGTCTATTTATTTTCCTGTTGAGTCATCCTCCTCTTTTATAAGCGCCAATTAGAGAGCGCCTCTATCATTTTTATGCTTTGCTTTTGATTGATATTGAGTATGACTATGACTGGATCTTCGTTGCTATGAATTACAATGTTTAGTCAGCCCTTGATCTTTGAAAGTGCTCTGCATTTATGTTTTGCGGTCTCAGAAAGAGCTAGCGAGATACCACCTATTCATATTGCTTCATGCTTGTTTTGATTGAAGTGTTGGTATTCGAAACTCATTACTATTTGCTCGTTAGCTGATTATGCCATTGGTATTAGTTTATCGTGAGACCTTTGTGTCACTTGCTTATATGGTTAACTTGTGATATTGCTGAAATTCTGGTTATGAGTTAGACATAGTTGCAATAACAAGATCAAACAGAGTTTGTCAAAGTTTTTCTTTCTCTCTCAGTTTGTCAACTGAGTTGCTTGAGGACAAGCAAGGTTTTAAGCTTGGGGGAGTTGATACGTCTCCATCGTATCTACTTTTCCAAACTCTTTTGCCCTTGTTTTGGACACTAATTTGCATGATTCGAATGGAACTAACCTGGACTGATGCTGTTTTCAGCTTGCCTTGGTGTTATTTTTGTGCAGAAATGAAAGTTCTCAGAACGTCCTGAAAATTTACGGAGAATATTTTTGGAAAATATGAAAAATACCTACGCAAAGATCCACCTGAGGGGGTGGGCCAGTGGGCCACAAGACCTGTAGTCGCCACCCCCTTGGTGGAGGCTAGCAAGCTTGTGGGGACCACGTGGCTCTGCCGCCCCCAATCTCAGCTCTATAAGTTCACTTTCGTCCCAGAAAAAATCAGGAGAGAAGATTTCGTCGCGTTTACAATACGGAGGCACCGCCACAACCTGTTCTTCATCTAGAGGGCAGATCTGGAGTCCGTTTTGGGCTCTGGAGAGGGGAAATCGTGGCCATCGTCATCATCAACCTTCTTCCCTCTCCAATTCCATGAAGCTCTTCGTCATTCGTGAGTAATCTTCGCTGGGCGGCGATGAGTAAGATGAGATCTATCATGTAATCGAGTTAGTTTTGATGGGGATTGATCCCTAGTATCCACTATGTTCTGAGATTGATGTTGCTACTACTTTGCCATGCTTAATGCTTGTCACTAGGGCCCGAGTGCCATGATTTCAGATCTGAAATTATTATGTTGTCACCAATATATGTGTGTTTTAGATCTGATCTTGCAAGTTGTAGTTACCTACTATGTGTTATGATCCGGCAACCCCGGAGTGACAATAACCGGAACCACTCCCGGTGATGACCATAGTTTGAGGAGTTCATGTGTTCACCAAGTGCTAATGCATTGGTCCGGTTCTTTATTAAAAGGAGAACCTTAATATCCCGTAGTTTCCTTTTGGACCCCGTTGCCACGGGAGGGATGGACAATAGATGTCATGCAAGTTCTTTTCCCTAAGAATATATGACGACACACGGAATGCATGCCTACATCACATTGACGAACGGGAGCTAGCCACATATATCTCCGTGTTATAACTGTTGCATGATGAATATCATCCAAACAAATCACCGACCCATTGCCTACGAGTTTGTCCCACTGCTGTTGTTACTTGTCTAGCTACTGTTGCTACTTGCTACTGCTGTCACTACTGTTGTTCCTTGCCACTGCTATTACTCGTTACTTTGCTGCTACTACTTTGCTTGCAGATACTAATCTTTCACGTGTGGTTGAATCAGACAAATTCAGCTACTAATACTCGAGAGTATCCTCTCACCTCCTGTTGGCGAATCAAAAAATTTGGGTCGAATATTCTACCCTCGAAAACTGCTACGAACCCACGCGTTGGTGGGCCGTCAACAACATTCTTCTAGTTTCGTTGTCGAGGAGTGCTAGCAGCTTTCTTCTGGTGCCGTTATAGGGGAAGGTCTGTTGTCACAGAATCAGCATTCGTCTAGCTATTGCCAGAGAGTACCAATCAGCATTTTTCTGGCGCCGTTGCCGGGGAAGGTCTGTTGTCACAGAATCAGCATTCGTCTAGCTATTGCGAGAGAGTTCCAATGAGACGTCGTCAGGAGGAAGGAGATGGAGCGCGCGTGGGCTGATGCTGGGGATAACAGAGAGGCAGAGATGGGCCTCGGGAGGGGGAAGGAGGCCCATGATGGTGACAGGTAAGGGAGAAAACCCCCTAGGGTTTTCTATTTAGAACAACACCAGCAAATAAATAAGCTCCCAGGGAAAAACTATGGCACCAAAATTAAAATAAAAAAATGCCCCTGGTCATAAGGAATTATGACCTATTTGAATAAAATGAAAAAGGAATTTTTGGAGCATCTAAATATTTACTAAACAGAAATAATCACACTGTTTTGTGAATATTTGCACCACTCAAACAAACTTTCAAAACACTATAAACCTAGCATCACATCCATCACAAAACACTTAGAAATATGACATTTTTGAATCAAGGATGGAGCAAGAGAAACTAGTGATTAAGATAAATAGAGAAGGGGGGAGTTTTTAAACCCATTTGGAAACCTAGCATAAGTTGCACCCTACTCTCAAATGCACCACTCCACAACACTCCACATATCATCACACATCATCACCCATGGAACCACAACAACAACAAACAATATAATGAAGGCATGGATGAATGGATGCATGAATGCAAAGGGAAACAAGATATGCACATGAAATACCACATGGAATATAACTCTCATTCCAATGACATGATGGACCCACATACATGAAGGTTCCAAATAAGGCAAGTTACACTCTTGGGGCATTACAAATAGATTCTTCGCTTTTTCCCTTCAAAAATTTCAAATCTTTGTGTGAAGAGTTTGCGCGTACTAGGACCTTCCCAAAGCTCGGTGCACCTTGTCTTTGTTTTGAACTTGTTCAAATGACCTGAACAGCCACAGAGCACCTTCAAACAGTTGCGAACCTGATCAACAAAGCAAGTGGCTACGTAGCACCCGATTTCGTCTCAAGCCGCGCTTGGCGATTTCCATGGTTGCACCGAACGGGGCAAGGAGCCTTGACGGTAGTCGCCGGCAAGCTCCCAGATATGCTAGAGCGAATCACACAGAGAGAAGAATCGAAAAAGGGAAAAACAGTCTTTTTCATTCATATGAATATACACATTTAGCTCCACCTACATAGCGTGGTTATCCTAACCTAAGGACTTTGTCTTTTGACGAGGATTAACCTACGCGGAGGAATTGGAGCTCATGAAGACAGGACGTGACAAGGCCCGCGATACATCCACCCTGGCTCTCCGAGTGATGTACCGACGGAAGCGGGTTCGGCCTTGTCAAGCCGCAAGAAGGGGGCGACGGATCCGGTTGAGATACCCCCCCCCTCCGAGGCGAGGGAGGGGTGTGGCCTGGCCGCATCAGTGCAGGAAGCACTCAGTCCCAGCTGGGGGATCGCCATCCGATTCAATTCCCCCGAGCTTGGGACTAGGCCCGGCACCACCGTCGTCGACGTCCCCCTCATCACCGTTGCTCGAGGCGGAGCTCCCAATGCCGCTCGAGCGACCTTCGCAGCAGCCGAGAAGCACACATGGGGCCCCCTAAAGCAATATGGAGGGCTGCCACAGAAGCAAGCCCCGGGAAGGCGGAGGCGTTGGAGTAGCGCTCCGCCTCCCCTGCCTCGACCTCCGAGGCGACCTCAGACCCTCGCCCTTCCTCCACAATGGGCGTTCGGGCCGCCTTCCACCGCGGCGCCCCCAGAAGTTGTGGCATGATCCGAATGGGATCCCCTCGCTACCATCACGGCAGACGGTGGCCAAGCCCGTCCAAAACCATGGTTAAGGACAAGCGCCACCACAGGACAGAAGAAGATTCGGAAGACCAAGATTGAGGAGTTGGTGGATTCAGAGGGAGTTGGGTGAGCAAAACCCCTTGCAAAACCTCCCAATTTATAGGACAGGGCGCGGGGGCTAGCCTCTCTTACTCCAGAAGCCACCACCCTCTATGACCAATCGCTCGAGTTCACGGGCGAACGGAGAACCGCCCTGATGCGCCAATGCATGCACGGGCGGCCCCAGCCACTACTGTGCCTTTTAAGGCCTCGACTGCCACCTGTCCATCAATGACTGCGCATGCCACGCACGTGGCAGAGGAGTTTCAGGAGGTAGAGAGGCCACTCCGTGCATGACCTCCCACTTTGTGCATCCGATGCGCGGCGTGGGGAAAGTCAACCGCCAGCAGATCTAGCCGCAGAGGCCCATACACCTCTTTGGGCCTGGCCCAACAACGCTCCGCACGCATGTGTGGCCCAGGCCCGAGGGCTCCTGTCGGTGCACTAAAGACTGGGGTCTCTAGTGCCCCAGACTTGTGCACGGGCGCGAAGAGCCCCTGACAGTAGGGCGCGGCAGGATACCGACAAGACACAACCCCAAGGCATCCAAGGCCCCGACAAGCCTGTCTTGCCGGGAAGACACCCAAGGCCACATCCGTCTAATGGACGTGATGACTGCACCTAGCGCAAGGCCCCGACGAGCCTCCCTCGTCGGGAAGACAAACAAAGCCCCCGGCAAGCTTCCTTGCTAAGACAAAGCACCAAGGCCCGGCAAGCATCCTTGCAGGGATGACGTGGCACCACACTAGAGGGCAACCGCCCTAGCCACAGTGCCACCACCCCCAGATTTCCAGCGCATTCTACACGCGCCAACGGGGCGTCCAGGTGTTGAAACACCTGGTTCACCAGCACTTAGCTGACATGGACAAGACGTGCATTTAATGCATGTGACAGCGGTAGATGGATAAGCGCCGATGTAGGTTCACTGTAACATCTCGTGAACCTACCATTGAACACTGTAGGTGACCCCTTTGCCTATAAAAGGAGGCCCTTAGCTCATTCACAAGGGGTTAGACTTTTTGGAGATTGGCCAGAAGACAGTTACTATCATTGTAAACGAACAACAAAAGAACGCTTAATACGATCAGACGAGCAGGACGTAGGGTTTTACGCGTAAGCGGCCCGAACCTGGGTAAAAAGGATTGTCGGGTGTTGATCGTTAGGTTTGGTCTTGACATAATTCTTCCCACCCTGCGATCACAAGGGTATCATGTTGATCCACATAGGTGTCGACCTAGCATCGCCGACACACCCATAATCATAGCATGGCAATACAAAGAAATAGAAATATCAAATGCATGTATCATGAGAAGTAATGACTTCACATGGAGAAGGGTATAAGTGATAAAAGTTGTTGATAGTAAACAAACACATTATTAGTCATTGATGCAGTCTAAGCAAGATTATGATAAAGGAGAGAAGACTCACATATAACTACACTAACTTGGACATCTTTTATGATTGTGAGCCCTGCCAAATATTATATAATGATCAAGTGTTGATGTTGGACATGGAAGCCAATGTAATGATTATTGTAGTTTACATTCACAAAGAAGTTATATGGTCATGAATCCTTTAACATGTGGTGCTTGATTTACATCCTTTCTAGCCCAAAAATTCCGCACTAAGTAGAGATACTACTTGTGCATCCATAACCTGAAAGCTAGTTTCTTGCCATGAGAGTCCACCATACATACCCATGGACTAAGTAAGATCCTTCAAGTAAGTTGTCATTGGTGCATCAAGCAACAAAAGTTTCTACTAAAATGTATGATTTTTATTGTAAGGGAAAATAAGCTTTGTACGATCTTGTGATGGCAAAAAATTAAAGCGATAGACTGCATAATAAAGTTTGCTATCACAAGGGGCAACATAAAGTGACATTCCTTTGCATTAAGAGTTTGTACATCCAAAAATTTAAAAGTGCATGACAAGTTGTGCTTCCCTCTGCGAAGGTCCTATATTTTATCTTCACGAGTTCAATCATGTGTGTGAGTCAATAAAGTTTATTCCTCTTCCTACCTACTAACTCTATAGTGGCAAGTATCATGTGTTGAGGAAAGATCCAGACTTATATATCCTAGTAGATGTAGATGATCATGATTTATTATTGTTGCCACTAACCTTGAGGTAAATAAGTTGGGTGGCAAATCATCGAAGCCCCTATCTTCCTATGTGTCCTATGGAAACAAGAGCTCCCAAAATATGTCTTGAAGGTGAGCAATCATAGAAGATTAAATGATAGTTTAGTATGTGAACTTGCCAACAAGAAAGCTCTTACATAGACTCTCCTTGAAATATGATGAATTATGATTGTCCCAACAACCGAGTGCATAGTCTTTTGATTGTCAATAAAGTTAATGCTTCATACTCCAATAATTTATGAGGAGATATATGATAAAATACTTGTTTCCATGCTAATATTCATGATGCTCTCATGTCTGTATTTTATTTTTATCGAACTCTCCCTCTCAAATCATGTGGCCATTATTTTCGAGCTCGGCTTTCGCTTTAGGCCAAGCGAGGTCTAAGCTTGAGGGAGTTGATACATCCATTCTACATCATGAATTATTATTGATATTTGTGTTATTCTTGTCCATTATTCCTTGTTATCATACAATTCTTATGCCCTTTCTCTCTGAATATGCAAGGTACATCACAAAGAAGGAAGTATCTGGAAACTAGAATTCTGGACAAGGAAACCGAGAAAAAGGCGGAAAAAATCAACAAACTCTAAATGACAAGAAACTTCACGAATAATTTTTATTGAATATTTAATAATTATTGGGCCAAAAATATATGAGAGGGGGGCACCTACTGGCCACAAGACAACTGGGTGCGGTCGTCCCCCTGGCCTCACTCTAATGGCTTGTGGGGCCCTTCATGGCCCTCTGATGTCCTTGTTCTCCTATATGGTGTGTTTTGACCTAGAAAAAATCATAATCAACCTTCCGGGATCAAGTGCCGCCGTCTTGAGGCGAAAACCTGGGCGGAGGCTCTTTTGCTCTCCGGCAAAGAGATTCTGTCGGTGAAACTTCCCTTCGAGAGGGGGAAATCAAAGGCATCCTCATCACCAACGCTTCCTCCTTCGTGGGAGGACCAATCTTCATCAACATATTCACCAACACCATCTCATCTCCAACCCTAGTCATATCTTGTATTCAATCTTTGCCTCAAAACCTTAGATTGGTACTTGTTGGTTACTAATTGTGTTGATTACATCTTGAAGTTGATACTTGTTGGATAACTTGGTGGAAGAAATTATGTTCAGATCCTTAATTATTATTATTACATCTCTGATCTTGAACATGTTGTTGAGGTGTGGTAGGAACTATTGTTCTTAAGGACATGTGAGAAGTCTTGTATCATATAAAGTTGGTATTCGTCCGATATTTTGATGATATGTATGTTGTTACTTCTCTTGATGGTGTCTGTGAACGTCGACTACATGACACTTCACCATGTTATGGGCCTAAGGGAAGTCATTGTGTATTAACAAGTAGATGATGGGTTGCGAGAGTGACACAAGCTTAAACCCCAGTTTATGTGTTGCTTCATGAGGGGCTGATTTGGATCACATGTTTAATGCTCTGGTTAGATTTATCTTAATTCTTCTTTCGTAGTTGTGGATGCTTGCGAGAGTCGTAATCATAAGTTGGTTGATTGTTCAAGTAAGAACATCACCTTATAACCAGTCCACCCACATATCAAATTATCAAAGTAGCGAAAGTGAATCAACTCAATATGATGAACATGACTAGACAAAAATTCCCATGTGTCCTCGAGAGCGCTTCCATAATATAATAGTACTTCCAGGCCTGTCCTTTGCTATAAAAGGATTTAACTACCTTGTTGCACCTTCGCTACTGCTGTTACTTATCATTTGTTACAAATTATCTTGCTACAAAACTATCTCTCATTGTTACTTACATCACTTGCGGAGAATACCTTGGTGAAAACCGCTTGTCATTTCCTTCTGCTCCTCGTTGGGTTCGACACTCTTACGTATCGAAAGGACTATAATTGATCCCCTATACTTGTGGGTCATCACCCGTTCCTCGCACCTTTTTACAAAAAAAAACCTTTAGTTTTTTGAAATCAACCCGCAGTCCATGTTTTAGTCACAATAAAACTATTTTTTTTGCATTTTCTCAGAAAACCCCCTCATGTTTAGGGAAATCAACTTGTCGTCCATATTTAAGTTTATGTGTTTTCATGTGATTTAACACAAACCCCCCTAATTTTCCGGTTAATCAATTCATAGTTTATCTAAAACTACTCAACATATCTTTTAAAACGTAACTCCGATGTTAACATGTTATATATGAATTTGATTAGAAAAATGTGTAGAATCTAAATATGATGTTATTTTTAGTTGTTACATATTTGTAAAATATTATTTTGGGTGCAAACTTAATATAATGTGTATAGTCTATTTTTTCGTATCGTTGGCGTTCCGAATTGCAAATAAACACTTGTTAAAATCACATTGAGAGTGAAAAACATCGATAACCACGCATGCAAACCTTTGAAAAGACTCTCCGGGAAAAACAACATATTTTTCATCTTATTTCGAATGAGTGCATGCACACGAGAGAGAGAGGGGGAGACATAGAGAGAGAGGGAGAGAGGTCTTAGGACTAACCACATTCAAACACATTTTCATTGTGTGAGAACTGAGGCCACCATTGGCAACAAAAATGTGATGCCATGTTGAAATAAAAGACATGGACCTATTAGGGTCTTGAGTCATGGTTGGTTATTGGTCTAAGAGTGTGTGTTATTTTATCCCCCGTTGCAATGCGCGATCTCTTCTCCTAGTAAAGATTCAATAGGATAAACACCAATCATTTTAATATCTTCATCATGATTATAGTAAAAACCAGGTGGAAGAGCCTTTTCTATGAATTCCCGCTTATCTGTCAACCCAATGGTCCTCTCCTTACCTTCATTAATATACACTTGAAAATATTTAATGGACTCATTAATATCATGCTTTGGTGGCAAAATTTTACTTTTAAGAGTATCCACATCATGAGGAATCATATTCATGTTTCTAACCCATCATCAACTTTATAGTTTTTCCTTCTACCATAATGTTGAAAATCTTTTAACAACTAATAAATTATATAATGGTGTTATCAAGCTCAGAGGGTATCCTATTATTGTTACATGAATTACCATAGGAATTACCATAATTAGCAGAGGAATTACCGGTATATGGTCTATGGTTGAAATTTCCTCTATAAGCATTGTTGTTCAAATTATTTCTAGAGTCAAAATTCACATCAATAGCATCATTATTTTTCTCAAGCAAAGTAGATAATGGCACATCATTGGGATCAACATGAGCATTCTTGTTAGCAAACATATCCATAAGAGCATCCATTTTATCACTCAAGGTAGTGATTTCTTCGAGAGAGTTTACCTTCTTACCAGTTGGAGCTCGCTCGGTATGCCATTGAGAGTAATTTTCCATGACATTATCCACAAGTTTTGTAGCTTCTCCCAATGTAATTTCCATGAATGTACCACCTGCGGCAGAGTCTAGAAGATTTCTGGACACAAAGTTTTGTCCCGCACACAAATTTTGTATTATCATCCATAAACTTAAGCCATGAGTGGGATAATTTTGTATTGGAACTTGGGATAAGTGTAAGGAATGCTTTTATTGCTAAATGTTATCATCCATAAACTTAAGCCATGAAATTGTCCCACTCATGGCTTAAGTTTATGGATGATAATATTTTCATCCAAGTTGAGATATAAAGTTTAGATAAAGATGAAAATCATGTTTTAGCTTTATATCTTAGTGAGAAGGGAAACAATTTCAACTTAACCACATCCTTATCCACATTTTTTCTTTTACATATCACATAATTCAACGAAGGTTCTAAGATGTGAAGGTACATCCTCATTAGGACTTCTAGCAAATTGTTCTTTCATAAATTGTGATGCAACATTTATATCATAAAACTCTACACTAGTGGTGGGTGATATTGGAGTACTAATAAAATCATTATTATTAGTAATTGAGAAGTCACACAGTTTGGTATTTTCTTGAGACATAGTGACAAAGCAAGTAACTAACAGGCAAAATTAGCAAAGATAAATATTTTGTATTTTCTACATCTTTTGACAAGCAAATATAAAGGCAAATAAAAAGTAGAATAAGTGAATGGAAAACTGTATGAAGGAACCCAATGAGGATTTGATGATGTCTCCCCGGCAACGACACTTGAAATTCTTCCTGCTACTTGTAAATGGCGTTGGTTTTTCCCCCGAAGAGGAGGGGTGATGCACTATAGTAGAGATAAGTATACCCCTCAGTGAGAACCGAGGTTATCGAACCAATAGGAGAATCACACAAACTCTGATTGTCGACACCTACACACACAAAACCAAACACTTGCACCCAACACGGGCAAGAGGGTTGTCAAGCCCCTTGAACTCGTTACTTGCAAGGATTAATTCTGATAGATAGATAATATAAATAAAAAGTTAATACATAAAACTAAAATTGTATCAAGGTAATTTTGGTTTTGGGCAATAGGATTAAGTAGACCCGGGGACAATAGTATTCACTAGAGGCTTCTCTCCCAAACATAGCACACACTGGGTAAACAAATTATTGTTGGGCAATTAACAAAATAACACATAGTTATGACATGTTATTCATGATAATGATTGTGTGTATATAGGCATCACGCTCATAAACAAGTAGACTAAAATGATCATGTAGCTACTAAAATTACTCCACTTCAAGAGCGCTTATATGCTTGCCTATCTAGGTATTTGCTACCTCTTGAGCTTGTGTTGGTTTTTCCCTTGAAGAGGAAAGGGTGATGCAGCACAGTAGCAGTAAGTATTTCCCTCAGTTTGAGAACCAAGGTATCAATCCAGTAGGAGTATCAAGACAAGTTCCTAAAGTACCTGCGCAAAATAAGTAAACTTGCACCCAACTCTACAAAGGGGTTGTCAATCCCTTCACGGTTTATTGCAAGGTAAGATCTGAAGGCGGAAAGTGCAACAAAGTAAAAGTGTGGAGCTAAAAATATAATGTGAAGTAGACCTGGGGGCCATAGTGTTCACTAGAGGCTTCTCTCATGATAGCAAATATTACGGTGGGTGAATGAATTACTGTCGAGAAATTGATAGAACTATGCAAAGTCATGACGATATCTAAGGCAATGATCATACATATAGGCATCACGTCCGAGACAAGTAGACCGATACTTTCTGCATCTACTACTGTTATTCCACACATCGACCGCTATCTAGCATGCATCTAGTGTATTGAGTTCATGACAAACGAGTAACGCCTTAAGCAAGATGACATGATGTAGAGGGATAAATTCATGCAATAGATATAAACCCCATCTTTTTACCCTTGATGGAAACAACACGATGCGTGCCTCGCTACCCCTTCTGTCACTGGTTGAGGTCACCGCACGGTATGAACCCAAAACCAAGCACTTCTCCCATTGCAAGAATCATAGATCAAGTTGTCCAAACAAAACCTACAACTCGAAGAGAATTACAAGGATATGAAATCATGCATATAAGAGATCAGAAGAAACTCAAATAAGATTCATAGATAATCTGATCATAAATCCACAATTCATAGGATCTCGACAAAGACACCGCAAAAGAAGATTACATCGGATAGATCTCCATGAAGATCATGGATAACTTTGTATTGGAGATCTAGGAGAGAGAAGAAGACATCTAGCTACTAGCTATGGACCCGAAGGTGTGTGGTGAACTACTCACACATCATCAGAGAGGCAATGGTGTTGATGAAGAAGCCCTCCGTGTCCGAATCCCCCCTCCAGCAGGGCACCAGAACATGCCCCAGATAGGATCTTGCGGAGACAGAAGCTTGCGGCGGCGAAAAAGTATTTTCGTGGCTCTCTCCCGTGGTTTTGGATTTTTCGGAGATTTATAGGCGGAAGAAGTAGGGCACATGAGCCACGGGGGACCCACAAGCCTGCTACCCCCCACCCCCAGGCCGCGGCTAGGGGCTTGTGGCCTCCCCTGGGACCCTTTGCCTTGGTTCTCAAGCTCCGTGCGTATCTTTTGTTCCGGAAAAAATCATTCCATAGATTTATTTTCCATTTGGACTCTGTTTAAAAATCTTCTCTGAAACGGGTCAAAAACACAGAAAAAACAGGAACTGACACTTGGCACTGAGTTAATAGGTTAGTCCCAAAAAAGATATAAAATGCATACAAAACATCCAAAGTTGACAAGATAATAGCATGGAACCATCAAAAATTATAGATACGTTGGAGACGTATCAAGCATCCCCAAGCTTAACTCCTGCTCATCCTCGAGTAGGGAAGTGATAAAAACAGAATTTTTGATGTGGAATGCTACCTACATATTTGTCCTTTGTAACTTCTTTCATGTGACATGAATGTTCAGATCCGTAAGATTCAAAACAATAGTTTGCTATTGACATGAAAACAATAATACTTCAAGCAAACTAGAAAGGTAATCATGAACTTTCGAAATAACAAAGCCAAAGAAAGTTATCCCTACAAAATCATATAGTCTGGCTATGCTCCATCATCCCCACACAACGAATTTAAATCATGCACAACCCCGGTATTGGCCAAGTAATTGTTTTCGCACTCTTACTTTCTCAAACCTTTTTTAACTCTCACGCAATACATGAGCATGAGCCATGGATATAGCACTCTAGGTGAAAAAGAGTGTGGTGTAGGTTGTGAGGCAAAAAGGAGGAGATGGTCACATCGACTCGGAGTATCAATGGGCTATGGAGATGCCCATCAATAGATATCAATGTGAAGGAGTAGGGATTACCATGCAACAGATGCACCTAGAGATATAAGTGTGTGAAAGCTCAAAAGGGAGAACTAGTGGGTCTGCATCCAACTTGCTTGCTCATGAAGACCTAGGGCAATTTTGAGGAAGCCCGTCATTGGAATATACAAGCCAAGTTATATAATGAAGATTCCCGCTAGTATATGGAAGTGTCAAAACAAGATACTCTCAATCATGAAGAACATGGTGCTATTATGAAGCACAAGTGTGGAAAAGATAGTAGCATTGTCCCTTCTCTCTTTTTCTCTCTTTTTTTTCTTTTTTGTTTGGGCTCTTTGGCCTCTTTCCATATATCTCTCTCTCTCTCTTTTTTCTGTGGGCAACTTTGGCCTCTTTTTTTTCCTCACATGGGACAATGCTCTAATAATGATGATCATCACACTTTCATTTACTCAAAGCTCAATGCTTAGAACAATGATGACTCTATAGGAAATGCCTCCGTCAGTGTAGCGGGATGTGCAACGATCTAGCTTCGCATATGACGTTGAAACATCTCGCTATCTATCTTATGATCATGCAATGGCAATATGTAAGTGACGGCACAAGTCATGAGACGAAACGGTGGGAGTTGCATGGCAATATATCTCGGAATGGCTATGAAAATGCCATAGTAGGTAGGTATGGTGGCTGTTTTGAGGAAGATCTATGGTGGTTTTGTGTACCGGCGAAAGTTGCACGGCACTAGAGAGGCTAGCAATGGTGGAAAGTGAAAGTGCATCTATACCATGGACTCACATTAGTCATGAAGAACTCACATACTTATTGCGAAAGTTTTTATTAGTAATCGAAACAAAGTGCTAAACGCATACTCCTAGGGGAAGGGTTGGTAGGTGTTAACCATCGCGCGATCCCGGCCGCAACACAAAGGATGACAATCAATAAATCAATTATGCTCTGACTTCCTAACATAGCGGTTCACCATACGTGCATGTTACGGGAATCACTAACTTCAACACAAGTATTTCTAGATTCACAACACCCTACTAACATGTCTCTTAATATTACCAAATCCAGGTCTCAAAACTAATTGAGAGGAATCAGACTTCTCTTTCTAATCAATGCACAAGAATATGGAAGTTTTATTGTATCCTCTTTGGACGCCTATCATCTTTAGGACTACTTTCATAGCACAAGCCAACTACCAAGTTACTCAGAGAGAGCACTCTCAAAAAGATATAAGTGAAGATCGAGAGTTCTTATTTCTCCAAAATATGACACCATCGTGCTCTAAAAGATCTAAGTGAAGCACATAGAGCAAAGTTATCTAGCTCAAAAGATATAAGTGAAGCACAATGAGCTAAATTTCCTAACTCAAAAGATATAAGCGAAGCTCAATGAGTATTCTAGCAAATTCACAATGAGTGCATGTCTCTCTCAAAAGGTGTGTAGCAAGGATGATTGTGACACAACAAAAAGAAAAGACTCCTATAATACACGACGCTCCAAGCAAAACACATATCATGTGGTGAATAAAAATATAGCTCCAAGTAATGTTACCGATGGATTGAAGACGAAAGAGGGGATGCCTTCCCGGGGCATCCCCAAGCTTAGGCTTCTTGGTGTCCTTGAATTTGGCTTGGGATGCCTTGGGCATCCCCAAGCTTGAGCTCTTTCCACTCTTTATCCCTTTGTCCATGAGAACATCACCCAAAACTTGAAAACTTCACAACACAAAACTTAAACATAAACTCGTGATATCATTAGCACAAGAAAACAAACTACCACCTCTTTAGGTACTGTAGCAAACTTGATTTCTATTTATATTGGTGTTATATTACTGTATTCTCCCTTTTCCATGGCTAGTACCCCCCGATACTATCCATAGTTTCATCAAAATAAGCATTCAACACAACAAAAATAGAATCTGTAAAAAAGAGACCATCCTGTAGCAATCTGTATACTTTGTATACTTCTGGTATCTTAAAAATTATGAACAATTATGAAAATTAGGGCAATTGGCATATAAACTAGCAGCAAAAAGAATCAACTCAAAAGCTCTTTGTGGATAGGAATTAAAAATAATTTCGTGAGCGCAAAGTTTGTGTTTTTTTCAGCAAGATCAAACAACCATCACCAAAACTAGTCATAAAGGTTTTACTTGGCACAAACACAAAAAGAAACACAAAAACACAATCATAACAGAATTATGATGGTGTGGACACAACAAAACAGAAAGCAAAAAAGCAAAGATAAATTCATTGGGTTGCCTCCCAACAAGCGCTATTGTTTAACGCCCTTAGCTAGGCATTGATAATTCAATGATGCTCACATAAAAGATAGCAATCGGACACGAAGAGAGCATCATGAAACATGTGCCAAACATATCTAAGTCTAACATACTTCCTATGTATAGGCATTTTATAGGAAAACAGATTGTCAAGACAACCAATAGTTACCAAATGCAAGGAAGAAGAAAGAGACAATAGCAATCTCAACATAACGAGAGCTGATTTAGTGATATGAAAGTTTCTACCACAATATTTTCCTCTCTCATAACAATTACATGTGGGATCATATTCAAATTCAACAATATAGCTATCACATAGGATATTCTTTTCATGATCCACAAGCATGCAAAGTTGAGGCTCTTCAAAAATAGTGGGATTATCATCAACAGAAGTCATGACTTCTCCAATCCCACTTTCAATATTATTGCAAATATCATAATCATCATGAGGCTTAAACAAATTTTCAAGATCATCAGAAAAATCAGTACCCCAATCATGATCATTGCAACAAGTAGTGGACATAGCAAAACTAGCATCCCCAAGCTTAGGGTTTTGCATATTTTTATCATGATTATCATTAATAGAATTTATAATGAAACCATTGCAATCATGCTTTTCATCCAAGGAGCCCTCGTGAATCACTTCATAAATTTCTTCATCACAATTTTCATATTCACGCATCTCAAGCAAAACTTCATAAAGATAGTCAAGTGCACTCAACTCACTAGCAATTGGATCAACATAATTGGATCTTTCAAAGAGATTAGCAAGTGGATGAGGATCCATATCAATAGATTTTCAGCAAGCGAAGATGCAAGCATATTGAAGGCACATAGCACACAAGCAAAGGAAAGGCAAACCAAAAAGGCAAAAAAAATGTAAATTTTTGTTTTTCAGAAGTGGGGGAGAGGAAAACAAGAGGCAAAAAAAGTAAATGCAAGCGATGAGTTTGCGACGGTTACTTGGATAAGCTTCACTTGATGCTCCCCGGCAACGGCGCCAGAAATTGGCACGTTGACGGGAGACTATTCTTGACTTGATCCTCCCCTGCAACGGCGCCAAAAAATGGCACGTTGATGGGAGACTATTCTTTACTTGATCCTCCCCGACAACGGCGCCAGAAATTCTTCTTGCTACCTCTTGAGCTTGCGTTGGTTTTTCCCTTGAAGAGGAAAGGGTGATGCAGCACAGTAGAAGTAAGTATTTCCCTTAGTTTGAGAACCAAGGTATCAATCCAGTAGGAGTAGCAAGCCAAGTTCCTAAAGTACATGCGCAAAAATAGCAAACTTGCACCCAACGCTAGAAAGGGGTTGTCAATCCCTTCACGATTGATTGCAAGGTGAGATATGAAGGCGGAAAGTGCAACAAAGTAAAAGTGTGGAGCTGAAAATATAATGTGAAGTAGACCCGCGGGGCATAGTGTTCACTAGAGGCTTCTCTCATGATAGCAAATATTATGGTGGGTGAACGAATTACCGTCCAGAAATTGATAGAACCGCGCAAAGTCATGACGATATCTAAGGCAATGATCATACATATAGGCATCACGTCCGAGACAAGTAGACCGATACTTTGTGCATCTACTACTATTACTCCACACATCGACCGCTATCCAGCATGCATCTAGTGTATTGAGTTCATGACAAACAGAGTAACGCCTTAAGCAAGATGACATGATGTAGAGGGATAAATTCATGCAATAGATATAACCCCCATATTTTTACCCTTGATGGCAACAACATGATGCGTGCCTCGCTACCCCTTCTGTCACTGGGTGAGGTCACCGCATGGTATGAACCCAAAACCAAGCACTTCTCCCATTGCAAGAATCATAGATCAAGTTGGACAAACAAAACCTACAACTCGAAGAGAATTACAAGGATATGAAATCATGCATATAAGAGATCAGAAGAAACTCAAATAAGATTCATCGATAATCTGATCATAAATCCACAATTCATCGGATCTCGACAAACACACCGCAAAAGAAGATTACATCGCATAGATCTCGATGAAGATCATGGAGAACTTTGTATTGGAGATCCAAGAGAGAGAAGAAGCCATCTAGCTACTAGCTATGGACCCGAAGGTTTATGGTGAACTACTCACGCATCATCGGAGAGGCAATGGTGTTGATGAAGAAGCCCTTCGTGTCCGAATCCCCCCTCCGACAGGGCACCAGAACGTGCCCCAGATGGGATCTTGCGGAGACAGAAGCTTGCGGCGGCGGAAAAGTATTTTTGTGGCTCTCTCCTGTGGTTTTGGATTTTTTTGGAGATTTATAGGCGGAAGAAGTAGGGCACGGGAGCCACGGGGGACCCACAAGCCTGCTAGGCGCCCCCCAGGCCGCGACTAGGGTGCTTGTGGCCTCCCCCGGGACCCTTTGCCTTGGTTCTCAAGCTCCCTGCGTATCTTTTGTTCCGGAAAAAATCATTCTGGAGAATTTTTTTTCGTTTGGACTCAGTTAATAAATCTTCTTTGAAAAGGGTCAAAAACACGGAAAAAACTAGAACTGGCACTTGGCACTGAGTTAATAGGTTAGTCCCAAAAAAGATATAAAATGCATACAAAACATCCAAAGTTGACAACATAATAGCATGGAACCATCAAAAAATATAGATACGTTGGAGACGTATCAGTATTAAGTTCATGACAAACAAAGTAATGTTTGGAGCAAGATGGCATGATTGTATACAAAGTAAGACAAGCAATATGTTCACCCCCCGTCATTTTATCCTTAGTGGAAACAATACAAATACATGTCTTGTCCCCTTATGTCACTAGGATATAGAGCACCGCAAGATTGAACTCACTACAACGCACCACTCCCGTTGAAGATAAATCAATCCAGTTGGCCAAACCAACGGGATAGATCAGAGAGAAATACGAAGCTATAATAATAATGCATAATAGAATTCATAAGTGACTCAATTACTTTCAATGAATAATCTGATCATAAACCCAAATTCATTAGGTCCCAACAAACACACGACAAAAGAGGATTACATCGAATAGATCAGTGCGAGAATTGTGACAAACATTGTATTGAAGATCATAGAGAGAGAAGAAGCCATCTACGTAATATCTATGGACACGTAGGTTTGCAATGGACTACTCACACATCATCCTAGAGTCATCAATGTTGATGTTGACGGACTCCATGATCGATTTCCCCTCCAACAGGGCACCGAAAAAGGTCTCCATATGGAATCATGGCGAAACAAAGACTTGAAGTGGCAGAAAAGTGTTTCCAGTGGCGCTGTGATGTTTTCAAAATGTTTCAGGTTTTATAGAAGTGGAATTAGGCCAGGAGGACTAACGAGGGGCCCATAAGACTGTATGGTGTGCACTACCCCCACGGCACGCCCTCCAGGCTTGTGTCCACCTCGTGTAGTGTCTAGGCTCCTCCCAAAGCTTCGTGGGTCCAAAATATTCCTGAAAAAATCATGAAAAAGTTTCATCGTGTTTGGACTCTGTTTGGTATTGACTTTTTGTAAAAGTTAAAAACACATAAAAATAGGAAGTGGCTCTAGGCACTGGGTTAATAGGATATTTTCCAAAAATATAAAAAATAGCATTTGCATATAAACTATCCAAGATTGATAATATAATAGCATGGAACAATACAAAATTATCGATATGTTGGATACGTATCACATCGGCAAAGTATGCACCAAATCTCGAGGTGGGATGGGTAATACACGGTACCCAAGAGTCTAGCAAAATATGAAAAGGATGGAAGTTCTTACAGTCCATAAATGCACATTAGTCACAAGGAATTCATATACTTATTGTGTCCGTTGTTAGCTCTCTTGAAGAAAAGCACTCATCACATGCCCTTGGGGGGAGGTTGGGAGGAGTTAACCACCTTGTACCCCCGACGAGACAACACACAAGGTTTTCAATCAATGATACGAACACTCCAACTTCCTTGTCATGCCATGACTGAGACTTTAATGAAAATTGGATCACAAACCTTAATCTCATTATTCTTAATAATCAATTTCCACAAACTAGTAAGCGCCCATATTATAACCCCAATACTGTTGATCATACGTTTCATATTTAGTGATCTACATGCAAGTTTTTATTATATCCCTCTTGTATACCTATCATTTTCCGACTAAACATATAACCCATGCATATTACCACTTCCTATTTTAGAGACTCTCAAAAAGATTTAAGTGAAGCATGAGAGTGCTAGGGATTTCTACAAACTATAATTACCATTGTGCTCTAAAATATAACTATATAAGTACAACATATTAGCATAATTTCCTTAACTCAAAATATATAAGTGAAGCATAATGAGCATTCTAATAAATTATGATGAGTGTGTGTGTGTGTATCTCTCAAAAGGTATGTCCAACAAGCAATGATTGTGACAGACTAAAACGCAAATAAACTATAATACATGACGCCTCCAAGAAAAACTCATATGATGTGATGAATAAAAATGTATCTCCAAGTAACATACTCATGAATTGTAGATGAAAGAAGGAATGCCATCGGGGCCATCCGCAAGCTTAGACGCTTGGGTATTCCTTGAATATTATCTTGGGGTGCCTTAAGCATCCCTAAGCTTAGGGTATTGCCGCTCCTTATTCCATCATCCATCGGGATCTCACCCAAAACTTAAAAACTTCAGCACGCAAAACTCAACAAAAAACCTCATGAGATCTGTTAGTATAATCGACAAACCATAAACTTAGGTATTGTTATAAACCAATTCATGATTGTTCTTGCATAACACCTACTATATTCTAACTCTCCCATGACTATTGGGTTGTCTCCCAACAAACGCTAATGTTTTATGCCCCTAGCTAGGAAAAATGCATTGTTTCACATTTTTTCATTCTTGTCTAACTCATCAATCAAGCAAAGAGACGTTCTAGGAGGTTTAGCAAGCATGTTTTGGATCATAATACTCCTAGGTATAAGATTAAGGAATTGTTTGACAAGCATAGGTTCCCTTACTTTATCAATGTAGTTGGGGTGGACACTAATCATTTTCACATCTTCTCTCCCTTTACTAGAAGAGCTTCACTTGTTCTTAGGAACATACATAAATCATGGATTCTTGTTTATAGGATTCTTTTTGATTGTCTTGACGAGAGAAAAAGCGGAACCCAAGTTACTAATAATTTCTTCCAAATTATCAATTCTATTTGAACTTTGCTCCATCCTCTCGAAGATTGATTCTTTATCCTTTAGTAGTATCAAAGTGGTTCCTACGGAGGATTCACGTTCTGTAACTTGGTTATGCAACTTTTCATGAAGATTTTTGATATGTCCAATAGTTGGCATCTTGTTTTCAATGATCTCTAACCTCTGCATAACATGTACTCAAGTTAAATATGTTTCATTAATAGTGATAGGTGGCGCACCCACTATATGTCCCATAGCATTGAAAGCATCTATAGGGTAACTACTTAGGAAATTTCCTGCAATAATAGTTTCAAGCATGAATCTATACCAAGTAGTGACTACCACATAGAAATTGTGAAGTATGATGGTATTGGATTGTTTACGAGTGGATCTATTTTGAGCATTACAACGCCTATAGCAAGCATCCTTCAAACTCTCTCCTCCCCTTTGTTTTAAATTAAGCAATTCATTTTCAGGGGTACAAGTAACAAGCGAGGAGCTAGCCATAGCAATAAGGGGGAAACACACACACGATATTTTTGGTATTTTTATTTTTTTATAAAACATAAAATAAAAAGTATAACAAGTAAGAGATAATGCGTGTGAAGGAACCTTAGGCTGGTTGATGATACTCCTCGACAACGGCGTTATAAATTTTTATGCTACATTATAGATACGTTGGGTTTTTGCCTGAAGAGGAAGGGATGAAGTAGTAAAGTATCGACAATATTTTCCCCAGTTGAGAACCAAGGTTTATCGAACCAATAGGAAAATCACACAATCAACCATCGATAATACCTACACACACATGAGCAAATACTTGCACCCAACACGTGCAAGATGGTTGTCAATCTCCTTGTTGTAAGGATCAAATCTGATAGCGGTTGGTGGATAATTTGCAAAGTAAATTTAATATAAATAAATTATAACAAGGTAAATAGGGTTTTAGTAAATATGTGGGATAGACCTGTGGGCCATAGTTTTCACTAGAGGCATATCTCTTAAGAACAAAGCACATGGCGTGTAAACAAAATACTATTGGGCAATTGATAGAAAAAACACATAGTATGAAGTTATTCATGGTATGGTCATGTATATAGGCATTATGTATGTGACAAGTAGTCTGACTCTGACTATTGCGTGCATATAATACTATCACACCACCAATCGACCGCTATCCATCATGCATCTAGGGTATTAAGTTCATGACAAATAGAGTAATGCCTTAAACAAGATGACATAATGTAAACATAATAGAATCAAGCAATATAGTAAAACCCTATCATTTTATCCTTAGTAGCAAAAATACAAATACGTGTCTCGCTATCCCTTCTGTTACTCGGTGAGGACACCGCAAGATTGAACCTACTACTTGTTGGAAATATGCCCTAGAGGCAATAATAAATTGGTTATTATTATATTTCCTTGTTCATGATAATCGTTTATTATCCATGCTAGAATTGTATTGATTGGAAACTCAAATACATGTGTGGATACATAGACAACACACTGTCCCTAGTGAGCCTCTAATTGACTAGCTCGTTGCTCAAAGATGGTCAAGGTTTCCTGGCCATAGGCAAGTGTTGTCACTTGATAACGGGATCACATCATTAGGAGAATGATGTGATGGATAATACCCAACTATAAACGTAGCATATGATCGTGTTAGTTTATTGCTACTGTTTTTCTGCATGTCAATGTATTTGTTCCTATGACCATGAGATCATGCAACTCCCGGACACCGGAGGAATACCTTGTGTGTATCAAATGTTGCAACGTTACTCGGTGACTATAAAGGCGCTCTACAGGTATCTCCAAAGGTGTCTGTTGGGTTGGCATGGATCAAGACTGGGATTTGTCACTCCGATTGACAGAGAGGTATCTCGGGGCCCACTCGGTAATACAACATCACAAAAAGCCTTGCAAGCAATGTGACTAAGGAGTTAGTTACGGGATCTTGTATTACAGAATGAGTAAAGAGACTTGTCGGTAATGATATTGAACTAGGTATGGAGATACCGACGATCGAATCTCGGGCAAGTAACATACCGAAGGACAAAGGGGTCATCATATGGGATTAAATGAATCCTTGACATAGAGGTTCAACCGATAGAGATCTTCGTAGAATATGTAGGACCGAATATGGTCATCTAGGTCCTGCTATTGGTTATTGACAGGAGAATGTCTCAGGTCATGTCTGTATAGTTCTCGAACCCGCAGGGTCTGCACACTTAAGGTTCGGTGACGTTTCGGTATAGTTGAGTTATAGGTGTTGGTAACCGAAAGTTGTTCAGAGTCTCGGATGAGATCCTGAACGTCACGAGGAGCTCTGGAATGGTCCGAAGGTAAATATTGATATATAGGAAGTCCTGCTTTGGTTACCGAAAAAGTTTCGGGCTCATCGGTAATGTATCAGGAGTGCCGGGAGGGTACCGGGGACCATCGAGAGGGGTGTCACGCCTCGAGGGGGCTTATGGGATGTGGGAGGATACAAACCATCCCCTAGTGGGCTGACATAATCTCCCACTAAGGCCCATGAGGTTTGAGAGGCAAAAACCCAAAGGTGGAAAAGGTGGAAAGGGTTTCCAAGTGGAAAGGAGGAATCCTACTCCTAGTAGGATTGGAGTAGGACTCCTCCACCTCCAATTTCAGACATACCTTGAGGGTTTGAGGCTGCCTCCTCCCGTGCCTCCCTGCTATATATACTAGAGGTATTGAGGGTTTTTGAGACACACAATTTCAGCCATGTGCTACCCTCTCCTCTAGTTTGTAGTTCTTCCTCCAGTTCGGATTTCTGTGGTGCTTAGGCGAAGCCCTGCGGGAATTGTTCACCACCATCACCGGCGCGCCGTGACGCTACCAGAGAACTCATCAACTTCCCTGTCTCTCTTACTGGATCGAGAAGGCGGGGGTCGTCATTGAGTTGTACGTGTGTTGAACGCGGAGGTGCCGTCCGTTCGGCACTAGATCAGGATGGATCGTGATGGGATCGCGAGACGGATCATGATGTGATCTCGGGACGGGATGCGATTTCAATCGCGAAGATGTCCACTACATCAACTGCGCTATATACGCTTCCGCACAGCAATCTACAAGGGTATGTAGATTCACTCTCCCCTCTCGTAGATGATCATCACCATGGATAGGTATTGCGTGTGCGTAGAATTTTTTTTGTTTCCGATGCTACGTTCCTGAGAGTGACATCATGAGCTAGGTTCATGCATAGATGATATCTCGAGTAGAACACAAAAGAGTTTGTGGGCGTTGATGTTCGATTTGCTGCCCTCCTTAGTCTTTTCTCGATTCGGCGGTATTGTTGGATTGAAGCGGCCCTGACCAACCTTACTCCTATGCTTACGAGAGACCGGTTTCATCTACTAACATGCAGCTTGTTGCATAAAGATGACTGGCGGGTGTCTGTTTCTTCAACTTTAGTTGAATCGGATTTGACCGAGGCGGTCCTTGGAGAAGGTTAAATAGCAAATCGCATATCACCGTTGTGGCTTTTCGTAAGTAAGATGTGATCATACTAGATACCCGTAGCAGTCACGTAAAACATGCAACAAGAAATTAGAGGACGTCTAACTTGTTTTTGCAGGGTATGCATGTGATGTGATATGGCCAAAGACATGATATGTTATATTGGATGTATGAGATGATCATGTTGTAATAGATAAATATCGAATTTCACACCGATGCTATGGCAACCGACAGGAGCCATAGGGTTGTCTTTAAACTAACGTTTGTGCTTGCAGATGCGTTCACTATATTGCTAGGTAGTAGCTGTAGTAGTAATAGCATGGATAGCACGACAACCTCGATGGCGGCACAATGATGCAGATAATGGTGTGGCGCCGATGGTGATGAAGATCATGTCGGTGCTTTGATGATGGAGATCAAGAAGCACAAGATCATGGCCATATCATGTCACTTATGATTTGCATGTGATGTTAATCCTTTTAAGCGCCTTATTTTTCTTAGAACGACGGTAGCATTATAAGGTGATCCCTCACTAAAATTTCAAGATAAAATTGTGTTCTCCCCGACTGTGCACCATTGCGACAGTTCATCGTTTCGAGACACCACATGATGATCGGGTGTGATAGACTCAACGTTCACATACAACGGGTGCAAAACAGTTGCACACGCGGAACACTTTGGTTAAACTGATGAGCCTAGCATGTATAGACATGGCCTCGAAACACAAGAGACCAAAAGGTCGAGCATGAATCATATAGTTGATATGATCAACATGGAGATGTTCACCACTGAAACTATACTCAACTCACGTGATGATCGGACTTGAGTTAGTGGATTTGGATCATGCGCCACTCGAATGACTAGAGGGATGTCTATTTTGAGTGGGAGTTATTAGTAATATGATTAGTTAAACTCAATTATCATGAACATAGTCAAAAGGTCTTTGCAAATTATGTTGTAGCTTGCGTTGTAGCTCTACTGTTTTTGATATGTTCCTAGAGAAAATTTAGTTGAAAGATGATAGTAGAAATTATGCAGACTAGGTCCGTAAAGTGAGGATTGTCCTCATTGCTGCGCAGAAGGCTTATGTCCTTAATGCACCGCTCGGTGTGCTGAACCTCGAGCATCGTCTGTGGATGTTGCGAACATCTAACATACATATTTTTTTGATGACTACATGATAGTTCCGTGTGTAATGCTTAAACGGCTTAGAATTGTGGCACCGAAGACGTTTTGAACGTCACGGAACATGCGAGATGTTCCAAGATATGAAATTGGGATTTCATGCTCGTGCCCTTGTTGAGAGGTATGAGACCTCCGACAAGATTCTTTGTCTACAAAGTAAGGGAGAAAAGCTCAATCGTTGAGCATGTGCTCAGATTGTCTGAGTGCTACAATCGCTTGAATCGAGTGGGAGTTAATCTTCCAGATGAGATAGTGATGGTTCTCCAAAGTCACTGCCACCAAGCTACTAGAGCTTCGTGATGAACTATAACATATCAAGGATAGATATGATGATCCTTAAGCTATTCACAATGTTTGACATCATGAAAGTAGAAATCAAATATGAGCATCAATTGTTGATGGTTAGTAAAACCACTAGTTTCAAGAAGGGCAAGGGCAACAAGGGATATTTCATGAAACGGCAAACCAGTTGTTGCTCTAGTAAAGAAACCCGAGGTTGAACCCAAACCCGAGACTAAGTGCTTCTGTTATGAGGGGAACGGTCACTGAGGCGGAACTACCCTAGATACTTGTAGATGAGAAGGCTGGCAAAGTCGACAAAAGTATATTGGATATACCTGATATTGATGTGTACCTTACTATTACTCCTAGTAGCACCAGGGTATTAGATACCGGTTCAATTGCTAAGTGTTAGTAACTCCAAATTATAGCTACAGATTAAATGGATACTAGCAGGGGTGAGGTAACGATGTGTGTTGGAAGTAATTCTAAGGTTGATGTGATCAAACATCGCACGCTCCCTCTACCAATGGGATTAGTGTTAAACCTAAATAATTGTTATTTGGTGTTTGCGTTGAGCATGAACATGATTAGATCGTGTTTATTGCAATACGATTATTCATTTAAAGAGAATAATGGTTATTCTATTTGCTTGAATAAATACCTTCAATGGTTTATTGAATCTCGATCGTAGTGCTACACATGTTCATAACATTGATGCCAAAAGATACAAAGTAGTAGTGATAGTACCACTTACTTGTTGCACTGCCGCTCGAGTCATGTTGGTATAAAATGCATGAAGAAGCTCCATGCTGATGGATCTTTGTACTCACTCATTTTTGAAACGTTTGAGACATGCAAACCATACCTATTGGTATAAACGAATGAAGAAACTCCATGCAGATGGATCGTTTGGACTCACTTGATTTTGAATCACTTTAGACATGCAAATCATACCACATGGGCAAGATGACTGAAGGCCTCATTTTCCAGTGAGATGGAACTGCAAAGTAACTTATTGGAAGTAATACATTTGGATGTATGCAGTCCAATGAGTGCCGAGGCACGTAGTGGATATCGTTATGTTCTTACTTCGCACATGATTTTGAGTAGATACTAGTGTATTTGCTTGATGAAACACACGTGTGAATTATTGAAAGGTTCAAGTAGTTTCACAGTGAAGTTCAAGATCGTCGTGACAAGAGGGTAACATGTCTATGATATGATCATAGAGATGAATATTTGAGTTGCGAGTTTGGTACACAATTAAGACAAATGTGAAAATTGTTTCACATGTCATGCCACCTAGAACACCATAATGTGATGGTGTGTCTGAACGTCATAGTCGCGCCCTATTTTATATGGTGCATACTATGATGTCTATTATCGAATTACCACTATCGTTTATGGGTTATGCATTAGAGATAACTGCATTCACTTTAAATAGGGCACCATGTATTTCTGTTGAGATGATACTCTATGAACTATTGTTTGGAGAAACCTAAGTTGTCGTTTCTTAAAAGTTTGGGGCTGCGATGCTTATGTGGAAAAGTTTTAGCATGATAAGCTCGAACCCAGAGCGGATAAATGCATCTTCATAGGACACCCAAAACAGTTGGGTATACCTCCTATCTCAGATCCGGAAGCAAAGTGTTTGTTTCTAGAAATGGGTCCTTTCTCGAGGAAAAGTTTCTCTCGAAAGAATTGAGTGGGAGGGTGGTGGAACTTGATGAGGTTATTGAACCGTCACTTCAACCCGTGTGTAGCAGGGCATAGGAAGTTGTTCCTGTGGCGCCTATGCCAATTGAAGTGGAAACTGATGATAGTGATCATTAAGCTTCGGAACAAGTTACTACAAATCTCGTAGGTCGACAAGGTCGCGTACTGCTACAGAGTGGTACGGTAACCCTGTCTTGGAGGTCATGTTGTTGAACAACAATGAACATACGAGCTATGGAGAAGTGATGGTGGGCCCGGATTCCGGCAAATGGCTGGAGGCCATGAAATCCGAGAGAGGATCCGTGTATAAAAACAAAGTGTAGACTTTGGAAGAACTACTTGATGGTCGTAAGACTATTAAATACATATGGATCTTTAAAAGGAAGACAAACAATGATGGTGAAAAGTCGCCATTAAGAAAAGCTCGACTTGTCGCAAAGATGTTTCCGACAAGTTCAAAGAGTTGACTATGATGAGACTTTCTCACTCGTAGCGATGCTAAAAGTCTGTTGGAATTTTGTTAGTAGTTGTTGCATTATTTATGAAATATTACACACAGGATGTCGAAACATTGTTTCCTCGATGGTTTCCTTGAGGAAAGGTTGTATGTGATACAACCAGAAGGTTTTGTCAATCCTAAGGATGCTAACAATTATGCAAGCTCCAGCGATCCTTCTATGGACTAGTGCAAGCATCTCGGAGTTGCAATATACGCTTTGATGAGATGATCAAAGCTTTTGGGTTTATACAAGGTTTATGAGAAACTTGTATTTCCAAAGAAGTGAGTGGGAGAACTATAGAATTTATGATAAGTATATGTGGTTGACATATTGTTGATCGGAAGTAATGTAGAATTTCTGGAAAGCATAAAGGGTTGTTTGAAAGGGGGTTTTCAAAGGAAAAACTGGATAGAGCTACTTGAACATTGAGCATCAAGATCTATAGAGATAGATCAAAACACTAAATAGAACTTTCAATGAAATGCATGCCTTGACAAGTTTTTGAAGGAGTTCAAAATAGATCAGCAAAGAAGGACTTCTTGGTTGTGTTGTAAGGTGTGAATTTGAGTAAGACTCAAAGCCCTACCACGGCAGAAGAAAGAGAAAGGACGAACGTCGCCCCCTATGCCTTAGCCGTAGGCTCTAAAGTATGCATGCTGTGTACCGCACCTGATGTGTGCCTTGCCATCAGTCTGTCAAGGGGTACAAAGAGTGATCCATGATTGAATCACTGAACAGCGGTCAAAGTTATCCTTAGTAACTAGTGGACTAAGGAAATTTTCTCGATTATGGAGGTGATTAAAGAGTTTGTCGTAAAGGGTTACGTCGATGCAAGCTTTGACAGTAATCTGAATAACTTTGAGTAGTAAACCGGATTCGTATATTGGAGCAGTCATTTGGAATAGTTCCAAATGGCACGTAGTTGCAACATCTAAAGGATGACATAGAGATTTGTAAAGCACACACAGATCTGAAAGGTTCAGATGCGTTGACTAAAAACCTCTCTCACAATCAAGACATGATCGAACCCGAGAACTGTATGGGTGTCAGATTCATTACAATCACACAGTGATGTGAACTAGATTATTGACTCTAGTGCAAGTGGGAGACTGTTGGAAATATGCCCTAGAGGCAATAATAAATTGGTTATTATTATATTTCCTTGTTCATGATAATCGTTTATTATCCATGCTATAATTGTATTGATTGGAAACTCAAATACATGTGTGGATACATAGACAACACACCGTCCCTAGTGAGCCTCTAGTTGACTAGTTCGTTGATCAAAGATGGTCAAGGTTTCATGGCCATAGGCAAGTGTTGTCACTTGATAACGAGATCACATCATTATGAGAATGATGTGATGGACAAGACCCAACTATAAACGTAGCATATGATCGTGTTAGTTTATTGCTACTGTTTTCTGGATGTTAATGTATCTGTTCCTATGACCATGAGATCATGCAACTCCCGGACACCGGAGGAATACCTTGTGTGTATCAAACGTCGCAATGTTACTAGGTGAATATAAAGGCGCTCTACAGGTATCTCCAAAGGTGTTTGTTGGATTGGTATTGGTCAAGACTGGGATTTGTCACTCCGTGTGACGGAGAGGTATCTCGGGGCCCACTCGGTAATAAAACATCACAACAAGCCTTGCAAGCAATGTGACTAAGGAGTTAGTTACGGGATCCTGTATTGTGGAACGAGTAAAGAGACTTGTCGGTAACGAGATTGAACTAGGTATGGAGATACCGACGATCGAATCTCGGGCAAGTAACATACCGGAGGACAAACGGAACAACATACAGGATTAACTGAATCCTTGACATAGAGGTTCAACCGATAGAGATCTTCGTAGAATGTGTAGGAGCCAATATGGAAATCCAGGTCTTGGTATTGGTTATTGACCGGAGAATGTCTCAGGTCATGTATGCATAGTTCTCGAACCCGCAGGGTCTGCACACTTAAGGTTCAGTGACGTTTCGGTATAGTTGAGTTATAGGTGTTGGTAATCGAAAGTTGTTTGGAGTCCCGGGTGAAATCCTGGACATCACGAGGAGCTTCGGAATGGTCCGGAGGTAAATATTGATATATAGGAAGTCCTGTTTTGGTCACCGGAAAAGTTTCGGGCTCATCGGTAGTGTATCGGGAGTGTCGGGAGGGTACCGGGGACCATCGGGAGGAGTGTCATGCCCCGAGGGGCCTTATGGGATGTGGGCGGATACAAACCAGCCCCTAGTGGGCGGACATAAGCTCCCACTAAGGCCCATGAGGTTTGAGAGGCAAAAACCCAAAGGTGGAAAAGGTGGAAAGGGTTTCCAAGTGGAAAGGAGGAATCATACTCCTAGTAGGATTGGACTAGGACTCCTCCTGTTGGAATTATGCCCTAGAGGCAATAATAATATAGTTATTATTATAATTCCTGTATCAAGATAATCGTTTATTATCCATGCTATAATTGTATTGAATGAAGACTTATATACATGTGTGGATACATAGACAAAACACTATCCCTAGCAAGCCTCTAGTTGGCTAGCCAGTTGATCAAAGATAGTCAGTGTCTTCTGATTATAAACAAGGTGTTGTTGCTTGATAACTGGATCACGTCATTAGGAGAATCACGTGATGGACTAGACCCAAACTAATAGACGTAGCCTGTTGATCGTGTCATTTTGTTGCTACTGTTTTCTGCGTGTCAAGTATTTGTTCCTATGACCATGAGATCATATAACTCACTGACACCGGAGGAATACTTTGTGTGTATCAAACGTCGCAATGTAACTGGGTGACTATAAAGATGCTCTACAGGTA
Source organism: Hordeum vulgare subsp. vulgare (assembly GCF_904849725.1). Lineage (NCBI taxonomy): Eukaryota > Viridiplantae > Streptophyta > Magnoliopsida > Poales > Poaceae > Hordeum > Hordeum vulgare. The sequence continues at coordinate 492,907,678 of NC_058521.1, read as the reverse complement.
TCTCCGAAGGTGTTCGTTGAGTTAGTATGGATCGAGACTGGGATTTGTCACTCCGTGTGACAGAGAGGTATCTCGGGGCCCACTCGGTAATACAACATCACACACAAGCCTTGCAAGCAATGTGACTTAGTGTAAGTTGTGGGATCTTGTATTACGGAACGAGTAAAGAGACTTGCCGGTAAACGAGATTGAAATAGGTATGCGGATAGTGACGATCGAATCTCGGGCAAGTAACATACCGAAGGACAAAGGGAATGACATACAGGATTATATGAATCCTTGGCACTGAGGTTCAAACGATAAGATCTTCGTAGAATATGTAGGATCCAATATGGGCATCCAGGTCCTGCTATTGTATATTGACCGAGGAGTCTCTCGGGTCATGTCTACATAGTTCTCGAACCCGCAGGGTTTGCACACTTAAGGTTCGACGTTGTTTTATGCGTATTTGAGTTATATGGTTGGTTACCGAATGTTGTTCGGAGTCCCGGATGAGATCATGGACGTCACGAGGGTTTCCGGAATGGTCCGGAAACGAAGATTGATATATAGGATGACCTCATTTGATTACCGGAAGGTTTTCGGAGTTACCGGGAATGTACCGGGAATGACGAATGGGTTCCGGGAGTTCACCGGGGGGGGGCAACCCACCCCGGGGAAGCCCATAGGCCTTGGGGGTGGCACACCAGCCCTTAGTGGGCTGGTGGGACAGCCCAAGAAGGCCCTATGCGCCATAGGAAGAAAAATCAAAGAGAAAAAAAAGGAGGAGGTGGGAAAGGGAAGAAGGACTCCACCTTCCAAACCAAGTTGGACTCGGTTTGGGGGGGGGAAGACCTTCCCCCTTGTCTCGGCCGAAACCCTTAGGGGTCCTTGGATCCCAAGGCAAGGCTCCCCCTCTTCCCCCTATATATACAGAGGTTTTAGGGCTGATTTTAGACGACTTTTCCACGGCAGCCCGACCACATACCTCCACAGTTTTTCCTCTAGATCGCGTTTCTGCGGAGCTCGGGCGGAGCCCTGCTGAGACAAGATCATCACCAACCTCCGGAGCGCCGTCACGCTGCCGGAGAACTCTTCTACCTCTCTGTCTCTCTTGCTAGATCAAGAAGGCCGAGATCATCGTCGAGCTGTACGTGTGCTGAACGCGGAGGTGCCGTCCGTTCGACACTAGATCGTGGGACTGATCGCGGGACGGTTCGCGGGGCGGATCGAGGGACGTGAGGACGTTCCACTACATCAACCGCGTTCACTAACGCTTCTGCTGTACGGTCTACAAGGGTACGTAGATCACACATCCCCTCTCGTAGATGAACATCACCATGATAGGTCTTCGTGCGTGTAGGAAATTTTTTGTTTCCCTTGCGACGTTCCCCAACAGTGGCATCATGAGCTAGGTTCATGCGTAGATGTCTTCTCGAGTAGAACACAAAAGTTTTTGTGGGCGGTGATGTGCGTTTTTCTGCCCTCCTTAGTCTTTTCTTGATTCCGCGGTATTGTTGGATCGAAGCGGCTCGGACCGACATTACTCGTACGCTTACGAGAGACTGGTTTCATCGCTACGAGTAACTCCGTTGCTCAAAGATGACTGGCGGGTGTCAGTTTCTCCAACTTTAGTTGAATCGGATTTGACCGAGGAGGTCCTTGGATGAGGTTAAATAGCAACTCATATATCTCCGTTGTGGTGTTTGCGTAAGTAAGATGCGATCCTACTAGATACCCATGGTCACCATGTAAAACATGCAACAACAAAATTAGAGGACGTCTAACTTGTTTTTGCAGGGTATGCTTGTGATGTGATATGGCCAACGATGTGATGTGATATATTGGATGTATGAGATGATCATGTTGTAATAGATAATATCGACTTGCACGTCGATGGTACGGCAACCGGCAGGAGCCATAGGGTTGTCTTTATACTAACGTTTGTGCTTGCAGATGCGTTTACTATTTTGCTAGCATGTAGCTTTAGTAGTAATAGCATGAGTAGCACGACAACCCCGATGGCGACACGTTGATGGAGATCATGGTGTGGCGCCGGTGACAAGAAGATTGTGCCGGTGCTTGGTGATGGAGATCAAGGAGCACGTGATGATGGCCATGTCATGTCACTTATGAATTGCATGTGATGTTAATCCTTTTATGCACCTTATTTTGCCTAGAACGACGGTAGCATTATGAGGTGATCTCTCACTAAAATTTCAAGACGAAATTGTGTTCTCCCCCACTGTGCACCATTGCTACAGTTCGTCGTTTCGAGACACCACGTGATGATCGGGTGTGATAGACTCAACGTTCACATATAACGGGTGCAAAACAGTTGCGCACGCGGAACACTCGGGTTAAGCTTGACGAGCCTAGCATGTGCAGACATGGCCTCGGAACACATGAGACCGAAGGGTCGATCATGAATCATATAGAAGATATGATTAGCATGGGGATGCTTACCACTGAAACTATGCTCAACTCACGTGATGATAGGACTTGAGCTAGTGTAGGTGGATCATGAACCACTCAAATGACTAGAGAGATGTACTTTTTGAGTGGGAGTTTAGCGAGTAATTTGATTAAGTTAAACTCTAATTATCTTGAACATAGTCTAAGTCCACTTTGAATATATTGTGTTGTAGATCATGGCTCACGCGACAGTCACCCTGAATTTTAATACGTTCCTAGAGAAAGCTAAGTTGAAAGATGATGGAAGCAACTTTGTAGACTGGGCTCGTAATCTTAAGCTAATCTTACAAGCTGGGAAGAAGGATTATGTCCTTAATGCTACGCTAGGAGATGAACCACCCGCTACGGCTGATCAGGATGTTAAGAACGCTTAGTTAGCACGTAAGGAGGACTACTCAGTAGTTCAATGTGCAGTCTTGTATGGCTTAGAACCGGGACTTCAACGTCGCTTTGAGCGTCATGGAGCATTTGAGATGTTCCAGGAGTTGAAGTTTATCTTTCAGAAGAATGACCGGATCGAGAGGTATGAGACCTCCAATAAATTCTATGCTTGCAAGATGGAGGAGAACTCGTCTGTCAGTGAACATGTGCTCAAAATGTCTGGGTACTCAAACCGTCTAGCTGAGCTGGGGATTGAACTCCCGCAAGAGGCTATCATTGACAGAATCCTTCAATCACTGCCGCCAAGCTATAAAGGCTTTGTGATGAACTACAACATGCAAGGGATGAACAAGTCACCCGGCGAGTTGTTTGCGATGCTGAAAGTCGCAGAGTCTGAACTCCATAAAGAACATCAAGTGTTGATGGTGAATAAGACCACTAGTTTCAAGAGAAACGGCAAAGGCAAGAAGGGTAAATCAAAGAAGAGCGGCAAGCTTGTTGCCAATCCGACGAAGAAACCCAAAGCTGGACCTAAGCCTGAAACAGAGTGTTACTATTGCAAGGGTATGGGTCAATGGAAGCGCAATTGCCCCAAGTATCTGGCTGATAAGAAGGCGGCCAAAGAAAAATCAGGTATATTTGATATACGTGTTATTGATGTGTACTTAACCGGCTCTTGTAGTAGTGCCTGGGTATTCGATACCGGTTCTGTTGCTCATATTTGCAACTCGAAACAGGAACTGTGGAATAGACGAAGGCTGGCGAAAGATGAAGTGACGATGCGCGTAGGAAATGGTTCCAAGGTTGATGCAATCGCCGTCGGCACAGTTTCACTTCAGTTACCATCAGGATTAGTTATGAACTTGAATCATTGTTATTTAGTGCCTGCTTTGAGCATGAACATTATATCTGGATCTTGTTTATTGCGAGACGGTTACTCTTTTAAGTCAGAGAATAATGGTTGTTCTATTTCTATGAGTAACATCTTTTATGGTCATGCACCCAATGTGAGAGGATTGTTCATATTGAATCTTGATAGCGATACACACATACATAACATTGAGACCAAAAGAGTTAGAGTTAACAATGATAGCGCCATATTTTTGTGGCACTGCCGCTTAGGTCATATTGGTGTAAAGCGCATGAAGAAACTCCATGCCGATGGACTTTTGGAGTCACTTGACTTTGATTCACTTGACACGTGCGAACCATGCCTCATGGGCAAGATGACTAAAACTCCGTTCTCCGGAACAATGGAGCATGCAAGTGACTTGTTAGAAATCATACATACCGATGTGTGTGGTCCGATGAGCGTAGAGGCACGCGGCGGATATCGTTATTTTCTCACCTTCACTGACGATTTGAGTAGATATGGTTATGTCTACTTAATGAAGCACAAGTCTGAAACATTTGAAAAGTTCAAGCAATTTCAGAGTGAAGTTGAAAATCATCGTAACAAGAAGATCAAGTTCCTACGTTCTGATCGTGGGGGTGAATATCTGAGTTTCGAGTTTGGTGCTCACTTAAGATAATGTGGAATTGTTTCACAGTTGACACCGCCTGGAACACCACAGCGTAATGGTGTGTCCGAACGTCGTAATCGTACTTTATTAGAGATGGTGCGATCTATGATGTCTCTTACCGATTTGCCGTTATCGTTTTGGCGTTATGCATTAGAAACAGCTGCATTCACTTTAAATAGGACACCATCAAAATCCGTTGAGACGACACCATACGAACTGTGGTATGGCAAAAGGCCAAAGTTGTCGTTTCTTAAAGTTTGGGGATGTGATGCTTATGTCAAAAAGCTTCAGCCTGAAAAGCTGGAACCCAAAGCGGAAAAGTGCATCTTCATAGGTTACCCAAAAGAGACAGTTGGGTACACCTTCTATCTCAAATCTGAGGGCAAAGTGCTTGTTGCTAAAAATGGAGCTTTTCTCGAGAAGGAGTTTCTCTCGAGAGAATTGAGTGGGAGGAAGATAGAACTTGATGAGGTTGTCGAACCTCTCATCCCTCTGGATGGTGGCGCAGGGCAAGGGGAAACCTCTGTCGTTGCGACGCCGGTTGAGGAGGAAGTTAATGATGATGATCATGAAACTCCGGTTCAAGTTTCTTTCAAACCACGCAGGTCGACGAGACCACGTAAGGCTCCAGAGTGGTACGGTAATCCCGTCTTGTCAATCATGTTGTTAGACAACAATCAACCTGCAAATTATGAAGAAGAAATGGTGGGCCTAGATTCCAACAAATGGCTATAAGCCATGAAGTCCGAGATAGGATCCATGTATGAGAACAAAGTGTGGACTTTGGAAGTACTACCTGAGGGCCGTAAGGCTATTCAGAACAAATGGATCTTTAAGAGGAAGACGGACGCTGACGGCAATGTGACCGTTTATAAAGCTCGACTTGTGGCAAAGGGTTTTTCACAAGTTCAAGGAGTTGACTACAATGAGACATTCTCACCCGTAGCGATGCTTAAGTCCGTCAGAATCATGTTAGCAATAGCTGCATTTTTCGATTATGAAATCTGGCAGATGGATGTCAAAACGGCGTTCCTTAAGGAAGAGTTGTATATGATGCAACCCGAAGGTTACGTCGATGCAAGCTTTGACACAGATCCGGACGACTCTAAGTCGCAAACTGGATACGTATTTATTCTTAATGGGGGTGCGGTAAGCTGGTGCAGTTCCAAGCAAAGCGTCGTAGCAGATTCTACATGTGAAGCGGAGTACATGGCTGCCTCGGAGGCGGCTAAGGAGGGTGTCTGGATGAAGCAATTCATGACGGATCTTGGAGTGGTGCCAAGCGCACTGAATCCAATAACCTTGTTATGTGACAACACGGGTGCCATTGCCTTAGCAAAGGAACCACGGTTTCACAAGAAGTCCAGACACATCAAACGACGCTTCAACCTCATCCGCGACTACGTCGAAGGGGAGGACATAAATATATGCAAAGTGCACACGGATCTGAATGTAGCAAACCCGCTGACTAAACCTCTTCCACGGGCAAATCATGATCAATACCAGAACTGTATGGGTGTTAGATTTATTACAATGTAATTCGCATGATGATGTGAGGACTAGATTATTGACTCTAGTGCAAGTGGGAGACTGTTGGAATTATGCCCTAGAGGCAATAATAAATATAGTTATTATTATAATTCCTGTATCAAGATAATCGTTTATTATCCATGCTATAATTGTATTGAATGAAGGCTCATTTACATGTGTGGATACATAGACAAAACACTGTCCCTAGCAAGCCTCTAGTTGGCTAGCCAGTTGATCAAAGATAGTCAGTGTCTTCTGATTATGAACAAGGTGTTGTTGCTTGATACCTGGATCACGTCATTAGGAGAATCACGTGATGGACTAGACCCAAACTAATAGACGTAGCATGTTGATCGTGTCATTTTGTTGCTACTGTTTTTCTGCGTGTCAAGTATTTGTTCCTATGACCATGAGATCATATAACTCACTAACACCGGAGGAATACTTTGTGTGTATCAAACGTCGCAACGTAACTGGGTGACTATAAAGATGCTCTACAGGTATCTCTGAAGGTGTTCGTTAAGTTAGTATGGATCAAGACTAGGATTTGTCACTTCGTGTGACGGAGAGGTATCTCGGGGCCCACTCGGTAATACAACATCACACACAAGCCTTGCAAGCAATGTGACTTAGTGTAAGTTGCGGGATCTTGTATTACGGAACAAGTAAAGAGACTTGCCGGTAAACGAGATTGAAATAGGTATGCGGATACTGACGATCGAATCTCGGGCAAGTAACATACCGAAGGACAAAGGGAATGACATACGAGATTATATGAATCCTTGGCACTGAGGTTCAAACGATAAGATCTTCGTATAATATGTAGGATCCAATATGGGCATCCAGGTCCCACTATTGGATATTGACCGAGGAGTCTCTCGGGTCATGTCTACATAGTTCTCGAACCCGCAGGGTCTGCACACTTAAGGTTCGACGTTGTTTTATGCGTATTTGAGTTATATGGTTGGTTACCGAATGTTGTTCGGAGTCCCGGATGAGATCATGGACGTCACGAGGGTTTCCGGAATGGTCCGGAAACGAAGATTGATATATATGATGACCTCATTTGATTACCGGAAGGTTTTCGGAGTTACCGGTAATGTACCGGGAATGACAAATGGGTTCCGGGAGTTCACCGGGGGGGGGGGGGGGGCAACCCACCCGGGGGAAGCCCATAGGCCTTGGGGGTGGCACACCAGCCCTTAGTGGGCTGGTGGGACAGCCCAAGAAGGCCCTATGCGCCATAGGAAGAAAAATCAAAGAGACAAAAGAGGAGGAGGTGGGAAAGGGAAGAAGGACTCCACCTTCCAAACCAAGTTGGACTCGGTTTGGGGGGGGGGAGACCTTCCCCCCTTGTCTCGGCCGAAACCCTTAGGCGTCCTTGGACCCCAAGGCAAGGCTCCCCCTCTCCCCCCTATATATACGGAGGTTTTAGGGCTGATTTGAGACGACTTTTCCACGGCAGCCCGACCACATACCTCCACGGTTTTTCCTCTAGATCGCGTTTCTGCGGAGCTCGGGCGGAGCCCTGCTGAGACAAGATCATCACCAACCTCCGGAGCGCCGTCACGCTGCCGGAGAACTCTTCTACCTCTCCGTCTCTCTTGCTGGATCAAGAAGGCCGAGATCATCGTCGAGCTGTACGTGTGCTGAACGCGGAGGTGCTGTCCGTTCGGCACTAGATCGTGGGACTGATCGCGGGACGGTTCGCGGGGCGGACCGAGGGACGTGAGGACGTTTCACTACATCAACCGCGTTCACTAACGCTTCTGCTGTATGGTCTACAAGGGTACGTAGATCACACATCCCCTCTCGTAGATGGACATGACCATGATAGGTCTTCGTGCGCGTAGGAAATTTTTTGTTTCCCATGCGACGTTCCCCAACAATATTCTCATAAACATTAGAAATAGTTACTAGAAATAAAAGTACCTTATGATTTAATTGGCTACACGAGATGTGATGACTACTTCTTATTTTCCTGGAATTTGAATATGCGTAGCGGCAAGAGATGATGGCGTAAGAATGGTAGTGATGTCCCAATCACCCTGCATAGGTCGTAGGCAAAAGCTAAATACAATTTCAAAGTGGGTTTGCAAATTGTCTACATAAAATTTGATTTCCAAGTTTACATTTACAAAAAATATATTAATATGACTACAAAATTTTACATTTATTTTGACCAACACACAAAAGATGGTATTAATTTTGGCATGTTTGAATGTTATGGCATGCTTTAATTTCAATCATGTTCATATTTTAAAAACTTTGTAGGGGCTCAAATGATAGGAACATATACCCTTAGGCGTGAAACAATTTTTTGAGAAAAAATTCTCACATAGTTGCTTGGTTCTTATAGGGACAGGACGGTTTATGCCATTGTGAGACCTTTCCCTATGTTTTGGTGAGATGACGTGTGGAATGTGCTAAACGAATGTCTTGAGTCAACGAGTGTGGATGTGGATAATGATGGCACCCTCGGATGTTGTTGCCCTCCTTGAAGGTGTTGGTACTAGCTAGTTTTTTTCCATAGTTGCTATTAGCTAGTTTCATGTTGTATTTGTGGGGCTGCCAGATGTGTACGGTGGCGAAGGCCAATTTTTTAGGGATGGCCAACTTTATTGGTTAGCGGTTTTCGCTTTGATGACGCGATTGGTGCTAGCAAGTACGCAATATCGAGATGGTGGAGGTGTTGGTTTGCTTGGTTGTATTCTATGCTTACTTTTCTCATTATCAAGGTTTTTTACATGGTTGTCCTTCAATCAGTCATGCCATATATAGTTTTGGCCTAGTTTTGTTATAAATTGAACCACTTTACTCTTACAAGAAATTTGCATTGACTCAAACGTTTTGGAATAACCCATTTGTTTGCCTATGGTACAACCATTCAAGCTCTGGTGCAAAATAAAAAATGTCATATGATATAATGTACATTATATTTACATGATGATTACATGTCCTATCACATGGTCATACAATTTCGATCGTTGCAACCTTCAAACATGTGTGACAAAAATCTCTATATCAAATTATGTGATCACATCAAAAGGACTGTATTTAATAGCCTCAGAATTCTTAGATAAATTGAGGAGAACGTTAAAAGACATACTATTTTTATAGTGTAGGTTACAAAAATATGTAATCAAATGATCATCACGATTTAGCTCCTTTGCATGACAGAGCCAAAGTCGACGTCACACTTCTTGCATGTGACCGCGCTTCGCGGAACGAAAGAACTAAATCAGTTGCTCTTTAAAATCTCCTTCTCAAGCCGTGGCCTGTCGCATCATAAGTGTACGTTCTCTAAAACTCTAGCCACCTCACACGAAAAATCGACGCACAGGACATGATGGCTTCATCGTTCACCAGCGTCGCGGTGGTACTCCTCCTTATGGTCGGAGCAACAATCGCCGATGACACGTATGCTGGCGATGGGCGGTCCAACGTCAACTCCCTTGTCACCTGCGTGATGGGGTGTGAGACGGTGACCGTTGGATGCACCAATGGATGCTCCACAAAGGCTGTTGGACAGCTATCAGATTGCGTCATTGCGTGCACGGAAGCTCAACTACATTGCATCACCAGTTGCGGCCCGGCCTTCGGGCCAGCACCGTCGGTCTAGGTGGATACATGGTGTGATGTAATGCTTATCTTTTAAAATTTTAAGTTTATGTGTGGCTGCCTATGATACACGATAGAATATAGAAGCTTAATTAACGACACATGAAACAACGCTAGCTGATTTGTTAGCCGTAGCAAAACTGTAAATAGACTAAGCATTGGCCTAGGCAGCCATGCATAAACTTGAAGGTGATTTATGAAATGGCATAATTACCATGCCCTCTCACGAGGTTTATGTATTCTTCATAAATTAAAACAAATGGTTTTCTGAAATCAAAACTCAAATAGAAAAATCTTGTGATAATGAAAGCCCCAGCCAATCACGTTGCGCGGTACACGTCTACACCGGGGCCTCGATATCCACGTCACCGCCAATACGTGACGCGCCGTCGTTGGCCACCTCAACTCGAGCCCCACCTGTCAGTCTTATTGGTTAGCACCCCCTAAATTCCAGACTCACTGTAGCACAGGGATCTCGTCTGGTTCTCCTCCGATGGCCGGCGCACTCCACCGCCGTCTCCTCCTACTCGCCGTCCTCACCGTCTCCGTTCTCCTCCCCCGCACCGCCGCCGTACGTCCCTTCGTTCTGGTCCTCTCCGGCGAAGACTTCCTCAAGGACCCCTCCGGCGCGCACCCCTCGCTGCCACCCGCCGACGGCGACAGCGAGGAGTGGGATGACTTCGCCGACGACTCCCCCGCCACCGACCCCCTCCTCTCCCCGTCCTCCTGGATCCCCCTCCTTGACCCCACCACCCCCTCCCCGTCGGGCGATCAGCCGGACCCACCGTCCGATGCGCTCTTTGTCGCGGGCGCCCGCGCCATGATCTCCGCGGCATCCTCGGGGGACGAAGCCGCTTTCTCAACTGCGTCCGCTCAGATCGAGGCTGCGGCCGCCGGGGGACACCCCGGCGCACAGTCAGCGCTGGCGTTCCTCTCCGGAGCTGGAATGACGCGCCCGGTGTCCCGCTCGCGCGCGTTCCTGCTGCACAAATTCGCCGCCGACGCAGGGGACCTCCAGTCTAAGATGGCCCTCGCCTACGCCTATTTCCGCCAGGAGGTGAGGTGGTTCGGTTCGATTGTTTGCTTGCTCATGCAATTAACTAATTTTCATGGGGATTCTGCGACTGGGGGATTTTTTATGGGGGTTAGCTAACTAGCTTGCATCAAGCCGATCATCCCCACATGGTTAACAGCCTCAACCATGGGGATTCCGTGATTGAGTGATTTGTATGGGGCTAGCTATGTGCTTGCATTGAAGGGATATGCCTCACATGATTAACATCAGACATATGTGATTTTTTGTCTCCATGGGTTCTTTTACTCGGTGTTTTAGAACGTTTTTAGTCGTTGGCTTAGTTTTGTTAAATTTGTAAGTGGTAGCGTATAGTATTGCTAGTTAGTACATGTAACTCTCAACATGATTTTGATTTTTACCTCCAATGTTGCAGCAAATTTGTTTACGGGCGTGTGATGTTATGTCTAACCGGCATTCTGTCTTTATCATCTTCCGAGCTGTAGTAATGGGGCCATATTTATTTAGGACCAATGAATTCCTGTGAATAACACAAATCAGGCCGATGAAATTCAGTTGTATTGTTTCTTTTTCGACCATGTAGTTTCTAAAATGCCCCGAAAGTCCTCTGGCAGGCAATTAAGTCTCACATGCCAATGCCCTTGTACATACTGGACTCATATCTGCCAATAATTTTCTTTTATGATGTAAGTAAGAATGTCAAGCTTTGTTTTGTTGTTAGTGTTCAAGTTTGTCGGTTAGAGGTATATATCGTGCCAATTTCCTACTATAAAAAGCTGCTAACTTTCGTATGACATATGTATCTCAGTGGATATCTGTTTAACGGTTATCTTGACAACCGTTGTGTTTTGGTTGCACGCAATAAAGGAAAAGGGTATAGTGTTTTGGTTGCACCAGGTGTCATCAATCTCAGCTCATGTAGCTTCTTGCCGATTTATGTCATTGCTTTGGCTTGCTTGTCTTTATCGTGCAATCTTCGTGACATTTCAGAACTGTATTGAAACACATGAATGCCTTACTATCGTTGTTTCAGTTTTATAGTCTGAAATCTGGTGCTTTGATATCTGATTAGGTATGATGTGGCATTACGTCTTTCAATTGTCTTCACTCTGGTTTTGCCACTGCAGTTTCAATTGATATATATGGTCTATGCAGATGATTTGGACCGTCTGGGACACGTTTAAGTTTGGCTCAATGTTATTGCTAATATTGGATATTGTTGACTTGAACGATTTGCTTTTACAGATGTATGAAGAGGCAGTCACACTATATGCCGAACTTGCAGAAGCTGCACTGACAAGCTCCTTAATCTCGAAGGAGCCACCAGTGATTGAACCAGTTCGGCTGCACAGTGGAACTGAAGAAAACAAGGAGGCCTTGAGGAAGTCCCGTGGTGAGGATGATGAAGATTTTCAAATCACAGAGTACCAGGCACAACGAGGCAATGCTGCTGCAATGTACAAATTAGGGCTTCTATACTACTATGGACTACGAGGACTCAGACGTGATTATGGCAAATCATATCATTGGTTCTCTAAGGCTGTGGAAAAAGACGAGCCTCGCGCTATGGAGCTTATGGGGGAGATCTTTGCTAGAGGTGCTGGAGTGGAAAGAAACTACACCCTAGCATACAGGTGGTTGAGACTTGCAGCAAAGCAGGAACAGTACTCAGCTTACAATGGACTGGGTTATCTCTATGTGAAAGGCTATGGGGTGGAGAAGAACTTGACAAAAGTAAGTATTATGTATTAGAATTTGGAATGCAGTTGAGTAGGTCATAATTCCTCTACACTATAAGCTTGTTGCTGTGGACTGTGTCCGCTGCTAGACTTGCCTGCACTAAATATTATGTGGTTACATTTTCACCATGATTGCTGCTATCTTTGTTATTGGATAGAGATACTGCCTGCCAGCTAGATTTTCTATAGTCTGTTTTGGTAAATTATACTGCTACACATCTTAGTAGACAGGAACTCAAGTCTGACTTCACAGCAGTCTGGACATGCAAGTTTGCTGGCGTTCTTGTTGCCGTGGAGATACAAAGCGAACATATTTGATCAAGGCATACAACTTTTTTTGTCAATGCATGACTTATTCCATAGACAGTTGTTAAGAAATATTAGTATTAGGTCTAGGAGTCCTATTAGCTATGTCCTGATTTGCTTCAGCGCTGCCGCTGTGTTGTGGTCTAGGAGTCCTATTAGACAATGTTCCGCAGTTCTGCACTATTAGTTTTAATAAATGCTAAGACATGTAAATTTCAATTTACTTGTAACAAACACAGGTCACAAAATTAGACATTTCACTCTCTTGCTGGTTTCAACAATACATAGTTCTGTATTGCAATAATCAATGTACTGTAAACTCGAGGAACTTACTTTTCTTTACTGACCTTTTTGTAGGCAAAGGAATATTTTGAAATTGCAGCTGAGCATAAAGAGCATGGGGGTTATTACAACCTTGGGGTTCTATACCTAAAGGGTATTGGTGTAAAGAGGGATGTGATGACAGCATGCAATTATTTTCTACGTGCAGTAAATGCGGGGCAACCAAAAGCTATCTATCAAGTGGCAAAGCTGTTCCAAAAAGGAATTGGTCTTAAGAGGAACCTCCATATGGTAATGATTTTGTTCTATCAATTGCCGAATTAAATCTTCAAATGTCACAATTATATATGATGCTTCAGTGAGCATTCTTTTATCAAATCATCATCAGTGTATGAGACAGGGATGCCCTCATGAGCCATGCGTAATTAGGCCACCATAGCACCTAAGGTGCTCTCATTTTATGCCTCGACGCTTTTTCCTACTCATAGAAACCCGGTGTTGGAAGTCTTACCCCAAATGTTAAATTCCAGTTCCGTTATGAATTTATCACATCCGATATGGGTATATCTTGCCAAACTTTCTAAATTGATTCAGTTCCTGAGGCTACAACCTACAAGTTGAATGGATCCATAGGAATAATTTCCTACCAGTCAATGTCTCACACAATGTTTAAATAGTGTGTAGTATAAGTAAGTGTATTGGGTAACTAAGTGTTTTCTTGTAGCAGATGATGTTGCTACAACACACTGGGCACAGCGGGCTCTGCTATATTTCAAGAAGTCAAATTAAAAGAATCAATCTTAAAGTGAAACATTCAAATTACAAAGCAAATATGCTTACATTATAGATATAAGATGACGCCTAAACATATAAACCACATGACAATATCACTATTTCAATCTTCATCCTCCCATGTAAATGGCAAACATAACTTGTTTTCACTTGCTTCTTTTATCCAAGCAAAGAATCTGATTTGGAACTCATGAAATAGCTTGTAAGTGCATCTGTATGGAAGTGTTGCTGAATGCTCCGTGATAGTTGTATGCTAGAATACGCCAAGCCTGCATTATTTTATGGTGCTATAGCAGGTGTGATTACTTGCCTATTTTATGTTATTTTCTTGCATGTGCACCATCTTTAGATTTAGAGTGCATGTGCTCTTTGTCATCCTTATGTCTGCTTGAATGGATTATAGTCTATTTATTGAAGAAGTGGCATGTAATGCTAAAGTATATATTTCCAGTTGCAAGATTGAATAGAAAACCGTCTGCTCGGGCAGATCAAGCTCTTGTTTCTGTAAAGCAAGATAGAAGGCTGATTTTACAGAAGCATTAATACTAAAACATACTTTGTCGATTGTTCTAATGATATTAATCTGTCATGATACAAATAAGGAAACTTTTTTTTTGAACCTTTAGGGAAACATGAATTGTTTGAAATATTATTATCAAAGGGCTGAATCATTAGTCTTTTTGTTTCAGGCAACAGTTCTGTACAAATCTGTTGCTGAGAGGGGCCCCTGGAGCTCGATGTCTAGGTGGGCTCTAGAATCTTATTTAAAAGGTGACATAGGGAAGGCATTGCTCTTATATTCTAGAATGGCAGATCTTGGGTATGAGGTTGCCCAAAGCAATGCCGCCTGGATTCTTGATAGATATGGCGATGAACATATTTGCATGGGGGAATCTGGCTTCTGTTCAGATATGGAAAGACATCTCCGTGCACATGCTTTGTGGTGGCAAGCATCTGAGCAGGGTAACGAGCATGCTGCTCTGTTGATTGGTGATGCCTACTACTATGGCCGGGTATGTGAAATGTCCTTACTTTTTGTTGGTATAACACGTTTCTGAAGTCCGCCTCTTGAACCTATCTAGATGATTGCAGGCTTCTGCTAAAATTACTTAACAAATTCACATCGAGCACCATATGTTTTACGAATTCTAATATTTTATGTTTGAGATGTGGGTTCTCATATTTTTTGCTTTTTTCTCTTAGTATGACTACTACAGATTGTTAAAAACACGGCAAACAATAATATAAAGTGCCTTAGGTTTGTGTTCTGAATGTTTGCATCCAATATAAGCCATCTGTCTCTATGAAGTTATGCACTTTGTACAGAATATCTTTTGAGATTAACCAACTGTCATGTTTGATGAGACAACTTGTCCAAAATCACTATTTGGATAACTAAGCAAAACAGGGCTTCTAAATTCACATATGAAAGTATTTGAAAAATGGGATGCGCCCGCAACATAGTTGTGGAGTCTGGTTTCTGCTTCTAAATTTGCTTTTGCATTTCAGAGGTACTAGGGGACTCTGAGCTCTCTGGAGACTTTTCATAGTATATATCATTGCTGAAATGACATATTGAATCTGTCCTGTGTTACAGGGTGTAGGGAGAGACTATGAACGTGCAGCAGAAGCATACATGCATGCTCAATCACAGTCTAATGCCCAGGCCATGTTTAACCTTGGGTACATGCATGAGCACGGTCATGGACTTCCCCTTGATCTGCACTTGGCAAAAAGATATTATGATCAGGCCGTGGAGGTGGATTCAGCAGCTAAGCTTCCTGTCATGCTTGCACTTACTAGTCTATGGATAAGGAAAAACTATGCTGGCAGTTTTGTGGTAAGACATTATTTTCTCTTTGTATACAAGAAATATCCTAAAGTTGTACTAGAGCTGCGTCAATTAATTTTGATCTTAGGGAATATCTATATAGTTCACTTGTAGGTACTCCCTCTGTAAAGAAATATAAGAGCGTTTATAGATCACTAAAGTAGTGATCTAAACACTCTTATATTTCTTTATGGAGCACTATATTTCAAGTTGGTTTCCTTATTTGGTACTACCTTCAATCCATAAAAAGTGTCGCTGTTTTGAACTAACCCCAGTTCAAAACTGCGACACTTATTTTGGAGCGGAGGGAGTAATTTCTATTATTGTTTAAGCATCTATTATCTGGCAACTTGTTTGTTGGTCAATTTCTCATTCGTTCCCTGCTGCTCATCTTTTTTGGTTTCTGGCTGGTTCCCACTGGTTTGCTTATATGGAACGAACCCTAGCATCTTCCAAATACAAGTTATTTTTAGTTTTGAAATACCGTGCTTACAGCAACCACAATGTAGTTGACTGCCTTATGCTTTGGTCTGTGCTTCAGAGCTCGTGATTTCTTTACCACCTCTAGTTCTCTCAGTTACCTAGAGTTATGCTCTACCAAGATTGACACTACATATGCCAACTTCACTGTTCATCCATAGCCACCTGATGGTTGATGTATGCCTTTTGTTCTTTACTCTGCATCCCGTATTTGTATCAACATCATAGTCTTGTCATATTGAGTATTGCAATCATGCTAGATTGTTTTACTCCTTGCATTTCGTAGCTAAATCTCTCTTTAATTTCAGGTTCATTTTATCGACTCGCTGCCGGAGATATACCCTGTAGTTGAGGAATGGGTGGAAGATGTTCTGATGGATGAAGGGAACGCAACAATATTGACTCTATTTGCTTGCCTTGTGACTGTCCTATACTTGAGAGAGCGTCAGAGGCGTCAAGTGGTTGCAGACAACCCCCAACAGCCTGACGGTGCGCCCAACTAATGCCAAGATGAGGGCCCCCTATGCGGACGTGATTGGTTGAGGTACATATGGCTGTTTATTCTCAGTTTTAGCATCAAGTTTTTGTTGAAATGCGAGAAGTGATGAAATGAATGCTCATACTGGACTGGAGTCCTACAAGCATGGCTTTCTGAGGACAAAGCGTGTAAAACGGTGGCCAGCCTAGACAACATTTGTATACCGAACTGACTAGGATATGAACTGAGTCGTAGATGTATGATATTGAGATATGTTGTTGTTCCAGGTGAAAATTCACCATTTCTGACGTAGACATGCCTGTAAAGTGCTGAAGAGTTTTTAAGAACGCTCTTGTGTTACTCGAAACGTGCTAGTAATTCTGATGTGTGTGCCATGCGCATCCTGTCTGCCTCCATATTTCTCGTTGTTGACAGACTTGACGAGTCTAGCCTGGATTGATGTTGGTCTCTTTTTAGTTGGCTGATGGGTGATTGAGAGCTCATCGGCTGGGGGTGATGTTTTTTCCTTCCTTTGTTGGCTGTCCTTTACAAGGGGTGGTGTGTTCTTCTCACTCGATTGTATGGCTGTTATTAGTTGTTGCTTTAGAGGGTGGTGGTACATTAGAGTGGCTTGTTGTTGACAGACTTGACATGTTGGTTTCTTTTTAATTGGCTGTTGGGTGTTGGTTTCTTTTTAATTGGCTGTTGGGTGTCTTCTTTTTGTGAACCGCCAATGCTTGCTCTTGTGACGGCCGTTTCCTCGTGGATTAGTGACCCATGATGTTCTTTTTATTATAAAGTTGTTATGATAGGTTTCATCTATTTTTTTTAATATAAAGCTATCTTGTATTTAATTATTTTTTATGACATTTTTTATTAATTGATCATGGCAAATGTTAGTAACTAACTACAGCAAGTTTAACTCATGGATCATGACAATATTTAATAATTCATCATGAAAAATTGAGTATAGATCATGGCAATTTTAGTATTTTGATCATGGCAATTCTAGTATTTTAAACATGAAAACATTTTTTGTATTAATCATGACAAATTTTAGTGCCTGTATCATGACAAATTTAAGTAATTCATCATGGCAATTTTAGTTTATGGTTCATGGTAATTTTGAGTCATTGACCGTGTATTTTTAAAGTAAATGACGACATATTTCTTTTTTACTTGTGAACCATGGCGAAATCATTTCATGGATCATGACAAATTTTAGTAATTCATCATGGCAAGTTTAGTTTCTTAATTCTTTTTTATAACATGTTAAAATTTATTTTAAAAATAGAAAAAAGTAGTTGAAATATATCACGACAACTTCAGTGTAATCATAATGACAATTTATGTGTAATAGATATGATAACTTTTAACCCTTCAAAAAAGCTATCAAAATATATCGATATGAGATCTAATTTTAAAGATCTTGTCGCGACAAATTTAATGATGAAAATGGTTTTTCAATCAAAATTTTCATGTAAGAGATAAAACATTTTAAAGTTTGAAAAATTCAAAAAATTCCTGCTAATGTCATCTATTTTTGTCCCTGTTTGCATGCATTTTTTTTAAGAAATAAAATGATTGACATGTCACAATGGGTGGCTACAAGGTCGTTTGGCCCGACCTCTTTTAACCCATAAGTATGGGCGGAATTGATTCATGTCACACATGTGGCCCTTATCGGAACCCTAAACAAAATCTTTGCCCACTTTTACCTTGTTGTGTTGTATTTTGTTGTGCTGATATGTAGTAATGATCAACCGTAGTTTCCTTGTAATATGATGGATCATTATAACCACGAATACTATATAGTAGGGGCCTGTCAAACCATTTTTACATGTCATGGATGTTTATCTAAGCAGGCCAACGTTGATGCATGTCTGTGTGTTGAGTGTGATAGGTTGTGTGAGAATGTCGCAGTCCATCCGGGAAAACGACATAACAAAGCGTGCCAAACGCTTCTAGTATTACATGATAAATGTTGAGGTGGATGAGATAGATGCTAAGGTGAATGAGAGAGAAACAAGAAGAAAATGATTATCTTTTTATTTATGAAGAGGTGATCTCTTCATGTGAAAAAAAGAGATATATAAGCAACAAATCTTTCATTACATATTTAGAAGAAATAACCGGTTATACATCATGTTTTATTGACATCTATACATTATACATGACAAGCTTAACATAAGACATATATTCTCAACCACTATGTATGCCTTTACTGGCCAAGAGCGATTTTGGGCCGGAAACAAAACGAAGGGCGGAGACGTGTATTTTTAAAAGGGGTATTTTAAGGGAAAAGAATAATCCAAACAGGGCCTCAAACAGTATAGAAAAGCAAGGCGAGACAAATAATGTTGCCGAGTTACACTCTTGTCGATCTCGATCAAGCACACGTAGGATAAACTGCCAATATCTCCACCATGGGCGCGTTGCTTTTCTTGCTCTCTTCAGCTTCTTCCTCCAGGTGGAGGCCACGAGCGTAGTCGTCGAAGCATTCGTCAATCGTCCTGAAGGGAATGTCGGGGTAAAGGCTGGATATCTCAATGTCTCTGGACCCGTCGATGCCGAAGTTGGTCTGGCAGCCGTTGATAAAGATGTCGTGCGTCAGCGACGCGACTATGCTCTCCGGGATGATGTCCTCTGCAATGCGCCGGATTTTCAAGCCAAAATTATCTTGAATCTTTCCCAGCTAGCCAGTGAGGTATATAAGTAGTGCATTGTCTATTTCAAGGTGCTTGAGTTGATGAGTACCTGCGGCCATGGCGAGCAGCTCCTCCTTGCTAAGCGTGACGCGCGGCAGCGTGCGGCCGATCTTGCTCTCCCACAGGCAGGCCATCTCGTTGGTGCTGAGGAGGTTGCAGGCTGGCCGGAAGTGGACGGCCTTGTTGACGCTCCGGGCGTCGTACGCGGCCTTCACCGTGAACTTGCCAATGTCGGTTCCGGCCACGAAGAACGCTGTGCATGCATGCAAAACCTCCCATCAGAATTTTTTGCATTGACTGTGTATAATACTATGTGACGACGACGATGGTGAAGGAAAAAATGTGAGGCGTGGGTGGGGTGGACCTCTGACGGTGCCGTCGCCGTAGATCTGGAAGCGGTCGAGCGGCGGGCGCACCTCGGACGGGTGCATGTTGTCGAAGTAGGGCCAGCCGGCGATGGAGTTGCAGCAGATGTAGGTGTAGGGCACGCCGGCCGCCTCCGCCGCCCGCCGGACGCGCCGCTTCTCCTCGTAGAACCCCAGCCCGGCCCCCACCGGCCGCGCCCTGTCCACGTCGTGCCCGAACTCCGACGGCAGAAACCTCTGCCGTGCACATAGATACAAGTCGATCATGCATGCAGGCGTGTGAGCACTCGATCATGCATGCATGCAGGCAGGCGTGTGAGCAAGAGCACGTAGCTAGGGGAATCACGGTGGGCATGCATGCGTACGTACGTACCTTGACGGTGCCGGCGGCCTGGATGGCCTTGATGAGGCCGAGCTGGTCGAGGATGTTGGCGCCGCCCATGACCGAGATCACCACCTCAATGCCGTGCGCGCGGAGCGCCGTCTCCACGGACCTCTTGCCGTCTTTCCCGTCGACGCGGCCCTGGCATTTCAGAGGGCGCATACGTCGTCGAACACCTGTACTAGTACATACGATACGTATATATGGGTGGGTGCCTGCATTTAAAAATTCCAAATACCTCGACGACGAAGGCGCCTTTGCGGAGGAGCGCGTCGACGGAGGCGGCGCGCGCGGGGCAGGCGTTACCGGGGCGGACGAGGATGAAGGTCCGGCGGCCGCTGTCGAGGCAGGCCTCGGCGACGAAACGGCCGATGTAGCCGGTGGCGCCGACGATGAGGGCCGGGCCGGAGCGAGCCACCTCCTCCTGCAGCTCCTCACAAGGCGCCATTGCTTCCGTACGTCCTTGTGCCTAATACCTTAGCTACGAGTCTTGTATATATATAGAGGTGGTTGCTTTTGTACTGTACGTGTCAGGCAGGCAGGAGAAGAGTAGGTGAACACATGCTGCGCCGACGGCTGTTAGCCCATACTCAAACGTTAGGTGCTGCTGAATCCTAGCTTTGCCGGATCCACACCGACGGACACTTACAGACTTTTACAAGATGAGTTGAAGCTAGCAAATTATGATTGGGTTAAGGGGAAGTGAGGGGCTCCACCTGCCTGAAAATCAAGGATGCATGTTTAGTTGGTTAGAAAGTAGCTGTAAAACCTCGTACGTCCAGCAATCTTTTATTTACAAAAATGCTAGACGTACGGAGTTTTATACGCTTCTAAAGGCTACTTTCTAAGAGCATCTTCAACAGCCGCGCTTCGCGCCGCGTCAAAAAATGCGTTTGCCGCGCGCGCTTCGGCTGGTTTAGCACGGGGTTAGACGCATGCTCCAGCAGCCGCGCTATAATGCACAGCGCGCGCCGCTCCAGCAGTGTCCAAAAATATAGCGCGTGTAAACCATTTTTTAAATAGATTGCATTCAAATAAAAAGCATACAAAGTTATTTTACATAGATTGCAACTTGATAGGTAGTTCGAAAACATAGATAGATAATTCGGTGCTAGATAGTTCGAAAACATAAAAACTAATCCCAGTCGCTCCAATCATCTGCACCATCATCATCGTCGTTGGTGTCGTCAGAGGTTGACAGCCAAATGTCGAACCAACGCTCGTCTTCTTCAGTGAAGAAGGAGCTCCCGCCTGCATTGACGAGGTCGGCCTGCGCACTTGCCAATGCCTTCCGCCGACGCTTGTCCAACCGCTCCTTGCGGCGTCGGCGCGTGTCCTCCTCGCGGCGCCTTGCCCAATAACTCTGCTCGTAGGCGACATCCTCCGGGTGGCGTCGGCGCCAATCCGCCATGACCCGCTCGTCCTCCTGGGCGACGAGGAGGCGGCGCTGTCGCGCAGTGTGCTCCGCACGGTCTTGTGCGGAGTTTACACGAGGCGGCGGGGCGACGTCTAACGCCTGCTGGAGCGTGTAGACGTCCTGGAAGTTCATTTGGCGGCGCGGCCTTCCTAGGCGCCACGCCGCCGCGTCGAACGCGCGGGCGGCCTCGTGCGCCGTGTCGTACGTGCCGAGGCTAAGCCGGAGATCGCCGGAGCGTATCTCGGCGTAGAACCCGCCGTTGGGGCGCTCGCGGACGCCGCGGTAGCCGGACGCAGAATGGCGGCGCGGCGGCATGGTGGCGCGTCGGGGGCGGGGCGCTGAAGCGGTGGCGGCGCGCTGGAGCGGCGGTGGCGCGAGAGGCAGAGGGAGAGAGAGAGTGGAGCGGTGGCGGCGCGAGGGAGCGGCAGAGCTGCGCTTTTATAGGCGCGCGCGAAGCGGCGCAGCAAAAATGACGCGTGAGCTGCCGCCTTTTCGCGCGCGCGCAACCGGTTACCGCGCGCGCTGTTTTCCCACCGCCGCTGTAGCGCCATTCCGTCCCGCGCGCTAAAATGGCGGTTTACCGCGCGCGCCCCTTTTCGCGCGTCTGTTGGAGATGCTCTAACTAACTAAACATGCACCCCTATTCTTTAGGTGGGTGGGGCTCCTCACTTTCCTTAATCCAATCATAATTTGCTAGCTTCAACTCATCTCGTAAAAGCCTGTAAGGGTCCGTCGGTGTAGCATATACTCGATTGGTAATGGATCAGATTTCAAAAATGCTAGACATACAAAAAGTTACATAAGGTTACACGTTGACTAGGATTATTTCTTTCAAACTAAACACCCCTCCTCTCATTTTCAAGGAGGAAGGGGGGCCCTCATTTTTCTTAATCTTTAATCAAAATCTATCTTTTTATAAACCCATGTAAACTTATGTACGTGTAGCATTGCTGACCAGATCCACATCTCTGCCCCACGACAGATGCTGATGCGTTCGCCCCGCTCAGAGACGACGTGGTGGTAGCAGTTACAGTATACGGTGTACCATTTTTACGCCTCTGTGACTTGACGGGCGCGCTTCCGGTTTCGGGGCGGAAAACGGGAAACTTGACGCACGAGTTACGGAGCGGAACGTGGCCGCCGGCGAAATAGCGTAAGACCGCAACGGAAGCAAGAACCAAGGTGGAAAGAAAGCACCAAGGGGAGAGAGTAACCGAGGACGATGCAGATCTTCGTCAAGACGCCGGCGGGGAAGACCACCACCCTGGAGGTCGAGAGCAGCTACACCGTCGACGATGTCAAGTCCGAGATCCAGGACAAGGAAGGTATATACCGCGCGTGCGTCCATGCCCAACGCAACGGCTTGTTTTTTCTTTAATTCATCAATTACCGTCGATCGTCGTCGTCGTAGGAATCTCGCCGGAGCAGCAGCGTCTCGTCTACGCCGGGAAGCAGCTGCCGGACGGGTGCACCCTGGCCGACTACGGTGTCCAGAAGGAGTCCACGATCCACCTCGTGCTGCGCCTTGGCGGAGGCTGGTGCTTCTACAAATACGCCCCCGGCCTGAGAGTCCTCGCGGAAAAGTACAACGCCAACAAGATGATCTGCTGCAAGTACGTATTTTCTCTTTCCTTTTGAAAAAAAAGGTATACCCGGTCTCTGCATACGATACACAGTCATTTTGGAAAACGTGCGAGCATAAATGAATACTGTTCGGTGCTTTCAAATTAGGGATGACACCCGTAGGGTATGGATACGGGTGGAGCCTCTTCATACCCTTACCTTTCCCGTCTGAGATTATCCATCACCCTTATCCATAACTACCCTCATCCATAGCTGTCAACGGGTACAATTTTTTCCCATACCCGTTACCCGACGGGTAGACGGGTACCCGCGGGTAAAATTACCTATATTTGCATAACATCAATTTAAACAACTTATAGTTATAAACTTCATTGTATCATATAGTTTACAAAGATAGATTATAACTACAACACATTCTTATAAAACAACATCGATCATATAGTCATAAACAATAACACATAGGCATACACTTTTAGTTCACAAATTATTGACATAGTGTAGATTGTAGAAATAATTTTGAGTTTACATAGATTTTGTATGGGTACATGGGTATATGAGTATGGGTTATATGATCCCATATCCGTACCCGTTCTACCCGATGGGTTTTAGATTTTTCTATTTATAAATCCATGGGTAAATTTTTATCCCATACCCTTACTCTAATAGGGTTTTTTACCCGCAGGGTACATGGATAATGGGTATCCATTGCCATCCCTAGTTCAAATATGCATTACATTTGTTATTTTTCGTTTAAATTCTTCCAAAATATAACCGGACATATGAGGATGGCATTGGATGTTTGGCTTCCTGCATTTCTACGGACGAATGCATGAGGAAATTTAGGGTTCATCGTTGGAGATGAGCTAAGGCATCCCCAACACATTGTCCTAAAATAGACACAGATGTGGAAATCCGCCATCCAACTGCATCCTCCTAAATGTTCGCACATGTCTATTGAATGTCGCCAAGTTAATCTTCTTGGAGCCACTTTCTCCGGGTCCTCCACCTCCACCGTTTTCGAAAGCTTTTCATACGGACCTGCGTCGGCGACGACGAAAAGGGCAGGAACTGTGGTGGAAAGCGGCGGGGATGGTAGCGGAGAAGGTGGGGAGAGGGGGGTTGGCACCAGAACAATGCGGAACGCTCGAAATGCACGGGGCCAACCTCGGTTTTGGATGGGCCGAAGGTGTGAAGTCCTACATGTCGGATGTAAGTACTTCCGCAAAGCACCCTGATTGCTTCCGGTTTGTGAGAAAACGGCCACCCGGACCGGTCCGTGGACAAATGCAGAACAATATTGGATGATTTGCTATGTTCGGACAACTGTGCCCAGACGTATGCTGGCGATCTAAGGCTCCACGCTGGAGATGCCCTAACCAATTGTCAAGCAAATTTGGTATACTTGTTGGTCGTGATAAATTGAAAATAACATGAATGATGACCCAAATCAGTGTAGCAAATAGATAAGATGAATTGTTTCCTCTTCATCACAAGAAAACATTTTGTACTACCCTGCAAATTACGTTTTGCAAAATTATATTTGATATTCCTATAATAACTTTGATTTCTGGAAGAGCCTTTTGTTTTTCACACATGTGTTGGTCGAAAAATAGACCAAACTTTATATAATCCACATACATAGATTTCACGGTAAAGGCACCATTGTTAAGTCAATCTTCA
This sequence comes from Hordeum vulgare subsp. vulgare, assembly GCF_904849725.1. NCBI lineage: Eukaryota > Viridiplantae > Streptophyta > Magnoliopsida > Poales > Poaceae > Hordeum > Hordeum vulgare. The sequence goes on along the minus strand of NC_058521.1, from coordinate 492,883,092 downwards.
TCGGAATGCTACAAACATCTCAGTTAAATTGATCAACATCAACCTACTAACCAAATTGACCCACCTAGTTCATTTGCCACCAAATAAGGCTCTGTGAAATTGAATATTCAATTGGCTCGTCCCCAAGACAGATGCCGTCGTGGTCTCCTTGCTAACCACAATAATATAAAAGATAGGAATTGCAGGGGTACTATAGTGTCACCCAACGAGGTATCTTTCTCAAAACTCGTCGATTGATCACCACCAACCTTAAATGAACCTCTCATAAAAAAGAAAGGTTTAAAGTTCGTCAAGCCCTCGGACGCCACTCCCTTGTTAACTGGAAGACCGTCTGTCGCCCGATGCATTTGGGCGGTCTTGGGATCAAGGACCTGGAGAAATTTAGCCGTGCCCTGCGCCTCCGGTGGCCGTGGTTGCAATGGACTGATCCAAAGAGGCCGTGGGTGGGATCGGAGTTATCGTGTGACCAGGCAGACATGAACCTCTTTCGCGCGTGCACCTCGATTACGCTGGGCAATGGGCATATGACCCTCTTCTGGCATGACAACTGGACCGAAGATGACCCACTCAAGCTTCTAGCTCCAGAGCTTTACAAGATTACCTCCAGAAAAAACAGATCGGTGCACAAAGAGCTAATGAACTAGAACTCAATCAGGGCGGTGGCCAGACTTCAAACCATTCAATAACTGGGAGAATTTGTGTCTCTCTACAATCTGATCACTCAGATCACCCTACTCCCTGCCCAGGAGGACAACATCCATTGGAACTTAACCACCTCTGGGCATGCTCTGCTGCCTCAGCCCACGACGCACAATTCTTTGGCTCTTACTCACGTTTCGACACGGCCAAGGTCTGGTCCGCAAAAGCTGAGCCCAAATGCAAGTTCTTTGCGTGGCTAGCTCTACATGGAAGAATCCTCACCGCGGATTTGCTCGCTGTGAGGGGATGGCCTCACGATCCTAGGTGCCTGCTATGTCTTCAGCAGCCAGAAACTGCAACTCATCTCTGCAAAGACTGTCTCTTGATGACCGCGGTCTGAAACTAGGTGAACACATGGAGAAATGAAGGTGTTCCAATCTCCGGCTTCCTTCTGGAGCCAGGAAACGTGTCCGACTGGTGGGGCAAGAAACTGAAATCACAACCCAAGTAGGTGCGCAAGAGATGCAGTGGGAGAATCATCTACACGCTATGGTCGATCTGAAAGGAGCAAAATAGGCGCGTGTTCACTCGACACCGACTGACGCACCGCGAGGTGGCGGAATTTGCCATTGACGCAATTAATCAGCGTGATCTGGCGTTCTCTGGAAGCCTGCCAACTGCGGGCATTGGCTAAACTAGTTTCTAGATCGGTCGTTTTGCGGTTTTTGCGACGTTCCCTAAAAACGCTCGCCCCTCTGTAAATTGCATCTTTTCACCATTCCTTCTATATTAAAAAAGGCAATGATTCTACCGGTTCCTAAAAAAAGCCCTCCCGAAACGCTGCCGTGGCGCACTTGTTGCACTAGCTCCTACTTATTTGTTCTTTTGAAAACACCTCTCATTAGGTAAAAAAAATATTACCATCGTTCATTACAGCATTAGCCACATAGGTCGAAAAACTATTACAAAGAATACCATCCCGCCTAGTATCAAAGCTATATTTAGCAATTTGGTGTGCGACCTCATTTGTCTTCCAATTGATCTTTTTCAGCTGAAAATTCTGAAGCAGTTTAGAAATGGATATAGCTTCCTTCTTCAGGTCAGTGAAGGACGACCTGTCAAGGTTTTCATTTGCTAGAAACGAAAGCACAAACGAGTAGCCAGTCTCCAACAAAATAGGCTTATGAAGAGTGATACCGGTATAGAGACTGGTGAGGCAGGCTTGGAGCTCAGCTTCATCAACACTGGCACACGAGCCAGTATAATCCCATGACGTGACAGTGAGTTCACCTGTAAAGTTTTTGGTAACGACCCCCACACTTGCAGTAGTGATTGTTCTTAAATCAGCCACAACTCTCTTAAATCTGACGTTAGAAATCAACTCTACATTGAATTGGCAAGACGAGAACGACGACCAATATTTTTCCACATAATTAGCAGAGACGGAGATAGATTTCTTCCCCTTACCTATAACCAGATCATTCCTTAAGTGTGAGGCTCTCTAGAAGATGAAAATGACCTGCTCATGAACCGGAGAGATTAATTGATCCAGCAAGATAAGCCCCAACTTGTTTAGCTTTTCTTCACACATCGATCATTGCATGTGATAAAAGTAGGCACCGTTTGATCCCGTCACACCATTTCCTAATTGATGTGTTTGTGTACATGATTTAGCTCTTGACAAGTAGGGTGGTGATGTGTACCGTAAGAGAGAAGTGAGATGCGTGATGCAATGCAGCGATTATCAACCTTTTTTCTTCTTTTAGAAGGAGGTTCCACCGCGGTATCTGCGTATCATATGGATGTGATTATCCTAATTAGCGTTTTGTCACTATTCCCTTGCAGGTGCTATGCTCGGCTACCTCTTAGAGCTACAAACTGCCGCAAGAAGAAGTGTGGCCACAGCAACCAGGTGAAACTTCATCCTTTTTCCCTTTGTGGAAGAAAGAAAAAGTCATGCATTTTCCTTCCATAGATCTTGTTTGGATACGGTTCATTTCTTTTTTGAAAGAAAGGGGTTTCCCCCTGCCCCATTTTATTGAAGCAGAGCAAAAACCAGAACAAACATTGCATCGAAACGATTACGTCTTTCAAACCTGTAGGTCATCCTCCCTATCGCCCTTTCTTAGGAAAGGAAGACAATTACTCAGCCCAGCTACAAATTTAAACCACCGAAACAACTCTTATATATTACATCCAGATAGAGAAGAGAAGAATCAGCTTTGATCCCTACTCCAGGCGATCCTCAGCAGCTCTCCCCAGTGCCTGTCCAGCATTGTGACGAAGTTCTTCAGTATAACCATTTGAGCAGCGTCGCAAAGAGCCGACCATTGTTGCAAAATCCCTTTTAACTTGACAAGGACGCAGCCTAGACCTCTCCAAGTGCGCCCCTGGAAGCAAAATTCATTTCTTAGTGTCCAAACACTCCACAAGGAGGCAACAATAATCATATTGAGCAAATTTTCCCTCTTATTCAGTTTCCAAAGGGAAGCTACATCACGAAAACAACGCATTCTATTGCAATGAAAAAATTCAGATATAGTTGTCCAAATAACACCAACATTAATGCACTCAAAGAAAAGGTGTTGTATAGATTCAGGTTCATTACAAAACAAGCACGTCAAATCATCAAGGTGTTTCCTTTTAGCAACATGATCTCTGGTTAATATTTTATTATACAAACATAGCCAAAGGAGCACATGAATACTTTGAGGGCACAAAGATTTCCATAAGCTATCTCCAAAAGGAGAAACCACACCACCAAAGTTTATAAACTTGTAGAAGGAGCGTACAGAGTAGATCCCATTAGATTCTAACTCCCAGATTGGTTTATCATGTAGATCAGTTAGGCAAAAGCTCTTAATAAAATCAATGAGCTTATTCCAGTCATTCATACCATTATTATCTACACACCTTCTAAAGGACAACCTAAGAGATGTCCCATTCCAGACCTGAGAAACTGTACAGTCCTGTTGATTACATATCTCAAATAGGCTCCAAAATCTTACTTTCAAAGAACAATCTCCAGCACAAATGTCATGCCAAAAACTAATATGATTACCATTACCAATTTTCCATCTATATAAGGTTCTAGTAGCATTCAAAGCCCAGGTTACACTCTTTCAAAAGGGAGAGCCTCCCTGCTGTCTAGACTAGAGTATATTTGGGTTAGACACATTGTATTTATATCTCAGAATTTTCTTCCAGTCACTATCCACATCATTAAAAAATATTTTTCCCCATGAAGCTAGTAAGGCCATATTAAATTCTCTAATGTTGGGTATCCCCAAACCACCAAACTCTTTCTTCCTAGAAACCAGGCCCCAATGGGCTAGGTGATACTTATGTTGTTCCCCCATGTTCCGCCATAAGAAGTGAGACATCTGGGAATTAATAGCTTTAATGGCCCATTTTGGAAATTTCATGACTGCCATTAGATAGGCCGGAATACTCACAATGCAAGCACACAACAGGATAATCTTGCCTCTATATGTTAAGTATCTACCCAATCAGCCAGATATACCTTTAATGATTCTGTCAATCAAAGGTTGGAGGTCCTCCTTTCTCAATTTATCATAATGTAAAGGGACTCCCAAGTATTTAATAGGAAAAGATCCCAAATTGCAACATAAAATCTGGGCAAAAAACTTCGCTCTATCCTCAACCACGTTAATAGTAATGAGATCACTTTTATGAAAATTAATTTTCATTCCCCACAAATTTTCAAAACAGGATAAGATCCATTTAAAATTTCTAGCTTTATCATATGAATCCTCTAGAAAGAGGAGAGTATCATCTGCATATTGGAGACTAACAACTCCCCGTGGAATGATATTACCTAATAGGCCCGAGATCAACCCACACGAGGAAGCTTTGATAAGCATTTTAGAAAATACATCACCAACGAGATTGAATAGTATAGGGGAGATAGGATCACCTTGTTTAAGACCTTTACCACCAACAAAGTAAGGACCGGTAGTATCATTGATCCGCACACTAAAGGTGCTTTGTAATAACAGGCATTTAATCCAAGAGATCCATTTAGCACCAAAACCAAGGGATTCCAGCATCTCAAACAGGAAATCCCAACTAACTCTATCATATGCTTTCTCATAATCTAATTTGAGCACAAGCCCATGCATCTCAGATTTTTTAATCTCGTGGATAACTTCATGAGCTAGCACCACACTCTCAAGGATATATCTCCCTTTAATAAAAGCAGTTTGATTAGGAGAGATTAATCTATCACTAATAGGATATAATCTGTTGGTAAGAATTTTAGAGAAAATTTTAACCGCACAGTTACTCAAGCTGATTGGTCTAAATTTCTTCATAGTATTGGCTCCAGGCTCTTTAGGAATCAAAACAATCAACGCAAAATTGAGTCTATGAATATCTAACCTACCCTCTTCAAAATCTTTGACCATAGCCATAAAGTCAGTTTTTAAAAGATCCCAAAATGTTTGATAAAATAAAAAGGAATACCCATCAGGACCAGGAGCACCATTACTATAAGAGCCAAAGATGGCCTCTTTTACTTCCATCTCAGAGATGTTTTTCTGAAGATTCTCATTTTCTTCATCAGAAATCAACTCCTCCTCCTTCCAAAAGGAAGGCCCCAGATGAATGTTATGTCTCTCTTCGTGGCTAAATAAATATTTATAAAAAGAAGTCGCCACATCTAACATCTCCCCCATGGTATGCACAGTCCCATGATCTCTAACTAACTCCGTTAAATGATTCTTACGATGTCTATGATTAGCTAGAGCGTGGAAATACGCATTATTCTTGTCACCATCTTTAATTCTACGATCTCTAGATCTCTGCCACAAGGCAGTCTCCTCTTTCCTCATAATACTCTCAAGTTCCAACTTGATTTCTCTCATCCTAGTTTTATCCTCCGCAGAACTGCGATCATTCTCGGCAAACACATCTAAAATGTCAAACTCTTGAATCAGGTCTTTCTTTTTCCTCTTAATGGCAGAGTCAATATTGATACTCCAGCCTTTAATCTTCTTCCTAAGACGGTTAGATTTACACATCCAAACTTCTATAGCACCTCTCACAGAGACTGGGTTTTTCCATGAATTCTCAACTATGTTTTTAAAATCAGGTTGATCTAACCACCACTTCTCAAATCTGAATAATTTTGGAGATGCAATTCTCCTAGCCAATGTATCAATCATAAGAGGTGTGTGGTCACTTCCAATTCTCGGAAGGGCTTTTAGAGTTGACAAAGGAAAAAGAGCATCCCAGGAAGGGGATACAAAAACTCTATCAATAGTAGCATAAATGGGATCGTCCTGGTTGTTGCTCCAGGTAAATTTCCTATTAGCAACATTAATCTCCAGCACACCCCATTTATTGACCCAATCATTGAAAAGAAAAGCAATAGATTGGTTAATATTGCCACTGCTTTTATCAGCAGCAGATCAGATGAGATTAAAATCTCCTCCCACAATGATTGGATAAGAAACTGTGTCAAGCACTTCATGCATGTCACGCCCAAGATGCGACCCTATCCTCAATTTGGCACGAGGGCCTCGTCAGGGATAGAAGCGCATCTCGTTGTGTCGCAAGAATGGATATCGTTACAAATATATGTACTGAAAAGAAGAGATATATAAAGAGTTGGCTTACACTCGCCACAAGCTACATCAGAGTCACATCAGTACATTACATAATCATCAGGAGTAAGAGCAGGGTCCGACTACGGATGAAAACAAACGACAAAAGAAGAACGACGTCCATCCTTGCTATCCCAGGCTGCCGGCCTGGAAACCATCCTAAATCGATGAAGAAGAAGAAGAAGAAGCAACTCCAAATGAACAATCAACGCGCTCGCGTCAAGTAACCATTACCTGTACCTGCAACTGGTGTTGTAGTAATCTGTGAGCCACAGGGGACTCAGCAATCTCATTTCCAAAGGTATCAAGACTAGCAAAGCTTAATGGGTAAGGTATGGATAAGTGGTGAGGTTGCAGCAGCGGCTAAACATATATTTGGTGGCTAAACTTACGAGTACAAGGAAATAAGAGGGGGAAGATCTACGCATAACGGACGTGAACTACTGATGATCAAATGAATGATCCTGAACACCTACCTACGTCAGACATAACCCCACCGTGTCCTCGATCACAGAAGGAACTCACGAAAGAGACAGTCACGGTTACGCACACAGTTGGCATGTTTTAATTAAGTTACTTCAAGTTATCTAGAACCAGTGTTAAACAAAGTTCCCATGTTGCCACATAACCGCGGGCACGGCTTTCCAAAAAGATTTAACCCTGCAGGGGTGCTCCAACTAGTCCATCACAAATTACCACAAGCCGCATAGAAATACTCAATCACGAAGCTCGCGATCTCCTCGGATTCCCTAGTGGAAAACCTCAACTCTGAGATTACCCAAAGCATCACCGGAATCCCGATGCACAAGATATTCCGTCAAAGGTAAAACTAATCCAGCAAGGCCGCCCAACGTGTCGACGTTCCCGATAGGAGTCGCGTACCTCGTTCTCAGGACATGACGGATGGGTCACACTAGGAGAAACAAACCTCGGGTTGCCCCGCGGTGGCCCCGTAGTCTGCCAATTTGGACCAACACTCATGAGGAGCACTCGCCCGGGAGTTGATTAAATTATCCTCGGGGCCCGGAAAGTCCCTATGCAATTTTATTAGGTGTTTAGGCAAATGTAGTACCAAAGTTGGGCCTTGCCAGACCAGTCTTAATCTAAAACGAATTATCAAGGGGGTCCCCATAACAACCCCGATCGTGTTAGGAGCGCTCATTTATGGAACATAACACCGGTAGCCGAAAACTAAGGGGGCAAAGGTGGAACAAAACACCAGGCTAGAAAGGCCGAGCCTTCCACCTTTTACCAAGTATATAGGTCCATTAAATTAAATAGCATTAATATAAGGTGATATGACAAGGGACCCATGTTATCACATGGAAGCAACTGCACCTGCAACTAGCAACGCTAACACCATAGTTAAGCAAGCGGTAACATGGCCAATCAGTGATTTGCTAGGTCGAACAGGTTGAAGGTAATCATGGCATTGTTGAGAGGCTGATATCTAACATGTGGTAGGCAACGCGACATAATCGATAGAAGCGATAAACTAGCATGGCAATGATAGTAATGGTATCTAGGGAAATGGTCATCTTGCCTAAGATCCCGCTTGGAAGAAGAATGCCTCCGTGAAGCAGACGAACCGACGTAGTCGAACGGGTCCTCACAATCCGACACGCGTGCGGAGCTCTATCGAGACGAAGCAAACCGGAAACACAAATCATCACACGAAATTCACCACATGATGCACAACACAAATGATGCATGAGCAGCTGAAAATATGCAAGTCACGGCATGCTAAATCACACAATCAAACACTACACATTAAGTGAAGTTCAATATGCAACGAGTTGCATATTGACGAAACTCCACGTTTAATTATTTAGTTCTATCCCGATTAGATAAACGACAATATTAAATGTGGTTAAACATGGCTAGAGGTGAAGCGGAAATTAAACTACCTATCTAGGCATTTTAAATGAGGTCGGAAATGTCTTATAGCACCTCCGAAACGACCTCACAAATTAATTTACAATTCTGTCCAGATCTGAACTAACACATTTAATTGGTTGTTAAACATAAAAAAAATAGGTTCACATGATTCTATGCGTCATTTCAAGCAATCTACACATAAATAACATCTCCAACGGAGCTACGGTTCAAAAGATACAAGCACCGCAAGATATGATGGCATGAATGCAATATGTGTGCAACGGCGGTCACGAGCACTTCAAAACATACAACCAGCAAGAGAAAATGAAACTACACGCTATTCTAAGCAAGTTTCATGTAGGACACGATCAAAACGGAGCTACGGTTCGAAAACTACGAGCAAAACAAGAAATGACTACAATCTGCCAAAATCAGCCACATAGCATTTTCTACGCCCACAACTACGAGCTACACAACTCCGATAAACTCAAGCAAAGCATGGCACGAAAGAGGGCAAGACGCACTACTACAAAAAAATAACAACAACTAGCATGGAATCAAGGATCACTAGGGAAAGAAGTCACAACATGGCATCTCACACACTATTTCAGACTTGGTGAAAATTACACCTCATGAAAATTTAGTTTTCGATCTGAAGGCATATTGACAGCAGCAAAACCTATAGCTACAGGACTCCAAATGGCATGAAAATTTACAGTATACTAGAGGAACACAAGGGGTACAACTAACTCCATTGGACCAACCTCAAAAGAGCTACAGATCACAAGCTAGAAGCAAAACAAGACAGCAACAAAATATAACAGATTCCAGACTTAGAAATATTTCAGCTCCTCCAAATCAGCACTATTTCTAGCAACTTGAGAGCAAGCAAACACCACCTAAACATGCATATCTATTGCAACCAAAAATACCAGGGGCTAGCCAAAACACCCAAGAACAATTCCCTAGTTGGCAACTCCTTCAAACGAAGCACGGAATAAATCCTACGAATTAAACAAAAGGGCATCACGGCAAAATATCGCGGAACTAACTTACTCAAAAACTAAAACTAATTGCACAAAAAAATCCCATAGATTTTTCTACCCCGGAAACATATAAAATATGTGGGGTTGCGCAACAAAATAAAGTCACACATAAATGCGGGAAAATAACCTATATACGGTAAAATAAACTAGAGGCAATTTCCTACACGCAAAAATACAAATGACCGCTCTAAAATACATGGATTAATGGTCCCTAAAACATGGACATTTAATCTACGGTATACGGGTAAGCCGGACACGCACGAGAAATAACTACGGATCGGATCCTATTGAATCAGCATGCAAAACGATGCATTAGGCACTTCAAACTACCTCAAGTAATTATGCAAGTTGGATAATCGTATTCTACGCGAAATTCTACGCCAAAACCATATACAAAACGTCGCGATTCGATACACGGTTAATTAACTACGGCTGTTTAAATATTTACCTATTTTCTGGAATTTAATATATTCCGAAAATCCCTAAAAAGGTAAAAAAAACTACTGGGCCTAATTTACCTAATGCTATAGAGGGGGAAGTGGCTCACCACGGCTCTTGGGCCGGATCTGAGAGGAGGTGCAGATGGGCCGGTTGGATAGGGCTGAGGCGAGGCAGGCCGATCTGGGCCGGCTCGGGGAAGGGGTCAACGGCCCACGCGGGCGAGGCCCAGGCGCAGGAGCGCTCGCTCGATCGAGCGGCTCGTCCCTCGAACGGGAGCTAGGCCGTGGCGGCGGCCGGGACTGGAACCGGCGAAGGCGACGCCGCAGGTGGCCGGGGACGACGCGAGGAGGCGGATCCGGCGGGGCGGGACCGGTCCGGTGGCCGGCGCGACGACGGCGGCGGCTGCTCCGGCTGGAACCGAGGGTGGCGGCGGGCCACTCCGGCCGAAGTTGGCTGTGAGATCCATGGCTCCAGCGAGGCGAGCTGCGGGGCGCGGGCTCTGGCGCACCCGGCGGGGAGGCAAGGCGGCGGGGCCACTGCGACGGCGCGCGTGAGGCGGCTAGCGGGGCTGCCCGCGGCGGCCGGTGGTGGGGCGGCGAGGAGAGGCCTTGGTGGAGCTCGGGAGGAGCTGGCCAAGGCATGGATCTCCTGTGGTCGCCCGGACAATGTCCGGCGGCCATGGACAATGTCTGGCAGGGCTAGGAGACGAAAAATTAGGCCTCTAATTGTGGATCTGAGGGCTGAAAATGAAGGGGAGGAGTGGATTTCGGGATTGGAAGAAGTGGGACTTGAAGTTGGAGTTTTGCTAGGGGGTGGCTGCAATTTTACATGGGGGAAAACCTAGAGAGTGAGAGAGGTCTCTCTAGGGGGGGGGGGGGTGGAGCTTATATAGGGTTGGCCTCTGGTGGGGTGGACCTCGTCCGTCCGATCGCGATCCGATGACCACAAACGGAGGAAGTGGCTAGGTGGCACTACTGACCTGTGTAGATGGGCTATGTAGGGGTGAGAGGGAAATTGCGCGGCGTGGCAACAAGATTTAAAACACCGAAACACGTCCGACGGTACACCGAATACGGTGCCGCTACGGTCGACCGTTCGGGTACCAGACGAACTCCGATCGCGACGAAACTTGACAGGCGGCCTACCCATATATAAATAATACCGCACGACAAATTCCAGCTCAATCGGAGAAAGTTTTATACACGCTTTAAAAACAGGGTTACGACGGTGCCGCGGACGCGTGCGTGTGCGGTCGGGCTCAGAACGGACAACGACGAGAACCGATAACTTACAACGGACGCAATTTTGAAAACTGGCGGCAACGGAGATGCCGATGCAATGCAGATGATGCGCATGAAGATGCGACAAAAGAAATAGACACACGACGAAAACGGAAAGAAGGGGGAATCTTTTGGAACGTCGGCATCGGGCTGTCTCAACTCTCCTACACTACAAGAGGATCTCGCCTCGAGATCCAAGAATGAAAGGGGGGAGAGGATGAGAAAGAACAAGAGGTAAAGACTTAGTCGCTTCTTTGACAAACGAGTGAAACCAATGATCCTTGAAGGTTGCCAAGCGATGAGGAATGATATGAGAAACAATCAAGAATTCACGGATAATTTCGGCAGCACTGCGGTAGGAAAATGGGACAAAAAATTCGATAAGAAGAGAGAATTACACAATATGCACCACAAACAACTAAGTAGAGCAAGGGAACACCATGATCTTGGTAGAACAACAAAATAGACCCAAAAGAGCAATATCACAATGCCTCCGGAACAATAGAATAGGAACTAGCTCATACGGAAGAAGAGAATGAAGAAAGGAATGACAACTACTAACTCCAATGAACTTGGCAATCATCATTGCAAGAAGAATTGAACGGAGTTGTTGGAAAAAACAACAACGAAAAGAACAAGATAGTAGTGGGCTTATGGACACCTGTCAAACTAATGAAGTGACAACCAGCCACTAACAGAAACAAGGATTGATTGGGAGAAGCAAGATATGAACAATTTCTTACACCAAGAGGATACATTGAGAACTTGAATTAATGACAAGCGCCATGATAGCAACAATCCATAGGAAAAGCTTTAGGTGAAATCCAAACCAAGATAGCTCAAAGAAGAAAACATGGGTTGAAAATATCTCATGATCATAGAATTGGTGGATTTAGTTATCTTATTCTTGAAAGGAAAACTCTTCGAGGCTCCTACACTAACAAGAACGCTATAATACCACCTCAAAGGATAAAGGAAGAACAAATGCACTTGGAAATGCAAGAGAAGGATACTTGAGGTTCTCCAACAAGAATCTTGAAGAACACTTGAAAATGGATTAAAACCTTGATGAACCACCATGAAGGACCTCCGTATACAAATGAACGACGCAAAGATAACAAGGTAGAAAAGAATAAGATTATGACCTTGCCAGGATTTAGAAGAAGCCTCACAAAGAGATACTTAAAAGAACTTGAAACTCCGGAAAAGAAAAGATAAGCACACTTGAGAAAAAGGAATTGATATCGTGAGCCGCTCCGGAAGAAGAATTCAGATTACTATTAACAAGAATAAGAATTATGTTATGCTAGTCCTTCATCAAGTTTAATTGATGACAAGCAACGGATTTAGCATACCACTTATTCTTCTTGAAGGAAACTTGAAGAGAGAGATAGATAAGCACCACTTGAAGCATAATTGAAGGAAGCACTGGTAAGAATTCACAATTACATGGGAACACCACGAATTAATGGAGATACATGAGAATGAAAAGCTCATGAGCCAGCTAACAGAAAAACTAGAACAAGGCACCGGATAAACGAGAGACGAACGAAGAGACAACAATTGAGAAGAATTGAGGATGAAAGCTGAAAGCTAAGAACGAAGAATCTTCTAAAATGATGGCCTTCGGAGGAACGAGAATGAAAACAACTCAGAAAACCACCGGATAGCAAGAAAGGGATTACTCACGATTGAAAATAAATTCAAAATGACAACACGTAGCTGAAATGACGAATCTCCAAGAGAATAGACCAAGATTCGAGAAAAACACTCCTTCGAATTTTCAATGGAGAGAATGACGAGAAGAACATCACCAAGAATAACTAAGACACTCCGGAATAAAGAAAAATGCAAGGTTGGGTCAAATATGAGAATAATTCGAATAGATCTTAAGAAAGAATATGACAGATGAAATTCATACTTACGTCATAGTTGAAAAGAATTAAAGATCTCCGGAAAAGATTACAAGAGTTAAAAGAACCTGGGAAAAACCTGTGGGTTATGGGCCCACTCAAAGAAACCACTGTTAGAAAAGATTGCTAGAAAGATTGATATTGTACCGATATAAAGAAAACTAGATGAGGCTGAGCATCTCGAAATAATTAAAAGAATTGAAAACGAGAAACTACTGAAATATCTTGAACACACCGGATAGAAAGAGAAAAATGAATAACAAGATAGGCTGAAAAGAATTTCCAACATGGGAAAGAATTGCAGGGATGAATAGGATATAATGAACACGGATAGCTTAATTAAATTCACCGGAAAAGATAAAACGATTGAATAACGATGAACACGAAGCTCTTGAGAATCTTCACAATAAATCACCGGCTACGAAAGGAAGAAGAGATAGCGGAAGCATAATGAAATGAGTGCACTTGGATGAAATCCAATCACCGAAGAAAAAGGGAGGGAGGGCGGGAAAAAAAACAAAGACGACTTGGGACAGATGAGATGAACTCCGGATGGAAGGAATTGATAAGACAATTGATAGAGCAAAAGAATTAATGCTCTCATAAAAATATGAGAACACCTCTTAGAAAAGATCTGAAATCATCACTTGACATCGAAGCAACTTGAATTACCATAGCTCAACAAAACAAAGGGTGAGGATTTGTTGGAAGATTGTCCTATAAGCAACTACTTGAATTCCCACCTATGAATTCCCGAAATTTCTGGTCATGCAATTTGGTACACGGATACAAGGAGTAATTATCACACAACTCCTATACTAACCCGTCACTTGTATCACATCCGTCAACACACAACCAGAATCTCGGACCTTCATCTACAACAGACCCTCGTGATCACAACGATACAAAGTATGGTAGTACTCCCGAACAGTCTGCACCAGTACTGGGGACATCGGGGTTATCTCGCCACTACTAGTATTGAAGCAATTACGAACATCCTTCGTCCTGAGATATTAAGAAATCTGAATGATAACGATGTGCTCAAGAATCCCCTGGAGCTCAACTCCCCTGAGACTTAGAGCATATAGGAGGCACCAAGACAGAACTCCGTCACATCGGCATCATATAGATCTCAAAAATATCCGCGTGATCCTAAATTTTTTTTGAGTGAGAAGAGGAGTAGAGTAAATTATTACGTCAAGATTCCTCACCAGAGCATAGAAGAGGAGAAAAAAGAATCCTACCCACCGATATATAACTAGACTCAAAGCAGTTTTTTCTCACTAGACTCGACTCGACCAAGTTCGATCAATCAAGGGGGCTCCTAGGTCGGTACTGGTCTGATACCAACTTGTCACGCCCAAGATGCGACCCTATCCTCAATTTGGCACGAGGGCCTCGTCAGGGATAGAAGCGCATCTCGTCGTGTCGCAAGAATGGATATCGTTACAAGTACATGTACTAAAAAGAAGAGATATATAAAGAGTTGGCTTACACTCGCCACAAGCTACATCAGAGTCACATCAGTACATTACATAATCATCAGGAATAAGAGCAGGGTCCGACTACGGACGAAAACAAACGACAAAAGAAGAACGACGTCCATCCTTGCTATCCCAGGCTGCCGGCCTGTAACCCATCCTAGATCGAAGAAGAAGAAGAAGAAGCAACTCCAAATGAACAATCAACGCGCTCGCGTCAAGTTACCTTTACCTGTACCTGCAACTAGTGTTGTAGTAATCTGTGAGCCATAGGGGACTCAGCAATCTCATTTCCAAAGGTATCAAGACTAGCAAAGCTTAATGGGTAAGGTATGGATAAGTGGTGAGGTTGCAGCAGCGGCTAAGCATATATTTGGTGGCTAAACTTACGAGTACAAGGAAATAAGAGGGGGAAGATCTACGCATAACGGACGTGAACTATTGATGATCAAATGAATGATCCTGAACACCTACCTACATCAGACATAACCCCACCGTGTCCTCGACCGGAGAAGGAACTCACGAAAGAGATAGTCACGGTTACGCACACAGTTGACATGTTTTAATTAAGTTACTTCAAGTTATCTAGAACCAGTGTTAAACAAAGTTCCCACGTTGCCACATAACCGCGGGCACGGCTTTCCGAAAAGATTTAACCCTGCAGGGGTGCTCCAACTAGTCCATCACAAATTACCACAAGCCGCATAGAAATCCTCAATCACGAAGCTCGCGATCTCGTCAGATTCCCTAGTGGAAAACCTCAACTCTGAGTTTACCCAAAGCATCGCCGGAATCCCTATGCACAATATATTCCGTCAAAGGTAAAACTAATCCAGCAAGGCCGCCCGACGTGTCGACGATCCCGATAGGAGTCGCGTACCTCGTTCTCAGGACACGATAGATGGGTCACACTAGGAGAACCAAACCTCGGGTTGCCCTGCGGTGGCCCCGTAGTCTGCCAATTTGGACTAACACTCATGAGGAGCACTGGCCCGGGGGTTGATTAAATTATCCTTGGGGTCCGGAAAGTCCCTATGCAATTTTATTAGGTGTTTAGGCAAATGTAGTACCAAAGTTGGGCCTTGCTAGACCAGTCTTAATCTAAAACGAATTATCAAGGGGGTCCTCATAACAACCCCGATCGTGTTAGGAGCGCTCATTTATGGAACATAACACCGGTAGCCAAAAACTAAGGGGCAAAGGTGGAACAAAACACCAGGCTAGAAAGGCCGAGCCTTCCACCTTTTACCAAGTATATAGGTCCATTAAATTAAATAGCATTAATATATGGTGATATGACAAGGGACCCATGTTATCACATGGAAGCAACTGCACCTGCAACTAGCAACGCTAACAACATGGTTAAGCAAGCGGTAACATGGACAATCAGTGGTTTGCTAGGTCGAACAGGTTGAAGGTAATCATGGCATTGTTGAGAGGCTGATATTTAACATGTGGTAGGCAACGAGACATAATCGATATAAGCGATAAACTAGCATGGCAATGATAGTAATGGTATCTAGGGAAATGGTCATCTTGCCTGAGATCCCGTTTGGAAGAAGAATGCCTCCGTGAAGCAG
Organism: Hordeum vulgare subsp. vulgare; assembly: GCF_904849725.1. Classification (NCBI taxonomy): domain Eukaryota; kingdom Viridiplantae; phylum Streptophyta; class Magnoliopsida; order Poales; family Poaceae; genus Hordeum; species Hordeum vulgare. The sequence goes on along the minus strand of NC_058521.1, from coordinate 492,867,207 downwards.
ACGAACCGACGTAGTCGAACGGGTCCTCACAATCCGGCACGCGTGCGGAGCTCTATCGAGATGAAGCAAATCGGAAACACAAATCATCACACGGAATTCACCACACGATGCACAACACAAATGATGCATGAGCAGCTGAAAACATGCAAGTCACGGCATGACAAATCACACAATAAAAACTACACATTAAGTGAAGTTCAATATGCAACGAATTGCATATTGATGAAACTCCACATTTAATTATTTAGTTCTATCCCGATTAGATACACGGCAATATTAAATGTGGTTAAACATGGCAAGAGGTGAAGCGAAAATTAAACTACCTATCTAGGCATTTTAAATGAGGTCGGAAATGTCTTATAGCACCTCCGAAACGACCTCACAAGTTAATTTACAATTCTGTCCAGATCTGAACTAACATATTTAATTGGTTGTTAAACAGCAAAACAAATAGGTTCACGTGATTCTACGCGTCATTTCAAGCAATCTACACATAAAGAACATCTCCAACGGAGCTACGGTTCAAAAGATACAAGCACCGCAGGATATGATGGCATGAATGCAATATGTGTGCAACGACGGTCACGAGCACTTCAAAACATACAACCATCAAGAGAAAATGAAACTACACGAGATTCTAAGCAAGTTTCATGTAGGACACGATCAAAACGGAGCTACGGTTCGAAAACTACGAGCAAAACAAGAAATGACTACAATCTGCCAAAATCAGCCACATAGCATTTTCTACGCCCCACAACTACGAGCTACACAACTCTGATAAACTCAAACAAAGCATGGCACGAAAGAGGGCAAGACGCACTACTACAAACAACTAACAACAACTAGCATGGCATCAAGGATCACTAGGGAAAGAAGTCACAAAATGGCATCTTACACACTATTTCAGACTTAGTGAAAATTACACCTCATGAAAGTGCAGTTTTCGATCTGAAGGCATATTGACAGCAGCAAAACCTACAGCTACGGGACTCCAAATGGTATGAAAATTTACAGCATACTAGAGGAACACAAGGGGTACAACTAACTCCATTGGATCAACCTCAAAAGAGCTACAGATCACAAGCTAAAAGCAAAACAAGACAGCAACAAAATATAACAGATTCCAGACTTAGAAATATTTCAGCTCCTCCAAATCAGCACTATTTTTAGCAACTTGAGAGCAAGCAAACCACACGTAAACATGCATATCTATTGCAACCAAAAATACCAGAGGCTAGCCAAAACACCCAAGAACAATTCCCTAGTTGGCAACTCCTTCAAACGAAGCACGGAATAAATCCTACGAATTAAACAAAAGGGCATCACGGCAAAATATCGCGCGAACTAACTTACTCAAAAGCTAAAACTAATTGCACAGAAAAATCCCATGGATTTTTCTACCCCGGAAACATATAAAATATGTGGGGTTGCGCAACAAAATAAAGTTACAAATAAATGCGGGAAAATAACCTATATACGGTAAAATAAACTAGAGGCAATTCCCTACACGCAAAAATACAAATGACCGCTCTAAAATACATGGATTAATGGTCCCTAAAACATGGATATTTAATCTACGGTATACAGGTAAGCCGGACACGCACGAGAAATAACTACGGATCGGATCCTATTGAATCAACACGCAAAACGATGCATTAGGCACTTCAAACTACCTCAAATAATTATGCAAGTTGGATAATCGTATTCTACGCAAAATTATACGCCAAAACCATATACAATACGTCGCGATCCGATACACGGTTAATTAACTACGATCGTTTAAATATTTACCTATTTTCTGGAATTTAATATATTTCAAAAATCCCTAAAAAGGTAAAAAAATACTATTGGGCCTAATTTACCTAATGCTACAGAGGGGGGGGGGGGGGAAGAGGCTCACCACGGCTCTTGGGCCGGATCTGAGAGGAGGTGCAGATCAACGGCCCACGCGGGCGAGGCCCAGGCGCAGGAGCGCTCGCTCGATCGAGCGGCTCGTCCCTCGAACGGGAGTGAGGCGGTGGCGGCGGCCGGGACTGGAACCGGCGAAGGCGGCGCCGCAGGTGGCCGGGGACGACGCGAGGAGGCGGATCCGGCGGGGCGGGATCGGGTCCGGTGGCCGGCGCGACGACGGCGACAGCTGCTCCGGCTGGAACCGAGGGCGGCGGCGGGCCACTCCGGCCGAAGTTGGCTGCGAGATCCATGGCTCCGACGAGGCGAGCTGCGGGGCGCGGGCTCTGGCGCACCCGGCGGGGAGGCAAGGCGGCGGGGCCACTGCGACGGCGCGCGTGAGGCGGCTAGCGGGCCTGCCCGCGGCGGCCGGTGGTGGGGCGGCGAGGAGAGGCCTCGGTGGAGCTCGGGAGGAGCTGGCCAAGGCATGGATCTCCTGTGGTCGCCCGGACAATGTCCGGCGGCCATGGACAATGTCTGGCAGGGCTAGGAGACGAAAAATTAGGCCTCTAATTGTGGATCTGAGGGCTGAAAATGAAGGGGAGGAGTGGATTTCAGGATTGGAAGAAGTGGGACTTGAAGTTGGAGTTTTGCTAGGGGGGTGGCTGCAATTTTACATGGGGGAAAACCTAGAGAGTGAGAGAGGTCTCTCTAGGGGGGTGGAGCTTATATAGGGTTGGCCTCTGGTGGGGTGGACCTCGTCCGTCCGATCGCGATCCGATGACCACGAACGGAGGAAGTGGCTAGGTGGCACTACTGACCTGTGTAGATGGGCTATGTAGGGGTGAGAGGGAAATTGCGCGGCGCGGCAACAAGATTTAAAACACCGAAACACGTCCGACGGTAGACCGAATACTGTGCCGCTACGGTCGACCGTTCGGGTACGAGACGAACTCCGATCGCGACGAAACTTGACAGGCGGCCTACCCATATATAAATAATACCGCACGACAAACTCCAGCTCAATCGGAGAAAGTTTTATACACGCTTTAAAAACAGGGTTACGACGGTGCCGCGGACGCGTGCGTGTGCGGTCGGGCTCAGAACGGACAACGACGAGAACCGGTAACTAACAACGGACGCAATTTTGAAAACTGGCGGCAACGGAGATGCCGATGCAATGCAGATGATGCGCAGGAAGATGCGACAAAAGAAAATAGACACACGACGAAAACGGAAAGAAGGGGGAATCTTCTGGAACGTCGGCATCGGGCTGTTACAATGCAGTTCATCAATAAATCCAGTCTTCCTATCATTATAGGCATTGCCATACACAGCAACAAACTGCAGACACAATTACCAGTTTTGTTCCTAATAGTAGTTAACACACAGAACTCTCTATCAACAAAACCAATAATCTCAAATATGTCATTATCAATGCCCACAAGGACACCACCAGCTGAACCATGCACAGGTAAGTGACGCCACATCATATTCCTATTACCCGCAATTCTATTTAAACTATTATTATCTATAACTTCCTTTTTGGTTTCAAAGAAACCAACAAAATCTACTGCGTTATCTCTAATAAATTCTTGGACGCTGAGTTTTCCCTGGTTGACCAAGCCCATGAATGTTCAAAAGGAACCTATCATGATATTTTAAAGGGGTGAGACAGGCTACAAAGCCTCTTTGCTTGCTTAATGTCTGGACAAGAGTTATCTAAACTAGCAGCGTCACCTAGTTTGAGATTAACTCTAACACCAGAATCAGAGCACACATTCTCAATCCCATGTGGAGGAGTGTCTAAATTTTCTGGCAAAACAGCTTCAGGGTTGGAATCAGCAAAGTTTACACATCTAATTTTTTCTCTCAAAATTAAGTCTTGGACTATATCTTTCTGTTCATTATAGTCATTTCCTATGATAATGTCAATGCTGGAAACTTGTGTAGCAAGCAGATCAGTATCAATGCTAACAAAAGATTTACGTTGGAAAGAAGCAGGAATTTCCAAGTTCTTCTTTTTCAGATATGCAGTAGCTTTTTCCATGATCTTCACATTCCCATGCTGTCTTGTAATTGGTCTAGTAGCTAGGACAGGACCCCACTTCTTGTTCAAGGTAGGATCTCCCTTCTTAACATTGCTTTTCTCAGCTTCTTCCATAGTTTCAATCAGAGATCTCTTGACAGAACCAATCTTTGTTGCAACCTCCACAGGCAGGCACATCATTTCAGGCAGGTTCATCTCCTCTTCCTCTTCATCAACATCCATCTCAAATTTTCTGAGTTGAGGAGAGCAATATTCCATATGAGACTGGATGTCAAAATCATCTTTGTCTGGGATCATTCCATCATTTGCCTCCTCTATCTGGACATAAGATTTCCTACTTTCAGCTTCTCCAATAAACTGTTCATGCACCTCATTTACTAGCAGCCTGGGATGGAACATAGTTGCAGAAATAGATGTTTCATCCTTCTTTTTTCCAGATCCAGATTTCTGAGATTTAGAGAAATTAGCCTCATCTAATTCATCAATAGGTTCACAGTCTCCATCTAGAAAATCTTTGTTCACATCAGTATCATCCTCAGACTTGTCTTCATCCTCAATGTCTAAATCTGGGTCATCACCATCCTCATCAAGACCATCACCAATCTGATCAAAACCCTCCACAGTGAAGGCCACAATATACATCTTCTTTTTCATCTCCACCAGCCTTTCAAATGGAATTTTGGTGGGATCTCTACAAGCCACCTTTATTCTAATTTTTTCATAGAAACTCTTAAATATCCCATTCCAATCCACATCCACCAATATTCCAAAACATGAAGCAACTTGAGCAAACACTTTCCAAGCACACCATTTAGGAGGTATCCCTTCCACTTGAATCCAGACCTCTTTTAGTTCTCCATAAATTCAATCATCCCAGCACATTCACAGATCTTCACTGAAACTCCATCAATTGGAAGATCAAATGCTAGAAATTCAATTAAATCCTCAACTTTTTTGCAGGGAGGAAATCTCAGCAGAAACTTCTCCTTTCAACACCTTAAGAATTGCACAGTTTTTGAAATTCATCCGGTTAGATTCAGCAGAAACAGGGATATCAATGTGATAAAATCCCATACCTACTGCTGCACTTCCAAAATATTCAGCTGTAGGTTGTAACTTGGCCCATGCCACACAATTGTTCACATTGTGATTTCCAGAACATATAAAGCATTTTTTGGCTTCAACACAGTTCCCCACATAATGACCAGGCCAGCTACAATTGAAGCGGAGCATGTCTTTATATCTAGGATCCAGGGGTTGTACAGTAGGATCTGGAGGAGGTGTAGGGGCTGTCACCTGATTGTTGTTGGTTGGACCTCCCTTAGCAGCATTACCAGGGTTGGTTTTGGTTGCTGCTGGTACACCCACAGCCACAGGACCTGCAGGGTGTGGGGGAGGAGCACCCTGACCCCCCTTCTTAACAGGTTGCTTCTTAGGTCGTTGTTGAGCCCGTGGATCCATGCTCTTCTTCACCACGGCTGCAAAATATTCACTACCAGCACCACTCCTCTCACAGATCTTGAACTTGGTGGGGACGGGATCAAACCTTCCAGGGCGAAGGATGGGGAAGCAGTCTTCTACTGAGAAGCACCCGGATTGGAAGAGATCCTTTCGGATCCAGAACAGGTGGCTGCCCAGAGTCGATCTAGGGTTAGGAGGAGGAGGGGGACTGGGGGAGAAGCGGCCACGATATTTGTGGTGGCGGCTGGGGGAGGGAACAACCCACAGCTGACCATAAAAGGTCTCCACCTCCTCGTTCCTGTTATATGGCCTAGAAAGCGCCTTTCTCTGTTCTGTTTTCTCCTTCACCACAGATCCATAGATCAACGGCCGTGATCCATTCTGACATCCCAAAGAGGGCCACACCTCATCCACATCTCCCTTCACTGTACCCGCACAAGTAGGATTATCAGATATATTGTTTCCTTTCAGAGCCACACTATTTTTATCCCCTAAACCACAAAATGTCAGACTGTCAACTCGCTTAATCTTCTCATAAATCTCCTCATGAACAGTCCCATTGTCCTTACCATCTGTCAGAATCTTAACATCACCCGTAGGTTTAGAATTCACAACCACTACAGCAAGATCACTTCCTTTAATTGTTTCCCCTACACAAGCAGGTTCATCAACAAAAATGTAATCCATTTGTTGGGAAACATTTTTGTGATTAAAGGATTTGCAAACACTAACACTGTGTGATCCTACTAAATCACCAACAATTACAGGAGTAGAAACTCCATTTCTATTTTCTCTATCAGCCTTGTTCAGAGCAATCTGATGATTTCGCAGTGTCAGGAGTAGAAACCCCGTGATTAACACTGTCTATCACGTCCCTAGCATTCGACAGAAATCGAATCTCACTAACATCTCGGACTGGGATCCTAACATCGGCCTCGTCTGTTTTTGAACAAACCGAGATCTTACTTTCCTTATCCCTATTCCAAACAGGGGCCCGAGAGCCATGAACAACATGAACAGACGTACGAACAGAAATAGGAGGATGAGAACGCACCTTATTCTATGGATGAACCTCCCCTCGATCTCCTGGCCATGGCGGCGGTTCGAAGCAGTTGTGCAGCTCCTTCCCCACCTGACGTCCTTGCCGCGAAGTGGTTCGCTGCAAAGCACGCCCGCCAGGAGTCCGCGGAATCAGTTGGCTTGAGGAGGATCGACCCCCGGCGGCAACTCCTCGCGAGGGATCTGGGACAACTCCAACACCGACGGCGTATTGATGTTGAGGAGGAACGGAATCGACGATTTGAATCGACTCCATTTCCTCGCCACTCCTGGATCCGAGACCTTCGCCTCCCGCATCACCCAATAGATGAGCTCGAAATCCATGCCTCCATCGTCGCCGCAGAAGCGAGCTCGCTCCGCGAAAGTTGCCGTGCGGATGATCTCCACCATCATCTCCGGCTATCTCGCTCGATCCGGGAACTTCCCCCGAACCACACGCAGCATCTCCGCACGAGCCTCCGCCGAACGAAGCTCTGCTGATGGCAGGAGCATCATCGGAGTCGGAGCGCCGAGGCCCCGCGGTGGCGACACCATCTCCGCACGGATTCGCCACACTCGGATCCTCCTTCTCTCTCCCACCATCGAGATGAGGAAGAGGAGAAGCCGAGGGAGAGGAAGAGCACCCGAGATCTGGAGATGGTGGATGTTCGTCGCCGCGCGATACCTTGGACTGGAGAGGCCCGAGGCCAAGCGATGACGGGAGGGAGTCAAGGGCGGGCGGTGGGTGGCAATAACTGCCATTATTGGTGGTAGGTGGAGGTTCGCCCGTCGCTTCACCCGAGCGGGCAGGTGGAGCGGCCATGAGACTATCCTCTTTTGTCCTCGATATGGTTCATTTCATTGATGATATTATTCAGAAATGAAATTAATTCGCTTATGATGCCTTTCCAGCTTCAGCGGTCCTAGTCATAGTGTCGTATAATACAACATTTTATCCCTTTCTAATTTTAACAGACTTTCCAACTCCCCTGCTCTCTTTTTTACGACGGCCGGTGTTATTTTCTTTCTGGTATGCACTGTGGGAGAATATGTTTCATCCACACTAACACTCTCATGATAAACGTTTCTGTATATTCAGAAACTTCTCGATTTTGGCAGCTACAATTGGATATTTATATTTAGATACAGTTGATGCGAATTAGCAACGAATCTATTCTTTTCCTTTTTATCTGATGTATTTTGTGCAAACTGTTATTTTCAGTTGAGGCCAAAGAAGAACAAGTACAGGGGGTACTGAAGTGTCTTTTGTCAATGAATCAACTTCTTACCACTCGTGTAGTCATATCATCAGAGATTCACAGTTCATATCCTGTTTAATTACCTCGTTGTAACGTCCTGATGGGCGTAAATCATCATTACATAATTACCTTTTTTTCACGAATACATATGTTTGTCTTTGACTCGTAATGGAGTGAGCCCGTTGGAAAGTGGCCCGAACGGTCCAACTCCATGCGGCAGTGCACAGAGCCGGCCCGAACGGTCCAACTCCACTGAGTCAGATCTGTGAACCAGAGGAAGCATGTAGTAGAAAAATGTGAAGCCAGATCCAGAAAACCCGAAGTTCTTCGAGTTCACAACGAATTACCACTAAGACGGGTCATATCCCTATTTTTTTCAACATGGCTCATAAACCCCATCATATGCGGTTTTTGGTTGCAGGCCTGAGAAAGAAAGAATACATGATAAGCATTTGCCATTAAAACCCGTCTGATATAGTATATCTAGAGTTAGAGTAAGGCTAGGTCAGGCAATTCAGTCAACAGTACTGTACTACTTGTTTATGGATCTCATCACTGGCCATGCAGGTTCCTGCATCAGTAATCCCAGGACGGCGCCGACCCCATCTGGGCGCCGCAGCATACACCGTTGACATCCCGAAAATAATCACGCGTTACAAATGGTAACCATGTTAGCTCACAACCAGATTAGTACAAAGACTTGTCAGCAACTCAACAGTCGAGTAGGAACACAGGTTGTAGCAGCTTAGGCATCAGCAGTTTCCTCCCATGATGCATGCCATGAGCAATCTTGTGGCAACGTCCATGGCAGTAGGATTACTCCTCGGTGCCATCTCCCCAACAGTCAGGGCAGCTTCAGGCACTGCGACGGCGAACCGGAACACGACGGCGTCCGCGCTGCTGCCACCGTTCGGCACGAACCACACCGTCGGCGACGGTGCCGGGTGGTTGTTTGACACCAAGGCGAATGCCTCGGCGGCCAACTACTCCGCCTGGGCAGCCAACCGCACCTTCTACCTCGGCGACTACCTCAGTATGTCTTCTTTCACTGCCTTTCCTTTAGCTTTGGCGTGCAGGAGGCAACTCCAAATCTTATTAGCCTCTGTTCGGAACAACTGAATTCGGTGCGAATCTAGCAAGAATTTCTCATTTCTGGGATCATGTTGGTCACATGATCATCTCATCGTGTATTTACAGGCTTCAAGACCCGCACGGATAACACGGTCGTGCACACGACCAACGCTACGGTATACAAGCTCTGCGGCTACGACGGTGGCGCCATCGGTGGCGGGTGGAAGGCAGAGGAGGCCTTCTTGACAGTGATGCTAGCCGCGGAGGGCGCAAACTACTTCTTCTCGGACGCCGGCGAAGGGGAGCACTGTCGGAGGGGGATGCGGTTCGACGTCACCGTGGCGCGCGGCCGCGGCCTCCCACAAGTACCGCCGTCGTACTACGAGCCGCTGTCCGGCGGGACGGCAGGGACGGGGCTCGGCGAGGTGGTGCCCATCTGGGTTGCGGTGAACGCTGCCTTTGCTGCTTTGCTGATGCTGTGAATGGTCTCCATTGCCATCAGCTGTTAATCAGCATTCAGCGAACACTTAGGAAAATTGCAACTTCTCTAGCAACCTTGGTCTGTCTCTGTTTGTTCGCCTTTTCCCCTTTATTCTACGCCCGCAAGTTTTAAGATTATTTCTGGGTTTGCTTGAAAGTTTTTATAAATCTTATTACTTCCATCCAGATTTATTAGTCTCTCTTGTATTTAGTCTCATTTTAATCATGATTTTAACTAATAAATTATAACTTAATTCTTCTCAACTTATTTAGGTACAGAGGCTTATATAACAAACAAATATTATCGAAAACTACATTCAAATATTGTCAACCTGTTGGTTCTTTACCTTCGATTTCTCTATGGTCTAACAAGCTGAAGCTACAACTACGAAGAACTGTTGAAGATATATTTGATAGTTAGAGATTGTGAGATAAATAAGAATTATTTTTGTCTTATCTTAGGAGGCTTCTTACCCAAGTCTTATACGTATATAATATACTTTTTCTCAAGGCTTAATAATACATGCACCACATTATGCCAATTGTCTCTCCCCTCTAATCCTTTTACACGGTACCAAACACAAGTTCTTAGATCTAGCCCCACCACTGCTTCCGAGCCCACCGGTAGTTAGGGTTCGTCCATCGATCATGTTGATCGGCTGCCTTGAAAAGTCTTTTATCTGATTTAATGATTAAGGTATTTCTCTCAAATCATTCGTTTGATTGATTTTTTCTTCTTCTTCTCATTTGTGATCTATGGTCGGTTTGCATCGCCGCCGCCCGTCAACCCTCACGCGCCTTTACTCCGACATTGGGGTCGACTACACCGGCCTTTTCTCCGACTACTAGAATTAATACCTTATGTATGATGTTTGTGATGTAATGTTGGGCCATGTGACCTTTGATTAGTGATTTAGCTATGTATGCCATTTGTATGTCATACTATTTTACTCTCGTATATCATCTCATCTTGTAGTTTTATATGTCGTGATGTTTACTTGGTTTTCGACATGTGATACTTGCGTGTATGATATTAGTCACATGTTGGGGTCAATCCAATATTTTTACTTAGGTATCTGACTCCATCTTCAACAATGAGAAATTTGATGGAAATGATATATCTGATTGGATGAGTATGGAGAAAACAAGGGGTATCCACTTACTGGTGTCAGTGGTGAATAATTTTCTTTCAACTTCAGCTTCTACATTTTTTTGAAGTACCACCTAAAGAGCTTCACAAAAAACATGGAGTTGTACCCCAGATTCTAGTTTTTTTACGAAACGGCATATCGTGGAGCTACCCCGTCTGGCTTGCGCTTTTCAGAGCGGAACTGAATTTGAAGGACCAGAGTAGTCCCATAGAGGCCCTTAACTAAGAAGATAATTTAATCGTCCTACAAGTGTCAGATAAGTTTTTAAAACGTCTGAATATCGTACTTGTATCGGACATGATAACTATTGCACAAGCTATTCAGTGGTACAACATTTGCGATGTGTACAACATCACAAACCGTTTATCATTTTATACTGTGTGTGATAGAGATTCTATCACCAACACTGAATTCGGTTGCATTTTCTGCGATATTGTCTGACATCACACAGTTTGGAAACGACAATTGTGTGCATGGTCAAACATGTTTTCAATCTGTGAAACGTGTCGAATCATGAGGTATATCACAAACGTTGAGATTTACAAAGCTGTGTACGGTGTAATGACCCCCAGAACATCTTTTTTCTATTTTAACTGCTATAATTTAAAATTGTACAGAAATTGAATTCGATAGTAGAGAACAGCTTTTTTACATGTCCACTATATACACAAACATGTTCAACAATCAATGCATTATTCGATTCACAGGTATAAACATTCAAGAACTACGTCAACAAAAGAATTATATAACCACCAAATAAAGAATGATGGAAAATCTAAGTTACAGTGTGCGCATCTTGTCCTTCCTGTGCGGTGGCGCGCTGCGATTTGCGCGACCCGATCCTACGGTTAAGACACACATGCCCACTCATATGCACCCCCCGCGCATTGTACGAAATGCATAGAAAAGGTATTTTCCTTGTCAGGCCTACATGCACAGCCGCTTATAGTGATTTTTTTCCTACGCACCTGCCATACTGCATTGCTGACGCGGATGCTACAATTTACCAAATAGTGAATTACTCTAAATGTTACAGAGCTTGGATCTGTTGAATGCCTTTCCCGGCCGCGCTGTCACTCGGCTGAATTGAATCAGTGATCCGAGTGGCCGTGGCCAGGCTCAACAGAGGTGTCTGCATCACCTCGATGTGACGCTGTCGTACGGGAACAAGTGCTTGCGACCGCGGCTGGAGCTTAGTTGTTCCCTCGCGGCCCGAGCGTCGAGTGACCGCTGGAGTCGCTCGAGTCGCTCGCGCTCGACCAGATTGGCCAGACGCGCGTTCTCCAGCGCGATCTCCTCTGGGGTGTTCCTAGTGATGGGGGTGCGGAGAGCTTGATCGCTCCTTCGTAGAAGTTCCTGCCTCTGCTGCTCGGTGAGCGGCTGCGGAACGTGGTGGCTGCCATCATCGTGGCAACGCTCTCTGCCGTCATGCACGGGAGAATTCTGTGTGGTGAAACCTGTGTTGCCTCCCCTGTTGGTGTCGGCCATGAAGATCTTGGCGACACCCCTGCTGCTTTCGCAGTCAGAGTCGTTGAGTGACTCCTCGCTTGATGATGGGAAGAGGCCGACGGTGGGCTCACCGAAGCTGAGCATAGCCACCTGCCCGGAAATGGCCATATTGGACATGGCGTGCTTGATCCACCACTGCATCCGCGAGCGCCCCGAGCGCTTGCGGCGAACAGCAGCGGCGTGCGGGGGCACCGAGTGATACGACACTGACGGCTGCCAGATCAGGACTCCATGCGCGACTGCGCTGAAATGTGACGTACCTCGTGTAGGGAGGGCATCGATGTCTAGTGGCGCATCCTGCAGCCACGCCGAGTGGTCGACGACGAAGCTGAGGGAACCAAAGTGGATATCTCCGTCGAGTGTCATCATGTTGACGAAAAATGCGATAATCCTCCAACCGTGCTGGATTTGCTAGATGTGCAGCCCCACGGTGGGCGCCAACTGGAAGTTACTAGAAACGACAACTATAACTCTTAGCGTTACTGGTAATGTGGGTCTCCACTGCACTTCATGTGATGGATTAAGTCCTTAGCCATTGCAGCCTCTTTGGTGCCTTCACCTTGCTGTGGTCCAAGTGCCAGGATGCATCCGACTGATACAAGGCGATCCGAGTGAATCCAAGCCAACCGAGTGACGGTATGCTGTACTGAGTGAGGTCGAGACTACACCAGTGACTTTAAGGACACTGATGTCCGTAAGTGGTCCTAGGCGGGCCTAGGGAAGCAGGTCCATATGCCTACCCCTAATGTACAACCCCATCAGTCATTCAAGCGGGACTGCCCTAGATACTTGATAGATAAGAAGGCTGGCAACATCAACAAAAGTATATTAGATATATGTGTTATTGATGTGTACATTACTAGTACTCCTAGTAGCACGTGGGTATTGGATACGGGTTGAGTTGCTAAAATGTTGGTAACCCAAAATAAAAGCCCTGAAATAAACGAAGACTAGCTAAAGACGAGGTGATGATGTGTGTTGGAAGTATTTCCAAGGTTGGTGTGATCACCACCGCACGCTCCCTCTACCTTCGGGATTAGTTTTGAACCTAAATAAAAAAATGGTGTTTATGTTGAGCATGAACATGATTAGACCGTGTTTATTGCAATGTGGTTATTCATTTAAAGGCAGAGAATAACGGTTATTCTATTTACATGAATAATACCTTCAATGGTCATGCACCCAATGTGAATGGTTTAGTGAATCTCGATCATAGTAATAAACATGTTCATAATATTGATGTCAAAAGATACAAAGTTAGTAATGATAGTAACCACTTACTTGTGGCACTACCGCTTAGGTCATATTGGTATAAAACGCATGAAGAAACTCCATGCTGATGGATCTTTGGACTCACTCAATTTTGAATCGTTTGAGACATGCGAACCATGCCTATTGGTGTAGAACGCATGAAGAAACTCCATACTGATGGATCTTTTGGACTCACTTGATTTCGAATAACTGGAGACATGCAAAACATGCAACACGGGCAAGATGACTAAAGGCCTCGTTTTCCAGTGAGATGGAACGGGCAAATGACTTATTGGAAATAATACATTTTGATGTATGCAGTCCAATGAGTGCTCAAGCACGCAGTGGCCATTGTTATGTTCTTACTTCATAGATTATTTGAGTATATACGGGTATATTTACTTGATGAATCACAAGTCTGAAATGTTGAAGAGTTCAAACAATTTCAGAGTGAAGTTGAAGATCGTCGTGACAAGAGAATGAAATGTCTACGATGTGATCGTAGAGGTGAATATTCGAATCACGAGTTTGGCATACATTTAATACATTGTGAAAATTGTTCCACAACTCATGCCACATGGAACACCATAGTATGATGGTGTGTCCATACGTCGTAGCCGTACCCTATTGGATATGGTGCATACTATGATGTCTCTTATTGATTTGCCACTATCGTTTTGGGGTTATGAATTAGAGACAACCACATTCACTTTAAATAGGGCACCATATAATTCCACTGAGATGACACCGTATGAACTATGGTTTGGCAAGAAACCTAAGGTGTCGTTTCTTAATGTTTGGGGCTATGATGTTTATGTCAAAAGGCTTCAGCCTGATAAGCTCGAACGCAAAGCAGATAAATGCATCTTCATAGGTGTTAGGGCATATTTCTACCTAAGTGGTTTTAGGGATTGATGACAATGCCTGTGCGGACTAATTGTGCACATTGAGCATTTCAGATAATTCATATCTAGGCACAAGAAGATTCGATGCCCCTCGGAATCTCTCCAAGACGTTTCTCTTTGGTGGTTTTGAATCATAGCAAAGCCGTACTATTAAGATGGGGTCCGCGTCGGAAAGGTTTGGGTGGAATCATCACGTACACTTAGTGCACCACCTTTTCTTTATCTACAATGGAGCTCCATACTCATCTTTATTGTCTATGCAAAAGGGCCAAGGGTAGTACCGCTCTCAGAGCGGTACTACCGCCCTCAGTGCGGTAGTAATTTTTTACTACCGTTCCGACGGACTTTTTCGCATACTTTTCCCCTCGCAGTAGTAGGCATGATAGTAATTTATTATTACCGTGGTTGGTGAGGTGCAGAGCGGTAGTACTGCTTGACTATTGCTGTGGTGGGTGGGTAACGGTTAGATCTGAGCCCCCCACTATATAAAGGTATCTTCTTCTTCGAGGAGCTCACCTTCAACCTCTCCAAGCTCCATTGTTGCTCGATAAGCTTACTATTGCCCGATCTCTCTCCCTAGCCAATCAAACTTGTTGATTTTCTAGGCATTGTTTGAGAGGGCCTTGATCTACACTTCCACCAAGAGATATTTGATTCCCCCACTAATCCCTTGCAGATCTTGTTACTCTTGGGTGTTTGAGTACCCTAGACGGTTGAGGTCACCTCGGAGCCACATGCCATTGTAGTGAAGCTTCGTGGTCTAGTTGGGAGCCTCCAAGCTTTGTGTGGAGATAGCCCCAACCTTGTTTGTAAAGGTCCAGTCGCTGCCTTCAAGGGCATCAATAGTGGAATCACGACACCTCGCATTGTGTGAGGGCGTGAGGAGAATACGGTGCCCCTAGTGGCTTCTTGGGGAGCATTGTGCCTCCACACCATTCCAACGAAGACGTACTTCCTTTCAAAGGGAAGGAACTTTGGTAACACATCCTCGTCTCCACCGGTTCCACTTGCGGTTATCTCTTACCTTTACTTTGTACTTGTTGTTGTTGTGGTGTATTCTTTGCTTGCTCTCATTATCCTTTTAGTTAGCATCATATAGGTTGCTCACCTAGTCGCTCATATAGAGAACCTTTCGTTGCTAACGTTAATTTGTTAAGACAAGCTAAAAACTGGTAGTTGCCTATTCATCCCCCTCTTGTCAACCATATCGATCCTTTCAATTGGTATCAAAGCTACGTCTCTTTATTAAGGGTTTCACCATCCGAAGAGTATGGTTGACGATGGTGAGGCTCGGCTCGAAGGGTCTGAGGCCGTGGAGGTGGTTTCGGTCACACGGGCTTGAGTGAGGCCATGGCTTCATTCAAGACATCCGCGACTACCGAAGTCAAATCCATGCTTAAATAATTGCTTGAGGGGATGAGAAATTCACCCGACCCGTTGCTTGTGGTTAAACCCACCTCATAGGTGTCAGAGGCCAATTACGATAAGTAAGTGGTTAAAGGTACTCAAACCTCCTCCCCTCATGAAAATAATGGGATGGGGACTTCTGCCTTGGTTCCCCCTCCGCCGGTCTATGGAGGACCGGTTCCTACACCGCATATTAATAAGCTAGGACCTCCTCCAAAACTTGTTAAAGGTGATTTCAGTAATTGGGTTTTTTCTATCAAGTCTCATTTGAATCACAACTCAACAAATCTTTGGAGAATCATCGAGCAAGGTTATTATCCTCATGATCCAAGGAACCTTACTCCAAGAGAAGAGGCGGACAACTAATGCAATCATTCCGCATTGTTCATCCTTCAATCCGTAGCTCCACCAGAAGATCTTCCACACCTGCGACCCTTCACTCGTGCAAAGAAGTGTTGGGAGCACATCATGGTGCTATACAAGGGAAGCTCAAGAATTAAACAGTCAAACTTTGAAGTGGTCCTTGATCAGGCCGATGAGTTTGTGATGCTAGAAGATGAGGACCCCCGTGATCTCTATCGGAGGGTGACTGCCCTCGATGTTGCTCTCCAGGATCATGGGAGCAAAGATACGGATTACACATGGATCAAGGGCAAGTTTCTCAAGGCCATCATGCCTTTCAACAAAGCCATGTCTTCCTTCATTCGGGAAAGGCCAGATTTTCACTCCTTGTCCTCAGGCGAAGTGTTGGATGAGTTCATTGCTATGGATATTATGAACAAGACCACCGACAATGCACTTGCTCGTGTTCGGTCAAAAACAACATCACCCAACCTTGCCTTAAAGACCAAGGCTATTGTTGATGAAGAAGAAGAGGAACAAGATGGCTGCCCCGAAGACACAAAATACGCTTATCATGAGCACATGGCTCTTGCTTCGAGGCAGTTTTGGGGAAACAAAACAAACTCAAGACCCAACTTCTCCAAGGACAACTCAAGTGGGTCCAAGAACAAACAACGAGGACGGACATGCTACAACTAAGGCAATGTGAGTCACTTTGTTGCAGATTGTCCCTATGAGAAGAGGGAGGACAACGGGGGCAAGCTCATTCGCAAGGATAGGCCCAAGTCCTTCCCTAACAAGGACACCTTCACCAAGAAGACTCATCCAAGGGGATTGGTGGCCCACGAAGAGTACACATCCAATGATGATGAAGACGATACAGGTCGTGAGGGGATGGCAACGGCCACTGTTGCCATTGGCACTTCCTCCCCAAGGTATCTCTCTTTGGTGCCACCAACGAGAACTGTCGTGGTTTTGTCACGACAGATGTCCTCGTGAAAGGACTTAGTGATGGAGCCATCGCACCTTGGTGGCGACTCAAAGGGGTTGAGCGGAAGCGAGACTCGGGTTTACCCAAGTTCGGCCCCTCCGATGGATGTAAAATAATACGTCCTGGTTTGTGTATATTGATGGTGGAATCGATTACAAGGAGGGCGTAACTCGCTTGACCTAGCTCTCGATGGATTGTAACCTAACTTATCTTCCCTAGGGACTTGCCTTTATATACAGGTCGAGGTCCTAGGTTTTACAAAAGTCCAGGCCGCATCACAAATCGTGGCCTACCATATCTCTAAACCGTCGTGTCTTCCAAGCAAGGAAACAACCACGTCGACTCATCTTCTCCGTAGGTCTTAAACCGCCATCTAGGCTCATGGGCCCGGCCGGCTCTCCGTTGAAGTTCTCCTTGCACCTCTCAGACCCTGGGCCAATAGGGCGGATCATACCGCGGGTAATATCCCCAACATTAGGCCCCAGATTGACTTGAATTCATTCACGCCAATAAACTTTCATACCTGTCTACGGCAACTCACACATGACCTCCGACCTTTTTCCTTCAAGGAGTGACAAGCTGCCAATCTTCATGATTCACCTGAATCGCCAGGTCTTTTATTGGTGATGTCATATTCTCCACTATTCCAGGGATCTTGATGACGTCATTTCCAACGGATCTTTTGTCTTATCCGGTTATCCCGAGAATCTAGGCGCCATCATTTTCGATTTTCAATGCGCCTCCTTGAATCCTCGCCTGCCGTTTCAATTTTTGCCCCAGGCCTTTAAATAGCCGCAGGGGGAAAGGGGTATCCCCACCTACCTCTATTCCATCGCCCCCACTGTGTCTTCTTCCTCGAGCTCGCGTTGCGAACGTCGTGCCGTCATCGAACCTCCGCTTCGGACCGGCTGCTCCTCGGACTAATTTGGGCATGGTCTTCAATGCAAACCTCCGCGGCCCGCTCCCGTCGTCGCCCCCATTCAACAGGTAACTCTTTATCCTCCGGGAGATCCAAACCTCGAACTTCCCCAGTTCTTAGGGCAGCATCGGAGCTCCTCGAGCATTTGCATATTGCGCCATTGATCCACATAGGCACTGTTTTAGATCTCATATTTTAGCAAAGAACTGTCGTAGTCCCATCAACACTCCTCGGTAGATCTGTTGTTCCCCCATTGTTTCACAGGACCACCACACAGCTCCATAGTGTCCCTGTGTTCTTAGCGCTTTTATTTTGGCAAGTTATTTTCCTCAATAAAATCACCCGTAGATCCGTGAACTCTGTCATGGTATTGGAAACATGTTTATCCTCGACTAGACATCTTCTAAGGGAAATTTTAGAAATGTAACCCGCCCTTAGTGCTGTGGCGACTCACAATGTCCTTTTAGATATTTTTCTAGCTGTTGGCTGGCGAGTCACCACTTTGCAGGTCCTTACGACCCACCAATCATTCTTATGCAGATCTCCATCCCCATCCTTTAAGCTTGCAGTCATGGGCTCCATTTCTAAATGAAACTGGTTACCAACAGAAGTTGACGATGCCTACCTTGCGAATTTTGTGAAAGTGGGAAATCTCGCGCTGCAAGAAATGATTGGCTTGCGAACCGCCCTAGGAGAGCAATGCCCGCAACCCGCCGAAGGGTAAGTAGTCATTTTTGCTGATCACCTCGAGTGAGGCTTTACACCACCCGACTCAAAGTTCTTCAGGGAAGCCTTGCATTTCTTCAACCTCCATCCCCAGGACTTAGGCCCAAACTCCATCAGCAACCTTTGCCAGTTCCAAGTGTTTTGCGAGGCTTATCTGCACATAGAGCCTACTGTACTTTTGTTCAGGAAGTTCTTTTGTTTGAACCGCCAAACGGAGTTTGCCAACGGGCCCTGCCTAGAGCTTGGAGGAGTTAATATCCAGAGGCGACGAGAATGCGGGTTCCCGTCTGCTTCACTGCCTAGTCACCCCAAGGGTTGGGCAAAAGCTTGGTTTTACTGCCGTGACACCTCTCCATCCAATGAGAACCCCTTACCAGGTTTTAGGCAGGAACGTCTGCCCATGGATTTGAAGCTGCCTGAAAAGCTGACTGAGGAAGAAGAAACTTCATTCGTCCCTGTCTTTGCAAAGCTCACGGCCTTAACCGCCAACGGTCTTACCAGAATTGATCTGATCCGCTGTTGGGTGGAGTGGAGAATTATGCCCTTGAGAGGCTAGGACTACTTAATGTGCGAGTTCAATGGCAACTTAAACCACCCACAATGCTTCTACGACGTGAGGCTTGAAGAAGAAGACATTGTCAAAATTGTGAAGAAGTTAAGTGGCGAGCCTGTTGAAAACTACTCCAAGATCGGGTTAAAACCTTTCTGCGTTTCTAATCCGGCTCGAGAGGTAAAACATCCCAACTCGCCCTTCTAGCTTTTAATATACTCAGGCTTGTCTCTAATCCGGGCTTTAATTATGTCAATCAGAGGGGTTCAGCCTTATGGAACCAAAGAACCAAAATTGTAGTCAAGAAAGTGCCGAAACCCGCCTCAAAGAAGAAGAAAACCAGGGGCAAGGCCACCACAAAGGAGTCATCCATTGTGGGCGAGTCTCGGGTCGCCGAAGAGCAATCAGAGGTAAATGCTCTTTGTCTATATTATTTTAATCTGACCTGTACTCATGCTTTGCTGCTTCTGTTTATAGGATGATGACACTGAGAGCCAAGACGAAGACGTCAAGGTAATTTCCATTTCTTTCGACTCAAACTCTTCTCCTCTCAAGCTGGCAAGGCGGATCTGTAGGAAAGCTCCCCTGTCTCACCCGTATGCTTATCTGGATCCCGATTTCCTTTTGAAGAAGGCGAGTTTTACGCCCAAATGTCATACTCGAAGCCACTCTGGGGACCTCTTGTCCGGCTTGCCCAAGAAAATGGCTGGTCGTAAACGACAGAGCGAGGTACATTTTTATTAAACGTATTTATTCGTGTGCAAATCATTCTCACGATTTACTCAATCTCTAAATCCTACATCCAACAGGTTTCACCTCCTTCATCTGGCGACTCAGCTGCCTCGGCTCTTCCCCCATTGATCCGCCTTCAGGGTTAAGTTCTTTCATCAACATGCTCTTTTGGGTGCCAATGTTTCTATTTTAACATATTTACCATCGTTCCACAGGGCTCAAGCGAAGAAGAGGAAAACCGGTGAGTCATCATCCGCTTCCAAGGCAGTTGAAATATTTGGAATGAGTACTTCCATCCCAGAAGCTCAAGACGAGCCGACTGAGACTCATGCCGAGGCCTTTGATGATTTCCCTGACATCCAAGACGAGCTTCCAAGTCCTTAGAAGGAGTCAACTGAAAACCTCAATCCACCAAGTTCTCACAAGGCGGTTGAAGACGTGATGCCTGACCGAGATCCAGTTGTCGTCATTGGTACCGGTTTTTCCAAACCTGCATCCGTGGTTTTAACCAAGCATGCATCCAAAGGTGCCCCAGTCTTTGCAGAGAAGGACATGACCAAACTGAAGCTTCCCAATTTTGAGAAGCTAGCGTTTGATGAACTGTACTCTGGCTTTGTGAGTCGCCTGGAGACGAGCCATGAAATGGAAAAAAGCTTGGTTAACTTGATGTGAAGAAAACATGAGGTATGATACCTGTTAACCTTCTTGACATGTCCTCCCATTAGCCCTCCAAAGGGCGAGTCATCTTTAACGAATCATGCTTTGTATAAACTTTCAACCTGTAGCCCCCAAGGGCGGGTCATCTTTTTAAAGATGAGCCGGATCTTCTAGTTTGCACTTTGAAGAAAGCTTCAACCTGTTGCCCCCAAGGACCGGGTCATCTTTTTAAAGATGAGCTGAGTCTTTAGCATATATTTGAAGAAAGTTTCAACCTGTAGCCCCCAAGGGCCGGATCATCTTTTTAAAGATGAGTTGGGTCTTTAGCATATATTTGAAGAAAGCTTCAACCTGTAGCCCCCAAGGTCTGGGTCATGTTTTTAAAGATGAGCGGGTCTTTAGCATATATTTGAAGAACGCTTCAACCTGTAGCCCCCAAGGGTCGACTCATCTTTTTAAAGATGAGCCGGGTCTTTCTTTAAGGTATTATCTTAGAAAAATGAATCGTACATTAGCCCCCAAGTGTCAGGGATGTTGCTTGCAATGTGCATGAAACTTGCTTTCCTGATGTTTTGAAGGAATCATTGACTCGGGCCGACACAACTATGGCAGGCTTGAAGCAAAGTGTGGCTGAGCAGCAAGACGCTCGAGCTAAATTTGAAGAGAAGCTTGGCCTTGCCCTGGCTGATATGGAGAAAATGAAGGCAGAGCACAAAGAGCTTGAAAACAAGGCCGACACTAAGCGAGCCGCCTTACTGAAAAGGGCGGAACAAGCCAAGGAGCATATCAAAGCCGCCGTGCAGGAACTGTCCGGGTTAAAACATCATATCTCAAAAATGGCCCATGTTGTGTTTGGTAAGTGTCCACCATTTTCTTCTAAAGTCGTGTTGTAAGATCTTCCGGCGACTTATGACCGTGCATCTTTACTGTAGGTCCTCGAGCCGCCTCTCTTCAGGATGATTGCATTTTAAAGTTGAAGGCAATCTATACCTTGGTAGGGCAACTTTACACTGGTGTTGTGATGACTATGATGGACGTTATGGGCGACAAAGAGCCCATAAAATCAATCAAGTATATGCTCGGATGCTTGTCCACGCTTCCACCCCAAATAGAAGAGCTAAAAAGGTTAGCCGCCCGGAAAGGAGCACTGACCACCTTGAGCCGGTGCTTGGCCTATGCTCCGGAGCTTAAGCCGGAGGAAGTGACTGGGAGATTTCCAGAGTATAAAGACGATGGGTCAGAGTTTACTAAAGAAGATTACCATCGCTATGTGAAGGAATCTTGCTTCGCGACGACTCAACTAGCAGCCGACCTAGACTTAACCAAATATCAGGCAGCTTACGATGAGCACATCAAGCGGGTTACTTCTCCCTCGTATGAAATCACCGTTCTGACTCGGCAGCGCCGTAAGCATCCTTTTGACTCTGATGCCGACCTGTCCACCGTCTTGACTGACGAGGATGAGTTCCATGCCTTGACCAATTGCAATTGGAAATTGGGCGACTTACAGATCCAATATGGTGAAAGCTCGAGGCGGGATAATCTGGAGGCGGCCTGAATCAGGAGTTACTTGAAGATCACCCGCGGAGATCAATTTAAAAATCCAACGCGGGTTATGTAACTTGTTATGGCCTTCCGAGCCATGTAATATGCTAGGGACGAAAACAACATTATGATACACCTGTACCTTTTGCTGACTCTGAAGTCTCACCCTTTCATTAATATGAGTCGCCCTTACTAGGCGCCTTTGCCATGTCCTTGACACGTGATTACTCCCCCTGTTTGTCAGAGAAGAAATAATAAGCCGGCTCAGTGAGACGCGACGATTGACATGTCCATTTTGCATCATGCTTTTATGTTGATATTTATTGCTTTATGGGCTGTTATTACACTTCATGGTACAATACTTATGCCTTTTCTCACTTATTTTACAAGGTTTACATGAAGAGGGAGAATGCCGGCAGCTGGAATTATGGCCTGAAAAAGGAGAAAGTTTGAGATACCTATTCTGCGCAACTCCAAAAGCCGTAAAAATCAACGAGGAATAATTTTGGAATTTATAAAAAATACCGGCTGAAGAAGTACTAGAGGGGATCCACCAGGAGGCCACAAGCCTGCTAGGCGCGACCTACCCCCTGACCGCGCCTAGGGGGCTTGTGGGCTCCCTGTTGGCCCTCTGGCTCCCCTCTTTTGCTATAAGGAGGGTTTCGTTCCAGAAAAAATCAAGAGGAGGCTTTTGGGAGGAATCACCTCCGCCACAAGGCGGAACTTGAGTAGAACCAATCTAGAGCTCCGACAGGGTCGTCCTGCCGGGGAAACTTCCCTCCCGGAGGGGGAAATCGTCGCCATCGTCATCACGAACACTCCTCTCATCGGAGGGGACTCATAACCATCAACATCTTCATCAGCACCATCTCATCTCCAAACCCTAGTTCATCTCTCGTAACCAATCTCCGTCTCGCGACTCGGATTGGTACTTGTAAGGTTGCTAGTAGTGTTAATTACTCTTTGTAGTTGATGCTAGTTGGATTACTCGGTGGAAGATTATATGTTTAGATCCTTGATGCTATTCAATACCTCTCTGGTCATGAACATAATTATGCTTTGTGAGTAGTTACTTTGGTTCCTGAGGACATGGGATACGTCTTGCTATAAGTAGTCATGTGAATTTGGTATTCGTTTGATATTTTGATACGTTGTATGTTGTTTTTCCTCTAGTGGTGTTATGTGAACGTCGACTACATAACACTTCACCATTATTTGGACCTAGAGGAAGGCATTGGGAAGTAATAAGTAGATGATGGGTTGCTAGAGTGACAGAAGCTTAAACCCTAGTTTATGCGTTGCTTCGTAAGGGGATGATTTGGATCCACTAGTTTAATGCTATGGTTAGACTTTGTCTTAATTCTTCTTTCATAGTTGCGGATGCTTGCGAGAAGGGTTAATCATAAGTGGGAGGTTTGTCCAAGTAAGGGCAGCACCCAAGCACCAGTCCACCCACATATCAAACTATCAAAGTAGTGAACGCGAATCGTATGAACATGATGAAAACTAGCTTGACAGAAATTCCCATGTGTCCTCGGGAGCGCTTTACCTCCTATAAGAGTTTGTCCAGGCTTGTCCCTTGCTACAAAAGGGATTGGGCCACTTTGCTGCACCGTTGTTACTATTGTTACTTGCTACTTTCTACGAATCAGCTTATCACACAACTATCTGTTACCGATAATTTCAGTGGTAGCAGAGAATACCCTGCTGAAACCACTTGTCAGATCCTTCTGCTCCTCGTTGGGTTCGACACTCTTAGTTATCGAAAGGACTAAGATAGATCCCCTACACTTGTGGGTCATCACGACTCTTTTCTGGCGCCGTTGCCGGGGAGTGAAGCACCTTTGGTAAGTGGAATTTGGTAAGGAAACATTTATATAGTGTGCTGAAATTTATTGTCACTTGTCACTATGGAAACTAATCCTTTGAGGAGTTTGTTCGGGGTATCTTCACCTCTAACGGAAGCACAAGGAGTTTCTCCTCAACCTTCTGCACCTACTGAAAATACTTGTTATGAAATTCTTTCGGGCATGCTTGAGAAACTGCTGGCTAATCCTTTTACAGGAGATGGAACATCACATCCCGACTTGCATCTAATCTATGTAGATGAAGTTTGTGGTTTATTTAAGCTTGCAGGTTTGCCCGAGGATGAGGTCAAGAAGAAGGTCTTTCCCTTATTTTTGGTGGATAAAGAATTGACATGGTATATGCTATGTGATGATACTGGATCATGGAACTACAACCGATTGAAATTGGAATTTCATCAAAAGTTTTATCCTATGCATTTGGTACATCGTGATCGGAATTATATTTATAATTTTTGGCCTCGTGACAGAGAAAGTATCGCTCAAGCTTGGGGGAGGCTTAAATCAATGTTATATTCATGCCCCAACCATGAGCTCTCGAGAGAAATTATCATTCAGAACTTCTATGCTCGGCTTTCTCATGATAATCGCACCATGCTTGACACTTGTTGTACCGGTTCTTTTATGAAGAGAGATATTGACTTCAAATGGAATTTATTGGAAAAATTTAAAGGAAACTCTGAAGATTGGGAGTTTGAAGAAGGTAAGGAGTCAGGTATGAATCTCAAGTTTGATTGCGTTAAATCCTTTGTCGAAACAAATACTTTTTGTGACTTTAGCGCTAAATATGGACTTGACTCTGAGATACTAGCTTCATTCTGTGAATCATTTGCTGCTCATACTGATCTCCCTAAAGAGAAGTGGTTTAAATATCATCCTCCCTTAGAATTCAATGTAGTTAAACCCAATCTAGTTGAAGAGAAAGTCATTGCCTATAATGATCCTATTGTTCCTAGTGCTTACATTGAGAGACCACCTTTCCCTGTTAGAATAAAGGATCATTCTAAAGCTTTAACTGTGATACGTAGAGGCTACATTAGAACATCTACACCCCGTGAGAAAATTAGAGTTGAACCTAGCATTGCTATTATCAAAGGTCTCTTGTCCGACAATGTTGATGGCCATCATATTCACTTCTGTGAAGATGCTGCTAGAATTGCTAAACCTCATGCTAGAGACAAACATAGGCCTGTTGTTGGCACGCCTGTTGTTTCTGTTAAGATAGGAGATCATTGTTATCATGGTTTATGTGACGTGGGTGCTAGTGTTAGTGCAATACCTCAATCTTTATATGATGAAATTAAAGACGAGATTGTACCTGCTGAGATGGAACCTATTGATGTCACTATTCAGCTTGCCAATAGAGATACTATCTGCCCTTTGGGAATTGTTAGAGATGTTGAAGTATTGTGTGGTAAAACTAAGTATCCTGCTGATTTTCTCGTTCTTCCCACAACACAAGATATCTTTTGTCCCATCATATTTGGCAGATCTTTCCTCAATACAGTTAATGCTCATATTGACTGTGAGAAGCAAACTGTCACTGTTGGCTTTGAAGGTGTGTCACATGAGTTCAATTTCTCCAAGTTTGGTAGACAACCTCATGAAAAAGAGTTGTCTAGTAAGGATGAAATTATTGTTCTAGCTTCTACTGTTGTGCCTCCTACTGATCCTTTAGAGCAATACTTGCTTGAGCATGAAAATGATATGCATATGGATGAAAGGAATGAGATAGATAGAGTTATCTTTGAACAACATCCTATCCTTAAGAATAATTTGCCTGTTGAATGATACGTCTCCATATTATCTACTTTTCCAAACTCTTTTGCCCTTGTTTTGGACTCTAATTTGCATGATTTGAATGGAACTAACCCGGACTAATGCTGTTTTCAGCAGAATTGCCATGGTGTTGTTTTTGCGCACAAATAAAAGTTCTCGGAATGACCTGGAAATTTACGGGGATTTTTGTGGAATATATAAAAAATACTGGCGCAAGAATCAACCGGAGGGGTGGGCTGAGAGCCCACAAGCCCACCAGGCATGGGCCCCTTGGCCGCGCCTGGCAGGCTTGTGGGGCCCACGAAGCTCCACCGCCTCCAAATCTAGCTCTATTTAGTCCCTTTCGTTTGGAAAAAAAATCAAGGACAAGAGTTCATCGCGTTTTACGATACGGAGGCGCCGCCACCTCCTGTTCTTCATCTAGAGGGCAGATCTGGAGTCCGTTCTGGGCTCTGGAGAGGGGAGATCATCGCCATCGTCATCACCAACCTTCCTTCATCGCCAATTCCATGATGCTCTTCACCGTTCGTGAGTAATCTCATCGTAGGCTTGCTGGACGGTGATGGGTTGGATGAGATCTATCATGTAATCGGG
Source organism: Hordeum vulgare subsp. vulgare (assembly GCF_904849725.1). Taxonomy (NCBI): domain Eukaryota; kingdom Viridiplantae; phylum Streptophyta; class Magnoliopsida; order Poales; family Poaceae; genus Hordeum; species Hordeum vulgare. The sequence continues at coordinate 492,841,038 of NC_058521.1, read as the reverse complement.
TTAGTTTTGACGGGGATTGATCCCTAGTATCCACTATGTTCTGAGATTGATTTTGCTACTACTTTGCCATGCTTAATGCTTGTCACTAGGGCCCGAGTGCCATGATTTCAGATCTGAACCTATTATGTTGTCGCCAATATATGTGTGTTCTTGATCCTATCTTGCAAGTTGTAGTCACCTACTATGTGTTATGACCCGGCAACCCCGGAGTGACAATAGCCGAAACCACTCCCAGAGATGACCATAGTATGAGGAGTTCATGTATTCACCAAGTGTTAATGCGTTGGTCCGGTTATTTATTAAAAGGAGAACCTTAATATCCCGTAGTTTCCATTAGGACCCCGCTGCCATGGGAGGGATGGACAATAGATGTCATGCAAGTTCTTTTCCATAAGCACGTATGACTACATACGGAATACATGCCTACATTACATTGACGAACTGGAGCTAGTTACATATCTCTCCGTGTTATAACTGTTGCATGATGAATAACATCCGACATAATCATCCATCACCGATCCATTGCCTATGAGTTTTTCCTCCTGGTCCTTGCTATGTTACTTTGCCGCTACTGCTGACAGTGCTGCTACTGTTACTTTGTCGCTACTGCTGTCACTGCTGCTACTGTTACTCTACTGCTACTGCTGTCACTATTGCTACTGGTTACCGTTGCTACTGTTGCTATCACTCTGCCTTGCTACTGATACTTTTCTGCAGATACTAAATCTTTCTGGTGTGGTTGAATTGACAACTCAGCTGCTAATACTTGAGAATATTCTTTGGCTTCCCCTTGTGTCGAATCAATAAATTTGGGTTGAATACTCTACCCTCGAAAACCTTTGCGATCCCCTATACTTGTGGGTTATCAAGACTATTTTCTGGCGCCGTTGCCGGGGAAGACAAAGTCAAGAATAATCTCCCCTCAACGTGCTATTTTCTGGCGCCGTTGCTGGGGAGGCATAGCTATATTCTCCGAGTCAGTTGTGATTTACGTCTGCTGATCACTATGAGGAATCCGAGAGATCCAAAAACTAAAGTCTTTCCCTCAACTGCGAGGACAGATAAGGAACTGCCATCTAGCTCCGCACTTGATTCACCTTTAGTTATGAGTAAGTTTGCGACACCACCTCCTGCTAGTAATTTTGATATGTCGCCTGTGCTTGATGATGCTAATTCTGCTGTCCATGATGCTTGTGATGATGCTATGCTTGATACTGCTTTGCCACTAGGTGCATTCCTTGATGCACAAATTGCTAGAGTTGCTGCTAGATGTGATGATACATCTGAAACTGCTGAGATTATTGAGGTAGAACCTGCTATTTTGCCTGTTAGAACTAGCTCTCCTAGATATGAATTGCCTGATATGCCTGAGGGTTATGTTATGGAGGGAGAGATAGCTGAGAACTTTCTTGCTTGTAAGGATAGCTATGATGTTGAGAAATTACTACGCAAGTGGAAAGAAAAATCTTTGAACGCTAGGATGAAATACGACCCGAAGTTTGCTACTTCGCCTATGTTTGTGATCGATAAGGATTATGAATTCTCTGTCGACCCTGAGTTAATCACTCTGGTCGAATCTGATCCTATTCATGGTTATGAGTCTGAAACGGTTGTAGCACATCTTACCAAACTGCATGATATAGCCACCCTATTCACGAGTGAGGAAAAGATTCGCCACTACTATATCCTTAAGCTGTTTCCTTTCTCGCTAAAGGATGATGCTAAGACTTGGTTCACTTCTCTTGCTCTTGGTTGTGTGCGTAGCCCCCAGGATATGATCTACTACTTCTCTGAGAAATATTTCCCTGCCCATAAGAAGCAAGCTGCCTTGCAGGAAATATACAACTTTGCTCAAATTGAAGAAGAGAGTCTCCCACAAGCTTGGGGGAGGCTCGTCCAACTACTGAATGCTTTGCCTGATCACCCTCTTGAGAAGAATGAAATACTTGATATCTTCTATAATGGACTTACCGATGCTTCTAGAGACCACCTAGATAGTTGTGCTGGTTGTGTTATTAGGGAACCAACTATAGAACAAGCTGAGATCCTATTGAATAACATATTGTGCAATGAGAATGCTTAGACTATTCCCGAACCACCTCCGAAGCCAACTCCGAAGAAAAGAGGCATTCCATTCCTCAGTCCTGAAGATATGCAGGAAGCTAAGAAATCTATGAAAGAGAAAGGCATTAAATCTGAAGATGTCAAAAATCTACCACCTATCGAAGAGATCCATGGTCTTGATAACCCGATACAGGTAGTAGAGGTAAATTCTCTTCGTAGACTCGATGAGAGTGATATTCCTTTTGATAAACCTGCTAGCTTATGCCTGAATGAATTTGATAACTTTGTTGCCAAACAACATAGTTTCAATGATTATGTTAGCAGACAATTGGAATAGAATGCTCGTATGCTTAGTCATTTAAGTGCTTGTGTGGACAGAAATGTCAATGATATTAAGCTTTTGAGTAAACATGCCTCTATGGTTACTACTCAGGTAGAACAAGTACTTAAGGCTCAGAATGACTTACTCAATGAGTTGAATGACAATTCTGTTAGAGTCGTCACTAGAGGCGGTAGAATGACCCAGGAACCTTTGTATCCTGAGGGTCATTCTAAGAGAACTGAACAAGATTCTCAAGGAGTTAGCACTGATGCACCTAGTCATCCTAGGAAGAAGAAAGATGATAGGAACCTGCACGCTAGCAACCCTGTTCCTGTTACACCTGAGAATCCAAATGATATCTCCGTTTCTGATGCCGAAACACAATCTGGTGATGAACATGAGCCTAATGATAATATCGATAGTGATGTTCATGATGATGCTCAACCTAGAAATGATAAGGATGTGGAGATTGAACCTGCTGATCTTGATAACCCACAACCTAAGAATAAGAGATACGATAAGAATGACTTCACTACTAGGAAGCATGGTAAAGAAAGGGAACCATGGGTTCAGAAACCCATGCCCTTTCCTCCCAAACCATCCAAGAAAAAGGATGATGAAGATTTTGATCGCTTTGTTGAAATGATTATACCTGTCTTTCTACAAATGCGTTTGACAGATATGCTCAAAATGTCTCCATATGCTAAGTACATGAAGGATATTGTGACTAATAAGAGGAGGATACCTGAGGTTGAGATTTCCACCATGCTTGCTAATTACACTTTCAAGGGTGGAACTCCTAAGAAACTAGGTGATCCCGGAGTGCCCACTATACCTTGCTCCATTAAAGGCAACTACGTTAGAACTGCTTTATGCGACCTTGGAGCCGGTGTTAGTGTTATGCTCTCTCTCTCTTTATCGTAGACTTGAATTGGACAAGTTGACACCCACTGAAGTCTCTCTGCAAATGGCCGACAAATCAACTGCTTTCCCTATCGGCATTTGCGAGGATGTACCCGTTGTGGTTGCGAACGTTACTATCTTAACAAACTTTGTTATTCTGGATATTCCCAAGGACGATGCCATGGCGGTCATCCTTGGAAGACCCTTTCTAAACACTGCAGGGGCTGTTATTGATTGCAACAAAGGCAATGTCACTTTCCATGTCAACGGTAATGAGCATACCGTGCACTTTCCGAAGAAACAATATCGAGTACATTGCATCAATGCTATAGAAAAAACTTCATCGATTCTTATTGGGAGCTTCGAATGCCCTATACCTACCGTCAAGATGAAGTATGATTTGCTTGTTGGGGATATTCACATCCCCATTGAGGTAACCTAGTGACTATTCGCAAATTCTCCGTTCTCTTTTGCAATTCAAAAATTTTGTCAAGGAGACTTGATCAACCTCATTGACGGATTTCTTTCGATGACCATGGGATGGATGAATCGAGGAGTCACAAACCTCTGTTCCAAGCTGTCACCTTCGGTTGCTTAGAAGAAAAATGATAGATTTAGTTTAGTTGTCCCTGTCTTCTGTTTTTCCGTCCCGTAGAAAAGTACCCCGAAAATAAAAGTACTCCGAATGCCGTGAAAATCAAGTATGATTTTTTCTGGAATTTCTGAAAAATACTAAGACGGAGAGCTAGTCAGGGGGCTGCACCAGTGGGCCACAAGCCTTGGAGGCACGGGCACCCCCTGGCCGCGCCTACCATGCTTGTGGGGCCCACGTGTACCCCCTCCACTCATTCTAGCTCCCATCTACTTCTCTTACCTCCAGAAAAAATCGTTTCGCAGCTCAAACCCGTGTTCTTGCTCTTCTTAGTGTGATTTTCGATCTCCTTGTGCAAAGCGCCATTCACCAAGCTGTTTTGGGGAAATTGCTCCTTGGTATGTGACTCCTCCATTGGTACAATTAGGTTTTGCTCTAGTGCCTTGTTTGTCGCGTATTTTTGCTGCCTTGGTGACCCTGTTCTTGAGCTTTGCATGCTAATTTTAGCTGGTCCCAAGTAGTTTTGATGCGTGATATGGCTTCTAGGCACTTGTGGGAGTAGTTGCTACGAGTTTCATTGGGCCTTGCTCATTTTTCCTTAGAATCACTAAAAATTTCAGAAATTTTGAGAGAAAGAGAAGGAAAAGATGAGGAGGTTCTTAAGAGGCTCTTCAAGCCGTGACCCCAAGGATGATGGAAGTGAGAAGAAGAAACCCAAGTATCCGGTCCCCCGAGTTACAGAAGTTCGAGCATGCGAGTGGCCGAGCGATGTGTTCTTGCGCGCTGCCGGACTTTATGAGGACTTTTACTACTTGGTGGAGAACGCAGGCCTTACCACCTTCGTTGAAGATAAGTGTCCACAATACCTCTTCCTCACTAATACTTTCGTGCAAAGCTTTAACTTCTATCCAGGGAAGAGTCCTCCTATGGTTGAGTTCAAGTTATATGATATCCCCCAACACATGTCACTTCAAGATTTTTGCAATGTTTGCAAATTACCTTATGTTGGGGATATTCATGAACCTCGTCCACGTGACTTGGAAGCTTTCATAGATACTATTGTTGTAGGAGAGGAGAGAGGAGTGTCTTGCGCTAGAGCTGTTAGCATACATTTTCCCGTGCTCCGGTACTTCTCATTATTCATGGGAAAATGTTTGATTGGCCGTGGGAAAGCTAGAGCCCTTAGCTCCCCAGATCTCGCGGTCTTGCACGAAGCCCTTTATAATGATAAAACTTATAGCTTGGGTGCTATAGTAGCTCAACGGTTGAACACGAACCGTTCTAAAGGCGTTGTCTATGGAGGTATCTATGCTACTCGTCTTTCTAGACATTTTGAGATACCTATTAGACTGGACGAGGAAGAAGAGATTCTTCTTCCCGAGAGATATCTAGATTATGATAGCATGGTTCGCCATGACTTTCTTGATAGATATATAAATAGAAGGATGATTTATAACCTGGTATTTAGTCAGGGTACTCGTGAGACTATTACCTTGCCTGCTTCTTCTTTGTTCATTCTTCATACAAGCATTTACATTATTATGCCCTCGGAAATCTACGCATATTGGGGCATAGCCCAACCACAGGCGCCCGTGCCCGAGCTACCAGTCGAGTACCAGACGCCAGTTTATTAGTGGGAACCAAAGGAGCTCACACAGCATTGGCATCCTCAGTCCACTCCGGAGTACCCCGGAGCTGGTTATTTCCCTCCTTGGGAGTAGACCAACTTAGGCCAAAAGCCTAAGCTTGGGGGAATTCCTGCTTAGTTCAATGCACGAGCACTCTTGTTATTGTTCACATCGTTTGGTCATGCAAGTGAAAGGCAATAATGACGATATATGATGAAGTGACTGAGCTTGGAAAAGCTGGTATGAACTCGATCTACTTTGTTTTTGTAAATATGACTAGCTCATCATTCCTAATTCAGCTTTGTTGTGAGAGAAACATGTTTGAAGTGACAACTTAGAGATCATAGTTTCTGATGCCATGCTTAATTAGCTAGGAGCTTATAATGGTTTGTCTTGGATGCCGACATGAATTTTGAGATGACTATGATGTAGTATGATAGGATGGTATCCTCCTTTGAATGATTCAAGTGGCTTGACTTGGCACATGTTCATGCATGTAGTTGAAATAAAATCAACATAGCCTCTATGATATTCATGTTTATGGTGATTTATGTCCTACTCATGCTTGCACTCAATGATGGTTAATCTCAATGCATTTTGATGACTGTTGTCGCTCTCTAGTTGGTCGCTTCCCAGTCTTTTGCTAGCCTTCACTTGTACTAAGCGGGAATACTGCTTGTGCATCCACTTCCATAAACCCAAAGTTGTTCCATATGAGGCCACGATACCTACCTATATGCGGTATCTACCTGCCGTTCCAAGTAAATTTGCATGTGCCACTCTCCAAACCTTCAAGAAATAATCTGTTTTGCATGCCCGAACCGCTCATGTGGTGACAAGGGGCGATCAGTATCTTTGATGCTAGGCGTGTTATCCTCGATATGTATTTATTCACTATCATTCACGAGAAAGGGGCCGGTAATTGGAATGCCCAGTTCTATGCTCAAATCGAAAAGATAATTGCAAACAAAACTCCCCCTGGATTGATGTTGGTATGGACGGCACCCGAGTATTCGGCTAGTCGTGGAGTGTGATTGATCGGTGGTGGGGGAGTCAAAACTTTACTTTTCTGTTTGGGAACCGCCTATAGCATGTGTAGCGTGGAAGATGGTGAAAACTCTTAGTCATTGCGTTGACAATGAAAGCATGCCACCCAAAATTATTGTCTCTATTTTAAAAGCTTGAGCTCTGGCACCTGTGCAAATCAATGCTTCCCTCTGCGAAGGGCCTATCTATTTATGTTCCCGTTGAGTCATCCTCTTCTTATAAAAGCACCAATTAGAGAGCACCTCTGTCATTTTTATGCTTTGCTTTTGACTGGTATTGAGTATGACTGTGACTGGATCTTCTTTGCCATGAATTACAATGTTTAGTCAGCCCTTGGTCTTTGAAGGTGCTCTGCATTTATGTTTTGCGGTCTGATAAAGAGCTAGCGAGATAACATCTGTTCGTACTGCTTCATGATTGTTTTGTTTGAAGTGTTGACGTTTGAAACTTATTATTATTTGGTCGCTAGTTGATTATGCCATTGATATGAGTTTACCGTGAGACCTAGATGTCATTTGCTTATGTGGTTTGCTTGTGATCTTGCTGAAATTCTGGATATGAGTTAGACATAGTTGCAACAACAAGATCAAATAGAGTTCGTAAAAGTTTTTCTTTTGTCTCTTTCAGTTTGTCAACCGAATTGCTTAAGGACAAGAAAGGTTTTAAGCTTGGGGGAGTTGATATGTCTCCATCGTATCTACTTTTCCAAACTCTTTTGCCCTTGTTTTGGACTCTAATTTTCATGATTTGAATGGAACTAACCCGGACTAACGCTGTTTTTAGCAGAATTGCCATGGTGTTGTTTTTGCGCAGAAATAAAAGTTCTCGGAATGACCTGGAAATTTACGGGGATTTTTTGTGGAATATATAAAAAATACTGGTGCAAGAATCAACCAGAGGGGTGGAGCTGAGAGCCCACAAGCCCACCAGGTGCGGCCCCCCTGGCCGTGCCTGGTAGGCTTGTGGGGCCCACAAAGCTCCACCACCTCCAAATCCAGCTCTATTTAGTCCCTTTCGTCCGAAAAAAATCAAGGATAAGAGTTCATCGCGTTTTAAGATACGGAGGCACCACCACCTCCTGTTCTTCATCTGGAGGGCAGATCTGGAGTTCGTTCTGGGCTCCGGAGAGGCGAGATCGTCGCCATCGTCATCACCAACCTTCCTTCATCGCCAATTCCATGATGCTCTTCACCGTTCGTGAGTAATCTCATCGTAGGCTTGCTGGACGGTGATGGGTTGGATGATATCTATCATGTAATCGAGTTAGTTTTGACGGGGATTGATCCCTAGTATCCACTATGTTATGAGATTGATGTTGCTACTACTTTGCCATGCTTAATGCTTGTCACTAGGGCCCGAGTGCCATGATTTCAGATCTGAACCTATTATGTTGTCGCCAATATATGTGTGTTCTTGATCCTATCTTGCAAGTTGTAGTCACCTACTATGTGTTATGACCCGGCAACCCCGGAGTGACAATAGCCGGAACCACTCCTGGAGATGACCATAGTATGAGGAGTTCAGGTATTCACCAAGTGTTAATGCGTTGGTCCGGTTATTTATTAAAAGGAGAGCCTTAATATCCCGTAGTTTCCATTAGGACCCCGCTGCCACGGGAGGGATGGACAATAGATGTCAGGCAAGTTCTTTTCCCTAAGTACGTATGACTACATACGGAATACATGCCTACATTACATTGAAGAACTGGACCTAGTTACATATCTCTCCGTGTTATAACTGTTGCATGATGAATAACATCCGGCATAATCATCCATCACGGATCCATTGCCTACGAGTTTTTCCTACTGGTCCTTGCTACGTTACTTTGCCGCTACTGCTTTCACTACTGCTACTGTTACTTTGTTGCTACTGCTGTCACTGCTGCTACTGTTACTCTGCTGCTACTACTGTCACTATTGCTACTGGTTACCGTTGCTACTATTGCTATCACTCTACCTTGCTACCGATACTTTTCTGTAGATACTAAATCTTTCAGGTGTGGTTGAATTGACAACTCAACTGCTCATACTTGAGAATATTCTTTGGCTTCCCCTTGTGTCAAATCAATAAATTTGGGTTTAATACTCTACCCTCGAAAACTGTTGCGATCCCCTATACTTGTGGGTTATCATTGAACTGCTTGGAGATCCACCCCCACCAAAGGGTGATCCTGTGTTCGAGCTTAAACAGTTGCCTGATACTCTTAAGTATGCTTATCTTGATGAAAAAGAGATATATCCTGTTATTATTAGTGCTAGCCTCTCAGAGCATGAAGAAAAGAAATTATTGAAAACTCTGAGAAAGCACCATGCTGCTATTGGATATACTCTTGATGACCTTAAGGGCATTAGTCCCACTCTATGCCAGCACAAAATCAACACCGATCCTGATTCCAAACCAGTTGCTGATCATCAACGAAGATTAAATCCTAAGATGAAAGAGGTAGTAAGAAAAGAAACACTAAAGCTCCTGTAAGCAGGTATTATCTATCCTGTTGCTCATAGTGATTGGGTAAGTCCGGTGCATTGCGTCCCTAAGAAGGGAGGTATTACCGTTGTCCCTAATGATAAGGATGAATTGATCCCACAAAGGATTATCACTGGCTATAGGATGGTGATTGATTTTAGGAAATTGAATAAAGCCACTAGGAAAGATCATTACCCTTTGCCTTTTATCGACCAAATGCTAGAAAGACTGTCTAAACACACACACTTCTGCTTTCTAGATGGTTATTCTGGTTTCTCCCAAATACCAGTTGCACAATTTGATCAGGAGAAAACCACTTTCACCTGCCCTTTCGGTACCTTTGCTTATAGACATATGCCTTTTGGCTTATGTAATGCACCTGCTACCTTTCAAAGATGTATGATGGCTATATTCTCTGACTTTTGTGAAAATATTGTTGAGGTTTTCATGGATGACTTCTCCGTTTACGGGTCTTCTTTTGATGATTGCCTCAGCAACCTTGATCGAGTTTTGCAGAGATGTAAAGACACCAACCTTGTCTTGAATTGGGAGAAGTGCCACTTTATGGTTAATGAAGGCATCGTCTTAGGACATAAAATTTCTGAAAGAGGCATTGAAGTCGATAAGGCTAAAGTTGATGCGATCGAGAAAATGCCATGCCCCACAGATATCAAAGGTATACGAAGTTTCCTTGGTCATGCTGGTTTGTATAGAAGGTTCATTAAAGACTTCTCTAAGATTTCTAGGCCTCTTACCAATCTCTTGCAAAAGGATATTCCTTTTGTTTTTGACGATGATTGTGAGGAAGCCTTCGAAATACTTAAGAAGGCTTTGATAAGTACGCCTATTGTTCAACCACCTGATTGGAACTTACCTTTTGAAATCATGTGTGATGCTAGTGATTATGCTGTTGGTGCTGTTCTAGCACAAAGAGTTGATAAGAAGTTGAATGTTATTCACTATGATAGGAAAACTCTAGACAGTGCCCAAAGAAACTATGCTACTACGGAAAAGGAATTTTTAGCACTCGTGTTTGCATGTGAAAAGTTCAGATCTTACATTGTTGATTCCAAGGTTTCTATTCACACTGATCATGCTGCTATTAAGTATCTCATGGAAAATAAAGATGCTAAGCCTAGACTTATCAGATGGGTTCTCTTGCTACAAGAATTTGATTTGCATCTTGTTGATAGGAAGGGTGCTGAGAACCCCGTACCAGATAACTTGTCTAGGTTGGAGAATGTTCTTGATGACCCACAACCTATTGATGATAGCTTTCCTGATGAGCAAGTGAATGTTATCAATGCTTCACGTAGTACACCGTGGTATGCTGATAATGCAAATTATATCGTTGCCAAGTATATACCACCTAGTTTCACATACCAGCAAAAGAAGAAATTCCACTTTGATTTGAGACATTACTTTTGGGATGATCCTCACCTTTATAAAGAAGGAGTAGATGGTGTTATTAGACATTGTGTACCTGAACATGAACAGGGACAAATCCTACAGAAGTGTCACTCCGAGGCTTACAGAGGACACCATGCGGGAGATAGAACTGCACACAAGGTATTGCAATCAGGTTTCTATTGACTCACTCTCTTCAAGGATGCCCGTAAGTTTGTCTTGTCTTGTGACGAATGTCAAAGAATAGGTAATATCAGCAAACGTCACGAAATGCCTATGAATTATTCACTTGTCGTTGAACCATTTGATGTTTGGGGTTTTGATTATATGGGACCTTTTCCAAAATCCAACGGGTATACTCGTATCCTAGTTGCTGTTGATTACATTACGAAGTGGGTAGAAGCTATCCCAACTAGTAGTGCTGAAGACAACACCTCTATCAGGATGCTTAAAGAAGTTATTTTCCCTAGATTTGAAGTCCCTAGATATCTAATGACTGATGGTGGTTCACATTTTATTCATGGTGCTTTCCGTAAAACGCTTGCTAAGTATGATGTGAACCATAGAATTGCATCTCCCTATCATCCTCAGTCCAGTGGTTAAGTAGAGCTAAGCAATAGAGAGATTAAACTAATTCTGCAAAAGACTGTTAATAGGTCTAGAAAGAATTGGTCCAAGAAGCTTGACGATGCACTGTGGGCTTATTGAACTGCTTATAAGAATCCCATGGGCATGTCTCCGTACAAAATGGTTTATGGTAAAGCATGTCATTTACCTCTTGAGCTAGAGCATAAGGCTTATTGGGCAATCAAAGAGATCAACTTTGATTTGAAACTTGCTGGTGAGAAGAGGTTATTTGATATTAGCTCACTTGATGAATGGAGAGCTCAGGCATATGAAAATGCCAAGTTGTTCAAAGAAAAGGTTAAGAGGTGGCATGATAAAAGGATACAAAAACGTGAGTTCAATGTAGGTGATTATGTCTTGCTTTATAATTCTTGTTTAAGATTTTTTGCAGGCAAGCTTCTCTCTAAATGGGAAGGTCCTTACATTGTTGAGGAAGGCATAATGTAATTTTCTGAGAGTGGTAAATGGGCAAAGAATCAAGCATTATATCCTAGGTACTCCCATAAATGTTGAAAGCAATATTATCAATACCATCACTCCGGAGGAGTACATAAGGGATATTTATCAACCTGTTTCAGACTCCGAAAACGAAGAGGTATGTGATTCGGTAAGTAAACCGATTCCAAAACTTTTCCAGTAGGAAATTTTCTCCGTTTTGGATTTTTTTTAGAAAAATAGAAAAAGTTAAAGTAGTCCAGAAAGCGCACGAGGAGGCGACAAGCCTGCCAGGTGCGGGCCACCCCCTGGCCGCGTCTGGGGGGCTTGTGACCACCTCGTGTGCCTCCCGGACTCTGTTTTCTTGAGAAGTACTCCTTCTGGTCGGGAAAAATTCATTATATATTCTCCCAAAAGGTCTGACCCTCGTATCACCCAATTATCCTGTGTTTTTGTTTCGAGCTGTTGTGCATACAGATCTAGATCGCTATGGCGTCCCCAAAAGCTCTGAAGGACAAGTTCTTCGAGAAGGTCATCAATCCCTACCTCGCGGGAGTTCTGCAACACCCTCAATCTATCGAGATGCATGAGGGGGTGCTGCCCATCCGTGATGGTGAGGGGCCCAAGAAGACCGAAAGCATGGAGGCAAGGCTTGAAGCAATGGAGCAGCAAGTCTTCTAGTGCCAAGGGATGGTGGAACGCGGACTCAATGCCAACCACATGATGATCACGGAGTTCACCAACAAGCACAAGATCGATGCCAATGACATCGGGAAGCACCTCTCCAGGCTCTATGACAGAATTGATCACCTCCAAGCCCAGATTTATGACCTGCAGAACCAAAACTGTGAGTATGAGTATAGATTTAAATCAATACGGTTGGCTGCAGATTTGAGGATTCCGGAGACTCGATCATCTTTCCATGATGGAGCACCTATGCCTTGGAAGACGAGGATCAAACCCAGGTTGCAACAACTCCACCACCATCACCTTCGAAGGAAGACAACTAACCACGGGTATGGGCAATCCCCTTGGCTTGTGCCAAGCTTGGGGGAGTTGCCCCGGTATCGTATCACCATCACATATTTTGCCTTTACCTTTTTCTTAGTTCGTTCCTTTTTGGTTTTATCTTTCTCTAGTAGAATAAAGTTTTTAGTTTGTTCTAGGCTGGAGTTTTGCTTTGTGTCACCCCCAATGTATTCGAGTTCGTGAGTCATATAATAAAGAGTGTTTTAGTTAAGGGCCTTGCCTCATGCCATGATCTAAAGAAAAGAATGATCTGAAGAACAAAAGCATGAAAGATCATGTAATGATCTTATGGGAAGTGATGGCTTCACATATAAAAAGAGTGTTGATTGAAACTCGTTGTAGGTGGAAAAACGTAGACCTCAGTCATTGCTGCAATTAATAGGAAGTAATAAAGAAGGAGAGGTTCACATATAAATATATCATCTTGGGCACCATCTATGATTGTGAACACTCATTAAACTATTACATGCTTAGAAGTAGATGTTGGACAAGGAAGACGACATAATGAATTATGTTTGCTTGGTTCCGAAAAGTGTTATATGACTAGAGATCCCTTAGCATGTGACGATTGCTTCCACCTCTTATCAGCCAAAACTTCCGCACTAAGTAGAGATACTACTTGTGCATCCATAAACCTTCAACCCAGTTTTGCCATGAGAGTCCACCATACCTACCTATGGATTGAAGAAGATCCCTCAAGTAAGTTGCCATCGGTGCAAGCAATAAAAATTGCTCCCTAAATATGTATGATCTATTAGTGTGTGGAAAATAAGCTTTGTACGAACGTGTGATGAGGAAGACATAAAAGCGACGGACTGCATAATAAAGTTCTTTATCAGAGGAGGCAATATAAAGTGACGTTCCTTCACACTAAGAGGTCACACATCCAAACCTCAAAAGCGCATGACAACCTATGCTTCCCTCTGCGAAGGGCCTATCTTGTACCTTTACTTTTTGTCCTGAAAAGTGTCATGGTGATCGACACCAATTCCTTATTCCACCTTTATCTTGGCTAACGTCATATGCTAGGGAAAGATCTATATTCATATGTCAACTTGGAAGTAAGTATTCATGAATTATTATTGTTGACATTACCCTTGAGGTAAGTAGTTGGGAGGCGAAACTATAAGCCCCTATCTTTATCTGTGTCCAACAGAAACTTTGATCTCATGAGTACCATGTGAGTTTTAGCAATTGTAGAAGATGAAAGGATGATTGAGTATGTGGATTTGCTTTACAAGCTCTTATTTGACTCTTTCTGATGTTACGATAAATTGCAATTGCTTCAATGACTAAAGGCTATTGGTTGTTAATTCTCAATAAGGTTCTTGATGCATACTTTACTTTGTGAAGGAATTATCACTCTAGCATGGGATATTATATGACGTCATTACTGTTCTGATTATGATCTTGATGCCTGCATGTCCGTATTTTGTTTTGTCGACACCTCTATCTCTAAACATCTGGGCATATTCATTGATCTTGGTTTCCGCTTGAGGACAAGCGAAGACTAAGCTTGGGGGAGTGGATACGTCCATTTTGCATCATGCTTTTATGTTGATATTTATCGCTTTATGGTCTGTTATTACACTTCATGGTACAATACTTATGCCTTTTCTCTCTTATTTTACAAGGTTAACATGAAGAGGGAGAATGTCGGCAGCTGGAATTCTGGCCTGAAAAAGGAGCAAGTTTGAGATACCTATTCTGCGCAACTCCAAAAGCCGTAAAAATCAACGAGGAATTATTTTGGAATTTATAAAAAATACTGGGCCGAAGAAGTACCAGAGGGGAGCCACCAGGAGGCCACAAGCCTGCTAGGCGCAGCCTACCCCCGTGGCCGCGCCTAGGGGGCTTGTGGGCTCCCTGTTGGTCCTCTGCCTCCCCTCTTTTTCTATAAAGAGGGTTTCGTTCTGGAAAAAATCAAGAGGAGGCTTTCGGGAGGAATCGCCACTGCCACGAGGCGGAACTTGAGTAGAACCAATCTAGAGCTCTGGCAGGGTCGTCCTGTCGGGGAAACTTCCCTCCCGGAGGGGGAAATCGTCACCATCATCATCATCAACACTCCTCTCATCGGAGGGGACTCATCACCATCAACATCTTCATCAGCACCATCTCATCTCCAAACCCTAGTTCATCTCTCGTAACCAATCTCCGTCTCGCGACTCCGATTGGTACTTGTAAGGTTGCTAGTAGTGTTAATTACTCTTTGTAGTTGATGCTAGTTGGATTACTCGATGGAAGATTATATGTTCAGATCCTTGATGCTATTCAATAGCTCTCTGGTCATGAACATAATTATGCTTTGTGAGTAGTTACTTTGGTTCCTGACGACATGGGATAAGTTTTCCTATAAGTAGTCATGTGAATTTGGTATTCGTTCGATATTTTGATGCGTAGTATGTTGTTTTTCCTCTAGTGGTGTTATGTGAACGTCGACTACATAACACTTCACCATTATTTGGGCCTAGAGGAATGCATTGGGAAGTAATAATAGATGATGGGTTGCTAGAGTGTGAAAACCCGAGACCGACATTCTAGAAGATTCCCCTTTAGTTCGTGGTTGCCGTGTGTTTATTTTTTATTTGTTGCATCATCATGCGCATCTGATACGTCTCCAACGTATCTATAATTTTTGATGGTTTCATGCTATTATCTTGTCAAACTTTGGATGTTTTGCATGCCTTTTATATATTTTTTGGGACTAACTTATTAACTCAGTGCCAAGTGCCAGTTCCTGTTTTTTCCATGTTTTGACCCCTTTCAGAGGAGATTTTGAAACGGAGTCCAAACGGAAGAAAATCCCCGAAAAGATTTTTTCTAGAACGGAAGAAGATCGGGAAGCTTGGGAGCAAGGGCATGGGAGCCCCAGGGGCCCCACAAGCCCCCACCCCGTGGCCAGGGGGGTAGGCCGCGCCACCCAGGCTTGTGGGCCCCCTGAGCGCCCCCTGACCTAGGGGTTGCACCTATAAATTCTCTAAAAATCCCAAAAAATTCAAGATATCATCGAAATCACTTTTCCGTCGCCGCAAGCTTCTGTCTCCGCAAGATCCCATCTGGGCACGTTCTGGTGCCCTGCCGGAGGGGGGATTCGGAAACGGAGGGCTTCTCCATCAACACCATGACCTCTCCGATGATGCGTGAGTAGTTCACCATAGACCTACGGGTCCATAGCTAGTAACTAGATGGCTTCTTCTCTCTCTTGGATCTTCAATACAAAGTTCTCCATGATCTTCATGGAGATCTATTCGATGTAATCTTCTTTTGCGGTGTGTTTGTCGAGATCCGATGAATTGTGGATTTATGATCAGATTATCTATGAATCTTATTTGAGTTTCTTCTGATCTCTCTTATGCATGATTTCATATCCTTGTAATTCTCTTCGAGTTGTGGGTTTTGTTTGGCCAACTAGATCTATGATTCTTGCAATGGGAGAAGTGCTTGGTTTTGGGTTCATACCGTGCGGTGACCTCACCCAGTGACAGAAGGGGTAGCGAGGCACGCATTGTGTTGTTGCCATCAAGGGTAAAAAGATGGGGTTTTCATCATTGGTTTGAGATTATCCCTCTACATCATGTCATCTTGCTTAAGGCGTTACTCTGTTCGTCATGAACTCAATACACTAGATGCATGCTGGATATCGGTCGATGTGTGGAGTAATAGTAGTAGATGCAGAAAGTATCGGTCTACTTGTCTCAGACGTGATGCCTATATGTATGATCATTGCCTTAGATATCGTCATGACTTTGGCGCGGTTCTATCAATTGCTCGACAGTAATTTGTTCACCCACCGTGATATTTGCTTTTATGAGAGAAGCCTCTAGTGAACACTATGCCCCCCAGGGTCCACTCCACACCATATTTTCAGCCTTACACTTTTTACTTCGTTGCACTTTCCGCCTTCAGATCTCACTTTGCAAACAATCTTGAAGGGATTGTCAACCCCTTTGAAGCGTTGGGTGCAAGCTTGTTTGTGTTTGCGCAGGTACTCTGGACTTGATGAGGCCCTCCTTCTGGATCGATACCTTGGTTCTCAAACTGAGGGAAATACTTACTGCTCCTGTGCTGCATCACCCTTTCCTCTTGAAGGGAAAAACCGACGCAAACCAGAGAAGTAACAAGAAGAATTCCTAGCGCCAAGGACGGACTTTTGTTGCCGCAGCAGAAGAATTTCTGGTGCCGTTGCCGGGGAGGAAGATCAAGTCAAGAACTCATCCAAGTAGGTGTCGCAAACTCATCTCTTGCATTTACTTTGTTTGCCAGTTGCCTCTCGTTTTCCTCTCCCCCACTTCACGAGTTTGCCTTTTTCGTTCGCCTTTTCGTTCGCCCTTTTTCTCGCCTGCTCTTTGTTTGCTCGTGTGCTTGCTTGCTTGCCTGCTAAAACCCTAATGGCCCCACCAAGGGATTTTGATGCTCACTATGCAAAGTTGGAAGAAATTGAAACTAGTGTTAAAGGCTTCATGTCTACACAGTTTGAATACAACATTTACTTCCGTAGAGAGCTGAAGGAGCAAAATTCTTTTCTGGCTTTTATGAGTAGAGAAGTTGATGATATGGCCAAAGAATTCCTTACGCTAAATTCTCAGTTTGCTCGTCTTGAAAAGTTGGTAGGCCAGATTTGTGATAAACAGGCTACTTTAGTGAATAAAATGGCTGCTAAACCTGAAACTCGTGATGAGAATCACGAAGATCTTAAAGTGCTTGGTGTGACTCCCATTGAATCTTTGTTTTCTTGTGTCAAACCTAATGATTATGGGGCTGGATATGAATCCACTTTGGTTGAAAAGTACCCCAATGATTCAGAGTCCATCTATCTTGATGCTAAAAGCATTAAAAGTGGAGTAGAAGATGTTAAAACTGTTAGTAGTAATGAAATTACTACCGTGGATTTCAAGGAATTCAATTATGATAGTTGCTCCTTGATTGAATGCAATTCTCTGATGCAATCTGTGTTAAACTCTCCACACGCTTATAGCCAAAACAAGGCCTTTACCGATCATATCGTTGAAGCTATGATAAAATCTCTTGAAGAGAAACTTGAATTGGAAGTCTCTATCCCTAGAAAGCTTCATGATGAGTGGGAACCTACCATCAAAATCGAAATCAAAAACTATGAATGCAATGCTTTGTGTGATTTGGGTGCTAGGGTTTCTGCGATTCCAAAGTCTTTATGTGATGTTTTGGGTTTTAATGAGATTGAAGAGTGTTCTCTTCATTTGCATCTTTCTGATTCTACTGTCAAGAAACCCATGGGAAGGATCAATGATGTTCTTATTGTTGCAAATAGGAACTATGTACCCGTGGATTTCATTGTGCTTGACATTGATTGTAATCCTAGTTGCCCTATTATTCTTGGTAGACCTTTCCTAAGGACTATCGGTGCTATCATCGATATGAAGGAAGGGTATATTAGATATCAATTTCCTTCAAGGAAGGGCATGGAACACTTTCCTAGAAATAAAATAAGATTGCCTTATGAATCCATGATGAGGGCCACTTATGGTTTGAGCACGAAAGACGACGATACGTGATTCTATCGCTTTTATGCCTAGCTAAGGGCGTTAAACAATAGCGCTTGTTGGGAGGAAACCCAATGAATTTATATTTTTTCTTTCTGTTTTCTTGCGTCTACACCATCACAGTTCTATTGTGATTGTGTTTTTTGTGTTTCTTTTTGTGTTTGAGCCAAGCAAAACCTTTATGACTAGTCTTGGTAATGGTTGTTTAATCCTGCTGGAAAAGACAGAAACTTTTCGCTCACTAGATGATTTTTCATTTTTATTCAGAAAGAGCTTTTGAGTTGATTATTTTTTATGCTGGTTGATATGCCTTTTTCCCAGGCCTTCGTAATTTTTCAGATTTTTTGAGGTACCAGAAGTATACGAAGTATACAGATTGCTAGAGACTGGTCTATTTTTGATAGATTCTGTTTTTGTTGTGTAGGTTGCTTGTTTTGATGAAACTATGGTTAGTATCGGGGGGTACTAGCCATGTAAAAGTGAGAATACAGTAGCCCATGATCAATATAGATGGAATTCAAGTTTGATACAGTACCAAAAGAAGTGGTAGTTTGTTTTCTTGTACTAACGTTATCACGAGTTTCTGTTTAAGTTTTGTGTTGTGAAGTTTTCAAGTTTTGGGTGATGTTCTCATGGACGATGAGATAAGGAGTGGAAAGAGCTCAATCTTGGGGATGCCCAAGGCATCCCAAGCCAAATTCAAGGACACCAAAAATCCTAAGCTTGGGGATGCCCTGGGAAGGCATCCCCTCTTTCATCTTCAATCCATCGGTAACATTACTTGGAGCTATATTTTTATTCACCACATGATATGTGTTTTGCTTGGAGCGTCTTGTATCGTAGGAGTCTTTTCTTTTTGTTGTGTCACAATCATCCTTGCTGCACACCTTTTTGAGAGAGAGATATGCACTCATCGTGATTTTGCTAGAATGCTCATAGTGCTTCACTTATATCTTTTGAGCTAGATACTTTTGCTCTAGTGCTTCACTTATATCATTTAGAGCACGGCGGTGCGTGTTTTGGTAGTTGGCTTATGCTATGAAAGTAGTCCCAAAAGTGATAGATACCTAAATAGGATGCAAAAACCTCCATCTTCATGTGCATTGAGTAGAAAGAGAAGTTTTGATTCCTCTCAATTAGTTTTGAGACGTGGATTCGGTAATATTGAGAGCTAGGTTAGTAGGGTGTTGTGAATCTAGAGATACTTGTGTTGAAGTTAGTGATTCCCGTAGCATGCACGTATGGTGAACCGCTACGTTAGGAAGTCGGAGCATAATTGACCTATTGATTGTCATCCTTTGTGTTGAGGTCAGGATCACGCGATGGTTAACACCTACCAACCCTTCCCCTCGGAGTATGCGTTTAGCACTTTGTTTCGATTACTAATAAAAACTTCCGCAATAATTATGTGAGTTCTTCATGACTAATGTGAGTCCATGGTATAGATGCACTTTCACCTTCCACCATTGCTAGCCTCTCTAGTGCCGCGCAATTCTCGCCGGTGCACAAACCCACCAAATTCCTTCCTCAAAACAGCCACCATATCTACCTACTATGGCATTTTCATAGCCATTCCGAGATATATTGCCATGCAACTCCCACCGTTCCGTCTCATGACTTGTGACGTCACTCTCATATTGCCACTACATGATCGTAAGATAGCTAGCGAGATGTTTCAACGTCATACGCCATGCTAGATCGTTGCACATCCCGGTACACTGCCGGAGGCATTTCCTATGGAGTCATCATCATTGTGATCTTTGAGCTGTGAGTAAATAAAAGTGTGATGATCATCATTACAACATTGTCCCATGTGAGAAAAAAGAGAGAGGCCAAAGAGCCCAAAAAAGAGAAAAGAAAAGAAAAGAAAAGAAAAAAGAGGCCTAAGAGCCCAAATGAAAAAAGAGAGAAAAAGAGAGAAGGGACAATGCTACTATATTTTTCCACACTTGTGCTTCATGATAGCACCATGTTCTTCATGATTAAGGGCTTCTTGCTTTGCCACTACCATATGCTAGTGGGAATCTTCATTATATAACTTGGCCTGTATATTCCAATGATGGGCTTCCTCAAAATTGCCCTAGGTCTTCGTGAGCAAGCAAGTTGGATGCATACCCACTAGTTCTCCTTTTGAGCTTTCACATACTTATAGCTCTGGTGCATCCTTTCGTATGGCAATCCATACTCATTCACATTGATATCTATTAATGGGCATCTCCATAGCCTATTGATACGCCGAGTCAATGTGACCATCTCCTCTTTTTTGTCTCACAACCACCACCACACTTTATTCCGCATATAGTGCTATATCCATGGCTCAGCTCATGTATTGCGTGATAGTTATAAAAGTTTTGAGAAAGTAGGAGTGCGAAAACAATTACTTGGACAATACCGGGGTTGTGCATGATTTACATTAGTTGTGTGAGGATGATGGAGCATACCCAGACTATATGATTTTGTAGGGATAACTTTCTTTGGCCTTGTTATTTTGAAAGTTCATGATTACCTTGCTAGTTTTCTTGAAGTATTATTGTTTTCATGTCAATAACAAACTATTGCTTTGAATCTTATGGATCTGAACATTCATGTCACGCGAAAGAAGTTGCAAAGGACAACTATGCTAGGTAGCATTCCACATCAAAAATTCATTCTTTATCACTTCCCTACTCGAGGACGAGCATGAGTTAAGCTTGGGGATGCTTGATACGTCTCCAACGTATCTATAACTTTTGATGGTTTCATGCTATTATCTTCTCAAACTTTGGATGTTTTGCATGCCTTTTATATATTTTTTGGGACTAACTTATTAACTCAGTGCCAAGTGCCAGTTCCTTCTTTTTCCATGTTTTGACCCCTTTCAGAGGAGATTTTGAAACGGAGTCCAAACGGAAGAAAATCCCCGAAAAGATTTTTGCTGGAACGGAAGAAGATCGGGAAGCTTGGGAGCCAAGGCAGGGGAGCCCCAGGGGCCCCACAAGCCCCCACCCCGCAGCCTGGGGGTAGGCCGTGCCACCCAGGCTTGTGGGCCCCCTGAGCACCCCTGACCTAGGGGTTGCGCCTATAAATTCCCTAAAAATCCCAAAAAATCAGGAGATCATCGAAATCACTTTTCCGCCGCCGCAAGCTTCTATCTCCGCAAGATCCCATCTGGGGCACGTTCTGGTGCCCTGCCGGAGGGGGGATTCGGACACGGAGGGCTTCTCCATCAACACCATGACCTCTCCGATGATGCGTGAGTAGTTCACCATAGACCTACGGGTTCATAGCTAGTAACTAGATGGCTTCTTCTCTCTCTTGGATCTTCAATACAAATTTCTCCATGATCTTCATGGAGATCTATCCGATGTAATCTTCTTTTGCGGTGTGTTTGTCGAGGTCTGATGAATTGTGGATTTACGATCAGATTGTCTATGAATCTTATTTGAGTTTCTTCTGATCTCTCTTATGCATGATTTCATATCCTTGTAATTCTCTTTGAGATGTGGGTTTTGTTTGGCCAACTAGATCTATGATTCTTTCAGTGGGAGAAGTGCTTGGTTTTGGGTTCATACCGTGCGGTGACCTCACCCAGTGACAAAAGGGGTAGCGAGGCACACATCATGTTGTTGCCATCAAGGGTAAAAAGATGGGGTTTTCATCATTGGTTCAAGATTATTCCTCTACATCATGTCATCTTGCTTAAGGCGTTACTCTGTTCGTTCTGAACTCAATACACTAGATGCATGCTGGATAGCGGTCGATGTGTGGAGTAATAGTAGTAGATGCAGAAAGTATCGGTCTACTTGTCTCGGTCGTGATGCCTATATGTATGATCATTGCCTTATATATCGTCATGACTTTTGAGCGGTTCTATCAATTGCTCGACAGTAATTTGTTCACCCACCGTGATATTTGCTTTTATGAGAGAAGCCTCTAGTGAACACTATGGCCCCCAGGGTCTAGTCCACACCATATTTTCAGCCTTACACTTTTTACTTTGTTGCACTTTCCACCTTTAGATCTCACTTTGCAAACAATCTTGAAGGGATTGACAACCCCTTTGAAGCGTTGGGTGCAAGCTTGTTTGTGTTTGCACAAGTACTTTGCACTTGACGATGCCCTTCTTTTGGATCGATACCTTGGTTCTCAAACTGAGGGAAATACTTACTGCTGCTGTGCCGCATCACCCTTTCCTCTTCAAGGGAAAAACCGACGCAAACCAGAGAAGTAACAAGAAGAATTTCTAGCGCCAAGGAAGGACTTTTGTTGCCGCAGCAACATCATACGCATCGCATCGGCATCTCCGTTGCCGCCAGTTTTCAAGCTTGCATCTGTTATTAGTTGCCGGTTCCCTCCGTGTTCGTCGTTGCCCGTTCTGAGCCCGACCACACTCCCACGCGCCCGCAGCATCGTCAAATCCTTGTTTTCAAAAGTGTGTGTAAAACTTTCTCTGATCGGGTTGAGACTTGGCGTGCGGTCGTATTTAGTTATAGGTAGGCCGCGTGCCAAATTTCGTCGCAATCGGAGTCTGTCTGGTACCCGAACGATCATCTGTAGCGGCACCGTATTCGATCTATCATCAGACGTGATTCAGTGGTTTAAAACGCGTGTCACGGGCGCACCCCTTCCCTCTCATCTTAGCCTAAGCCTCTCTACACAACCCATCAAACCTATCTAGCCACTTCCTCCGTTCGTGGTCGTCGGATCGCGATCGGACGGATGAGGTCCACCCCACCATAGCCCAACCCTATATAAGCTCCACCCCATGGAGAGACCTCTCTCACTCCACTAGGGTTTACCCTAGCCATTTTTGCAGCCACCCCCCTAGAAAAAACCCCACCTGCTAGCTCCACCTCCTCTCTCCCCGAAATCCAATCTCAGGTCAGATCTAGACCATTGGATATCCATCCAAAGGCCCAGATTCGCCCAGAAACCCCACCTACTGGACATGTCCGTGGCCAACTCGGACATGTCCAGGTAACCACAGTTTTTTTTCGTTATGGCGATTATTAAATTACCAGGTTTTCAGAAAAATAGGCATTTTTCGAACGCCCGTAGAATCTAAACCGTGCGTTGGATTACAACGAATTATATATGTACCTTGTGTAGAATTTCGCGTAGATTACGAATTTCCAACTTGCATGCATGTTTGAATTAGTTTGACGTGCTGAGTGCCTAGATTTGCGTGCTGTCCTATTATGTTAGTTGTCCCGTATAATTTTCGTGCGCGTCCGGATTGCTCGAACTCCGTGCATAAAATGCTCATGTTTTTAGGGACCTATTGCCATGTATTTTAGAGTAGTGGTTTGTATTTTTGCATGTAGGATTCCGTCGCTAGTTTATTATACCATGTTTAGGACATATTCCCGCATATACGTGTGGCGTTGTTTTTATTTGGAAACCCCTCATGTTATATATGTTTCCGGGGTAGAAAGATCCATAGAATTTAACTGTGTATTTAGTTTTAGCTTTTGAGAAAGTTAGTTCGTGTGATATTTTGCCTTGTTGCCCTTTTGTTTATTTTGTGAGATTTAATCCGTGCGTGATATGAAGGAGTTGTCAATTGCTCTTGGATGTTTAGTCTAGCCCCTGGTAATTTTGGTTGCAATAGAAATCCATGTTTAGGTGTAGTTTGCTTGCCCTCAACTTGCTAGGAAATAGTGCTGATTTGGAGATGCTGAAATATTTCTAAGTCCGAAATCTGTTATATTTTGTTGCTGTCTTTGCATGAGTTTATGTGGTGATCTATAGCTCTTTTGAGGTTGGTGCAATGGAGTTAGTCGTAGACTTTAGGATTCTCTAGCATGCTGTCAATTTTCATGCCATTTGGAGTCATGTAGCTTATGGTTTTGCTGCTATCAATATGCCTTCACATCAAAAACTGCACTTTCATAAACTGTGTTTTTCACTGAGTCTGAAACAGTGTGTGAGATGCCATTTTGTGACTTCTTTTCCTAGTGATCCATGCTTCCATGCTAGATGTTATTAGTTGTATGTTGTAGTGCTTCTTTCCCTCTACCGTCTCATGCCTTGGTTGAGCATATTGGAATTGCATAGCTCGTAGTTGTGGGGTGTAGAAAATGCTATGTGGCTGATTTTGGCAGATTGTAGTGATTTCTTGTGTAGCTCGTAGTTGTTGAACCGTTGCTCCGTTTCGATCGTGTCCTATATGAAATTTTCTTAGAATCTCATATAGCTTCATATTATCTTGCTGGTTGTGTGTTTTAAAATGTTGTGGATGTCATTTGCACACATATTGCATTCATGCCATCATATCTTGCGGTGTTCGTATCTTTTGATCCGTAGCTCCGTTGGAGTTGTTCTCTATGTGCAAACTGATTGTAACGACGCGTAGAATCACGTGAACCTATTTATTTTTCTGTTTAACAAACATTTAAACGTGTTAGTTCAGATCTGGACAGAATTATAAATTAACATGTGAGGTCGTCTCGGAGATTTTATATGTCATTTCCGACCTCATTTAAAATGCCTAGATAGGTAGTTTAATTACGCTTCACCTCTTGCCATGTTTAATAACATTTGATATTGCCGTATACCTAATCAGGATAGAACTAACTAATTCGTATGTGGAGTTTCGGCTATATACAACTCGTTGCATATTGAACTTCACTTAATGTGTAGTGTTTGATTGTGTGAATTGACATGCCTTGTCCTGCATGTATTCAGCTGATCATGCATCATATGTGGATTGCATC
This sequence comes from Hordeum vulgare subsp. vulgare, assembly GCF_904849725.1. Lineage (NCBI taxonomy): Eukaryota > Viridiplantae > Streptophyta > Magnoliopsida > Poales > Poaceae > Hordeum > Hordeum vulgare. The sequence continues at coordinate 492,816,304 of NC_058521.1, read as the reverse complement.
TTGTTGTGCATGTGCCGTGGTGAATATCGTGTGTTGATTCTTGTTTCCGGTTTGCTTCGTCTCGATAGAGTTCCGCAAGCGTGTCAGAATGTGAGGACCCGTTCGACTACATCGATTCGTCTGCTTCACGAAGTCATTCTTCTTCTCAGCGGGATCTCAGGCAAGATGACCATTTCCCCAGATACCATTACTATCATTGCCTTGCTAGTTTTACCGTTTCTATCGTTATGTCTCATTGACCACCACCTGTTAAATATCAGCCTCCCAACATTGCCATGAGAACCTTCAACCTGTTCACAACCTAGCAAACCACTGATTGGCTATGTTACTTCTTGCTTAACCATGTGTTAGCATGGCTAGTTGCAGTTGCAGTTGCTTCGATGTGATAACATGGGTTGCTTGTTATATTACCATAGTAAATGCTATTTAATTTAATGCACCTATATACTTGGAAAAAGGTGGAAGGCTTGGCCTTTCTAGCCTGGTGTTTTGTTCCACCTTTGCCCCCTTAGTTTCGGCTACCGGTGTTATGTTCCATAATTGAGCGCTCCTAACACGATGGGGGTTGTTATGGGGACCCCCTTGATAATTCGTTTTAGATTAAAGCTGGTCTCGCAAGGCCCAACATTGGTACTACATTTGCCCAACATAATAATTTTGTTAATACTGAAAGCATAGGGCGTCATGAACCCGAGGAGTAATTCTACATAATACAGGGGGGCAATTGCTAATGGTGCTGGTCCGAAATAGAGCACTGTGCGCGGCCATCCCAGGGCAACTTGGGAGATTTCTATCAGGCCACCGTACGCGTAGCTTATCCGTCGTGTCCCGAGAACGAGATACGCGGCTCCTATCGAGATCATCGACACACCGGGCGGCCTTGTTGGATTAGTTTTACCTTTTACGAGATATCTTGTGCATCGGGATTCCGGTGATGCTTTGGGTAATCTCAGAGTTGAGGTTTTCCACTAAGGAGTCCGGCGAGATCGCGATCTTCGTGATCGAGGATTTCTATGCGGCTTGTGGTAATTTGGGATGGATTAGTTGGAGCACCCCTGCAGGGATAAATCTTTCATTAAGCCATGCCCGCGGTTATGTGGCAACGTGGAAACTTTGTTTAACACTGGTTCTAGATAACTTGAAGTTAACTTAATTAAAATATGCCAACTGAGTGCGTAACCGTGACTGTCTCTTCCGTGAGTTCCTTCTCCGCTCGAGGACACAGTGGGGTTATGTCTGACGTAAGTAGGTGTTCAGGATCATTCATTTGATCATCACTAGTTCACGTCCGATATGCGTAAATCTTCCCCCTCTTTATTCTTGTATGCGTAAGTTAGCCACCTCATATAAATTCTTAGTCGCTGGTGCAGCCTCACCACTTAACCATACCTCACCCTTTAAGCCTTGCTAGTCTTGATACCTTTGGAAATGAGATTGCTGAGTCCCCTGTGGCTCACAGTTTACTACAACACCAGTTGCAGGTACATGTAAAGGTTACTTGACGCGAGTTCGTTGATTGTTCATTTGGAGTTGCTTCTTCTTCCTCTTCTTCATCGATCTAGGATGTGTTCCAGGCCGGCAGCTTGGGATAGCAAGGATGGATGTCGTTTTCTTTTCTCGTTTGTTTTCGTCCGTAGTTGGACCCTACTCTTCTTCATGATAATTATGTATTGTACTGATGTGACTCTGATGTAGCTTGTGGCGAGTGTAAGCCAATTCTATATATCTCTTCTTTTCAGTACATGTACTTGTAACGGTATCCATTCTTGCGAAGCGACGAGATGCGGTTCTATCCCAGATGAGGCCCTCGTGCCAAATTGAGGATAGGATCGCATCTTGGGCGTTACAAGTTGGTAACAGAGCAGTACCGACCTAGGAGCCCCCTTGATTGATCGAACATGGCCGAGTCGAGTCTAGTGAAAAACTGATTTGAGTCTAGTTATATATCGGAGAGTAGGATTATTTTTTTCTCCTCTTCTATGCTCTGGTGAGGTTCACGACTTAGGAATTTTAATTCTACTCCTCTTCTCACTCAATTTTTTTTAGGATCACGCGGATATTTTTGGAATCTATATGATGTCGATGTGATGGAGTTCTGTCTTGGTGCCTCTTGTCTTCTTCCGGGGAGTTGAGCTCCAGGGGATTCTTGAGCACATTGCTATCATTCAGATTTCTTAATATGTCAGGACGAAGGATGTTCGAAATTGCTCCAATACTAGTAGTGGCGAGAGGTGTCCGACTTCCCCAGTACTGGTGCAGAGAGTTCCGGATGTATTGCCATACTTTGTATCGTTGTTATTACGAGTGTCTTTGTTAGATGAAGTTCCGAGATTCTGGTTATGTGTTGACGGATGTGATACATTGGACGGGTTAGTATAGGAGTTGAGTGACATATTACTCCTTGTATCCATGGACCAGATTGCATGACCAGAAATTTCGGGAGTTCTTAGGTGGGAATTCAAGTAGCTACTTATAGGACAATCTTCCAACAAATGCATGATGTTAGGTTGGGGTTCGACATCTAGTGGATTCGTTTGTTCACGTTCGTCTTACAGCGCTTCTCGTTGTGTCATAAAGAGTCCTTGTAGCTTTCTACGACTCGGGGACGCTTCGCCTGTCGTGTGCGCTGCCTTGCACTGGATGGCTACTATAAGGATCGAGCCCATGCGATCCTGTCCACGAAAATATCAGACGAAATCTTTCTCATGAGTTTGTTCTCGCTAATTTGCAAGCCTCATCCTTTGTTTTGTTGGAATATGGTAATTCGAGTTGCTTCGATGTCAAGTGGTGAATTCATATCTTTTCCACGAAGTGTTCTCATATTTTTATGAGAGTGCTAATTCTTTTGCTCAATCAATTGTCTTATCAATTCTTGTCAACCGGAGTTGTTATCTCAAGTCTTTTCAACCGGTGCGCTTCTCTTCAAGTCAATTCTATCATTTTTAATTTTGCAAGATCAGTCTATCATTTCTTTTCGAAGTTCATCTCATCTGTCCCAAGTTGTCTTTTTTTTTTCCCGCCCGCACCCTTTTCTTTAGTGATTCAATTGTCATCCAAGTGCCTTTCTTTTCATCAATGCTCCCGCTCTCTTCTCTTCCGTGTCGTATCCTGTGATTCGTTGTGAAGATTCTCAGGAGCTTCATGTTCATCTTTATTCAATCTTGTTATCTTTTCGGTGAATTCAATTCAGTTATCCATGTCATCATATCCTTTTCATCTTTTAAATTCTTTCATGTGTTAAAATTCTTATTCAAGCCTCTCTTGTTTATTCATTCCTCTCTTTTCTATCTGGAACGTTGAAGTTATCTCAGAAGTTCTTGTTTTCGATTCTTTCAATTATTTCGAGGATCTCACCTCATCAAGTTTTCCTGATATCGGTGCAATCTCTCTTTTCTAATCAGTTGTTTCAATGGTGGTTTCTTTGAGTGGACCCATAACCCACAGGTTTCCCAGGATCTTATCTAGCTCTTGTAATCTTTTCCGAGAGCTCTAATTCTTTTCAAATATGGCATAAGAATGATTTCCATCAGTAATATCCCTTCTCCTAGATCAATTTGAATTAATTCTCATATTTGGCTCAACCTTGTATTCTTTTATTCCGGAGTGTCTCAGTATTCCTGGTGTTGTTTTTCGTCATCATTCTCAGCTTGCAAATTCGGAGGAGTGTTCCTCGTAAATCTTGGTCCATTCTCTTGGAGATTCATCATTTCAGCCTTCTGGCATCATCTTGAATTGTTCCAATCATGAGTAAATCCCTTTCTTGCTATCCGGTGCATTTCTGAGTTGTTTTCATTCTCGATCCTCCGAAGGCCATCATTTTAGAAGATTCTTCGTTCTCAGCTTTCAGCTTTCATCCTCAATTCTTCTCAATTGTGTCTCTTCGTTCGTCTCTCAATTATTCTGTTGCTTTGTTCAAGTGTTTTTTTCTCAGGTGGCTCATGTTCTCTTCGTTCTCATGTATCGTCATTCATTCATGTTCGTCTCATTGGTTTCTATTCTTACGGGTGTCTCCTTCAAGATTTCTTCTAGTTTGTGCTCATATCTCTCTTCAATCATTTCTAGAAGAATAAGTGGTACGCTAAATCCATTGCTTGTCATCAATTATACTTGATGAAGGATAAGCACAACATAATTCTTATTCTTGTTCTTAGTAATTTTAATTCTTCTTCCGGAGTGGCTCATGATATCAATTCTTTGTCTCAAGGTGTTCTTCAAGATTCTTGTGATAGTAGTTGTCATTCTCTTATTCATTCTTTGATCCCAATGATATAGTTTTATTCTCTTGTTCCGAAGGCATTGTGATGTTTCTCTTTTGTGTCAATCATGTTGTTCTATCAAGATCATGGTGTTCCCTTGTTCTATTTAGTTAATTCTTATGAATCTTGTCTAATTCTCCCATCTTATTGAATTTTTGTCCCCTTTTTCCTACCGAAGTGCTGCCGAATTTTTTTGTGAATTCTTTCTTGTTTCTCATATCATTCCTCATTTCTTTGCAACCTTGAAGGATCGTTGGTTTCACTCGTTTGTCAAAGAAGAGATTAAGTTTTACCTCTTGCTTTCTCTTCCTCTTCCCCTTTTCATTCTTGGATCTCGGGTCGAGATCCTCTTGTGGTGTAGGAGAGTTGTGACAACCCGAGACCGACGTTCCAGAAGATTCCCCTTTTGTCCGTTGTTGTCGTGTGTTTATTTTTTATTTGCCGCATCATCATCGCATCATGCGCATCATCCGCATCGCATCGGCATCTCCGTTGGCGCCAGTTTTCAAACTTGCATCCCTTATTAGTTGCCGGTTCTCTCCGTGTTCGTCGTTGCCCGTTCTGAGCCCGACCACATTCGCACGCGCCCGTGGCATCGTCAAATCCTTGTTTTTAAAAGTGTGTGTAAAACTTTCTCTGATCGGGTTGAGACTTGGTGTGCTATCGTATTTAGTTATAGGTAGGCCGCGTGCCAAATTTCGTCACAATCGGAGTCCGTCTGGTACCCGAATGATTGTCCGTAGCGGCACCGTATTCGATCTATCGTCGGACGTGATTCGGTGTTTTAAAACGCGTGTCACGGGCGCACCCCTTCCCTCTCATCTTAGCCTAAGCCTCTTTACACAGCCCATCAAACCTATCTAGCCACTTCCTCCGTTCATGGTCATCGGATCGCGATCGGACGGACGAGGTCCACCCCACCATAGCCCAACCCTATATAAGCTCCACCCCATGGAGAGACCTCTCTCACTCCACTAGGGTTTCCCCTAGCCATTTTTGCAGCCACCCCCTAGAAAAAACCTCACCTGCTAGCTCCACCTCTTCTCTCCCCGAAATCCAATCTCAAGTCAGATATGGACCATTGGATATCCATCCAAAGGCCCAAATTCGCCCAGAAACCCCACCTACCGGACATGTCCGTGGCCAACTCGGACATGTCCGGGTAACCACAGTGCAACCGAGCCGCCGGCCTCCTCGAGATCGCCTCCCATGGCAGCCTGCCTCGCCTCCCGAGCAGCCGGTGTTCAGACGCCGTCGCGCCCTGCCCGTCGCCTCCGGCCAGCCTGCCGGCGACCGCCGGAGCGCCACGAGGGCTTCCCCACTCCAGTTTCGCCCGGCTCCTGTGAGCTCCCGCGCCTGCCCGCGCCGGCTTGCCGCGCCGCCGCCGCTCACCCGTGCCCCGTCGGCCAGAGCCCAAGCCGCCTGCCATCGCCTTGCTTCCTCGTCGCTCGATCTGGATCGGTGTTGACCGCTGAGTGGGCCGGCCTCCCACGCCGAGTGCCCTGGCCCAGCTCGGCTTCCACCGTGTCGCGGCCCACCTCCACCACAGCAGCCCTCTCGCCCCTCCGCGCCTCCAGGCCCAGGTCGGCCTGTCCGCCCGACCGGCCCAAGGCCCTCAGGTGAACCGTCGCGCCTATGTCCCACCCCGTGTGGGTTTTGCTATCTTGCGCTAGAAGTTTCGGCCCAGTAGGTTTTTTTCGTTATGGCGATTATTTAATTACCAGGTTTTCAAAAAAATAGGCATTTTTCAAACGACCGTAGATTCTAAACCATGCGTCGGATTGCAATGAATCATATATATACCTCATGTAGAATTTCGCATAGATTACGAATTTTCAACTTGCATGCATGTTTGAATTAGTTTGACATGCCGAGTGCCTAGATTTGCGTGTTGTCCTGTTATGTTAGTTGTCCCGTATTATTTTCATGCATGTCCGGATTGCTTGAACTCCGTGGATAAAATTCTCATTTTTTAGGGACCTCTTGCCATGTATTTTAGAGTAATGGTTTGTATTTTTGCATGTAGGATTCCGTCGCTAGTTTATTATACCGTGTTTAGGACATATTCCTGGATATACGTGTGGCATTGTTTTTATTTTGCAACCCCTAATGTTATATATGTTTCCGGGGTAGAAAAATCCATAGAATTCAACTGTGTATTTAGTTTTAGCTTTTGAGAAAGTTAGTTCGCGTGATATTTTACCATGTTGCCCTTTTGTTTATTTTGCGAGATTTAATCCGTGCGTGATATGAATGAGTTGTCAACTAGAGAGTTGCTCTTGGATGTTTAGTCTAGCCCCTGGTAATTTTGGTTGCAATAGAAATGCATGTTTAGGTGTGGTTTTCTTGCTCTCAACTTGCTAGGAAATAGTGCTAATTTGGAGATGCTGAAATATTTCTAAGTCTGAAATCTGTTATATTTTGTTGGTGTCTTTGCATGAGTTTATCTGGTGATCTATAGCTCTTTTGAGGTTAGTGCAATGGAGTTAGTTGTCAATGTTCATGCCATTTGGAGTCCTGTAGCTTATGGTTTTGCTACTGTCAATATGCCTTCAGATCGAAAACTGCACTTTCATAAACTGTGTTTTTCACTAAGCCTGAAACAATGTGTGAGATGCCATTTTGTGACTTCTTTTCTTAGTGATCCATGCTTCCATGCTAGATGTTATTAGTTGTATGTTGTAGTGCCTCTTGACCTCTACTGCCTCATGCCTTGGTTGAGCATATTGTAATTGCGTAGCTCGTAGTTGTGGGGTGTAGAAAATGCTATGTGGCTGATTTTGGCAGATTGTAGTGATTTCTTGTTTAGCTCGTAGTTGTTGAACCGTTGCTCCGTTTCGATCGTGTCCTACATGAAGTTTTCTTAGAATCTCGTGTAGCTTCATATTATCTTGATGGTTGTGTGTTTTGAAATGTTGTGGATGCCATTTGCAAACATATTGCATTCATGCCATCATATCTTGCGGTGTTCGTATCTTTTGATGCGTAGCTCCTTTGGAGATGTTCTCTATGTGCAAACTGATTGTAACGACGCGTAGAATCACGTGAACCTATTTATTTTTCTGTTTAACAATGATTTAAACGTGTTAGTTCAGATCTGGACAGAATTATAAATTAACATGTGAGGTTGTCTCAGAGATGCTATATGTCATTTCCGACCTCATTTAAAATGCCTAGATAGGTAGTTTAATTATGCTCCACCTCTTGCCATGTTTAATAACATTTAATATTGCCATATACCTAATCAGGATAGAACTAACTAATTCGTATGTGGAGTTTTGTCTATATGCAACTCGTTGCATATTGAACTTCACTTAATGTGTAGTGTTTGATTGTGTGAATTGCCATGCCTTGTCTTGCATGTATTCAGCTGATCATGCATCATATTTGGATTGCATCTTGTCGTGCATGTGCCATGGTGAATATCGTGTGTTGATTCTTGTTTCCAGTTTGCTTCGTCTCAATAGAGTTCCGCAAGCGTGTCGGAATGTGAGGACCCGTTCGACTACATCGATTCATGTGCTTCATGGAGTCATTCTTCTTCTTAGCGGGATCTCAGGCAAGATGACCATTGCCCCAGATACCATTACTATCATTGCCTTGCTAGTTTTACCATTTCTATCGTTATGTCTCGTTGCCCACCACTTGTTAAATATCAGGCTCCCAACATTGCCTTGAGAACCTTCAACCTGTTCACAACCTAGCAAACCACTGATTGGCTATGTTACCGCTTGCTTAACCATGTGTTAGCGTGGCTAGTTGCAGGTGCAGTTGCTTCCATGTGATAACATGGGTTCCTTGTTATATCACCATAGTAAATGCTATTTAATATAATGCACCTATATACTTGGTAAAAGGTGGAAGGCTTGGCCTTTCTAGCCTGGTGTTTTGTTCCACCTTTGCCCCCTTAGTTTCGGCTACTGGTGTTATGGTCCACAATTGAGCGCTCCTAACATGATCGGGGTTGTTATGGGGACCCCCTTGATAATTCATTTTAGATTAAAGCTGGTTTGGCAAGGCCCAACATTGGTACTACATTTGCCCAACATAATAATTTTGTTAATACTGAAAGCATAGGGCGTCATGAACCCGAGGAGTAATTCTACATAATACAGGGGGCCAGTGCTGATGGTGCTGGTCCAAAACAGAGCATTGTGCGGGGCCAACCTAGGGCAACTTTGGAGATTTCTATCAGGCCACCGTACGCGTAGGTTATCCGTCGTGTCCTGAGAACGAGATACGCGGCTCCTATCGAGATCGTTGACACGTCGCTAGCCAAGAGGGTATTCAGGCTGAACTCAGTGAGTACAAGCCCCTAAGTGACCTATGATTAGGGAAAAGTCAGACATAGGATTGCAGAAGCGTTTACGCTCTTACTGCAAAACAACTTGGGAGCTGAAACGGCAGTATAACCAGTATCCAGTTTTGAAATAAGCGCAACATGGCGACTTATGCTCTTTGATACTGATAGTGTCCATGCTTGGATGGCTTATGAAACAATAAATACGCATGCTCTCAAGAAGGTGAAATGGCAGAGACCCCGAAGTTCGTGGGCGTCGGCTTTATTGCTATATATATATATAGAGAGAGAGAGTACAATGACTAAACTATGTACAATGATAAGGAGCCAGTGGCTCTAAGTATAATAAGGCCGCAAGTGGGCAATGTTCCAAGGCCGGGTTGTTTCAACCTCTGTTGTTGGCCTATCTGGACGAAGATCCACTAGGTAGTAGGAACCATTATGAAGACTTTTGCTGATGACAAACGGTCCCTCCCACGGAGGGGATAACTTATGCATACCAGTATGACCCTGAATCAAAAGGAGCACTAAGTCGCCCTCCTGAAAGACTCGGCTTTTGACTCGGCGGCTATGATAGCGTTGCAAGTCTTGTTGGTAAATCGCCGACCGTGATGCTGCCAAGTCACGCTCCTCCTCCAAAGCATCCAACGAATCTTGACGCGCCACTTGTTGTCTTCCTCAACATAAGCGGCGACTCGCCAAGTGCCTCATGGACAAAGGTATCAATAAGGTAACCCCTAGCACCAAGACCACTCTCACTACCTCTCATTCATTATTAGACTGTGTTTTTTTGAACTGATTATTAGACTGTGCTGATAACACACACAAATTTATCAGATTCATTTTCATCAAGTTCTACTCCCTCATTATTAGACTGTGTTGATAACAGTGAGGTAGTAGACCTTGATGAAAATGAATTTGATAAATTCATGTGTAAGATCAAGGGTGAAACCAAAAGACACTTTGTTGCTCTTTTGGAACAACTTGGTGAAGCCAATGATCTCATTGAGACTCATGAGGATACTATCTCCAAGATGCAAGAACATAGTCGTGATTACGCCGATGAGATAGCAGAACTATCCATTGCTCTAGAAGAAGAGTGTGGTCTTCATTTGGCTATTGAGGAGTCTCACAATGTTGATCATGCTAAATTACGAAAAGATCTTGATCATGCTAGTGTTCTTACTCATGTGCTTAAATCTGAGAAAGTTGCACTTGGGGTTGGCCATGATAGACTCAAGGAAGATTTTGACGTACTTGACAAGGCCCACAAGGTCTTGAAAAGTGCTCACTCCTCCCTTAAGGAGTCTCATGGTCAACTCCAAGTAAAACTAACCAAGGAGATTTCTACTTGTCCTCCGTTTGTTTAATTGATAATGCTTGTGCTACCAACCCTTGTTGTGATCATGTGCATCTTGTGGAGGAGAATGCCAAGTTGAAAGAACAACTGAGAAGGGCCTCGTTACGTGCATCCAAGGAGAGAAAAATCTAAATGATATTTTGAGTAATCAAAAGGAAGTTAGAGGAAAGAAAGGACTTGGGTTTGCAACCAAGTCTAAGAAGAGAAGGAAAAACAATACCAAGCCATCTTCGTCTCTCAAGGACATCTTGGTCAAAGAGGGTGAGAGTACTCATAAGAATATGAAAAACAAGGAAGAGGATGACAATGTCAAGAAGGGAAAAACCACTCCCACCAACACTGCCAGCGATTTGAACCCCTCTTATGTTTTATGCCGTGCTACTGATGGGCATATTTATGCCAAATTTGTTGCTTCTTATTATTAGTACATTGAGTGGGTATTTGGGTTCCTAAGACCCTTGTTTCTAACATTAAAGGACCCATTCAAAAATGGGTACCTAAATCCAAGCATTGATCTCTTGCAGGAGTTTGCTTCGAATGGAGTGTCATGGTTGCTCGATAGTGGAGCAACAAGTCATATGACAGGGAGCAAGGACTTGGTGGTGGATGTGCATCCAATTCCATCTATGCCCACCCATGTCGAATTTGCTGATGCCTCAACATCTAAGGTAATGGGATTTGGTAAGGTGGTCATCTCTCAAGATTTATCTATAGAGAAGGTCATGCTTGTTGAGTCCCTTGCATAAAATTTGCTTTCCGTTTGTGAGCTTGCAATTATGGGCTTTGCCACATTATTCAATCTTGATACCGTGGCCCTTTTGTGGAGCAAGACTCTTAAAGTAGCCTTTGTTGGATATGTCAAGAATGGTCTCTATGTAGTAAAATTTTCGGAGCGACCTACTAAGACCGCGACTTGTCTAATGGCTAAGGTTGATGTGGGTTGGCTATGGCATCATCGACTAGTCCATGTCAATATGAGATCTTTGCAAAGTCTCCTCAAAGGGGACCATGTTCTTGGACTAACAAATGTGAGTTTTGCCAGAGAGCATGCTTGCAGTGCTTGTATTGAAGGAAAGCTTCATGAAACAGCTCACCGTCCCACAACTGTCATATACTCTAAAAGGCCTTTGGAGCTCCTTCACATGGATCTCTTTGGACTTCCCTCTTTTAATAGTCTTGGGGGAAGAAAGTATTGCTTGGTGATCGTGGATGACTACTCAAGATACACTTTGGTATATTTCTTCAAGAAGAAGAGTGAGACTCAACAAACTATCATCGACTTTGCTAATGAAGCTCAACATCAACATGAAGCAAAGATATTGATGATTAGAAGTGACAACGACACTGAGTTTAAGAACTACACTTTAAAATAGTTCCTTAGTGATGAGGGGATTAAATGAGTTAGAGCCGATTAGCACCGCGTGTCATGCATCCAATCGGCTCTACCTCCGCAAAGGCTTGAACAAGACTCTGTATGAGATTCTTACCGGGAACAAGCCCAACCTCAAGTACTTCCGGGTGGTCGGTTGTAAGTGTTTCATCCTCAAGAAAAATATTCGGTTGTCTAAATTTGAAGCTAGAGCTCAAGAGGGCTGATACGTCTCCAACGTATCTATGATTTTTGATGGTTCCATGCTATTATCATGTCAACTTTGGATGTTTTGTATGCTTGAATATGCCATTTTATATCTTTTTTGGGACTAACCTATTAACCCAGTGCCAAGTGCCAGTTCCTGTTTTTTCTGTGTTTTTGACCTTTTTGAGAGGAGAATATTGAACGGAGTCCAAACGGAATAAAACCTGCAGAATGATTTTTTTTCCATAACAGAAGACACGCACGAAACTTGAGAACCAAGGCAGGGGACCTCGGAGGAGGTCACAAGCCACCCAGGCCCAGCCTAGGGGGGCAGGCCTAGCAGGCTTGTGGTCCCCCTGTGGCTCCCCTGCCCTACTTCTTCCGCCTATAAATAACCTAAAAATATGAAACCACGAGAGAGAACCACGAAAATACTTTTCCACCGCCGCAAGCTTGTCTCCGCAAGATCCCATCTGGGGCACGTTCTGGTGCCCTGCCGGAGGGGGGATTCGGACACGGAGGGCTTCATCATTGACACCATTGCCTCTCCGATGATACGTGAGTAGTTCACCACAGACCTTCAGGTCCATAGCTAATAGCTAGATGGCTTCTTCTCTCTCTTGGATCTTCAATACAAAGTTCTCCATGATCTTCATGGAGATCTATCCGATGTAATCTTCTTTTGCGGTGTGTTTGTCGAGATCCGATGAATTGTGGATTTATGATCAGATTATCTATGAATATTATTTGAGTCTCCTCTGATCTCTTATATGCATGATTTCGTATCCTTGTAATTCTCTTCGAGTTGTGGGTTTCGTTTGGCCAACTTGATCTACAATCTTGCAATGGGAGAAGTGCTTGGTTTTGGGTTCATACCGTGTGGTGTCCTCACCCAGTGACAGAAGGGGTAGCGAGGCACGCATCGTGTTGTTCCCATCAAGGGTAAAAAGATGGGGTTTATATCTATTGCATGAATTTATCCCTCTACATCATGTCATCTTGCTTAAGGCGTTACTCTGTTTGTTATGAACTCAATACACTAGATGCATGCTGGATAGCGGTCGATGTGTGGAGTAATAGTAGTAGATGCAGACAGTATCGGTCTACTTGTCTCGGACGTGATGCCTATATGTATGATCATTGCCTTAGATATCAGCATGACTTTGCGCGGTTCTATCAATTGCTCGACAGTAATTCGTTCACCCACCGTAATACTTGTTATCATGAGAGAAGCCTCTAGTGAACACTATGGCCCCCCGGATCTACTTCATATCATATTTTCAGCTCTACACTTTCACTTTGTTGCACTTTCCGTCTTCAGATCTCACCTTGCAATTAATCGTGAAGGGATTGACAACCCCTTTATAGCATTGGGTGCAAGTTTGTTTGTTTTTGCGCAGGTACTTTGGAGACTTGCCTTGATACTCCTATTGGATTGATACCTTGGTTCTCAAACTGAGGGAAATACTTACTGCTACTGTGCTGCATCACCCTTTCCTCTTCAAGGGAAAAACCAACGCAAGCTCAAGAGGTAGCAAGGGCATATTTGTTGGTTATGCTACAAACTCCTATGCTTACCGTGTTCTCAACAAGTCCACCAGACTCATTTAGGAGACGTAACGTGGAGTTTGATGAGAATAATGGCTCCCAAGTGGAGCAAAGTGGTCTTTGTGATGTAGGTGATGAAATTCCTCTTCAAGCCATAAGAAGAATGGGGATTGGTCAAATACTCCCCATTGAGGAACCCCTTGTGTCCGAAGGAGAAGGACAATGCTCTACTCAAGTGGAGCCATCACCCTCTCTAGACCCACACGCTTCCGAAGAACAAAGTGAAGATGCTCAACCCGATGAACCTGATCAAGGACAAGATCAACCTCATGGAGATGGTGTCACACCAAATGATGTCCAAGATCATGCTCCAGATTCTGAGCCGGCTCAAGATCTAGTGCAACCACAAGATCAAGGGCAATCTAGTGAGCAAGCTCAAGACGGTGCTCAAAGAGTTCAAGAAGAAACCCCTACATTATCAGGTAGGGAAATTATGAAGCGCCGTGCTGGCAAGATAACCAACAAACTCTGAGTTCGACAACACATCTTCAAGAATGTGCTTGGTAGCTTCAATAAAGGGGTAACCACTCGTCAACAATTATCAAACTTTTGTATGCATCACACGTTTGTTTCGTGTGTTGAACCCCAAAAGGTAGATGATGCGCTTGATGAGGATTGGCTTGAAGCTATGCATGATGGACTTAACAACTTCGAGCGCAATCAAGTTTGGGAATTAGTGCCAAGACCAACGTAGGAACATAATGTCATTGGAACCAAATGGATCTTCAAGAACAAGCAGGATGCAAATGGTGTGGTCGTTCGAAACAAGGCAAGACTGGTGGCGCAAGGCTACTCCCAAGTCGAGGGTATCGATTACGGTGAAACCTTTGCTCTTGTCGCTCGTCTTGAATCTATATATTCGCATGTTACTTTCTTTTGCTTCTCATCATGATTATGAATTGCAACAAATGGATGTGAATAGTGCTTTTTCTAAATGATCCTTTAAATGAGTTGGTATATGTCAAACAACCCTCGGGATTCAAGGATCCAAGTTCCCCACTCATGTATACAAACTCAGGAAGGCACTCTATGGTCTTAAACAAGCCCCACGTGCATGCTATGAGTACCTTACTGAGTTGTTGCAAGATCGTGGGTTTGAGATTGGGAAAATTGATCCCACTCTTTTTACCAAGAAGGTCAAAGGGGAGTTGTTCACATGCCAACTATATCTTGATGATATTATACTTGGTTCTCCTAACAAATATTTCAATGAAGAATTTGTTGCTCTAATGACCAAGAAGTTTGAGATGTCGATGATGGGAGAGTTGAAGTTCTTTCTCAGGTTTGAAATCAAACAAGGAAGAGACGGAACATTCATCAAATAAGCCAAGTACACTCAAGATATGATCAAGAGGTTCGAGCTCGAGGACATCAAGCCCATCAAGTTTCCCATGCCAACCAAATACAAGCTCGATAGTGATCCCAATGGTAAAGCCGTGGATCAAAAGGTATATCGCTCCATGATTGGATCCTTGCTTTACCTTTGTGCATCTAGACCCAATATCATGCTGAGTGTGGGAATTTGTGCACGGTTTCAATCCGCATCAAAGGAAAGACACTATGCGGCAGTCAAACGAATCTCTCGATATTTGGCTCATACCCCAAACTTTGGCTTATGGTACCCCAAAGGAGAAAGTTTCAGTTTAGTAGATTACTCTGACCCAGATTGGGCTGGAGACTGTGTTGGAAGGAAGTCAACTTCTGGAGGATGCCAATTCCTTGGTCATTCCTTGGTAAGTTGGTCTTCGAAGAAGCAAAACTGTGTGTCACTTTCTTCCACCGAAGCTGAGTATGTAGCCGTTGCAAGTTGATGTTCTCAAATAATATGGATGAGGCAAACTTTAAAGGATTACGGTGTCACTTGTGACAAAGTGCCTCTTCTGTCTGACAATGAGAGTGCTATCAAGATATCCCTTAATCCAGTGCAACATAGCAAGACCAAGCATATTGATGTATGTCATCATTTCATTCGAGATCATATCAAGCAAGGAGATATTGTGGTCCTCTTCATCAACACTCAAGAGCAACTTGCAGATATTTTCACCAAACCTCTGGATGAAGCAAAGTTCCGTGAGTTAAGGCATGAGCTAAATATCATTGATTCAAGTAATGTAGATTGAAACCAGGCACACCACACCTCACTCATCATTATAATTGGCTCTAGATGTAGGCATGGACATAGGGGCAGTGTTATTCTCTCAATGAACTTCTCCTCCCCCTATTATGCATAAATTGATCAAATCTTTCACATTAGCCACTGTTGATGGCACTTGTGCTTCAAAAGACGAGCTGTGGTCATGAACCCAAGGATAGTTCTTCGCGGTGTCATACCATTTGTCTCAAACGTTAGTGGCTTCGGCCACCGCCCTCTCTCCATCGGGAGATTCGTTGTTGCTTCTTATCCTTGTTTAGGTTTTCATGTTGTCTTTTCTTGACCACTGGCATTGTTAAGTCCTTTATATTGTCGAGGGGAGTAGAGCTATTTTTCAAGGCAGTTTGTCGATAGGAGCACGGTACTACCGCCCCCCCCCCCCCCCCCGCATGGTAGTAAAATTTTACTACCGTTGGGAGAGCGGTACTACCGCCCCGAGCACGGTAGTAAATTTTTACTACCGCTGGGCGAGCGGTATTACCACTGGCCAAGTGGTACTACCACGCCGCCACGACCTCCGGGGTATTTAAAGGGCAATGGAGGCAGTTTTCCCCCTTTTTATCCATTCATCCCGAGTTCCTCCTCTTTTTCTCTCTCTCCTCTCTCAAAGTGTTGCCCAAGGGACTCGCCGGATCTCCATCTCCGGCCACCCTTCTCTGATTCCGATTGGTGGGAGCCTCTCCCACGTGCCATGGACCTCGGTACTGCCCCTCTTTCCCTTCGTTTTGATTAGTTTTTGTTGCATCTAGGGTTAGGGGCATGTGTATGTTCTTCCCTTCATGGCACCCTATCCTCTTGCTAGAGGGATTGGGGAGTTCTTGGGTAGTATATTTTGATTGCAGTATGGTGTCTTGTGTGTAGGGATGCCTAGTAGTTCCAGATCTGAGGTTTTGTTTCGAAGGAATGGAGATTTTTGGTTTCATGGAACTGTCAGATCTGGCACTCTACCTCCCGTGCGGTACTACCGCTCGAGCAGCGGTACTACCGCTGTCAAATGGTACTACCGCTGCCAGAGCGGTAGTAAAATTTTACTACCGCTCCAGCGGCGGTACTACCACCCTTCCTTTTACACACACATTGTACCCTCTCCTTTTTGGGCCTTTTCTGTTGATTCTTGATCTTTGCCATGACATCTTGTGTCCTTTGTGTTGTGTTTTCTTTTTGCGTATCATAGGTGGTGGTTCCAGGCGCTCTAAGCAACCTCGGGATGCCAGCTCTAAGGGTCCCCGCTCATCAGTTGTTCCCGAAGGTTCTCAAGCACCCAAGCGCAACTTCAAGAAGACCGCTCAGAAGCCCAGGAACACTGTTGACTGGAATACCATGCCACTTGCAGAGTTTTAGCTGCGTCGCAAATTCAACCCCTACAACAACAATAGGGAATAGTTCCCAGGAGGTGAAATGTTCTGGAATAAAGAGTAGTTTCTTATTTTTGAAGATGTCATCAAAACAAAGAAGAATATGTATGTTCATGTGCAATGGATTGATATCAACCATCTGAAGAAAGACATGGCATACTTTGGAGAGGCTCTGTCAATAGTGGAACACCTACAGATTGAGGAACTCATCACTTTTCAGCAAGATTTTGATTACGAGATAGTGGTACACTTCTACGCTACTGTTCACTTTCACACTGATGATGATCGTACGATGACCTTGCTGACAAATGGGGAAGTGCTGTCCGCTAAGTGGAAGGATTTCATGGATCTTTTGCATGTCCAGGATGAGGTGCTTCACCATCCAGTTGGCTTGCGCCCACATGCCAACCCTACTGCTATTGCCAAGGACTAGTTGCTACCATTCTATATTGTGAAGCAAACCCCAGCTAGTGAGGTCTCCAATGTTATGAACCCTTTTCTGGATGTGATGCACCGCATTTTTCGCAACACCTTGTTTCCTAGAGTTGGCAACAAGGATCGAGTCCACTCTTACCTGGTAGATATGCTTATCATGTGTCAGAAGGGGCGGACTCGCCCCTCTAGACCACCGGATGTCTCTCATGTTATGTGGAACGAGCTATACTCCGATGTCTTCCACCGTAAGGTCCCAATCTACGGTCTGTATCTATTTTACTTCATCAAGATGACTTGGGCTAAGACATTTCTAGCTGTGGAGTTTCTTGCTCCTAATTGTCTTCGACATGACCCCATCAAACTGCGCCAGAAGGACAAATGGGCAAACACCTCCACTTCACCTGCTGCCCCTAGGGATTCTGATGAGGATGTGGCTGCTACTGAGGATTAGGCTGTTCCAGAGTCCACGTATGCCTTCCTCTGCCGAACCATCATGGGCCAAAAAGCTCACCGACAGGATGAAGACCTTGTTCTGCATGCAGGCCAAGGAACAATACAGGACCCATGTTGCTCAGAAGGAGAGTCGTCAGTGTGACAAGACGATCATGAGGAAGCTTGACATGCACATCTCTAGTGGATTTGAGTGAGAGATCACCCCGGAGGTGCTACGACAACAAAAGTACTTCCCTGGCAATGGTGCCAGAGATCCTTCTGTCGTCTCTTGAGCTTGCGTTGGTTTTTCCCTTGAAGAGGAAAGGGTGATGCAGCACATGAGCAGTAAGTATTTCCCTCAGTTTGAGAACCAAGGTATCAATGCAGTAGGAGAATCTCGTCAAGTCCAGAATACCTGCGCAAACACAAAAGAGCTTGCACCCAACGCTTTAAAGCGGTTGTCAATCCCTTCAAGATTGATTGCAAAGTGATATTTGAAGGCGGAAAGTGCAACGAACTAAAAAGTGTAAAGCTGAAAATATGGTGTGGAGTAGACCCGGGGGCCATAGTGTTCACTAGAGGATTCTCTCAAAATAGGAAATATCACGGTGGGTGAACAAATTACTGTCGAGCAATTGATAGAACCGCGCAAAGTCAAGACGATATCTAAGGCAATGATCATATATATAGGCATCACGTCCGAGACAAGTAGACCGACACTTTCTACATCTACTACTATTACTCCACACATCGACCGCTATCCAGCATGCGTCTAGTGTATTGAGTTCATGACGAACAGAGTAACGCCTTAAGCAAGATGACATGATGTAGAGGGATAAACTCAAACCAATGATGAAAACCCCATCTTTTTACCCTTGATGGCAACAACACGATGCGTGCCTCGCTACCCCTTCTGTCACTGGGTGAGGTCATCACACGGTATGAACCCAAAACCAAGCACTTCTCCCATTGCAAGAATCAAAGATCTAGTTGGCCAAACAAAACCCACAACTCAAAGAGAATTACAAGGATATAAATCATGCATAAGAGAGATCAGAAGAAACTCAAATAAGATTCATAGATAATCTGGTCATAAATACACAATTCATCGGATCTCGACAAACACACCGCAAAAGAAGATTACATCGGATAGATCTCCATGAAGATCACGGAGAACTTTGTATTGAAGATCCAAGAGAGAGAAGAAGCCATCTAGCTACTAGCTATGGACCCGTAGGTCTATGGTGAACTACTCACGCATCATCGGAGAGGTCATGGTGTTGATGAAGAAGCCCTCCGTATCCGAATCCCCTTCCGACAGGGCACCAGAATGTGCCCCAGATGGGATCTTGCGAAGACAGAAGCTTGCGGCGGCGGAAAAGTACTTTCGACGATCTCCTGATTTTTTATGGAATTTTAGGGAATATATAGGTGCAAAACCTAGGGAAAAGGAGCCTCAGGGAGCCCACAAGCCAGGGGGATGCGGACCCCCCTGGCCGCGCCATGAGGGCTTGTGGGGTCCCAGGTGGCCCCCTGCCCTGATTCTTCGGCTTCCCGATCTTTTTCTGTTCCAGAAAAAATCTTTTTGGCAGTTTCATTCCGTTTGGACTCCGTTCAAAATCCTCCTCTGAAAGGGGTCAAAAACATGGAAAACA
Organism: Hordeum vulgare subsp. vulgare; assembly: GCF_904849725.1. Taxonomy (NCBI): domain Eukaryota; kingdom Viridiplantae; phylum Streptophyta; class Magnoliopsida; order Poales; family Poaceae; genus Hordeum; species Hordeum vulgare. The sequence continues at coordinate 492,797,175 of NC_058521.1, read as the reverse complement.
GGAACTGGCTCTTGGCACTGAATTAGTAAGTTAGTCCCAAAAAATATATAAAAGGCATGCAAAACATCCAAAGTTTGACAAGATAATAGCATGAAACCATCAAAAATTATAGATACATTGGAGACGTATCAAGCATCCCCAAGCTTAACTCCTGCTCGTCCTCGAGTAGGGAAGTGATAAAGAATGAATTTTTGATGTGGAATGCTACCTCGCATAGTTTTCCTTTGCAACTTCTTTCACGTGACATGAATGTTTGTATCCGTAAGATTCGAAACAATAGTTTGCTATTGACATGAAAACAATAATACTTCAAGCAAACTAGCAAGGTAATCATGAACTTTCAAAATAACAAGGCCAATGAAAGTTATCCCTACAAAATCATATAGTCTGGCTATGCTCCATCATCCTCACACAACTAATGTAAATCATGCACAACCCCGGTATTGGACAAGTAATTTTTTCTCACTCTTACTTTCTCAAACCTTTTATAACTATCACGCAATACATGAGCTTGAGCCATGGATATAACACTATAGGTGGAATAGAGTGTGGTGGTGGTTGTGAGACAAAAATGAGGAGATGGTCACATTGACTCGGCGTATCAAAGGACTATGGAGATGCCCATTAATAGATATCAATGTGAATGAGTAGGGATTGCCATACAAGGGATGCACTAGAGCTATAAGTATGTGAAAGCTCAAAAGGAAAACTAGTGGGTGTGCATTCAACTTGCTTGCTCAAGAAGACCTAGGGCAATTTGAGGAAGCCCATCATTGGAATATACAAGCCAAGATATATAATGAATATTCCGACTAGCATATGGTAGTGACAAAGCAAGAAGCTCTCAATCATGAAGAACATGGTGCTATTATGAAGCACAAGTGTGGAAAAATATAGTAGCATTGTCCCTTCTCTCCTTTTCTCTCTTTTTTTATTTGGGCTCTTGGGCCTCTTTTTTTATTTTTTTATATGGGCTCTTTGGCCTCTTTTTTTTATTTCCTCACATGGGACAATGCTCTAATAATGATGATCATCACACTTTTATTTACTCAGAGCTCAAAGCTTAGAACGATGACGACTCTATAGGAAATGCCTCCGGCAGTGTACCGGGATGTGCAACGATCTTGCTTGGCGTATGTCGTTGAAACATCTCGCTAGCTATCTTATGATCATGCAATGGAAATATGAGAGTGACGACAAAAGTCATGAGACGGAATGGTGGGAGTTGCATGGCAATATATCTCGGAATGGCTATGAAAATGCCATAGTAGGTAGGTATGGTGGCTATTTTGAGGAGGGCATATGGTGGGTTTGTGTACCGGCGAGAATTGCACGGCACTAGAGAGGCTAGCAAAGGTGAAAGGTGAAAGTGCATCTATACCATGGACTCACATTAGTCATGAAGAACTCACATACTTGTTGCGAAATTTTTTATTAGTAATCAAAACAAAGTGCTAAACGCATACTCCTAGGGGAAGGGTTGGTAGGTGTTAACCATCGCGCGATCCCGACCTCAACACAAAGGATGACAATCAATAGATCAATTATGCTCCGACTTCCTAACATAGCGGTTCAGCATACGTGCATGCTACGGGAATCACTAACTTCAACACAAGTATTTCTAGATTCACAACACCCTACTAACATAGCTCTTAATATTACCAAATCCACGTATCAAAACTAATTGAGAGGAATCAAGACTTCTCTTTCTACTCAATGCACATGAAGATGGAGGTTTTGTATCCTCTTTGGGTACCTATCACCTTTGGGACTACTTTCATAGCATAAGCCAACTACCAAGTCATGCACCACCGTGCTCTAAAAGATATAAGTGAAGCACATAGAGCAAAATTATCTAGCTCAAAAGATATAAGTGAAGCACTATGAGCATTCTAGCAAAATCACGATGAGTGCATGTCTCTCTCTCTCAAAAAGGTGTTAAGCAAGGATGATTGTGACACAAAAAAAATAAAAGACTCCTACGATACAAGACTCTCCAAGCAAAACACCTATCATGTGGTGAATAAAATTATAGCTCCAAGTAATGTTACCGATGGATTGAAGACGAAAGAGGGGATGCCTTCCCGGGGCATCCCCAAGCTTAGGCTTTTTGGTGTCCTTGAATTTGGCTTGGGATGCCTTGGGCATCCCCAATATTGAGCTCTTTCCACTCCTTATCTCTTTGTCCATGAGAACATCACCCAAAACTTGAAAACTTCACAACACAAAACTTAAACAGAAACTCGTGATAACATTAGCACAAGAAAACAAACTACCACTTCTTTTGGTACTGTAGAAAACTAGAATTCTATCTATATTGATGTTGGGATACTGTATTCTCACTTTTCCATGGCTAGTACCCCCCGGTAGTAACCATAGTTTCATCAAAACAAGCAACCAACTCAACAAAAACACAATCTGTCAAAAATAGACCAGTCTGTAGCAATCTGTATAATTCGTATACTTCTGGTACCTCAAAAATTCTGGAAAATTACGACTGCCTGGGCAAAAGGCATATCAACCAGCAGCAAAAAGAATCAACTCAAAATATCTTCCTGAATAAAAATTAAAAATCATCTCGTGAGCGAAAAGTTTCTGTCTTTTTCCAGCAGGATCAAACAACCATCACCAAGACTAGTCATAAAGGTTTTGCTTGGCTCAAACACAAAAAGAAACACAAAAAACACAATCACAACAGAGTTATGATGGTGTGGACTCAAAAAAACAGAAATAAAAAGATAAATTCATTGGGTTGCCTCCCAACAAGCGCTATTGTTTAACGCCCTTAGTTAGGCATAAAAGCGATAGAATCACGTATCGTCGTCTTTGGTGCTCAAACCATAAGTGGCCCTCATCATGGATTCATAAGGAAATCTTATTTTCTTTCTAGGAAAGTGTCCCATGCCCTTCCTTAAAGGAAATTGAAATATAATATTCCCTTCCTTCATATCGTTGATAGCACCGATAGTCCTTAGGAAAGGTCTACCAAGAATAATAGGGCAAGTAGGATTGCAATCAATGTCAAGCACAATGAAATCCACGGGTACATAGTTCCTATTTGCAATAATAAGAACACCATTGATCCTTCCCATGGGTTTCTTGACAGTAGAATTCGCAAGATGCAAATTAAGAGAACACTCTTCAATCTCATTAAAACCCAGAACATCACATAAAGACTTTGGAATCGCGGAAACACTAGCACCCAAATCACACAAAGCATTGCATTAATAGTTTTTGATTTTGATTTTGATGGTAGGTTCCCACTCATCATGAAGCTTTCTAGGGATAGAAACTTCTAATTCAAGTTTCTCTTCAAAAGATTTTAGCATAGCTTTGACGATATGATCGGTAAAGGCCTTGTTTTGGCTATAAGCGTGTGGAGAGTTTAACATTGATTGCATCAAGGAAATGCATTCAATCAAGGAGCAACTATCATAATTGAATTCCTTGAAATCCATAGTAGTAATTTCATTACTACTCAAAGTTTTAATTTCTACTCCACTTTCAATGCTTTTAGCATTAAGATAGATGGACTCCGCATCATTGGGGCACTTTTCAACCAAAGTGGATTCATGTGCAGCCCCATAATCAATAGGTTTGTCACAAGAAAACAAAGATTCAATGGGAGTCACACCAAGCACTTTAAGATCTTCGTGATCCTTATCACGAGAACACGCCTTTTTAAGCCATTCATGTCTAGCATGAATTTGGGCGGTCCTTTCTTGGCTCTCAATCATGGAAACATGCATAGCTTTCAAAGTTTCATCCATACTGATCTTGGGAGGAGCACATCTATCTTTCAAAGCATCAACATCACTAGACATTCTATAAACGCTCTTAGGCAAATCCTCAATTTTGAGTAGTTTTTCCTCTATGGACGCATTTAAAATCTTTTGAGAGTTGATGAACTCTTTGATATTACTCTCTAGATCAAAGGGTAATCTATTGTAATTTCCATGAGTATTGTTGTAGGAGTTGCCAAAGTTATTAGAGGAGTTACTAGGGAAAGGCCTAGGAACATAGTTTCCTCTAAAAGCATAGTTGTTGCCAAAATTATTCCTACCAACAAAATTAACGTCCAAGCTAGTGTTGCTACTCTCAATCAAAGAAGACAAGGGCATATCATTAGGATCTAAAGGAGCACTTCTACTAGCAACCAAATTCATTAACTCATCCATCTTAGCACTCAACGAGTTAATTTCTTCTATAGTGTGTACCTTCTTACTAGTAGGTGACCTTTCAGTGTGCCACTAAGAGTAGTTCGTCATGATGTTATCTAGGAGCTTTGTGGCTTCCCCTAACGTGATTTCCATGAAAGTTCCACCTGAGGCGGAGTCCAAGATATTTCTAGAAGCGAAATTCAAGCCAGCGTAGAAGATTTGTATATTCATCCAAATACTCAAGCCATGAGCGGGACAATGTCTAATCATCAATTTAATTCTCTCCCAAGATTGTGCAACATGTTCATGATCAAGTTGCTTGAAATTCATGATATCATTACGGAGAGAGATGATCTGAGCCGGCGGAAAATACTTGGATATATAAGCATCTTTGCACTTATCCCAAGAATCGATACTATTTTTGGGCAAAGAAGAAAACCAAGTTTTTGCGCGATCTCGCAACAAGAAAGGAAAAAGCTTCAATTTAATCACGTCATTATCCACATGTTTCTTATTTTGCATATCGCAAAGCTCAATGAAGGCATTGAGATGGGATGCGACATCTTCACTAGGAAGGCCGGAGAATTGCTCTTTCATAACAAGATTCAACAAAGCGGCATTGTTTTCTTATGATTCCGCACTAGTGGCGGGAGCAATCGGAGTACTAATAAATTCATTATTATTAGTATTCGAGAAGTCAGAAAGTTTGGTGTTTTCATTCATGGTGACTTCAGCAAGCAAGCAAGCACACAAGCGAACAAAGAGCAAGCGAGAAAAAGGGCGAACGAAAAGGCAAACGGAAAAGGCAAACGAAAAAGGCAAATTATGAAGTGGGGGAGAGGAAAACGAGAGGCAAATGGCAAACAAAGTAAATGCAAGAGATGAGTTTGCGACACCTACTTGGATGAGTTATTGACTTGATCCTCCCCGGCAACGGCGCTAGAAATCCTTCTGCTACGGCAACAAAAGTACTTCCCTGGCAATGGTGCGAGAGATCCTTCTGTCGTCTCTTGAGCTTGCGTTGGTTTTTCCCTTGAAGAGGAAAGGGTGATGCAGCACAGGAGCAGTAAGTATTTCCCTCAGCTTGAGAACCAAGGTATCAATGCAGTAGGAGAATCTCGTCAAGTCCAGAGTACCTGCGCAAACACAAAAGAGCTTGCACCCAACGCTTTAAAGCGGTTGTCAATCCCTTCAAGATTGATTGCAAAGTGAGATTTGAAGGCGGAAAGTGCAACGAACTAAAAAGTGTAAAGCTGAAACTATGGTGTGGAGTAGACCCGGGGGCCATAGTGTTCACTAGAGGATTCTCTCAAAATAGCAAATATCACGGTGGGTGAACAAATTACTGTCGAGCAATTGATAGAACCGCGCAAAGTCATGACGATATCTAAGGCATTGATCATACATATAGGCATCACGTTCGAGACAAGTAGACCGATACTTTCTGCATCTACTACTATTACTCCACACATCGGCCGCTATCCAGCATGCATCTAGTGTATTGAGTTCATGACGAACAGAGTAATGCCTTAAGCAAGATGACATGATGTAGAGGGATAAACTCAAACCAATGATGAAAACCCCATCTTTTTACCCTTGATGGCAACAACACGATGCGTGCCTCACTACCCCTTCTGTCACTGGGTGAGGTCATCGCACGGTATGAACCCAAAACCAAGCACTTCTCCCATTACAAGAATCATAGATCTAGTTGGCCCAAAAAAACCCACAAATCGAAGAGAATTACAAGGATATGAAATCATGCATAAGAGAGACCAAAAGAAAATCAAATAAGATAAATAGATAATCTGATCATAAATCCACAATTCATCGAATCTCGACAAACACACCGCAAAAGAAGATTACATCGGATAGATCTCCATGAAGATCATGGAGAACTTTGTATTGAAGATCCAAGAGAGAGAAGAAGCCATCTAGCTACTAGCTATGGACCCGTAGGTCTATGGTGAACTACTCACGCATCATCGGAGAGGTCATGGTGTTGATGAAGAAGCCCTCCGTATCCGAATCCCCCTCCGGTAGGGCACCAGAACGTGCCCAAGATGGGATCTTGCGGAGACAGAAGCTTGCGGTGGCGGAAACGTACTTTCGATGATCTCCTAATTTTTATGGAATTTTTGGGAATATATAGGCGCAAAACCTAGGGCAAAGGAGCCTCAGGGGGCCCACAAGCCAGGGAGCGCGCCCCCCCTAGCCGCGCCATGAGGGCTTGTGGGGTACCTGGTGTCCCTTGCCCTGATTCTTCGGCTTCCCGATCTTTTTCTGTTCCGAAAAAAATCTTTTTCGCAGTTTCATTCAGTTTGGAATCCGTTCAAAATCCTCCTGTGAAAGGGGTCAAAAACATGGAAAAAACAGGAACTGGCTCTTGGCACTGAGTAAGTAAGTTAGTCCCAAAAATATATATAAAAGGCATGGAAAACATCCAAAGTTTGACAAGATAATAGCATGAAACCATCAAAAATTATAGATACGTTGGAGACGTATCAGGAGGCTGAGTGGATGCAGAAGAACAAGCTGTAGTGGGATGCAGCTGACCAAGGCTCTGAGGAGGAGACCGACGATGACTCAGATGAGGAGTATGTTCAGGAGGAGACCGAAGACTGATGGCTATATTATCTCGAGTTCGATCTACCACCTATGTCTTAGGTGTTCTCTCTGCTTTTTTGGTGTCCCGATGACAACGGGGAGAGAGTGTAGGATCTCATTTTCGTGGTTGTTTGGTGTGTTGAACTTTAGTTTCTTTTGTTGGTTGTCTTTGTTTGATTGGTGAAACAATGAAATGTCAGACTTTAACATATGGTGTGAGACATATGTTATATCTTCCCTATCCTTTATCTCATTATTATCTACTTTATTAATAGCTTGTGAGTCTTATTATCTTGTGCCTTTATCTTCATGCTCACATGCTATGCCTTGCTTCCATTTAAATATCTACTCTTTTAGGTAGCAAGGATTGCTTAGTCTATAAAATCTAGGGGGTGCTTTTTCCTTGGTTGTGTGTTGGTATGCACACACCCAGGGGGAGCTTGTCCTTGGTTTGTAGATCTTGGGGTTTGCATATGCCTTCTCTATATCCTTTATGTGCAAATCGTGTATTGTCATCAATCCACCAAAAAGGGGGAGATTGTTAGGGCATATTTCTCCCTAAGTGGTTTTAGTGATTGATGACAATGCATGTGCAGACTAATTGTGTGCATTGAGCATTTTAGATAATTCATATCTAGGCACAAGATGACTTGATGCCCCTTGGAATCTCTCGAAGACGGTTGCTTTCTACGTTTCTCTTTGGTGGGTTTGAGTCGTAGGAAAGTCGTACTATTAAGAGGGGGTCCGCATCGGAAAGGTTTGGGTGGAATCATCACGTACACTTAGTGCACCACCTTTTCTTTATCTACAATGGAGCTCCATACTCATCTTTATTGTCTATGCAAACTGCTGGCACATCGGTAGTATCGCTCTGAGAGCGGTAGTAATTTTTTACTACCGCTCCAAGAGCGGTACTCCGCCCTTAGTGCGGTAGTAATTTTTTACTAGCGCTCTGACGGACTTTTTCGCATACTCCCCCTCGCAGTGGCAGGCACGATAGTAATTTATTTCTACCGTGGTTGGTGAGGCGCAGAGCGGTAGTACCGCTCCCAGAGCGGTAGTACCGCTTAACTATTGCTGTGGTGGGTGGGTAACGGTTGGATCTGAGCCCCCACTACATAAAGCTATCTTCTTCTTCAAGAGCTCACCTTCAACCTCTCCAAGATCCATTGTTGCTCCATAAGCTTACTTTTGCCCGATCACTCTCCCTAGCCAATCAAACTTGTTGATTTTCTAGGGATTGTTGGAGAGGGCCTTGATCTACACTTCCACCAAGAGATATTTGATTCCCCCCACTAATCCCTTGCGGATCTTGTTACTCTTGGGTGTTTGAGCACCCTAGACGGTTGAGGTCACCTCGGAGCCACATGCCATTGTGGTGAAGCTTCGTGGTCTAGTTGGGAGCCTCCAAGCTTTGTGTGGAAATAGCCCCAACCTTGTTTGTAAAGGTCCGGTCGCCGCCTTCAAGGGCACCAATAGTGGAATCACGACACATCGCATTGTGTGAGGGCGTGAGGAGAATACAGTGGCCCTAGTGGCTTCTTGGGAAGCATTGTGCCTCCACACGCTCCAACGGAGTCGTACTTCCTATCAAAGGGAAGGAACTTAGGTAACACATCCTCGTCTCCACCGGTTCCACTTGCGGTTATCTCTTACCTTTACTTTGTACTTGTTGTTGTTGTGGTGTATTTTTTGCTTGCTCTTATTATCCTTGTAATTAGCATCATATAGGTTGCTCACCTAGTCGCTCATATAGAGAACCTTTCGTTGCTAACATTAATTTGTTAAGACAAGCTAAAAATTGGTAGTTGCCTATTCACCCCCCTCTAGTCAACCATATCGATCCTTCCAATAGGATAACCAAAACAGTTAGGTATACCTCCTATCTCAGATCCAAAGGCAAAGTGTTTGTTGCTAAAAATGGATCATTTCTCGAGAAAGAGTTTCTCTCGAAAGAATTGAGTGGGAGGATGGTGGAACTTGATTAGGTTTTTGAACCGTCACTTCAACCAGAGAGTAGAAGGGTGCGTGAAGTTGTTCATGTGGCGCCTACACTAGTTGAAATGGAAGCTAATGATGGTGATCATGAAGCTTCGAGTCAAGTTACTACTAATCCTCATAGGTCGACAAGGAGACGTACTGCTCGAGAGTGGTATGGTAATCATGTCTTGGAAGTCATGTTGTTGGACAACAATGAACCCACGAGCTATGTAGAAGCGATTGTGGGCCCGGATTCCGACAAATGGCTAGAGGCCATGAAATCCAAGATAGGATCCATGTATGAAACTAAAGTGTGTGTGGACTTTGGAAGAACTACTTGATGGTCGTAAGGCTATTAAGTACAAATGGATCTTTGAAAGGAAGACAGACGATGATGGTAAGGGTCACCATTCAGAAAGCTCGACTTGTCGTAAATAGGTTTGTGACAAGTTCAAGTAGTTGAGTATGACGAGACTTACTCGCTCGTAGTGATGCTAAAGTCTTTTGGAATTATGTTAGCACTTGTTGCATTTGTCAATTATGAAATCTGGCAGATGGATGTCAAAACATTGTTTCCTTAACGGCTTCCTTGAGGAAAGGTTGTATGTGATACAACCAGAAGGTTTTGTTGATCCTAAGGATGCTAAAAGGCATGCGAGCTCTAGCAACCCATTTATGGACTGGAGCAAACATCTCATAGTTGGAATATACGCTTAGATGAGATGATCAAAGCTTTTGGGTTTATACAAAGTTTATGAGAAACTTGTATTTACAAGAAAGTAAGTGGGACCACTATAGAATTTCTGATAAGTACATGTGGTTGACATATTATTGATCCGAAATGATGTAGAATTTCTGGAAATCATATAGGGTTGTTTGAAAGGATTTTTTCAATAAAAAAATCTGGATTAAGCTACTTGAACATTGGGCATCAAGATCTATAGAAATTGATCAAGACACTTGATAAAACTTTCAATGAATACATACCTTGACAAGATTTTGAAGGAGTTCAAAATAGATCGATCAAAGAAGGAGTTCTTGGATGTGTTGTAAGGTGTGAATTTGAGTAAGGCTCAAAACCTCACCATGGCAGAAGAAAGAGAAAGGACGAAGGTCGTCCCCTATGCCTTAGCCATAGTTTCAATAGAATTTCATGTTGTGTACCGCACCTGGTGTGTGCCTTGCCATGAGTCTGTCAAGGGGTACAAGAGTAATCCAGGAATGGATCACTCGACAGCTGTCAAAGTTATCATTAGTAACTTGAGGACTAAGGAAATGTTTCTCAATTATGGAGGTGATAAAAGAGTTCATCGTAAAAGGTTACATTGATGAAAGCTTTGAAACCAATCCGAACGACTCTGAGTAGCAAACCGGATTCATATAATAGAGCGGTCGTTTGGAGTGGCTCCAAGTGGAGCGTGGTAGCAGTATCTACAATATGACATAGAGATTTGTAAAGTACATACAGATTTGAATGTTTCAAACTCGTTGACTAAAACTCTCTCACATGATTAAACCCAGAACTTATTGGGTGTGAATCACATGGTGATGTGAACTAGATTAGTGACTCTAGTGGAAGTGGGAGACTTTTGGAAATATGCCCTAGAGCCAATAATAAATTGGTTATTATTATATTCCCTGGTTCATGATAATCCTTTATTATCCATGCTAGAATTGTATTGATTGGAAACTCAAATACATGTGTGGATACATAGACAACACACTGTCCTATTGAGCCTCTAATGGACTTGCTCGTAGATCAAAGATGGTCAAGGTTTCCTGACCATAGAAATGAGTTTTCATTTGATAACGGGATCATATCATTAGGAGAATGATGTGATGGACAAGACCCAAACAATGAATGCAACATATGATTTGTCAGTTTATTGCTACTGTTTTCTGCATGTCAAGTATCCGTTTGTATGACCATGAGATCATGCAACTCACTCACACCGGAGGAGTTCTTCGTGTGTGTCAAATGTCGAAACGTAATTGGGTGACTATAAAGGTTCTCTACAGGTATCTCCGAGGATTTCTGTTGAGTTGGCACGGATCAAGGCTGGGATTTGTCACTCCGTGTGACGGAGAGGTATCTCATGGACCACTCGGTAATAGAACATCACAACAAGCTTGCAAGCAATGTGAATAAAGAGTTAGCCACGGGATCTTGTATTGCGTAACGAGTAAAGAGACTTGCCGGTAACGAGATTGAACTAGGTATAGATATACCGGCGATCGAATCTCGGGCAAGTAACATACCGATGGACAAAGGGAACATTATACCGGATTAATTGAATCCTTGACATCGTGGTTCGACCAATAAAGATCTTCGTAGAATATGTAGGAGCCAATATGGGCATTGAGGTCCCTCTATTGGTTACTGGTCGGAGAGTGTCTCGGTCATGTCTGCATAGTTCTCGAACACCCAGGGTGTGCAAACTTAAGGTTCGGTGACGATTGGGTATTAATGAGTTATGTGTGATGGTAACCAAAAGTTGTTCAAAGTCCCGGATGAGATCCCGGACATCACGAGGGGAATGGTCCGGAGGTAAAGATTGATATATAGGAAGTACTGTGTTGGTCACCGAAAATGGTCCGGGCGTCACGGGTAGCATATTGGGAGTGTTGGAAGGGTTTTGGGGGTCTACAAGCAGGGGCACCAGTCCTGAAAGGGTCACAGGGGTTTTGGCTTGTGGGAGGACCAACCCTAGGGGTGGTGCCACCTTTCCTTGGGTGGCAAGCCACCTCTAGGGTGCCTCCACCCTTGGACGCAACCCTAAAGGGGAAACCCTAGGGGTGGGTGCCTCCACCCCTCCCCTATATATACTTGAGGGGGGAGAGGGCAGCACCACCTAAGCTTGTCAGAATCGCGATTCTGAATCGAATCAGAGCTCCCTTTATAGGATCGTGAATCGTAGAATCATGACTACTAGGATCGTAGGAACTTAGATTCTATGAGAAAAATCATAGAATCAGAGGGGCTAGTTTGGATCGTAAAGTTGTAAGATTCTAAGACTTGAGTCACAATTCTGACAACTTTGGCACCACCTGAAAAAGACATGGGTTGCCTCTCTCTAGATTTGTTTCTCCTCTAGACTATTTCGGTAGTGCTTGGCGAAACCTTGTCCGGACAGCTACACCACCACCACCGTCACACTGTCGTGCTGCCAGAGAACTCATCTACCTCTCCGTCCTCGCTTGCTAGATCAAGGAGGCGGAGATGTTATCGAGTTGTACGTGTGTTGGACGTGGAGGTGTCGTCCGTTCGGCGCTAGATCGGGACCGATTGTGATGGGATCGCGGGACAAATTGTGATTGGATCGCGAAGATGTTGGACTACATCAACCGCGTTATATACGCTTCCGCTAAGCGATCTACAGGGGTATGTAGATACAATCTCTCCTCTCATAGATTTGCTTCTCCTAGATTTATGTTGGTGAGCGTAGGATTTTTTTATTTCCAATGCAACGTTCCCCAACATGTTGGATGCAAGAAATTATTTTGTTTGTGTGCAGATAGTGTTAAAGTTTTTAGTGTTGTGCCTACTACTAGTTCGATAAACTTTGGTTCTTAACTGAGAAAAATATTTTTTGTTGCTATGCTACATCACCCTTTCTTTTCGGCGAAATCCAACGACTCCTACGGGAGTAGCAATTGTCAATGCTCAAGCTGATGCAAAGGAGGTGCCGTGTCGGTGCTATCATGGGAGCCAACAAGATGTTGCAAGTCATTGTTGCGTTATACTGCGCTAATAGCATTGCTATAACGTCGTGAAAATTTACACCACTTAATAAATTAGTGTACAATACCTCTTTAATAGGACGCTACAACACGGTATAACACGCTAATAGCGTATTTTAAAGCCGACACTATTTTACTATAGCATGCTATTTTTCCTTTGTGCGTCACCTCACCTAGGTTTCAGGGGTAACCGAGCGATGGCAAGCTAGATGATGGTGTTGGTGAGCCAACCGTTATCACTTGATGTAGTAAAGGAGTGAACCACTGGTTTTTCAGGGAGAGCTGACGTGGTGCTACGAAGGAGAGTTGTAATGCAGCATGGGCCGACACCGGTATTGTTTAGAGATTACGAACATTTTAACAATTGTTGCAAGCGGTGCTAGAATTTTTCCTCAATGTATAGGAATGGATGTACTAGATTTTTTCTAGGATTGTGTTTTTATTAACATAATTCCGAAATATTCTTGAGTTTTTGTCGCATGTCCTCTCCCCAAGTAGTCGTTCGCTTGTGCTCTAGTGATTCGAATGTTGGTTAGGGTTTCTCATCTACAAGCGGCACCGGGGATCTACGTTACCCCGTGCTACCTTAGGCCATGGAGAAGCAATGGATCTAGGTGTCCATATGTGTCTATTTAGGGTTTGTGTCTTGCTCAGAAAGATGAGGTGGCATCGATTTCCTCAAGATGGAATAAGATCCTTCACGCCTAGCCCCAGTCCTGATGGTGCAACTAGCGACGTCGGAGGGCATGCGGAGGTGTGTCTCCAGCAGATCATGCGGGATTTACTCGGCGTTTTCTTGGGTGGATCTACTTGGATCCATGCTAGAGTTTGGATACTTCTGATCTATGCTTTTCTTCATCGGCAATGGACGTTGTTCTCATGTGTTGGTCATGCAGAGCCTTAGCATGATGACTTTCTGATGGTCTAGTGCAACAAGGTTTGCCCATCTCTAGTAAGGGAAGGACGGTGATGGTGATGCACATTCGGCTCATTCCAATGCTTGTAGTTCGACGTGTTCTACAGACTTGAATTTATTTCTTGTTACTTCTAGTGTTCGGTGTACCTGAACGTTGATGAAGAGATTAGAAGTTTTCTACTCATTCTTGTACCCTAAATATTCTTAACATTAGTGATATTGCATAGAATTTTTAAAAAACATCATAGAATGGAATGGACAGACGCGGAGAGGCAAGTGCCATTGAAAAACATCCTCCCAATTTTTTTGCCTCAAATCCAAAAAGTGCATATGCGCTATTTCGAGCCAGCTCTCACACACACATGCATGCAGTTTTGTGGTCTCATTTTTTTATTTCTTAATGACATAGCATGTACTAATACAATGGTCATGTGGGCAGGTTAGTGTATTTCATTTCATTTCTGTTGGATGTGCATGTGCATTTATTCAAATTTGAAAAAAGTCATATATTTTAAATCATGTGTTAGAATTCACATATGTTTTCACCATTGGAATCCTCGCGGCGAGGTCTTTGAAACTAGGTCCTACATCAATACGTTTTGATGAAAGTTTTTTTGTGCCAACTTTGCCGTCATATGGTGCAACTCTATTACTACATCATGCAATTTTACTACAGTGTGGTGCTACATTTTCAAAACCATTTTTTAAAGTTGCACGATCAAAATTCTTATGAGATTAGCAACCTAGCAATCATGACAACCATTTTTTAGTTATGTGTAACTAGTCTACTACCCGACCAACAACTATCTTATGTGTAACCCTTCCCTTCCCATTCATGTATGATATAATTTTTTATTGTTACCATACCATGCCCCACCTATACCTACTAGCTATATGTGCAACTTACTGTGTTGTTTGAGATAACTTTCTAGTAGTTGATGGGTAACTCATTTTCCTATATAATTTGTAGTTTTAGTTGACACATGCAATAGACGAAGTCACACACAATCTGCAAGATGGACAACAGATAAAGTTGCACATCTCATCGATATTGATTTGCTGCATGGTGAAAAACTGCACATCCATAAGACCATGAGGATAGAAAAAGTTATCTATAGGTGAGACCCTAAAGATGGGCATCTCAGTAGTTGGGGTGGGAAGGGGTGCTAGCAATAAAAACTACACATCCACGTGTATGGGAAAAAGTTGTATATCGACCGTTAGGTAGCTGTTCACGACAGTTTTCGAAGTTGGACATCCACTGTTTAGCAGTTGGCCAAGGTCACAAACAGTGAAAAATGTACTTCCAACTAGAGGGGAATGGTTACACATCGACTATGAAGCAGTTGACCGGGGCAGCAGCCGAAATTGCACATCTCACTTTGATAGTGGGTAGTTTGAGGCGAGGTGCCATCAGTGAAAACCGCACAACCATGGATAGAGAGAAAGTTGCACATCAACAACCATGCAGTGACACAAAAAAGAGGCCACATTGCACACAAAAAAAGATTGTTGAAACATACTCATGCGGGATCTAATTTCAAAAAGCACATCACGAGGATTTCAACGGTGAAAGCGGATCTTAAAAATTATGGCTTTACTAAAAATTTAAAGCCTAAATTAAATGCATTCACACATGTTCGCATGTTATTTTTAAATTTTGTTTAAACAAGTTGTGTGGTATTTGTCTTTTTCTTGCTAGAAGGACAAAATGTTTCCTAATTTGTTTGATTCAGACAAAAACATACTAAAAAATAAAGGCTGTCATGGAGTGCTACCGAGCAAACGACAGCTCACCTCTATAGTGAGGTCCATATTTTTGTTAGGGAAGACCTGTCAAAAAAACCCTAGGAGTGTTCTTAGCGGAAAACCCTATTTTACGCCTTATGCATCGGTTAAAGATGTATTTACCAACCGGTGCCCCACCCCTCCTGTTTGGAGCCTTATGCATCGGTTAAAGGTGTTTTTACCAACCGGGGCACCCCACACCCCTCCAAGCTGGGTTCACTCATTACTCTTACGTATCAATATTTAGAGAAAACATGACCGCATTGAAAAAGTGTGCTTCTCAACCCGAGCTCAAATGAGCTCGGATGAACAGTAAAATTCAAAATAAATTTCAACTAATCTGAAATTTTTTGGTGATAAACATTGACAAAAGTTCTAACTACCTGCAAAATTTCATTATAAAATCACATTTGTGAACTTAAAAAAAAATCCGTGAGCAATTTTTGAATTCACAATTTTTTTTGCTATATTTTATTGCAAATCTGGAAACTTCTTAATGATTTACGATAGCTTTTAAAATTTTTCATACTCCTTGCAAATCCCATGAATTTTTATCTATTTTCGAATGCTTGAATTATTTTTATTTATATAAATCCAAATAATAAGAGTCACATGTATGCAACGAAGCACTCTAGACCTGGCGTTTTGTAGAACTAAAGTTGTCATTGGAAAAGAAAAATATATCTATAACAACTTGTCATCTGAAAAAAAGTCGGCATGCTTTACAATTGAAGTTATCATTCTCGTGTCATTAAATTTGCTAAAAAAAAAGTTTGAAGTTGACATATATTGGTGCCACAGGTATGATACTTCTCAGGGTTAAACCTGTAGCCATCTTAGTTAGAAATAGCAAACGAAAATAAAGAACCTCGTGAAGCTACGTACGTGGGATGCAGTTATTCGGCCTAGCCCACGACCTGGGCTAGCGAGTGCCAAGCGAGTGTCAGGGATCCTTTTTGGCGCTTGAAGCGCGGAATAGGAGGTCCCATTCTTAGGCCAACTCTAGCTGATCCTTTATAAAATAGAGGAAGATCCAGCCAAGTAAAGCTTAGTGTAGTGTATTTACTTTATTAAATTTTCATCAGATAGCCGATCCTCTAAATATAATGAAATACAATAATTATATTTTTCCTAATGATGCAAATACATGGTATATGGCAACTATGTATGAGCACGTATACATAAACTAAACATAAATATGAACGTTCAAGCAAGATAAAAACTTAATTTATAAACCGAATTCAAAGTATAAAAACTGAATTACTCAAATTTTAACACACCGAATATCCAAATGTAGCAAATAACATGTAAAAGCACAACTAGAAAGTCCTATAAAGTTGCCACTCATGCTAAATAAAATTATACTTCGTCTCAAAGTCATTGAAAATCATGCCAATAACAATTTCATCATTAAAAGCATGTCAAGAAAAGTTTAAAAGCCTACATCATATTCATCCTCTTCAGATGACGATGAGTCCTTAAAGACCATTTCTGTCAACCTCTTCATATTCAATTCAAACTGCTCGGTTCAATTTGACTGTAGAAAACAAAACAAAACAAAAGGAAAAAAACAAAAAAAAAACAAAACTCACCTAGGCAAACCATCGGTGCATCGGGCGGCCAACGACGTTTAGGCCAAACCAGCGGGAGGCGACGCGTGGGAACGACCAACAATGGTGCATAAGCACGATCGGATGCGCCAACCACCAACAAGAAAGAAGATTCGAGAGCAATCTCACGAATCGGTTAAGGCTACAATGATGATTCACCTTGATTCCGACGACGCGGCCGGCTGGCGAAGGGCTCAACTTCGAGCTGAAGGCTAGTAAGGACAAAATGAGACAACTATGTAGCGGCGGGGGTGGCGGATGGTCAGCGGGAGGTGTGCCGACCAAAAGGCAATGAAGGTGGGGAGGCATGCGAGAGGCAAGAAAGTTTACTCCGCACAGACGCGGCCGAGCATATTTAGGCACCCGATATTTACTCTGTATTCTTTTTGGAGGATTAGCTAGGTGTCAATTAGAGGAGTAATATTTTTTACTCCTTTAGAGCATCTCCAACATAGGCGTTCTAAAAAATTCATACATCATTCAAATAACATTTTTTAATACGTTGGAGGGCGTGCTCTAACACACGCTGCAAAATATGACGTCCAATTTGACGGCTTCACCTGCAGCAACCTAAATTTTATTGCTCGCGCGAGCGGACGCATCAAATACGCTGTGTGTATTGCCGTTTTACCCGGCGCGCTGAAGAACCTTGTTTACCACGTGAGAGATTTTAACGCGGGTGTTGAAACGCTAATTTTGGTCGCACTTTTACCCGTAAGCCAAGGATGAATGAAGGATTCTACCGCCCTAAGGAGAGGATGGAGCCCCCTACTAGAGAATCGAGGAAGAGGAGACCGAAGCAACTATGGATGGCGAAAGGTGATCCGGACAAGCAGGTTTCCCACGATTCTTTCTTCGTGATACAAGGCTTAAACCCTCCAATGTGTTTGAACGTCTCGATGCCCCTAATGATATATCGGCGGACCCTGTGAGCCAGGGCCGCCGGGACCAATGAATTGTCTGGCCTGGAACTGTCACGGTTTGGGGTTGGATCCGATAGTTGGCGAACTCCGAGACCTAGTACGGTCTTACAACCCTGCGGTGGTGTTTCTCTGTGAAACAAAGAAAAAATCAAGGGCTATGGAGAGAATTAAGTGGAGCTTGGGCTTCACAAATGGAATTTCTGTTGACTGTGTTGGAAAAAGTGGAGGTTTAGCGCTATGGTGGAGAGATAATGTTCATGTAACAATCAGACCATGGAGTCAATATTTCATTGATGCAGAGCTATGCGTCGATGGGAAATCATTCAGATTCACAGGATTCTATGGCGAGCCAAGGACGAAGCTTAGGGATAAATCATGGGCGGCTCTTCGTTAGTTAAAGGCCCAAGATAATCTACCTTGGTTATGTGCTGGTGATTTTAACGAGATCCTCACTCAAGAAGAACAATGGGGGGGGGGTAACCCAAGACCCTTCTCACAGATGGAAAAGTTCAGAGACTGCGTGTCCGACTGCGGACTTGCGGATTTGGGACACACGGGTTACACATTTACATGGGATAATAAGAGGGCGGATATGGATAACATCCAGGTCAGATTAATAGAGCGCTTTGCACTGGTGATTTTATGTGTATGTATCCAGCGTCGAGGGTGGAAAACATTATAGCGGAGGAGTCTGATCATATGGCTATAATAATCCGTGTTATGGAGACGGCTCCTGACACAGGAGAGAGACGGAACCGACCCTTCCAGTTTGAGGAGATGTGGACAAAACATGATGGGTACGATTCGATGGTTGAACAAGCTTGGATACAAGCGGGACAGAGCGCGGGGCCGAAAGAGTTGTGTACCAAATTACAACACCTCTCCAGGATGATGCAAGCTTGGGGACACTCTGTGTTTGGGTCAATCAGGAGACAAATAGGTATGCTCAAAAACCAGTTGAGGGATGCCAAAGAAAGGGCACTATCTTCTGGATATACACAAGAAGTGCGTGGTATTGAATGCCAACTTAAAGACATCTTTGAAAGAGAGGAAGTTATGTATAAATAGCGGTCGAGAGTCGGCTGGTTGAAGGAGGGGGATCAAAACACCAAGTATTTCCAGAATAGAGCATGGCACAGGAAGAGGAAGAACACTGTTAGGGTTTTGCGGGGAGAGGATGGGGAGCGATGCACGTCTGATGAAGGTATGCGGGAATTGGGAGTTGGTTTCTATGAAAAACTGTTCAGATCGGAGGGATCCCACCAAACAGATCAGATCCTGGACCTCTTCCAGGAGATTGTCTCACCTGCTATGAACGAGAAGCTCACGACGGTGGCCACTGATTTGGAGATTGAAACGACTCTGTTTCAGATGGGGCCGAAAAAACGCCAGGACCGGATGGGTTACCGGCGAGGTTTTATTAACGACACTGGTTGTTGGTCAAGGAGGAGGTTTGTTGGTCGGTTCGAGCTTTTCTTGAAGGATCAGAAGCGGTTGAAAGCTTAAATGACAAGATCATTATGATGATTCCCAAGATCAATTCACCGGAGCTCCTCTCGCAGTTTCGGCCAATTAGCGTGTGCAACGTCCTATACAAAATTGCGACCAAGGTTTTAGCCAATAGACTTAAAATAATCCTCCCGGTTCTTATCTTCGAAGAGAAAAGCGCATTTGTGCCGGAACGCCTAATCACTGGTAACGTGTTGGTCGCGTATGAGTGTGTGCATGCTATGAGGAAACGCAAACGAAAGAAGCCCATATGTGCTATTAAATTGGACATGATGAATGCCTATGACAGGGTGTAGTGGGCCCTTCTTCAACAAACTATGGAGAAGCTTGGCTTTGCACCTGCTTGGATAAGTATGATTATGCACTGTGTTAGGAGTGTGCGTTTTAGTGTTTAACTGAATGGGGCTTATCAAGGAAATTCCAGGCAACAAGAGGGCTTCGGCAGGAGGATCCCCTGCCCCCCTATTTGTTCCTCTTCTGCGTTGAAGGTTTCTCGGCTTTACTTCGACAGGCTCAAAGTGAAAAGCGAATTAGTGGTGTAAACTTTGCGAGCATTGGCCCCCATGTCACCCATCTCTTATTTGCTGATGACAGTGTGGTGTTTCTAGAAGGATCAAAGGATAACTTGCATACCCTCAAGGTTATTCTACAGAAGTACGTAATGGCTTAGGGGCAAAAGGTAAATCTACAAAAATTGTCTATATTTTTCGGCAAAGGTTGTAGGGATGAGAACAAGGGTGCTCTCAAACAAGCTATTGGCATTGATTCCGAAGCGTTAAGTGAAAAATATCTGGGCCTTCCGACTATAGTTAGAAGATCAAAGGATGGCTCCTTTCAGTATGTTAAAGAGAGCTCTAAGAGTAAAGTGTCAGGATGGAAAGGGCAAGGTTTATCCAAAAAGGCAAGGGAGGTCTTAATAAAATCTGGGCTTCAATCCACTCCAACTTTCACAATGAGTTGTTTTCAACTCTCCAAGAAAATGTGTGGGAATCTGACTTCAATCTCTTCTAAATTCTGGTGGGGTGCAGCTCAAGGTGAGAGGAAGGTGCATTGGATTGCTTGGGATAAGATGTGTTTGCCTAAGAGAGATGGAGGGATGGGGTTTCAAAATTTTGAAGCTTTCAATCAGGCTTTGCTTGCTAAGCAAGCATGGCAATTGCTCCGATCCCCTTCATCATTGTGTGCCCGAGTTCTCAAAGCTAGATACTACAAAGAATGTTCAATCATGAACGCTACATGCCCAAGTGGTGCTTCGTTCACCTTCAAAAGTATCATCCATGGAAGGGAACTCCTCAGAGAGGGTGTGGTGTGGCGGGTTGGTGATGGGGCGAATATCCATGTACACCATGACAACTGGATCCCCAGGGCTGGAAGTTTAAGGCCCCTCGGGCAGTTTCTTGTACATGGGATATCGCATGTCAGTGACTTGCTCACTGCCAATGGAACCTCCTAGGATGATCATGAGAAACTACAAACCATATTCACTTCAGATGATGCATGCGATATAAAGCAAATCCCCATTGGGGGTCCGGGCAGCAACGATCATCTAGTGTGGAATTTCACTAGGTCGGGCCAGTTCAATGTAAGATCTGCTTATCACTTGTGTATGATGCAGAAACGAACCAAAACCGGACGGCCGGAGTCATCATCATCGGTTCTTAAACATCAAAGCTCGTTGGCGCTCTGGAATACCAATGCTCCTGCGAAAGCTAAATACACATGTGGCGCTTGATTTAAAACGGGCTGGCGGTTGGAGCTGAGCTGAATCGAAGGAAAATAAAACCAGGGGTCTTCTGTGCGGTTTGTGGTAGAGAAGAAAGAAATCTGCATCGGTTTTGGCTGTGTCCACATTCAGCCATGTTTTGGAAGGTGATGAGCTCCGAGAAAGGAGTCCCGGTGGCTCTTCCCCCTGTGGCTGATGGCGATCACAGTGCACTTGCCTCATGGCTGCTTCAGTGGTTTGCGCAGGCCGGGGACAACGAAAGGGAACTAATGATTCACGCTGTATATGGTCTTTGGCTAGCTAGAAATGATGCAAGGGATGGAAAGAGAATTGCGGATCCTAGAACTGTTGCAGAGAACGTTTATCAACATATTATGGAATGGTTTGCCAAATACCACTCCAACACCGGTTGTGAGATGGATTCCTCCTGAGCAAGGGTGGCTTAAGGCCAACTCTGATGGAGCCCTGTCAAAATTACATAATCGTGGAGGTGAAGGGGTAGTCCTCCGTGATCATGATGGTGCCTATAGAGGAAGTGCTAGCTATGTGTTCCGGGATGTTTCTCATCCTGAGGTGGTAGAGTTACTTGCTTGTCGAGAGGCGGTGCAGCTGGCGATCCAATCAGGCGCTCCGAAGGTGCACGTCGAAGTTGACAGTATGGGAGTAGCGGCCATGGTGAACGAGCAGGCTAAGAACTTGAGTGTGGCAGGTCCAATCGTCGAGGAAATCAAGATGCTAGGTAGAACTCTACAAGGGTTCAAAATTTCATGGATTAGGCGAACAGGAAATAAAGGTGCTCACTTACTAGCTAAAGAAGGAGTTACTAAGGATCGTTGTAGGTTTTGGCCCACAGAACCACCTGAATGTATTCTTCATGTAATCAGACGAAATCCCAGTTGGGGGAGGTTAAATAAAGTTCGATGATGTTTTTTTCAAAAAAATGTTTTTTTTAGCGCGTGGCTTATCTAACGCGTGTTTTGGGGGGGGGGGGGGGGCAGGTGGTGTTGTGGAATCGGCTAGTTAGGGACCAAAGTTCCCATTTTATCGGAACACCCGGTTTTCTGTAACTTGATGGGCGCGTTTCCTCTTCGATCGCCAGAAAAACTCTACTTGACGGACGAGGAACCTCCCGAGCGTGGCCGCTGGGTATATATACACCGCACCGTTGTCCGTCGTGCCCAGAACCAAAAACAGAAGAAAATCCGGAGAATCAATCGGGTGCTGAGGATGCAGATCTTCGTGAAGACGCCGGCGGGAAATACCGTCACCCTCGAGGTCGAGAGCAAAGACACCGTCGACAATGTCAAGGCCAAGATCCACGGCAAGGAAGGTACTACTACATAAGCCAGCCACACCACTAAGCCGCGTACGTCGCATTTGCGCCGCCATGAACGGCGTCCCTTTGTCGAGTTTGAGATGTTTACTCTCTGCCGTGTCGTGTGGCCGCAGGCATCTCACCGGAGCAGCAGCACCTCATCTTCGACGGGAAGCAGGTCGAGGATGGCCGCAACCTGGCCGATTACGATATCCAGAAGGACTCCACCCTCCACCTCCTGCTTCACCTCCTCGGTGGTCGCGGCCTGTGTTGGTTCGAGCCCAGCCTGAGAGCCCTCGCAGAAAAGTACAACTCAAACAAGAAGATCTGCTGCAAGTACGTACAATTACGCCCTCGCCCGTAGTGCATTTGTAACAATTCATCAAATGATTTGTTGCATCGGGCCCAAATTTATCTAGCTGCTGTACTGTTTGATCAATGTAGGTAAAAATGCATTGTTGACGCATTTCAGCATATTTGAATATTTAATTTTATTCTTCACAATTAAGCCTATTGGTGCGTGGTGGATAGGTTCAGATGTTGGGTGCCCCATTGTCTCCGCGCGAATCCAATGATCCATTTTGACTACTGTGCCACAGCTTAATTGCTTCAGTTCAACAATTGCTTTTGTGCAGGCGCACAGTTTTAGCATGCCATCTGTGCCTGATGGGTCGGTTACCTTTCCTGATAATTAGAAGAATCAATTAAAATCATCATTTTGTCTTGGATTGCATATCGTCGTGTTGTATGCTTGAATACAGTTTCCTCTTATTAGTGTCTCGATGTTAGGTTTGAACTTTGGCCTCTCGGTAGTCTTCAGTTCGTCAGGCTGAATTTTCGCGGTTTGTACTCCCTCCGTTTCTAAATATAAGTCTTTCTCAAGGTTTCATTAGTAGACTATATACGGATGTATATAGACATACTTTAGAGTGTGCATTCAATCATTTTGCTTCGTATGTAGACACCTAGTGAAATCGGTTAAAAAATTTATATTTAGGAACGAAGGGAGTAGTTCCTAAGACCTGATGGTTTCTTTATATGAAATTGTAGAGTGCGGCCTCTATTTTGCGCTCTCTCTCTCTCTCTCTCTATATATATATATATATATATATATGCATGAATACATACTCCATGAGTACTATGGTGATAAGGGATAGCCGAGGCAGTGCGGATCTAGGGGCGACGTGTGTGAGGAGGAGAGCCAGCAAAGAGGAGGAGAGCGGTGAGTAGGCGATGGGGAGACATGGAAGCAGTCAGGACGAGAAATGAAAGGAGAAAAGCTTGTTTTTTCTTTAAAAATGTCGGGACAACTACTTCCTCCGTTCTTAAATATAAGTCTTTCTAGAGATTCCACTAGTAGACTACATACGGATGTATATAGACATACTTTAGAGTATAGATTCACTTATTTTGCTTCGTATGTAGATTCCTAGTAAAGTATCTTAAAAGACTTATATTTAAAAACAGAGGGAGTAAATCAGAACGGAGGGAGTACTAATTAACTCCTCGTCACCATGCATTCTCTTGCAGGTGCTATGCTCGGCTATCTCTCAGAGCTACAAACTGTCGCAAGAAGAAGTGCGGCCACAGCAACCAGGTGAAACTTAACTGTCCATGGCATGTTCTTCGCATTATCATTTTTGCAGCTACTAATAATTCATAAAATGAATGATGGATTGGTGTAGCTGTCGCGGCTTGCAACGAATTTTGTTTCATTCATTGATCTGATTGCCCAACCTATATATCATTTACAGCTGAGGATAAAGAAGAACAGGTACAGGAGGTGGTGGCACTAAAGCGGCATACGCGAGCGAATTAACTTCTCAGTGCTCGCTCATATTAGTCATGCCAGGGTTATCAGAGATAAAAGCACTAATTATCTTGCTGTAAATACCCTTATGGGTGTCGAACTTCATTCTGTCCTAAATACATCAGGTTGTGTTGATCATGTAATCTGATGTTTTGCTTGGCGTGGCTGTTGGCACTCGGCTTTATTTCCTGTTACTCGTGCGGCTGATTGCAGTATTTTCCTCCTTCGCCGCGCCTCTGAAGATGTATTGCGGTTTTTTTTAGAAAAAGAGGCATCGTCCCGGCCTGTGCATCCAGTGATGCATGCAGCCTTTTAATTAAATAAAGTAAAAATAGTTTGAACCGAGTACATTAATTTGAGACCAACAAAAAGAAAGATACAAAGCCCCAAACGCGCCACAACCAGCGATGGTAATAGAACTAGATGACTAGCCACATACCCTATTATTGTATCGCCATCCAAACCGGTTGAAGATACCGTGAGTTACCATCTCCCAACGGGCACACCCAGTAACCATAGGCTCCCAGGCTTCCGCAGGAGTGAGTAATAACCACATGCGGATCAAGGCGGTAGCCCTAAAGATAACCTCTAAAAAATTGATAGAGTTGCATCTGTTAAATACTAAATCATTCCTACAGTTCCAAATAGCCCACAACAATGCACAGGTTCCCACACGAGTAATCTTTGCCAAATGAACATCAACTCCCTCTACCCACGTCCCAAATAACGTGTTAATACTATTAGGGGGGCTGATATTGAAAGCAATGTGAATAGAACGCCATAATAGTTTAGCCAAAGGGTAGTCGAGAAAGAGGTGCTTGATAGTTTCTTTACTTTGACAGAAGTTGCATCGTTGGTTGCCTTTCCAATTACGTTTTGCCAAATTGTCCTTCGTTAGAATAACTCCTTTGTGGACAAACCACATGAAGATCTTTATTCTCAACGGTACTTTGACCTTCCATATATGCTTGGATTTTGAAATCGGCACCGAATCTATGAGATGAAGATACATAGATTTTACAGAAAAACCTCCATTCTCAGTCAACTTCCATTGAATAGTGTGTGATCTATCCGAAAGTTGGATGACCATCAACCTTCTGACTAGGTGAAGCCAACTGGTCCATCTGTCGCCAATCAAGGATCTACGAAACTGAATATTTAGAGGCGTGTGGCTCAATATTTTCGCAATGGACGCTTGTCGACGTTGGACAATATTGTATAACTGCGGATATTGCAGGGCTAGGGGCACTTCCCCTAACCATGTATCTTCCCAGAATCTAGTTGATTCACCATTACCAATGATAAACCTAGTCCGGTGGAAAAAAGGCATTTTTAGACCTCATCAATCCTTTCCAGAAAGGAGAGTCATTCGGTCTTACGGTCGCCTGTGCTAAGGTCTTATTTTGCAAGTACTTATTCCTCAGAATTTGTACCCACATGCCTTCGGTTTCCACTAAGATTCTAAACAGCCACTTACTTAGCAGGCTTCTGTTATTAACCTCTAAATTCTCAATCCCTAAACCCCCTTGGTCCCTGGGTCTGCAAATGATGTCCCATTTAGTTAGCCTATACTTTGTTTTAACCTCGTCACTCTGCGAGAAGAAACGGGACCGATAAAAATCCAACCTTTTTCGTACCCCAACCGGTATCTCGAAAAAGGAAAGAAGGAACATGGTCATACTGGTTAAGACCGAGTTAACGAGTACTAAACGTCCTCCATAAGATAAAAGCTTGCCTTTCCAGCAACTTAGTTTCTTTTTAAATCGGTCTTCGATACATTTCCACTCCTTATTTGTCAGTTTCCGGTGGTGAATAGGAATACCTAAATAGGTAAACGGTAGGTTCCCACTCTTGCAACCAAACAGTTGGTTGTAAGTGAGCTATTCAACTTTGGCTTTTCCAAAGCAAAATAATTCACTTTTGTTGAAGTTAATCTTCAACCCAGACATCTGTTCAAATAAGCATAAAACGAGTTTCATATTTCTGGCTTTGTCTAGATCATGCTCCATAAAGATGATCGTATCATCCGCATACTGTAGGATTGAGACACCCCCATCCACGAGATGCGGTACAAGTCACCCTACTAGATCTTTGTCACTGACCCTCCTAATCATTAAAGCCAACATATCCGCAACAATGTTGAATAAAATCGGTGACATAGGATCTCCTTGTCGAAGACCCTTCAGAGTCTGAAAGAAATAACCCACGTCGTCGTTTACTTTGATACCGACACTTCCTGTTTTTATGAAACAGTCGACATGCTTCCGCCAAAGCTGGTCAAACCCCTTCATACGTAAGGTTTGTTGTAGGAAGGACCATTTGACTTTATCGTATGCTTTTTCAAAATCCACCTTGAAGATTACCCCATCTAGTTTCTTCGAGTGAATTTCATGCAAGGTTTCATGCAGGACCACCACCCCTTCTAGGATGTTACGTCTAGGCATAAAAGCTGTCTGGGTAGATTGAACCACCGAGTGGGCGACCTTAGTTAGCCGATTAGTTCCCACCTTTGTACAAATCTTGAAGCTAACATCAAGCAGGCAAATAAGGCGAAATTGTTCAATACGTGTCGCCCCCTCCTTCTTTGATAACAGCGTAATGGTACCAAAATTCAGATGAAAGAGTTTTAATCGCCCGCAAAACAGGTCGTGAAACATTGGCATAAGGTCATCCTTAATTATATGCGAGCATTTCTTGTAGAACTTAGCCGGAAACCCATCCGGTCCAGGAGCTTTGTTGTTTTTCATTTGCCCAATGGCCTAAAGCACCTCTTTCTCCGTAAAAGGAGCGGATAAGAGCTCATTATCGGCATCTCCGATTTGAGGAATATCCGCTACCATTTGCTCATCCATAGTGATAGAACTATTAGCCGACGCTCCAAAGAATTGTTTATAGTATGTTGAGATGTACAATTTTATGTTCTCGTGACCTACTATTGTACCCTCATCCTACTCTAGTTGCAAAATCCTCTTCTTCCTATGTTTGTCGTTCGCAATCCAATGGAATTTTTGTGTTATTATCCCCATGGACAATGGCCCGTACTTTGGCTCTAAGTGCCCATTTCATTTCCTCCTCTCGAAGGAGTACACATACTCTCTGTTTAGCTTCATCTTTGGATGCCCGTTCATTTGCATCCAACAAAGAAGACTCAACTTTGCGACCTAGATCATCTATAAATTTGAGAAGCCTATCCCGCTCCTCCTTATAAATCCCAAATTCGTTTTTTGCCCATCCCCGGAGGAACTGTCTAAGATGTCTAATTTTGTCTTGCCATCTTTCAACGTTAGACGTCCCTTCGCACTCAATGATCCATTCCCTAGCAATCATGTCCATAAATCCCTCTCTCAGAAACCAACTCGATTCGAAAGAGAAACTATTCTTATTGCCCATATGAATTGTGTCCCCGGAATTTAGGAGGAGTGGGGTATGGTCAGAGAAAGCTCACTCAAGTGCACATATAGATACTAGCGGGAACTTATGTTCCCATTCGATGCTAGTAAGTACCCAGTCTAGCTTTTCGAACGTCTGATTTTGTAAGGAATTAACCCACGTGTACTTCCTTCCTGAAAGTTCAATCTCCCTGAGATCCAGGATTTCAATAATTGTGGTAAACATAAATGGCCATCTACCATCAAAATTCTCATTGTTTTTTCATCAGAGCGGCGTATGATATTGAAATCACCCCCAACTAATATAGGTAACTTTCCATCACATATCCGGACCAGATCAGCCAAAAAATCCGGCTTCAACTCTAACTGGGCTGCACCATACACAGCTACGAGAGCCCATTGAAAACCGTCATTTTTTGATCTAATCCTAAACTTAACCAAAAATTCCCCCAGCACCATTTCGCGCACCTGAAGTGATTCGCACCACACACCAAGTAAGATCCCACCGGATCTTCCTCTTGGAGGGAGGCAGTGCCGATCAAAATTCTCTCCTGCGGATAAAGTATTCAGGAACTGTGATGTAAAATCATCTCGCCGTGTCTCCATGAGCGCGATAAAATCTAATTTGTACTCTAGAGTAGCCTATGCTAGGAATCTAATTTTAGCCAAGTCTTTTAGACCCATGCTATTCCAAAATATCCCTCTCATCTTTCATCATAGAATTTTTTAGCAACCTTAAATCTGGCACTCCTACGCACCGCAGAAACTGGATACACTTTCCGCTTCCATGGTCGCCTAGGTTTTTCATCACCAACCTCCTGGTCCATATAACCCGGTCAGCGTGAGTCTGCCTCGTTAGGTTGGAGACTGTCACAACACTCAT
Source organism: Hordeum vulgare subsp. vulgare (assembly GCF_904849725.1). Classification (NCBI taxonomy): domain Eukaryota; kingdom Viridiplantae; phylum Streptophyta; class Magnoliopsida; order Poales; family Poaceae; genus Hordeum; species Hordeum vulgare. Next base: position 492,768,821 of record NC_058521.1, on the reverse strand, counting down.
CGGAGAAATGATCATCATCCTCCTCTGGACCCTCAATTGGAGCAAGATTCTCACATAGAGAACTCAACTCCCCAGTGCAGAAATCTCAGAGTCATTCATTGGTTTGATAGCAGCCATGTTTCTAACTTTGTCCAAAGCCCTATCTACCTCTATGTCAAGAAGATCATTAATAGATGTCGCAACTTCTTTACCCGTGTTTCCCAAAGAAACCCCAACAGAAGTAGCATTGTCTATAATTTCATGAGGCGAAAAATGCAAAATGGAATGGGCCTTGTTGATAGACATACCTGTCGAAACTTCGGCATCCCTCATTTTTGCCGCGCGCATAACCCGACCCATCTGCAACTCATCCACGTCAGGCTGCTCCTGGATCCTTTGACTAGACCTTCTGTCAGCTGTCATCGGATTCGCAATACCACCATACGCTATGACCTGATCCGCAGAAATGTGATCATGCCCGTCCTGTGGGTTCGCCAACTGTGTCGGTCCCCCTATGCATCATGCAGAACCGTAGCATCCAAAAGTGCCTGAGATCCGCAAGCAGCCAAACCCTCCAGCACCTGAGTGCTCGCCAGCGCTACACCTCCCGTCGGTGAAGCATGCAACTCATGTAGCTCGGATGGAGCTTCTGTAGTGTGCATAGCCTCCTCCTCCAGTACCGCGGCAAGCTGCCCAAGCGGCAGCATCTCAGCGTCGCTCCTAGCAGCCGCCAGGTAAGCAGAAAGCGACATGGCAGGCAATCTCTCCTTAGCAAGTATAGGGCCGAAGCGAAGCCTGCTGTAATCGACGCCACCCTTGGTGCTTTCCCTAGAGACTGTATCGGGGGCTGTGCCGACACATACTTAGCAGGTGGCACCCTCGAACTCCCAATCCTAGCCGGTGCCGATGCCGGCTCAAACGAGCCAAACTTAAGCTCGGACATCGGTGGCAAAACTTATTGCGCAACCCCTCCTCCAACATTTTTTGACCGACTATCCTGCTCCTTCTCCTTAGAGATGTTAGAAGGATCATCCTTCCCTTCCGAGCCCCTTGAGCCAGCAGCATCATCACCATCAGTCATGTTAACATCTCCGTCCGTTACCTCGTGCTTGAAAAGAGGAGGACTCTTGATCTCTAACTGAAGTGCGTATCTCATTCCCGCATGGGTCCATATAACCTCATCAGGAACTAGCTCGATATCTATTGCACTAACTAGCATCGTCGCCACTCCTTTAGCGCGAGTGAAGATCATATCCACCTTCTCTGTCTTGCCAATGAGAGATCCCAAGCTCCAGGTAATCAAATAATCATTCAACGCTTTAGATAGAACTCCAGAAAACCGGACGCAAATCTGAGGTAAAGGTACCCCTTGAGGCTCCTCGGTCTTCCAGGCATCAAACACTAGTACGCAGCTCGTACTAGGAACTCTGCACATGCCAAACTTGAGCAAGCGCGCAAGATCCTCCTTGGTAGGAAAAACTACTTTGAAAACATTGTCTGCGATCAACACAGGTTCCCACCTAAAGGTCGAAGAAACAAGCTCCCGAAGCTGTTGCACTATCTGCTCAGTTTACATGGTACCTCTCGTGACAGTAACCATCCCAACATAAGTAGTGTCCGCCATATGAACTGTTGTCGCAATAGTTGGCGACTCAAAAAACATAAGCTCTTGGCAGCAAACTCCATAAATATTAACCACCGGCATTGGTCCAACTGTAAGAGGGCATTTATATGTACCGTGCTTTGGCCTGAGACAAATCTCACATAACTCAGCCTTGCACTCAAAAACGAAGTGTCCCGTCTCACTACAACGGTAACACGTCATCTTCTCCTTCTTGTGTGCCCACTTTGTAGGGCGCTCCCCCCATCGGGCTTACCAGTATGTACCATCTTATCAACCGGAAGTGTTTCAGCAACCATCCCTTGATCATGCCCCGTGTCCTTGACTGACTCCATCGGCCTCCCCTGTGAATTCTGGGCATTGGACCCATGTATCCGGACCATATCAGTCACGGCTGGAGCTGAAGTTGGCGGGAGAGGTGGCTTCGGCTTCCTCCCCCCCTCTGCCAGCCCAGTTGGGACAGTACGCCCCCCTATTTGGATTAGGGGGACCCGAAACCCCCTAAACAAAATTGCCCGGAGGTCCAGAGAACCCTCTGCCGCTTCCTCCATTACCTTGCGAAGCATATCCACGTCCTCCTCCCGCGAAAGAAGAGCCCCTGTGCTGCCCATCTCCATATGCATCCACCCCATCATCACCCCATCTGCCACGCGGCTGCATCCTGTTAGCATCCTGCCTGGCCGCACCAAGTGACTCTGCACCGGCGGCAGTCGTCGCCTTGCCCGGTGGCTTTTCCTGCTGCACCGAGCTAGTGCCCTGACCGTCGGTTTCGCAGACGGCTGCAAGGGCTTCGGCACCTGGCCCCGACCCTCCATGATCACCGTCGAGGAACCAGCGAAGGGTAGCACACGAGCCGCCCTCGCCATCCCTAACAAAGGAAACCCAGGTTTCGCCCTGGTTGGGACCCTAGGCGCCGATGCGTGTTCTGCGTGTAGATCGTCCTGGGGCGAGGAAAAGGTAAGCGGAACCGATGTTATTTCCTGGGCTCCTGCCGCCTGGGCCTCATACCCAGACTCCCTCAGGCCTAGGTTAACATCTAGAGACGCCGACCCGCAATCGACACCGACAGCGTTCAAAAACGCCCTCCTCGACTGCCGTCCCGCTAGATCAGACGCCGTCACCGTTGCCTACCGAACTATCGGCCTGGCGATCGGCCTGATCTTCTTGTTCTTCTTCTTCACCATATGCCAATCAGGCAAAATGAAATCAGATAGTGTAACCGGTTGAAGATTTACCTTGGGTATGGGTCCGATCCAGGGGCGAACCCCCGTCGTCGGCCTCAACGTCTTCTTCGACAAGCGCACGTCTGGCAGCTCCTTGCACCCATGGATGGTTGTTTCGAGCCGATGAGCTATGACGCCGAACTTCGCAGCATCGCCATCACCCTTGTCCTCTTTAACGACTTCAACTCTATCCTTCTCATCATCTTCATCGTCGTCCTGATCTACGAGAACCCAGAAACGACCGCCATAACGAGGAGACTTACTAGTAAGATCGATGCATACCTTAACGTTCTCCAGATCATCACGATGCGCCTCCCACGGATTCCCCACGACCAAATGGAATCCATCGATTTCCAGGCTTTCCCCAATGTATTGGGGGTTCTAGCCTAACGAAACGTTGTGGTTGATCAAAACAATCTGAAACCTAAGCTCTTATATGTAAGTCGTATCTTGATTGCACCGTCGGTGCTGATTTCATGACTTGCTTGGGAAATTCTAATGTCGGGACCCCGATCCTAAGCCATAGGAATCCAGCCTGTAACACATCGCATCCCTTTGTGGCCTCACGCACGGTTAACTCCACGGCTGCAGCCTTACCTTAGCCGGGACCGTTTGCGTCTTTTGACTCACGTATGCGATAGTGTTGCTAGCAATCCAATGTCAAAGAACCCGGATTGACATGTCTAGTCATAAACCAAAGTGGCAGTACCGCACAAGGACAGGCATACATGACCCAACAAAGCAGGTGTCGGTCATCAGCGAATGTAGACGAGTCGTAGCAAGCTACAAGGACTCCATTACATCGCGTGACATTTCCCCAAAGGGGACAGACACAGCAGCTAAGAAGGACACATGCCGGTCAACCAATGTGTCCGGAGCAGTAGCGAACTACCAAGGCTCGTTGGATCACAAAGGGGCATTTCCTTGTAAGGAATGCTACTGAAGCTCACGACTAGGTAATCGAACCCCATACATATCAAGTACGACACACGTACGCATGGCATACCGATATGTATAGATACATCGGTGGCATCACAGCATAACCATAAACATACAAGCTTTATTTAAGAGGCTCGGAAGAGCCACGCACATAATATTACACATCAAGGGTCTCACGACCCATAATAGCAATCATTCAGTTACAAGCCATCGGAAGAGTTATAAACTGCCTGAGTACAGACATGGCAACTAGAAGGCACATGGCCTGACTATACTACAGATCCAACGTAGGGCCAGATCGTAGCTGGGACACCAGCTACTCTTCGTCGTCGATGTCTACGAAGAACCCTCCATTAGGGTCATTAGCAACCTCTGCAACATGTATTAAGCAAACATGAGTACGAAGGTACTCAGCAAGACTTTAGGACAACTAACTACTCATGCAAAGTATCAAAAGGTATTGTGGGGTTTCATGCGGAAAGCCAGCATTTGACTCGTGGCTAGACAACTTGCATTTTTAAATAATTTTGACAACTTGATTTCTCGCACACGAGTCCACTAACACCACAACAATACACTATCGTGGAATCATTCCGTCTCCGTACGGAAATGCCGTCCACGACACTCACGCTTATCTTGGCAATTTTATGAGTAGCCATTGAAGTTATCTACGAACAACATATGTCTCCAAGTAGTCCATATCCGCGGACGTGGCTATTCGAATAGATCATAACCCTGCAGGGGTGTACTTCGTCACACACGCTCTCGCCACTTATCGCCATGTGCACGTCATGCACCTCGGCAACCTTCAAGCGGAAGCCCAGTGAGGGAGTCGGCCACGACCGTTAATCACACTAGTACCTAGTCCAGGTTTATCGCCTACCTGAGAGTAACCCGTACGGAAGTCCGGCCGAGGTTTCCACCACGGCCTCAAACGATGTGCGCAGGGTTCCCAAGCCCACCATCCGGGTGCCACTTGGTACACCGTGCCACTGCCTACCGCATCACGGCCCACCTCTCAGGTCAGCACCATGCATGACCTCCAGCATTACTATAAACACCATAAACTACTTGCAACTCCTGGACCGAGTACTAAGCGATTAATAGGCCAAGCGGGGTCATATTTTAGGGCCCAGCATGTGGTAGTATCTAGTCTTGGATTACATACACGGAACTCAGTTCCTATGGACGGTTCCAATGAAACAACCCGCCATGTACTCCTACACAGCCTTTCACCGGTACCTTTACCAAATCAGGTTCAACACACAACCTTTGCTTACCGAACACATTCTCACAATTCTGTTCATCTCCCAGATGACAGACCATACACAACTCTAAGCATAGCATGCATAGCAGGATAAGGCACATCATAGCTCAAGCAACTACCAGGTATGCTAGGTTGCAAGGTTCGGCTATTTACTATGACAAGGTTAGGTCATGCAAAGGAAGTGGGTTCAACTAACGTGGCAAAAGCAGTTGTAGCATTTGATCCTAATGCAATAAATAAGTGCAGGAGCAAGAACATGGGAATTATCGGGATGATCAAAAGGGTTGCTTGCCTTGTTGCTCAGAGGAGGAACGATATCCGTCAGACGGATATTCGGTGGAATCCGAGGGTGCGGAGCCTACCGAAATGAATGGCAACAATCAATAACAATCATATGCAAACAAGATGACGCATGAGCATGGCATGAGAATGCAAGGTGATAAGTTATTATAATCAACATGTATTAGGTTTAGAGTTGATTTGAATCACATTCGAATATCAATTCAAACGGGGTATTCGGGTACCGGTTTAATTGATTCGACCTGATGCTCAGATCAACTTGATGTTAGCATGCATGAGATGTCATGTTAAGGTACTGATTTGTAACTAGGACAGTGTGTGTCATGGCATTCATAATGAGATTTGAATATTTTTCCAAATTCCATTTATGAAGTAATTATAAGAATTGAATTATTCCTTATTCTACATGTTAGGGTTCTGTAACTTTTTCAAACATGAATGAAAATAGCATATTCAGATTCCCTGAATTTTTCTGATACTTTTTCATATATAAATTATTTTCATTGGAGTTACAGATTAATTTCTATGATTTTTTCAAGTTTTAGCAATTTCCTGGATTTATTTCTATACTGGAAATTCTCTTTATTGCATCAGCCTGACGTTAGCAGGTCAGCCGACCTGTTTAGGTCAAACCTGACAGGGGGGACCCACTGGAAATTCTCTGGGACTAATCCCGCGCTGACCAGTCCCTTAACTACGTTGACTTGGCCTTGGGCCCACTGTCAGCGAGTGATTAAGCCCCTAAGCTGTTGGGTTAGCTTTGCCACGTCGGCCCCCACCGGAGCATGGCCGGCGGCGACCACGGGCGCGGCGGAGGGCTCGCCGGAGAGAGCTAGACAGCACATCGACCGTCGGTTTTGGGTGCAGAAAGGAGCTACGGTTAGCTGGTGCAACGCCGCATCTAGCGGGGGTATCAGGGGAGGCTAGGGTCGCCGGGAGAGGCGCCGGCGACGAGCCGAAGCGGCGGCCGAAGCTCGGCCTCCCACGGTTGATGGCTCTAGGGCACGGGGAGGACAGCTGATGGGCTCATCACACTCCTGGAGGCTCCAGGAGCTCGATCCCTAGCTCGAGCGCGTGGATCAGACACCACAGCGATGGCGACGACATGACCGGCGGCGAGGAGCTCTCGGCCTTGGTGGGGAACGGGGCTACGATGCACGGAAGAGCGTGGGGCGAGAGGGGAAACGATGACGAGCTCACGGCGGTTCTGATGGTGTTGTTGAAGGGCTCGGGGGTGCGCCGGAGGGAGCGAATCGACGGGAGAGGTCCGGCGGCCGGAGGTGGAAGACGATGGCGTTGGGGCGATGCAGAGCTCGGGGAGACTTCGACTTCTGCAGGGAGGACCAGAACGACGAGTCGGAGCTAACGGACTACTCGGAGGGATATTCCCGTGGCTAGAAGCGCTGCGGCTCGAGCTCGAGCTCGTGGTAATGGCGACAGCAGGAGGGAGGAAAAGATCCGAGAGGAGGGGGGAACCGGTGCTGGGGAATGGATAGGGTCGGCCTCGGGGAGGATAACCCCGTCGCCGCGCTGTCCCGGGTGGCTCTGGAGCTCACCACTGCGAAGCAGGAGGTGGAGGGGGCCGCCGTGGTCGATCTCCCCTCTGCCAGAAGGCAGAGGAAGAAGACGACCCTGCCCCTGGTGGGCTGGGCCTCCTCAGGCGACAGGTAAGGTTTTTCTTCCTCTTATTTCTTTTCTGTTTTGTTCTGTTTTTCTAACTAATGTTTTGCTATTTATTTCAGCTCAAAAAAATGGGTTGTAAAACTATTTTAAACACACCTGAATATTTGTTATAATATTTCCAACCATTTCCAAAGTTTTCAACATTTTTGAAAATTTAAAGTTTCTGTTTTCAAATTTAAAACTTGAAACCAGTAGCTTTTTGCATTTATTTAAAATGCTTAAAGTGTCAAGAAAATAGTTTTCTCCAATGCTCATTTACTTTCATGATTTATCAGAAAGTTTGAACATTTCTTGAGGCCATTTTGGGTTCATTGATTTTAACTACTTTGAGATTTCCTTTATTTAAAGTAGTGGCTAGGGTTTGAGTTTTTCCCTCACCTCTTTCTTTGTTCTTGTTGGAAAATCTTAGATGCAAATGCAAATAAGACATGAGCACAAGACTAACTTGCTTAAGGGTTAGGGATGTGACATCTAATTAGAATGAGCAAATTATATGCTGCCAGGAAAATAGTCTCAATACAATTAGCATATCTGAATGTTTGATTTAGAGCAACAATGGAAGTCTGAAACCACAGAAGAACGCAGAAGCTTGCATTCAGGATTCATTCAAACAAGGGCATTCTAGCGACGAGTTTCATCGATCAAGCATTCAGTCACGTTCAATGGGCAAGCACGCTTGGCACAAAGATGTGCTGGAACATTTTGTTGACCGATTTTTACATGTTGAATTGCACCATCTAGCATCGTCAAGGCTTCCGCGATAGTTGGGTCAGAGATACCCACATGTGTCTTGTACAAGTACCCAAGAAGGCACTGGTCGAGTGAGCCAATCCACCCGCTCCACTGTAGTTTCCAAAGAACTTCCTCGCTCCATCGATCGTGATTTTGATGACACCTTTTTTTTGAATTTTTAACCCGGGGGGAGGGGGTTCCCCACCTGAATATATTGATCAAAATGGGCTAAAATCCCAGATGATTATACCGGGGGGCATCTAGGCAGAAAGAACACTAAGCGAGGAGGCTCGGTGGTGGCGCCGAGCCGCCGGCACGGGCCCGCGCCGCAACACCGCATCCTCCCAACAGCAACAACGCACACGACTAAAAGACGAAAGCTGACGCTGAAAGACCACCGCGTTCCTTTGCTTTCAAAGGTGCCAGCAACACATGAGCGCAAACTATACCCCGGAGTCGACGACCAAGGCAGCTGCTCTGGTCAGGGAAGCTATGTCCCCAACACAGACACCATCAATATCCATGTTCATACTACCCGAGAAGCGCATCGCGAAGGGGGATTCAAACAACATATGATCCGTTTAGAGAGGTGGATGTTACTACGAAGGCACACCAACGCCATGAAGACTCACCCTATTCTCTCCTTGATACAACACCATGAAGGCGTTTCTCAACCACTAGTGGTAGACCTTGAGGTGGTCTCCAAACCCTCACAGACTTTTCAGGGGTAATCACAAAGGTTGTTTCCTCACCAAAGAACTCCTACTGCCTAGGAGTCTCCAACCTCCAAGAGTAACAAGAACGATGGGGGAAAAGTCAAGACTTTCTCAAGTCACAAATTCCTTTGGTCGGGAGAAGGGGGAGGGGGGATCTATCACTTGATTAGAGAACTTCTTTCAAATGCTCTCAAATGCCTTTGGGATCTTGGATTTGGTGTATGAGGTTGTGAGAGACAAAAGAGTGTTCTCGGGTTAGCTCAAAGTGAATGGTCAGTCTTTCCACAAAATGGTGAAGGGGTATATATAGTGTAGGTGAAAATATGGTTGTTGTAATGTAAGTGTCAATGTAGGGCCGGACATCCGACAGCTCTGAAGTTTGCACATGGTGCATGGAGTCAGAGAGAAAAAAAACAGGGGAGCCAAACATCTAGGAAAGGTACGGACATCTCACCTATCTAGGAACTCCATGACATCTGGCTTATTGTCGGATATCCGGCATAGTGCTTTATGAGAGGGCCATGGTTCTGGCATTTTGTGGGTCGGAAATCCGGTAGAAGGCTCGCACATCCGGGGTCCTGGACATCCCGCCCATATCTGTTGAAATTGATATGCTCTAGATAGGATGAGCCAGATATCCGAGACACCGCCCAGAAATCCAGCGACTGAAAGGCCTCCCAGACATCCGACACACGGCCCGGACATCCGGCCATCCCAGATGAGCCAGACATAGAAAAATATATATACGATGCAGTTTTGTTTTTGACTGAACTAGAAGTGTGAATTGGTTTGAGCATGTCTCTTGCTAACCCAATCGATCCCCTCTTAATAGTGCGGGATACCTATACTCAAGATTAAAAGAAAAGAAGAGATCCGTAAACCTCTTGTTCCTTCCTTCTTAACTCATAATCGTTCCATGTGTCCGTGATTCACGCATATTGAGATTTGAGGACTAATACGTGTGATTTACTTGACACACACCATCAGTCCTCTACATGTAAATTGTCATCAACATCAAAATATGATACAAGGGCATGATTGCACTTTGAGTCTCCCCATTTTTGTTTGTTGATGACTATCATACATGTAGTATAAAAATATTGCAATAAATTTTATAAAAGCATAAGTCATATGATAATTTTGACTGAGCTCCCCCTCAATGTGTGCAACTTGGATTAGCAATAATTCACTTCACATATGTAATGTTTGCACATGGGAGAGTGTGTTTGAAACATATGCAAGCCGTAGACAACCCACGAACCCAAGCAGAAATGACAACATATAAGATAGTACATCATATGCGACTCTCACAATTAAAGTCTTACAACCCAATGAAACAAGAAACAAGTAGCATATGGTTCACATCATAGCATAGCATACATAGAGATACTACTTCTCCCCCTTTGTTAGTAGCACACAAAAAGGGGCGAAGACACTAGTACACAGAGTGGAACTACTCTTGGTGGATATTATCATCATCAACTACCCCTGCGAAGAATTGGCGTAGTCGGCATGGGTCAGAAACCCAAAGGAGGAAGAAGATGGAATAGGCGGGAGAGGATCATCATCATCGCTCACCGAACTGCCACGAGTGCGGAGATGCTACTTGAGCAAATTCTTAGAGAGAATGAGGCTCTGTTGGACATCATGATTCTGCTGATAGTTGAAGGTGATAGCCTTCATGATGCCAGACTGGGGTTTTCCCATGAAGGAGGCAAGGCTGCCAAACGAGTCCTTCAGAGAGGAAGAAGAACACAAAGCCCCCTGGGAGTGAGCAGGAGCCTTGCCAAGGGTAGTAGGTGTCTTCCTCGGTTGAGTAGAAGGAGTGGGTCGAGCAGCGGGAACCATGAACATATGGGAAGCAGGCTTCCACTTGGCATGCACAATAGTTTTGGCGACCGCAAAGGGAGCAATGTGGTCAATGAGGGCCTGAATGAATGGAGCATACGAAAAGTGCCATGTCAGCTGGAAACTTATTAGACGGATCATGCTAGATAAAGTGAGTTGTTAGATACCTCATTGGGTGGATACCGATGCTCCTCCTAAGTGAGCTGAGTGATAGGCTTGAGAAGTGGCAGACAATCACCAACCTTCATGTGTGTATGATTAGCATCGTCACTATGGATCTGATGAACATTACCAGACAAACCCAAAATCTGGATGAATCAGCTGTAAGAGATACTGATCAGAGCATCATTAGTCATCCAGGTGAGGGTGTTTGGAGGCCCAATGAAGCAGGTGGTGTAGAACTGAAGAATAGCACCTTCATTCCTATCACACTTAAGATCATGGCTGGACAAAGATGCATATCATTAATGATCTTGACAGCATTGTGTGGGAAATGCCTAGGATTGTTGCGAAGAAAAGTCAAATCCACATAGGCTTGAGGTGCCAGGCCACGACCATGAATCATGCTCATATAGATGTCTTGCTGCAGGCGAGTATAGAGCCGATGATCTTCATCATCAGCAACCATGTCAAAATTGATTGACATCGTGCCTCAACTCGAGATAAGGGCACGTCCCCATGGTCTTGAAGTAATGGACGGGGAAATTTCCGCAAATAGGCATGTCCATGGAAATAGGGCGACCATGGGTCAGAGGCAGAGGAGAGCCCCAAACACGAGGAACAAGTGCCTCCGAATAACGACAAGTTCCCAGCTTAGACAGACCAACAGGACATCTGGGATCAAAGTCATCGTCTTCTTCCATAGTATAGTGCTCATCATCACGATCAGAGTCATAGGATGGTCGACGACTATGACTAGGCCCGACAGAGGTCTTCTTAGTGGTCGGCATTTTCTTAGCCCAAACATTTTCCTCAGAGTCGGTGGAGCCTTGTCGGCCAGCGACTAAAAATGGCAGGAGGAGCGGGCATTAATGAGAGGAAGATACAATAGAAATAGGGCAAACTGTTGATACGTCTCAAACGTATCGACTTTTCTAAACACTTTTGCTATTGTTTAGGCCTCATTATTGCATGATTTGAACAAAACTAACCCGGACTAACATTGTTTTCAGCAGAGCTGCCTATATGGTTTTCTTGTGTGCAGCAAAATGGATATTTAGACGTCTCGGAAAATTCCCATAAAAATAGAGAAAATGGACGCACTGGGAGGAACCTTGGGCCACAGAGGAGACACAAGGCCCTCAGGCGACCTGCTGGCGTGGCCTGCCCCCTGGCCGCGCCGGGAGGCCGCCAGGGTGGGGTCCACCCCCTCTGGTGCCCTACTTTAGCTCTTATTTTTACCTATGATGAAGAAATCCCAGAACATAAGTCGTTTTGCAAGTTCTCGACGCGGAGCCGCCGCCACCCTTAGTTCTTCTTCGGGAGAGCTAATCTGGAGGCTGCTTTGGCCTCCGGAGAGGGGAAATTGTCGCCATCATCATCATCATCACCACTCCATCATCCTCTCATGGCTTCTCCCATCATGTGTGAGTAATTTCCTCCTATAGGTGAAGGGAATGGGAGAGATTGGATGAGTTAGATCTTCTAATAGTTCGTCGGATTGTTGGGGGCATGTTGCCTATCATCTACTATGGTGTTTATCATCTTTGCTACTACTTGTTATTCTTAATGCTTGTCACTTTGGGCCCCAGTGCCATGATTTCAGATCTGAATACCTTATGTTTTCATGAATATATTTGTGTTCTAGATCCTATTTATGAGTAGTATGCACCTATTATAGTCCGGAACCGGCGATCCCAATGGTGACAACTTGGGATACCAAAGGGAATAGACTATAATTTGAGGATTCCATGTATCCATTGATTGTTAATGCTTTGTTCCGGTGCTCTTTGATAGGAGCACCTTAATATCCATAAGTTCCTTTTGGCCCCGTTGATAGCGGGATGGTAGGACAAAAGATGTTGTGCAAGTTCTTATTGGAAGCACGCATGACTACCTTGGGTTACATGCCTAATGTTTGATATATGCCTAGATGATCATTACTTTTTTGTGTGCCTTGCCCCAAGTGAAATACATGATATCTCTCATCCATGACCAACCGTCCATCTCCCTAGCCTACGGAGTTTTAATACTGCTAGTTACAAGTTTCTTTACTTTCACCATTTTTTACTTTTGTTGCTTTGCCACTATTATTTCCGTTGCCACCATCACTTCCATATCACCGTTGCTACTAATATTTCGTTGCCAAGCAAGTATCTTTCAGGTGTGGTTAAATTGACAACTCAACTGTTAAAGCTTATAAATATTCTTTGGCTCCCCATGTGTCGAATCAATAAATTGGGTCAACTTACCCGCGGAAACTGTTGCGATCCCCTACACTTGTGGATTATCAAGACTATTTTCTTGCGCCGTTGCCGGGGAGCATAGCTTTATTTACAAGTTTACTTGGAGTTATTTTGCTTGCTGTGATTTATTCACTATGGGTAAGAAAGGAGACCCCAAGGTTCCAATTTTACCATCCACTACGAGAAAAGGCAATGTTCTTAGCACTAGCGCTAGGCTTGATTCACCTTCCGTTATGAGTAAGTTTGCTTCACCACCATCACATGCTGCTTCTACCGAGTCTGTCACTATGCCTGATACTTTTGATGATGCTTCTACTACTATTGATAAGCCTTGTTTACTTGGTTATTTTATTAAGTCTCAAATTGCTAAGGCGGCTAAGCAGTATAGAATTGAACTTCCTGTTACATGCTACCCCATTGGTAGAACTTTTGGTTACCCAGACTTGAGTGGTCTCAAGGAAAATATTCTTGATGATGATTATATTGAACTTGATGATGATTTATGCAGGGAACTTATAGAGTGTGCTGCCTCTGACCCTGCTTCTGTTAAGAAGCTGCTTGAAAAGCATTCTATGAAGAACAAGTTTACTCCTGATCCTAAGTTTGCTTCATCTCCTATTTGCATTGAGGATGCAGATTTTGATTTCTCTGTTGGTCTTTCACTTATATCCACAGTTGAAGTTGACCCCTTTTATGGCAAAGAAGATGACAATGCTATTGCACACCTTACCAAACTCACTGAGTTGGGTGGCTTATTCACTACAGAGGACAAGAAGAGAAATTATTATGTTACTAAGCTACTTCCTTTCTCTTTGAAGGGAGATGCTAAAGCATGGTATGATGCACTACCATGTGGTTTCATTAAGAGTCCTCAAGATTTAGCTCAATCTTTTGTTGCTAAATATCTTCTTGCTCATAAGCAATATGTTGCTTTACAAAGAATTTATAACTTTAAACAGTTGCACGATGAGCACCTCCCTAAAGCTTGGGGGAGGTATTGCACTCTACTTAAGGCTAGACCGGTACATGGAATCCCTAAGAATGAATTTCTTGATATATTTTATGCTGGTCTAAGAACCTATCTAGATAGTTGTGCTGGCTGTGTTTTCAGGGAAAGAACATCGGACGGTGCTGAAGAATTAATGGGCAAGATAGCTAAAAATCATGATGATTGGTCCGTTCGTGAACCATCTCCACCACCTAAGAAGAGGGGCATGCTTTTCTTAAGCCCCAAAGTTATGCAAGAAGCAAAGAAGTCTATTAAAGAGAAAGGTATTAAAGCTGAAGATGTGAAGAATCTACCTCCTATTGAGCAATTATGTGAGCCTACCACTCACCCACCTATGGTAGAGGTACACTCTCTTTTAGAATTCAATGCAAGTGACATCCCTCATGGTAAGCCCCCTGATCAATGTTTAGATGAGCTTGGTAATTTTATTGTCAAGCAAAATCACTTTAATGAGAGGATTCAAAGCCAATTGCATGATAATTCCCTTGCTATCAAAAGTTTGCTTGATGTTTTAAGTAGAACTGTCAATGATGTTAAAGGTCTTGTTAAGTATTTTCATATGGTTCAAACTCAGCTTGAACAAATTTCTAATGTGCAAAAAAATTTGCTTGCTAACAATGCCAAACAAGTTGATACACATGCATATGGTATAAAGACCTGAGGAGGTTGATTTCAATCTCTGGCGATGGCTAGACGAATGCTGATGACAACAACCCTTCCCCTACAACGGCACTAGAAGAATGCTGCTAGCACTCCCCGACAACGAAACTAGAAGAATGTTGTTGATGGCCCACCAGCGCATGGGTTCGCAGCAGTTTTCGAGGGTAGAGTATTCGACCCAAATTTGTTGGTTTACCAGAAAGGAGGTGAGAGAATACTCTCGAGTATTAGCAGCTGAATTTTTCAGATTCAACCACACCTGAAAGATTAGTATCTGCAAGCAAAGTAGTAACAACAAAGTAACGAGTAACGGCAGTGTAATGAGCAATAGCAGTGGCAAGGAACAGCAGTAGTGACAGCAGTAGCAAGTAGCAACAGTAGCAAGCGACAATAATAGCAACAGTAGCAGCAGCAGCAGAGCAAAACAAGTAACAACAGTAGCAACAGTAGTAGCAGCAGCAGCAGAGCAAGACAAGTAACAACAGTAGGACAAACTCCTAGGCAATGGGTCGGTGATTTGTTTGGATGATATTCATCATGCAACAGCTATAACACGGAGAGATATGTGGCTAGCTCCCGTTCGTCAATGTGATGTAGGCATGCATTCCGTGTGTCGTCATATGTGCTTAGGGAAAAGAACTTGCATGACATCTATTGTCCATCCCTCCCGTGGCAGCGGGGTCCAAAAGGAAACTACGGGATATTAAGGTTCTCCTTTTAATAAAGAACCGGACCAACGCATTAGCACTTGGTGAACACATGAACTCCTCAAACTATGGTCATCACCGAGAGTGGTTCCGGTTATTGTCACTCCGGGGTTGCCGGATCATAACACATAGTAGGTAACTACAACATGCAAGATCGGATCTAAAACACACATATATTGGTGGCAACATAATAATTTCAGATCTGAAATCATGGCACTCGGGCCCTAGTGACAAGCATTAAGCATGGCAAAGTAGTAGCAACATCAATCTTAGAACATAGTGGATACTAGTGATCAATCCCCATCAAAACTAACTCGATTACATGATAGATCTCATCCCACTCATCACTGTCCAGCGAGCCTACGAATAGATTACTCACGAACGACGAAGAGCTTCATGGAATTGGAGAGGGAAGAAGGTTGATGATGACGATGGCGACGATTTCCCCTCTCCGGAGCCCAAGACGGACTCCAGATCTGCCCTCCAGATGAAGAACAGGTGGTGGCAGCGCCTCCGTATCGTAAACGCGACGAAAACTTCTCATTTTATTTTTTCTGGGACGAAAGGGGACTTATAGACCTGAGGTTGGGGGCGGCAGAGCCGTGTGGGACCCACAAGCCTACCCACCGCCACTAGGGGGGTGGTGGCGGAGCCAGGGCTTGTGGCCCACTGGCCCACCCCCTCAGGTGGAACTTGGCGCAGATATTTTTCTTATTTTCCAAAACTGCTCCCCGTAAATTTTCAGGACGTTTGGAGAACTTTGATTTCTGCACAAAAATAACACCAAGGCAATTCTGCTGAAAACAGCTTCAGTCCAGGTTAGTTCCATTCAAATCATGCAAATTAGAGTCCAAAACAAGGGCGAAAGAGTTTGGAAAAGTAGATACGATGGAGACGTATCAGAGGTACACACCCAGGACCCCCTCTATCCGGAGGGGCATCCAAAGAGGATCGAGCAAGATTCTCAATTGCAGGAAGAAGACGTTGTCAGCTCCCCGAAGAAGAAGAAGAAACACAAGGAGGCTGACAACTCCAATGATCCCATAATTGATGAAGAACCTATTATTGATCCTAATAGTGTATCTATTTCCGATGCTGAAACTGAAGATGGTGCTGAATGTGATAAAGATAATGAGAAGATTGATCCTCCTGAGGTACGAGAAGAAGAAGCACCCGACAAGTGCAAGAGGTATACCAGAGAAGATTTTGTTGCAAGAAAACATGGGAAGGAAAGAGAACAATGGGTACAGAAATCAATGTCGTTTCCACGTAAGTCTTTCAAAACCAAAGAAGAAGAGCATTACAATAAATTTTGTGAATGGATGAAACCTCTTTTTCTTCAAATTCCTTTGACTGATGCTATTAAGTTGCCTCCTTACTCAAGGTATATGAAAGATATTGTTACTAATAAAAGAAAAGTTCCTAATGAGGCAACATCTACTATGCTTGCTAATTACTCTTTCAGTGTCAAGATTCACGAGAAGCTTGGTGATCCAGGTATACCCACCATTCCTTGCTCCATAAAAATAATTATGTCAGAACTGCTCTATGTGATCTTGGTGCAGGAGTGAGTCTTATGCCTTTCTATCTTTACAAAAGGATTTGTCTAGATAAACTAATCCCAATAGATATCTCTCTTCAAATGGCTGATAAGTCAACAACCGTTCATGTTGGTATTTGTGAGGATGTTCCCATTGAGGTTGCTAATTGCTTGATCCTTACTGACTTTGTTGTGCTTGACATGCCCGAGGATGGGAGCATGTCTATTATTCTGGGTAGACCTTTCCTTAACATCGCAGGTGCTATTATTGATTGCAACAAAGGAAAGGTGGCCTTGAATGTTAATGAGAAGGAGCACACGGTATATTTTCCGAAGAAGATTGAAAAAATGCATGGCCTTAATTCTATTGAGAATATTGAGACCATGAAGGTTGGAGAGTGGGATTGCCCTCTACATGTGCACCACAAATACAAAACCATTATGGCGGGGACAATATCCATTGAAATAAAGGTACCATGATTGCTTTATATGAAGTGAAACTTTTTGCTCAAATATAATACCTGTTTGGTAGTAAGACTTGATCAACCTTGCTAACAAATATGTTTTATATGAGCAAAAAGAGAAGCTTTTTATGCTTTCATTTCCTTTATCTTTCATCCTCCTTGTTGTACCAAATTTTTATGTTTTTGAAGCTTCGTATGTTTAACCATTGTTTCGAGCTTTCTGCAAGTTTTGCAGCTTTCGGTACTTCAAATTTTTTTCAAAAGTGAAGTTGTCAGAAAAATTCCAGAAAAAATATAATAAAAATTTCCATCAAATAAGAGATGCAGGGGCACCTGGAGCCAGCCAGGGGGGACACCCTTGGTCCAGGTGGCCAGCCGGCCCGGCCTGCCTCCTGGTTGCGCCCACAGGTCGCTTGGGCCCACCTAGGCTACTTTCCAGGTACTTCTTCCTCCCTTCTCTCTCTCTCTCTCACTCCAAAAATCCTTATTTTTCTCGTGGAGGTCGAGTTCTTGTTGTTCTTCGTGGAAAATTTTGATCTCTCTCTGCAGCCCATCATTTGCATTGAGAATTTGAGCATTTGCTCCTTGGTATGTAACTCCTCCACTGCTCCAATTAAAATTCTGATTGGTGGTCTTATTTGTGAGTATTTAGGAGTTCTTGGGGCTATTCATATGATCTTGCATGCATGTTTAGAAATTTATTTGTGAAGTTTTGATGCAAATTTGCTCCAACTCACTTTTTCTTAAACCTCCATTTTTGTGATGAACCAAAAATTTCAGAAATGAGTTTGTTTGGAAAAGCAAAAAGATGGCTTGGGAAGAAGAGACCCGAGCCTACCGATAGACCAACTAGAGTTGCAGCTTCATCCTGTACCATGAGGACAAGCTACAATGATGATATCGTGCTACCGAAGTTGTTCCACGAGACGGACACGACACGTGCCATGGCATACCCATGTTCAGATTTCCTTATGGCGGCAGGTATTAAGGATGAGTTTGATAACCTCTGTACAGTTGCAGGTTTGACACATCTCGTAACACGACGTGTGCAACAATATCCAAACCTCACCTATTATTTTGTCAACTGGTTTAGATATAATGGTAAAACATCCATGATTGAATTCAGATTATATGAGGATGTCTTCACCATGTCTTTGGCAGAATTTTGTGATGTTATAGGTGTGCGGAATGTCGGGAAGACAACCAAAATGAATGTTCAACCCTACGAGCTGAAATCCCTATTCGCTTCCCTTTGAAGTAAGGAACCGTGAGAAATTCACCGGGGGAAGATCTCCAGCATCTTGTTTCCCCACATGAGGTATTTCACATACTATATTTCTCGAGGGGTGCTAGCTCGTGACAACACAAGCAACATTTCGGCTCCAGATCTTGCTATCTTGGCAGCTGTCCTCTTAGGAGATAACACATATAATATTGGTGCTTTGATTTCTCGTCTCCTCGTTGCTAACAGCGGCAAAGGGCCTCACTTTGGTGGCATTTATGCCACACTTATCCTCGAGCACCTCGGGTGCACTGTGCGCACGGATGATACGACTTTTTCATTCATAATCTTTGATCTTACCGCTATGAAGAGGCATGGGTTTGTTACTAGGACTTCCGAGTTTGGTAACCTTGTTTATATTATGAGGTTTGGCGAGCTTACTACTCGCGAGATCCGTCTACCTGCACCACTTTTGTTTGAGTACACTAGCAGGATCGGGTGGTCCTTCACCTCGATTGAGCTGGACGAGTTCGTGATCCAGCAGCAGTTCCACAACCCCATGGAGGGAGTTGTTCCCGAGGAAGAAGAGCCTTCTTCTTGGGAGGCCAGACGGGCATCAGTCTACGCGCCCAAGGCCTCGTATGATTCTTGAGCCACCCGTACCACTCCGGAGCCGGAGGGAGCTCCTGGAACCCGCAGTAGCCAAGCTCATCTTAGGCCAAAAGACTAAGCTTGGGGGAGTACGTACCCTTCTCCCCTTTCATTTTATCATCCATAGTTTCTCTTTTTAATCTTTTCGGAGTTTTTTCTTGTTCTTCTTCTTTGTTCTTTCTTTGCAAAAACTACAAAAAGATTTCTCTTTTCTTTTGGTTTCGTTTAACCTTTGGAAAACCCAAAAAGATTTCTTTTCTCTCTTTAGTTGCTTTGTTTGCAGAGTTCAGCTCACGTCCATGGTTGTAATTGCACTTGATTATATCTTTCTACGTTCGATCGTGCAAGTGATGATGCAATAATGAAGAAGATCGACAGAAGGAATGCAACAAGGAAAGCCGGTATGAACTTTATTTGTTTCTACTTTTTTACATATGCGTGTACTTATGATCTAGAGACCAGCTTGTAGCAACATAATGCTATGATTACAATGCTTTCCCAGTAGTTCATGCTTTCTTTGTGACTAGTCTCAAATATCTGGAGTGCATAATATGTTATTGAAATGTTTAGCCTGCATTGCATTGTTCATGATGTGGCATATTAAAGTGGTATTTCCCTTCAGAGAGTTTTTGGATTGACTTGGCACATGCTTACACATGTTTACGACTAGAAGTCTATCAAGCCTTGACGATCTTTTATTTCAGAATAGTTATATCGCTTTCATGCCCGATTCAATGTTGCTTTGTCGTTGTGCATGATTATGACCGTTATTGCTCTCTAGTTGGCCGCTTCCCCATCTTTTGCTAGCTTTCACATGTACTAAGCGGACTGACTGCTTGTTGATACGTCTCAAACGTATCTATAATTTTTGATGGTTTCACGCTGTTATCTTGTCTTCTTTGGTTGTTTTATGTACCTTTTATATCTTTTTTGGGACTAACTTATTAATTCAGTGCCAAGTGCCAGTTCCTGTTTTTTTCGTGTTTTTGACTCTTTTCATATCTGATTTTGGAACGGAGTCCAAACGGAAGAAAAACCCCGAAATGATTTTTTCCCGAACGGAAGAAGACGAGGGGGCTATTGGGCCAAGCCAGGTGGGCTCCAGGGAGCCCACAAGCCCCCACTCCGCCACTAGGGGGGAGGCGGCGGTGGGCAGGCTTGTGGCCTCCCTGGCCGCCCCCTGACCTAGGTCTTTGGCCTATAAATTCCCAAATATTCCGCAAAAAATCCGGGGAGCCTCGAAAATACTTTTCCGTCGCCGCAAGCTTCCGTTTCCACGAGATCTCATCTGGAGACCCTTCCCAGCGCCCTGCCGGAGGGGACTTTGGAGTTGGAGGGCTTCTTCATCATCATCATCGCCCCTCCAATGACTCGTGAGTAGTTCACTTCAGACCTACGGGTCCGTAGTTAGTAGCTATATGGCTTCTTCTCTCTCTTGGATCTTCAATACAAAGTTCTCCTTGATCTTCATGGAGATCTATCCGATGTAATCTTCTTTGGTGGTGTGTTTGTCGAGATCCGATGAATTGTGAATTTGTGATCAGATTATCTATGATATATATTTGAGTCTTTGCTGATTTCTTATATGCATGATTTGATATCCTTGTAAGTCTGTCTGAGTCTTGGGTTTTGTTTGGCCAACTAGATCTATGATTCTTGCAATGGGAGAAGTGCTTGGTTTTGGGTTCTACCATGTGGTGACCTTTCCCAGTGACAGTAGGGGCAGCAAGGCACACATCAAGTAGTTGCCATCAAGGGTAAAAAGATGGGGTTTTTATCATTGGTTTAAGATTATCCCTCTACATTATGTCATCTTGCTTAAGGCCTTACTCTGTTCTTATGGACTTAATACACTAGATGCATGCTGGATAGCGGTCGACGTGTGGAGTAATAGTAGTAGATGCAGAAAGTATCGGTCTACTTGTTTCGGATGTGATGCCTATAGAAATAATCATTGCATAGATATCGTCATGACTTTGCGCGGTTCTGTCAATTGCTCGACAGTAATTTGTTCACCCATCGTCTACTTGCTTTCATGAGAGAAGTCACTAGTAAGCACTACGGCCCCCGGGTCTATTCACATCCATCGTTTACACCTCCGCTTTTACTTTGCTTTGTTACTTTGTTGCTTTAAGTTCTCACTTGGCAAACAATCTATAAGGGATTGACAACCCCTTCATAGCGTTGGGAGCAAGTTTTTGTGTTTGTGCAGGATCTTGAGATACTCCTCCACTGGATTGATACCTTGGTTCTCAAACTGAGGGAAGTACGTACCACCGCTACGCTACATCGGCCTTTCCGCTTCGAGGGAACACCAACGCAAGGCTCCAAGGCCACGGGGGAAATCCTTTGCATTCTTGCCTAGGAAGTCCCTTAATGCGTAGCCGCAGCAGAAGGATCAATCCAAGTATTCTCCCGTTGACGTGCCTATTTCTGGCGCCATTGGAAGGTCTTTTGTTGCAGTAGCAGAAGTATTTCTAGCGCCGTTGCCGGGGAGGAGAGATCAAGATCTATCCAAGTAGGTCTCACAAACTCTTCTCTTGCATTTACTTTTTTTGCCAGTTGCCTCTCGTTTTCCTCTCCCCCACTTCACATTTGTCGTTTTCATTTGCCTTTCTCCTTTTCCTTTTTCGTTCGCCCCTTTTCTCTCGCTTGCTTTCTGTTCGCTTGTGTGCCATGTGCCCTCATGATGCTTACATTTTCGCTTGCTGAAAATCTAGTGATATGGATCCTCATCCACTTGCTAGTCTCTTTAAGAGACCCACTCGTGTGGAACAAATTGCTAGTGAGTTGAGGGCAATTGACTATTTCTTTGGAGTTTTGCGTAAGATGCGTGAATCAGAAAATTGTGAGGAAGAAATTCATGAAGTGATTCACGAGGGCTCCTTTAATGAAAAGCATGATTGCAATGGTTTCACTATAAATCCTATTAGTGACAATCATGCTAAAAATATGCAAAACCCTAATCTTGGGGATGCTAGTTTTCCTTTATCCACTACTTGTTGCAATAATCATGATTGGGGTGATGATCTTTCTTATGATCTTGAAAATTTGTTCAAACCTCATGAATATGATATTTGTAACAATACTGAAAGTGGGATTGGAGAAGTCATGACTTTATTTGATGATAATCCCACTATTTTTGAAGAGAGTCAACTTTGCATGCATGTGGATCATGAAAAGAATATCATATGGGATAGCTATATTGTTGAATTTGAATATGATCCCACATGTAATGGCTATGAGAGAGGAAAATATTTTGGTAGAAACTTTCATTTTACCAATTTACCTCTCGTTATGTTGAGATTGCTGTTGTCTCTTTCTTCTTCCTTGCATATGGCAACTATTGGTTGTCTTCACAATATGTTTTCCTATAAAATGCATATGCATAGGAAGTATGTTAGACTTAGATGTGATTTTCACATGCTTCATGATGCTCTCGTTGCGCTTCAATTCTTGTCTTTTGTGAGAGCATCATTGAATGCCTAGCTAAGGGCGTTAAACAAAAGCGCTTGTTGGGAGGCAACCCAACGAATCTATCATTTTTCTTTCTGTTTTGTGTTTTCCACACTTTCATAATTCTTTTATGATTGTGTTTTTGTGTTTGTGCCAAGCAAAACCGTTATGATTAGTCTTGGGGATGATCGTTTGGTCATGCTGGAAAAGACAGAAACTTTCTGCTCACGAAAAGAATTTTCATTCTTTTTGTAAGAGCTTTTGATTTGATTCTTTTTGCTGCTGAGTGCTACGCAAATTCTTCAGACTGTCGTAATTTTTCAGAATTTTTGAAGTACCAGAGGTATACGAAATATACAAATTGCTACAGACGGGTCTGTTGTTAACATATTCTGTTTTTGTTGTGTTGGTTGCTTATTTTGATGAAACTATGGATAGTATCGGGGGGTATTAGACATGCAAGATTAAAAGTACAGTAACCCAACATCAGCACAAGTAGAATTTAAGTTTGCTACAGTACCTAAGGAAGTGGTGGTTTGCTTTCTTGTACTAATGTTATCACGAGTTTCTGTTTAAGTTTCGTGTTGTGAAGTTTTCAAGTTTTGGGTGAAGTTCTTATGGACAAAGAGATAAAGAGTGGCAAGAGCTCAAGGTTGGGGATGCCCAAGGCACCGCAAGAGATTCAAGGATGCCGTAAAAGCCTAAGCTTGGGGATGCCCCGGGAAGGCATCCCCTCTCTCGTCTTCAATCCATCGGTAACGTTACTTGGGGCTATAGTTTTGTTCACCACATGTTATGTGTTTTTGCTTGGAGCGTCTTGTATCGTAGGAGTCTTTTATTTTTGTTGTGTCACAATCATCCTTGCTGCACACCTAGAGAGAGAGACATGCACACACCATGATTTTGTCGAGCTTCACTTATATCTTTTGGTAGATAATTCAGCTCACATGTGCTTCACTTATATCTTTTGAGCTAGATACTTTTGCTCTATGTGCGTCACTTATATCTTTTAGAGCACAGCAGTGCGTGGCTTGGCAGTTGATATATGCTTTGAAAGTAGTCTCAAAAGGGGTAGTTATCCAAAGGGATACGAAAACTTCCACCTTCATGTGCATTGAATAGTTAGAGAAGTTTGATTCATCTCAATTAGTTTTGAGTTGTGGTTATGGTAATTTTGAAGTCATGCTAGTATGGTGTTGTGAATCTAGAAATACTTGTGTTGAAATTAGTGATTCCCGTAGCATGCACGTATGGTGAACCGCTATCTGATGAAATGTGAGCATGATTAGTATATTGATTGTCATCCTTTGCGTGGCGGTCGGGATCGCGCGATGGTTTATACCTACCAACCCTTCCCCTAGGAGTATGCGTTGAATGCTTTGTTTCGATTACTAATAAAACTTTTGCAACAAGTATATGAGTTCTTCACGACTAATGTTGAGTCCATGGTTTAGATGCACTTTCACCTTCCACCATCACTATCTTCTTAGTGCCGTGCAACTTTCGTCGGTGCACAAAACCCACCATTAGCCTCCCTCAAAACAGCCACCATACCTACCTATTATGGCTTTTTCAAAGTCATTCCGAGATATATTGCCATGCAACTACCACCATGAGTCCATGACATGTGCCACCATGTCTACTTTGCCTTTGCACGATTGTAAGATAGCTAGCATGATGTTTCCATTGATGTCTATGCCATGCTAGATCATTGCCACGGTAAACTACCGAAGGCATTCCACATAGAGTTATCATTACTCTAAGTTTTGAGTTGAAAGTGTGATGATCATCATTAATGGAGCATTGTCCCATGTGAGGAAATAAAAGAGGCCAAAGAAGCCCACCAAAATAAAAAAAATAAAAAAAGAGGCCAAAGAGCCCACCAAATAAAAAAATGAGAGAAAAAGAGAGAAGGGACAATGCTACCACTTTTTCCACACTTGTGCATAATAAGCACCATGATCTTCATGATTGAGAGTCTCTCGTTTTATCACCACCATATAGCTAGTGGGAAATTTTCATTATATAACTTGGCTTGTTTATTCCAATGATAGGCTTCCTCAAAATTGTCTTAGGTCTTCGTGAGCAAGCAAGTTGGATGCACACCCACTAGTTTTCTTTAAGAGCTTTCACATACTCGTAGCTCTAGTGCATCATTTGTATGGCATTTCCTACTCCTTCACATTGATATCTATTGATGAGCATCTCCATAGCTCATTGATATGCCTAGTTAATGTGACTATCTTCTCCTTTTTTGTCTTGCAACCTCCACTACATTCCACACCATCTATAGTGCTATAACCATGGCTCACGCTCATGTATTGCGTGAGAGATGAAAATGTTTGAGAAAGTAAAGGTGTGAAACAATTACTTGACCAATACCGGGGTTGTGCATGATTTACATTCGTTGTGCAATGATGATAGAGCATAGCCAGACTATATGCTTTTGTAAGGATAACTTTCTTTTGGCCTTGTTATTTTGAAAGTTCATGATTACTTTGCTAGTTTGCTTGAATTATTATTGTTTCCACGTCAATAGCAAACTATTGTTTTGAATCTAATGAATCTGAACATTCACGTCATATAAGAGGAATTACAAAGGACACCTATGCTAGGTAGCATGAAAGCATCAAAAATTCATTCTTATCACTTCCCTACTCGAGGACGAGCAGGAGTTAAGCTTGGGGATGCTTGATACGTCTCAAACGTATCTATAATTTTTGATGGTTTCACTCTGTTATCTTGTCTTCTTTGGTTGTTTTATGTACCTTTTATCTCTTTTTTGGGAATAACTTATTAATTCAGTGCCAAGTGCCAGTTCCTGTTTTTTCCGTGTTTTTGACTCTTTTCAGATCTGATTTTGGAACGGAGTCCAAACGGAAGAAAAACCCCGAAATGATTTTTTCCCAAACGGAAGAAGATCAGGGGGCCTTTGGGCCAAGCCAGGTGGGCTCCAGGGAGCCCACAAGCCCCCACTCTGCCACCAGGGGGAGGCGGCGGTGGGAAGGCTTGTGCCCTCCCTGGCCGCCCCCTGACCTAGATCCTTGGCCTATATATTCCCAAATATTCCGCAAAAAATTGGGGGAGCCTCGAAAATACTTTTCCGCCGCCGCAAGCTTCCGTTTCCGCGAGATCTCATCTGGGGACCCTTCCCGACGCCCTGCCGGAGGGGACTTGGGGTTGGAGGGCTTCTTCATCATCATCATCGCCCCTCCAATGACTCGTGAGTAGTTCACTTCAGACCTACGAGTCCGTAGTTAGTAGCTATATGGCTTCTCTCTCTGGGATCTTCAATTCAAAGTTCTCCATGATCTTCATGGAGATCTATCCGATGTAATCTTCTTTGGCGGTGTGTTTGTCGAGATCCGATGAATTGTGGATTTGTGATCAGATTATCTATGATATATATTTGAGTCTTTGCTGATTTCTTATATGCATGAGTTGATATCCTTGTAAGTCTCTCCGAGTCTTGGGTTTTGTTTGGCCAACTAGATCTATGATTCTTGGAATGGGAGAAGTGCTTGGTTTTGGATTCTACCATGTGGTGACCTTTCCCAGTGACAGTAGGGGCAGCAAGGCACACATCAAGTAGTTGCCATCAAGGGTAAAAAGATGGGGGTTTTATCATTGGTTTGAGATTATCCCTCGACATCATGTCATCTTGCTTAAGGCGTTACTCTGTTCTTATGGACTTAATACACTAGATGCATGCTGGATAGCGGTCGACGTGTGGAGTAATAGTAGTAGATGCAGAAAGTATCGGTGTACTTGTTTCGGACGTGATGCCTATAGAATTAATCATTGCATAGATATCGTCACGACTTTGCGTAGTTCTATCAATTGCTCGACAGTAATTTGTTCACCCACCGTCTACTTGCTTTCATGAGAGAAGCCACTAGTAAACACTACGCCCCCGGGTCTATTCACATCCATCGTTTACACCTCCGCTTTTACTTTGCTTTGTTACTTTGTTGCTTTTTGTTCTCACTTGACAAACAATCTATAAGGGATTGACAACCCCTTCATAGCGTTGGGAGCAAGTTTTTGTGTTTGTTTAGGATCTTGAGATACTCCTCCACTAGATTGATACCTTGGTTCTCCAACTAAGGGAAGTACTTACCACGGCTATGCTACATCACCCTTTCCGCTTCGATGGAACACCAACGCAAGGCTCCAAGGCCACGGGGGAAATCCTTTGCATTCTTGCCTAGGAAGTCCCTTAAGGCGTAGCCGCAGCAGAAGGATCAAGCCAAGTATTCTCCCATCGACGTGCCTATTTCTGGCGCGATTGGAAGGTCTTTTGTTGCAGAAGGATCACGCCAAGTATTCTCCCATCGTCTGCATTTATCTTTTGCTTCACTCTTGGGGGCTAGTGAGACACCACTCTAGTATGTCCAAGTCATGTGCATTGTGATCTCGTTATGATTTTCAGTTACATATTATTCATTCTTAGTTGTTTGAAACTCTTCACATGATCGAAGGATTGCTTCATGCATTGTCTTTGTAGCAATACTTCAATACTTGTTGGACTTGTTCGCAGTGCATGCTTATATACATCAGATGAAGAAAAAGAGTTTGTCAAAGTTTTCTTTGTTGTGTTCAATTCATTGTACTGAATTGCTTGAGGACAAGCAATATTCTAAGCTTGGGGAGTTGATATGTCTCAAACGTATCGACTTTTCCAAACACTTTTGCTATTGTTTTGGCCTCATTCTTGCATGATTTGAATGAAACTAACCCGGATTGGCGTTGTTTTCATCAGAGCTGCCTGTATGGTTTTCTTGTGTGCAGGAAAATGGATATTTAGATGTCCCGGAAAATTCCCACAAAAATAGAGAAAATCCATGCACCGGGAGGAACCTTGGGCCAGAAGATGGGCCAAAGGGGAGCCACAGGGCCCCCAGGCGACCTGCTAGCGCGGCCTGCCCCTTGGCCACATTGGGAGGCCGCCTGGATGGGGTCCACCCCCTTTGGGGCCCTACTTTGGCTCCTATTTTTACCCGTGACAAAGAAATCCCAGAACATAAGTCGATTTGCAAGTTCTCAACGCGGAGCCGCCGTCACCCTCGGTTCTTCTTCGGGAGAGCTAATCTGGAGGCTGCTTTGGCCTCCGGAGAGGGGAAATCGTCGCCATCGTCATCACCATCACCACTCCATCATCCTCTCATGGATTCTCCCATCATGTGTGAGTAATTCCCTGCTATAGGTGAAGGGGATGGGAGAGATCGGATGAGTTAGATCATGTAATAGTTCGTCGGATTGTTGGGGGCATGTTACCTATCATCTACTATGGTGTTTATCATCTTTGCTACTACTTGTTACTCTTAATGCTTGTCACTTTGGGCCCGAGTTCCATGATTTTAGATCTGAATACCTTATGTTTTCATGAATATATTTGTGTTCTAGATCGTACCTATGAGTAGTATGCACCTATCATAGTCCGGAACCGGTGATCCCAATGGTGACAGCTTGGGAAACGAAAGGGAATAGACTATAATTTGAGGTTTCCATGTATCCATTGATTGTCAATGCTTTGTTCCGGTGCTCTTTGACACGAGCACCTTAATCTCCATAAGTTCCTTTTGGCCCCGTTGATAGTGGGATGGTAGGACAAAAGATGTTGTGCAAGTTCTTATTGCAAGAACGCACGACTACCTTGCGACACATGCCTAATGTTTGATATATGCCTAGATGATCATTACTTTTCTGTGTGCCTTGCCCCAAGTGAAATACATGTTGGAAATATGCCCTAGAGGCAATGGTAAAATAGTTATTATTATATTTCCTGTTTCAAGATAATCGTTTATTATCCATGCTATCATTGTATTGAATGAAAGCATAGATACATGTGTGGATATATAGACAAAACAATGTCCCTAGTAAGCCTTGATACGTCTCCAACGTATCTATTATTTTTGATGGTTTCATGCTATTATCTTGTCAAACTTTGGATGTTTTGCATGCCTTTTATTTATTTTCTGGGACTAACCTATTAACTCAGTGCCAAGTGCCAGTTCCTGTTTTTTCCATGTTTTTGACCGCTTTCAAAGGAGATTTTGAAACGGAGTCCAAACGGAAGAAAATCCCTGAAAAGATTTTTTCTGGAACGGAAGAAGATCGGAGAGCTTGGGGGCCAAGCCAGAAGTGCCCCAGGGGCCCCACAAGCCGCCACCCCACGGCCAGGGGGGTGCACCATGCAGGCTTGTGGGCCCCCTGGAGGTCCCATGACCTAGATCTTGCGCCTATAAATTCCCAAATATTCCCAAAAAATCAGGGGAGCAACATACTGACTTTTCCGCCGCCGCAAGCTTCTGTCTCCGCAAGATCCCATCTGGGGCAGGCCCTGGTGCCCTGCCGAAGGGGGGATTTGGACACGGAAGGCTTCTCCATCAACACCATGGCCTCTCCGATGATGCGTGAGTAGTTCACCATAGACCTACGGGTCCATAGCTAGTGACTAGATGGCTTCTTCTCTCTCTTGGATCTTCAATACAAAGTTCTCCATGATCTTCATGGAGATCTATCCGATGTAATCTTGTTTTGCGGTGTGTTTGTCGAGATCCGATGAATTGTGGATTTATGATCACGTTATCTATGAATCTTATTTGAGTTTCTTCTGATCTCTCTTATGCATGATTTCATATCCTTGTAATTCTCTTCGAGTTGTGGGTTTTGTTTGGCCAACTAGATCTATGATTATTGCAATGGGAGAAGTGCTTGGTTTTGGGTTCGTACCGTACGGTGACCTCACCGAGTGACAGAAGGGGTAGCGAGGCACGTATCGTGTTGTTGTCATCAAGGGTAAAAAGATGGGGTTTTTCATCATTGGTTTGAGATTATCCCTCTACATCATGTCATCTTGCTTAAAGCGTTACTCTGTTCGTCATGAACTCAATACACTAGATGCATGCTGGATAGCGGTCGATGTGTGGAGTAATAGTAGTAGATGCAGAAAGTATCAGTCTACTTGTCTCGGACGTGATGCCTATATGCTAGATCATTGCCTTAGATATCGTCATGACTTTGTGCGGTTCTATCAATTGCTCGACAGTAATTTGTTCACCCACCGTGATATTTTCTATTTCTAGAGAAGCCTCTAGTGAACACTATGGCCCCCGGGGTCTACTCCACACCATATTTCCAGCCTTACACTTTTTACTTTGTTGCACTTTCCGCCTTCAGATCTCACTTCGCAAACAATCTTGAAGGGATTGACAACCCCTTTGAAGCATTGGGTGCAAGCTTGTTTGTGTTTGCGCAGGTACTTTGGACTTGACGAGGCCCACCTTTTGGTTCGATTC
The DNA here is from genome assembly GCF_904849725.1 of Hordeum vulgare subsp. vulgare. NCBI lineage: Eukaryota > Viridiplantae > Streptophyta > Magnoliopsida > Poales > Poaceae > Hordeum > Hordeum vulgare. The sequence continues at coordinate 492,739,098 of NC_058521.1, read as the reverse complement.
CTTGGTTCTCAAACTGAGGGAAATACTTACTGCTCCTGTGTTGCATCACCCTTTCCTCTTCAAGGGAAAACCGACGCAAACCAGAGAAGTAACAAGAAGAATTCCTACGCGCCAGGGAAGGACTTTTGTTGCCGCAGCAGAAGAATTTCTGGCGCCGTTGCCGGGGAGGAAGATCAAGTCAAGAACTCATCCAAGTAAGTGTCGCAAACTCATCTCTTGCATTTACTTTGTTTGCCAGTTGCCTCTCGTTTTCCTCTCCCCCACTTCACCAATTCGCCTTTTCGTTCGCCTTTTTCATTCGCCCTTTTTCTCGCCTGCTTTTTGTTTGCTCCTGTGCTTGCTTGCTTGCTGAAGTCACCATGAACGAAAACACCAAGTTTTGTGACTTCTCGAATACTAATAATAATTATTTTAGTAGTACTCCGATTGCTCCTGCCACTAGTGTGGAGTCATACGAAATCAATGCAGCTTTGCTGAATCTTGTTATGAAAGAGCAATTCTGTGGCCTTCCTAGTGAAGATGCCGCATCCCATCTCAATACCTTCATTGAGCTTTGCGATATGCAAAAGAAAAGAGATGTGGATAATGACGTGATTAAATTGAAGCTTTTTTTCCTTTCACGTTGCGAGATCGCACAAAAACTTGGTTTTCTTCTTTGCCCAAAAATAGTATCGATTCTTGGTATAAGTGCAAAGATGCTTATATATACAAGTATTTTCCGCCGGCTAAGATCATCTCTCTTTGTAATGATATCATGAATTTCAAGCAACTTGATCATGAGCATGTTGCACAAGCTTGGGAGAGAATGAAATTAATGATTAGAAATTGTCCCGCTCATGGCTTGAGCCTTTGGATGATTATTCAAATCTTTTATGCTGGTTTGAATTTCGCTTCTAGAAATATCTTGGACTCCGCCTCAGGTGGAACGTTCATGGAAATCACGTTAGGAGAAGCCACAAAGGTCTTAGACAACATCATGACGAACTACTCTCAGCGGCACACTGAAAGGTCACCTACCAGTAAGAAGGTGCACGCTATAGAAGACATTAACTAGTTGAGTGCTAAGATGGATGAGTTAATGAATTTGGTTGCTAGTAGAAGTGATCCTTTGGATCCTAATGATTTGCCTTTGTCTTCTTTGATTGAGAGTAGCAACTCTAGCTTGGACGTAAATTTTGTTGGTAGGAATAACTTTGGCAACAACAACGCTTTTAGAGGAAACTATGTTCCTAGGCCTTTTCCTAGTAACTCCTCTAATAATTTTGGCAACTCCTACAACAATACCCATGGAAATTACAATAGATTACCCTCTGATCTAGAGAGTAATATCAAAGAGTTCATCAACTCTCAAAATATTTTCAATGCATCCATAGAAGAAAAACTACTCAAAATTGACGATTTGGCTAAGAGTGTTGATAGGATTTCTTGTGATGTTGATGCTTTAAAAGTTAGATGTGCTCCTCGCAAAATTAACATGGATGAAACTTTGAAAGCTATGCGTGTTTCCATGATTGAGAGCCAAGAAAGAACCGCCCAGATTTGTGCTAGACATGAATGGCTTAAAAAGGCGTGTTCTCGTGATGAGAATCATGAAGATCTTAAAGTGCTTGGTGTGACTCCCATTGAATCTTTGTTTTCTTGTGTCAAACCTAATAATTATGGGGCTGGATATGAATCCACTTTGGTTGAAAAGTGCCCCAATGATTCGGAGTCCATCTATCTTGATGCTACAAGCGTTAAAAGTGGAGTAGAAGACGTTAAAACTTTGAGTAGTAATGAAGTTACTACCGTGGATTTCAAGGAATTCAATTATGATAGTTGCTCCTGGATTGAATGCATTTCTTTGATGCCATCCATGTTAAACTCTCCGCACGCTTATAGCCAAAACAAAGCCTTTACCGATCATATCGTCGAACCTATGATAAAAGCTCTTGAAGAGAAACTTGAATTGGAAGTCTCTATCCCTAGAAAGCTTCATGATGAGTGGGAACCTACCATCAAAATCAAAATCAAAAACCATGAGTGCAATTCTTTGTGTGATTTGGGTGCTAGTGTTTTTGCAATTCCAAAGTCTTTATGTGATATTCTGGGTTTCAATGAGATTGAAGAGTGTTCTCTTAATTTGCATCTTGCTGATTCTACTATCAAGAAACCCATGTGAAGGATCAATGATGTTATTATTAGTGGAAATAGGAACTATGTACCCGTGGATTTTATTGTGCTTGACATTGATTGCAATCCTACATGCTCTATTATTCTTGGCAGACCTTTCCTAAGGACTATCGGTGCTATCATCGATATGATGGAACGGAATATTAGATTTCAATTTCCTTTAAGGAAGGGCATGGAACACTTTCCTAGAAAGAAAGTAAGATTGCCTTATGAATCCATGATGAGGGCTACTTATGGTTTGAGCACCAAAGATGACGATACGTGATTCTATCGCTACTATGCCTAGCTAAGGGCGTTAAACAATAGCGCTTGTTGGGAGGCAACCCAATGAATTTACCTTTTTCTCTCTGTTTTGTTGCGTCCACACTTTAAAAATTCTGTTGTGATTGTGTTTTTTGTGTTTCTTTTTGTGTTTGAGCCAAGCAAAGCCTTTATGACTAGTCTTGGTAATGGTTGTTTGATCTTGCTGGAAAAAGACAGAAACTTTTTGCTCACGAGATGATTTTTCATTTTTATTCAGAAATAGATTTTGAGTTGATTAATTTTTCTGCTGATTGATATGCTTTTTCTCTAGACCTTCGTAATTGTTCAGATTTTTTGAGGTAACAGAAGTATACGAAGTATACAGATTTCTAGAGACTGGTCTGTTTTTGACAGATTCTGTTTTTGTTGAGTTGGTTGCTTGTTTTGATGAAACTATGGTTAGTATCAGGGGGTACTAGCCATGGAAAAGTGAGAATACAGTAGCCCATCATCAATATAGATGGAATTCAAGTTTGCTACAGTACCAAAAGAAGTGGTAGTTTGTTTTCTTGTACTAATGTTTTCACAAGTTACTGTTTAAGTTTTGTGTTGTGAAGTTTTCGAGTTTTGGGTGACGTTCTCATGGACAAAGAGATAAGGAGTGGAAAGAGCTCAAGCTTGGGGATGCCCAAGGCCCCCCAAGCCAAATTCAAGGACACCAAAAAGCCTAGGCTTGGGGATGCCCCGGGAAGGCATCCCCTCTTTCGTCTTCAATCCACCGGTAACATCACTTGGAGCTATATTTTTATTCACCACATGATATGTGTTTTGCTTCGAGCGTCTTATATCATAGGAGTCTTTTCTTTTTTTTGTGTCACAATCATCCTTGCTGCACACCTTTTTGAGAGAGAGAGACATGCACTCACCGTGATTTTGCTAGAATGCTCATAGTGCTTCACTTATATCTTTTGAGCTAGATACTTTTGCTCTTGTGCTTCACTTATATCTTTAGAGCACGATGGTGCGTGATTTGGTAGTTGGCTTATTCTATGAAAGTAGTCCCATGTGCTAGGTACCCAAAGAGGATGCAAAAACCTCCATCTTCATGTGCATTGATTAGAAAGAGAAGTTTCGGTTCCTCTCAATTAGTTTTGAGACAAGGATTCGGTAATATTGAGAGTTATGTTAGTAGGGTGTTGTGAATCTAGAAATACTTGTGTTGAAGTTAGTGATTCCCGTAGCATGCACGTATGGTGAACCGCTATGTTAGGAAGTCGGAGCATAATTGATCTATTGATTATCATCCTTTGTGTTGAGGTCGGGATCACGCGATGGTTTACACCTACCAACCATTCCCTATGCGTTTAGCACTTTGTTTCTATTACTAATAAAATCTTTTGCAACAAGTATGTGAGTTCTTTATGACTAATGTTGAGTCCATGGTATATATGCACTTTCACCTTCCACCATTTCTAGCCTCTCTAGCGCCGCGCAATTCTCGCCGGTGCACAAACCCACCAAATTCCTTCCTCAAAACAGCCACCATACCTACCTACTATGGCATTTTGATAGCCATTCCGAGTTATATTGCCATGCAACTACCACCGTTCCATCTAATGACTTGGGCCGTCACTTTCATATTGCCATTGCATTATCATACTAGATCGTTGCACATCCCGGTACACTACCGGAGGCATTACCTATGGAGTCATTATCATTGTGATCTTCGAGCTGTGAGTAAATAAAAGTGTGATGATCATCATTATTAGAGCATTGTCCCATGTGAGGAAATAAAAAAAGGCCAAAGAGGCCAAAAAAAAAAGGAGAGAAAATAAAAAAGAGAGGCTTAAGAGCCCAAAAAAAGAGAAATGAGAGAAAAAGAGAGAAGGGACAATGCTACTATCTTTTTCCACACTTGTGCTTCATAATAGCACCATCTTCTTCATGATTGAGAGCTTCTTGCTTTGTCACTACCATATGCTAGTGGGAATCTTAGTTTTATAACTTGGCTTGTATATTCCAATGATGGGCTTCCTCAAAATTGCCCTAGGTCTTCGTGAGCAAGCAAGTTGGATGCACACCCACTAGTTTTCCCTTGAGCTTTCACATACTTATAGCTCTAGTGCATCTCTTGCATGGCAATCCCTACTCATTCAGATTAATATCTATTAATGGGCATCTCCATAGCCTGTTGATATGCCGAGTCAATGTGACCATCTCCTCCTTTTTGTCTCACAACCACCACCACACTCTATTCCACCTATAGTGCCATATCCATGGCTCGCGCTCATGTATTGCGTGATAGTTATAAAAAGTTTGAGAAAGTAAGAGTGCGAAAACAAATACTTTGCCAATTCTGGGGTTGTGCATGATTTACATTAGTTGTGTGAGGATGATGGAGCATAGCCAGACTATATGATTTTGTAGGGATAACTTTCTTTGGCCTTGTTATTTTGAAAGTTCATGATTACTTTGCTAGTTTGCTTGAAGTATTATTGTTTTCATGTCAATAGCAAACTATTGTTTTGAATCGTACGAATCTGAACATTCATGCCACGTGAAAGAAGTTGCAAAGGACAACTATGCTAGGTAGCATTCCACATCAAAAATTCGTTCTTTATCACTTCCCTACTCGAGGACGAGTAGGAGTTAAGCTTGGGGATGCTTGATACGTCTCCAACGTATCTATAATTTTTTATGGTTTCATGCTATTATCTTGTCAAACTTTGGATGTTTTGCATGACTTTTATTTATTTTCTGGGACAAACCTATTAACTCAGTGCCAAGTGCCAGTTCCTGTTTTTTCCATGTTTTTGACCCCTTTCAAGGAGATTTTGAAACGGAGTCCAAACGGAAGAAAATCCCCAATTTTTTTTCTGGAACGGAAGAAGATCGGAGAGCTTGGGGGCCAAGCCAGAAGAGCCCCAGGGGCCCCACAAGCCCCCACCCCACGGCCAGGGGGCCATGCCATGCAGGCTTGTGGGCCCCCTGGAGGTCCCCTGACCTAGATCTTGCGCCTATAAATTCCCAAATATTCCCAAAAAATCAGGGGAGCATCGTACTCACTTTTCCGCCGCCGCAAGCTTCTGTCTCCGCAAGATCCCATCTGAGGCACGCCCTGGTGCCCTGTTGGAGGGGGGATTTGGACACGGAAGGCTTCTCCATCAACACCATGACCTCTCCGATGATGCGTGAGTAGTTCACCATAGACCTACGGGTCCATAGCTAGTAACTAGATGGCTTCTTCTCTCTCTTGGATCTTCAATACAAAGTTCTCCATGATCTTCATGGAGATCTATCCGATGTAATCTTATTTTGCAGTGTGTTTGTCGAGATCCGATGAATTGTGGATTTATGATCAGATTATCTATGAATCTTATTTGAGTTTCTTCTGATCTCTCTTATGCATGATTTCATATCCTTGTAATTCTCTTCGAGTTGTGGGTTTTGTTTGGCCAACTAGATCTATGATTCTTGCAATGGGAGAAGTGCTTTGTTTTGGGTTCGTACCTTGCGGTGACCTCACCCAGTGAAAGAAGGGGTAGCGAGGCACGTATCGTGTTGTTGCCATCAAGGGTAAAAAGATGGGGTTTTCATCATTAGTTTGAGATTATCCCTCTACATCATGTCATCTTTCTTAAAGCGTTACTCTGTTCGTCATGAACTCAATACACTAGATGCATGCTGGATAGTGGTCGATGTGTGGAGTAATAGTAGTAGATGCAGAAAGTATCGGTCTACTTGTCTCGGGCGTGATGCCTATATGCTAGATCATTGCCTTAGATATCGTCATGACTTTGCGCGGTTCTATCAATTGCTCGACAGCAATTTGTTCACCAACCGTGATATTTTCTATTTTTAGAGAAGCCTCTAGTGAACACTATGGCCCCCAGGGTCTACTCCACGCCATATTTCCAGCCTTACACTTTTTACTTTGTTGCACTTTCCGCCTTCAGATCTCACTTCGCAAACAATCTTGAAGGGATTGACAACCCCTTTGAAGCGTTGGGTGCAAGCTTGTTTGTGTTTGCGCAGGTACTTTGGACTTCACGAGGCCCTCCTTTTGGTTCGATACCTTGGTTCTCAAACTGAGGGAAATACTTACTCCTCCTGGGCTTCATCACCCTTCCCTCTTCAAGGGAAAACCGACGCAAACCAAAGAAGTAACAAGAAGAATTCCTACGCGCCAGGGAAGGACTTTTGTTGCCGCAGCAAGCCTCTAGTTGACTAGCCAGTTGATCAAGGATGGTTGAGGTTTTCTAACAATATGCAAGTGTTGTCACTTGATGACCGGATCACATCACTAGGAGAATGATGTGATGGACAAGACCCAAACTATAAACGTAGCATGTGATCGTGTCATTTTGTTGCTATTGTTTTCTGCGTGTCTAGTATTCATTCCTATGACCATGAGATCATGTAACACACTGACACTGGAGGAATACCTTGTGTGTATCAAACGTCGCAACGTTACTGGGTGACTATAAATGTGCTATACATGTATCTTCGAAGGTGTCCGTTGAGTTAGTATGGATCAAGACTCGGATTTGTCACTCCGTGTGATGGAGAGGTATATCGGGGCCCACTCGGTAATACAACATCACATATAAGCCTTGCAAGCAATGTGACTCAAGTGTTAGTCACGGGATATTGTATTACGGAACGAGTAAAGAGACTTCCCGGTAACGAGATTGAAATAGGTATAGGGATACAGACGATCAAATCTCGGGCAAGTAACATACCGAAGGACAATGGGAATGTTATACAGAATTATATGAATCCTTGGCACAGAGTTCAACCGATAAGATCTTCATAGAATATGTAGGATCCAATATGGACATCCAGGCCCCGCTATTGGATATTGATCGGGGAGTGTCTCAGGTCATGTTTGCACAGTTCTTGAACCCGCAGGGTCTGCACACTTAAGGTTCAGTGACATTTTGGTATAGTTAAGTTATAGGTGTTGGTGACCGAAGGTTGTTCGGAGTCCCGGATGAGATCGCGGAGGTAAGGAGGGTTTGCGGAATGGTCCAGAAACGAAGATTGATATATAGGATGGTTTCATTTGGTCTCCAGAAAGTTTTCGGGCATTACCGGCAATGTACCGGGAGTGACGAATGGGTTCTGGGTTTTCACCGGGAGGGGCCCACCCACCCGGGAGTGAGCCCAATAGTCCAAGGGTGGCGCACCAGACCTTAGCGGGCTGGTGAGGCCAGCCCGAGTGGGCTATGGTGCTGGGAAAAGAAAAACCAAAAGAAAAAAAGAGAGGGAGGTGGGAAGGAAGAGGAGGATTCCTCCTTCCTCAAACCGAATTGGAGTTGGAGTCCTCCTCTCCTCTCTCGGCCGGCGTCCTTGGGGCTCCCTTGAGCCCCAAGGCTAGCCCCTCTCCTCCTCCTATATATACTAGATGTTTTAGGGTTTTTGAGACACAACTTTGGCACGTGCAACTCAAACCTCTACTTCGTAGTTCTTCCTCTAGATCGGTTTTCTGCGGGGCTCGGGCGGAGCCTTGTAGGAATAGATCATCACCATCACCGACGCGCCGTCACGCTGCCGGAGAACTCATCTACTTCCCCGTCTATCTTGCTGGATCAAGAAGGCAGAGATCGTCATCGAGCTGTACATGTGCTGAACGCGGAGGTGCCGTCCGTTCGGCGCTAGATCACAAAGGATCATGGGACGACGGTGATTTGAATCACGAAGCTGTACCACTACATCAACCGCATTTATTAACGCTTCCCGCTTAGCAATCTACAAGGGTATGTGGATCCGATCTCCCTCTCGTAGATGAACATCACCATGATAGGTCTTCGTGTGCGTAGGAAATTTTTTGTTTCCCATGAGACATTCCCCAACAATACATGATATCTCTCATCCATGACCAACCATCCATCTCCCTAGCCTACAGAGTTTTAATACTGCTAGTTAGAAGTTGCTTGACTTTTGCCATTTTTACTTTCATTGCTTGGACACTATTATTTCCGTTGCCACCATCACTTCCATATCACTATTGCTACTAATATTCCGTTGCCAAGCAAGTATCTTTCAGGTGCGCTTGCATTGACAACTCAACTGGTAAAGCTTATAAATATTCTTTGGCTCCGCTTGTGTCGAATCAATAAATTGTGTTAACTTACCCGCAAAAATTGTTGCGATCCCCTACACTTGTGGGTTATCAATTGTCAACATGACCAAGGTGATTTTTATGTCCAACTACTGAGAATGGCACACAAAGTAGAGAAAAGATACGCATGCATGAAGCATATACCAAGGCACCAGTGTATCGAGGAAGAGATTGATACGTCCATTTTGCATCATGCTTTCATGTTGATATTTATCGCTTCTTGGGCTGTTATTTCACTTCACGGTATGATACTTATGCCTTTTCTCTCTTATTTTGCAAGGTTTACATGAAGAGGGAGAATGCCGACAGCTGGAATTCTGGCCTGAAAAAGGAGCAAGTTTGAGATGCCTATTCTATGCAACTCCAAAAGCCGTGAAAATCAACGTGGATTTTTTTTGGGATTTATAAAAAATAATGGGCTGAAGAAGTGCTGGAGGGGCGCCAACAGGAGGCCACAAGCCTGCTAGGCGCGGGCCCCCTGGCCGCACCTAGGGGGCTTGTGGGCTCCCAGCTGGCCCTCTGGCTCCCCACTTTTGCTACAAGAAGGGTTCCGGTCTGGAAAAATCAGGGAGAGGCTTTTCAGAGGATTCGCCACCACCATGAGGCGGAACTTGAGCAGAACCAATCTAGAGCTCCTGCAAGACGATCCTGCCGGGGAAACTTCCCTCCCGGAGGGGGAAATCGTCGCCATCGTCATCACCAACACTCCTCTCATCGGAGGGGACTCATCACCATCAACATCTTCATCAGCACCATGTCATCTCCAAATCCTAGTTCATCTCTTGTAACCAATCTCCGTCTCGCGACTCCGATTGGTACTTGTAAGGTTGCTAGTAGTGTTAATTACTCTTTGTAATTGATGCTAGTTGGATTACTTGGTGGAAGAGTTTATGTTCAGATCCTTGATGCTACTCATTACCTCTCTGGCCATGAATATGATTATGCTTTGTGAGTAGTTACTTTTGTTCATGAGGACATGGGAAAAGTCATGCTTTAAGTAGTCATGTGAATTTGGTATTCGTTCTATATTTTGATGTGTTGTATGTTGTTTTTCCTCTAGTGGTGTTATGTGAATGTCGACTACATAAAACTTCACCATTATTTGGGCCTAGAGGAAGGCATTGGGAAGTAGTAAGTAGATGATGGATTGCTAGAATGACAGAAGCTTAAACCCTAGTTTATGCGTTGCTTCGTAAGGGGCTGATTTGGATCCACTAGTTTAATGCTATGGTTAGACTTTGTCTTAATTCTTCTTTCGTAGTTGCGGATGCTTGCGAGAGGGCTTAATCATAAATGGGATGCTTGTCCAAGTAAGGGCAGTACCCAAGCGCTGGTCCACCCACATATCAAACTATCAAAGTAACAAACGCGAATCATATGAACATGATGAAAACTAGCTTGACAGAAATTCCCATGTGTCCTCGGGAGCGTTTTACCTCCTATAATACTTTGTCCAGGCTTTTCCCTTTCTACAAAAGGGATTGGGCTACTTTGTTGCACCATTGTTACTTTTGTTACTTGTTGCTTGCTACGAATCATCTCACCCCACAACTACTTGTTACCAATAATTTCAGTGCTTGAAGATTTTACCTTGCTGAAAACCACTTGTCAAATCCTTCTGCTCCTCGTTGGGTTCGACACTATTACTTATTGAAAGGACTAGATAGATCCCCTATACTTGTGGGTCATCAAGACTCTTTTATGGCGCCATTGCCGGGGAGTGAAGCGCCTTTCGTAAGTGAAACTTGGTAAGGAAACATTTATATAGTGTGCTGAAATTTATTGTCACTTGTCACTATTGAAACTAATCCTTTGAGGAGCTTGTTCGGGGTATCTTCACCTCGAACGGAAGCACAAATAGTTGCTCCTCAACCTGCTGCACCTACTGAAAATATTTTCTTTGAATTTCCTTCGGGTATGCTTGAGAAACTGCTGGCTAATCCTTTTATAGGAGATGGAACATCACATCCAGACTTGCATGTAATCTATGTAGATGAAGTTTGTGGTTTATTAAAGCTTGCAGGTTTGCTCGAGGATGAGGTCAAGAAGAAGGTATTTGCCTTATCTTTGAGGGATAAGGCGTTTACATGGTATAGGCTATGTGATGACACTGGATCATGGAACTACAATCGGTTGAAATTGGAATTTCATCAAAAGTTTTATCCTATGCATTTAGTACATCGTGATCAGAATTATATTTATATTTTTTGGCCTCGTGACAGAGAAAGCATCACTCAAGCTTGGGGGAGGCTTAAATCAATGCTATATTCATGCCCTAACCATGAGCTCTCGAGAGAAATTATCATTCAGAACTTCTATGCTCGGCTTTCTCATGATGATCGCACCATGCTTGACACTTCTTGTACCGGTTCTTTTATGAAGAAAGATATTGACTTCAGATGGAATTTATTGGAGAGAATTAAACGCAACTGTGAAGATTGGGAGCTTGATGAAGGTAAGGAGTCAGGTATGAATTTCAAGTTTGATTGCGTTAAATCCTTTGTTGAAACAAATACTTTTTGTGATTTTAGCGCTAAGTATGGACTTGACTCTTAGATAGTAGCTTCTTTGTGTGAATCATTTGCTTCTCATATTGATCTCCCCAAAGAGAAGTGGTTTAAATATCATCCTCCCTTAGAAGTCAATGTAGTTAAACCTAATCCAGTTGAAGAGAATGTGATTGCCTATAATGATCCTATTGTTCCCACTTCTTACATTGAGAAACCACCTTTCCCTGTTAGGATAAAGGATCATTCTAAAGCTTCAACTGTGATACGTAGAGGTTACATTAGAACACCTACACCCACTGAGCAAATTAGAGTTGAACCTAGCATTGCTATTATCAAAGATCTCCTGTCCGACAATGTTGAAGGCTATAATATTCACTTCTGTGAAGATGCTGCTAGAATTGCTAAACCACACGCTGGAGACAAACATAGGCCTGTTGTTAGCACGCCTGTTGTTTCTGTTAAGATAGGAGATCATTGTTATCATGGTTTATATGACGTGGGTGCTAGTGTTAGTGCCATACCTCAATCCTTATATGATGAAATCAAAGACGAGATTGCACTTGTTGAGATAGAACCTATTGATGTCACTATTCAGCTTGCCAACAGAGATACTATTTGCCCTGTGGGAATTGTTAGGGATGTTGAAGTCTTGTGTGGTAAAACGAAGTACCCTGCTGATTTCCTCGTTCTTGCTACCACCCAAGATAGCTTTTGTCCCATCATATTTGGCATACCCTTCCTCAATACCGTCAATGCTCATATTGACTGTGAGAAGCAAACTGTCACTGTTGGTTTTGAAGGTGTGTCACATGAGTTCAATTTCTCCAAGTTTGGTAGACAACCTCCTGAAAAAGAGTTGCCTAGTAAGGATGAAACTATTGCCTTAGCTTCTATTTCCGTGCCTCCTACTGATCCCTTAGAGCAATACTTGCTTGAGCATGAAAATGATATGCATATGGATGAGAGAGATGAGATAGATAGAGTTGTCTTAGAACAATACCCTATCCTTAAGAATAACTTGCCTGTTGAACTGCTTGGGGATCCACCCCCACCAAAAGGTGATCCTGTGTTCGAGCTTAAACAGTTTCCTGATACTCTTAAGTATGCTTATCTTGATGAAAAAGAGATATATCCTGTCATAATTAGTGCTAGCCTCTCAGAGCATGAAGAATAGAAGTTTCTAGAAACTCTGAGAAAGCACAGTGCTGCTATTGGATATACTCTTGATGATCTTAAGGGTATTAGTCCCACTCTATGCTAGCACAAGATTAAAACTGATCCTGATTCCAAACCAGTTGTTGATCATCAAAGGAGATTAAATCCTAAGATGAAAGAGGTATTAAGAAAAGAAATACTAAAGCTCCTGGAAGCAGGTATTATCTATCATGTTGCTCATAGTGATTGGGTGAGTTCGGTGCATTGCGTCCCTAAGAAGGGAGGTATTACCGTTGTCCCTAATGATAAAGATGAATTGATCCCACAGAGGATTATTACTGGCTATAGGATGGTGATCGATTTTAGGAAATTGAATAAAGCCACTAGGAAAGATCATTACCCTTTGCCTTTTATCGACCAAATGCTAGAAAGACTGTCTAAACACACACACTTCTGCTTTCTAGACGGTTATTCTGGTTTCTCCCAAATACCAGTTGCACAATCTGATCAGGAGAAAACCACTTTCACCTGCCCTTTCGGTACCTTTGCTTACATACGTATGCCTTTTGGCTTATGTAATGCACCTGCCACCTTTCAAAGATGTATGATGGCTATATTCTTTGACTTTTTTGAAAAGATTGTTGAGGTTTTCATGGATGACTTCTCCGTTTACGGGTCCTCTTTTGATGATTGCCTCAGCAACCTTGATCGATTCTTGCTGAGATGTAATGACATCAATCTTGTCTAAATGGGAAAAGTGCCACTTTATGGTTAACTAGTCGTCAACCCGTACATTCGCACGTGCTAGTATATTCAGAATACTAACTTCGTACAAATTTAAATAATGAATATAATTAACATGATATTAATTGATGGCTCTGCAGTTACTTTACCATTTTATTTCAGGGCCAAATATTTTTTATTTATTTATGGCATGCCACTGTTTTTCGTTCACCCGTTTGTGGCAGCACACACACCAATGGATTTAGATATTCGGTGTTAGAATTGTTCACAACAGGTAAACTTGCATATAACGGTTAGCTTTAGTGTACTATTTGAAATGTGGCCGAACTCTAGGATATGCCGAAAACATTAATATATTTTTCTCATGGGAAGTTTACTTGCTATTTTCTCAAGGGGCTAAAATAGGTGTCATATCCTTTGCTGAGTTTTCCGTTTATATCGATCTGATTGTTATATCAGTCCATCTCAGTCCGCGTTTTAATTCACCTATGTAGGTCCACTTCTTCTCGGCTCGATAGTGTGGCGAATTCTAGAAAGCCATTTGAAGCTCTTACTTACGGCACATGTTCGAGTGGTTTTTAAATCCAATCTCCTCTCTATTTGAGCATAAGATTGAATATGATAGTACTATGTGCATCATCCACCCATCCCTTTCATTTCCTAGGTGTCTCGGCATTGAGACAAAGCTACTTTTGGAACTCTATGTTGCTGTGTCCATCCTTATCATGTTGCAAATCAGATGGGTGGAGGATGTCATTCAGTGGTGAATATACATGAGTCATCCGGGAGAATTCTAGAATCTTAACTGGTATTTATTTTCTATATTATGTTTGACTCAGCAGAAGGTGGTTTGATATCTATATTTTATGAGCATTGTCTTTCTATACTTGTCGTTAGGTTCCTTCCATATATTTTTATACTGGTTTTGTAGTTTTAGGAATATAAATTATACGACGTACGCACACAATTAATTTTTGTCTTTCCTCAGTGTTAAGGGTTTATGTCATGGGAACATATTATATCGGCTAATTTCAAGCAGATGAAGGAATGAAAAGAGAAATATGATCACCGTACTATATATATATATATATATATATATATATATATATATATATATATATATATATATATATATGCTACAGCAAGATATCTTGTAATTTATTCACTCTTTAGTTGCAAAAGGATGCAAGTTTGTTAAACAAAGCATAACTAACAGTTCTAAATGAAGTTGTTAGGGGAGAGCTTGTACAAACTTAGAAATCTATGTTTTTGAGAATATTAATCTTTTAAGAAGGACACGATGGGCAACAAAATGCAATCCAACTATTATATACCTAACATTAACCATCAGTATCATAGCAATAATGTTATTTCCTCTGACGTTAAACATAGTTTTAATTCAAGATTATGATGCATTTACCAGGGAATGGTTACTATATCTGGAACTGTAGTAAATTAAGACCAAATTGAGTTATCTTTCTGTGTTTTTCTTATCTGTCCAATGATTGGATTGTTTGATTAAGTGGAAATATATGGTAAAATTATCACCATCAGAACACCATAGAAATCACAAAAGTATGGTTTGCACTGCAGGGTTGTTCTAGATATGTATAGCAAGTGTCATGTGAAACATCGACAATATAATCATGGATTTTATTGTAGTAGGACAACTACAACATATCGTTTTTTCATAAAACTATTAGTTATCACACCTAATGACAGTACGTATGGCCAAAATTTCTGTCCTATGGAGATTATCCTGCATGTAAGTTCTTGCCTAACACAAATACTCCTTCCGTCCGGTGAAAAATGTACATACAGACATTTTAGGACAAATTATGAAGTCGAGTAAAAAATGCATTGGAAAGGTGCAAGCCATCATCTCTCTCCTCTTTAATTATCCAACCCCAATGAACTAAGCGCATGTAAAAATTAAGAAGATTATGTGTAAAATGTTATTGGTCTTGATTACCGTGTGATAAGAGAGAATCGTTTTTTCTACTTTAAAGTGCATTCGAAAGATAAAAATACACTCTTTTGTGGAAAAATTGTAAGGCCAAATGTACACTCTTCCCCTTGACGGAGGGAGTACATCGGATGTGTTCCATCCAATCTTAGGTGGGATAGGGTAAAGGCATGTACCACCCAACTTAGTGGAGATACAAACAATACAGGAGAGGAAACCCATCTAACCTATATTCCATCAAACATGGGATTCTTCTACAATCGGACCATGCATACCACTTGGTCGCCATGAAAAATAATCTGGAGATGCGCGGGAGGAGGAAACCATAGCTAGCTAGTGTATATTCCATCAAACGTGGGATTCTTCTCCAATCGGACCATGCATTCCACCTTGGTCGCCATGAAAAATCTGGAGATGCGTGGGAGGAGGAAACCATAGCCTAGCTAGTGCCTGAAAATTATGTGTGACATCAAGGCAATTGTAGGTGCTGCTGTCCATCGCTGGCCTGTATTGGCTATGGCGAGAGTTAATAGCACATTGGAGATTCGACGGAGGACACGACCAAGACCATAGAAAGCCTGGGTTGGAGCATTGTGAGCGTGATGGAGACATCTCTGATTAGACATACATTGAGGTAGTGTTGGGAAATTAGAAACGGATCTACAGTTGTATAGATACGATGCCACTCTATTTTAGTTTCAGAAGAGGCTGTGCAGGACACGCATCTCTTTATTGGATGGATGGACGTGAAGCTTTTTTGACATGGGATTTTTTTCTTCTGTTTATACGATCTGAGAAAACTATTTTTTGGCTGAGGATTTTTTATTTCAATCTACACCGTAATATTTTTTATTGGGTGGATGGGCGCGAAGCTTTTTGGAGATGGGATTTATTTTTCTTCTGATTGTAAAATCCGAAGAGCGTTTTTTTGCCTGAGAGGTTTTTGATTCAATCTACACCATAATAATTCGGCCCCATCAAATGAACGGCTAGTAAAATCTAATTCACGTGGTAATTTCTAGGGAGTCTAGAATTAGTATAAGTATAGATGAAAGCATCGTCTTAGGACATAAATTTTCTGAAAGAGGTATTGAAGTCGATAAGGCTAAGGTTGATGCAATCGAGAAAATGCCATACCCCACAGATATCAAAGGTATAAGAATTTCCTTGGTCATGCTGGTTTCTATAGAAGGTTCATTAAAGACTTCTCTAAGATTTCTAGGCCTCTTACCAATCTCTTGTAAAAGGATATTCCTTTTGTTTTTGACGATGATTGTGAGGAAGCCTTCGAAATACTTAAGAAGGCTTTGATAACTGCACCTATTGTTCAACCACCTGATTGGAACTTACCTGTTGAAATCATGTGTGATGCTAGTGATTATGTTGTTGGTGCTGTCCTAGGGCAAAGAGTTGATAAGAAGTTGAATTCTATTCACTATGCTAGTAAAACTATAGATAGTGCCCAAAGAAACTATGCTACTACGGAAAAGGAATTTTTAGCAGTCGTGTTTGCATGTGAAAAGTTCAGGTCTTACATAGTTGATTCCAAAGTCACTATTCACACTAATCACGCTGCTATTAAGTACCTCATGGAGAAGAAAGACGCTAAACCTAGACTTATCAGATGGGTTCTCTTGCTACAAGAATTTGATTTGCACGTTGTTGCGAGGAGATAACCCCGTAGCAGATAACTTGTCTAGGTTGGAGAATGTTCTTGATGACCCACAACCTATTGATGATAGCTTTCCTGATGAGCAATTGAATGTCATCAATACTTCACGTAGTGCACCGTGGTATGCTGATTATGGAAACTATATCGTTGCCAAATATATACCACCTAGTTTCACATACCAGCAAAAGAAGAAATTCTTCTTTGACTTGAGACATTACTTTTGGGATGATCCTCACCTTTATAAGGAAGGAGTAGATGGTGTTATTAGACGTTGTGTACCTGAACATGAACAGGGACAAATCCTACAGAAGTGTCACTCCGGGGCCTACGGAGGACACCATGCGGGAGATAGAACTGCACACAAGGTATTGCAATCAGGTTTCTATTGGCCCACTCTCTTCAAGGATGCCCGTAAGTTTGTCTTGTCTTGTGACGAATGTCAAAGAATAGGTAATATCGGTAAACGTCAGGAAATGCCTATGAACTATTCACTTGTCATTCAACCATTTGATGTTTGGGGATTTGATTATATGGGACCTTTTCCAAAATCGAACGGGTATACTCACATCCTAGTTGTTGTTGATTACGTCACTAAGTGGGTAGAAGCTATCCCCACTAGTAGTGTTGTTCACAACACCTCTATCGGGATACTTAAAGAAGTTAGTTTCCCTAGATTTGGAGTCCCTAGATATCTAATGACCGACGGTGGTTCACATTTCATTCATGGTGCTTTCCGTAAAGCGCTTGCTAAGTACGATGTCAACCATAGAATTGCGTCTCCCTATCACCCTCAGTCTAGTGGTCAAGTAGAGCTAAGGAATAGAGAGATTAAACTGAGTCTGCAAAAGAGTGTCAACAGGTCTAGAAAGAATTGGTCTAAGAAGCTCGATGATGCACTGTGGGCTTATAGAACTTCCTATAAGAATCACATGGGCATGTCCCCGTACAAAATGGTGTACGGTAAAGCATGTCATTTACCTCTTGAGCTAGAGCATAAAGCTTACTGGGAAATCAAAGAGCTCAACTTTGATTTCAAACTTGCTGGTAAGAAGAGGTTATCTGATATTAGCTCGCTTGATGAGTGGAGAACTCAGGCATATGAGAATGCCAAGTTGTTCAAAGAAAAGGTTAAGAGGTGGCATGATAAAAGGATACAAAAGCGTGAGTTCAATGTAGGTGATTATGTCTTGCTATATAATTCTCGTTTAAGATTTTTTTGCAGGCAAGCTTCTCTCTAAATGGGAAGGTCCCTATATTATTGAGGAAGTATGTCGATCCGGTGCTATCAAGATCAACAACACGGAAGGTAATTGTCCGAGAGTGGTAAATGGGCAGAGAATCGAGCATTATATCTCAGGTACTCCCATAAATGTTGAAAGCAGTATTATCAATACCATAACTCAGGAGGAATACCTAAGGGATATTTATCACCCTGTTTCAGACTGTGAAAACGAAGAGGTATGTGTTTCGTTAAGTAAACAGACTCCAAAACTTTTCCGGTAGGAATTTTTCTTCGTTTTGGAATATTTAGAAAAATAGAAAAATTGGAAGTATTCCGGAAAGCGTACGAGGAGGCGACAAGCCTGCGAGGCGCGGGCCACCCCCTGGCCACTCCTGGGGGGCTTGTGGCCACCTCGTGTGCCTCCCGGACTCCGTTTTCTTGCGGAGTACTCCTTCTGGTCGGAAAAAAATCATTATATATTCCCCCGTAAGGTCTGACCCTCGTATCACGTGAATTTCCTGTGTTTTCGTTTCGAGCCTGTTTCTGTTGCAGATCTAGATTACTATGACGTCCCCAAAAGCTCCTAAGGAAAAGATCTTCAAGAAGGTCATCAATCCCTACCTCACGGGAGTGCTGCAACACCCTCAATCTATCGAGATGCGTGAGGGGATGTTGCACATTCGTGATGTTGAGGGGCCTAATGTGAGGCCCTCGATTTAATCGTACGCTAACCATACACGCAAATGCGTACGATCAAACCCAAGGACTCACACGAAGATATCACAACACAACTCTAGACACAAATAAAATAACATCAGCTTCATATTACAAGCCAGGGGCCTCGAGGGCTAGAATACAGAAGCTCGATAAACACACGACTCAGCGGAAGCAACAATATCTGAGTACAGACATAAAACATGGGGTGCCTTAGAGAAGGCTAGCACAAAGGATACAACGATAGAACGAGGCGAGGCCTCGTGCCTGGGAACCTCCTAACTACTCCTGATCATCAGCGGCCTCCACGTAGTAGTAGGCACCGTCGGGGTAGCAGTCGTCGGCGGCGGGGACCTCCATCTCCTGGGCTCCATCATCTGGTCGCAACAAACGGATCAAGGGGACAAGGGGGAGCAAAGCAGCGGTGAGTACTCATCCAAAGTACTCGCAAGTCTTACATCAGAACTATTCTAATTATGCATCAGTATCAAAGAAGGGGGGGTTATATGTGGACTGACTGCAGCAATGCGAGAATAGAGAGAGAAGGCCTAGTCCTATCGAAGACTAGCATCTTCAAGGTCTTGCAGCAATAGACGAGAGTAGAATAGGGGTAACACACTAATAGTCATATTGTTACAACAAGAATAAAGTGAGGTCACGCCTAAAGATCCTCCCTCGACTCCCTGCGAGGAAGCAATCCCGAGGCAAACTAATTCCAGTTAAGTAACAATTGTAGTTGTATAAGATCGGGGCACAACTCCAAGTCATCCTGTAACCGTGGACACGGCTATCCGGATAGTTAATTTTCATCCCTGCAGGGGTGCACCACATGTCCCGTCACGCTCGATAACACTCTGGCCGGACATACTTTTCTGGGTCCTGCCAGGCCTCGGAATATCGACACGTCGCAGCCCCACCTAAGACTAATTAGAGAGGTCAGCCCGCCGGTCTAAATCCTAAGCACAAAGGGTTCATGGGCCCAGTTCTCCTCCGTGCTCCTGCATGATGCCAGGGCGGTCGACGTCAGTCCTAGCATCCCTTAATCACAAGCGCAATGCATCTCGGGACCACTCGGGCGCGCGCCACTACGATTGCTGAGATCTGAAAAGCTTCGGCTGATACCGCGACGCCGAGTACCCATAATTCTTCCCGCGCAGCCGGTTAGTGCGAAAAGGTCTCCGACCAACCCATATCAAATACCCAAATCCATTAACATTTTAATTAGGCCAACAACACAGTCTCACGGGAATCCACCTGTCTTACAACTAATCACCAAGGATCCCAGTAACATGGTCGAGTAACTATGTGGTTATAACATCGGGGGGGGGGGGGAATCCGAGGTATCACCCTCGTTGGATTCCGTACGATGTAACCGTCAAGGTGGGCTTAGAGGAATCACCCTCGAGGGTCCCACACTTGAGGGGTTGCACGACAGAGGCGTCATCGGGAATGGTGAAAGAGGAATCACCCTCGATAACCACGACTGACTAGCTATACTACAGAGATATCATCAGGAGTACTTAGCGAGGTGTCACCCTCGGTACCCGATAGTATCTCTGTAGCTCGTACAACGAAGGGGGTGTATGTGTTGTGTCGGGTCTGGTTCGTCGATCAGAGATCGAGATTTGTAAACAAGCGGGGCAACTGGACTACGGGGTCAGAGGGGATGACTGCTCCACCTATGCTAAGCAGATTAAAGGTACAGGACTGAAAGTAGCAGTTCATCAAAAATAGGCTATGCATCAGATATATGAGCTAACTACAACAGTAGCAAAATACTAATGCAAGCAGTAGGAAGAAAGACATAGGCGATATAGGAATGATCAAGGGGGGTTTGCTTGCCTTGCTGCTCTGTGGCAAAGGACTGATCGGCAGGGTCGTAGATGTACCCGGCAGCAGCGTCAGTCTCGGGGTCTACCGGTAAGAAGAGGGGGAAGAAACAATAAATAATAGCACTGATGCAACACAAAGCATGACATGGCAAGATGCAGGCTAGAGATGAGCTAACGCAGCAATATCCGTCATAGACGGGTCGGAAGAATATCTGACGATATTTTCCGGGTCTCGGGCTACTACCGGTCATACTGGAAACGATGGAAATGTTCCATGTTTGCTATGCTAGGGACGCGTGACAGACGAACGGGCCGTGTATCCGGGTTCGTCTCGTTCTGCTGATCAACTTTCATGTTGAAAATATATTGATCTGACTTACGGATTATTAAATATTAATTTTTAAAGTTTTATTCAATAATTAGGAACTAAAAACAGATTTAAATAGTTTAATTAAAGGCTATTATGACATCAGCATGATGTCATGCTGACATCAACAGTTAACTGGTCAACTGACCAGCGGGTCCCGAACGTCATAGGCACAAGTTTTAATTTAGATTAAATATTAATTAATCAGATTAATTTAGTGGGGGACCCACGTGTCATACTCTAATTATTCTAATCATCCAATTAATTAATTAACTGATATATCTATTTATTTATTTAATAAAAACATTAACATTATCTTTACTTTTTTAATTATCGCGTGGGGCCTCCGTGTCATAGACAGCGGGTGCGTTGGCCCCACCGGTAAGTGACCTTAGGCCAAATACTCGATTTTATTCACACATACATAATCATGCAAATATCGTATTCCTCCAAATATCTATATACGCAAATACATACATCGCATCTCATACATACATACATACATACGGCATCTAATACATCATTTGTTTTAATTTCTTTTAACTCTCAACACTCCCATCTCTCTGTGTTAACAGACAACACAGAGTCTGTGTTAACTTTCTCAACATAGAAGAGAGCCAACTTCATCTCCTCCTACCGGAGTCAAACGTCGACGAATCGGAGCCCCGTTTGCCGGAACGGAACCGGGACGGCGAGGAGAACAAGATGGTGGGAGGAGCCCGAGGAGGGGCTCACCAACGTTGATGAGACGGCCCGGTGAAGCCGGAGTTCGCGGGAAGGCGGAGGTGACGACGGTGATGGCGCGGTGATGACGGTGGTGCGGGTGAGGACGTGCCGGCGAGGAAGAGGCCCTCCCGGAGGGGGCGACATTGAAGGAGGGGGCCGGCCGAGGTGAGGTGTCTCCCTGCCTGGTCCCTCCTGGACCGAGCGGGAGGAAAAGGGGCCGGCGCGACGGGGTGACCAGGAGGGGCCTCGGCCGGCGGTGAGGGAGAGGAGAGGGAGGCCGGTGGGGGAGGTCGATCTGAGGGGAGGGATCCCGGTCGTGGGTGCTCCTGAGATCGACCGGCGGGAGGAGGCAGGAGAGGGGCTCGCCGACCGGGGTGGGGGCGAGGTGGAGAGGAGGGCCCGATGGGAGGCTCGGGCATGGGGGGTCTGGTGCGTGGGGAGGTAGTGTTCGTGGGGGAGGGGGCCTTGGGGTGGATCTGTGCATGGGGGAACTGGGAGGGAGAGAGCATACCGAGAGGAGAGGCCTCGGTCTCGTGGGGGAGAAGGGATCGGGAGGGAGTCAATCTGGGAGGGAACGAGAGGAGGGAGGGCTTCTGTCGGTGGGGGGGTGGGGCCCCCCACGAGGGGGTTGGGGAATCGAGGCGGGAGCCCCTGGCGGCGGCGCAAGTGGGAGGGAGGGAGCGAGGCAGGGGGGCTCCCTCACCCTAGGGTTCCAGCGTGTGGGGTGGGCACGCTCGGCTGGGCCACTTTGGCCCAGTCGGCCAAGGGGGTGGGGGGGTTTCCTCTTTTTCTTTTTCTTTTTTTGTTTTGTTTTCCTTTTCTATTATTTCTTCTTTCTTCTTTCTAATTTATTTTTTTTCTTTTAAATTTCTTTTATTTTCTTTTATCATTATTATTTTTAATACTTTCTTTCTTTAATAGTTAATATGAATTTATAAATATACTTTTATTTTGTTTTCAACTTCTGAATCCGGATAGAAATTCAATGCGGGTCAACGACGGTAATTCTCGATGATGTGGCATCATTAGCGGGTGATCACTGTAGCTTAATTACAATATTTACTGTAGCAAAAGTCGAGGATGTCACAATTCTCCCCTACTAACAAGAATTCTCGTCCCGAGAATTAAGAGGTAGAGGGAAAGAGCCCGGGGTATTCATCACGAAGATGATCCTCGCGTTCCCAAGTGGCTTCATCTTCAGAGTGATTTGACCACTGCACCTTAAGGAACTTGGTGACCTTGCGACGAGTCTTACGTTCAGCTTGGTCGAGAATGCGGACCGGATGCTCTATATAAGAGAGGTCTTGTTGTAGCTCAAGCATATCGTGATCCACTGCTCGAATAGGGTCCTTGGAGCAGCGACGGAGCCGAGAAACATGGAAGACATCATGAACCTAAAAAAGGTTCGCCGGCAGTTCCAATTGATAAGCCACTCTTCCACGCCTTTCGAGAATAGTGAAAGGACCAATATAACGAGGAGCTAACTTGCCCTTGATTCTGAAACGGTGTGCACCTCTCATTGGTGTGACACGAAGATAAGCCTTTTCACCAGGTTGATAGACCATATCTTGATGATGACGGTCATACTGACTCTTCTGACGAGACTGAGCAGCCTTCAGATTCTCATGAATAATGCGGACTTGATCTTCGGCATGTTGAATAATATCCGGACCGAAGAGTGATCGTTCCCTAGTTTCTGACCAATTCAGAGGAGTTTGACACCTTCGCCCATACAATACTTCGAAAGGGGCCATCTTCAGACTAGCTTGATAGCTATTGTTGTAAGAGAACTCGGCATACGGGAGAGATTCCTCCCGTTTCTTACCGAAAGAAATGACACAAGCTCGAAGCATGTCCTCGAGAATTTGGTTGACTCGTTCAACTTTTCCCTGGGATTGAGGATGAAATGCAGTGCTGAAGGACAGATGAGTCCCCATAGCCTTCTGAAAACTTTCCCAGAATTTTGAAGTGAACAAGCTGCCACGGTCCGAACTCATTACCACGGAATACCGTGAAGTGAAACAACTCTTGACATATAAAGATCTGGCAGCTGACTAGCATTAATTGTTTCTTTGACGGCCAAGAAATGTGCAACTTTGGACAGTTGATCAATGACGACAAGAATAGCATCATTACCTTTCTGAGATCTGGGAAAACCAGTGACAAAGTCCATTTCAACATGGTCCCATTTCCACTCAGGAATAGAGATAGGTTGTAGAGTCCCAGCAGGCTTTTGGTGTTCTGCTTTGATACGCTGGCATATATCACATTCTGCCACATAGCGTGCAATGTCTTGTTTCATATTGGGCCACCAGAATCTTTGCCGGATGTCTTGGTACATCTTGGTACTACCCGGGTGAATAGACAATGGTGTGTCATGAGCTTCTTCCATCACCTTCCGAGTCATCCTGAGATTTTCCTTCTTATTTGGCACGAATAGGCGACCCTTGAAATACAAGGCGCCATCTTCATCAACAGTGAAAAAGGAGGGTTTACCCTTCGCAATATAGCTCTTAATCCTGTCGACATCATCGTCAAAGTCTTGCAGATTCTTTATGGAGCTCACAAGATCTGGTTCAACCACTAGGTTCCCGAGGGAACCCTGATTAACAACATGAAGGATCATCTTTTGACACTCTTCAGGAGGGGGAACAAGGTAACCCTGAGGAACAATGTGGAGGTTCAGCTTACGGAATTCCTCTTGCAGACGATCGTGAACCTTATGAACCTGGAGGTGGTTGCAGTATGACTTGCGACTCAAGGCATCAGCCATTACGTTAGCCTTGCCACGGGTATATGATATACTACAGTCAAAATCTGCTATACGCTCCATCCATCTTTGTTGACGTAGGTTCAGCTCCGGTTGAGTGAACAAGTACTTCAGACTTTGATGGTCGGTGTAGATTTCACAGCGATTACCGACAAGGTATTGTCGCCATTCCTTCAATGCATGAATGACTGTAGCAAGCTCGAGATCATGAACTGGGTAGTTCTCTTCATGAGCACGCAGTTGACGTGAAGCATAAGCGATCACCTTGCGATCTTGCATTAGGACACAACCTATTCCTTGACGAGAAGCATCACAGTATATGACAAAATCCCTTTTCGTATCTGGAGGAGCAAGTACTGGAGCGGACGTCAGTTTGTCCTTGAGCGCCTGGAAACTTTCCTGACATTTATCAGTCCACTCATACTTAACACCTTTGTGAAGCAGATTGGTTAAGGGCTTCAGAACCTTGGAGAAGTTCTCGACGAATCGACGGCAATAGCTGGCGAGTCCGAGAAAACTTCTGACTTGCTTGACATTCTTCGGGGGAGTCCAGTCAAGAATAGCTTGAATTTGTTCGGGGTTGACCGCAATACCATCCTTGGAAATCACATGACCAAGGTAAGTCACTTCGTCTAGCCAGAACTCACATTTGGAATACTTCGCATAGAGTTTATGCTCCCGAAGCTTATCCAGTACAAGACGAAGATGTTCAGCATGCTCTTCTTTGTTCTTCGAAAACACCAGAATATCATCCAGATATACCACGACAAATTTGTCGAGGTAGTCCATGAATATATAATTCATCAATCGAGAGAAGGTTGCCGGTGCATTGGTTAAGCCGAAGGACATGACGGTGTACTCGTATGATCCATATCGAGTAACAAAAGCGGTCTTTGGAATATCCTCCTTGCGAACACGGATCTGGTGGTATCCCAACCTCAAGTCGTGCTTAGAGAAGATGGTGGAACTAGCAAGTTGATCATACAAATCATTTATCCGAGGGAGAGGATATTTGTTTTGAATAGTGGCCTGGTTGATAGGACGATAGTCTTGAACCAATCGATTTGTCCCATCATTCTTCTTAACAAAGAGAGAAGGTGCTCCCCAAGCATAGGAACTCGGACGGATGAAACCTAGACGGAGCGAGTTGTCAATTTCTTGCTTAAGTTCAAGGAGTTCATGTGGTGGCATTTTATAAGGGCGCTTGGCAATAGGAGTGGTACCGGGTACCAAGTCAATGACAAACTCGACAGCTCGAGCAGGGGGAATCCCCGGAAGTTCTTCTGGAAAGACATCTTGGAATTCTCGGACCACTGGAATGTTTTCAATCCCTTCAAGAGGTGACGCATTTAATGCATTCAAGGCATATAGTCGTGCCTCAGCATTACGGACGAGATGAGCATGGTAGCTTATTAATTCATCTGAAGGGTGTAGGAGGTGGACGGTCTTGGTGGCACAAACGACCGATGCCGTATGAGCTTTCAACCAGTCCATCCCCAGTATGAGATCAATGTTGGAAGAACTTAATAACATGGGAGAGGCAAAGAATTCCAATCCTTCAATTTCAATGGGGACATTGGAGCAGACCATGGAGGGTCGGCATTGGCCCGAGGGGGTGTTTACCACTATTGGGACGTTCATCTCTTCGTACTTAATGCCATGCATGAATGCAAAACTTCCCGACATAAAGGAATGCGATGCTCCTGTATCAAACAATACAGAGGCAGGTACTGAGTTAACGAGAAGTGTACCCATCACGGTAGCAGGCTGGTCTTGAGCTTTACCCATATCAATGTTGTTGGCCTTACCACGAACATAAGCAGGCTTAGCGTTGAAGTTGCGGTTCTGGTTGTTGCCACTGCCAGTTGCGGGAAGTGTCAGCTGATTCGGATTCTGCCTGTAGTCTCTAGCACGGTGACCTGGATGGCCACACTTGAAGCACAGCCCGTCCTCAGGACGGGAAGGAGGAACTCGAGGCGGTGGAGCTGGAAGCCTCGGCTGCCTAGGTGGTGGAGGAGGCAGGCGAGGTGCAACATAGGACGGCCTCGGAGCAGGAGCAGGTGCATGGTACATGTTGTTGGGAATCCATATCTTCCGCTTCTGTGTAGATGAGCCCGAAGATGAGCCCATGTTGCGGTTGCGCTTGCTGCTATCTTTGTATTCCTGCAGACCAGTCTCAACCTGAATAGCCTTGTTCACCAGGGTGGCGAAATCAGCATAGTCTTGAACGAGGAGCGTCATCTTGATATCAGGGTGGAGGCCTTCACGGAACTTCACCTGCCTGCGTGCATCAGTCGCAATGTCTTCTTCAGCATAGCGAGATAATTCCAGAAATTCCCGCTGATAAGCATCCACAGTCTTGTTGCCCTGGACCAAGTTGTGGAACTCACGCTTCTTCCGGTCCATGATTCCCTGGGGAATGTAGCAAGCATGGAAAGCAGCCTTGAACTCTGCCCAAGTGATGATAGTTCCATCGGGCTGAGAGCGCTTGTGGCTGTCCCACCATTGAGCAGCGGGACCCTTCACAAAGTAGGCGGCAAAGTTGACATAGCTCGCCAGGGGCACATTGGCAAACTCCAGCTCATAAGAAATGTCACGGAGCCAGTCATCAGCATCAAGAGGCTGAGTTGAGCTGCGATAGATTGCAGGGTTGAGGCGGCAGAAGTCTTGCAGTGTCACGCCTTGCGGTTGGTTCATGTTCGGCCTGTGGAACTGATCCATGAGCCCTTGCATAAACTGGCGGTTCAGCTCAAACTGTTGGATCATCCCCGCCATATACTCAGGAGGCGGGGGTGGTGCATCGTTGGCAGGGGCACGCGGGCGGCCAGCTGGTCTAACCATCCTGTTAAATATTTAGCAGTGGTAGTTTAGCTTAAAGTAATTGCAAAGGCATCGCACGCATTCACGAAGTAATCAAGCATAATGAAAGGGAAATGCGATAGATACTCCATAGTAGTTGAGTTCGACATACATACCCATACATAAGTTCGATTACAGACTAACGATTACAAATTCGAAATTTGGTGATAGCCCGGACGCATTAGACGATACCCTGGACTCACTAGGCGGCGCGCAGGCACGCGGTGGAAGAGTACCACAACGAGATGTAGCGATAAGGCTACATCAACGTCGGAGAGGACGATCGAATCCTGGTAGCTGGCGGTGATAGAAGGTAGGGACAGGACCGTGTGTCCCGTTGTGACTCTGGTGAGGGTACCGCATCCAGTCGAGGAGCTGAGGTCCAAGTCCAGGGGTTCTACCCCCAACATCAGTCCACTCAAGAGCTGATGGTAACTCTGTCCTGCTCGGCTCGCGGATGCGCATAGGGGGAACCCTCGGGCAGTGTGATGGCTGCATCTCTGTCAACGCGTCGTAAAGACGAGCGCGCGTAGCATACAGCTCCACAGTCAGAGCTCGGAAAGCACGATCCATTGCCTCAGTGTACTGCACCAGAAACCGCGCGTCGTAGCGACGCGTCACGTAGGGGGCGCAGACAGCGACGTAGGAACGGTCGCTGCGCTCCCGAACGTCAGAAGCGTAGGCAGTGAGATCAGACCCAGTCTCATCCCCAGCAGGAGCATGCGGGATGTATCTGAAAGGGCTCTCCTCCAGGTGAGGGTACGCTCCACGGAGACGGGTGATGGCGATGTAGGCCGCATCATGGACGGCCATCTCGACCGACACTCCAATACCACAGAACACGTGGCGCTCGAGGGTCTCGCCGCCCCTCTGGTCGAAGATGCGAACCTCAGCATGGTACTGGTACTGATTGTACTCGCGGAAATCCTCGAACACAGTGTACTTGGGGTAACAGCGATATCCCAGCCTGGTCAGGAGATCGAGCAAAATGGCCGGGAACCCAGTCGTCTCAGTGGCCTGTGTCAGGCGCATGTGCTGTCTTGCGGGACGCATCTGAAAACAAGATTGACGGATGTCAAATGACAGTGTGTGTAATATATATTCAGGAGAAAGAGTAGATAGTCCAGCGCTTCGGGTCGATGTGATTCGAGAACCTAATGTTAGAGTTAGTAAAATCTTTGACCCGAAAGAGAAGAGAGAGTAGAGCCCAGAGTATAGGAAAGGAGTAAAAGATACTAATACCACCCAATTGAGATGTGGGCCCGTAAGCCACAACATCAGTGTTAGTAAAGTTTTTTCAAACACTAGACTCAACTTTGGCCAAGGAGTTGGAAAGGGGGCTACCTACAGGCAGTCGGCTCTGATACCAACTTGTGACGCCCTCGATTTAATCGTACGCTAACCATACACGCAAATGCGTACGATCAAACCCAAGGACTCACGGGAAGATATCACAACACAACTCTAGACACAAATAAAATAACATCAGCTTCATATTACAAGCCAGGGGCCTCGAGGGCTAGAATACGGAAGCTCGATAAACACACGAGTCAGCGGAAGCAACAATATCTGAGTACAAACATAAAACATGGGGTGCCTTAGAGAAGGCTAGCACAAAGAATACAACGATCGAACGAGGCGAGGCCTCCTGCCTGGGAACCTCCTAACTGCTCGTGATCATCAGCGGCCTCCATGTAGTAGTAGGTACCATCGGGGTAGCAGTCGTCGGCGGCGGGGACCTCCATTTCCTGGGCTCCATCATCTGGTCGCAGCAAACGGATCAAGGGGACAAGGGGGAGCAAAGTAGCGGTGAGTACTCATCCAAAGTACTCGCAAGTCTTACATCAGAACTATTCTAATTATGCATCAGTATCAAAGAAGGGGGTTATATGTGGACTGACTGCAGCAATGCGAGAATAGAGAGAGAAGGCCTAGTCCTATCGAAGACTAGCATCTTCAGGGTCTTGCAGCAATAGACGAGAGTAGAACAGGGGTAACACATTAATAGTCATATTGTTACAACAAGAATAAAGTGAGGTCACGCCTAAAGATCCTCCCTCGACTCCCTGCAAGGAAGCAATCCCGAGGCAAACTAATTCCAGTTAAGTAACAATTGTAGTTGTATAAGATCGGGGCACAACTCCAAGTCGTCCTGTAACCGTGGACACGGCTATCCGAATAGTTAATTTTCATCCCTGCAGGGGTGCACCACATGTCCCGTCACGCTCGATAACACTCTGACCGGACATACTTTTCTGGGTCCTGCCCGGCCTCGGAATATCGACACGTCGCAGCCCCACCTAAGACTAATCAGAGAGGTCAGCCCGCCGGTCTAAATCCTAAGCGCAAAGGGTTCATGGGCCCAGTTCCCCTCCGCGCTCCTGCACGATGTGAGGGTGGCCGACATCAGTCCTAGCATCGCTTAATCACAAGCGCAATGCATCTCGGGACCACTCGGGCGTGCGCCACTACGATTGCTGACATCTAAAAAGCTTCGGCTGATACCGCGACGCCGAGTACCCATAATTCTTCCCGCGTAGCCGGTTAGTGCGAAAAGGTCTCCGACCAACCCAGATCAAATAACCAAATCCATTAACATATTAATTGGGCCAACAACACAGTCTCACGGGAATCCACCCGTCTTACAACTAATCACCAAGGATCCCAGTAACATGGTCGAGTAACTGCGTGGTAATAACATCGGGGGGGGGGGGGGGGAATCCGAGGTATCACCCTTGTTGGATTCCGAACGATGTAACCGTCAAGGTGGGCTTAGAGAAATCACCCTCGAGGGTCCCACACTTGAGGGGTTGCACGACAGAGGCGTCATCGGGAATGGTGAAAGAGGAATCACCCTCGATAACCACGACCGACTAGCTATACTACAGAGATATCATCAGGAGTACTTAGCGAGGTGTCACCCTCGGTACCCGATAGTATCTCTTTAGCGTCGTACAACGAAGGGGTGTATGTGTTGTGTCGGGTCTGGTTCGTCGATCAGAGATCGAGATTTGAAAACAAGCGGGGCAACTGGACTACGGGGTCAGAGGGGATGACTGCTCCACCTATACTAAGCAGATTAAAGGTACATGACTGAAAGTAGCAGTTCATCAAAAATAGGCTATGCATCAGATATAGGAGCTAACTACAACAGTAGCAAAATACTAATGCAAGCAGTAGGAAGAAAGACATAGGCGATATAGGAATGATCAAGGGGGGTTTGCTTGTCTTGCTGCTCTGTGGCAAAGGACTGATCGGCAGGGTCGTAGATGTACCCGGCAGCAGCGTCAGTCTCGGGGTCTACCGGTAAGAAGAGGGGGAAGAAACAATAAATAATAGCACCGATGCAACACAAAGCATGACATGGCAAGATGCAGGCTAGACATGAGCTAACGCAGCATTATCCGTCATAGACGGGTCGGAAGAATATCTGACGATATTTTCCGGGTCTCGGGCTACTACCGGTCATATTGGAAACGATGGAAATGTTCCATGTTTGCTATGCTAGGGACGCGTGACAGACGAACGGGCCGTGTATCCGGGTTCGTCTCGTTCTGCTCATCAACTTTCATGTTGAAAATATATTGATCTGACTTACGGATTATTTAATATTAATTTTTAAAGTTTTATTCAATAATTAGGAATTAAAAACAGATTTAAATAGTTTAATAAAAGGCTATTATAACATCAGCATGATGTCATGCTGACATCAATAGTTGACTGGTCAACTGACCAGCAGGTCCCGAACGTCATAGGCACAAGTTTTAATTTAGATTAAATATTAATTAATCAGATTAATTTAGTGGGGGACCCACGTGTCATACTCTAATTATTCTAATCATCCAATTAATTAATTAACTGATATATCTATTTATTTATTTAATAAAAACATTAACATTATCTTTATTTTTTCAATTATCGCGTGGGGCCTCCCTGTCATAGACAGCGGGTGCGTTGGCCCCACCGGTAAGTGACCTTAGGCCAAATACTCGATTTTATTCACAGATACATAATCATGCAAATATCGTATTCCTCCAAATATCTATATACGCAAATACATACATCGCATCTCATACATACATACATACATACGACATCTAATACATCATTTGTTTTATTTTCTTTTAACTCTCAACACTCCCATCTCTCTCTGTTAACACACAACACAAAGTCTGTGTTAACTTCCTCAACATAGAAGAGAGCCAACTTCATCTCCTCCTACCGGAGTCAAACGTCGATGGATCGGAGCCCCGTTTGCCGGAACGGAACCGGGACGACGAGGAGAACAAGATGGTGGGAGGAGCCCGAGGAGGGGCTCACCAACGTTGATGAGACGGCCTGGTGAAGCCAGAGTTCGCGGGAAGGCGGAGGTGACGGTGGTGATGGCGCGGTGATGACAGTGGTGCCGGTGAGGACGTGCCGGCGAGAAAGAGGCCCTCCCGGAGGGGGCGACGTTGAAGGAGGGGGTCGGGCGAGGTGAGGAGTCTCCCTGCCTGGTCCCTCCTGGACCGAGCGGGAGGAAAAGGGGCAGGCGCGACGGGGTGACCAGGAGGGGCCTTGGCCGGCGGTGAGGGAGAGGAGAGGGAGGCCGGTCGGGGAGGTGGATCTGAGGGGAGGGAGCCCGGTCGTGGGTGCTCCTGAGATCGACCGGCGGGAGGAGGCAGGAGAGGGGCTCGCCGGCCGGGGTGGGGGTGAGGTGGAGAGGAGGGCCCGATGGGAGGCTCGGGCGTGGGGGGTCTGGTGCGTGGGGAGGGAGTGTTCGTGGGGGAGGGGGCCTCGGGGTGGATCTGTGCGTGGGGGAACTGGGAGGGAGAGAGGATACCGAGAGGAGAGGCCTCGGTCTCGTGGGGAAGAAGGGATCGGGAGGGAGTCTATCTGGGGAGGGAACGAGAGGAGGGAGGGCTTCTGTCGGTGGGGGGGTGGGGCCCCCCACGAGGGGGTTGGGGAATCGAGGCGGGAGCCCCTGGCGGCGGCGGCGCAAGTGGGAGGAAGGGAGCGAGGCAGGGGGGCTCCCTCGCCCTAGGGTTCCAGCGTGTGGGGTGGGCTGGCTCGGCTGGGCCACTTTGGCCCAGTCGGCCAGGGGGTGGGGGTTTTCCTCTTTTTCTTTTTCTTTTTTTGTTTTGTTTTCCTTTTCTATTATTTCTTCTTTCTAATTTCTTTTTTTTTCTTTTTAATTTCTTTTCTTTTATTTTATCATTGTTATTTTTAATACTTTCTTTCTTTAATAGTTAATATGAATTTATAAATATACTTTTCTTTTGTTTTCAACTTCTGAATCCGGATAGAAATTCAATGCGGGTCAACGATGGTAGTTCTCGATGATGTGGCATCATTAGCGGGTGATCACTGTAGCGTAATTACAATATTTACTTTAGCAGAAGTCGAGGATGTCACATCTAAGAAGACTGGAAGCGTGGAGGCGAGGCTCGAAGCAATGGAGCAACAAGTCTTCAAGTGCCAAGGGATGGTGGAGCGTGGACTCAGCGCCAACCACATGATGATCACGGAGTTCACCAGCAAGCACAAGATCGATGCCAATGACATCGGGAAGCACCTCTCCAGGCTCTATGACAGAATTGATCACCTCCAAGCCCAGATCTATGACGTGCAGAACCAAAACTGTGAGCATGAGTATAGATTTAAATCAATACGGTTGGCTGCAGATTTGAGGATTTCGGAGACTCGGTCATATTTCCATGATGGAGCACCTATGCCTTGGAAGATGGAGGATCAAACCTATGTTGCAACAACTCCACCACCATCACCTCCAAAGGAAGACAACTAAGCACGGGTATGGGCAATCCCCTTGGCTTGTGCCAAGCTTGGGGGAGTTGCCCCGGTATCGTATCACTATCACCTCTTTTGCCTTTACCTTTGTTTTAGTTTGTTCCTTTTCAGTTTTCTCTTTCTCTAGTAGATTAAAGGTCTTAGTGTTTTAGGCTTGAGTTTTGCTTTGTGTCACCCCCGATGTATTCGAGGTCGTGAGCCATATAATAAAGAGTGTCTTAGTTAAGGGCCTTGCCTCATGCCATGATCAAAAGGGTGAGAAAAGAACAATATCATGAAAGATCATGTAATGATCTTATCGGAAGTGATGGCTTCACATATAAAAAGAATGTTGATTGAAACTTGTTGAGGGTAGACAAACGTAGACCTTGGTCATTGTTGCAATTAATAGGAAGTGATAAAGAAGGAAAGGTTCACATATAAATACATCATCCTTAACACCATCTATGATTGTGAACACTCACTAAACTATTACATGCTTAGAAGTAGATGTTGGACAAGGAAGACAACATAATGAGTTGTGTTTGCTTGGCTCCGAACAATGTTATATGGCTGGAGATCCCTTAGCATGTGACGATTGCTTCCACCTCATATTAGGCAAACCTCCCGCACCAAGTAGAGTACTACTTGTGCATCCATAAACCTTCAACCCGGTTTTGCCATGAGAGTCCACCATACCTACCTATGGATTGAATAAGATCCCTCAAGTAAGTTGTCATCGGTGCAAGCAATAAAAAATTCTCCCCTAATATGTATGATCTATTAGTGTGTGGAAAATAAGCTTTGTATGAACCTGTGATGAGGAAGACATAAAAGCGACAGACTGCATAATAAACTTCTTTATCACAGGAGGCAATATAAAGTGACGTTCCTCCACACTAAGAGGACACACATCCAAACCTCAAAAGCGCATGACAACCTCTGCTTCCCTCTACGAAGGGCCTATCTTGTACCTTTACTTTTTGCCCTTGAAAGAGTCATGGTGATATTCGCCAATTCCTTATTTCGCCTTTATCTTGGCTAACGTCATATGCTAGGGAAAGATCTATATTCATATGTCAACTTGGAAGTAAGTATTCATGAATTATTATTGTTGACTTTACCCTTGAGGTATGTGATTGGGAGGCAAAACTATAAGCCCCTATCTTTCTCTGTGTCCGACTGAAACTTTGATCTCATGAGTACCACGTAAGTTGTAGAAATTGTAGAAGACAAAAAGATGATTGAGTATGTGGATTTGCTTTACAAGCTCTTATTTGACTCTTTTTGATGTTGTGATAAATTTCAGTTGCTCCAATGACTAAAGGCTATCGGTTGTTAATTCTCCGTAAGGTTCTTGATCCATGCTTTACTTTGTGAAGAAATTGTCATTTTAGCATAAGAGTTGATACGATGGTATTGATGTTCTGATCATGATCATGATGCATGCATGTTCGTATCTTGTTTTGTCAACACCTCTCTCCCAAAACATGTGGGCATATTTATTGAGCTCAGCTTTCACTTGAGGACAAGCGAGGTCTAAGCTTGGGGGAGTTGATACGTACATTTTGCATCATGCTTTCATGATGATATTTATCGCTTCTTGGGCTGTTATTTCACTTCATGGTATGATACGTATGCCTATTCTCTCATATTTTGCAAGGTTTACATGAAGAGGGGGAATGCCGGCAGCTGGAATTCTGGCCTAAAAAAGGAGCAAGTTTGAGATGCCTATTCTGCGCAACTCCAAAAGCAGTGAAAATCAACGTGGATTTTTTTGGAATTTATAAAAAGTACTGGGCCAAAGAAGTGTCGGAGGGGCGCCAGCAGAAGGCCACAAGCCTGCTAGGCGCGACCCCCCTGGCCGCGTCTAGGGGGCTTGTGGGCTCCCAGCTGGCCCTCTGGCTCCCCCCCCCTTTTTCTACAAGAAGGGTTTCGGTCTAGAAAAATCATGGAGAGGCTTTTCGGAGGATTCGTCGCCGCCACGAGGCGGAACTTGACCAGAACCAATCTAGAGCTCCGGCAGGACGATCCTGCCAGGGAAACTTCCCTCCCGGAGGGGAAAATCTTCACCATCGTCATCACCAACGCTCCTCTCATTGGAGGGGACTCATCACCATAAACATCTTCATCGGCACCATCTCATCTCCAAACCCTAGTTCATCTCTTGTAACCAATCTCCGTCTCGCGACTCCGATTGGTACTTTTAAGGTTGCTAGTAGTGTTAATTACTCTTTGCAGTTGATGCTAGTTGGATTACTTGGTGGAAGAGTTTATGTTCAGATCCTTGATGCTACTCATTACCTCTCTGGTCATGAATATGATTATGCTTTGTGAGTAGTTACTTTTGTTCCTGAGGACATGGGAAAAGTCATGCTATAAGTAGTCATGTGAATTTGGTATTCGTTCGATAGTTTGATGTGTTGTATGTTGTTTTTCCTCTAGTGGTGTTATGTGAACGTCGAGTACATAACACTTCACCATTATTTGGGCCTAGAGGAAGGCATTGGGAAGTAGTAAGTAGATGATGGGTTGCTAGAGTGACAGAAGCTTAAACCCTAGTTTATGTGTTACTTCGTAAGGGGCTGATTTGGATCCACTAGTTTAATGCTATGGTTAGACTTTGTCTTGTTTCTTCTTTCGTAGTTGCGGATGCTTTCAAGAGGGGTTAATCATAAGTGGGATTCTTGTCCAAGTAAGGGCAGTACCCAAGCGCCGGTGCACCCACATATCAAACTATCAAAGTAACGAACGCGAATCATATGAACATAATGAAAACTAGCTTGACAGAAATTCCCATGTGTCCTCGGGGGCGTTTTACCTCCTATAAGACTGTGTCCAGGCTTGTCCCTTGCTACAGAAGATATTGGGCCACTTTGCTGCACCGTTGCTACTTCTGTTACTTGTTGCTTGCTACGAATCATCTCACCACACAACTACTTGTTACCAATAATTTCAGTGCTTGCAGATTTTACATTGCTGAAAACCATTTGTTAGATCCTTCTGCTCCTCGTTGAGTTCGACACTCTTACTTATCGGAAGGACTACGATAGATCCCCTATACTTGTGGGTCATCAGAGATGAGCTGAGGGAAGTATGAACATACCATGGGACTGCCATCCCGCAACTGGGTCCAGGCCAACAATTTTGCTACAAGCCATCAGGAAGGAACGAAGAACCCGGAACCAAGAGGTCCACCTCCCGAACGAATTTGACCACCAGCGTGCTAATGAAGCGGGTGAGGAGGTAGATCGGGTGGAGGAGGAAGTGGAGCGGATAGATCGGGGGCCGAGAGGGTCGAGGGAGGCTGGGGTGGCGATGGAGGTCGAGCGGCGGCACTGGCGGTGGAAGGATTTGGGGAGAGGCGAGTGGGATGTGGTGAAAGGATTGATATGGTATACTAAAGGGGGGTGAATAGGCAACTAACAAATTTTAAACTTTTCTTTTAACAAATTAAGTTTAGCAACAAATAGGTTGTCGAGATATGCAACTAAGTGAGCTACCTATATGATGTTAAGCACAACAATAGTAAGCAAGAAATAAATACAAGTAAATGTAGGAAATAACCACAAGTGGAAGCGATGAATATGAGGATATGTTTCCGAAGTTCCTTCTTTTTGAGGGGAAGTATGTCTCCGTTGGAGTGGTGTGGAGGAACAATGCTCCCCAAGATGACACTAAGGCCATCGTATTCTTCTCACGCCCTCACACGATGTGAGGTGCCCTGATTCCACTAAGTGGTGCCCTTGAAGGCGGCGACCGAACCTTTACAAACAAAGTTGGGGGAATCTTCATAACTTAATTGGAGGCTCCCAACGAGACCACGAAGCTTCACCACAATGGAATATTGCTTCGAGGTGACCTATTTTGTCTAGGGTTCTGAAACACCCAATAGTATTAAGATTCGAAAGGGGTTAGTGGGGGAATCAAATATCTCTTGGTGGAAGTGTAGATTGAGGCCTTCTTCTCCAAACTATAGAAAATCAACAAGAACCGTTGTCTAGGGAAAGAGATCGGGCAAGAATGAGCTTGGGGCAGCAATGGAACTTTGGGTGGAAAAAGGTGAGTCTCCATGGGGAAGAAGACCCACTTATATAGTGGAGGATAAATCTGACCATTTTCTGCCCATAAGTCGTGCAGGAGCAGTAGTACCACTCGGGGGAGCGGTAGTACCGCTCGGGGGAGCGGTACTTCCGCTTGCATGGAAGTTTAGGCCTGGCAGCTAACAGACAGGAGACACTGGGGAACGGTAGTTCCGCTGGAGCGGTACTACTACTCCAACCAGTGGTACTACCGCTACTCACTGACAAGGAAGAAAACAGGGGAGGCAGAGAAGAAGTACCGCCCAGGGCGGTACTTCCACTTCAAATTTCCGCTCAAAAATAATTGCTAAACAGAATCAAAAACACGGGAAACGTAAGCGGAAGTGAGGTCGGAAGTAGGGAGCGGCAATACCGCCTAAGCAGTAGTACCGCTCTACTCTAGCGGTACTTCCGCCCAAGCAGTAGTACCGCTCAACTCCTAGCGGTATTTCTTCTTACCAAGGATCAGGAGGACATCTCCAAAGTGCTGAGGAGGAAAGGAGGTGGGTGACAAATGTGTACGTGAGAGATTCTCCCAACCTTTCCAAATGCGGATTCCCTCTTGATAGTACGGATTATCCTATGACTAAAGTTCACCAACTCTAAATCATACGAAATACTTCGTCTTCTCGTTTAACATCTAAGGGGAAGAATAATCGTCGTGTGCCACCTGATAACCTCTGAAAGCTCAAAGCACATGATTAGTCCGCAAAGGTATTGTCATCAACCAACAAAACTACTTAGGGAATATTATGCTCTTATATGTGGGGAAGAACTACCCTGACTCCCTCAAGAACGATGCTTTGTACGAGCCTGATGGGCTGGACATCCGGGCTAGGTCCTAGACATCTGAGACAGAAACAGTCGT
The DNA here is from genome assembly GCF_904849725.1 of Hordeum vulgare subsp. vulgare. Lineage (NCBI taxonomy): Eukaryota > Viridiplantae > Streptophyta > Magnoliopsida > Poales > Poaceae > Hordeum > Hordeum vulgare. Next base: position 492,701,306 of record NC_058521.1, on the reverse strand, counting down.
TTCGTGGCTCTCTATTAATAGAGGGGGTCAGATATCTCGGGGTGTGTCCCAAATATCCGAAGCCTGGGAAGAGTGGAGCCAGAACACCCCGGATGTGTGGCCTTGGTGTTGGACGTCCAGTGCCTAGAGACTGGATTTTGGCTCTCTGGTTATGGGACAACCGAGAAACCTGACAAGGGGGCTAGATTTCCGGTAGCTGAGACCCATTGTCATTGTAAGGTAGATAAAGGCCATACTACGACTCCGCTAAGGATATGTAAAGTTGGAACACACATATGTAGGAATTCTCATGACTTGAAATAACGCAGACACGCTCTATTTCGCAAGATGATAACGATCAAAGTTATCATGTGTGAGAATTCGTGATTTGGCGCCACGAATATTTGAACCTTGGGTCCAACATCACTACTCGATCATTTAAAGTACTATAGTTTTGACAAGTATAGTGACTTTGAGAGTGTTGGTTTTATTTCTGCATCATATAGACGAAATAAGATTCATTAATTGAATCCCCCTAAGTATATGCCTACATCTAGAAAGGACATGAAGTAAGTGCATATATAGGTGCATGCTATCATACGGAAATCTTAGCTAGTTCCACGATACCAAGTTCATGCCTTAGTTGACAAAACCAGGCTTCATTCAATGGTTTGATGAAGATATCTGCAAGTTGAATATCCGTACCAACATGCCTAATGTCAATATCACCTTTTTGCAGATGATCTCAAATGAAATGATGACATACGTCAATGTGCTTGGTACGAGGGTGTTGCACGGGGTTGTTTTTTATCTTGATTGCACTTTCATTATCTCATAGAAGAGGTACCTTTTTATAGGTAATTCCATAGTCTTTCAAGGTTTGCTTCATCCATAACAATTGAGTGGCACAACTTCAGGAGGCAACATATTCATCTTTGGCAGTGGAAAGAGATACACAGTTTTGCTTCTTTCAAGTACAACTTACGAATGATCGTCCAAGAAAATGACATGCACCAGTGGTGGACTTCCTATCAACTTGGTCTCCAGCCCAATCTGCATCCGAGTATCCAATGAGATCAAACTTAGCATCCTTGGGGTACCATAGCCCCAACGTAGGGGTGTGAAGAATGTATCTAAGAATGTTCTTAACCGCTAAGTGATGACTCTCCTTGGGAGAGGCCTGATATCGTGCACAAATTCCTACACTTAACATAATATCTGGTCTAGATGCACACAGGTAAAGCAATGAACCATAAATAGAAGTTTCAAAAGGGGTACCATTTTCATTGGCATCGCTAACTACTAGGGTAGCCATGGGTGTCTTGCACGGCTTGGCATGGGTAATTCCAAATTTCTCAAGGATGTCCTTGGTATACTTGGCTTGTGATATGAAAATGCATTATTGACATTATTGAATTAGAAATCCAAGGAAGAACTTTAGATTTGCATTGACTGACATCTCAAAATTCTTGGTCATAGAAGCCGCAAACTTCTTGCAGAGATGAATATTAGGAGAACCAAAAATGATGTCGTCTACATAGATTTGGCATAGTATCAAATCACCTTTCTCCCTTTTAGTAAAAAGGGTGGGTACAATTTGTCCTCTCACAAATCCATCATTGAATAAAAACTTCTTAAAATGATCATACCAAGCATGAGGTGCTTGTTTGAGGCCATACAAAGCATTATGAAGTTTATAAACATAGTCTTTGTGATAGGGATCAACGAACCAAGGTGGTTGTGATACATATACTTCTTCTTGTAGAGGACCATTAAGAAAATCACTTTTCACATCCATTTGATGTAATGTAAAGCCATTAAAAGCGGCATAAGCAAGTAAGATGTGAATAGATTGAAGATGTGCAACAGGAGCAAAGGTCTCATCAAAGTCCAAACCTTCAACTTGTGTGCACTCTTGAGCCACTGACCTTGCCTTGTTCGAAATGATGGTACTGTGCTCATCTTGCTTGTTCTTGAAGATCCATTTATTTCCAATGACATTGTGCTCTTTGGTTGGCTATTTAACTAATGTCGACATGTTGTTGCATTCAAAACTATTCAACTCTTCTTGCATGACCTCAAGACAATCGACATCATGCAATTCTTCTTGAACCCTCGAAGGCTCAATACTATACACAAACGGGAAGTGAGCACAAAATTTAGTCAATTGTTTACGAGTGACTATACCTTCCATTATGCCGGTAAGAATTTGATCAACATCAACACGACTGGCAACATGAGGCATGATGGAGGTTAAGGCTTCACGAGGTTCAACTTCATTCCCATCATCAACATCTTTAACATATGTATTTACAATGTGTGGTGGAAGATCTTCTTCACGCATCACTTGTTGAGGTTCATCGTCATCATAGGGTTCGTCAACATCATGTGCATGTTCTTGTCCTTGAACTTGGTGATGAACTTGTTCTTGTTCTTGTAATTGATGATGAACATCTTCTTGTTCTTGGATTATGGACTCCTCTTGAGGTATGAGATCTTTTGGTGATGAATATGTAGCAGTTGGTTGAGCATGAGTGGTGGTTGTGTCCTCATCTTCACCTTCACAAGGAACATGTTCCATTGGAAGGAGAGCACCTACACCCATGGTCAAAATGTCTTGCGAAGGACCTTCATCATTAAATTCATCAAACACCACGTCACAAGTCTCTACAATGCATCCGGTGGATTTGTTGTAGATCCTATAGGCATGGGAATTTGATCCAAAACCAACAAATATTCCTTTGGTTGTTTTAGATTGAAATTTTCCTAACCATTCTCTCTTGTTGAGAATGAACCATTTGCAGCCAAATACCAAGAAATACTAGACATTTTCCTTGTTTTTGGTTATGAGCTCATATGGGGTCTTCTCCAAGATCTTGCGGAGGAAGAGACGATTTGATGCATGGCATGCGGTGTTTACGGCTTCTACCCAAAAGCTATTGGAAACTTGTACTCGTCCAACATGGATCTTGCCAACTGCAAAAGAGTGTGGTTCTTCCTCGTTGCTACCCCATTTTGTTGTGGGGTATACGGTACGGAGTATTGATGCTCAGTTCCTTCGTGACTGAGGACCTCTTCCATAGTGTAGTTCTTGAATTCGGATCCATTTTCACTTATTATTGCCAAGATTTCTTTGTCAAACTTGCGTTGAACTTGCATGGCAAAATCGATGATACTGATATTTGTCTCGTCCTTGGATTTTATAAAGAACACCCATGTGTATCTTCAGTAATCATCAACAATGACAAACCCATACTTCTTCCCACCAAGACTATCCCATGAAGGAGGCCCAAAGAGATCCACATGTAGGAGCCACAAAGGTCTTGAAGTTGATACTATTGTTGGCTAACATACTAATAATTCAAAAAAAATCCTACGTCATACCAAGATCTATCTAGGAGAAACCAGCAATGAGAGAGGTTGTAGAGCATCTTCGTACCTTTGAAGATCGCTAAGCGGAAACGTTACTACGAACGCGGTTGATGGAGTCGTACTCGTAGCGATTCAGATCGCGGAAGATTATGATCCAAGCGTCGAACAACGGCGCCTCCGCGTTCAACACACGTGCAGCCCGATGACGTCTCCTCTACCTTGAACCCGCAAGGGGAGAGGGGAAGTTGAGAGAGAGCTCCGGCAGCACGACGGCGTGGTGGCGGTGGAGCTATGTAGTTCTCCGGCAGGGCTTCGCCAAGCGCTGCGGAGGAGGTGGAAGAGAGAGGGCAGGGCTGCGCCGAGGGAGAGAGGAATTCTTGTGTGCAACCCTGAAAACCCCTTGGGTATTTATAGTAGGAACATGAGGAGGAGGGTCGGCCACCCTAGACCAATCTAGGGTGGGTGCGGCGGCCAAGGAGGGGCGGCGGCCAGGGTTGAGGTGGCTTGCCTCCCAAGTTGGGAGGTGGGCCACCTTTAGCCCTAGGGTTCCCAGCCCATATGGCCATCAAGACTTGGCCGACTGAACTAGCCCACCTAGGTGGCTGGTTCCCACCTTGGCTCTGCCCCTATGGCCCTCCGGGGTTGGTGGCCCCTCCCGGTGGAACCCCGGAACCCTTCCAGTGGTCCCGGTATAATATCGATGAACCCCGAAACATTTCTGGTGACCAAATCTCGACTTCCTATATATAAATCTTTACCTCCGGACAATTCCGGAGCTCCTCGTGACTTCTGGGATCTCATCCGGGACTCGGAACAACTTTTGGTAACCACATACTATTCCCATTACAACTCTAGCGTCATCGAACCTTACTTGTGTAGACCCTGCGGGTTCGGGAATCATGCAGACATGACCGAGACACCTCTTCGGACAATAACCAACAGCGGCATATGGATATCCATGTTGGCTCCCACATGTTCCACGATGATCTCATCGGATGAACCACGATGTCGGGGATTCAATCAATCCCGCATGCAATTCCCTTTGTCTATCGATATATAACTTGCCCGAGATTCGATCGTCGGTATCCCTATACCTTGTTCAATCTCGTTACCGGCAAGTATCTTTACTCGTTCCGTAAAACATCTGGCTAACTCCTTAGTCACACTGAGCTCATTACAATGATGCACTACCGAGTGGGCCCAGATATACCTCTCCGTCACACAGAGCAACAAATCCCAGTCTCGATTCGTACCAACCCAACAGACACTTTCCGAGATACCTGTAGTGCACCTTTATAATCACCTAGTTACATTATGACATTTGATACACCCAAAGAACTCCCACGGTATCTGGGGGTTGCACAATCTCATGGTCTAAGGAAATGATACTTGACATTATAAAATCTCTACAAGACGAACTATACGATCTTGTGATATGCTTAGGATTGGGTCTTGTCCATCACATCATTCTCCTAATGATGTGATCCCATTATCAATGACATCCAATGTCCATGGCTAGGAAACCATAACCATCTATTGATCAACGAGCTAGCCAACTAGAGGCTCACTAAGGACATGTTGTGGTCTATGTATTCACACATGTATTACGGTTTCCGGTTAATACATTTATAGCATGAATAATAGACAATTATCATGAACAAGGAAATATAATAATAACCACTTTATTATTTCCTCTAGGGAATATTTCCAACAACTATATTATTGGGGGTGCTTTGATTGATGTTGCTTCCCGGCTATGCATGCACTGCACACACGATCTTTCTCAAGAGATATGTTGGTTAGTCCAAGGATGTATTCACCCTTTAAGAGATCTTGAAGAGTTCTTATGCTGACATGGGCTGGCCAGTGATGCCATAGACATCCCTTGTCGGCCTCGTCCAAGAGGCAAGTTGCATGATAAATCAACCGTGTAAAGCTTGCCATCCAACTCCCCCACAAAGGCAACTTCAAGCGTATCTCTCTTAAAGACTTTCTGAAAAGTGTATCATAGCCAACAGAAGCCAATTGACGAACAAAAAGCAAGTGATATTTAAGGGATTGGACAAGCATGACATTTGCAAGTGACATGCCATTTGTGATAGCCACCGTGCCCAACCCAAGTACATGTCCTTTAGACCAACCACCAAAGGCAATGCTCATAAATGGTTGAATTGCTTCCATGAAGTCCATGAGCAATGTGCCATCTCCAGTCATATAATTGGTGCATCCGCTATCAATCACCCATTTGACTCCACTAGAGAAAGCAACCTACACACATTTCAAGTCTTGGTTAGAGGCACCAATTTTAGAATGGGACCTCTCATGTTAGTAACAAGAGCCTTAGGAACCCAAATTGCATAGAAACGAGAAGCATTTTGAGGCCTAACAAATTGAGCATACACATATCCATATTTTGCCTTACAAGGCACATATGATGGAGACATACATTATTTTGGCTTGTTGGGAGTAGGCTGGCCCCTTGTGGCCTTCCTACTCACAACCTTCCCAACATTACCCACTCCTTTCTCCTTATGACCTTCTCGCACAAATATCTCCTTGAGGGGAGTTGTGGACTTTTGTGTCGCCATTTTATTCTTGTTTGTGCTTGGATCAAATCCAAGCCCTTGCTTAGCCACTACCTCTTTGTGTTTACTCAACACTTCATTGAGGTTATTTTGTCCTTGGGCACATGACATGAGCCCTTTTTCAGTTTGATCCTTTAGCAATCGGTTTTCCTCAAGTATGCTAGCTAGGTCACCACTCGGGTTAGTAGCACAAGCATCAACATTTATAATAGGAGAGGAATAAACTTTGCCAAGAGTGTTAAAATATGTAGGCTTGAGTTCATCAAACTTCTTTGTAAGAATGATTAGCTCTTCTTCCTTTGTCTTGAGAGTCAATATTAAGAGCTCACAATGCTTAGAAACAATGGCATGAGACTCTTCAAGCTTACACTTGTCACTTATTAACACATTATAAGCACGTTTAGCCATTTTCAAAGAGGCAAGTTCTTTAGTGTGCTTATCAATGTTTGCACCTATTTTTAAACACAACTCACCATTATGTGCTTCCTCATATAGGACTTTATCCTTATGGATTTCACATTTGTCCTTTTCCTTGGTAAGGAGATTTTCGAGTTCCTTAATGGAGGTGGTGTGCTTACTCACCATGTCCATAAGCATACGAAACATAATGAGTTTCTTTCCTTTGAGAGAGCACATGACTTTCTTCATTTTACCAAACATAACATCACTTATTTCGGATTCATGATCATGATCCTCTACATTAATATATTCATCACTAGATGTGGTAGGGGTAAATAGAGGAGGGTTATGTCAGGAGTTACCTTCACTTTGTCCAGAGAGGCTTGTACCTCATCATCACCTACCACACCCTTTGCCATGAGACATTTGTGTGTGTTACCCTTATAGTCTTTCATGTAGTTATAGGTAACAACATCACCACTTTTGTTGACAAGTCTCAATGTGGTTTGAGTGTCTTGGGCTACACCTGCAACACCCCCAACATCATCGGGGTCAGAATCCTCTTGAGCCACCATTGTCGTGCATGCCATAGCCATCCCTTATCTGCCTTGGACATGAGGCAAGTTGCATGGAATCTGTCCTCTTTCGACAAATCAACCGTGTAAATGTTGCCATCCAACTCCCCCACTCTAACGACCAAGATGCGGTCCTTTCCGATCTGGGGGTCAAGGCCCCCGATTACGAAAGAAGCGCATCTAAGCGTTTCGCAAGCAAGTAACATAGCACAAATAATAATACAAGTAGACAATTCGGGATTCAACTGTCTTCTCATTAATAACTCAGAGTACATCACAGATACAATCAAGGTAGTTCCCTTACGGACTACAAAACACGGAAATGCTATGCTACCCTGCCTGCAGGCCCACGATCACGACCACGCCTCAGTCCTCTGGATAGTTCACGTAGAGGCGGTCTGTCTCCTCGTTGTACTACCACGCCAGCTGGGTGCCGTCGGGATCATCTGTCTCTGGGGTACCTGTACCTGTTGGGAGTTTCGGAGGAATCCGTGAGTCACGGGGACTCAGCAATCTAAGACCTTGGTGCGAGAACTAGTCATGTTAGGTGGTTGGACCAACACTCATGAGGAGCACTGGCCCGGGTTGTTGATTAAATTCCTCGGGGTAGCTATTCGCTATGCAGGTTATTAGGTGATTAGCAAATAAAACCAATGTTGGGTCCTGCCGGACAAGCCTTAGCATGACGCGATTTATCGAGGGGGTCCCCATAACAACCCTGAACGTGTTAGGAGCGATCATTATGGAATCAAACACCGGTAACCGGTAACTAAGGCGGCAATAACGGAACAAAGCATCCGGCAAGAGGCTAGGCCTTCCGTCATTTACCAAGTATATAGGTGCATTAATTAAATAACAGAATTTAAGATAATGATATCAAGCTCATGTTATCACATGAGTCAAAGCACCTGCATCTAGCAACGCTATCATTAGTAGCTGAGCAAAGCCTACTTAGCCATTCAAGTTTTGCTAGGAAGGGGAACAGTGTTTGGGCTCATGGCATATGAAGAGGCAATTTAATTTCAGTGGTAGGCAGCGAGCAATATGACATGGAAACGAAAACTAGCATAACAAGTCTAGAGATGGAATCAAGGTCATATCATCTTGCCTGTGATGTCCTCAGCTTGGAATGGTTCTGGTTCGTCCTGCACGTACTCTCCTGACTCCACGTATTCGTTCTCCGATCTCGGTGCTACCCAACATAATAATAACAACCAATGAACAGCAGCACCACAAGATGCAACAATCACATGATGCATGAGATGAAAAATGAGCATGCATCGCTATTTCTATCACTAGCACAAGCAAAAGAAACTACTACAAGTTTCTGGACATAACTGTACACTAAGATATTTTGACATGCATGAGGATGGCATGAACAGATGTGGCTCGTGAAAACGATGCAAAACCATATAAAGAACATTGCAAACGGAGCTACGGATCAACGGGAATCAACGAAACAAGATCTGAAGCTCTACGTGGAAGAATCAACACCACACCCACAATTGGAACAAATCTGGTATTATCAGGTTGCCAAGACATATAAAAACCCAACATGAATGGATTGGAGCAAGGAAGAACACCACAACATCAATTAATCACCCACAATCATCAAAATGACTATACTACACAATCTGCCATAATCTGCATCTTAGCTCTTTGGGAGCTACATGCAACATAGCTACAGACCTCCAAATATGACAAATAATATATGTGGCTGTAGCCAACCAAGAACACTACCAACACCAGCAAGAATCACAGCAAAAGGAATTACACTCTAGAAGATACAAGGCCACAAACTTTCCCAAAACCATCAGGTCTCACGGACTTTGTGAAAATTCCTGCACCTGACTTTCTGTCTTTGTTCTGAAGCCTTTTGACAGCAATCAAAACACAACCTACTGGATTCCAAATGATATGAAATTTGACAGGGATCTTCACAAACATATCAGGTCCAAAATCCTAGCACTGAACTAAGGCTGGTTCACAACACAATGACCAGCACATCCTCATCTACAGGAGAAGAAAATGTTTCCAGATTCTCAGACTTTGTGAAATTCCAGATTTCACTAAGCTCGACTTTTTCAGCCACACATGCCCACTTTGTCTAGGCATAGTTTGCACACAAATAACACCAAGTGATAAATGACACCACTAAGGTGTAGAGCAAAACCCCTACTACTATCACACAAAATCTCATACCCTTGGGCTCCACCTATTTGATGGAAACAAGGAGCAAACTTGCAACAAATCTGAATATGTCAACTCCATAAAGTATCCCAATGGAAAAACTAACTTCACCACTGGATTCCTTGGGAGATTATACCCCAAAATCATATATAATATGTGGGCACTTACTTGGAACAACTGACCACAAATTAAGGGAGAGGAAACTACTCCAAATCATGCCTAGTGAATAGGGCATCATTTCATGTAGTTCCACTATAACAACAACTACAAAGGTTGAGCTCATGTGCACAATGACAAAGTGACATGGGGGTTTGAACCCCATGTTTGTGTCATGCACATCAACTTCACTACTAGTTCTCTCTAAGTCACCCACACACTCACACATCATGCCCTCTCTCATATGAACATGAGGAGGTGCACAAGTGTTGCCAAGGGGGCTATTTAACCACACACACATATCATCAACACAACCTCATATAGGTGCACATGAGAGCTACCATATTGCACAAATGAATGTGCCAACACAAGCACACACCAAGTGCACATGCACCACAACATCACTCACTTGCACATGTTATCAAAGCAACGACCACTAGAACAAGATCCACTATATTTATGCACACACATACTAGTACAATCATCAAAAGCTATGGTTGGGACAAGGTCAGCAACAGCAAGGAGAAAGTATATTTTCAGCAAAAAACAAGAAAAACAACAAGGAGGGCTTCCTGGGATTCGAACCCAGTACCCACTGGTGCAACAAACTTCCCTTACCAGTCTGCTACTATCTACTTGTCGATAGAACAGAGGCTTCAGGCAAGGTAAACCATACCTATGCGCTACTGAGCCCAAAACAGAATTAAAACACAAAAAGGGGGTTGGCGCCTGCGGGACTCGAACCCTGCACCTCAGGTAAATACACACAGACACAAACCACTGCGCTACTATATGGTTTCTGACAGAGGAGAGAACTGAATCAGGAAATCCCGTGCCTACAGCCTTCTCTGCACACGCACGCACGCCGGCGACAGAGAGGCCGCCGGGCACGCCTGCTGCTGCTACTGCTGCATCACGGCAGGAGAACTACCAGCATAAACAAGAGTTGCGCCTCCTTTGCACGTCATCTACCGCTACTACCACGCGATCTACTGCTGCTGCAACGCTACTGCACACCGCAACTCTACGGTATCTTGTGCATCCACAAACTGACAGAGAAGGAACGCGAGCAACTCGCCGGATCCATGCCGATCTAGGGGATAGAAGAGAGGGGAGGTGCAACCTCACCTTGGGGAGGAAGTAGGGAGGCCGATCTGAAGGAGGAGGACGGCCGGAGAGGAAGAAGAAGCCAGAGAAGTCGCTGACATGGAACCGAAGCAGAGGATGAAGAACACCGGGAACTCGCCATTGACGAGGTCGAGGCCGTCGGAGCAGTCGTTCCCCGGGGCTCCTAGCGCCAGGAATGGAGCGCGGGCACCTTCCCCGAGCCCCCGGACATGGTCGCCGGCGACGCTCGACGGAGATGGCGGGGGTAGACGCGGCGGGGCTGGTCTCACCTCACTGATAACCCTACAAAGACCTTACCTGGCAGAGGAGAGGGGGAGAGAGATGGGGAAAGGAAGGTGGCGGCGGCGATCGAGGGGGAAAGAGAAACCCTAGGACGAGGGGAGGCACAGACGCCAACAATATATGGGGGGACCTCGACGTTTGTGCACGGCGTCAACTCTCTCTCTCTCTCTCTGCCTGCTACTGACGGAAAGAACAAAGGTGGCGGACGGCGTCACGAAGAAGGAGGGAGGCGCCGTGGGGCTGGGCTCCTAGTGCGAGGGAGGGATACTGGGCCGCCAGGGAGGGAGGAGGCCCATCCTGAGTGCCACATAAGAGAGAAGAAAACCCTGGGGTTTTCCTTTTAACAGGAATTACCAGAGAAGGAATAAAAGCACAAGGAAAACTATAAGAGAAAAAAAAATAAGCTAGCACATCCCTGGTCATGAAAAATCATGAACTAATTGAATAAAATGCAACATGAATATATGGGGCAAATTAATAATTACAAAACAGCCATTGTTGGACCTGTTTTATATTTATTTGCACCTCTTGCACCCCTCCTTAACACAACATCTTTTCTTCACAAATCCACCACAAATAAGAGCTAAAACAGGAACATTTTTAAAACAGAAAAGGAAGAAGTGATTCTTGACATAGGAGGAATAGAGAGAGGGGTGAAGATGATTTGAAACCTAAGCATCCACATGTTATCCTACTAGGACAAGCAACCTAGTACAGTTGCACCACACCACACATATGTCCACAAGAACACAAACACCACATGAAGCATAAGACCACAACATCATCACCACCACACTTGCAATCACAAAGTCTCAAAGAAACATGGAAGATATGATATGACATGCATGCATGCAAGGAAGAAAATACAAGGGGCATCACATGAAGTCATGGCACAAATGATATCATCATATCCATGACAAGGTGGACCCACATGAGATAGGTTCCAAATATGGAAGGGTTACATCTGGGGCACTACAAACTCTCCCACACTACAAAGAAGATCTCGCCCTCGAGATCTAAGACTGAAAGAAATCGGGAAATTCGGAACGGAGGTGATCCTCGTGTTCCCACGTAGCCTCTTTATCAGAATGGTGATACCACTGCACTTTGAGAAATTTGATAGACTTGTTACGGGTCTTGCGCTCAGTCGCCTCGAGAACCGCAACTGGATGCTCACGATTAGAAAGGTCAGGCTGAAGGTCGATATCTTGAAGATGCACAGTGCGCTCGGGGGTCTTGAAACACCTCCGAAGCTGAGAAACATGGAACACATCATGGACATTTGCAAAGGTTGACGGAAGCTCGAGCTGGTACGCAAGGTCGCCCCTCTTGCCAACCACTCTGAATGGACCAACGAAACGAGGCGCAAGCTTGCCATTGATGCCAAAGCGCTGCATACTCTTCATAGGTGACACCTTGAGATAGACAAAGTCATCAAGCTCATAGGACATATCACGGTGCTTGCTATCGTAATAGCTCTTCTGACGGGACTGAGCTGCTCTGAGGTTGTTGCGAATGATCCGACACATCTCCTCAGCTTCTTCTATCATATCATTGCCAAGGATCTGACGCTCGCCGGTCTCGTACAGTGGAGCGGAGTACGACACTTCCTGCCATAGAGAATTTCGAACGGAGCCTTTCCAGAACTTGCTTGATAACTGTTGTTATACGAGAATTCCGCGAAAGGCACACAATCTTCCCACTTCATGCCAAGAGAGATAACACAGGCTCTCAGCATATCCTCAAGAACTTGATTCACTCTCTCCACTTGACCACTAGTCTGAGGATGGAACGCTGTGCTGAAGCGGATCTTCGTGCCCATAGCAGACTGGAAGGAGTCCCGGAACTTGGAAGTGAAGATACTTTCGCGATCTGACGAGATCATCATAGGCACGCCGTGCAAAGAGACAATCCTGGAGGTGTACAACTCTGCCAGCTGAGCTGCTGAAATGGACTCCTTGACTGGAAGGAAATGAGCCACTTTACTCAATTTGTCGATGACGACGAAGATAGCATCATTGCCCTTCTTGGACTTCGGAAACCCGGTGACGAAATCCATCTCAATGTGATCAAACTTCCACTCGGGAATCGGCAAAGGCTGCAAGAGGCCTGCTGGGCGTTGATGTTCTGCTTTCACCCTTCGACATACATCACACTCGTTTACGAACTGAGCAATTTCACGTTTCATACGAGTCCACCAGAATGTCTGCTTCAAGTCATGGTACATTTTTGGAGCTTCCAGGATGAATAGAGAGCAGAGAGTTATGAGCTTCTTCCATGATTACCTTCCTGAGATCACCTTTCGGGACGACAAGGCGATCCTCAAAAACAATGTGTCCCTGGCATCAACAGTGAAACACTTATACTTGGGGAGACTCTTTCCCACGCCAATCTTGACCTTCTTCACCATAGCGTCAAGTAGCTGAGCTGCTCTGACCTGATCTTCCAAGGTAGGAGAGATCTGAAGGTTCGCAAGAAAACCCTGAGGAACTAGCTGAAGATTGAACTTCCTAAAAGACTCAGAAAGACCCGCTGGAGAGGTTGCAGAATCAGACTGTTGCAATATGCCTTCCTGCTCAATGCATCTGCCACAACATTTGCCTTGCCTGGCGTGTACTCAACACTCGGATTAAAATCCTGGAGCATTTCCACCCAACGTGTTTGCCGAAGATTCAAGTTAGGCTGAGTGAAGATATACTTGAGACTCTTGTGATCGGTGAAAACTTCAACCTTACGTTCCAACAAGAGATGTCTCCAAGTCATCAAGGCGTGCACAACAGCTGCTAGCTCGAGATCGTGCACAGGATAGTTCTTCTCCGCAGGCATCAACTGCCTGGAGGTATAAGCAACCACCTTCCTATCTTGCATCAAGACTGCACCGAGACCCTGGAGAGAAGCATCGCAAAAGACCTGCTACGGCTTAGAATCATCCGGAGGGGCCAAGACCGGAGTGGAGATAAGCTTCTCTTTGAGTGTATCGAAAGCCAGTTGACACTCTGGAGACCAAACATACTTAACACCCTTCTGAAGAAGACTAGAGAGCGGCTTGGCGATTTTGGAGAAGTTCTCAACAAACCTTCTGCAATATCCAGCAAGCCCGAGAAAGCTTCGAAGCTGCTTCACATTCTGCGGAGGCTCCCATTCAACAATGGCTTGAACCTTGGACGGGTCAACCTTAATGCCCTCAGCAAAGATAATATGCCCAAGATAAACCACTTCTTTCAGCCAGAACTCGCACTTGGAAAACTTAGCATACAGCTTGTACTCTCTCAGTTTATCAAGCACCAACCTGAGATGTTTCTCATGTTCTTCCTCAGTCTCAGAAAAGACCAGAATGTCTTCGAGATAGAGCAAGACAAATTCATTCTTGTATGGGGAGAAAATATAGTTCATCAATCGACAAAATGTCGGAGGAGCATTAGCCAGACCAAAAGACATGACCGTATACTCATACGAGCCAAAACTAGTCCTGAATGCCGTCTTTGGAATGTCTTCCTCGCGAATGTGAATCTGATGATAGCCCATTCTGAGATCAAGCTTGGAGAATACTTTAGCACCTTTCAACTATTCGAACAACTCAGTTATGTTCGGAAGTGGATATTTGTTCTTGATTGTCTTCTTGTTTAATGGGCGGTAATCGACACATAGCCGGTCCGAACCATCCTTGTTCTTGACAAAGAGAACACCACATCCCCACGGAGACGAGCTTGGTCTGATCAAACCCAAACGCTCCTGCTCATCGAGTTGCCTCTTGAGTTCCTTCAATTCTTCTGGACCCAGCTTGTACGGCCGTTTGCACACTGGCTCTATGCCTGGCTCAAGCTCAATGACAAACTCAACTTCATTGTGCGAAGGCATGCCTGGCAGCTCTTCAGGAAACACATCTTGATATTCGCAGGCCACTGGAACTTGCTCAATAGGATTGATCTCAACCTTTTCATTCAAGGAAAACAGACAGATTGTATCATCGCGTGCTGCGAATATAATCACATCCTCCGAAGAGTGGGTAAGCTTCACTTCTTTAGCTTCACAATCAATTGACGCCTTGTTCATGGCCAACCAGTCCATACCAAGAATCAAGTCGATGTCGGAATTGCCCAAGACAATAGGAGTAACCAGAAAAGCATAAGCACCCATCTTGACAGAAACGTCCGGAACAACCATGTGAGAATTCATGATCTTACCTGGAGACACAATTGAAAGAGGCTTAAGCAAATCACGAGTAGGGAACCCTTGCTTAAATGAGAATGGCCTTGAGATAAACGAATGCGATGCACCAGAATCAAATAACACTTTAGCAGGAATATCATTGACGAGGAGGTTACCCATGATCACATCAGAGGAGTTGTCTGCTTCAGCTGCATTCACCATGTTGACTCGAGCTGATCTGGGGTTGAATTTGACAAGAGCGTTGCTTGGAGGTTTGCCTGGAGGAGGAGGCGGCAGACGGACCTGAGAAGTACATTTGTTGGTATAGTGACCCTTCTGCCCACATTTGTGACAAGTGACATCTGCTGGCTGCCGGAACTGAGTCTGAGGAAGCCCTTGCTTCTGATGCTGGTATCTCTGCTGGAAGCCAGGGTTGGGTGGGTGGGAAGAACCACGTCCACCTGAGTGCTTCAGCTGCTGTGAGTGCCGAGGAGGAGGAGAAACCCAAAACCTCTGTTGCTTCTGAACCACCTGAGTCGAGGAAGATCTGGAATCTGTGAAGCGCTTCTTGGAGTTTTCCACCCTGAGCAAGGCTGCTTCTGCTCTGAGAGCTAAGTTGTAGAACTTGTCAAACTCCTCAGGATCGTGCAAAGAAAGAGCCAACTGCAAGTCTTACTTCAAGCCACCCCTGAACTGGTAGATCTTTTTCTTCTGATCTGGGACATCCTGCAGCGCGTAACGGGCCAGCTCGTGGAACTCGACATTGTACTTGTACACAGAATTGTTGCCCTGCTTCAAACGCCTGAACTTCTCGCGCATCTCCTCCACAAAACTAGAAGGGATGTACTGGGACCTGAAGTCACGACAAAACTCGTCCCAAGACATCAACCTGTCACCTCTGGAGTCCTTGAGCTGCTGCCACCATATAGAAGCCTGTCCCTTCAACTGAAACATTGCAAACTTGACATAGTCCTCCGGACGCACATTGCTACACTCGAAATGCTTGTTCATATCACGGATCCAATCTTCTGCATCAAAAGGCTGGTCGCAAGAAGTGAACATCTTAGGCTGGTTTGACAGGAACTGACTCAGATTGGCGAAGTGATTGCCACCCTGCTGGAAGTTGCCCTGCTGATGATTGGCTCTCTCCTGGATCAACTCTAACAGCATCTGAGTGTTTGCATTAGTAGTTGCCATCATCGCCTGCCAGGCCTCTGTAGGAGGAGGCGGCGGCGGAGGAGGAGGAGGAGGTGGTGGAGGCGGCATATCTTCACGCGCTGGGGTCTTACGAGTCGGTGGAGCCATCCTGAAGACGGACAGCATATTAGTCCACAGAATAATTGAAGATATTGCTGAATCAAAAGACAGAATATCTGAACAGAATTTAGCATTGCACTCGAACAACATAGCAAGAGTGCATCCTCAAAGTAACATACGACAAAATTCCGATAAGGACCACTACAAACAAGTGTGAGCTAGAACCGCTCGGAACAAACATATGATCGAGATTTCCCAAACCTCAATCAAGCGTCTGTAGGAAGATAGCCCTATAAGATACTACTAGATATCCCACCTATGAATTCCCGAAATAACTGGTCATGCAATCAGGTACACGGATACAAGGAGTATTTCACACAACTCCTAAACTAACCCGTCACCTGTATCACATCCTTCAACACACAACCAGCATCTCGGACCTTCATCTACAACAGATACTTGTGATCACAACGATACCAAGTGTGGTAATACCCCCGAACAATCTACACCAGTACTGGGGACATCGGGGTTATCTCACCACTACCAGTATTAAAGCAATAATGAACACCCTCCGTTCTTAGATACTCAGAAATCTGAATGATGGCGATGTGTGCGATAATCCCTGGAGCTCAACTCCCCTGATACTTAGAGCAGATAGGAGGCACCAGGACAGGATTCCGTCACATCGAAATCATATAGATTTCACAAATACCTGCGTGATCCTAAAACAAATTTGAGCGAGAAAAGGAGTAGAGTTAAAGATATCCTAAGACGGGAACCTCACCAGAGCATAGAAGAGGAGAAATAAAGAATCCTACTCTCCGATATTGCTAAGACTCAAAACATTTTCTAGACTCGACTCGGCCAAGTACGATCACACAAAGGCTCCTATGGTCGTAAGGCTCTGATTACCAACTTGTAACGACCAAGATGCGGTCCTTTCCGATCTGGGGGTCGAGGCCCCCGATTAGGAAAGAAGCGCATCTAAGCGTTTCGCAAGCAAGTAACATAGCACAAATAATAATACAAGTAGACAATTCGGGATTCAACTCTCTTCTCATTAATAACTCAGAGTACATCACAGATACAATCAAGGTAGTTCCGCTACGGACTACAAAACATGGAAATGCTATGCTACCCAGCCTGCAGGCCCATGATCACGACCAAGCCTCATTCCTTTGGATAGTTCACGTAGAGGCGGTCTGTCTCCTCGTCGTACTGCCACACCAGCTGGGTGCCGTCGGGATCATCTGTCTCTGGGGTACATGTACCTGTTGGGAGTTTCGGAGGAGTCCGTGAGTCACGGGGACTCAGAAATCTAAGACCTTGGTGCCAGAACTAGTCATGTTATTAGGTAGGGTAAGGGTGAAGTGTATAAGGCTACAGCATCCTAAACTTGATTTAGTGGCTAACTTACGCAAAGTAATTGTGAAGGTGGTCTACACTAGCAGTCGTGATTACTTGATCACTAAGTGATCCTGAACACCTACCTACGACATTCATAACCCCACCGTGTTCCCGATCGAAGAGAGATCTTCGAGGGGGACAGTCACGGTTACGCACACAGTTGGCAATTTTATTAGCTTATGTTTAAGTTCTCTAACACCGAATGTTAACAAAATATTCCAAGTTGCCACATAACCGCGGGCACGGCTTTCCGAAAGATTAAACCCTGTAGGGGTGCTCCAACTAGTCCATCACAAACGTACACAGGCCGCAAAGGCATCCTCTATCACGAATCTCGTGACCTCGTCGGATTCCTTAGAGGAAAACCTCAACTCTGGGGCAAACCAAAGCGTCACTGGGATTCTTATACGCAAGATATACCGCTAAGGTAAGGCAAGGCTAGCAGGACCTCCCGGTTTGTCGACGACCCTGTAAGAGCCGCGTATCTCAGTCTCAGGACAACACCGTCTATGCAAAGTGGACAAGGACCAAACCTCAAGTTTCCCTAGGGTGGTCTTGCCGACTGCTAGGTGGTTGGACCAACACTCATGAGGAGCACTGGCCCGGGTTGTTGATTAAATTCCTCGGAGTAGCTATTCCCTATGCAGGTTATTAGGTGATTAGCAAATAAAACCAATGTTGGGTCCTGCCGGACAAGCCTTAGCATGACGCGATTTATCGAGGGGGTCCCCATAACAACCCTGAACGTGTTAGGAGCGATCATTATGGAATCAAACACCGGTAACCGGTAACTAAGGCGGCAATAACGGAACAAAGCACCCGGCAAGAGGCTAGGCCTTCCGTCATTTACCAAGTATATAGGTGCATTAATTAAATAACAGAATTTAAGATAATGATATCAAGCTCATGTTATCACATGAGTCAAAGCACCTGCATCTAGCAACGCTATCATTAGTAGCTGAGCAAAGCCTACTTAGCCATTCAAGTTTTGCTAGGAAGGGGAACAGTGTTTGGGCTCATGGCATATGAAGAGGCAATTTAATTTCAGTGGTAGGCAGCGAGCAATATGACATGGAAACGAAAACTAGCATAACAAGTCTAGAGATGGAATCAAGGTCATATCATCTTGCCTGTGATGTCCTCAGCTTGGAATGGTTCTGGTTCGTCCTGCACGTACTCTCCTGACTCCACGTATTCGTTCTCCGATCTCGGTGCTACCCAACATAATAATAACAACCAATGAACAGCAGCACCACAAGATGCAACAATCACATGATGCATGAGATGAAAAATGAGCATGCATCGCTATTTCTATCACTAGCACAAGCAAAAGAAACTACTACAAGTTTCTGGACATAACTGTACACTAAGATATTTTGACATGCATGAGGATGGCATGAACAGATGTGGCTCGTGAAAACGATGCAAAACCATATAAAGAACATTGCAAACGGAGCTACGGATCAACGGGAATCAACGAAACAAGATCTGAAGCTCTACGTGGAAGAATCAACACCACACCCACAATTGGAACAAATCTGGTATTATCAGGTTGCCAAGACATATAAAAACCCAACATGAATGGATTGGAGCAAGGAAGAACACCACAACATCAATTAATCACCCACAATCATCAAAATGACTATACTACACAATCTGCCATAATCTGCATCTTAGCTCTTTGGGAGCTACATGCAACATAGCTACAGACCTCCAAATATGACAAATAATATATGTGGCTGTAGCCAACCAAGAACACTACCAACACCAGCAAGAATCACAGCAAAAGGAATTACACTCTAGAAGATACAAGGCCACAAACTTTCCCAAAACCATCAGGTCTCACGGACTTTGTGAAAATTCCTGCACCTGACTTTCTGTCTTTGTTCTGAAGCCTTTTGACAGCAATCAAAACACAACCTACTGGATTCCAAATGATATGAAATTTGACAGGGATCTTCACAAACATATCAGGTCCAAAATCCTAGCACTGAACTAAGGCTGGTTCACAACACAATGACCAGCACATCCTCATCTACAGGAGAAGAAAATGTTTCCAGATTCTCAGACTTTGTGAAATTCCAGATTTCACTAAGCTCGACTTTTTCAGCCACACATGCCCACTTTGTCTAGGCATAGTTTGCACACAAATAACACCAAGTGATAAATGACACCACTAAGGTGTAGACCAAAACCCCTACTACTATCACACAAAATCTCATACCCTTGGGCTCCACCTATTTGATGGAAACAAGGAGCAAACTTGCAACAAATCTGAATATGTCAACTCCATAAAGTATCCCAATGGAAAAACTAACTTCACCACTGGATTCCTTGGGAGATTATACCCCAAAATCATATATAATATGTGGGCACTTACTTGGAACAACTGACCACAAATTAAGGGAGAGGAAACTACTCCAAATCATGCCTAGTGAATAGGGCATCATTTCATGTAGTTCCACTATAACAACAACTACAAAGGTTGAGCTCATGTGCACAATGACAAAGTGACATGGGGGTTTGAACCCCATGTTTGTGTCATGCACATCAACTTCACTACTAGTTCTCTCTAAGTCACCCACACACTCACACATCATGCCCTCTCTCATATGAACATGAGGAGGTGCACAAGTGTTGCCAAGGGGGCTATTTAACCACACACACATATCATCAACACAACCTCATATAGGTGCACATGAGAGCTACCATATTGCACAAATGAATGTGCCAACACAAGCACACACCAAGTGCACATGCACCACAACATCACTCACTTGCACATGTTATCAAAGCAACGACCACTAGAACAAGATCCACTATATTTATGCACACACATACTAGTACAATCATCAAAAGCTATGGTTGGGACAAGGTCAGCAACAGCAAGGAGAAAGTATATTTTCAGCAAAAAACAAGAAAAACAACAAGGAGGGCTTCCTGGGATTCGAACCCAGTACCCACTGGTGCAACAAACTTCCCTTACCAGTCTGCTACTATCTACTTGTCGATAGAACAGAGGCTTCAGGCAAGGTAAACCATACCTATGCGCTACTGAGCCCAAAACAGAATTAAAACACAAAAAGGGGGTTGGCGCCTGCGGGACTCGAACCCTGCACCTCAGGTAAATACACACAGACACAAACCACTGCGCTACTATATGGTTTCTGACAGAGGAGAGAACTGAATCAGGAAATCCCGTGCCTACAGCCTTCTCTGCACACGCACGCACGCCGGCGACAGAGAGGCCGCCGGGCACGCCTGCTGCTGCTACTGCTGCATCACGGCAGGAGAACTACCAGCATAAACAAGAGTTGCGCCTCCTTTGCACGTCATCTACCGCTACTACCACGCGATCTACTGCTGCTGCAACGCTACTGCACACCGCAACTCTACGGTATCTTGTGCATCCACAAACTGACAGAGAAGGAACGCGAGCAACTCGCCGGATCCATGCCGATCTAGGGGATAGAAGAGAGGGGAGGTGCAACCTCACCTTGGGGAGGAAGTAGGGAGGCCGATCTGAAGGAGGAGGACGGCCGGAGAGGAAGAAGAAGCCAGAGAAGTCGCTGACATGGAACCGAAGCAGAGGATGAAGAACACCGGGAACTCGCCATTGACGAGGTCGAGGCCGTCGGAGCAGTCGTTCCCCGGGGCTCCTAGCGCCAGGAATGGAGCGCGGGCACCTTCCCCGAGCCCCCGGACATGGTCGCCGGCGACGCTCGACGGAGATGGCGGGGGTAGACGCGGCGGGGCTGGTCTCACCTCACTGATAACCCTACAAAGACCTTACCTGGCAGAGGAGAGGGGGAGAGAGATGGGGAAAGGAAGGTGGCGGCGGCGATCGAGGGGGAAAGAGAAACCCTAGGACGAGGGGAGGCACAGACGCCAACAATATATGGGGGGACCTCGACGTTTGTGCACGGCGTCAACTCTCTCTCTCTCTCTCTGCCTGCTACTGACGGAAAGAACAAAGGTGGCGGACGGCGTCACGAAGAAGGAGGGAGGCGCCGTGGGGCTGGGCTCCTAGTGCGAGGGAGGGATACTGGGCCGCCAGGGAGGGAGGAGGCCCATCCTGAGTGCCACATAAGAGAGAAGAAAACCCCGGGGTTTTCCTTTTAACAGGAATTACCAGAGAAGGAATAAAAGCACAAGGAAAACTATAAGAGAAAAAAAAATAAGCTAGCACATCCCTGGTCATGAAAAATCATGAACTAATTGAATAAAATGCAACATGAATATATGGGGCAAATTAATAATTACAAAACAGCCATTGTTGGACCTGTTTTATATTTATTTGCACCTCTTGCAC
Source organism: Hordeum vulgare subsp. vulgare (assembly GCF_904849725.1). Taxonomy (NCBI): domain Eukaryota; kingdom Viridiplantae; phylum Streptophyta; class Magnoliopsida; order Poales; family Poaceae; genus Hordeum; species Hordeum vulgare. The sequence continues at coordinate 492,679,515 of NC_058521.1, read as the reverse complement.
CCCTCCTTAACACAACATCTTTTCTTCACAAATCCACCACAAATAAGAGCTAAAACAGGAACATTTTTAAAACAGAAAAGGAAGAAGTGATTCTTGACATAGGAGGAATAGAGAGAGGGGTGAAGATGATTTGAAACCTAAGCATCCACATGTTATCCTACTAGGACAAGCAACCTAGTACAGTTGCACCACACCACACATATGTCCACAAGAACACAAACACCACATGAAGCATAAGACCACAACATCATCACCACCACACTTGCAATCACAAAGTCTCAAAGAAACATGGAAGATATGATATGACATGCATGCATGCAAGGAAGAAAATACAAGGGGCATCACATGAAGTCATGGCACAAATGATATCATCATATCCATGACAAGGTGGACCCACATGAGATAGGTTCCAAATATGGAAGGGTTACATCTGGGGCACTACAAACTCTCCCACACTACAAAGAAGATCTCGCCCTCGAGATCTAAGACTGAAAGAAATCGGGAAATTCGGAACGGAGGTGATCCTCGTGTTCCCACGTAGCCTCTTTATCGGAATGGTGATACCACTGCACTTTGAGAAATTTGATAGACTTGTTACGGGTCTTGCGCTCAGTCGCCTCGAGAACCGCAACTGGATGCTCACGATTAGAAAGGTCAGGCTGAAGGTCGATATCTTGAAGATGCACAGTGCGCTCGGGGGTCTTGAAACACCTCCGAAGCTGAGAAACATGGAACACATCATGGACATTTGCAAAGGTTGACGGAAGCTCGAGCTGGTACGCAAGGTCGCCCCTCTTGCCAACCACTCTGAATGGACCAACGAAACGAGGCGCAAGCTTGCCATTGATGCCAAAGCGCTGCATACTCTTCATAGGTGACACCTTGAGATAGACAAAGTCATCAAGCTCATAGGACATATCACGGTGCTTGCTATCGTAATAGCTCTTCTGACGGGACTGAGCTGCTCTGAGGTTGTTGCGAATGATCCGACACATCTCCTCAGCTTCTTCTATCATATCATTGCCAAGGATCTGACGCTCGCCGGTCTCGTACAGTGGAGCGGAGTACGACACTTCCTGCCATAGAGAATTTCGAACGGAGCCTTTCCAGAACTTGCTTGATAACTGTTGTTATACGAGAATTCCGCGAAAGGCACACAATCTTCCCACTTCATGCCAAGAGAGATAACACAGGCTCTCAGCATATCCTCAAGAACTTGATTCACTCTCTCCACTTGACCACTAGTCTGAGGATGGAACGCTGTGCTGAAGCGGATCTTCGTGCCCATAGCAGACTGGAAGGAGTCCCGGAACTTGGAAGTGAAGATACTTTCGCGATCTGACGAGATCATCATAGGCACGCCGTGCAAAGAGACAATCCTGGAGGTGTACAACTCTGCCAGCTGAGCTGCTGAAATGGACTCCTTGACTGGAAGGAAATGAGCCACTTTACTCAATTTGTCGATGACGACGAAGATAGCATCATTGCCCTTCTTGGACTTCGGAAACCCGGTGACGAAATCCATCTCAATGTGATCAAACTTCCACTCGGGAATCGGCAAAGGCTGCAAGAGGCCTGCTGGGCGTTGATGTTCTGCTTTCACCCTTCGACATACATCACACTCGTTTACGAACTGAGCAATTTCACGTTTCATACGAGTCCACCAGAATGTCTGCTTCAAGTCATGGTACATTTTTGGAGCTTCCAGGATGAATAGAGAGCAGAGAGTTATGAGCTTCTTCCATGATTACCTTCCTGAGATCACCTTTCGGGACGACAAGGCGATCCTCAAAAACAATGTGTCCCTGGCATCAACAGTGAAACACTTATACTTGGGGAGACTCTTTCCCACGCCAATCTTGACCTTCTTCACCATAGCGTCAAGTAGCTGAGCTGCTCTGACCTGATCTTCCAAGGTAGGAGAGATCTGAAGGTTCGCAAGAAAACCCTGAGGAACTAGCTGAAGATTGAACTTCCTAAAAGACTCAGAAAGACCCGCTGGAGAGGTTGCAGAATCAGACTGTTGCAATATGCCTTCCTGCTCAATGCATCTGCCACAACATTTGCCTTGCCTGGCGTGTACTCAACACTCGGATTAAAATCCTGGAGCATTTCCACCCAACGTGTTTGCCGAAGATTCAAGTTAGGCTGAGTGAAGATATACTTGAGACTCTTGTGATCGGTGAAAACTTCAACCTTACGTTCCAACAAGAGATGTCTCCAAGTCATCAAGGCGTGCACAACAGCTGCTAGCTCGAGATCGTGCACAGGATAGTTCTTCTCCGCAGGCATCAACTGCCTGGAGGTATAAGCAACCACCTTCCTATCTTGCATCAAGACTGCACCGAGACCCTGGAGAGAAGCATCGCAAAAGACCTGCTACGGCTTAGAATCATCCGGAGGGGCCAAGACCGGAGTGGAGATAAGCTTCTCTTTGAGTGTATCGAAAGCCAGTTGACACTCTGGAGACCAAACATACTTAACACCCTTCTGAAGAAGACTAGAGAGCGGCTTGGCGATTTTGGAGAAGTTCTCAACAAACCTTCTGCAATATCCAGCAAGCCCGAGAAAGCTTCGAAGCTGCTTCACATTCTGCGAAGGCTCCCATTCAACAATGGCTTGAACCTTGGACGGGTCAACCTTAATGCCCTCAGCAAAGATAATATGCCCAAGATAAACCACTTCTTTCAGCCAGAACTCGCACTTGGAAAACTTAGCATACAGCTTGTACTCTCTCAGTTTATCAAGCACCAACCTGAGATGTTTCTCATGTTCTTCCTCAGTCTCAGAAAAGACCAGAATGTCTTCGAGATAGAGCAAGACAAATTCATTCTTGTATGGGGAGAAAATATAGTTCATCAATCGACAAAATGTCGGAGGAGCATTAGCCAGACCAAAAGACATGACCGTATACTCATACGAGCCAAAACTAGTCCTGAATGCCGTCTTTGGAATGTCTTCCTCGCGAATGTGAATCTGATGATAGCCCATTCTGAGATCAAGCTTGGAGAATACTTTAGCACCTTTCAACTATTCGAACAACTCAGTTATGTTCGGAAGTGGATATTTGTTCTTGATTGTCTTCTTGTTTAATGGGCGGTAATCGACACATAGCCGGTCCGAACCATCCTTGTTCTTGACAAAGAGAACACCACATCCCCACGGAGACGAGCTTGGTCTGATCAAACCCAAACGCTCCTGCTCATCGAGTTGCCTCTTGAGTTCCTTCAATTCTTCTGGACCCAGCTTGTACGGCCGTTTGCACACTGGCTCTATGCCTGGCTCAAGCTCAATGACAAACTCAACTTCATTGTGCGAAGGCATGCCTGGCAGCTCTTCAGGAAACACATCTTGATATTCGCAGGCCACTGGAACTTGCTCAATAGGATCGATCTCAACCTTTTCATTCAAGGAAAACAGACAGATTGTATCATCGCGTGCTGCGAATATAATCACATCCTCCGAAGAGTGGGTAAGCTTCACTTCTTTAGCTTCACAATCAATTGACGCCTTGTTCATGGCCAACCAGTCCATACCAAGAATCAAGTCGATGTCGGAATTGCCCAAGACAATAGGAGTAACCAGAAAAGCATAAGCACCCATCTTGACAGAAACGTCCGGAACAACCATGTGAGAATTCATGATCTTACCTGGAGACACAATTGAAAGAGGCTTAAGCAAATCACGAGTAGGGAACCCTTGCTTAAATGAGAATGGCCTTGAGATAAACGAATGCGATGCACCAGAATCAAATAACACTTTAGCAGGAATATCATTGACGAGGAGGTTACCCATGATCACATCAGAGGAGTTGTCTGCTTCAGCTGCATTCACCATGTTGACTCGAGCTGATCTGGGGTTGAATTTGACAAGAGCGTTGCTTGGAGGTTTGCCTGGAGGAGGAGGCGGCAGACGGACCTGAGAAGTACATTTGTTGGTATAGTGACCCTTCTGCCCACATTTGTGACAAGTGACATCTGCTGGCTGCCGGAACTGAGTCTGAGGAAGCCCTTGCTTCTGATGCTGGTATCTCTGCTGGAAGCCAGGGTTGGGTGGGTGGGAAGAACCACGTCCACCTGAGTGCTTCAGCTGCTGTGAGTGCCGAGGAGGAGGAGAAACCCAAAACCTCTGTTGCTTCTGAACCACCTGAGTCGAGGAAGATCTGGAATCTGTGAAGCGCTTCTTGGAGTTTTCCACCCTGAGCAAGGCTGCTTCTGCTCTGAGAGCTAAGTTGTAGAACTTGTCAAACTCCTCAGGATCGTGCAAAGAAAGAGCCAACTGCAAGTCTTACTTCAAGCCACCCCTGAACTGGTAGATCTTTTTCTTCTGATCTGGGACATCCTGCAGCGCGTAACGGGCCAGCTCGTGGAACTCGACATTGTACTTGTACACAGAATTGTTGCCCTGCTTCAAACGCCTGAACTTCTCGCGCATCTCCTCCACAAAACTAGAAGGGATGTACTGGGACCTGAAGTCACGACAAAACTCGTCCCAAGACATCAACCTGTCACCTCTGGAGTCCTTGAGCTGCTGCCACCATATAGAAGCCTGTCCCTTCAACTGAAACATTGCAAACTTGACATAGTCCTCCGGACGCACATTGCTACACTCGAAATGCTTGTTCATATCACGGATCCAATCTTCTGCATCAAAAGGCTGGTCGCAAGAAGTGAACATCTTAGGCTGGTTTGACAGGAACTGACTCAGATTGGCGAAGTGATTGCCACCCTGCTGGAAGTTGCCCTGCTGATGATTGGCTCTCTCCTGGATCAACTCTAACAGCATCTGAGTGTTTGCATTAGTAGTTGCCATCATCGCCTGCCACGCCTCTGTAGGAGGAGGCGGCGGCGGAGGAGGAGGAGGAGGTGGTGGAGGCGGCATATCTTCACGCGCTGGGGTCTTACGAGTCGGTGGAGCCATCCTGAAGACGGACAGCATATTAGTCCACAGAATAATTGAAGATATTGCTGAATCAAAAGACAGAATATCTGAACAGAATTTAGCATTGCACTCGAACAACATAGCAAGAGTGCATCCTCAAAGTAACATACGACAAAATTCCGATAAGGACCACTACAAACAAGTGTGAGCTAGAACCGCTCGGAACAAACATATGATCGAGATTTCCCAAACCTCAATCAAGCGTCTGTAGGAAGATAGCCCTATAAGATACTACTAGATATCCCACCTATGAATTCCCGAAATAACTGGTCATGCAATCAGGTACACGGATACAAGGAGTATTTCACACAACTCCTAAACTAACCCGTCACCTGTATCACATCCTTCAACACACAACCAGCATCTCGGACCTTCATCTACAACAGATACTTGTGATCACAACGATACCAAGTGTGGTAATACCCCCGAACAATCTACACCAGTACTGGGGACATCGGGGTTATCTCACCACTACCAGTATTAAAGCAATAATGAACACCCTCCGTTCTTAGATACTCAGAAATCTGAATGATGGCGATGTGTGCGATAATCCCTGGAGCTCAACTCCCCTGATACTTAGAGCAGATAGGAGGCACCAGGACAGGATTCCGTCACATCGAAATCATATAGATTTCACAAATACCTGCGTGATCCTAAAACAAATTTGAGCGAGAAAAGGAGTAGAGTTAAAGATATCCTAAGACGGGAACCTCACCAGAGCATAGAAGAGGAGAAATAAAGAATCCTACTCTCCGATATTGCTAAGACTCAAAACATTTTCTAGACTCGACTCGGCCAAGTACGATCACACAAAGGCTCCTATGGTCGTAAGGCTCTGATTACCAACTTGTAACGACCAAGATGCGGTCCTTTCCGATCTGGGGGTCGAGGCCCCCGATTAGGAAAGAAGCGCATCTAAGCGTTTCGCAAGCAAGTAACATAGCACAAATAATAATACAAGTAGACAATTCGGGATTCAACTCTCTTCTCATTAATAACTCAGAGTACATCACAGATACAATCAAGGTAGTTCCGCTACGGACTACAAAACATGGAAATGCTATGCTACCCAGCCTGCAGGCCCATGATCACGACCAAGCCTCATTCCTTTGGATAGTTCACGTAGAGGCGGTCTGTCTCCTCGTCGTACTGCCACACCAGCTGGGTGCCGTCGGGATCATCTGTCTCTGGGGTACATGTACCTGTTGGGAGTTTCGGAGGAGTCCGTGAGTCACGGGGACTCAGAAATCTAAGACCTTGGTGCCAGAACTAGTCATGTTATTAGGTAGGGTAAGGGTGAAGTGTATAAGGCTACAGCATCCTAAACTTGATTTAGTGGCTAACTTACGCAAAGTAATTGTGAAGGTGGTCTACACTAGCAGTCGTGATTACTTGATCACTAAGTGATCCTGAACACCTACCTACGACATTCATAACCCCACCGTGTTCCCGATCGAAGAGAGATCTTCGAGGGGGACAGTCACGGTTACGCACACAGTTGGCAATTTTATTAGCTTATGTTTAAGTTCTCTAACACCGAATGTTAACAAAATATTCCAAGTTGCCACATAACCGCGGGCACGGCTTTCCGAAAGATTAAACCCTGTAGGGGTGCTCCAACTAGTCCATCACAAACGTACACAGGCCGCAAAGGCATCCTCTATCACGAATCTCGTGACCTCGTCGGATTCCTTAGAGGAAAACCTCAACTCTGGGGCAAACCAAAGCGTCACTGGGATTCTTATACGCAAGATATACCGCTAAGGTAAGGCAAGGCTAGCAGGACCTCCCGGTTTGTCGACGACCCTGTAAGAGCCGCGTATCTCAGTCTCAGGACAACACCGTCTATGCAAAGTGGACAAGGACCAAACCTCAAGTTTCCCTAGGGTGGTCTTGCCGACTGCTAGGTGGTTGGACCAACACTCATGAGGAGCACTGGCCCGGGTTGTTGATTAAATTCCTCGGAGTAGCTATTCCCTATGCAGGTTATTAGGTGATTAGCAAATAAAACCAATGTTGGGTCCTGCCGGACAAGCCTTAGCATGACGCGATTTATCGAGGGGGTCCCCATAACAACCCTGAACGTGTTAGGAGCGATCATTATGGAATCAAACACCGGTAACCGGTAACTAAGGCGGCAATAACGGAACAAAGCACCCGGCAAGAGGCTAGGCCTTCCGTCATTTACCAAGTATATAGGTGCATTAATTAAATAACAGAATTTAAGATAATGATATCAAGCTCATGTTATCACATGAGTCAAAGCACCTGCATCTAGCAACGCTATCATTAGTAGCTGAGCAAAGCCTACTTAGCCATTCAAGTTTTGCTAGGAAGGGGAACAGTGTTTGGGCTCATGGCATATGAAGAGGCAATTTAATTTCAGTGGTAGGCAGCGAGCAATATGACATGGAAACGAAAACTAGCATAACAAGTCTAGAGATGGAATCAAGGTCATATCATCTTGCCTGTGATGTCCTCAGCTTGGAATGGTTCTGGTTCGTCCTGCACGTACTCTCCTGACTCCACGTATTCGTTCTCCGATCTCGGTGCTACCCAACATAATAATAACAACCAATGAACAGCAGCACCACAAGATGCAACAATCACATGATGCATGAGATGAAAAATGAGCATGCATCGCTATTTCTATCACTAGCACAAGCAAAAGAAACTACTACAAGTTTCTGGACATAACTGTACACTAAGATATTTTGACATGCATGAGGATGGCATGAACAGATGTGGCTCGTGAAAACGATGCAAAACCATATAAAGAACATTGCAAACGGAGCTACGGATCAACGGGAATCAACGAAACAAGATCTGAAGCTCTACGTGGAAGAATCAACACCACACCCACAATTGGAACAAATCTGGTATTATCAGGTTGCCAAGACATATAAAAACCCAACATGAATGGATTGGAGCAAGGAAGAACACCACAACATCAATTAATCACCCACAATCATCAAAATGACTATACTACACAATCTGCCATAATCTGCATCTTAGCTCTTTGGGAGCTACATGCAACATAGCTACAGACCTCCAAATATGACAAATAATATATGTGGCTGTAGCCAACCAAGAACACTACCAACACCAGCAAGAATCACAGCAAAAGGAATTACACTCTAGAAGATACAAGGCCACAAACTTTCCCAAAACCATCAGGTCTCACGGACTTTGTGAAAATTCCTGCACCTGACTTTCTGTCTTTGTTCTGAAGCCTTTTGACAGCAATCAAAACACAACCTACTGGATTCCAAATGATATGAAATTTGACAGGGATCTTCACAAACATATCAGGTCCAAAATCCTAGCACTGAACTAAGGCTGGTTCACAACACAATGACCAGCACATCCTCATCTACAGGAGAAGAAAATGTTTCCAGATTCTCAGACTTTGTGAAATTCCAGATTTCACTAAGCTCGACTTTTTCAGCCACACATGCCCACTTTGTCTAGGCATAGTTTGCACACAAATAACACCAAGTGATAAATGACACCACTAAGGTGTAGACCAAAACCCCTACTACTATCACACAAAATCTCATACCCTTGGGCTCCACCTATTTGATGGAAACAAGGAGCAAACTTGCAACAAATCTGAATATGTCAACTCCATAAAGTATCCCAATGGAAAAACTAACTTCACCACTGGATTCCTTGGGAGATTATACCCCAAAATCATATATAATATGTGGGCACTTACTTGGAACAAGTGACCACAAATTAAGGGAGAGGAAACTACTCCAAATCATGCCTAGTGAATAGGGCATCATTTCATGTAGTTCCACTATAACAACAACTACAAAGGTTGAGCTCATGTGCACAATGACAAAGTGACATGGGGGTTTGAACCCCATGTTTGTGTCATGCACATCAACTTCACTACTAGTTCTCTCTAAGTCACCCACACACTCACACATCATGCCCTCTCTCATATGAACATGAGGAGGTGCACAAGTGTTGCCAAGGGGGCTATTTAACCACACACACATATCATCAACACAACCTCATATAGGTGCACATGAGAGCTACCATATTGCACAAATGAATGTGCCAACACAAGCACACACCAAGTGCACATGCACCACAACATCACTCACTTGCACATGTTATCAAAGCAACCACCACTAGAACAAGATCCACTATATTTATGCACACACATCCTAGTACAATCATCAAAAGCTAGTAACTACACCAATGAAGAACCTACACATGTTATCACATTACTAGGATCATCTAATAAGTAGCACCACCATACACACAATCTAGTGCAACTAACCCCATGTGTATGCTCACACACACACATGCACTTCTCACCAGCACACCTACACACACCACATCACCTAGCACCAATTATAACAACAAAGGAAAGATAAAAGCAAAATGCCATGGACACCTATGGTTGGCACAAGGTGAGCAACAGCAAGGAAAAAGTATATTTTCAGCAAAAAAACAAGAAAAACAACAAGGAGGGTTTCCTGGGATTCGAATCCAGTACCCACTTGTGCAACAAACTTCCCTTACCACTCTGCTACTATCTACTTGTCGACAGAACGGACGCTTCAGGCAAGGTAAGCCATACCTATGCACTACTGAGCCCAAAACAGAATTAAAACACAAAAAGGGGGTTGGCGCCTGCGGGACTCGAACCCTGCACCTCAGGTAAACACACACAGACACAAACCACTGTGCTACTATACGATTTCTGATAGAGGAGAGAACTGAATCAGGAAAACCCGTGCCTACAGCCTTCTCTGCACACGCATGCACGCCGGCGACAGAGAGGCCACCGGGCACGCCTGCTGCTGCTGCTGCTGCATCACGGCAGGAGAACTACCAGCACAAACAAGAGTTGCGCCTGCTTTGCACGTCATCTACCGCTACTACCACGCGATCGACTGCTACTGCAACACTACTGCACACCGCAACTCTACGGTATCTTCTGCATCCACAAACTGACAGAGAAGGAACGCGAGCAACTGGCCGGATCCATGCCGATCTAGGGGATAGAAGAGAGGGTAGGTGCAACCTCACCTTAGGGAGGAAGTAGGGAGGCCGATCTGAAGGAGGAGGCCGGCCGGAGAGGAAGAAGAAGCCGGAGACGTCGCTGACGTGGAACCGAAGCAGAGGATGAAGAAAACCGGGAACTCGCCGTTGACGAGGTCGAGGCCGTCGGAGCAGTCGTTCCCCGGGGCTCCTAGCGCCAGGAATGGAGCGCGGGCACCTTCCCCGAGCCCCCGGACATGGTCGCCGGCGACGCTCAACGGAGATGGCGGGGGTAGACGCGGCAGGGCTGCTCTCACCTCACTACTAACCCTCCACAGACCTTACCTGGTAGAGGAGAGGGGGAGAGAGATGGGGAAAGGAAGGTGGTGGCGGCGACCGAGGGGGAAAGAGAAACCCTAGGCCAAGGGGAGGCACGGACTCCAACAATATATGCGGGGGACCTCGACGTTTGTGCATGGCGTCAACTCTCTCTCTGCCTGCTATTGACGGAAAGAACAGAGGGGGCGGACGGCGTTAGGAAGAAGGAGGGAGGCGCCGTGGGGCTGGGCTCCTGGCGCGAGGGAGGGATACTGGGCCGCCAGGGAGGGAGGAGGCCCATCCTGAGCGCCACATAAGAGAGAAGAAAACCCTGGGTTTTCCTTTTAACAGGAATTACCAGAGAAGGAATAAAAGCACAAGGAAAACTATAAGAGAAAAAAATAAGCTAGCACATCCCTGGTCATGACAAATCATGAACTAATTGAATAAAATGCAACATGAATATATGGGGCAAATTAATAATTACAAAACAGCCATTGTTGGACCTGTTTTATATTTATTTGCACCTCTTGCACCCCTCCTTAACACAACATCTTTTCTTCACAAATCCACCACAAATAAGAGCTAAAACAGGAACATTTTTAAAACAGAAAAGGAAGAAGTGATTCTTGACATAGGAGGAATAGAGAGAGGGGTGAAGATGATTTGAAACCTAAGCATCCACATGTTATCCTACTAGGACAAGCAACCTAGTACAGTTGCACCACACCACACATATGTCCACAAGAACACAAACACCACATGAAGCATAAGACCACAACATCATCACTACCACACTTGCAATCACAAAGTCTCAAAGAAACATGGAAGATATGATATGACATGCATGCATGCAAGGAAGAAAATACAAGGGACATCACATGAAGTCATGGCACAAATGATATCATCATATCCATGACAAGGTGGACCCATATGAGATAGGTTCCAAATATGGAAGGGTTACGTCTGGGGCACTACACCCACAAAGGCAACTTCAAGAGTATCTTTCTTAAAGACTTTCACAACCGTTAGTCCAAAAAGTGTATCATAGCAAACAGATGCCAATTGACAAATAGAAAGCAAGTGATATTTAAGGGATTGGACAAGCATGACATTTGCAAGTCACATGTCATTTGTGATATCCACCTTGTCAAACCCAAGTACCTATCCTTTAGACCCACCACCAAAGAAAATGCTCATAAATGGTCGAACTGCTTCTGTGAAGTCCATGAGCAATATGCAATATTCGGTCATTTGTTTGGTGCATCCACTTTGAATCACCCATTTGACTCCACCGGAGAAAGCAACATACACACATTTCAAGTCTTGGTTAGAGGCACCCATTTTACAATGGAACCTCTCATGTTTGTAACAAGAGTCTTAGGAACCCAAATAGAAACGAAAAGGATTTTGAGGCCTAACAAACTGAGGATAGGCATATCCATGAATTGCCTTACGAAGCACATATGATGGAGGCATACATTCTTTTCTATTGTTGGGAGTAGTCTGGCCCCTTGTGGCCTTCCAACTCGCAACCTTCCCAACATTACCCACTCCTTTCTCCTTCTGCCCTTCTCGCACAAATATCTCCTTGAGGCGAGTTGTGGACTAATGTGTCGCCATGTTTTTCTTCTTTGTGCTTGGATCAAATCCAAGCCCTTCCTTAGCTACTACCTCTTTGCGTGGACTCAACACTTCATTGAGGTTCTTTTGTACTTGGGCACATGACATGAGCCCTTTTTCAATTTGAGCCTTTAACAACCGGTTCTCCTCAAATACGCTAGCTAGGTCACCACTAGGGTTAGTAGCACAAGCATCAACATTTATAATAGGAGACGAATAAACTTTGCCAAGAGTGTTAAGATATTTAAGCTTGAGTTCTTCAAACTTCTTTGTGAGAATGTTGAGCTATTCTTACTTTGTCTTGATAGAAAAAAGTAAGAGCTCACAATTCTTAGAAAGAATGACATGAGACTCTTCAATCTTACACTTGTCATTTATTAACACATTATAATCATTTTTAGCCTTTTTCAACGAGGCAAGTTCTTTAGTGTCCTTATCAATGTTTGCACCTATTTTTAAACACAATTCACTCTTACATGTTTCCTCATATTGGACTTTGTGCTTAAGGATTTCACATTTCTCCTTTTCCTGAGTAATGAGAATTTCGAGTTCCTTAATGTAGGTGGTGTGCTTACTCACCATCTCCATAAGCATATGAAATATAATGGGTTTCCTTCCTTTGAGAGAGCACATGACTTTCTTCATTTTAGCAAACATAGCATCACTTATTTCAGATTCATGATCATGATCCTCTACATCAAAATATTCATCACTAGATGTGGTAGGGGTAAATAGAGGAGGGTTGGGTCATGGAGTTACCTTCAATTTGTCTGGAGATGCTCGTACCTCATCATCTTCTACCACACCTTTGCCATTAGACATTTCTGTGCGTTACCCTTGTAGTATTTCATGTAGTTGTAGGTAACAACATCACCACTTTTGTTGACAAGTCTCAATGTGGTTTGGGTGTCTTGGGCCACACCTGCAACACCCCAAACATCATTGGGGTCAGAATCCTCTTGAGCCACCATTGCGTTCACATATCTCTGCTTCAGCTTGGAGTTTAATGGGTTGGGCAACTTCTTCTTTACAAAATTCTTTGGAAATCTTAGTTTTTCTTCTCTCTTCTCATAGGGGCACTTGTTTGAGAAGTCATTGTTTCTTCACAATTACAACAAGTTTGTATCTTCTTCTTTTGGAATCTTCCATGTAATTTTCCTACACTCAACTTCTTCACAAAGAGGGCCATGTCTTCATATGAGATCCCGTCATTTGAGTCATCTTCATAACCTTCTTCTTCATCTTCCTCTTCTTCTTCACTAACATCATCATCCCTCACATGCTTGGCCTTTAAGGCAAGATTTGTCTTGGGTGATGAGGATCCATGAAAGATGTGTTGTAGCATTACCCGGGTAGGAGTTCTTCGGTGGGGAATCAATCTTTGTGATTACCCCTGAAAAGTCTGTGAGGGTTTGGAGACCACCTCAAGGTCTACCACTAGTAATGCTACAACACCCGGGTAATGCTTGGCCTCACACACTTTTCCCCATCGTTCTTGTTACTCTTGTGATTTGAACAAGTCTTGAACAAGAACGATGGAGAAAAGCTCAAGACTTGCTCAAATCACAAATTCCTTTGGTGGGGAGAAGGGGAAGGAGGGGATCTATCACTAGATTGTGGAACTTCTCTCAAGTGCTCTCAAATGCCTTTGGGATCTTGTATTTGGTGTATGAGGATGTGTGTGAGAGAGAAAAGAGTGTTCTGGGGTTAGCTCAAAGTGAATGGTCAGTCTTTCCATGAAATGGTGAAGGGGTATATGTAGTGTAAGTGGAAATATGGCCGTTGTAGTGTAAGTGTTAGTGTAGAACCGGACATCTGGGCAAATGGCGGGATATGTGGTAGCTCTGAAGTTTGCACACGATGCATGGAGTGAGAGAAAAAAAATAGGGGAGCCAGACATTCGGGAAAGGCCCGAACATTTGTCCTATCTCGGAACTCCTGGACATCTAGCTTATTGTCGGATATCCTGTCTAGTGCTTCATCACAGAGCCGTGGTTCTTGCATTTTGTGGGTCAGAAATCTGACACAGGGCTCGGATATCCGGGGTCCCGTACATCTGGCCCATATCTGTTGAAATTGATAGGCTCTAGATAGGGTGAGCCAGATATCCGGGACACCGCCCGGAAATCTAGCGTCTGAAAGGCCTCCTGGACATCTAGCACACGGCCAGGAGATCTGGCCATCCTATATGAATCGGACACAAAAATATATATATACGATGCATTTTTGTTTCCCACCAAAGTAGAAGTGTGAATTGATTTGAGCATGTCTCTTGGTAACCCAATCGATCCCCTCTTAATATTGCACGATCCCTATACTCGTGATTAAAAGAAAAGAAGAGATTTGTAAGCCTTTTGTCCTTCCTTCTCAACTCATAATAGTTCCATGTGGTCGTGATTCACACATATTGAGATTTGAGGACTAATAATTGTAATTTATTTGACACACACCATCAGTCCTCTACATGTACATTGTCATCAACATCAAAATATGATACAAGGGCATGATTGCATTTTTAATAAGGTTATTGAAACTTCACTTGAATTGGAAAGTAGCACAACAGAGAAAGGTATTCCTATGATGCGTACACTAATTGAAGAGGAAGCTAATGATGATGATCATAAAACTTTGGATCAAGTTACTACCAAACCTCATAGGTTGATCTATAAAACTTTGGGACACATATTGCCCCAAGTGGTAGAGTGATCTTGTCTTGGGAGCCATGTTGTTAGACAATGATGATCCTACGAACTATGATGAAGCGATGATGGGCCCGGGTTCCAACAAATGGCTAAAGGCCGTAAAATTCAAGATATGATCCATGTATGAAAACCAATATGGACTTTGGTAGACTTGCCCCACGACCGACTCGCCATTGAGGACAAATTGATCTTTAAGAACAAGACAGAAATTGATGGTAACACTAGTGCAGTCGCGTGCTATACAAACAGTTTTCAACCCATTTCCATGACGTAGTTATAAACTGTCACCTTGCATGTGTGGGTGATAGGTGAGGGCTACCCCACACGACACAGATAAATAGTCGGTGATGCCTCCGTCCGGTCACGTACACGAGACAAAAATAGGTCGTGTGTGATTGGGAGGACCATCACAAACAGACATATTGAAGAAGTCGTGTGAGATGTGCTTCGCATCCCACATAGATAATCCCAAAGATATGTCTCCGTTCGTATTGCACATCACACACAATTTTCTGCATCACATTGTTTGTGATAGGGCAGGTCATCACACACGATAGTCATAATTCTATCGATTGTGTTATTCAATAAATCACTCATGTTTCCTAGAAGAAACTATTTGGCATTGGGCTGTCCGTCACACACACTTGTTATGTGAAAACGTTTGTGATAGGGGTCCTAACGCACATGGTAATCAGCCGAAAGTCGTTTGTGATTGTTCACTGGTCCAACACGCTAACTTTCTAAAAACCTTGTGGGTTTGTTGAGGTCATCGCCCACAGTGATGTCTTAGAAACCGTCTGCAATAGAAATCGTCCACCTTGCTACCCAATTGCACAAGAGGACAAATTCACAAATGCAACATTTAAAACCTTTGGAAAACAAGTATCATCATAGACGGTAAATAGACAGACGAGTCTCGTCTAGAAAACTATTAAAGCAGAAGGCATTTGAGCCTTCAGTGATGTTGAAGGTCCTAGCAACTTTAGGCAAGTGTTTGCGGATGATTTCCCGCCCATCCTTCGTCCTCTTGAGGAAGACTTCAAGATTATATCGTGGGTGTTTTATGAATACCATCTTCACCTCTTGACCATACAGGTGGTTTGAGACGTAAGCATCGATGAACTGCCTTGAAAAGGATTGAAAACAAACATATGAATAAATATATTTTCTAAATTTTGAAATGGCGCAAAGGGAAAAGGATGAGGTGAAAGAGATGGTACCATCCTATAGTTGGTTGATGTCTTCTTCATTGTGCACACAAACATCTTGTTGTTCTTTGTAGCTAGTTTCTTTATCTTGAGTTTCTTGATTTTATTGATATTCAAGGATACCTCATTTCCCCACATGCAAAAAAGGGTCGAAGAGTGGGTCTAAAGCTCTTACAGAAACATCTATATGTGCAAGAACAAATTATTAAAAAACTTAATATTAGAATGGTTCCTCCAATTGCATAATAATGTGCTATTAGCCAAAGGACCATGGATGTGCAAACCTTGATGGTAAACTTCAGTGCATCCCATTGTTTCCCCCTGCAACATATTTAAGATAGATATTGATCAGGTTATAAGTGATATTTGGCAGACTATCAGTGAAATATGTTAATGAAAAATAAACACATTACGGATCAAATAGATTAAGTCGAGCCACATGGAAATGCTAGTTCTCTAAACCAAGTGTGCTAAAAACTAGGAAGTATATCAGTTGTATATGTTTCATGTGTATTTAGTAGACCTGAATTCGATTTATTTCTCACGTGCATAACAATACAAAATTGTACCAACAACAATCGAACATCACATTGCATAATTGAACTAAATAGTTAAATGATCACCACAACAACTGAACGAAACAGTTAACTAAGTACCACATTGGACAATAGAACATATACTAGAAGGTTAGATTGCAAGCAGCATTACATTGGGCATTTCACTTAAATTTCTAAATGAAAGTCAGAAGCAGCACATGCAACAGGTAAACCAAACATGCGTAACCGGCGTAGCTAGCTGAACATAGGTCCTTACTGATAAAGCTAAGAAAAACAAGCTATTCCTCATTATCGGAAACATCAATGACGATGGGCTCCTTCAACTTGTAAGAGGGCGAGGCTTCCACACCGTGGGTGCATCCCTCGTAGTGGTGAGTGGCCTTATCCTGCCCCGACACCAACATTTTGGCTTTGGAGCTGAGGTAACCACGGGCACGCTAAGAGAACACATCGTAGTCTTCGTCGAACGCACCGGCAATGCCCTAGGGAAAAGATCACGAGCTGTCGTTTATAGCAGCCAACCGTGTGGCGGCATCCGTGCGTGAGGCGTAAACGATGACCTCGACAGCGAGGTACTCTTCCAAGATCTGGGGGTCGGCACGCACGACAGCCATCGTTGCCTCATCTGCGCGTGCAGCTGTTATTTTATTCTCCGTTGTCAAATGCTCCTTGAGATCCTGTCTATACTGCATGCACCATGGTTTTCAGTGGTGGTTATTTGGAGGATGGAACGGTGATTTGGGTGGAAGGTGTCACGCAGGCGGTCGGTCCATGTGGGATGGAGGAAGGGGTATTGGGGAGGTGTGGATTACCCCACTAGATCTAGTAGGCCACGCAGCAGGAAGGAGCATTGCCAGCGAGGAGGTGCTACAAGCAAGCAGTCAAGGTTAGAACTATAGGAAAGGAACGAGGAAAAGGGGAAAATGTGGCTTGGATTAGTACCGGGGGGTGAAGGAGGTAGATATTTTCGGGGTAGCCCAATTATTTTTCAGTGCAGCCCCATGTGTATGAGCTTGAACGTGCAAGTTATTCATAACATTTTGCGATATATATACATCACAAATCAAGCCCGCGTAGTATCCCGTGTGTGATGAGCTTGAAGGTACAAATTATTCAGAATAGTTTGCGATATCTACACATCACAAACGAAGCATGCGCTATACCCCGTGTGTGATAAGCTTGAACATGCAAAAAAAAATTACGGGGGGGTGAGGGAGGTAGATATTTCCACGGTAGCCCAAAATTTTCATCTAATGCAGCCCCATGTGTGATGAGATTGAACGTGCAAATTATTCAAAAAAAATTGTGATATCTATACATCACAAACGAAGCTCCCGTAGTACCATGTGTGTGATTAGCTTGAAGGTGGAAATTGTTCAAAATAGTTTGCAATATCTACACATCACAAATGAAGCCTAGGCTATACCCCATGTATGATAAGCTTGAACGTGCAAATTTTTGATTGTTACCGGAGGTGAGGGAGGTAGATAATTCTGCGGTAGCCCAAAATTTTCATTCAGTGTAGCGAAAAACTGGCATGGAAAGTAGCATCGGACACAATCCATTATTCAGAACTGTGGGGGATATGGCGAAATTTTTTGGTCCAAATTTAGGTGGTTACAATGGAGACGGATTAGCATCCCCAAGCTTAATTCTTGATCCTCCTCGAGTAGGTAAGTGATAATAGATAATTTTTATGTGGAATGCTACCTAACATGATCTTGGACAAATATCATGAATATTGAGATACATGTGATTCAAGGAAATAATCTACAATTTGACAAAAATACATCCATACTCAGGTTTACTAACAAACAATCATGTACTTCAAAACAAATTATGATAAATAACATTATGCATACACATTTAATCATGTAAGCATGGCATGACTCCATCTTCCTAATACAAGTACAAGTTGTGAACACCCACGTGCGGAGTCAGGCATTTTGTTCATATTTTGTCATGCTCTTCTACATTATGAACTACACTCAATACATGAGCGTGAGCCATGGACATAGCACTACGGGTGGAATAGAATATGGTGGTAGAGAACAATAGGAGAAGTCAAAAAGGAAGAAATGCTTGCATCAACTCAGCGAATCAACGGACTACGGAGATGGAAATCAATCGATATCATGCGAGGAGTAGGTATTGTCATGCAATGGATGCACTAAGAGCTATAAGTGTATGAAAGCACAAATGAAACTAAGTGGGTGTGCATCCAACTTGCTTGATCATGAAGACCTCGGGCGTTTGAGGAAGCACATCATCCGAATATACAAGCCAAGTTCTATAATGAAAAATTCCCACTAGTATATGAAAGACAACTAAGGAGACTCTCTATATGAAGAACATGGTGCTACTTTAAAACACAAGTGTGTAAAAAGGATGGTAACATTGCCACTTCTCTCTTTTTTTCTTTCTATTTTTTTAGTTTTTTCCTTCTTTTTCTTGGTGGGCTCATTTGGCCTCCCTCATTTTTCATTTTTAGTCGAAGTCTCATCCCGTCTTGTGGAGGAATGATGATCATCCTTTCCTCGGTGGTACAATGCTCTTATAATGATGACCAACACACTTTTATTTACTTACAACTCGATATCATGAAAAATCTATACAAGATGACTCTATATGAATGACTTCGGCAGTGTACAGGGATGTGCAATGATCTAGCTTAACAAGTAAACAATGATGAATAGTGGCTTTGCCACTAATAGTATGTCAACTCTATATGATCATGCAAAGCAATATGACAATGAATGCTCAAGTCATGTATATGACGATGATAGAACTGGCATGGCAATATGTCTCGAAGTGGCTACGGAAATGCCATAATATGTATGTATGGTGGATTTTTAGAGGAAGATATAAGGAGGCTTATGTGTGATAGAGCGTATCATATCATGAGGTTTGGATGCACCGACGAAGTTTTCACCAACTCTTGAGGTGAGAATGTTGGGGATCGTAGTAATTTCAAAAAAATTCCTACGCCATGCAAGGATCTATCTATGGAGAAACCAGCAACGAGAGAGGTTATAGAGCATCTTCATACCTTTGAAGATTGTTAAGCGGAAGTGTAACTATGAACGTGGTTGATGGAGTCGTACTCGCAGCGATTCAGATCGCGGTGGATTCCGATCCATGTGCCGAATCACAGCACCTCCGTGTTCAACACACGTACAGCTTGGTGACGTCTCATCCTTCTTGATCCAGCAAGGAGAGAGGAGAAGTTGAGGGAGAGCTCCGGCAGCACGACGGTGTGGTGGCGGTGGAGCTATGTGGTTCTCCGGCACGGCTTCGCCAAGCTATGCGGAGGATGACAAGAGAGAGGGGTAGGTCTGCGCCGAGAGAGAGAGAGTTTTCGTGTCTCAGATCAGCCCCAAGCCTTGAGTATATATAGGAGGGAGGGAGAGAGGGTGTATACCCCTAGGGTTCCCTCCCTAGGGATGGCGGCAGCCCTAGATTGGGCAGGGAGGGCCGGCGGCCAAGGTGGAGAGGGGGCGGCGCCCTAGGTGGGCCTTGGGCCCCTCCGCGCCTAGAGTTTGCCCCCTCCACCTTTCCTTGCGCCTTGCGCCTTGGGCTGAGAGGGGAGGGCACACCATCCCACTTTGGGCTGGTCCCCTTCCACCTTTTGGCCCATTAAGCCTCTTGGGCTAGTGGCCCCTCCCGGTGGACCCCCGGAACCCTTCCGGTGGTCCCGGTACGTTATCGGTGACGCCCGAAACACTTCCGGTGTCCGAAACCTCACATCCTATATATCAATCTTTACCTACGGACCATTCCAGAGCTCCTCGTGATGTCCAGCATCTCATCCCGGACTCCGGACAACCTTCGGTAACCATGTACACTATCTCCCTATAACCCTAGCGTCATCGAACCTTAAATGTGTAGACCTACAGGTTCAGGAAGCATGCAGACATGACCGAGACACCTCTCCAATCAATAACCAACAGAGGAATCTGGATATCCATGTTGGCTCCCACATGTTCCTCAATGATCTCATCGGATGAACCACGATGTCAAGGATTCAATCAATCTCGTATACAATTTCCTTTGTCTACCGCTATATAACTTTCCCGAGATTCGATCGTCGGTATCCCCATACCTTGTTCAATCTCGTTACCGGCAAGTCTATTTACTCTTTCCGTAGTACATCATCCCGTGGCTAACTCCTTAGTCACACTAAGCTCAATATGATGATGGATTACCGAGTGGGCCCAGAGATACCCCTTTGTCACACGGAGTGACAAATCCCAGTCTTGATTCGTACAACCCAACACACACTTTCGGAGATACCCGCAGTGCACCTTTATAATCACCCAGTTACGTTGTGACGTTTGGTACACCCAAAGCACTCCTACGGTATCCGGGAGTTGCACAATCTAATGGTCTAAGGAAATGATACTTGACATTGGAAAAGCTTTAGCAGACGAACAACACGATCTAGTGCTATGCTTAGGATTGGGTCTTGTCCATCACATCATTCTCCTAATGATATGATCCTGTTATCAATGACATCCAATGTCTATGATTAGGAAACCATGATCATCTATTGATCAACGAGCTAGACAACTAGAGGATCACTAGGGACACATTGTGATCTATATATTCACGCATGTATTACTGTTTCCGGTAAATACAATTATAGCATGAATAATAGACAATTATCATGAACTAGGAAATATAATAATAACCACTTTATTATTGCCTCTAGGGCATATTTCCATCACTCTCCCACTTGCACTAGAGTCAATAATCTAGTTACATTGTGATGAATCGAACACCCATAGAGTTCTGGTGTTGATCATGCTTTGCCCGTGGAAGAGGTTTAGTCAACGAGTCTGCGACATCCGTATGTACTTTACTAATATCTATATCTCCATCCTGGATATATCCACGTATGGAGTTGAATCGGCGCTTGATGTGCTTGGCCTTCTTGTGAAACCTGGGCTCCTTTGCAATAGCAATAGCTCCAGTGTTGTCACATAACAGATTCGTGAGGCCCGACGCACTTGGAATCACTCCTAGGTCGATGATGAAATCCTTCATCCACACTCCTTCATGTGTTGCTTCCGAAGCAGCGATGTACTCCGCTTCACATGTAGATGCCGCCACGACGCTTTTTTACAACTGCACCAGCTAACTGCCCCATTATTCAAAATATACACGTATCCGGTTTGTGACTTGGAGTCATCCGGATCTGTGTTGAAGCTAGCATTGACATAACCCTTTACGATGAGCTCTTCGGCACCTCCATATACGAGAAACATATCTTTAGTCCTTTTCAGGTACTTAAGGATGTTCTTGAACGCTGTCCAGTGATCCACTCCTGGATCACTCTGGTACCTCTCTACCAAACTTATGGCAAGGTTCAGATCAGGTCTAGTACACAGCATGGCATACATAATAGAGCCTATGGCTGAAGCATAGGGTATGGTACTCATCTTCTCTATTTCTTCTGTCGTGGTCGGTCATTGAGTCGCACTCAACCTCACACCTTGTAATACACGCAAGAACCCCTTCTTAGCCTTATCCATATTGAAATTCTTCAATATCTTGTCAAGGTATGTTCTTTGTGAAAGACCTATGAGGCGTCTCGATCTATCTCTATAGATCTTGATGCCTAATATGTAAGCAGTTTCTCCAAGGTCCTTCATTGAAAAACTCTTATTCAAATAGGCCTTTATGCTTTCCAATAGTTCTATATCACTTCCCATCAACAATATGTCATCCACATATAATATGAGAAATGCTATAGAGCTCCCACTCACTTTCTTATAAATACAGGCTTCTCCATAAGTCTGTATAAACCCAAACGCTTTGATCACCTCGTCAAAGCGAATGTTCCAACTCCTAGATGCTTGCACCAGCCCATAGATGGAGAGCTGGAGTTTGCATACCTTGTTAGCATTGCTAGGATCGACAAAACCTTCCGGGTGTATCATATACAATTCTTCTTTAAGAAAGCCTTTCAGGAATGTTGTTTTGACGTCCATTTTCCAGATTTCATAATCATAAAATTCGGCAATTACTAACATGATTCGGACCGACTTCAGCATCGCTACGGGTGAGAAGGTCTCATCGTAGTCAATCCCTTGAACTTGTCGATAACCCTTAGCGACGAAGTCGAGCCTTATAGATGGTCACATTACCATCCGCGTCAGTCTCCTTCTTGAAGATCCATTTATTTTCTATGGCTCTCCGATCATCAGACAAGTCCACCAAAGTCCATACTTTGTTCTCATACATGGATCATATGTCGTATTTCATGGCCTCAAGCCATTTGTTGGAATCCGGGCCCGCCATTGCTTCTTCATAGTTCGATGGTTCACTGTTGTCTAACAACATGATTTCCATGAAAAGGTTGTCGTACCACTCTGGTGCGGAACGCGCCTTGTCGACCTTCGAGCTTCAATAGCAACTTGATCCGAAGTTTCATGATCATCATCATTAATTTCATCTCCAACCGGTGCAGGCGCTTCCGAAACATTTTCTTCCGTTCGCTACTCTTCGGTTCGAGAGGAGGTACAATTACCTCATCAAGTTCTATTTTTCTCCCGCTTACTTCTTTCGAGAGAAACTCTTTCTCTAGAAAGGATTCATTCCTAGCAACAAAGATCTTGTCTTCGGATCTAAGATAGAAGGTGTACCGAATAGTTTCCTTAGGTTATCCTATGAAGACGCATTTTTCCGCTTTGGATTCGAGCTTCTCTGGTTGAAATATCTTCACATAAGCATCGCAGCCCCAAACTTTAAGAAACGACAGCTTAGGTTTCTTGCCAAACCACAATTCATACGGTGTCGTCTCAACGGATTTAGACGGTGCCCTATTTAAAGTGAATGCGGCAGTTTCCAATGCATATCCCCAAAATGATAGCGGTAAATCGGTAAGAGACATGATAGATCGCACCATATCCAATAAAGTCCGATTACGATGTTCAGACACACCGTTACGTTGCGGTGCGCCAGGCGGGGTGAGTTGTGAAACAATTCCACATTTCCTTAGGTGCATGCCAAACTCGTGACTCAAATATTCTCCTCCACGATAAGATCGTAGGAACTTTATTTTCTTGTCACGTTGATTCTCCACCTCATTCTGAAATTCCTTGAACTATTCAAAGGTTTCAGACTTGTGCTTCATTAAGTAGACATACCCATATCTACTCAAATCACCAGTGAGGGTGAGAACATAACGATAGCCTCCACGAGCTTCAACGCTCATTGGACTACATACATCGGTATGTATTATTTCCAATAAGTTGGTTGCTCGCTCCATTATTCCGGAGAATGGTGTCTTGGTCATATTGCCCATGAGGCACGGCTCACATGTGTCAAATGATTCGAAATCAAGAGACTCCAAAAGTCCATCAGTATGGAGGTTCTTCATGCGCTTTATGCCGATATGACCAAGGCGGCAGTGCCACAAGTATGTGGGACTATCATTATCAACCTTACATATTTTAGCACTCACACTATGAATATGTGTATCATCACGATCGAGATTCATTAGGAATAAACCATTTACCAGTGGAGCATGACCATAAAACATACCACTCATATAAATAGAACAACCATTATTTTGTGATTTAAATGAGTAGCCATCTTGCATCAAACGAGATCCCGATACAATGTTCATGCTTAAAGCTGGTACTAAATAACAATTATTAAGGTTTATAACTAATCCCGAAGGTAGATGTAGAGGTGGTGTGCCGACGGTGATCACATCAACCTTGGAACCATTGCCGACGCGCATCGTCACCTCGTCCTTAGCTAGCCTACGCTTGTTCTGTAGTTCCTGCTTAGAGTTGCAAATGTGAGCAACAGCACCGGTATCAAATACCAGCTACTACGAGCGCTGGTAAGGTACACATCAATAACAAGTATAGCACATATACCTTTGACGTTGCCGACCTTCTTGTCCGCTAAGTACTTGGGGAAATTCCGCTTCTAGTGATCGGTTCCCTTGCAGTAGTAGCACTTAGTCTCAGCCTTAGGTCCTTTCTTTGACTTGTTCCCTGCCACTGTCTTACCGAGCGTGGCAATAGCTTTGCCGTCTTTCTTGAATCTTTTCTTACCCATGCCCTTCTTAAAACTGGTGGTCTTATTGACCATCAACACTTGATGCTCTTTCTTCATTTCTACGTCCGCAGATTTCAGCATTGAATGCAACTCAGGAATAGTCTTTTCCATCCCTTGCATGTTGTAATTCATCACAAAGCCTTTATAACTAAGTGGAAGCGACTCAAGGATTTTGTCAATGACCGCATCATCCAGAAGTTCAACTCCCAGCTGAGTCAAGTGGTTGTGCAACTCAAACATTCTGAGTATTTGCTCACTGACAAAACTATTATCCTCCATCTTACAGCTAAAGAACATGTCAGAGACTTCATATCTCTCGACCCGGGCATGAGCTTGAAAAACAAGTTTCAGCTCCTCAAACATCTCATATGCTCCGTGTTGCTTAAAACGCCTTTGGAGCCCCGGTTCTAAATTGTAAAGCATGCCGCACTGAACAAGCGAGTAGTCATTGATACATCTCCAACTAATCTGTAATTTTTGATGGTTTCATGCTATTATCTTGTCAAACTTTGGATGTTTTGTATGCCTTTTATATCTTTTTTGGGACTAACTTATTAACTCAGTGTCAAGTGCCAGTTCCTGTTTTTTCTGTGTTTTTGACCCTTTTCAGAGGAGGATTTTAAACGGAGTCCAAATGGAATAAAACTTCCGAAAAGATTTTCTCCGAAATAGGAGACAATCGGGAGACTTGAGAACCAAAGCAGAGGCCCACCAGGGACCCCACAAGCCCCCTAGCCGCGGCCAGGGGGGCCGCGCCTCCCAGGCTTGTGGGCTCCCCGGGCCTCCTCTGCCATAGGTCTTTCGCCTATATATTCCCTAAAATCCCAGAAAAAATCAAGAGATCAACGAAAATACTTTTCCGCCACCGCAAGCTTTTGTCTGCGCAAGATCCCATCTGGGGCACGTTCTGGTGCCCTGCTGGAGGGGGATTCGGATACGGAGGGCTTCTTCATCAAGACCATGACCTCTCCGATGATGCGTGAGTAGTTCACCATATACCTATGGGTTCATAGCTAGTAGCTAGATGGCTTCTTCTCTCTCTTGGATCTTCAATACAAAGTTCTCCATGATCTTCATGGAGATCTATCCGATGTAATATTCTTTTGCGGAGTGTTTGTCGAGATCCGATGAATTGTGGATTTATGATCAGATTATCTATGAATCTTATTTGAGTTTCTTCTGATCTCTCTTATGCATGATTTCATATCCTTGTAATTCTCTTCGAGTTGTGGGTTTTATTTGGCCAGCTTGATCTATGATTCTTGCAATGGGAGAAGTGTTTGGTTTTGGGTTCACACCGTGCGGTGACCTCACCCAGTGACAGAAGGGGTAGTGAGGCACGCATCGTGTTGTTTCCATCAAGGCTAAAAAGATGGGGTTTTCATGATTGGCTTCAGTTTATCCCTCTACATCATGTCATCTTGCTTAAGGCGTTACTCTGATCGTCATGAACTCAACACACTAGATGCATGCTGGATAGCGGTCGATGTGTGGAGTAATAGTAGTAGATGCAGAAAGTATCGGTCTACTTCTCTCGGACGTGATGCCTATATGTATGATCATTCCCTTAGATATCGTCATGACTTTGCGCAGTTCTATCAATTGCTCGACAGTAATTTGTTCACCCACCGTAATATTTGCTATTTTGAGAGAAGCCTCTAGTGAACACTATGGCCCCTGGGTCTACTTCACACCATATTTTCAGCCTTACACTTTTACTTCGATGCACTTTCCGCCTTCAGATCTCACTTTGCAATCAATCTTGAAGGGATTGACAACCCCTTTATATCATTGGGTGCAAGCTCTTTTGTGTTTGCGCAGCTACTCTGGACTTGATGCGATTCTCCTACTGGATTGATACCTTGGTTCTCAAACTGATGGAAATACTTACTGCTCCTGTGCTGCATCGCCCTTTCCTCTTCAAGGGAAAAACCAACGCAAGCTCAAGAGATGACAAAAGATTTCTGTCGCTGTAGCAGAAGGATTTCTGGCGCCGTTGTCGGGGAGGATCAAGTCAAGAACTCATCCAAGTAAGTGTCGCAAACTCATCTCTTACATGTACTTTTTTGCCTCTCATTTTCCTCTCCCCCACTTCTGAAAAACAAAAATTTACAAAAAGATTTGCCTTTTTCGTTTGCCTTTCCTTTGCTTGTGTGCTATGTGCCTTCAATATGCTTGCATCTTTGGTTGCTAAAAATCTATTGATATGGATCCTCATCCACTTGCTAATCTCTTTAAGAGATCCAATTATGTTGATCCAATTACTAGTGAGTTGAGTGCACTTGACTATCTTTATGGAGTTTTGCTTGAGATGCGTGAATCTGAAGTGATTCACGAGTGCTCCTTGAATGAAAAGCATGATTGCAATGGTTTCACTATAAATCCTATTAGTGACAGTCATGCTAAAAATATGCAAAACCCTAAGCTTGGGGATGCTAGTTTTGCTATGTCCACTACTTGTTGCAATGATCATGATTGGGGTAATGATTTTTCTTATGATCTTGAAAATTTGTTTAAGCCTCATGATGAATATGATATTTGCAATAATATTGAAAGTGGATTTGGAGAAGTCATGACTTTAGTTGATGATAATCCCACTATTTTTGAAGAGCGTCAACTTTGCATGCATGTGGATCATGAAAAGAATATCCTTTGTGATAGCTATATTGTTGAATTTTATTATGATCCCACATGTAATTGCTATGAGAGAGGAAAATATTGTGGTAGAAACTTTCATGTTACCAAATTACCTCTCGTTATGTTGAGATTGCTATTGTCTCTTTCTTCTTCCTTGCATTTGGTAACTATTGGTTGTCTTGACAATCTGTTTTCCTATAAAATGCCTATGCATAGGAAGTATGTTAGACTTAGATGTGATTTTCACATGCTTTATGATGCTCTCGTTGTGCTTCAGTTCTTGTCTTTTATGTGAGCATCATTGAATTATCAATGCCTAGCTAAGGGCGTTAAACAATAGCGCTTGTTGGGAGGCAACCCAATGAATTTATCTTTTTCTTTCTGTTATGATAGTGTATTTTGTGTTTCTTTTTGTGTTTGAGTCAAGCAAAGCCTTTATGACTAGTCTTGGTGATGGTTGTTTGATCCTGCTGGAAAAAAACAGAAACTTTCCGCTCACGATTTTATTTTTAGTTTTTGTTCACAAAGAGATTTTGAGTTGATTCTTTTTGCTGCTGGTTGATATGCCTTTTTCCCAGGCAGACGTAATTTTTCAGAATTTTTGAGGTACCATAACGATACGAAGTATACAGATTTCTACAGACTGGTCTGTTTTTGACAGATTTTGTTTTTGTTGAGTTGGTTGCTTGTTTTGATGAAACTATGGATAGTATCAGGGGGTACTAGCCATGGAAAAGTGAGAATACAGTAATTTAACACCAATATAAATAGAATTCAAGTTTGCTACAGTACCTAAAGAGGTGGTAGTTTGTTTTCTTGTGCTAATGATATCATGAGTTTCTGTTTAAGTTTTGTGTTGTGAAGTTTTCAAGTTTTGGGTGATGTTCTCATGGACAAAGGGATAAAGAGTGGAAAGAGCTCAATCTTGGGGATTCCCAAGGCATCCCATGCCAAATCCAAGGACACCAAAAATACTAAGCTTGGGGATGCCCCGGGAAGGCATCCCCTTTTTCGTCTTCAATCCATCGGTAACATTACTTGGAGCTATATTTTTATTCACCACATGATATGTGTTTTGCTTGGAGCGACTTGTATCGTATGAGTCTTTTCTTTTTGTTGTGTCAAAATCATCCTTGCTGCACACCTTTTGAGAGAGACATGCACTCATCGTGATTTTGCTAGAATGCTCATCGTGCTTCACTTATATCTTTTGAGCTAGATAATTTTGCTCTATGTGCTTCACTTAGATCTTTTAGAGCACGGCGATGCGTGACTTGGTAGTTGGTTTGTGCTATGAAATTAGTCCCAAAGGTGATAGGTACCCAAAGAGGATACAAAAACCTCCATCTTCATATGCACTGAGTAGAAAGGAAAGTTTGATTCCTCTCAATTAGTTTTGAGACGTGGATTTGGTAATATTAAGAGTTATGTTAGTAGGGTGTTGTGAATCTAGAAATACTTGTGTTGAAGTTAGTGATTTCCTTAGCATGCACTTATGGTGAACCGCTATGTTAGGAAGTCGGAGCATAATTGATCTATTAATTGTCATTCTTTGTCTTGAGGTCGGGATCGCGCGATGGTTAACACCTACCAACCCTTCCCCTAGGAGTATGCGTTTAGCACTTTGTTTCGATTACTAATAAAAACTTTCGCAACAAGTATGTGAGTTCTTCATGACTAATGTGGGCACATGGTATAGATGCACTTTCACCTTCCACCATTGCTAGCCTCTCTAGTGCCGCGCAACTTTCGCCGGTGCACAAACCCACCATATTCCTTCCTCAAAACAGCCACCATACCTACCTACTATGGCATTTTCATAGTCATTCCGAGATATTTGCCATGCAACTCCCACCGTTCCGTCTCATGACTTGTGCCGTCACTCTCATATTGCCATTGCATGATCTTAAGATAGCTAGCGAGATGTTTCAACGTCGTACGCCAAGCTAGATCGTTGCACATCCCGGTACACTACCAGAGGCATTTCCTATAGAGTCGTCATTGTTCCGAGCTTTGAGCTGTGAGTAACTAAAAGTGTGATGATCATCATTATTAGAGCATTGTCCCATGTGAGGAAATATAAAAAAAGAGGCCAAAGAGCCCAAACAAAAAAAGAGGCCAAAGAGCCCAAATAAAAAAAAGAGAAAAAGAGAGAAGGGACAATGCTACTATCTTTTTCCACACTTGTGCTTCATAATAGCACCATGTTCTTCATGATTAAGAGCCTCTCGTTTCGTCACCACCATATACTAGTGGGAATCTTTATTATATAACTTGGCTTGTATATTCCAATGATGGGATTCCTCAAATTTCCCTAGGTCTTCGTGAGCAAGCAAGTTGGATGCACACCCACTAGTTCTCCTTTTGACCTTTCACGTACTTATAGCTCTAGTGCATCCTTTTTATGGGAATCCCTACTCATTCACATTGATATCTATTAATGGGCATCTCCATAACCCTTTAATACGCCAAGTCAATGTGACCATCTCCTCCTTTTTTTGTCTCACAATCACCACCACACTCTATTCCACCTATAGTGATATATCCATGGCTCACGCTCATGTATTGCGTGATAGTTGAAAAAGGTTTTAGAAAGTAAGAGTGCGAAAACAATTACTTGGCCAATACCGGGGTTGTGCATAATTCAAATTAGTTGTGTGGGGATGATGGAGCATAGCCATACTATATGATTTTGTAGGGATAACTTTCTTTGGCCTTGATATTTCGAAATTTCATGATTACCTTGCTAGTTTGCTTGAAGTATTATTGTTTTCATGTCAATAGAAAACTATTGCTTTGAATCTTACGAATCTGAACATTCATGTCACATGAAAGAAGTTACAAAGGACAACTATGCTAGGTAGCATTCCACATCAAAAATTCAGTCTTTATCACTTCCCTACTCGAGAACGAGCAGGAGTTAAGCTTGGGGATGCTTGATACGTCTCCAACGTATCTATATTTTTTGATGGTTTCATGCTATTATCTTGTCAAACTTTGGATGTTTTGTATGCCTTTTATATCTTTTTCGGGACTAACTTATTAACTTAGTGCCAAGTGCCAGTTCCTGTTTTTTCGTGTTTTTGACCCTTTTCACAGGAGGATTTTAAACGGAGTCCAAAAGAAATAAAACTTCCGAAATTTTTTTCCGAAATAGAAGACGATCGGGAGACTTGAGAACCAAGGGAGAGGGCCACCAGGGACCCCACAAGCCCCCTAGCCGCGACCATGGGGCCCGCCTCCTAGGCTTGTGGGCTCCCTGGGCCTCCTCTGCCCTTGGTATTTCGATTATATATTCCCTAAAATCCCAGAAAAAATCAAGAGATTAACAAAAATACTTTTCCGCCGCCGCAAGCTTCTGTCTCCGCAAGATCCCATCTGGGGCACGTTCCGGTGCCCTGTCGGAGGGGGGATTCGAATATGGAGGGCTTCTTCATCAACACCATGACCTCTCCGATGATGCATGAGTAGTTCACCATAGACCTACGGGTCCATAGCTAGAAGCTAGATGGCTTCTTCTCTCTCTTGGATCTTCAATACAAAGTTCTCCATGATCTTCATGGAGATCTATCCGATGTAACCTTCTTTTGCGGTGTGTTTGTCGGGATCCGATGAATTGTGGATTGATGATCAGATTATCTGTGAATCTTATTTGAGTTTCTTCTGATCTCTCTTATGCATGATTTCATATCCTTGTAATTCTCTTTGAGTTGTGGGTTTTGTTTGGCCAGCTTGATCTATGATTCTTGCAATGGGATAAGTGCTTGGTTTTGGGTTCATACCGTGCGGTGACCTCAACCAGTGACAGAAGGGGTAGCGAGGCACGCATCGTGTTGTTGCCATCAAGGGTAAAAAGATGGGGTTTTCATCATTGGTTTGAGTTTATCCCTCTACATCATGTCATATTGCTTAAGGCGTTACTCTGTTCGTCATGAACTCAATACACTAGATGCATGCTGGATAGCGGTCGATGTGTGGAGTAATAGTAGTAGATGCAGAAAGTATCGGTCTACTTGTCTCGGACATGATGCCTATATGTATGATCATTTCCTTAGATATCGTCATGACTTTGCGCGGTTCTATCAATTGCTCGACAGTAATTTGTTCACCCACCGTAATATTTGCTATTTTGAGAGAAGCCTCTAGTGAACACTATGGCCCCCGGGTCTACTTCACACCATATTTCAGCCTTACACTTTTACTTCGTTGCACTTTCTTCCTTTAGATCTCACTTTGCAATCAATCTTGAAGGGATTGACAACCCCTTTATAGCGTTGGGTGCAAGCTCTTTTGTGTTTGTGCAGGTACTCCGGACTTGACGCGATTCTCCTACTGGATTGATACCTTGGTTCTCAAACTGAGGGAAATACTTACTGGTCTTGTGCTGCATCGCCCTTTCCTCTTCAAGGGAAAAACCAACGCAAGCTCAAGAGACGACAGAACATTTCTGTCGCCGTAGCAATCATCAATCTGCGATTGTGAGGCATTCCTAGCGTCCTAGTCTGCCCAAGAACGGGAGGATCACCTAGCGGTGCATCAAAGACATATGCCTTCTTGGAAGCCATGAGGATGAGGTTTAAGTTGTGATCCCTGTCCGCATAGTTGCTCACATCATCTTTCAGCTTGGTTTTCTCTAGGAACGCGTTGAAGTTGAATGGGACATTTTTGTTGGCCATTGGATCTACAATATTTGTAAAGACACTTTGAGACTAACTTCATGACAATTAAGTTCATCTAATCAAATTACTAATGAACTCCCACTTAGATCAACATCCCTCTAGTCATCCAAGTGACACATGATCCATGTCGACTAGCCCGTGTCCGATCATCATGTGAGACGGACTAGTCATCAATGGTGAGCATCTCTATGCTAATGGTATCAACCATACGACTCATGTTCGACCTTTCAGTCTCCCGTATTCGAGGCCATGTCTGTACATGCTAGGCTCGTCGAGTCAACCTAAGTGTTCTGCGTGTGTAAACTGGCTTACATCCGTTGTATGCGAACGTTAGAATCTATCACACCCGATCAACACGTGGTGCTTCGAAACAACGAACCTTCGCAACGGTGCACACTTAGGAGAATACATATCTCGAAATTTTATGAGGGATCATCTTATCTTTGCTACCGTTGTTCTAAGCAATAAGATGTAAAACATGATAAACATCACATGCAATCATATAGTGACATGATATGGCCAATATCGTCTTGCTCCTTGGATCACCATCTTTGGGGCACCATGATAATCATCGTCACTGGCATGACACCATGATCTCCATCATCATGATCTCCATCATTGTGTCATTGCTAAGTCGTCACGCCAATCTATTACTTCTACTACTATAGCTAACGTTTAGCAATAAAGTAAAGTAATCACATGGTGTTGCATATTATACAATAAATTAAGACAACTCCTATCGCTCCTGTCGGTTGTCATACTCATCGACATGCAAGTTGTGAATCCTATTACAAGAACATGATCGATCTCATACATCACATATGTAACATCACATCCTTTTGGCCATATCACATCACATAGCACACCCTGCAAAAACAAGTTCGACGTCCTCTAATTGTTGTTGCAAGTTTTACGTGGCTGAATTGGGTTTCTAGCAAGAACGTTTCTTACCTACGTGACAGCCACAACGCTGATATGCCAACGCTATTTACCCTTCATAAGGACCCTCTTCATCGAATCCGATCCGACTAAAGTGGGAGAGACAGACACCCGCTAGCCACCTTATGCACCAGTGCATGTTAGGCGGTGGAACCAGTCTCACGTAAGCGTACGTGTAAAGTCCGTCCGGGCCGCTTCATCCCATGATGCCGCCGAATCAATATAAGTCTAGTAATGGCAAGCAAATTGACAAATCAGCGCCCACAACTTTTGTGTTCTACTCGTGCATAGAATCTACGCATAGAACCTTGGCTCAGATGCCACTGTTGGGGATCCTAGTAATTTCAAAAAATATCCTACGCCATGCAAGGATCTATCTATGTAGAAACCAGCAACAAGAGAGGTTTTAGAGCATCTTCATACCTTTGAAGATCGCTAAGCGGAAGCGTTACAATGAACGCGGTTGATGGAGTCGTACTCGCAGCGATTCAAATCGCGGTGGATTCCGATCTATGTGCCGAATCACGGCACCTCCGCGTTCAACACACGTACAGCCAGGTGAGCTCTCCTCCTTCTTGATCCAGCAAGGAGAGAGGGCAAGTTGAGGGAGACATCCAACAACATGATGGCGTGGTGGCGGTGGAGCTATGTGGTTCTCCGGCACGGCTTTGCCAAGCTAGGCGGAGGACGATGAGAGAGAGGGGTAGGGCTTCGCCGAGGGAGAGAGAGAGAGTTTTCGTGTCTCAAATCAGCCCCAAGCCTTGAGTATATATAGGGGGGAGGGAGAAAGGGTGCGCACCCCTAGGGTTCCCTCCCTAGGGGTGGCGGCAGCCCTAAATGGGTCAGGGAGGGCCGGCGGCCAAGGTGGAGAGGGGGCGGCGCCCTAGGTGGTCCTTGGGCCCCTCTACACCTAGGGTTTGCCCCTCCACCTCTCCTTGCGCCTTGGGCTGAGAGGGGAGGGCGAACCAACCCACTTTGGGCTGGTCCCCTTCCACCTTTTGGCCCATGACGCCTCTTGGGGCAGGTGGTCCCTTCCGGTGGTCCCGGTACGTTACCAGTGACACCCGAAACACATCCGGTGTCCGAAACCTCACATCCTATATATCAATCTTTACCTCCGGACCATTCTGGAGCTCCTCGTGACATTCGGGATCTCATTCGGGACTCCGAACAACCTTTGGTAACCATGTACACTATCTCCCTATGACCCTAGCGTCATCGAACCTTAAGTGTGTAGACCCTACGGGTTCGGGAAGCATGCAGACATGACCGAGATACCTCTCCAATCAATAACCAACAACGGGATATGCATATCCATGTTGTCTCCCACATGTTCCTAGATGATATCATCGGATGAACCACGATGTCAAGGATTCAATTAATCCCGTATACAATTCCCTTTGTCTACCGGTATATAACTTGCTCGAGATTCGATCATCGGTATCACCATACCTTGTTCAATCTCATTACCGGCAACTCTCTTTACTCGTTCCATAGCACATCATCTTGTGGCTAAGTCCTTAGCCACACCGAGCTCAATATGCTGATGGATTAACAAGTGGGCCCAGAGATACCTCTCTGTCACACGGAGTGACAAATCCCAGTCTTGATCCGTACAACCCAATAGACACTTTCGGAGATCCTGCAGTGCACCTTTATAATCACCCAGTTACGTTGTGACGTTTGGTACACCCAAAGCACTTCTACGGTATTCAGGAGTTGCACAATCTCATGGTCTAAGGAAATGATACTTTACATTAGAAAAGCTTTAGTAGACGAACAACACGATCTAGTGCTATGCTTAGGATTGGGTCTTGTCCAGCACATCATTCTCCTAATGATGTGATCCCGTTATCAATGACATCCAATGTCCATGATCAGGAAACCATGACCATCTATTGATCAACGAGCTAGCCAACTAGAGGCTCACTAGGGACACATTGTGATCTATATATTGACACATGTATTACTGTTTCCCGTAAATACAATTATAGCATGAATAATAGACAATTATCATGAACTAGGAAATATAATAATAACCACTTTATTATTGCCTCTAGGGCATATTTCCAATAGAGAAAAGGTAATGGACGATACTAAAGACGCTAGCAATATGCGGTAGTATTGCTCGGGCGATTCTACAGCTTGATCTACTGCCCCACTTCCACAATTCCCATCGTAGGCGCAATAACTAAGCGGAAGTACCGCTCAAAACTAGCGGGTACTACCAATACCTTCTTTGCATGGAGTACTTCTTATATTTGGCTCTATGGAAAGTGCACTCCTTCGAGCGGTACTAGACCGGCAGTAGTGGGCGGCAGTACCGCACTCTGCAAAAGTATAATGCCGCCCTACTCTACTACCGTGGTTTCATCCGCACTTGCAACACCTAGTAATAGTACCGCTGATGGGAGCGGTAGTACTGCTCCGCGACACCACCGCCTGCTTGATGCGCTTAGTTGCATGTTGTGTTGGAACCTACCGTGCTAGCACTTCATTGGGGTTCTTTTATCCTTGGGCACATGACATGAGACCATTTTCAATTTGAGCCTTTAGCAATCGGTTCTCCTCAAGTATGCTAGCTAGGTCACCACTGGGGTTAGTAACACAAGCATCCACATTTATAATAGGAGAGGAATAAACTTTGCCATGAGTGTTAAGATATGTAAGCTTGAGTTCGTCAAACTTTCTTGTAAGAATGTTTAGCTCTTCTTCATTTGTCTTGAGAATCAAAACTAAGAGCTTGCAATGCTTAGAAAGAATGGCATGAGGCCCTTCAAGCTTACACTTGTCATTTATTAACACAATATAAGCACATTTAGCTATTTTCAAATAGGCAAGTTCTTTTGTCTGCTTATCAATGTTTGCACCTATTTTTAAACACAATTCACCATTACGTGCTTCCTCATATGGGACTTTCTCCTTAAGGATTTCACATTTGTACTTTTCCTTAATGGGGGTGGTGTGATTACTCACCATCTCCATAATCATACGGAACATAATGAATTTCTTTCCTTTGAGAGAGGACATGACTTTCTTCATTTTAGCAAACATGGCATCACTTATTTCATATTCATGATCATGATCATCTACATCAAGATATTGATCACTAGATGTGGTAGGGGTAACTAGAGGAGGGATAAGTCGTGGAGTTACCTTCACTTTGTCCGAAGATACTCGTATCTCATCATCATCTACCACACCCTTTGCCATGAGATATTTGTGTGTGTTACCCTTGTAGTCTTTCATATAGTTATAGGTAACAACATCACCGCTTTTGTTGACAAGTCTCAATGTGGTTTGAGTGTCTTGGGCCACACCTGCAACACCCCCAACATCATCGGGGTCGGAATCCTCTTAAGACACCATTGCCTTCACATCTATCTTCTTGAGATTGGAGTTTAATGGGTTGGGCAACTACTTCTTTAAAAAATTCTTTGGAAATCTTAATTTGTCTTCTCTCTTCTCATAGGGGCACTTGTTTGAGAAGTGGTTGGTTTCTTCACAATTACAGCAAGTTTTTATCTTCTTCTTTTGGAATCTTCCCTTGAATTTTCCTGCACTAAACTTCTTCACAAAGAGGGTCATGTCTTCATATGAGAGCCTGTCATCTGAGTCGTCTTCATAATCTTATTCTTCATCTTCCTCTTCTTCTTCACTAACATCATCATCCCTCACATGCTTGGCCTTCAAGGCAAGATTTGTCTTGGGTGATGAGGAGCCATGCATTGCCAGATGTGTTGTAGCATTGGCCTTTTATTCTAAAAATAATTGGAAGGTTGAAATGACATCATGAGGAGACATGTCCTTAAAACCATGCTCTCTTCTTATATCCATACCATTTGATGGTGATATGGAGCAAGAGCATTTAGCAGTTTATCCACAAGAAACCGTTTGGTCGAGTTGAATCCATCTTCGCTCTTGTCACAATCATATGATTCTATGTTGGCAACAAGTGTCATCAATTTCTCAAGAATATGCTTGGGGTTCTCACCTTTCTCTTTGCAAAAATGTTGCAATGCCCCTTCTGCAATCTCATATTGTGCAAGACGAAGAGAAGATGTTCCCGTCTTGGTGATCACAATGTTATCCCAAAGTTCTTTTACATTTGATAGGTGAATGTAGGGCCTTTTCGGCTTGTCAGACAAGCCTTTCTTATGAGCATGATTGTGGTGTCATTGAGGTGCTTGTCATATACTTCACCCTGTGTGAGATCCTTGGGGTACAAGGGGTTGTAACCTTTCTCCAAGATCTCCAGTATATCATCGTTGGCACACCTAAGGTGATCCTGCATAACAACTCTCCACAAAGAAAAAACGGCAATGTTATCAAGTAAAGGAGGGTTTCCCCCAACATTATACTTAGGTTACTCCACTCTGGGTTTTGCATATAACCATGGAACACCGTGTCGTTACCGACTTGAAGTTGTTGGCCCAAATTGGGGAGATATGCATTTGGTTGTTTTATCACACCCACTGGGTTTTCCAGTGGTGGAGTTTTTGCAGCTAATGTCTCAAACCTCATTTCGACCAAGTCCTCAATAGAAGCATCATGCTCCTCCTTCTACTTAGCAAGGGCCCGTTCAAGATCATCAAAAGTAAAGGATCTCCTTTCATCCAACGATGAAGACCCTTTCTCAAGAGAAGGTGCAATGATAGGGTTCCCATCCTTATCCATCTCACTCTAGGGCGGTTAAGCCACACGATTAGAGCACGTAGCTATGATACCAATTGAAAGGATTGAGATGGACCTAGAGGGGGTGAATAGGTACAATTACAAATTGTTATTGTTACTTAGCAATTTTAGGCAATACTTGTGGGAGATGAAAATGAGCCTAAAAAATCATAAGATGATAGTTGTGTTATATGAACAAAATCAAGCTACAAGTATTTAGTTGGGTGAGCACAAATAATACAAGTAAGCCTACAAGGACAAGAAACCACAAGTAAAGAGTTAGGGTTATGAATAACCGCAACTCCAAAAGACGAGAATGTATGCCGATGTTCACTTCCTTGGAGGGAATTTGTGTCACCTTCTAGAGAGGTGGATGTTACCACGAAGGCACGCCAACGCCACGAAGTCTCACCCTATTATCTCCTTGAGAAAACACCACAAAGGCATTTCTCAACCACTAGTGGTATACCTTGAGGTGTTCTCCAAACCCTCACAAACTTTTTGGGGGTAATCACAAAGGTTGATTCCTCACCGAAGAACTCCTATACCCTAGGAGACTCCAACCTCCAAGAGTAACAAGAACGATGGCAAAAACTCAAGACTTGCTCAAATGACAAATTCCTTTGGTGAGGAGAAGGGTAAGGAGGGGATTTATCACTTGATTGGAGAACTTCTCTCAAGTGCTCTCAAATGCCTTTGGGATCTTAGATTTGGTGTATGAGGATGTGTGAGAGAGAAAAGAGTGTTCTAGGGTTTGCTCAAAGTGAATGGTCAATCTATCCACGACATGGTGAAGGGGTATATGTAGTGTAGGTGGAAATATGGTTGTTGTAGTGCAAGTGTTAGTGTAGGGCCGGACATCTGGTAGTTGTGACGTTTTCACACGATATGCATGGAGTTAGAGAGAGAAAAAAATAGGGGAGCCGGACATCTAGGAAAGGCCCGAACATCCGGCCTATCTCGGAACTCCTGGACATCTGGATTATTGCCGGACATTCGGCATAGTGCTTCATCACAGAGCCGTGGTTCTCGCATTTTGTGGGTTGGAAATCTCACAGACGGCTCGGACATCCGGGGTCCCGTACATCCGGCCCATATCTGTTGAAATTGATAGGCTCTGGATAGGGTGAGCCAGATATCCGGGACACTCCCAGAAATCTGGAGTATGAAAGGCCTCCTGGACATCCGGCACACAGCCCGGACATCCTGCCATCCTAGATGAGTCAGACACAGAAAAATATAAATACAATGCAGTTTTGTTTTTCACACAAGTAGAAGTGTGAATTGATTTGAGCATGTCTCTTGCTAACCCAATTAACCCCCTCTTAATAGTGTGGGATCCCTATACTCGTGATTAAAAGAAAAGAAGAGATCCGTAAACCTTTTGTTCCTTCCTTCTGAACTCATAATAGTTCCATGTGGTCGTGATTCACACATATTGAGATTTGAGGACTAATACCTGCGATTTATTTGATACACACCATCAGTCCTCTACATGTACATTGTCATCAACATCAAAATATGATACAAGGGCATGATTTCACTTTTAATAAGGTTATCGAACCTTCACTTGAATTGGAAAGTAGCACAACAGAGAATGGTGTTCCTATGATGTGTGCACTAATTGAAGAGGAAGCTAATGATGATGATCATAAAACTTCGGATCAAGTTACTATCGAACCTCATAGGTTGACAAGGACACTTACTGCCCCAAGTGGTACAGTGATCTTGTCTTGGGAGCCATGTTGTTAGACAATGATGATCCTACGAACTATGAGGAAGTGATGATGGGCCCGGGTTCCGACAAATGGCTAAAGGA
The DNA here is from genome assembly GCF_904849725.1 of Hordeum vulgare subsp. vulgare. Taxonomy (NCBI): domain Eukaryota; kingdom Viridiplantae; phylum Streptophyta; class Magnoliopsida; order Poales; family Poaceae; genus Hordeum; species Hordeum vulgare. Next base: position 492,640,341 of record NC_058521.1, on the reverse strand, counting down.
CATTAAATTCAAGATATGATCCATGTATGAAAACCAAGTATGGACTTTGGTAGACTTGCCCGACGACCGACTCGCCATTGAGGACAAATGGATCTTTAAGAACAAGACAGAGGCTGATGGTAACACTAGTGCAGTCGCATGCTATACAAACGGTTTTTAACCCCTTTCCATGATGTAGTTCTAAACCGTCACCCTTGCATGTGTGGGCGATAGGGGGGCTATCCCACAGGACATAGATAAATCGTCGGTGATGCCTCCATCCGATCACGTACACCAGACAAAAATAGGGCGTGTGTGATTGGGAGAACCATCACAAACAGACATACTGAAGAAGTCGTGTGAGATGTGCTTCGCATCCCACACGGATAATCCCAAAGATAAGTCTGTGTTCGTATTGCACATCACACACAACTTTTTGCATCACATTGTTTGTGATAGGGCTGGTCATCACACACGATAGTCATAATTTTGTCGATTGTGTTATTCAATAAACCACTCATGTTTCCTAGAAGAAACTATTTGGCATTGGGTTGTTGTGACGCCCTCGGTTTAATCGTACGCTAATCATACACGCAAATGCGTACGATCAAACTCAAGGACTCACGGGAAGATATCACAACACAACTCTAGACACAAATAAAACAATATCAGCTTCATATTACAAGCCAGGCGCATCGAGGGCTAGAATACGGAAGCTCGATAAACACACGAGTCAGCGGAAGCAACAATATCTGAGTACAGACATAAAACAAGGGGTGCCTTAGAGAAGGCTAGCACAAAAGATACAACGATCGAACGAGGCGAGGCCTCCTGCCTGGGAACCTCCTAACTACTCCTGGTCTTCAGCGGCCTCCACGTAGTAGTAGGCACCGTCGGGGTAGCAGCCGTCGTCGGCGGGGACCTCCATCTACTGAGCTCCATCATCTGGTCGCAACACAGATCAAGGGGCAAAGGGGGAGCAAAGCAATGGTGAGTACTCATCCAAAGTACTCGCAAGACTTACATCAGAACTATTCTAACTATGCATCAGTATAAAAGAAGGGGGTGGTTATATGTGGACTGACTGCAGCAATGCGAGAATAGAGAGAGAAGGCCTAGTCCTATCGAAGACTAGCATCTTCAGGGTCTTGCAGCAATAGACGAGAATAGAACAAGGTAACACAAATAATAGTCATATTGTTGCAGCAATATTAAAGTGAGGTCACGCCCAGAGATCCTCCCTCGACTCCCTGCGAGGAAGCAATCCCGAGGCAACTAAGTCCAGTTAAGTAACAATTGTAGTTGTATAAGATCAGGGTACAACTCCAAGTCGTCCTGTAACCATGGACACGGCTATTTGAATAGTTAATTTTCATCCCTGCAGGGGTGCACCACATGTCCCGACGCGCTCGATAACACTCTGGCCGGACACACTTTTCTGGGTCCTGCCCGGCCTCGGAATATCGACATGTCGTAGCCCCACCTAAGCTCAGCAGAGAGATCAGCCCGCCGGTCTAAATCCTAAGCGCAAAGGGTTCATGGGCACAGTTCCCGTCCGCGCTCCTGCATGATGCGAGGGCGGCCGACGTCAGTCCTAGCACCCCTTAATCACAAGTGCGATGCATCTCGGGACCACTTGGGCGCGCGCTGCTACATCCCTGACGTCTGAAGAGCTTCGGCTGATACCGCTACGTCGAGTACCCATAATTCTTCCCACGCAGACGGTTAGTGCGAAAAGGTCTCCGACCCAGATCAAATACCCAAATCCATTATCATTTTAATTAGGCCATCGACACAGTCTCGCGGGAATCCACCCGTCTTAACAACTAATCACCAATGATCCTAGTAACATGGCCGAGTAACTGTGTGGTTGTAACATCGGAGGGAATCCGAGCTATCACCCTCGTTGGATTCCAAACGATGTATCCGTCAAGGTGGGCTTAAAGGAATCAGCCTCGGGGGTCCCACACTTGAGGGGTTGCATGACAGAGGCATCGTCTGGAATGGTGAAAGAGGAATCACCCTCGATAACCACGACCGACTAGCTATACTACAGACATGTCATGAGGAGTACTTAGCGAGGTGTCACCCTCGGTACCCGATAGTATCCCTGTAGCTCGTACAACTAAGGGGGTGTATGTGCTATGTCGGGTCTGGCTCGTCGATCAGGGATCGAGATTTGAAAGCAAAGCGGGCAACTGGACTACGGGGTCAGAGGGGATGACTGCTCCACCTATACTAAGCATATTTAAAGTACATGATTGAAAGTAGCAGTTCAGCAAAAACAGGCTATGCATCACATATAGGAGCTAACTACAACAGTAGCAAAATACTAATGCAAGCAGTAGGAAGAAAGACATAGGCGATATAGGAATGATCAAGGGGGGTTTGCTTGCCTTGCTGCTTTGCGGCAAAGGACTGATCGGCAGGGTCGTAGATGTACCCGACAGCAGCGTCAGTCTCGGGGTCTACCGGTAAGAAGAGGGGAAGAAACAATAAATAATAGCAACGGTGCAGCACAATGCATGACATGGCAAGATGCATGCTAGACATGAGATAACGCAGCAACATCCGTCATAGACGGGTCGGAAGAATATCTAACAATATTTTCCGGGTCTCGGGCTACTACCGGTCAGACTAGAAACGATGGAAATGTTCCATGTTTGCTATGCTAGGGACGCGTGACACACGAATGGACCGTGTATCTGGGTTCGTCTCGTTCTGCTGATCAACTTTCATGTTGAAAGTATTTTGATCTGACTTACGGATTATTTTATATTAATTTTTAAAGTTTTATTAATTATTTAGGGATAAAAAACAGATTTAATTAATTTAATTTAATGTTATTATGACATCAGCATGATGTCATGCTCACATCAGCAGTTGACTGGTCAACTGACCAGTGGGTCCCAAGCGTCATAGACACAAGTTTTTAATTAAGATTAAATAGTAATTAATCAAATTAATTTAGTGGGGGACCCATGTATCATACTCTAATTATTCTAATTACCTAATTAATTAATTAACTAAATAAATAATTAATATATCTATTTATTTATTTATTAAAAAACATATTTTTATTTTTATATTTTAATTTTCACTTTTCTCAAAAGAGGGTGTGGGGCCTCCCTGTCATAGACAGCGGGGTGGGTTGGCCCACCGGTAAGTGGCTTAGGCCACATACACACAAAACAACCATAAATATATTTATACAGTCAACGTATTTCTCCATATACCTACATACATAAATACATACATACGTCCATCTCATACATACAAAATACATACGCGAATACATCATTTTATTTTTATTTCTGTCTAAAACTCTCTCTCTCCAACCTCTGTGTTAAACAACACAAAACTCTCAAACTCTCAACCACAGAGAGAGAGGGACATCTCCAACATCACCTACTCGATCCTAACGGCGTCGGAACGGAGCGTCGTTTGCCGAAATGGAACCGGGACGGCGCGAGGAAGGAGACAGTGGGAGGAGCCCGAAAAGGGGCTCACCGACGTTGACGAGAGGGCCCGGTGAAGCCGGAGTTCTCCGGAGGCGGAGGATACGGCGAGGAGGAGGATGAGGCGGTGACGGTGGCACGGTTCCGGAGACGGTGGTCACGAGGAGAGCCGGGCGGAGGGCCGCCGTGAGGTGCCCCGGTAGAGGTCACCGGAGGGGCCGGCTCGGAGGAGGGCCGACGCCCGGGATGGGGCCGCCGGGGGGGCGAGGCGCAGGGAGGAGCTCCTGGGGGCCGACGGGAGTGGGGGGAGGCCGACGGGAGGGAGGAGATCGATGCTCGGTCCTTGGGCTCGGTGGGGGTTGCTAGGGCCGATCTGGGAGGAGGAGGGAGGCCGACGGGATGCAGGGGCCCGTGGGGAGGCTGGTGGGGGGCTCGGTCTCGTTGGGGTGAGAGACCGAGAGAGGAGGGGGTGTCGTGGGGAGGGGCTGTCGATCTGGGGGACGGACAGTGGGGTTGGTGGGGGTATCGAGAGGAGGGAGCCCTCGGTAGGTGGGGAGGGGCTCGGTTGGTGGGGAGGGGTCTCTCGGGGGGTAGGTTCTCGTGGGGGTCGATGGGTGCTACTGCAACAAAAGACCTTCCAACGGTGCTAGAAACACGTGCTGACGGGAGAATGTTCTTGTCTTGATTCTCCTCGGCAACGGCACCAGGAATCCTTCTGCTACGGCTACGCCTTTAGGGACTTCCTAGGCAAATATGCAAAGGATTTCCCCGTGGCCTTGGAGCCTTGCGTTGGTGTTCCCTCGAAGTGGAAAGGGTGATGTAGCACATCGGTGGTAAGTATTTCCCTCAGTTTTGAGAACCAAGGTATCGATCTAGTGAAGGAGTATCACAAGTGCCTGCACAAACACAAAGAACCTGCTCCCGACGCTATGAAGGGGTTGTCAATCCCTTATAGAGTGTTCGCAAAGTGAGAACTGAAAGCAACAAAGTAACAAAGCAAAGTAAAAGCGGAAGTGGAAACGATATATGTGAATAGACCTCGGGGCCGTAGTGTTTACTAGTGGCTTCTCTCATGAAAGCAAGTAGACGGTGGGTGAACAAATTACTGTCCAGCAATTGATAGAACCGTGCAGAGTCGTGACGTCGTCTATGGCAATGATTATATCTATAGGCATCACATCCAAAACAAGTAGACCGATACTTTCTGCATCTACTACTATTACTCCACACATCGACCGCTATCCAGCATGCATCTAGTGTATTAAGTCCAAAAGAACAGAGTAATGCCTTAAGCAAGATGACGTGATGTAGATGGACAATCTCATATCAACGACACAGCCCACCTTGTTACCCTTGATGGCAACTACTCAATGTGTGCCTTGTTGCCCCTACTGTCACTGGGAAAGGTCACCACTGGGAAACCAAGCACTTCTCCCATTGCAAGAATCATAGATCTAGTTGGCCAAACAAAACCCAAGACTCGGAGAGACTTACAAGGATATCAAATCATGCATATAAGAAATCAGGAAAGACTCAAATATATATCATAGATAATCTGATCACAAATCCACAATTCATCGGATCTCGACAAACACACCGCCAAAGAAGATTACATCGGATAGATCTCCATGAAGATCATGGAGAACTTTGTATTGAAGATCCAAGAGAGAGAAGAAGCCATCTAGCTACTAACTACGGACCCGTAGGTCTGAAGTGAACTACTCACGAGTCATTGGAGGGGCGATGATGATGATGAAGAAGCCCTCCAACTCCAAAGTCCCCTCCGGCAGGGTGCTGCGAAGGGTCTCCAGATGAGATCTCGCGGAAACGGAAGCTTGCGACGGCAGAAAAGTATTTTCGAGGCTCCTCTGATTTTTTTATGATTTTTAGGGAATATATAGGCGCAAGATCTAGGTTAGGAGGCGCCAGGGAGGCCACAAGCCTGCCCACCGCCGCCTCCCCCCTGGTGGCAGAGTGGGGGCTTGTGGGCTCCCTGTAGCCCTCCTGGCTTGGGCCACAGGCCCCCTGATCTTCTTCCTTTCGGGAAAAAATCATTTCGGGGATTTTATTCCGTTTGGACTCCGTTCCAAAATCAGATCTGAAAAGAGCCAAAAACACAGAAAAAACAGGAACTGGCACTTCGCACTGAAATAATAAGTTAGTCCCAAAAAAGATACAAAAGGTACATAAAACATCCAATGATGATAAGATAACAGCATGAAACCATCAAAAATTATAGATACGTTTGAGACGTATCAAGCATCCCCAAGCTTAACTCCTGCTCGTCCTCGAGTAGGGAAGTGATAAAGAATGAATTTTTGATGCTTTCATGCTACCTAGCATAGATGTCCTTTGTAATTCCTCTTATGTGACATGAATGTTCAGATCCATTAGATTCAAAACAATAGTTTGCTATTGACGTGGAAACAATAATAATTCAAGCAAACTAGCAAGGTAATCATGAACTTTCAAAATAATAAGGCCAAAAGAAAGTTATCCCTACAAAAGCATATAGTCTGGCTATGCTCTATCATCATTGCACAACGAATTGAAATCGTGCACAACCCCTGTATTGGCCAAGTAATTGTTTCACACCTTTACTTTCTCAAACCTTTTCAACTCTCATGCAATACATGAGCGTGAGCCACGGTTATAGCACTATAGATGGTGCGGAGTGTGGTGGAGGTTGCAAGAAAAAAAAATAATATAGTCACATTAACTAGGCATATCAATGAGCTGTGGAGATGCTCATCAATAGATATCAATGTGAATGAGTAGGGATTGCCATACAAATGATGCACTAGAGCTAAGAGTATGTGAAAGCTCTTAAATAAAACTGGTGGGTGTGCATCCAACTTGCTTGCTCACGAAGACCTAAGGCAATTTTGAGGAAGCCTATCATTGGAATATACAAGACAAGTTATATAATGAAAATTTCCCACTAACTATATGGTGGTGACAAAACGACAGACTCTCAATCATGAAGATCATGGAGCTTAATATGCACAAGTGTGGAAAAAGTGGTAGCATTGTCCCTTCTCTCTTTTTCTCTCATTTTTTTGGTGGGCTCTTTGGCCTCTTATATATATATATATATATATATATATATATATATATATATATATATATATATATATTGGTGGGAATCTTTGGCCTCTTTTATTTCCTCACATGGGACAATGCTCCATTAATGGTGATCATCACACTTTCAACTCAAAACTTAGAGCAACGATGACTCTATATGGAATGCCTTCGGTAGTGTACTGTGACAATGATCTAGCATGGCATAGACATTAATGGAAACATCATGCTAGCTATCTTACGATCATGCAATGGCAATGTAGATGTGGTGGCACATGTCATGGTGGTAGTTGCATGGCAATATATCTTGGAATGACTTTGAAAAAGCCATAGTAGGTAGGTATGGTGGCTGTTTTGAGGGAGGCTAATGGTGGGTTTTGTGCACCGGCAAAAGTTGCACGGCACTAAGAAGATAGTGATGGTGGAAGGTTAAAGTGCATCTAAACCATGGACTCAACATTAGTCATGAAGAACCCATATACTTGTTGCAAAAGTTTTATTAGTAATCGAAACAAAGCATTCAACGCATACTCCTAGGGGAAGGGTTGGTAGGTATAAACCATTGCGCGATCCCGACCGCCACGCAAAGGATGACAATCAATAGACTAATCATGCTCAGATTTCATTACATAGCGGTTCACCATACGTGCATGCTACGGGAATCACTAACTTCAACACAAGTATTTCTAGATCCAAACACCTTACTAGCATGACTTCATTATTACCATAACCACAACTCAAAACTAATTGAGATGAATCTAACTTCTCTAACTATTCAATGCACATGAAGGTGGAAGTTTGCATATCCCTTTGGATAACTATCCCTTTTGAGACTACTTTCAAAGCATATATTAACTACCAAGCCACGCACCGCTGTGCTCTAAAAGATATAAGTGAAGCACATAGAGCAAAAGTATCTAGCTCAAAAGATATAAGTGAAGCACATGTGAGCTGAATTGTCTACCAAAAGATATAAGTGTAACTCGACAAAATCACGGTGAGTGCATGTCTCTCTCTCTAGGTGTGCAGCAAGGATGATTGTGACACAACAAAAATAAAATACTCCTACGATACAAGACGCTCCAAGCAAAAACACATAACATGTGGTGAATAAAAATATAGCCCCAAGTAACGTTACCGATGGATTGAAGACGGGAGAGGGGATGCCTTCCCGGGGCATCCCCAAGCTTAGGCTTTTACGGCATCCTTGAATCTCTTGGGGTGCCTTGGGCATCCCCAAGCTTGAGCTCTTGCCGCTCTTTATCTCTTTGTCCATAAGAACTTCACCCAAAACTTGAAAACTTCACAACACGAAACTTAAACAGAAACTCGTGATAACATTGGTATGAGAAAACAAACCACCACTTCCTTAGGTACTGTAGCAAACTTAAATTCTACTTGTGCTGATGTTGGATTGCTGTATTTTCAATCTTCCATGGCTAATACCCCCCGATACTATCCATAGTTTCATCAAAATAAGCAACCAACACAACAAAAACAGAATCTGTTAACAGCAGACCAGTCTGTAGCAATCTGTATATTTCGTATACCTCTGGTACTTAAAAAATTCTGAAAAATTACGACAGTCTGAAGAATTTGCGTAGAAATCAGCAGCAAAACGAATCAACTCAAAAGCTCTTACAGAAAAAAAATCGTTAGCACAAAGTTTCTGTCTTTTCCAGCATGACCAAACGATCATCCCCAAGATTAATCATAACGGTTTTGCTTGGCACAAACGCAAAAAGAAACACAAAAAACACAATCATAAAAGAATTATGAAAGTGTGGAAAACACAAAACAGAAAGAAAAAGGATAGATTCGTTGGGTTGCCTCCCAACAAGCGCTTTTGTTTAACGCCCTTAGCTAGGCAAAAGGTGATGGACTCACGTATAGTCATCTTTGGTGCTCAAACCATAGGTAGCCCTCATCATAGATTCATAAGGCAATCTTATTTTCTTTCTAGGAAAGTGCTCCATGCCCTTCCTTAAAGGAAATTGAAATCTAATATTCCCTTCCTTCGTATCGATGATAGCACCAATAGTCCTTAGGAAAGGTCTACCAAGAATAATGGGACATGAAGGATTGCAATCTATGTCAAGTACAATGAAATCCACGGGTACATAGTTCTTATTTGCAACAATAAGAACATCATCGATCCTTCCCATGGGTTTCTTGACAGTAGAATCCGCAAGATGAAAATTAAGAGAACACTCTTCAATCTCATGAAGACCAAGAATATCACATAAAGACTTTGGAATCGCAGAAACACTAGCACCCAAATCACACAAAGCATTGCACTCATAGTTTTTTATCTTGATTTTGATAGTAGGTTCCCACTCATCATGAAGTTTTCTAGGTATAGAGACTTCTAGTTCGAGCTTCTCTTCAAGAGATTTCATCATAGCATCTACGATATGCGCGGTAAAGGTTTTGCTTTGGCTATAAGCGTGTGGAGAGTTTGCAATGGATTGCATCAAAGAAATGCATTCAAACAAGGAGCAATTATCATAATTGAATTCCTTGAAATCCAAAGTGGGAGTTTCATTACTACCCAAAATTTTGATTTCTTCTACCCCACTCTCCACACCTTTATCATCAATATGGGTGGACTCCGAATCATTGGGGCGTTTTTCAACCAAAGTGTATTCATATCCAGCACCTCCATAAATAGGTTTGACACGCGAAAACAAAGATTCAAGAGGAGACACACCAAGCACTTTAAGATCTTCGTGATTTGCATCACTAGAACACACCCTTTTAAACCATTCATGCCTAGCGCAAATTTGTGCGGTTCTTTCTTTGCTCTCATTTATGGAGACACGCATAGCTTTCAAAGTTTCATCCAAGTTAACCTTGGGAGGAGCGCATCTAACTTTCAAAGCATCAATATCACAAGACATCCTATCAACGCTCTTAGCCAATCGTCAATTTTGAGTAGTTTTTCCTCTATGGACGCATTGAAAATCTTTTGAGAGTTGATGAACTCTTTGATATTACTCGCTAAATCAGAGGGGAATTTCTTGTGATTTCCATAAGCGTTGTTGTAGGAATTTCCATAATAGTTAGAGGAGTTACTAGGAAAAGGCCTAGGAACATAGTTTCCTCTAAAAGCATTGTTGTTGCCAAAATTGTTCCTACCAACAAAATTCACGTCCAAACTGGCGTTGCTACTCTCAATCAAAGAAGATAGTGGCATGTCATTAGGATCTATGGTAGCGTTTCTACTAGCAACCAAATTCATCAACTCGTCCATCTTAGCACTAAGGGAGTTAATTTCTTCTATAGCGTGTACCTTTTTGCTAGCAGGCGACCTTTCAGTGTGCCACTGAGAATAGTTGGTCATGATATTGTCTAGGAGTTTTGTGGCGTCTCCTAACGTGATTTCCATGAATGTTCCACCTGAGGCGGAGTCCAAGATATTGCGAGAAGCGAAATTCAAGCCAGCGTAAAAGATTTGTATAATCATCCACAAACTCAAGCCATGAGCGGGACAATTTCTAATCATAAGCTTCATCCTCTCCCAAGATTGTGCAACATGTTCATGATCAAGTTGCTTGAAATTCATGATATCGTTACGTAAGGAGATGATCTTAGCCGGCGGAAAATACTTGGATATGTAAGCATCTTTGCACTTATCCCAAGAATCGATATTATTTTTAGGCAAAGAAGAAAACCAAGTTTTTGCGCGATCTCGCAACGAGAAAGGAAAAAAGTTTCAACTTAATCACGTCATTATCCACATCTCTTTTATTTTGCATATCACAAAGTTCAATGAAGGTATTGAGATGGGATGCGGCATATTCACTAGGAAGGCTAGAGAATTGCTCTTTCATAACAAGATTCAGCAGAGCTGCGTTGATTTCATACGATTCCGCACTAGTGGTGGGAGCAATCGGAGTACTAATAAAATCATTATTATTGGTACTCGAGAAGTCGCAAAGTTTGGTGTTTCAGCCATGATGACTTCAACAAACAAACAAGAACACAAGCAAGCAAGAAAACTAGCAAAGCAAAAGGGCAAAGGCAAAAGAAAATGGCAAAGGAGTAAGGCAAATGAAAACGGCAAATGTGAAGTGGGGGAGAGGAAAACGAGAGGCAAGTGGAAAAAAAGTAAATCCAGGAGATGAGTTTGTGAGACCTACTTGGATAGATCTCTCCTTCTCCCCGGCAACGGCGCCAGAAATACTTCTGCTACTGCAACAAAAGACCTTCCAACGGCGCCAGAAACACGTGGTGACGGGAGACTCTTCTTGTCTTGATTCTCCTCAGCAACGGCACCAGGAATCCTTCTGCTACGGCTACGCCTTTAGGGACTTCCTAGGAAAATATGCAAAGGATTTCCCCGTGGCCTTGGAGCCTTGCGTTGGTGTTCCCTCGAAGCGGAAAGGCTGATGTAGCACAGCGGTGGTAAGTATTTCCCTCAGTTTTGAGAACCAAGGTATCGATCTAGTGAAGGAGTATCACCAGTGCCTGCACAAACACAAAGAACCTGTTCCCAACGCTATGAAGGGGTTGCCAATCCCTTATAGATTGTTCGCAAAGTGAGAATTAAAAGCAACGAAGTAACAAACCAAAGTAAAAGCGGAGGTGTAAATGATAGATGTGAATAGACCCAGGGGCTGTAGTGTTTACTAGTGGCTTCTCTCATGAAAGCAAGTAGACGGTGGGTGAACAAATTACTGTCGAGCAATTGATAGAACCGCAAAAGTCGTGACGTCATCTATGGCAATGATTATATCTATAGGCATCACATCCAAAACAAGTAAACTGATACTTTCTGCATCTACTACTATTACTCCACACGTCGATTGTTATCCAGCATGCATCTAGTGTATTAAGTCCAAAAGAACAGAGTAACGCCTTCAGCAAGATGACATGATGTATATGGACAATCTCATATAAACGACAGAGCCCACCTTGTTACCCTTGGTGGCAACTACTCAATGTGTGCCTTGCTGCCCCTACTGTCACTAGGAAAGGTCACCACATGGTAAGGACCCAAAACCAAGCACTTCTCCCATTGCAAGAATCATATATCTAGTTGGCCAAACAAAACCCAAGACTCGAAGAGAATTACAAGGATACCAAATCATGCATATAATAAATCAGCAAAGACTCAAATATATATCATAGATAATCTGATCACAAATCCACAATTCATCGGATCTCGACAAACACACCGCCAAAGAAGATTACATCGGACAGATCTCTATGAAGATCATGGAGAACTTTGTATTGAAGATCCAAGAGAGAGAAGAAGCCATCTAGCTACTAACTACGGACCCGTAGGTCTGAAGTGAACTACTCACGAGTCATTGGAGGGGCGATGATGATGATGAAGAAGCCCTCCAACTCCAAAGTCCCCTCCGGCAGGGCGTCGGGAAGGGTCTCCAGATGAGATCTCGCGGAAACGGAAGCTTGCGGCGGCGGAAAATTATTTTCGAGGCTCCCCTGATTTTTTTTTCTGATTTTTAGGGAATATATAGGCGCAAGATCTAGGTCAGGGGGGCGCCAGGGAGGCCACAAGCCTGACCACCGCCGCCTCCCCCCTGGTGGCGGAGTGGGGGCTTGTGGGCTCCCTGTAGCCCTCCTGGCTTGGCCCACAGGCCCCCTGATCTTCTTCCGATCGGGAAAAAATCATTTCGGGGATTTTATTCCATTTGGACTCCGTTCCAAAATCAGAACTGAAAAGAGCCAAAAACATAGAAAAAACAGGAACTGGCACTTGGCACTGAATTAATAAGTTAGTCCCAAAAAAGATATAAAAGGTACATAAAACATCCAAAGATGACAAGATAACAGCATGAAACCATCAAAAATTATAGATATGTTTGAGATGTATCAGTGGGGAGCTAGCGAGCGAGAGTGGGTGGGGTGGTGGCGGCCAGTGGGGGAACAGGGAGGGGAGCGGGCTATCTAGGGTTGCCCTGTGGTTATATACCCGAGTGGGGGCGAACGGGGGGCTGGCGTGGCTGGGCAAGTTTTGGCCCAGTTGGGCCAGGGGGTCTTCTTCTTTCCTTTTTTTGTTTATTTATTATTACTATTCTTTTATTATTTCATTTTATTTACTATATTTCCTTTATTTATTTTATTCAAAGCTCCTCTTTTAACTATATAGGGATTACCTAATAATTTCAAAAGCGCCCGATTCACATTTATAATTCGTTAGAGGATTTTTATAACTCCCCGACGTTTTTATTTCAACAACATAAAACCTTTCTCGCTCGACTTTAATTTTAAGTTTCAAATTTTGATTCGGTTTCAACCAACACGAGATCATTGATATAATTAACAGTGACATGGCATCATTAGCGCGGGATCACTATCACTTAATTACAATCATCACTGTAGCAAAAGTCGAGGATGTCACAATTCTCCCCTACTAACAAGAATTCTCGTCCCGAGAATTAAGAGGTAGAAGGAAAAAAGCTCGGGGTATTTATCGCAAAGATGATCCTCGTGTTCCCAAGTGGCTTCATCTTCAGAATGATTTGACCACTTCACTTTAAGGAACTTGGTGACCTTGCGACGAGTCTTACGTTCAGCTTGGTCAAGAATGCGGACCGGATGCTTTTTATAAGAGAGGTCTTGTTACAGCTCAAGCATATCATGATCCACTGCCCGAATAGGATCCTTGAAGCAACGGTGGAGCTGAGAAACATGGAAGACATCGTGAACTTGAGAAAGGTTCGCCGGTAGTTCCAAATGATAAGCCACTTTTCCACGCCTTTCGAGAACAGTGAAAGGACCAATATAGCGAGGAGCTAACTTGCCCTTGATTCCAAAACGATGTGCGCCTCTTATTGGTGTGACACGAAGACAAGCCTTTTCGCCAGGTTGATAGACCATATCTTGATGATGACGGTCATACTGACTCTTCTGACGAGACTGAGCAGCCTTCAGATTCTCATCAATAATGCGGACTTGATCTTCAACATGTTGGATAACATCTGGATCAAAAAGTGATCGGTACTTTGAACGGTGGCTCGGGAATTTCATGCGAGCCAAGTGTAAAGGATACTTTGGAGTCAAGGATGTACAGGAGAGTCAGGTTTCAATCCTGTGGAACTTTGGGTTATGGGTCCACCATGTGGGCCGAGAGTAGGTAGGGGGGTGACATCTTGTACGGTCTTGGTAGTAAGACTTGTCAGGGGTTAACCTGTTAGTTATGTTGGCAACAACGTCGATACCAAGGGTGGGGAACGAATAGAACCATTTTCCTGCTCGTTGAAACGAGGCGGACCAATAGGCAAGGTTCTCGTCCACCGGCGGCTACCGGAATGTTATCCACAATAGTAACAGGGTCTAACTGACAGAGTTGTATACCGAGAATTTTACCTAAGCAGGGAATTAACACTGCTTAGATAAGTTATGCCACAAGAAAGGTCAAACAGACCAATGGGAAGGCAAAATGTGTTCACAACACAAGTATTAGAGTATACCATTTCCGAGGAAAAATAGGGTATGGTATACGTGATAGGTCATCAAGTACATAACATTTTAGATAAAAAGGAGGAAGAATCATGATGTTTACCCATACCACACGGTCTGGATAATTGACCCGGAACAATCTAGCATTGCGCTTCCAATGTTCTGGTTGAAATTTGAAGTACCACATCTGTGCTTCGAGGTAGCATCGGCATGGTCATCCGATAAAGGTCAGACCAATGGGTACACAAAGAGGATTCATGAGGAACAACTTATGAAATAAGTCATATAGTTTCCGCATGGGAGATGACAAATCTTACAAATGGAAGAATTTATAACAATAGGTCCTTCGGCCCGGTGCGTTGGAAAGACAGCACCGTACTGATTTATCTAAAGACCAAAGTTATAATTATTGTGGAAATGTTCCAACCATCATATCTGCCCGAGATTCAGATCTGATTGGTGTCGGGACACCTCAGACTCAAGATGCTTGAGAAGAAAAATGGAGATGCAAGATTCTCAGGGTATGAACTCCACAAGCAATCCTTGAGTCATGAGTTCGATTGTAAGACACATGAACACCATGTCAAGACATTTGTGCCCACGTGAAATTCTTATCTCAAAATGCAACTGGGCTCTCATTTGGGAACCATCATCGGGGATAACAAGGTTCCATGTGTAAGTCTGGATTAGCTCTTATGAAGAAATCTTATTTTCCTTGATCAAATCAGTCAGTGGCTTGGCGTGCTAAGAGAAGTTATATGAAGTGAAGATAGCAAATCTTCAAAACATATAACACATCGCACGTGCGTGAATGATTTGGTATTTCCCGAGAGGGAGTGAAACAAAACTTTCACATGTTGACGGCGGAACGAGTGCACGTGAACCTTGGGAAAAACATTTCTCCTATCAAACATATCCTTCATGATCTAGGCACAAAGATAATGCTTTCAAAAACTTCATTGTGGAACAAGAAGAAGCTGAGGGTGTGGCTAATGGGCTCAACAACAATTCCTCAAGATTTCGATAGAGATGAATTTCCAAAATTATGATATAAAGGAGATAGCATTTGTCAAGTCAAATGGTATAATGTCGTATGCTCAAGGGAACAACAACAATTAAAATTGGTCAAATAGTGCACTCGGGGATACTGAATGAGTAGCACGACCAATGCTAAAAATATTGAGTCAACGGCCAACACTCTAAGAATGAATCAATTAGTTGTTAACCTCAAGGCAATAGGGTTGCCAAAAGTATTGGGATCACACATCAGAGTTCACCTATCGGTACACCGGTTAGAAACAACACGGGACCAAGAAATGGATGGTGATGGCAAGAAGTATTATTATATCAAGAATTCTTAAGAGGTGCAATGATGCTCTCAACATTCTTGACAGAAAAGATAGTAATACTCCAAGGTAGAAGATAACATAAGATGGATAATGAGGAACACAAAGGACAACACAAAACATGAACACGTTTGTGTTAGAGGGAAGGCAACAAGGATGTCGATGATGATCACGACACATTTGTCGAGAAGCTTCACGAAGATGTAATCGTTCAGCGACGACATCAAGCAAGGGAATGATGAAGCAAGAGGTTGTCGGAATCACAGATAAGACTGCTAGCTCAGAATTCGAAATTGCCTTTTAAGACAACCAACATGATGTTGAAAGATCAATGTAAGCATAATGCACGGTTGGAATTGTGTTCCAGGGATGAAGGTATAGATAGCATGGTCGAGCTCTAACATGACGATGATGATGTAGCTTAACAGCTTGGAATGACATGATCGAGTACAAACTCGTAAACAAGGAAGATTACTAAAAGTTGTTGAATCGCAATGCGTACTCGATTCAGTTATCGATGTACTCGCGTGTCCAACATCTCAAACACGAGGAAACTGGAATTAATGAAAATATCATTGTTGATGAGGAGCTCATAAGAAGTTATATAGCTCCGTGATAATTTTGGGGTACGACGGATAATACTCGGAGGTAGATCAACATTAAAGCTCAGACCGATGTATTCATCTGAAGAAGACAAGTACTTTAACTCGCCTGAGAATAAAATCAAGGTAGGACAATATGGTCGGAACCACAATTGCGAAGGACAAGATCACAGATACCAGATTTAAACTACAAAATGACTGATTATTGATACGAGAAGCTTCTATGATAGGATCAACATCGTTTCCATGGGCATAAACACAAAGTTCAAGGTCGACTCCCACTTCATCAATGCATCAACTTCCATTTACTTCTCGCCTTTGATCAGATTGTAGCTTTGAAAGAATATTCGTCAGAACACCAGAAGAGTAAGACTCGTAAAAACTTTTCAAGTCATATTGATTTAGGAAGGCATAGGTTCAACCCATCGGGGCATCTTAGGAACATACACCGCAAACTTCAAGAGTAGTTAACACATGCTTGACAACAGAGCATGGCCGACAGAAGTATAGGATACAATTTATCACAGGGAGAAGACACAATTTACCAATGGCATTATGTATCAGTGGAACACTATCGCAAGAATTTTTTGAATGTAAAGGGATGTCGTCAGATAATAACTTAGAATGAGTCTGGCAATCCACGAATGATCTGATGTGAGTATCAGTACTCAATCAGAGGGAGATAGGATGCAATGCATCGGGTTATAGAATATCTGAAAAATATCGATACATAGTTACCAAAGGAATTAGGATTTCCAGATTGGTGTATCAGATTCAGATGCTCCGATCAAATACAAGTAAGATGAATGGACTTAGATGGACAATAAATCAAGGTTGATCTATCGAGATCCAGCTCTGTCTGGAAGGGCGTCTCAGCAGAAAGATAATTTATGAGTATCAATAGATGATTGTGTTCATTCACACAAAGGCAGAATCAATAATATCATAGGAAAATCACAAAGGATTTTAGTGAATGCTGCTAGACATATGGATTTAACCATAACACCAGCAGGTGAGAAAAGTTAAAAGCAATAGGCTACTGGGGATTCCGAAAGATCGAATAGTAATTTGAAGAACTTTTGAAACCCATGACAACTGATGATGGACGAATCCTCGATAAGATAATTCGTTGCATCTCGTAAAAACAAGAGCATTTGGAAAGAAAATATGAATGACATTTGTATGCAGTCATCCACCAGGGTTGACGGAGGAAGGGAAATCGCAAGAGCGATGGGCACAAGTTCTCGAGAGAAACATCGGAGAGTACTATCGAAGTCTTCTGACGGATTAAGCCATCGTTTGGAATTACGGGGCTCTCCGGGAGGAAATATTTACGATAACCTAATGTAAGAGTTAGTGAAATCTTTAACCCGAAAGAGAAGAGAGAGTAGGGTCCAGAGTATACAAAAGGAGTAAAAGATACTAATACCACCCAATTGAGATGTGCGCCCGTAAGCGACAACATCAGTGTTAGTAAAGTTTTTTTTAAACACTAGACTCAACTTCGGCCAAGGAGTTGGAAAGGGGGCTACCTACAGGCAGTCGGCTCTGATACCAACTTGTGACGCCCTTGGTTTAATCGTACACTAATCATACACACAAATGCGTACGATCAAACTCAAGGACTCACGGGAAGACATCACAACACAACTCTAGACACAAATAAAACAATATCAGCTTCATATTACAAGCCACGGTCCTCGAGGGCTAGAATACGGAAGCTCGATAAACACACGAGTCAGCGGAAGCAACAATATCTCAGTACAGACATAAAACAAGGGGTGCCTTAGAGAAGGCTAGCACAAAAGATACAACGATCGAACGAGGCGAGGCCTCCTGCCTGGGAACCTCCTAACTACTCCTGGTCTTCAGCGGCCTCCACGTAGTAGTAGGCACCGTCAGGGTAGCAGTCGTCGTCGGCGGGGATCTCCATCTCCTGGGCTCCATCATCTGGTCACAGCACGGATCAAGTGGCAAAGGGGGAGCAAAGCAACGGTGAGTACTCATCCAAAGTACTCGAAAGACTTACATCAGAACTATTCTAGGTATGCATCAGTATAAAAGAAGGGGGTGGTTATATGTGGACTGACTGCAGCAATGCGAGAATAGAGAGAGAAGGCCTAGTCCTATCGAAGACTAGCATCTTCAGGGTCTTGCAGCAATAGACGAGAATAGAACAAGGTAACACAAATAATAGTCATATTGTTGCAGCAATATTAAAGTGAGGTCATGCCCAGAGATCCTCCCTCGACTCCCTATGAGGAAGCAATTCCGAGGCAACTAATTCCAGTTAAGTAACAATTGTAGGTTTATAAGATCAGGGCACAACTCCAAGTCGTCCTGTAAACGTGGACACGGCTATTCGAATACTTAATTTTCATCCGTGCAGGGGTGCACCACATGTCCCGACGCGCTCGATAACACTCTGGTCGGACACACTTTTCTGGGTCCTGCCCGACCTCGGAATATCGACACGTCGCAGCCCCACCTAAGCTCAGCAGAGAGGCCAGCCCGCCGGTCTAAATCCTAAGCGCAAAGGGTTCATGGGCCCAGTTCCCCTCCGCGCTCCTGCATGATGCAAGGGCGGCCGACGTCAGTCCTAGCACCCCTTAATCACAAGCGCGATGCATCTCGGGACCACTCGGGCGCACGCCGCTACATCGCTGACGTCTTCGAGCAGCGTCAGTCTCAGGGTCTACGGGTAAGAAGCGGGGGGGACAATAAATAATAGCAACGGTGCAGCACAATGCATGACATGGCAAGATGCAGGCTAGACATGAGCTAACGCAGCAACATCCATCATAGACGGGTCGGAAGAATATCTGGCAATATTTTCCGGGTCTCAGGCTACTACCGATCAGACTGGAAATGATGGAAATGTTCCATGTTTGCTATGCTAGGGACGCGTGACACACGAATGGACCGTGTATCCGGGTTCGTCTCGTTTTGCTGATCAACTTTCATGTTAAAAGTATTTTGATCTGACTTGCGGATTATTTTATATTAATTTTTAAAGTTTTATTAATTATTTAGAAATTAAAAACAAATTTAATTAAATGCTATTATGACATCAGCATGAAGTCATGCTGACATCAGCAGTTGACTGGTCAACTGACCAGTGGGTCCCAAGTGTCATAGACACAAGTTTTTAATTAAGATTAAATAGTAATTAATCAAATTAATTTAGTGGGGTACCCACGTATCATACTCTAATTATTCTAATTACCTCATTAATTAAGTAACTAATTAATTAATATATCTATTTATTTATTTATTAAAAAACATATTTTTATTTTTATATTTTAATTTTCACTTTTCTCAAAAGAGGGTGTCGAGCCTCCGTGTCATAGACAGCGGGGTGGGTTGGCCCACCGGTAAGTGGCTTAGGCCACATACAGACAAAACAACCATAAACATATTTATACAATCAATGTATTTCTCCATATACCTACATACATAAATACATACATACGTGCATCTCATATATACATACAAAATACATACGCGAATACATCATTTTATTTTTATTTCTATCTAAAACTCTCTCTCTCTCCAACCTCTGTGTTAAACAACAAAGAACTCTCAAACTCTCAACCACACACAAAGAGGGACATCTCCAACATCACCTACTCGATCCTAACGGCGTCGGAACGGAGCGTCGTTTGCCGGAATGGAACCGGGACGGCGTGAGGAAGGAGACGGTGGGAGGAGCCCGAAAAGGGGCTCACCGACGTTGACGAGAGGGCCCGGTGAAGCCGGAGTTCTCGGGGGGTGGAGGAGACGGCGAGGAGGAGGACGAGGCGGTGACGGTGGCGCGGTTCCGGAGACTGTGGTGACGAGGAGAGCCGGCCGCAGGGCCGCCGTGAGGCGCCCCGGTGGAGGTCGTCGGAGGGGCCGGCCGGATCCGGCCCGGAGGAGGGCCGGCGACCGGATGGGCCGCCGGGGGGGCGAGGCGGCAGGGAGGAGCTCCTGGGGGCCGACGGGAGTGGGGGGAGGCCAACAGGAGGGAGGGAGATCGAGGCTCGGTCCCTGGGCTCGGTGGGGGTTCCTGGGGCCGATCAGGGAGGAGGAGGGAGGCCGATGGGATGCAGGGGCCCGTGGGGAGGCTGGCCAATGGGAGGAATCGAGGGGGGTCTCGGTCTCGGTGGGGTGAGAGACCGAGAGAGGAGGGGGTGTCGTGGGGAGGGCTGTCGATCTGGGGGAGGGACAGTGGATTTGGTGGGGGTACCGAGAGGAGGGAGCCCTCGGTAGGTGGGGAGGGGCTCGGTTGGTGGGGAGGGGTCTCGCGGGGGGGGGGGGGTTAGGTTCTCGTGGGGGTCGGTGGGGAGCTGGCGAGCGAGAGTGCGTGGGGTGGCGGCGGCCAGTGGGGGAACACGGAGGGGAGCGGGCTATCTAGGGTTGCCCCTGGTTATATACCCGAGGGGGGTGGGCCGAACCGGGGGGTGGCCTTGCTGGGCTAGTTTTGGCCCAGTTCGGCCCGGGGGTCTTCTTCTTTCCTTTTTTTGTTTATTTATTATTACTATTCTTTTATTATTTAATTTTATTTACTATATTTCCTTTATTTATTTTATTCAAATCTCCTCTTTTAACTATATAGGAATTACCTAATAATTTCAAAAGCGCCCGATTCACATTTATAATTCGTTAGAGGATTTTTATAACTCCCCGACATTTTTATTTCAATATCATAAAACCTTTCTCGTTCGAATTTAATTTTAAGTTTCGAATTTTGATTCGGTTTCAACCAACACGAGATCATTGATATAATTAACGGTGATGTGGCATAATTAGCGCGGGATCACTGTCGCTTAATTACAATCATCACTGTAGCAAAAGTCGAGGATGTCACAGTTGTCCATCACACACACTTGTTATGTGAAAACGGTTGTGATAGGGGGCTAAGCACATAGTTGTCAACCAAAAGTCATGTGTGATTTTTCACTGATCCAACACGCTAAGTTTCTAGAAAATGTGTGGGTTTGTTGAGGTCATCTGCCACGGTGATGCCTTAGAAACCGTCTGTAATAGAAACCATCTACCTTGCTACCCAATTGCACAGCAGGACAAATTCTTAAATGCAACATCTAAAACCTTTGGAAAACAAGTATCATCATAGATGGTAAATAGACAGATGAGTCTCGTCTAGAAAAATGTTGAAGGGGAAGGCATAAATTGAGCCTTCGGCGATGTTAAAGGTCCTCGCAACTTTAGGCAAGTGTTTGTGGATGATTGCCCGCCCATCCTTTGTTCTCTTGAGTAATAATTCAAGATTATATCGTGGGTGTTGTATGAATACCATCCTCGCCTCTTGACCATATAGGTGGTTTGAGACGTAATCATCGATGAACTGCCTTGAAAAGGACTGAAAACAAACATATGCATAAATATATTTTCTAAAATTTGAAATGGCGCAAAGGGAAAAGGATGAGGTGAAAGAGATGGTACCATCCTATAGTTGGCTGATGTCTTCTTCATTGTGCAGACAAACATCTTGTTGTTCTCTGTAGCTAGTTTCTTTATCTTAACAATCTTTCTGAGTTTCTTGATTTGACTTATATTCAAGGACACCTCATTTCCCCCACACGCAAAAAGGGTCGAAAAGTGGGTCTAAACCTCTTACAACAAGTCCTACATGTGCAAGAACAAATTATTAAAAAACTTAATATTAGAATGGTTCCTCCAATTGCATAATAATGTGCTATTATCCAAAGGACCATGGATGTGCAAACCTCGATGGTAAACTTTAGTGTATCCCATTGTTTGCCCCTGCAACATATTTAAGATAGATATTGATCAGGTTTTAAGTGATATTTGGCATACTATCAGTGAAATATGTTAATGAAAAATAAACACAATGTGGATCAAATAGATTAATTCGAGCCATATGGAAAAGCTAGTTATCTAAACCAAGTGTGCTAAGAACTAGGAAATATAGGAGTTGTATATGTTTCATGTGTATTTAGTACATCTGAACTCGATTTATTTCTCATGTGCATAACAATACAAAATTGCACCAACAACAATCGAACATCACATTGCATAATTGAACTAAATAGTTAAATGATCACCACAACAACTGAACGAAGCAGTTAACTAAGTACCACATTACACAATAGAACATATACTAGAAGGTTAGATTGCAAGAAGCATTGCATTGGGAATTTCACTTAAATTTCTAAATGAAAGGCAGAAGCGGCACATGCAATAGGTAAACCAAACATGCTTAACCGGCATAGCTAGCTGAACGTAGGTCCTTACTGATAAAGCTAAGAAAAACAAGCTATTCCTCATTGTCAGAAACATCAATGATGATGGGCTCCTTCAAGTTGTAAGAGGGAGAGGCTTCCACACCGTGGGTGCACACCTTGTGGTGGTGAATGGCCTTATCCTACCCCGACACCAACATGCCCACTCTGGAGCTGAGGTAACCACGGGCACACTCAGAAAACACATCGTAGTCTTCGTCGAACACACTAGCTATGCCCTCGAGAAAAGACCACGAGCTGTTATTTATAGCAGCCAACCGCGTGGCGGTGTTCACACGCGTGGCATAGACGGTGGCCTCAATAACGAGGTACTCTTCCAAGATTTGGGGGTCAGCATGCACGACAGCCATCGCTGCCTCATCTGCATGTGCAGCTGTGATTTTCTTCTCCGTTGTCAAATGCTCATTGAGATCCTGACTATAATGCATGCACCATGGCTTTCGACGACGGTTATTTGGAGGATGGAGCGGTGATTTGGGTGGAAGGTGTCGCGTAGGGGGTCAGTCCATGTGGGATGGAGGAGGAGGGGGTGGGAAAGAGGGGGTATTGGTGAGGTGTGGATTACCTCACTAGATGGAGGAGGCCGAGCAGCAGGAAGGAGCGTTGCCGGCGAGGAGGCGACGCTGCAAGCAAGCAGTCAAGGTTAGAACTATAGGAAAGGAACAAGGAAAAGGGGAAAATGTAGCTTTGGATTGGTACAGGGAGGTGAAGGAGGAAGATATTTTCGCGGTAGCCCAAATTTTTTGTTCAGTGCAGCCCCATGTGTATGAGCTTGAACGTGAAAATTATTCATAATAGTATGTGATATCTAAACATCACAAATGAAGCCCGCGCAATATCACGTGTGTGATGAGCTTCAAGGTGCAAATTATTCAGAATAGTTTGCGATATCTACACATCGCAAGTGAAGCATGCGTTATACACCGTGTGTGATATGCTTGAACATGGAAAAAAAATATTGTTACCGGGGGTGAGGGAGGTAGATATTTCCGCGGCAGCCCAAAATTTTCATCTGATGCAGCCCCATGTGTGATGAGATTTAACATGCAAATTATTCAGAACAGTTTTTGGTATCTATACATCACAAACGAAGCCCCCGTAGTACCCTGTGTGTGATGAGCTTGAAGGTGCAAATTATTCACAATAGTTTGTGATATCTACACATCACAAATGAAGCCTACGCTATACCCCGTGTGTGATAAGCTTGAACGTGCAAAATTTTGATTGTTACTGGGGTGAGGGAGGTAGATATTTCTACGGTAGCCCAAAATTTTCATTTGGTGCAGCGAAAAACTGGCGCGGAAAGTATCATCGGACACAGTCCATTATTCACAACTATGGGGGATATAGCGAAAAAATTTGGTCCAAATTTAGTTGGTTACAATGGAGACGGGTTAGCATCCCCAAACTTAATTCATGCTCGTCCTCGAATAGGTAAATGATAATAGATAGTTTTTATGTGGAATGCTACCTAACATGATCTTGAACAAATATCTAGTCATGGCATGAATATTGAGATACATGTGATTCAAGGAAATAGTCTACAATTTGACAAAAAGACATCCTTACTCAGGTTTACTAACAAACAGTTATGTCCTTCAAAATAAATTATGCTAAATAACATTATCCATACACATTTAATCATGTAAGCATGGCATGACTCCATCTTCCTAACACAAGTACAAATTATGATCACCTATGTGCGAAGTCAGGCATTTCGTTCATATTTTTTCATGCTCTTCTACATTATGAACTATACTCAATACGTGAGCGTGAACCATGGACATAGCACTCCGTGTGGAATAGAATATGGTGGTAGAGATCAATAGGAGAAGTCAAAAAGGAATAAATGCTCACATCAATTCAGCGAATCAACGGACTACGGAGATGCCAATCAATTGATATCATGCGATGAGTAAGGATTGTCATGCAATGGATGCACTAAGAGCTATAAGTGTATGAAAGCACAATTGAAACTAAGTGGGTGTTCATCCAACTTGCTTGATCATGAAGACCTCGAGCGTTTGAGGAAGCACGTCATCCGAATATACAAGCCAAGTTGTATAATGAAAATTTCCCACTAATATATGAAAGACAACTCGGGAGACTCTCTATATGAAGAACATGGTGCTACTTTAAAACACAAGTGTGTAAAAAGGATGGTAACATTGCCCATTCTACCTTTTTTATTTCTCTTTTTTTAGTTTTTTTCCTTCTTTTTCTTGGTGGGCTCATTTGGACTCCCCCATTTTTCATTTTTCATCAAAGTCTCATCCCGTCTTGTGGAGGAATCATAGTTTCCATCATCCTTTCCTCACTGGGACAATGCTCTTATAATGATGATCATCACACTTTTATTTACTTACAACTCGATATCAAGAAAAAACTATACAAGATGACTCTATATGAATGCCTTTGGCAGTGTACGGGGATGTGCCATGATCTAGCGTAACAAGTAAATAGTGATGAATAGTGGCTTTGCCACTAATAGTATGTCATCTCTATATGATCATGCAAAGCAATATGACAATTAATGCTAAAGTCATGTATATGATGATGATAGAAGTTGCATGGCAATATGTCTCGGAGTGGATATGGAAATGCTATAATATGTATGAATGGTGGCTTCTTAGAGGAAGATATAAAGGAGGCTTATGTGTGATAAAGTGTATCATATCATGAGGTTTGGATGCACCGACGAAGTTTTCACCAATTATTGAGGTGAGAAAAGGCAATGCACGATACTAAAGAGGCTAGCAATATGCGGTAGTACTGCTTGGGAGATTCTACGGCTTGATCTACT
Organism: Hordeum vulgare subsp. vulgare; assembly: GCF_904849725.1. Classification (NCBI taxonomy): domain Eukaryota; kingdom Viridiplantae; phylum Streptophyta; class Magnoliopsida; order Poales; family Poaceae; genus Hordeum; species Hordeum vulgare. Next base: position 492,615,375 of record NC_058521.1, on the reverse strand, counting down.
GCCCCACTTCCACAGTTCCCATTGTAGGCGCAATAACTAAGCGGAAGTACCTCTCCAACCTAGCGGGTACTACCAATACCTTCTTTGCAAGGTGTACCGCTTATATTTGGTTCTCTGGAAAGTGCACTCCTTCGAGCGGTACTAGACCGACAGTAGTGGGCAGTAGTACCACACTCTGCAGAAGTACCGTGCTGCCCTACTCTACTACCGCGGTTTCACCCGCACTTGCAACACCTAGCAGTAGTACCGCTCCGCGACACCACCGCCCGAGGAAATACCATGCTAGAGAAAATAGCAGTTGCATGTTGCGTTGGAATCTACCGTGCTAGCGGAAATACCACTCGCCCGAGCGGTACTACCACCTATGCATAGGCTGAAGGAGCATAATGGTTGGATCCACCCTCTTCTATATAAGTTAGTCTTCTTCCCCAAGTTGACTTACCTCTTTTCACCCAAGCTCCCTTGTTGCTCCTAAGCTCATTTTTTGCTCGATCTCTCTCCCTAGCCATCGATATTTGTTGATGCTCTACTGCCTGGAGGAGAAAGCCTTGATCTACACTTCTATCAAGAGAAATTTGATTCCCCCACTATTACCTTGCGGATCTTGTTACTATTGGGTATTTGAGCACCCTAGAGGGAAGAGGTCACCTCGAAGCCACAATCTATTATGATGAAGCTTCGTGGAGGTGTTGGAAGCCTCCAACTAACTTGTAAAGATTGCCCCAACCTTGTTTGTCAAGGTTCGGTCGTCCCCTTCAAGGGTACCACTTGTGGAATCATGACATCGCACATTGTGTGAGGGTGTGAGGAGAATACGGCGGCCCTAGTGGCTTATTGGGGAGCAATGTGCCTCCATCCCGCTCCAACGGAGACATACTTCCTCTCAAAGGAAGGAACTTCGGTAACACACCATCATCTTCATCGGTTCCACTTGTGGTTACTTCTCACATTTACTTTGTGCAAGTATTTATTGTGGTGTATCCTTTGCTTGCTTGCTAGTGTTGTTGTTAGCATCGTATAGTTTGTTCATGTAGTTACATATCTAGACAACTTTTTTGTTCATAACTCTAATCTTTACCTAATAATAAAGCAGATATTGCTTCTGGTCGTCCGTCATCAAAATTGTCCTCAAAATTGTGTAATATTACCCACCAATGCCACATATAAGTCATATAAAAACGTTTCACACACACAATCACGGCCTAGGCCGGCCCATGTAGGAACCTCCTATACTGCACCCTGTGCTAGGAGACGACATACATCACCAATTTGGGCTGACCCATGTATGGAAGACCTGCTTTTTAAATTTCGTTTTTCTTTCTCGGCATTCTTTTAGCTATTTAAATAACTTCAAGATTTAAAAAATGATGAAAACAAAAAAAAAGAATTTTGAAATAAAATGTTTAATAACTCATAAATATTTATGGATTCAGAAAATTCTTGCAATTTCTAAAAAATGTTCGTACATGCAGAAAATGTTTCGAAATTTAAAAAAAAATGTTTGCAAAATCAAAAAATGTTCTTAATTTTTAAGTTAGTGTGTTGAAAAATATTAATAAAATTGATTTAAATTTTCCAATTCAAAAAATGCTCATGAATTGAAAAAAAAGAAAATATTCATAAATTTTAAAATGGTTTTCTGATTCATAAAATATTCTTTTATTCAGAAAAGATCATGCATTTCAAAAATGTTCACCAATTTTGAAAGTTATTCCACCAATTTCCAGAAGATTGTTCGTCAATTCTAGAATTTTTCGCCGGTTCAAGAAAAATGTTTGCAAATAATATAAAATGTTCATGAATTCGAAATGTTAATGATTTTAGAAAAATGTTCGTGATTTTGAAAAATGTTCACAATTTTAAATATGTTCACGAGTTTAGAAAATGTTCATTATTTTCAGAAATTTTTCACGATTTCACGAAAATGGGAATGATAGTGAATATCCATGTTTATAGTAAAATGTGCTTATTGCCATTGGAGATTATGCATTTTTTTCTCCCGCTGCAACGCACGGACCATTTTGCTAGTTTAATTAAAAGCGCATTGACCAAGAGTGCATTTCGTCGTCCTCTTATTACTCCTCCGAGCCAGCTCTTCGCCGTCGTCTTATTCCTCTTCCGAGCTCATGTCCAAGAGATCAACGGCTCACCGGTTGTGATGTGTGCCCAGCGACGCTCATGGTATTCTCACTCCTCGGCGACGAGCTTCGTGCGTTGCATGAGCATCAACATCTTGTAGGTGTTGGCCTTATCGCACCATGGCGACGACGGAGTCCGAGAAAGACGTCCTAGATGGTGAATGAAACTAGTTGAGGTGGCTCAAGGAGGCGGAGCGGGAGCTTGGGGTGCGATTGGGATTATGGGTGGCGGCGAACTCGAACTCAATGGGGGCGGCGACGGCAACACGAATTATTATCGATGGACACATGAATCGGTGAAGATAGTGGGCAATATGGGTTGAGAAGGTATGTGCGAAAGCTTGGAGGCACATCGTCGACATTCTAGCCGGTAGTGGTCAGATCAAACGACACGCTAGCCATTCAACCAATACCGTGATAGGCGAGCAATTGCTCAGTTGTCCTAAGACTTGCTCTAGTTGGGGAAAAAGTGAGGCAACGAGGCCATGCTACGAGGAAGATATCATTAGAAAAAAATATGATATAGAGGATCTACTAGTGACGGATGTAGAAGGTGTTCGGGATGGACCATGGTTCACCTTAAAATTTGAAAAGTGATTTTATACAATTAGAGGAAGGTTAAAAAAAACAAAAGAAAAAAATTGTATACAGCAGCACTTGGCCCACCCTAACCTACTCGGCTAGGTACGCCACTGTCTACTACTCCGTAGTAGAAGAAATATGATCCCTCAAAACGAAAAATTATCCTCAAAGTGGGATGTGCAACAAATGCCCTGCAAACCACGGAAATAGTGATGTCTGATTTGATTATAAGCGGGATTGCATGAATACAACCGGAACCACATAAGCACACGCGGAGGCATCTGTCCTTCGTATAGTCGTATCTCTAGAAGCCTCTAGAGCTATCTGGCATCGAGCACCATCGATCTACGAGCAGCCCCACCCAAGCCGTCCGATCGGTTTGTCTCTAGACTAGAAGCCTCCCCTCTCCTCCGCAACCCTGGTCAAAGCGACGTGACGTACTGCCAGTTGGGCGCAGAACAGCTGTATGGGCTGGGCCTTCCATATGGGCCGAGGCGGACAGACGTCGCCGTTAGTGACGGCAAGCGATTACCGTCTCGGTAAACGGGGCGGTTAGCACTAGTAAAGGTCTCACACGCAGCATGAAATTTGCGATTGGCGCGCCACCATTAGAGCGAGCGCCGGACTGCAACTCCGGCACCGGCAGGTAGGGTTTCGCCAGCTCACGCAGCGGGTGGGCGTGGCCGCCGGCTATATAAGGACGACCCTACCCTCCCCTCCCCAGTCCCCACAGCCGCCTCCAGAGTTCAAACCACCCATCACCGTCTCCCTCCCCCCTTCAGTTCGGAGAGCTCGAGAAGGAGGAAGGCGAAGCGGCGGGAGCGGAGGGCCGACGAGATGCAGATCTTCGTGAAGACGCTGACGGGGAAGACCATCACCCTCGAGGTCGTGAGCAGCGACACCATCGACAACGTCAAGGCCAAGATCCAGGACAAGGAAGGTACGGACCATTCTTCCTACCCCGTCGCCCTCCATTTCCATGAGCATCGAGGTTGAATCCACCGTCTTTTTTTGGATATCGGCCTTCGTTGATCTACTTTTGTGGTGTGTATGTGTTGTGGATCGGTCGCAGGCATCCACCCGGACCAGCAGCGCCTCATCTTCGCCGGGAAGCAGCTGGACGATGACCGCACCCTCGCCGACTACAACATCCAGAAGGAGTCCACGATCCATCTCGTGCTCCGCCTCCGCGGGGGCGCCTGCCTGATCGAGCCCAACCTCAAGGCCCTCGCCCAGAAGTACAACCAGGGCAAGCTCATCTGCCGCAAGTAATGCATAAACCCCTGCACCTTCTTTCTCAAACAAATTAGCTAGCTTTTGTTGGTATACCTGCATGTGCGACAGTCTCTCATTCGATAAAAGTTGTTGCTTTGTGTGTTTAGTCGTGCAAGGGTATGATTTGCATGTATGCTGGATGTCCAATCGTCTCCCATTCGATAAAAATTGCTGCTTTGCGTGGTGTAGTCACTAGGCATAGAAGGGCATGATTTGCATATCTGTAATTAATTTTTTGGGCCTCGTGCTGTATGCAGTATATCTGAATTGGTTATTTTAATTGTCAGTAGCCAAGGAATGTTATTGATAGAACCATTGGGATGCAATACTTATTTATGTGAGTACTATGATACCATTATGTTTTCAGTCCCTTCAGTCCAGATGCTGAAATGTGAGAGTTGATACAAAAAAGATGCATCTTTAGTGTCATCTGCCATGTTTGTTGGTTCATCAGTCCCCACTGGTGGCATCTGATTTCTGCATGCTAATTGTCCATGTACATGCATGTTGGTTCATCAGTTCCCACTGCTTGTTGTATGTTCCATCTTCTCAATCTGGTTGAGTGGTTTGATGGTTGATTGGCTTGCGATAGTTAATTAGGCCAGTCACAATACATGAAAATCCCCACACTTACGGTATAAACTGCTGATTTAGATCACTGTTTCCTGCAATAAGTGTGCTCATTCTTTGTGAACGATGTGTAATGTAGTAACTGTTTACTGTATTACTTCTATCTGGTACCTGAAGTGCCTAGTTGATCATGCATGATCTGCATCGTACCTTTGCTTACAAGATAAGTTGTTCACAGGAAATATCTGTGCTTGTGCTGTAGTTAACCTTTTTCACCATTTTGTTTTGTAGGTGCTACTCACGCCTGCCTCCTAAGGCCAAGAGTTGCCGCAAGAAGAAGTGTGGCCACAGCAACCAGGTGTGACTTTCTCCTATGATCGAATAATCAAATTGTTTTACCCCATATCTAGGTAGCATCATGCCATCATACATGTGTTCATCCATAGTGATGATAACCCAACATGATTTATGTTCTCCAAGATAGCACAACATGAGCTAGCATTAGATACTAACCTATCATCTTAATGGGCTTCTCAAACCTACTATGCGTAATGGTTTTATGCTATGCCTGATTTAGACTGTCAGTGTGTGTTGTACTCCCGTGCGCGATATTGCTTCTTATACTGACGGCTGAAAGAAATAAGTACATGTAGGTTAAGTTTTGTTCCCACATTGGTCTTTTGCCATGCCTTTGATCTAATGCACTGCTTCTCCAACCAATTCTTTTCAGCTGCGGTCAAAGAAGAAGTGCAGGTACTGATGAAGTGCCATGAATGATCAGTTCAACCGGTTGACTACCTGTTTAAGCTTGCCAGAAGTGTCAGAGTTTTAATAAGCATCTTAATGTAATGTTCCTGCTGGATGCTGAGCGCTGTCTCTTTCGAAAACTTGTTTTATGGTTCCGGTGCATGCTCGAGACATGATTGTAACATGACAGCTTAGCTGTTTTGGCTGGAGGGAGCACTTGTCTAATTTATCAATGTGCTGTTCTTGTTGTTTTCAATCTTGCATCTTCTGCTGGTCTGGTTATTTTGCGCCTTTTGCGCTGCTTGGTATGCCGGACCATTGATAGGGCAATGATATCGTTTTTACGAAGTAGGAATGTTGGATGTATACACCTTCTAGCCTGGTTAGTTACTCACTAGTACAAATGCCCGTGCGTTGCACCGGGCAAAAAATATGATCATGTGTCTCCAGCATACATGGATATATTTAGTGAGCGCAATAGACTGAGTCAATAGGCGTGAGACACTGCACCAATTCTTTCTTTTTTCTTCCAGGGAAGAAACTGCACTAACATTAAATTGAACTCCTCGAAATTCATCTTGCTTTCACAGGAAAGCCCCAAAAGATAAAGAAGAAATAGTCCAACATTTTAAAAGTTTGTAAATATATTAGTTGGATGAGAATAAACATATGAAGCAGCAATGATCAATAATAAACGAATAGGTGGGGAGTGAATTATTCCTACTTTATTCGCCGAGGTGCATCACTGTGACTTTGCAACATAGAAGTAAGTAAGCATGGTTATTGGTTTGAATCCATGCTAGCTGTAATGATTTTACTAATAACACATCATTTTCTCAATTTTAAATTCATATTGCTATCACTTACACATTACTGGACAAGTCGTTTAGACTTCCGACTCGACTGGACTCTACGGCATCCTTCCAGCCCATAGTCCATCCTAAGATAGCCAGTGAAAGAGCTATTTGTTTCATACATAATGTCCATAGCTGGTGTCGCCTCTGCCTGAACAACCCAACTGAGCCAAAAGAAATCTGAGACGGACTCTTCTTCATGCTTGAGGAAGTATTTCTGGAAAAAATCATGTTTTTTTCTTCAGTAGAAGATGTTTCAAGTTTCTGCTGTACAAAACGACTCCTGAATTGATCCGAAATCCAGAAAGAGAACCATATCAGTATCCAACATAAACACATCAATTACACTCTAAATTCAGGAAGTAATAATACATGAACTCGACCACATGACATCCAGCAGCTCAAACATCAATTACACTCTAAATTCAGGAAGTAATAATACCTGAACTCGACCACATGACATCCAGCAGCTCAAAAGATCAGGTCTTATTGGTCTTGAAACAAACATGGTTACCCCGCACATTGGTGTTCTCCTCGTGCATTTTTCATGAAGGGGACAAGGGATAATGAGAGTAATTAATTCTCACTGTTATTAGGATTTCAGATGGTACCGAGCAGAGTTACCTCCAAATCCTGACTATCAACGTCGTCGACACACTGGCATGTGCTGACGATGCCATGGCAATTCAGAACCTGGCCTAATGGCTTAAAATCTCTATTGTTCTTCAATATGTACATCTCAAATCAACTCCGGATCAACAAAACCATGGAAACATCAATAAGTTCCAAACTATGTTAGTGTGGAAATAACTAAGGAAAATTAATGACCTAATTCAGATCTTTCTAAATTACAATACAACTGTGTGATGTATGAACACAGATTGTAAGAAAATAAAGCACTAATTCTAGGCACACGCATGATACCTTTGCATGCTCAGATGGACTGGTTGCACTGGGGATAATTAAGCTCTCAATGCTAGAAAGTGATGCTTATATATTGCTGGTATCAATTTGAAGTAAATCAATTGTACGTAGGTTTTCGATACTGTCACCGTCAATTTGTGATCCTAGTAAAAGTGCCCGTGCGTTGCACCGGGTTAGATTGTCGATTTTTCGATCATGTATTCCGTATTTGACCCCCCTTCCATCATGTTCTTCGTCAACATCTACTTGAACTCCGCACCGTCTTTGAAATGCAAGTAGGTACATAAACATATGACAAATCATTATATATAGTAGCGAATAATACCTATACGAACTCTCCAAGCAAAAGAAAATAAAATGTACTAATAGAAACAATTCCCTTCATATGAATGGCTGCCCAGCAGCTCCAAAGAACAGCTACTTGCATCTGTTCAGTAGCAATTGAAAGTTAAGTTGTAAATAAAGGCAAAAACTGCTCGGCACAAACTTGAAATTCTGATTTTTGTAAGAGATATAGCAATTCCAATGGTCATTATTTTAGCAGTCTTATTTTACTTTTTTTCCATAAAATTTGAAAACGCTCTTATGTTAAGATGGAAGGAATGGATATTGATGCACATCTACAGTGGTTATTCAAATGGAGCCAAGCAAGGCAATCCCTGTCTGAATTCTGATTCACAGACTCGAGTCTGCAAAACAGAGCACCTGCCGCCATAGCTACAGAATTTTTATAAAAATGGAAAGCGCGCCGACGGAGAATTGGGATTGGAGTACCGACCTTGAACTGATCCATGGCTTTGACAACTGCTTCGCGGACAGCAGTGGTATCAAGACCCACATCGGCATGAGTAACACAGAAGGGTTTTCCTTCAGAAACAACAGCTTTCTGCGGCATCTATGGCAGTCTTGACAGCCTTTTGGATATTTTCTTTGCCCATTTTCTTCTTTGCCTCCCTAAGTTGCTCCTGATATATGCAACACCCATAGTCAGCTTTCATTTTAACTATTGACAAGATATGACAAATGAACTGAAGCGTTTACAGACCTCCAGCTTTGAGACATTGCCTTTTAGATCAGCTTTTCTTGCAGCTGGGATAGCAGCTGCATCCAGTGTATTCTTGATGGACCCAATTTTCTGATGAAGAAACATCATTCTTAGATACAATCTAATACTACAAAGCACATCAACAGGAAATGGCTACAAAGTACAATTGATGCCATCTATTTACATAAAGGTTACGGAAATAGTATTTTTTTTCTAAGAAAACAAGCAAAAATGACAATAACTTTTAATAATATGCAATTTATTAGAGTATCAAAACCATATAGCTCAAACTAAGAGACACAAGCACAAAAGGGAAAAGCGAAGTACCTTTTCCAATGTCGCCCTGTCCAGTTTAGATGCTTCATTGATATCACTATCGATAGATGATGCCAACTTCATAGCCTGTGAGGCACACTCAGCAGTAACAGCCGTTATCCTCCGAACACCTTTTGCGATACCCTCTTCGGATATGAGAGCAAATGCTGCAGCATCCCTAGTGTTTGAAATGTGTGTACCTGACATGCACAAACTTTAGATGACATGAACACACAAATGTAGAATTACATAGAACGGAGTAGCAAATATACCTCCACACAGCTCAGTTGATATGGATAACCATTCTTTGCTTTCAGGGTTTGCAAGCAGATATTCCACTTTGCGGCCAATCGATACAACTCTTACAAGATCAGGTAGATCTACAAAAGTCCGAGCTGGGAGGGATTCGATTTTCTAAACTGCCGTCCGCGCCCCTCCCGCTGCTCGAGCCCGAGCGTAGCAGGGCCGGCGGCTGCCTCCACCGGCGGAAGGGGCGAGGGCGGCGAGGCTCCGGTGGCAGGTTGGCGGCAGAGATGGTCTCCCCCGGACCGGATCGGGGCTGCAGCGGCGGAGATCGAGGCAGAGGGCGGCGCAGTACAGGCGGCGCTTTGAGCCGGCGAGTGGAGTCGGCTGCGGGCCGGTGGCCGGCACGGGGTGGCTCGACTGCGGATGGTGGGTCCCCGGCGAGATGCATGCGAGGGGCCGGCGGCGTGCTGCGAGGTCTCGAGCATGGAGCGGATGGCCGCCATGGAGGAGCTCTGCTACGTCTCCAATGACGGCGCATCCATGCTCTGCTTCGACACCCTCTCCGAGACGGCCGAGCCCATCGCCTCCTCGCCCGCCGCCGGCGAGAAGCCCACTCCCGAAGACCGCAATGGATAAGCCGGGGAACGGAACGAAAGGCTTTTTTTCTAACTTAAAAACGTATTGCGGATTAATTATCAGAAAAGCGAGGGGTGTTTTTGCAAAATTATCGCGACGTACGGCAGAAACGCTGCGCGCTTTATTATTAAGGGAGATTGGCTCTTTTTTTCTCTGCTTGTTCCAAAAGAATTTCTACAGCTTAGAGTTGCAGCGTTGATTGGTTTTTGTGTCTGCAGGCAACGTTTGGTTTGTACTCCCTCCATAAACTAATATAAGAGCATTTAAAACACTATTTTCGTAATCTAAACGCTCAATTGTCTCAAGTTCGTGCTAGCTTAAAACTGGTGTAGTTATAGTATAACTTTATAAGCCATGTAGGAATGCAAATTAATATGGTAGGTTTACTCTTGTGGCCGGACAAATCGGGGAGCCTTTGTTGTATGTTGGGGATTTTTTTTAAATATTGCCTCATTCATTAAATAAGGGAAGAATGGAGTTTTACAAGTGACAGTGTGACACACAATCACATCATGGCAAGTACTCACGTACAACAAGAAGCCCTAGCTTTTTATGGCAAGTACTGCGTACAACAAGAAGCCCTAGCTTTTTATGGCAAGTACTCGCCTACAACAAGAAGCCCTAGTTTTTTAGCCCTCACGGTAACCCTAAGGTTGGCTTCAGTGACTATTATTAAGAATGATCGGCAGCGGTGCACTCTTGTGACGAAAAACTCGAGGGGAACCCATAGCTCGTTTGTTTGGGTTTTGCAAGTTCGTTCTCTTGTCCCACCATCTCTAAAGAGATTCCTCCAGGTGCCTGCCAAAGGTGTTGATGTGTTCCAGCCCAAACTTCTCAATGACCAAACGTCATAGCCTAACACTTGACGAAAAGGTGAATACCCGTTTCTTCTTCCCTCTTACAAAGTTGACAAAGACCACAATTGTCTCACTCGTGCCTCTCGAGTCGGGCAACAGTTCAAATCCGGTCTTGCAAGGCGAGCCACGCGAAGAACTTGACCTTTGGAGGAGCCCACGCTTTTCACACCATGTAGTCCATGGGAGAGAGCGTGAGACAGAAATTGCGCCTGGTAGGCAGAAGCCCTCGTGTATATTCCATCCTCTCCATGCTTCCAAACGATGCCATCCTCGACCCAACCGTCCCCGTCCTAGGAAGCATTACTCCTCTTTTCATTCCAAATTCCTCAATAAGACCGAGCTCCTTGAAATCCATATAATTATTCACTGGAAAATCAACAAGATTCTCCCTCCTCTTATGGCTCAAAGGCTCAACCTGGCTAGTAAGTCGGCATAGGAGAGGAGCACTCATTCATCTTGTGGTGGGCTGGCTTACTACTCCCCTATATTAGCTCTGAGCAGTTAAGCAATTCCGAAATCAGTTAAGTTTGAAGTCGTTCACAAGCATCTATAGAGAGAAAAAATCCCGATGTGTCCCCCAGAGATGATGGTGTCGGGCCGGATCCGAACCATCCATGCATTCCCATGAAGAGCCTCACGAACTTTCCAATTATTTCTCATTAAGGCTTGATGAATGAGTGAGGAGACGTCCTTGGGCTTCCTTCCAAACAACCAAGGGGAGTTCCATAAAGGTGTTTTAGCCCCATTTCGAACGATGATAGTGGTTGAAGCATAGAAGAAGTACCTGGGTTGCCTAATCCGACCCAAAGTTTATTAGGCTCCTTTAATTCATACCAAGGCCATCTCAATCGCAAAGCATTGGTAAATTTGTCTATGTTGAGGATTCCTATGCCTCCAAAAGCCTTAGGCCGGCAAACCAGATCCCAAATGACCTTACATTTTACACCTGTTGTCTTGTGCGAACCCGACCACAAAAAGACCCGCTCTATCTTGTTAAGGTCATGGAGAGTCCCCTGGGGCACAATGAGTGGCGTGATGGCGAAAACAGCTTGAAGGTGATGGCCGATCTAACAAAGACCATACACCCAATAGTGGTGATGACCGATCTAACAATGACCTTACACCCAATAGTGGTGATGTTTTGTCCATCCCATGCCATCAGTTTACTAGCCGCTTTGTCTTTAAGATATTAGAAGTCAATCTTCATAAGCTGCCGGACAAAGGTGTATTTTATTGGGAATGAGGAGCGGGCTGACAGGATGCTCCGCCCGGTGTGACGGTGTCATCCATGTATGGCAGCAGGATTGCTCTGGCTGGAATGAACAGCACTTGCGCTATGCGCTGCTGTTCGTTATATCTTTGTTGGGCTTTGTTTGGTATATGCTTTGTGCTGCATGGATGTGACGTACCTTTGATCAAATCATGATGTTTTTCTTAGGAAATAATGGTGATTTGGTTGTGATTCTTTCTTCTTATGTGTGGACCAATTTTCTGATTCTAGTTCATTCCAGCCAGAGCTTCTTAACACATTTAAGTTGCCCAATTTTCTGATTCTAGTTCGTGTAGTTCCTCCTCTTCTTAACACATGGTTGGAGCTTATGAGCCTTTGCATAAGTCCAGGTCTCTCTCTCCCTCTCTTTTCCGGATGTAGTATTGATCTACACATTTAACTCATAAACCATGTTAGATTCTGGGCTCTGCATTACAGATCACCGGTGCATGTGAAAACATCACTCCTGAGTTTCTTTTTACTTCTCATGTATCATGAGCCTTCTGAAAAGACTTCTTGGGCCAATGTAGAAACAGGCACAAATATATCAGGCCATGCAACTTTCATGTAAGAAGGGTCGGAGAAACTAACCGTCCAAGCTGACAGTTTTAATACTTACTCTCTCTGTAAACTAATACTCCCTCTGTTTCAAAATAACTGTCTTAACTTTGTACTAGTTCTAATACAACTTTGTACTAGTTCTAGTACAAAGTTGTACTAAGCTTAAGCTTAAGACATTTATTTTAGGACGGAGGGAGTATAAGAGTGTTTAGATCACTAAAACAGTGATCTAGACGTTCTTATATTAGTTTACGGAGGGAGTACCTGGTACTGATAGTAAAACACTAATGCACACAGCTGTAACATAAGTAGCATCGTCAACAACTAATAAAAGGTAAACCTACATTCAGATACAAGCTTCATAGAAAATTTCCATCAGTCTTTTTTAGTTGGTTCTGAATTCTAATACAACAAACTTGTACAATACGCAAAATAGTTCGGATTTGTAACACCAGCTCTCAAATTTTATCTATTTCCATTGAAGAAAGCATGCTGCCAATAAGGTCTGGCATTGGCAATGTGTGGTCGGCGAACAAACATGTCCTTAATCCTGATGGACCTGCAGCTTAGCATCATTGCTTTCTACTCCCTCCGTCTGTAGTGTCAAAATCGCTCTTATATTATGGGACGGGGGAATAGCTGAGAATACCATGTCAGCATTCATATATCAACATGAATGAGCCAGAAAAAAAGTTCGCTAGAGGATGAAAGGGAAATCTTTTTTGCCACTCAATCGATCCCACAGCTGAGGATGTATGGATTCATCACTATATTGGAAGAACAAAATAGCAAGTTACCAATAATTTGATGGGCATCCAGCTATAAGACCAACCATTAACATCACGCCTTAAGATCCTCAATCTGAATAACCTTGCTTATTTATTTTTAATGGAGGATGCTGAGGGCTGTTACATAATGTAAAACATGATTTCTTAAGCTGTATAGTTTCTGCAGATGAAAAAAGAACCAAGACAATAAATCATTTAGTTATGTTACTATTTCTTCAATAACACTTTTTTAGGTGGAATCATACAGAGTGAGATGCAAAGGTAAATATGAACATTTTGAGTCAAATCCGGCAGCCATGTAATTATAAAAAAGGCATGCGAATTTTAGTCTTTGTGGATAAAAGAGAATCAAACCCAGCAGGCCAGTACCCATGTATAAAAAAATCGTGTGAATTTTTTACTCTGTGGATAAAAGAATCGCAATAGTAATATTACAAAGAAAAAGGAGAACAGCTACAAACTTGTCTGGGAGACAACGTCCCCAAGTCCTGAGACCTTTTCTTGGCTGGCTTGAAGAAGCCCGGCTCGTTTAGGGTTGGAAAGCAGCAGCTGCTGCATGTCCTTTGGGAGGACACTGAATGCTGCCTGGAGGTCTGCCTTCAGTTTCTGGCATGCTGCTATTGATTCAGCAGTACCTGTCCGAGAATTCTGGACGGCAGAAATTGGAAATAAACATCAGGATATTCAACAAAACATGGAACGCAGAATAGGTATGTTGAACAAGCTACTGTCCAGGGTATTCCTTTGGATATCTATATGCTGAAACATTTTAACATGCAACTTTTAAATGTATATATCACTAAACAATGGCAAGGCCCCTCTTGTTGTAATGAACTATATCATGGGTGCTGTTACAGAACTATATTATGGGGGCTGTTACAGTAAATCGAAATTCTTGAGGTTAGACTGTCAAAATTACATAATAATAATATAAGATGGAAATCTTCAACCGTTCATGTGCATGCATCCCTCCAGTCTATCAAATACAGGAGAGAGAATGGTAGACTGGTATAGAACGGCCCTAATTACCAAATTATATTATTATAGTGTCACACCACTATTCAGCAAAAAAGTTATACGTCTCTAATGCTTTACTGTTTATTACATCAAATCCAATGCCATTACTACCGACTACCGAAGGCGGTTATTAGCAGGTAAAGACAGAACAAAGTCCCAGTTCAGTCATGTTACGCTAAACTTCATGACTTTAACATTTAACACTATTCCATTGCCACTTGGTTTGATTTCTTGCAAGAAAACATCAACAAAACCAGTCACACAAAACATGTGGTACGTTCAACTAAAACCGTATTCATATACCAGAACAGTTCATACTTAAAATGATCAAATCCTAGTTAATCTGTAGTTCACCATAGACTAATTAATGTTTTCTGGCGCAACATTCCTGTAAGCTAATTAAATGGCAAACTCATAATAGAGTACAGATTGGTGTGCGCTACAAAGTAGGAGCCTCGTTGGATTTTATTGCAGAAAATTGCATGTATTGCATGAAGTATTAAGGGTGCATCTGATTAAATGCAAGAAAACCACTCGTGTTCCTTTTAGTATATGTGGAAAGTCTCAGTGATCTGAATCATTTTTTAGGAGAACTGCTGAATATTATGACATTTAGCCCTATGCTACAGAAAACTAAACTAGGTAATCACTCAGAAAATCATTATAACATACCATTACCAAACTTCCAAAGTTTAGTTCCTAAAGCTCAATGTGTCATAAGAGGAAAGGATAATTCAGTCAAACCAAGGAAGTAGACACAAGTACAAGGCATAACATACATGTTAGGTTGCATCCTATCTCACCAAGAGGACCTCTAGTGTAATTCTGATTTTGATATGGATTTTGGTAGGATAAGGGTCTAAAGGACAAAGATCGAGGGTAGGGCACTCACCCTAATTAATCACCTCTGATCCTAATCCCTACTTTGGCAGTGTGGCTCTGAGGCTATTTAGACTTACACTATTGATTCTTTGTTTTGATCGATCAAAAGATACATCAGCTTGCTTGTATAGCACAGCCTTGACCAGTAATAGATCCATGACTAACCAAACTGGAATTAGCTTAACTGGAGACACATGCATTGACTAACAAACTCAAAATCTTAACTAAACAAACTCAAACTCTCTTTTCGATCTCTATCGTGGTGACCTGGCAGGCCGCTAGTGTCCTACACGGATAGAACTCTTCTTGCAACTAAGAACTACTTTAAAGATCTTATGATAACTTCCTAAAGTGTCATCTCCAAAATGGCAATCATATTTCCCTTAACTTCCTTTATGTGCCCGTCAAACTGAGACATTCATCCTGCTTGGTTCGTGCTGGCCTAAAGCCTATAGCAGGTGTAGGCAGTCCTTGTCAGAAGAAAAGGCTTATGACTTAGAACGATTAGTCTTAGTTTATATGAGCTGTTCGTGAGCTTATCTTCGTAGTTTGTCCTAACAGAAAACGACTACTATTAAGGATTTCTTACTTAAATCTCCATAACTATTAAGGATTTATTTATTTATGCAAGTGGCAGTTAACTTAAGAAAGCATCAGAACATATATTACCTCCATCTCTTTGAGAAGATACCGCTCAATAACATTAAAAGAATCAATCCTCTCCAACTCGGACATCTTTGACATTAACTTCTCGATATCAACATTCATGCGAGCTTGCCTCCATAACCTTAGCTGATCTTGCTCTGCAGCAGAACGTCTTTGTCGGAACCAAGGCATGAAGTTAGGGCCTTCCAAGAATTTTCTGACAAAGATCAGTGGTGAAACAAAAAAGAAAAAGTTAGCTTGCGAATCCCTGTTTTGCGAAGTAATTCAAACTAAAAATTCATAAAATGTTTTGCCAAACAAATGTGGTTCTGGCTTACCTATATAAATCCAACCAATTGGACTTCATCCTTTTCGACAAAAATTTCCCTGGGCCTCTAGAAGCCAAACCATTGACAAACTCATCTGCGTGAAATGGTGGAAGTAGTGGTGGATCAACGAATGGAGAACTCCCTTCCGGTGGTGTCGTGGTTCTCAGATATGGCCCAAAAGGTGCAAGGAAGTTGGTCGTTAGCTCCAAGAAATGCCGCCTCAATATCTCATTATTGACAACTGACATGGACTCCTCAATTCTAGGTGACACGCCGGCATCAATGAGTCTATTTAGAACAGAGGTGTCAGGCTTTGTAGTTGGCACATATGTGCTCCATAGCGCCTCTTTATGCTCTGTCATGAGGGAAAGAGGGCCTTCT
This sequence comes from Hordeum vulgare subsp. vulgare, assembly GCF_904849725.1. NCBI lineage: Eukaryota > Viridiplantae > Streptophyta > Magnoliopsida > Poales > Poaceae > Hordeum > Hordeum vulgare. The sequence goes on along the minus strand of NC_058521.1, from coordinate 492,599,313 downwards.
CTTCTCAACTTGATTGAATTCAATAGACCAGTGGGCGAAAACTTATTGATTGCAAGCTTGTCGAGTTTGAGCCTCACAGGTGTCCCATTGGATCCATTTGCTGATGCCGGTGATTGCCCACCTGCTGGGAGCACCCTAGTAGAATTTGGATTCGGGCTTCCCACGGACACCACATTTGGAACACTCTTAAGACTCCTCAGGAAAAACAAGTTCGTCACCCCGAGCACCATCGGCGGGAACACCTCACCTTCTGCAAGCGCATTCAGGCGAGCAAAGTCCGGATCATGAATAGTAAAGTACGGCCTGAAGTCCACACTATACAAGATTGGAGCAACAAGGCTAACAAGCCCAGCCACAGCCTCGGAGCATTGAGGTGGTGATGGCGCCACAACCAGTATGGGTTCACCAACAACCATGAGTTCCCAAAGAGTCCACAGGTGGAGGAGCAAGCCACGAAACGCAGCAAACAGGTCAGCATCGTGGAAGAGCCCATACGGCACCGAGGGGTTCGCCGGCAACAGCGCAGGCGGCGGCCCAGGGTCGTCGGCAGCGGGCGGAAGGTGCACCCGCAGCGCGGCGCTGCCAATGGGGAGCTCCATGGGGCACCCCGGTGATGGGGCTGGCCAGGCGGCAACGTGCGAGGCCACCATTGTCAGCGCAGTGTGGCCTATGTCGAAGCAGAGGGGGCCAAGGATCTGCAGCAGCAGGCGGAAGAGGGAAGAGTAGGGCGCGTGTGAGAGTATGACAACGGACTTCTGCTCGCCGCCGCGCGGGAGGCGCTCATCCTGGCGCTGGCGGTTGAACACGAAGCCGTAGAGGAAGCCGCGGCGGGAGCCCGCCGCGGGAGGGGAGGGGTCCGGGAGACGGAAGGAGAAGAGCGAGTCGTGGACGGAGGAGCGGTGGCGCGGGAGGTGGTGGGACATGGAGTCCGGGAAGGAGGAGAAGGCGACGAGGCGGTCGAGGCCGCCGTGGGCGAGCGCGTCCGGCGGGAAGCAGGCCTCGACCAGCTGCCCGCGCTCCAGGTCGAAGCGGATGATGCAGAACGCCCGCGCCCACCGCGCCAGCGCGGCGGGGTCGGGCGCCGGCGCCGCGCCCGCCTCGGCCGCGTCGCCCCGCAGCGAGACGGACGGGATCCGGTTCATCCCCGCGGCCGTCGGGGGCGCGACGATTTTGGCTATTCGGGAGACGCCAGTGGGGGATTGGAACCGCGCGGCCGAATCGGCGGGGGGGCTTGTTTGACTCGGGAAGCGACGCCGCGGCGGGCGGCGGCGCAGACAGCCGCCGACGGGCGGGGCGGGGGGAATGGAGGGGGGAAAGGTCGCGGGCGGATCGGACGGGTCGTGATCTCCGTCTGGGATCTGCCTGTCGCTCGCGGGGCTGTGGGTGAGTTCGGATTGGGGTTCCTTTGCGGCGCAGACGTGCGCTTCTGTTATGTGTTTGTTGCTTGCCAGTGTGCCGTACTGCCGTTTGCGGGTGGTGAACGGTTACACGGTTCGTCTCCGGTTGGTACCTTTGCCGGGCTCGGTTTGGTTCTCATTGGCACCTCCAATTTTCAAACGCTGATTTTTCATACAACTGCATGCAATGCAACGTTTGTAATAATATACTCCCTCCGTTCCTAAATATAAGTCTTTTAAGATATTTCACTAGGAGTCTACATACGGAGCAAAATAAGTGAATCCACACTCTAAAGTATGTCTATATACATCCGTATGTAGTCCATTAATGAAACCTCTTTAAAGACTTATATTTAGGAACGAAGGGAGTACTTGGTTCATGATATATACTCGCTCTGTTTTTAAATATAAGTCTTTTAAAAGGTTTCACTAGCGGACTACATACAGATGTATATAGACATACTTTAGAACATAAATTCATTTCTTTTGCTCCGTACGTGGTCTCTAGTGAAATATTTAAAAAGACTTATATTTAAAAACGGAGGGAGTATGTAGATAAAATGAGCTGCATTTAAGAACAAAATTATCTTAATCCTACTCGTCACCATCGGAGATGTCGATGACCCCTTGTCAGAGCAACCAACCACTTCTTTATTGAGGAAAATACCTATTCGACACACCTTATTTCGAAGCCGACAGTGTTACATTATGAATTTCAAAAGGAAGTATAGAGCTAGAGGAATCATTTTTCAAGAAAACAACTGACTTTGACTCAAAAGAATGTTTTGCTAAAGAGTGTGCTACCAAATTTGCATCCTTCTTGCAGTGTTGGAAGGAGATACCATCAACGTGTGTTGCTCTCGCGAAGATTTTCGTCAATGTAGTAGAAGAGGGGGCAAAAATTTCAGTGTTACCAATGCATGCACTGATCAACTCCAAACAGTCAGACTCCATAATAATACCTGAGCATCCTAGCCTTTCCACAAGATCAATTCCTTTAAGCATGGCTAGTGACTCCACCACTATTTGCATACAATACATGTTCAAATGGTTTAACCGCGCGTGCGACAGCTTCCCCGGAAAGTTACGGAGGACTACTCCCACAACACCCGTACCATCATCATGAAATGTCGCATCCAAGTTGAGCTTATAGGACCCCGGGACAGGTGTTAGAGCATATATCTCCATATGTGGTTTTGGTAATTGATGACAATTCCTATGGACTAATGGTTGCCTTAAGTTACATTTATAGGATTTGTCCATAGACACTTCTTGAAGTCCATCTGTTGGGTTCAAGGAGTTTATATGATGACCAAGATGGTATTCAAGGTATTATCCAAAGAATGGTCATAGAGACACATGGTTGATCAAGATCTCAGACAAAGAGTAAATCAAGATGATCAACACACAAAGCGTACAAGATGTACCGAGAGGGATCAAGTGATCCCATGGTATGGTAAGCATTGTCCATTACGTATTTGTGTACTAACCCATGGTCTTCGTGAGAGTTCTATGTGGGGGTTAGGTGTGTTTCCATGGGCTTGCGTCAAAGGGAAGATCTCATACAACCCATGAAGTATGACGCCGATGACCAAGATGGTATTCAAGGTATTATCCAAAGAAAGGTCATAGAGACACATGGTTGATCAAAATCTCAGACAAAGAGTAAATCAAGATGATCAACACACAAAGCGTACAAGATGTACCGAGAGGGATCAAGTGATCCCATGGTATGGTAAGCATTGTCCATTACGTGTTTGTGTACTAACCCATGGTCTTCGTGAGAGTTCTATGCGGGAGTTAGGTGTGTTTCCATGGGCTTGCGTCAAAGAGAAGATCTCATACAACCCATGAAGTATGACGTCAAGTTGTGATCGTCATCAAGATTGCGATGTGCAAGTTCAAGTGGATCAGCACGAAGATATCATACTTGAAGCTTGCTGTCCATTGTGGTGGCAATGGACTTGTGAAGATATGCTGAAGAGTGGCTCACCCATAGTGAGTATGGGGTAGCAATCAACTAGTCTTCATCAAGCCAACGTAATCAAGAAAGGTGGTCCATCTTGAGGAAGCCAAGATCATCATCATCTAGCTCAAGAGGACGAGGTGCAAGGTATAGGTTTGCCCTTGATAGGTTTTCTGGTTAGGATAGATTGCTATACTATCAAGGGGGGCTCTCAAGTGAGTAGCTTGATCGTATCGTGGAAGTGAGAAGTGGTACTACCGTGCCATCTTCGTGACAAGCTCGAGTTCATCGAAAACGGAGTCCATATGCATCTACTATGATGTTTTCGATGTTGGAGTTTTTGCCGGTTCTTCATTCATAGAGATCTCACATCTCTATATATTTGGCATATTCATGGTCGCTGTTTGGATAGCCCTTGTCATCATGAATCCAACAAGCTTGGGTTTGCTCGATTCGGAGCTCGTATGCGAAAGTTATGGTTGTTTCAGTGGCGAGCGGTAGTACCGCTGGACCTAGCGGTAGTACCGCTAGAGTTGGCGGTAGTACCGCTGGCCCTAGCGGTAGTACCGCTGGCTGGCGGTAGTACCTCTGGCTGGCGGTAGTACCGCCCCTGGTCAGCGGTAGTACCGCTCCAGGAGCTTAGTACCGCCTGCCTAGCGGTTGTTCTTGGACGGACCTTTTTGCGAAGACTTTCTTGGCGGTGGTAGTGCCTTTGCACTACCAGGGGCCCAGCGGTAGTACCACTGGAGTGCATTAGTTGCATCGGTTTGAGTTAGGATAGATTGCATTAGTTGCATCGGTTTGACAACGTGCCAGCGGTAGTACCACTGGAGTGCCAGCGGTAGTACCGCTGCAGCCAGCGGTAGTACCGCTGGAACTCGGGCAGAGAGTGGGGGGTAACGGTCTGATTCCTTCCCCCACTATATAAAGGGGGTCTTCTTCTCCCTTGGTTTTATCCATCCGTTGAGCTCTTGTTCTACCTCCATTGTTGACATTCTTAGAGCTTGATTACTCTCTATCCCTCCAATGATTCTTGCTTGTTCTTGAGGGAAAAGAGAGAGGAGATCAAGATCCACATCTCCACCAATCACTTTCTTCTCTATGTGAGGGGAACCCCTTGGATCTTGATCTTGGAGTTCTTTGTGAGCTTTGTTCTTCCTCTCGTATTTCTCCATAGCTTTTGTTGTTGTGGAGGGATTTGAGTGTGAGGGACTTGACCACTTCGTGTGTTCTTGCCATTGCATTAGTTGCATCGGTTTGAGTTCTCCACGGTGATACGTGGAAGTGAGAAGTTGAGAAGCTTACTACCTTTGGTACTTAGTACCCTTGATATTGTTCTTCGTGGATGCTTTGGCATCCTAGAAGCTTGGTGGTGTCTCGGAGCTCAATCATTGTGGTGTGAAGCTCCGGGAAGCGTCGGGGTCTCCAATTAGGTTGTGGAGATTGCCCCGAGCAATTTGTACGGGTACCGGTAACCGCCCCCAAGGGTTGCCACGTGTACGGGTTCGGTGACCGCCCCCAAGGGTTGCCATTTGTACGGGTTCAGTGACCGCCCTCAAGGGCCCCTTAGTGGAATCACGGCATCTTGCATTGTGCGAGGGCATGAGGAGATTACGGTGGCCTTAGTGGCATCTTGGGGAGCATTGTGCCTCCACACCGCTCTAACGGAGATTAGCATCCGCAAGGGTGTGAACTTCGGGATACATCATCGTCTCCCCGTGCCTCGGTTATCTCTTACCTGAACCCTTTACTTATGCACTTTACTTTGTGATAGACATATTGTTTATTGTAATATATCTTGTTATCACTTAGTTGTTTATCTTGCTTAGCATAAGTTGTTGGTGCACATAGGTGAGCCTAGTTGTTTGTAGGTTTTGTGCTTGACATATTAAACATTAGTTTTATTCCGCATTTGTTCAAGCCTAAACCTTAATTATTTTAAAGCGCCTATTCACCCCCCCCTCTAGGCGACATCCACGTCCTTTTCAACAGGCTTTGTCCACATGATTTCATTCGGTGCACAAGAAGTCGAGACCACACCAAAATTCGAAGTAAGGGTCTCGCTTGCAAATGCAATTCGAGATGGAGCGGCCACCTATTCGCCTTTAACGATCTCTCTGTGTTGATACCAGATGTACAAACATGCCCCATTCCTCACAGATCCCTATCCCCCCAGCAGACTGTCACAACCTAATCCGAGCTACACTTTCTCTGTTTTTATTCTGTAAATAGGATAGTCAGGGAAATTCTTTTTCCTTATCCGTCGCCCCTGTGGGCTCCCTCCCACATGGCCGGCCCACTTCACTCCCTCTCACGCACCAGCCCACGTGGCGTCCCTCCTTCTCCTACCTAACGCCGTCCCCCCTCGGCCACCTTTCCGTCAGGCAGCAGAGAGAGAGAGAGAGGGCGTGCCGCCGTCAGGCTCAGACGTCGAGGCAGCCCCATAAACCATGGGCGTCCGTGCCCATCCCCCTAGGGTTTCCCTCTCTCCCCATCCGCCGCTGCCACCTCTCTCCATCCCCATCCCATCTCTCTTCTCCCCAAAGGTAAGCTTCTGCAGACTCAGATCAGAGAGAGAAGAGAGCGTCGCCGGCGTCTAACCCCCTGCATCCACATCGTCCGGCGAGGCCGCCATGTCAAGGAGCTTGGAGAGGCTCCCCCGCCCCAGTCCCGACCTCGCAGAGGCCAGGAACGCCCACGTCGACGGCCTGGTCATCGCCAACGCCGCGGCCCCGGACTTCTCCTTCTTCTTCCTCTACTTCGTCGGCAGCCGAGATCTGGCGTGTCTTCTTCCCCTTCGGCTACTCCTCCAAGCGGGTTGGCTTCGTCCCTTCCTTCCCTAGGTGAGGAATAACTCCTCCCTCCTTCCTCCCTCCTTCTCGTCGGCTAGATGGGCAAGTGCTCGCCGAAGCTTTCTCTGTCAGCAGTAGGACGTGGTGATTTGTGTGTTGCTGTGTTCTTGAGAGCGTGTTCGTGTAGTTGTGCGGCAACGTGTAGGCTAGCGTAGCGTGGCGTGGCAACGTGCAGTAGCAGTAGGAGGTGATCCCTCATGGTGCAGCAGTAGCAGCAGAGAGCACGGCGTCCTCCCTGTCGCCGGCGACCCTGCACGCTGTGCAGAGAACCGTGTGCTCGCGATAGTATTCCTTGTTCTAGATCCCTTCCTGTGTCAGACGTCGATGCAGTAGCGTAATGGTCAGTAGCGTGGGTGTGTTGCACCAGGTCGTGGGGTCGATACCCCTTCGACCCCCCTTTTTGTTAATTGTTTCTCTGTTTCGTCTGTAGTTAGCGCAGTAGTGTGCCTTAACCTGCTAGCTGCTCTGTTTTTGTCGAGCACAAAGGCACTAGCAGGGTGGTTTGCACCACAGGGCAGAACCAGTAGGTGTGGGGTTCGACCCCAGCACCTCCCTTTTTGTTATTTCCCTTTGTTTCTTTTGTCTCTTTCCCCTTTGCTGTTTGATATATATGCAGCCCCTGTTCATTATAGTTTTGTAATTATTTTAGCATGTGTAGGTTTATGTTTAACCTCCTCTCAATACCAGCTTGGGTATTTTGTGTGTTGCTAGTTAGGAACCCATGTTGTTGCACTTGTGTGTGTGTGTAGGCTACTTAGTAGAGTTTCATGTGTAGGTTGTTTTATGCTTGCAGGATTGCAAGCTTAGCTTGATTATGTGTCTGCACTAGTATTTCTTGTGCTATGCATCTTTTCAGGTTTAGTGGAGAGTGTGAATGTGTGTGGATGGTTTCCCCCTCACCACATATTTTGGTGTGTATGTGTTGCACTAGTGATGCTTGCTATATGGTTAGCATGTGTAGGTGGTGTTGTATGTAAGCATGTGTAGTGTCATATGTGGGGTGCACCTTGTGGGAGTCTGACACTAAGGGGTGTCCCTTTGTGGTGCATGTGTGAGTGTGCACCATCACATGCCCATATGTGAGGGTGTGCATACTCTCTTTGTTAGTGTAAGTGTTGTATCTATGTTATGCTTGTCCCATGTGATGGTGTGGTGATGTGCCAATGCACATATACATGAGGTCTACCCCTCATGTACACCCCTTGATGTTGTGGTCATGTGCAAGAGCTTGTGTAGGTTAGCTCTAGTGATTTTGCACATGTGATGTAGCACTATTCACTATATATGATTCTATGTAGTTTTTCCTTCCTAGTTTGAGATCACTTGTTCCAAGCAAGTGCATATGTTTTATATATGTTTTTGGGGGTAGAATCCTCCCAGGAATCCATTGGTGAAATCATTTTTGCCATTGGAACATTTTTCTGGAGATGACTTATTTCATTTTCTTCTATGTTTAGAGCTTGGTTCCATGAGTTGTGGTGAGCACTTGTGTTTGATTAGTTTCATTTCATGTTTAGGAATCCATATGTGCAAGTTGCTCCCAATCAAAGTAGGCAGGTGGCTGAAATTCCAGATTAGTGAAAATCTGAGATTTTCACTAAGTCTGAGAATCTGTTTATATTTTCTTCTCGTGTTGATGAGGTTGTGCAGGTCAATGTGTTGTGATCTGGCCTTAGCTTTCAACCGAAAAGTTGAAGTTGATATGTTTGTCTATCTCCCTGTAAAATTTCATTCCATTTGGAGTCCTGTAGATATTGTTTTGACTGCTGTCAAAATGCTTCAGAGCATAGACAGTAAGTGAGAATCTGGAATTTTCACTAAGTCCCTGAAATCTGATATTTTTGGGCAAGTTTGCTGTTGTGTAACTTCCTGTGTTTAACTCCTTTGTGTGAGATTATTGCTTGTGCTTGTAGTACTCTTGGATAGCTACAGCCACATATCTTATTTGGCATGTTTAGGTGGCTGTAGGTGCTTTGCATGTAGCTCACAAAGTGTTATGATGCAGTTTAGGGCAGATTGTGTAGTTTTGTTGTTTTGATGATTGTGAGTGCTTAGTTGATGATGTGGTGTTCTTCTTTGCTCCACCCCATTCATGTTGGTTTGTTTTATGTCTTGGCTACCTGGAAATACTAGAGTTGAGCCATTGGAGTGTGTGGTGATGAATTTGACATGTAGAGCTTCATTTCTTGTTTCGTTGATTCCCATTGATCCATAGCTCAGATTGTATTGTTCTTTATATGCTTTAGCATCGTTTTCACGAGACACATCTGATCATGTCATTCTCATGCATGTCAAAATAGCTTAGGATGCATCTCTATCCAGGAACATGTATTTTCTTCTCATGCTTGTGCTAGTGATAAAAATAGTGATGCATGCTCATATTCATCTCATGCATCATGTGTTTGTTGCATCTTGAGGTGCTGTTGTCCATTGGATGTTATTCTTGTGTTGGATAGCACCGGGATCAGAGAACGAGTACGTGGATTCGAGAGAGTACGTGCAGGACGATCAAGAACCGTTCCAAGTTGAGGATATCACACGCAAGATGATATGACCTTGATTCCATATCTAGACTTGTTATGCTAGATTACGTTTCTTCCATCATATGCTCACTGCCTACCACTGAAATATTTGCCTCCTGATATGCCATGAAACCAAACACTTATCCCTTCCTAGCAAACTTGAATGGCTAAGTAGGCTTTGCTCAACTACTAATGTTAGCGTTGCTAGATGCAGGTGATTTGCCTCATGTGATAACATGAGATTGATATCATTATCTTAATTCTGTTATTTAATTAATGCACCTATATACTTGGTAAATGACGGAAGGCCTAGCCTTTTGCCGGGTGCTTTGTTCCGTTATTGCCGCCATAGTTACCGACTACCGGTGTTTGATTCCATATTGATCGCGTAGTGTTAAGACTTGTCCGGCAGGACCCAACATTGGTTTTAATTTGCTAATCACTTAATAATAATCTGCATAGGGAATAGCTACCCCAAGGAATTTAATCAACAACTCGGGCCAGTGCTCCTCATGAGTGTTGGTCTACCCACCTAGCAGTTGGCAAGACCACCCCAAGGAAACTTGAGGTTTGGTCCTTGTCCACTTTACATAGACGGTGTTGTCCTGAGACTGAGATACGCGGCTCTTATCAGGGTCGTCGACACACCGGGAGGTCCTGCTAGTCTTGTCTTACCTTAGCGATATATCTTGCGTATAGGAATCCCGGTGAAGCTTTGGTTCTCCCTAGAGTTGAGGTTTTCCTCTAAGGAATCCGACGAGATCACGAGATTCGTGATAGAGGATTACTTTGTGGCCCGTGTTCATTTGTGATGGACTAGTTGGAGCACCCCTGCAGGGTTTAATCTTTCGGAAAGCCGTGCCCGCGGTTATGTGGAAACTTGGAATATTTTGTTAACATCCGGTATTAGATAACTTAAACATAAGCTAATAAAATTGCCAACTGTGTTCACCCGTGACTGTCCCCTTCGAAGATCTCTCTTCGATCGGGAACACGGTGGGGTTATGATTGATGTAGGTAGGTGTTCAGAACCACTTAGTGATCAAGTATCATTGACCGCTAGTCTAGACCACCTTCATATATGTTCTACGTAAGTTAGCCACGATATCAAGCTTAGGATGCTTCAACCTAAACTACTCCACCTATCCAACCTAATAACTTGACTAGTTCTGGCACCGAGGTCATAGATTGCTGAGTCCCCGTGGCTCACAGATTCCTTCACAACACCAACAGGTTCAGGTACCCCCGAGACAGGTGATCCCAATGGCACGCAGCTGGCGTGGTAGTACGACGAGGAGAACGACCGCCTGTACATGAACTATCCAGAAGATTGAGGCGTGGTTGTGATCGTGGGCCAGCAGGCAGGGTAGCATAGCCATTTCCCTTGTTTTGTTGTCCGTAGAGGAACTACCTTGATTGTATGCATGATGTACTGTGATATATTTATGAGATGGCAATTGAATCCCTTATTGTCATTCTGTTGATATTATGTATGTGCTAAGTTATCATGTTTGCGAGACGCTTAGATGCGCTCCTTTCCAATTCGGGGCCTCGATCCCCAGATCGGAAAGGACCGCATCTTAGTCGTTACAATCACAATCAACAAAATGAGAATATGTAGCAATGCTAAAATGCACACAAATAGTACGTGCTACCTTAACCTTGCCACTGTTATTGAACCACTGGATGTAATAAGGATGAGGATGTGGTCTGGTGGTGAGAGACAGCTTCTCCACCATCTCCATGCTAGCTAAGTTGTTACAACTCCCTCCATCGATGATTACGCAAACAGAACGTTCTTTCACAACTCCCTTTGTATGGAACAAGTTGTGCCTCTGATTTTGCTCAGCATGTGTTACCTGCACACTTAAAACACGTTGAGCAACTAAGCTTTCATACCTGTCAGCGTAGTCAACAACCATGTATTGTGTCTCTTGTTCAGTATCATCTACACCCTGTTCTTCACTTGCAATAAGAGCCAGAGTCTCCTCGTCATAATCACTAGCAGAGTCATATCCACCATCCTCAATAACAATCATCATACGCTTGGATGGGGACTCTCTCGCATAATGACCTACACCATTGCAACGATGACACATAACCTCATGTGTTTGCCTTGTGGATGCCATGGATGAAAAGCTCTGTGCTGGCCTGGAACGTGTGCTCTTGGCGGAGGGTGGGGCAGGGGCTTGTTTCCTGGCATCTCTGTTAGAGTTGGGGGCTAAAGTAGGCGGTGCTGATGCAGGAGGACGTGTGGAAGTAGATGAGGTCCGTGGCATCCATGAGGAAGTGCGACCTGCAGAAAAGTTAGTTCTCGCCAATGCCTGTTGACCCTACACTTCACGTTTAGCTTTGCAAGCAAGATGGAATAAACGAGTGATAGTGTTATAATCCTTATATTCTAGAATAGTCTGAATATCTCTATTTAATCCACCCATACAACATGTAAGCATAACTTCATTGTCCTCAACAATACCACATCTAATCATGCCAGTTTGTAATTCCTGGTAATATTCTTCTATAGAATTGTTTCCTTGTCTTAAATGCTGCAATTTTTGAAGTAATTCACGTTGATAATATGGTGGAACCCAGCGAGTACACATAGCAGTTTTCAAAGCAACACAAGTAGTTGGAATATTAGCATGATGTATTCTACAATGTTCAGACCACCAAGCACAAGCAAAACTAGTGAATGAACAAACAAGAGCAACAACATATCTATCCTCAAGAAATTGTAAGCATGTAAAATATTGCTCCGTTTCTAACTCCCAAGTAAGATATATATATCAGGAACATACTGACCATCAAATGTAGGAGTACTCAATTTAAATTTAGGGAGATGGTCATGATCCCATACCTGAGGGGGTTGTGCAGCCCTACCATTGCGATTGTATCCATGTGGACGACCCGGTGCTTGCGGTGGTGGTTGTTGTCCCTGGTGCTGATTTTGAGCAACCTCTCCCTCATCATCATCATCATCACCATCATAATCCTCATTCTGCTCAGCCATAAAAACCTCAGTAGTAGCAGCAGGAGCAGCAGTAGGAGCAGCAGCAGGAGCAACAACACCAGAATTCTATACTTGGTCGGAAGGCACACGTCGCGCTCGTCCCACAAAATTCAGGCCTCGTTGTCGTCGTCATTGTTGTTGTTGGAGAGGGATGGAAGGTGTAGCCGGTGGTGGTAAACGGGCAATCACCTCATTAAACTTGGCGTCCATCTTGGTGTCGAATGTCTTCTCCAAACCGTCCAGCTTCTCCATGGCCTCTTCGTGGCTAGTCAGGAAGTCTTGTACCTGGTCATTCATCATTTATTGAAATTTATCATGGAGCTCCCGGTTGGTTAGGCTCTCCTAGTCGATCTCGTCGTCTTGTGATCCTGGCATGGTTAGCAGCAATAGGAACATAGAAGAATATGATCTTACATACTACTAGGAAGTGGTGGTGGTGGTGTGTCACAAATCCGTCAAGCAAATCTCAAATTCTTACCATTTCTTACCGAGCAGCAGGTGGTGATCGGCAACCGGTGTAGTCAAAACTCTCAAAGCTTGGATAGACCAATTGCCAGGTGGTGTCAAACACACAATGTAGATGTAGGTGGAGCTTGGAAGGCTTATAATATGGTAGCAAAAAGGGTCAACAATAATCAGTTCAGAGATGCAAAGTTGAAAGGACGCTCGACGACAGTACCGTGCTGGTCCTAGGCTAGACAGTACTAGAGACACAAGTCTAGAATACCAACAAAATCACGAAGCTACACGTAATCAAGGGAAGAGCCACTCTGATTTTCTTTATTTTTTTTATTTTCTTGTGCCTTTTTTTCTTCAGAAAATCACTATAACGATGAGTGTCTCAAAACTCTTCCAAAGGACTAAAAATAGGATAGGCATGAAAAAATTGACTAATTTTTCTAGAGCAATTCGGGGCTGCGACGACCAAAAATTGCGACAAAAATCACTATGGTGGCGAGTGTCTCAAAACTCTCTAAAAAGCCTAACAACACGATAGAGGAAAAAAATTCACCCTCCAAAATTTTGGCCTAAAAAGTGATTTGAAAAGCGTGCCATACTCTTTTTTTAGAAACCTACTCACATAAGGAAACGCGAAACCGAAAACAAGAGGATCTCGAAATTAACCTAATATGTAAAGGACTGGGACTAGGATTGGTGGTGGATATGTGGTGGTGACATAGGGCAGCAAGGATGATGGTGGCGTGGTGGTAGTATATGGCAACAACAATGATGGTAGCGTGGTGGTGATATATGGCAGCGATGAAAGATGGCACGGTGGCGGCATCACAACGTGTGAACAAAACTCGAAACTCTAAAGGACTAGACACTAAGACGAGCAACTCGACACGAGGATGTAACTGCAAATTCAAGAAATCAAATACCGAAAAGACTACGCAAAGGCTCGAATTGGTTTGCATATGATGATCTAACCCTAATATTTTTTGTGGCTTTTCCGTGGACTATAGGTATGCAGATTACAAAAAACTGGTAAAATCTCACTGAGCAACCTGGAAATCTGATACCACTTGATAGCGACAAAATTGTCCCCGTCTATCGATGAGATGATGGGTATAATTTTTGGTGGAGTAGACTATGACGATCCGACTACGAACGTGTGAGGACTTTGCACCTTAGCAGTCGCTAAACCAACTCCCAGAGGTTATTGACCATGCTGGAGCACGATCAACCTCACCACGAGGGTCTGTTTCCTGCACGCAAACAAAGAACAAACAAGAAACTAAGATTGCAATCTTGATATTATGAATATAAGAGGAAATCTTTATTGATGAAAGTGGGGTTCTTTGACGCATATGTCTAGTCGTGGAACACAAACGAAGAACGCGAAGTTGCAACTATGGCGAACTTGTAATCTAAACAAAACCCAAGTATAAATGGCACCCTAAGGGATGTATATATGGGGGAATAGAGGAGGAATTTCGTGACACCCCTTGGAGGAGGGGTCCGAAATCAACCCTACCTCAGTTTCCCCACACATATGGACTCTAAAAATAGCCTATAATATGGTATTCCGAATTACATGGGTCTGGCCAAAAAATAAGGTGGCACAACACCTATAATAGTGTGACAACCCGAGACCGACGCCCCAGAAGATTCCCCTCTTTTCCGTTGTCGCTGTGTTATTATTTTATTGTCGTATCATCATCGCACCATGCACATCATCTGCATTGCATCAGCATCCCGTTGCCGCCAGTTTTCAAAACCTGCATCCGTTATTAGTTGTCGGTTCTCTCTGTTCTCGTCGTTTGTCGTTTTGAGCCCGACCACACTCGCACGCGCCCGCGGTATCGTCAAAACCTTATTTTTAAAAGTGTGCATAAAACTTTCTTGTATCGGGATGAAACTTGGCGTGTGGCCTTATTTAGTTGTAGGTAGGCCGCCTACCAATTTTCTTCGCAATCGGAGTTCGTCTGGTACCCGAACGGTCGACCGTAGCGGCACCGTCTTCGGTTATTCGTCAGGCGTTTTTCGGTGTTTTAAATCGCGTTTCCATGCCACGCTATTTCCATCTCATCTCCACATAAGCCACTCTGCACGGCCTAACCTAACCCTAGGTCATTTCCGGGGCGTCCGGTCGAGGTTGGAGGGTCCGAAAATGCCCCATTTGGCAAACCCTAGCTACCCCGACTATAAAAGGAAGGGTCTCCCCTTCCATTTTTGTCTCTCCGTCCGTGCCTCAAAATCCGCGCCGCTCCACCAAACCCTAGCCGCCACCTGGTCGCCCTCCTCTCTCCTCAGCGCGCCTCAGCCGCGCTGGGCCCGCAAGCCCACCGAAGACCCTTCCAGGCCCGAAGGCGTCGCGTCGTCGCCCCTATCTGCCCTGAGCTCCGAGGGGAGGCAGCGGCACAAGCCTCGCCCGAGCTCCTCGGCCACTCTTCAGGGACCCGCCGATCCCGATCTCCAGGTTCGCCGGAGCCCCGTCGACCGATGCCGGAGGTCACCGTGTGCTGCCCCCGCGCGTGTTCGCTGAACCCCGCCGCCTGCACCTCGCGCCCCACCGAAGGCCTTCCCGCGCGCGCCGCCGTCGGGACCGGATCTGGTGAGGTCCGGCCAGATCTGCCGCCTCCCGGCCCCGTTAGCTGCCCCGCCGCCTGCTGCCGCCGCCCGGCCTCCCGATCCAGGTGGGATCGTGGGAGCCTCGGGCCTCGCCCTCTCCTGCGTTGACCGTGCTGGCCTCGCCCCGGCCTAGCTAGAGCCGCAGCCCAGGAGCCAGCGCGTGGCCTAGGCCTCGCTTCGGCCTCCTCTCAAGGGCGCCTCCTCAGCGCCCCAGCCTAACCCCTTCGGCCTCCCCGAGCCCATCACTAGGCCGGCCCAAGAGGCCAAGGTGAGAACCCTGGCCGCCCCCTCTATTCCTCACTCGTGCGATGTTTGCTTATCCTGCGCCCATGCCTTGTTAGGCCGAGTAGACCAGATTCGGCCCGAGTAGATTTTTCTATTATCCGGCGATTTATTAATTTTAGAAAATGCTAGATTTTCAAGCGTCCGTATCTTTTTGTCCGTGCGTCAGATCGCGATGTATTATATATGTAACTTGTGTAGTTTTTCACGTAGAATGTTATTTTGCCACTTGCATGCATGTTTGAAGTAGTTTGACCCGCTGTTTGCCTAGTTTTGCGTGCTGTCCTAATATGTTAGATATCCCGTAGATATTTTTGTGCGTGCCCGGATTGTTCAAATATCATAGATAAAATGTTCATGTTTTTTGGGACCCTTTGCCATGTATTTTAGAGTAGTTGTTTGCATTTTTGCATGAAGGTTCCGTCGCTTGTTTGCTATGTCGTGTTTAGGACATAATCTCGCATATATGTGTGGCGTTACTTTTATTTTGCAACCCCACATATTATATATGTTTTCGTGGTAGAAAAATCCGTAGAATTTAACCGTGCATTTAGTTTAAGCTTCTGAGAAAGTTAGTGCGTGTGATATTTTGCCATGTTGCCTTTTGTTTATTTTGTGTGATTTATTCCGTGCATGATATGAATTAGTTTTGAACTAGAGATATGCTCTTGGATATGTATGCTAGCCCCTGGTAATTTTGGTTGCAATAGAAATCCATGTTTAGGTGTTGTTTTCTTGTCGCCAAGATGCTAGAAAAATAGTGTTGATTTGGAGATGCTGAAATATTTCCAAGTTTGAAATCTGTTATATTTTGTTGCTATCTTGCCATGAGTTTTGCTAGTGATCTATAGCTCTTTTGAGGTTTGTGCAATGAAGTTATTTGTAGTATTTAAGATTCTCTAGCATGCTGTGAATTTTCAAGTCATTTGGTGCCCTGTAGCATATAGTTTTGTTGCTGTCAATATGCCTTCAGATCGAAAACTGCATTGTCAAAAACTGTTATTTTCTCTAAGTCTGAAACTATGTGTGAGATGCCATTTTGTGAGTTCTTTTCCTAGTGATCCATGCTTCCATGCTAGATGTTATTAGTAGGATGTTATAGTGCATCTTGACCACTACTGTCTCATGGCGTGTGTGAGCATTTTAGATTTATGTAGCTTGTTGTTTTGGGGTGTAGAAAATGCCATGTTGCTGTTTTGGGCAGTGTATGACTATTTCTTGTGTAGCTTGTAGTTGTTGAATCGTTGCTCCGTTTTGATCGTGTCCAATATTAAACTTGCTTAGAATCTCGTGCAGTTTCATATTATCTTGCTGGTTGTATGTTTTGGAATGCTTGTGACTGTCGTTGCACACATATTGCATTCATGCCATCATATCTTGCGGTGATCGTATCTTTTGAACCGTAGCTCCGTTGGAGATGTTCTCTATGTATAAATTGATTGGAACGACGCGTAGAATCACGTGAACCTATTTTTTTTTCTGTTTAACAAATATTAAAACGCGTTAGTTCAGATCTGGACAGAATTATAAATTAACACATGAGGTCACTTCAGAGATGTTATATGTCGTTTCGGACCTCATTTAAAATGCCTAGATAGGTAGATTAATTACGCTTCACATCTTGCCATGTTTAACCAACATTTAATATTGCCGTGTACCTAATCGGGATAGAACTAAATAATTCATATGTGGAGTTTCGTCAATATGCAACTCGTTGCATATTGAACTTCACTTAATGTGTAGTGTTTGATTGTTGTGAATTAACATGACAAGTCTTGCATATATTCAACTAATCATGCATCATATGTGGATTGCATCTTGTCGTGCACGTGCCGTGGTAAATATCTGTGTTGATGCTTGTTTCCGGTTTGCTTCGTCTCGATAGAGTTCCGCAAGCGTGTCAGAAAGTGAGGACCCGTTCGACTACATCGGTTCGTCTGCTTCATGGAGTCATTCTTCTTCCAAGCGGTATCTCAGGCAAAATGACCATTTCCCCAGATATCATTACTATCATTGCCATGCTAGTTGTCTCGATTCTTTTGCTCGTCTCGTTGTCTACCACCTGTTAAATATCAGCCTCTCAACATTGCCATGAAACTTTTCAACCTGTTCACAACCTAGCGAACCACTGATTGGCTATGTTACCGCTTGCTTAACCATGTGCTAGCGTTGCTAGTTGCAGGTGCAATTGCTTCCATGTGATAACATGGGTTCTTTGTTATGTCACCATATAATTGCTATTTAATTTAATGCACCTATATACTTGGTAAAAGGTGGAAGGCTCGGCCTTCCTAGTCTGGTGTTTTGTTCCACCTTTGCCCCCTTAGTTTCGGCTACCGGTGTTATATTCCATAATTGAGCGCTCCTAACACGATCGGGGTTGTTATGGGGACCCCTTGATAATTCGCCTTAGAATAAAACTGGTCTGGCAAGGCCCAACTTTGGTACTACATTAGCCTAATAACTAATAAATAACATAGGGACCCGCCGACACCAGCGGATAATTAATCAACCCCTGGGCCAGTGCTCCTCATGAGTGTTGGTCCACCCACCTAGCAGTCGGCGGTGCCACCTCGGGGCAACTCGAGCGTTTGGCTATCGTCCACTATGCATAGATGGTTGTGTCCTGAGAACGAGATACGCGACTCCTATCGGGTTCGTCGACACACCGGGTGGCCTTGCTGGATTAGTTTTACTTTTGACGAAATATCTTGTGCATCGGGATTCTGGTGATGCTTTGGGTAATCTCAGATTTGAGGTTTTCCATTAAGGATTCCGACGAGATCGCGAGTTTCACGATCAAGGATTTCTATGCGGCTTGTGGTAATTTGTGATGGACTAGTTGGAGCACCCCTGCAGGGTTTAATCTTTCGGAAAGCCATGCCCGCGGTTATGTGGCAACGTGGAAACTTTGTTTAACATCCGGTTATAGATAACTTGAAGTGATCTTAATTAAAACTTGCCAACTAAGTACGTAACTGTGATTGTCTCGTTCATGAGCTCCTTCTCCGATCGAGGACACGGTGGGGTTATGTCTGACGTAAGTAAGTGTTCAGGATCATTCATTTGATCATTATGAGTTCACGTCCACTGTTGCGTAGATCATCCCCCTCTTGATTCTTGTACTCGTAAGTTAGCCACCAAATAAATGCTTAGTCGCTTGCTGCAGCCTCACCACTTAACCATACCTCATCCATTATGCTTTGATAGTCTTGATACCTTTGGAAATGAGATTGCTGAGTCCCCTGTGGCTCACAGATTACTACAACACCAGTTGCAGGTACATGTAAAGGGTTACTTGACGCGAGCGCGTTGATTGTTCGTTTGGAGTTTCTTATTCTTCTTCATCGATCTAGGATGGATTGCAGGCCGGCAGCCTGGGATAGCAAGGATGGATGTCGTTCTTTTCTCATTTGTTTCCGTCCATAGTCGGACCCTGTTCTTCTTCGTGATATTTATGTATTGTACTGATGTGACTCTGATGTAGCTTGTGGCGAGTGTAAGCCAATTCCATATACTCTTATCTTCAATACATGTACTTGTAACGATATCCATTCTTGCGAAACGACGAGATGCGCTTCTATCCTTGTCGAGGCCCTCGCCCCAAAATAATGACAGGGTCGCATCTGGGGCATTACAAATAGCTTATGGACGAAATTTATAAAGTGATGTCTTGAATATTTCGTTCAAGCCTTCATGCTCTCCTTACGGTGGCTTCAAAGTGTGAAAATCACCAGCAGAAGATCCATTGTTCTTTCCCGCGCGTGCACCTTCTTCTCCATGCTTGATCATGCTCCAATGGATATCCTTCTTGTCCATGCTAAGTCCTTAATTCATAAGTACTACAAAAGTATCTAACTTAGGCAGCATCATATGTTCATGAACATTAGAAAGATTTCCAAGAAACGAAAGTACTTGGTAATTCAATTGGCGTGCGCTAGCTCTAGTAACTGGTCCAGTATGTATAGCAGCTGGAGCTATGGGCGTAACAATGGTATTCATGTCCTCATCAGTTCCTCTTAAGCCTGGTGTAGTTAACACGTCCACTGTTTATTTCAGTTTTTCACAATGTGATGTTTAGTTATACAATTTGATGTTTAAGCACGAGCTAGATTCTATGCAATTTCAATAGTACCACTATGAAAATGACTATATTTGGTTGTTGTTAAGCCCGTTGTAGTGAGCATATGCCTTTCCATTTTTATGTAATAATAACTAGCGTGCTTAAACATGCACAATACCAGTTTGAATGACTATATTTTTGTTGTTGGTAAATGTTAAGCCTATTGCATCTAACACACCCCTCCACTTCTTATTTGCTTAGCTGGTGTGCTTAAACCTACACACTGAAGCTATCATTTTGTGATCATGTTGTTTACCATGCATATATTTGGTTGATGTTTAGTCTGTCATGCTTAACATGCCTTTCGATGTACTTAGCGAGGACAATATTGGGAACGACTGTTGTTTACCATCGAGATTAGTTTCGTCACATGGGTTATATATACTCCATATACCCCATAGTATAAGATGTTAATACATCAAAGATGTGAGTATTTTAGATGTAATAAGATCTTATATACTGGGACAGGGAATACTTGTAATGCCCAACATGTGATCCTATCCTTATTTTGGCACGAGGGCCTCGACAAGGATAGAAATGCATCTCGTCGTTTCGCAAGAATGGATATCATTACAAGTACATGTAAAGAAGAAACGAGTATATGGAATTGTCTTACACTCGCCACAAGCTAAAAACGATCATGTTAATACAAACATACATTCAATCACCAGTCGGAAGAGCAGGGTCCAACTACAGATGAAATCAAACGATAAAAACTACGTTCATCCTTGCTATCCCAGGCTTCGAACCTGGAACCCATCCTATGATCGATGATGATGAAGAAGAAGAAACTACAAATAGAACAATCATCGCGCTCATGTCCAAGTATCGCTTTACCTGTACGTGTAACTGTTGTTGTAGTAATTCGTGAGCCACACGGACGCAACAATATCATTTCCAATGGTATGAAGGCTAGCAAAGCTTAGTGGGTGAGCACAGCGTACAATGTCCTGATAGAAATCACCCGAGTTGCCCTGGGTTGACCCCGCACGCGAGTCTATTTAGGACAAGCACCATGAACACTGTCCCTCCCTGTATTATGTTGAATAACGAATCTTGGGTAGCACTAACTTCCTATGTGTCGTGGTTTTGTCACGGCAGATGTCCTCATGAAAGGACCTTGGTGGCGACTCAAAGGGGTTAAGCTGAAGCGAGACTCGGGTTTACCCTGGTTCGGCCCCTCCGATGGAGGTAAAAGCCTACATCCTGCTTTTGTTTATATTGATGGTGGAATCGATTACAAGGGTGTGTAACTCGCCTGACCTAGCTCTCGATGGATTGTAACTTAAGTCTATCAACCCTAGAGACTAGGCTTTATATACACGTCGAGGTCCTAGGTTTACAAGAGTCCAAACTGTATCACAAGTCGTGATCCGATGTATCTCTAAGTCGCTGTGTCTCTCAAGCAAGGAATCACCACGATAGGTCTTTCTCTTCTCGGGCTCTGAGTTGCCATCTGGGCTCTTGGGACTGGCCGGCTCTTCACTTGGGGATCACTCAACACCTTCTGTATTCCGGGTCTAAACCCATCTTTGGGTCACAAGAGTTGAGTCGCCATGAACCTGACCCGGCCCAATAGGGCGGGTCATGTAGCGGATAATATCCCCAACATTAGGCCCCATATTGACTTAAATTTATTCATGCCAATAAACCTTTATTCTTTGACCATGGGGACTCACATGTAACCTCTGACCTTTCTTTTCAAAGTATGACAAGCCGCCAATCTTCATGCTCCGTCTAAATCGCCAAGTCACTTATGGATGATGTCATCTTCCCCATTATTCCAAGGATCTCGGTGACGTCATCTTCAACGGATCTTTGACTTATCCTACCATCCCGAAAATCCAGGCGCTATCATTTCTGATTTTCAATGCGCCTCCTCGACTCCCGCGCTTGTCGTTTCAGTTTTCAGCCTTGGGTCCATAAATAGCCGCAAGGGGGGGGGGGTCCTTCACCTTCATCCACATCGCCGCTCCACTTCTTCTATTTCCTCGAGCCCACACTGAGAATACTCCGCCGTTGCAGAGCTCCTTGCTTTGGATCCACCGCCTCCCGGATCAACCGAGCACAGCTTTGTCTTGGATCTCTGCGGCCGCCTCCGCCGCCATCTACATTCTCAGGTGAGTTCCCTTTCTCCGTAGATCTAGTTTGTGAATCTCCCCCGTTTCTTAGGGAGGCACCGGAATACTCCAGACCTCCATCCATCGCTCTATTAATCCCATAAATATTGCCTGGATCCCGCATTTTAACAAGGGACCGCGATAGATTAGTGGGTAGTTCGTGGCAGATCTACTGCTCACTTTACTCTTATTCGAAAATCACCTTATGAATCGTATAGTGTTCCTGCGTTTTCAGTGTTTCTAAAATCGTGAATTACTTTTTCTTTTAGAACCACCCGTAGATCTGTAATTTCTGGCATCACGTTGGAAATGTGCTTGTCTCCAATCCAGAAAACTTTCTAACGGGTTTCTTTTAAAACGTTGGAAATGTAGCTCTTTCTGTAGTTTTTGGGATACCAAAGCTATACGAAATATACAGATTACTACAGACGGTTCTGTTTTTGACAGATTCTGTTTTTGTTGTGTTGATTACTTATTTTGATGAAACTATGGTTAGTATTGGGGGGTACGAGCCATGGAAAAGTGAGAATACAGTAATATAACATCAATCTAAATGGAAATTAAGTTTACTACAGTACCTAAAAAGTTGGTAGTTTGTTTTCTTATGCTAATGATATCACGAGTTTCTGTTTAAGTTTTGTGTTGTGAAGTTTTCAAGTTTTGGGTGAGGTTCTTATGGACAATGGAATAAATAGTGGAAAGAGCTTAGGCTTGGGGATGCCCAAGTCATCCCAAGCCAAATCCAAGGACACCAAAAAGCCTAAGCTTGGGGATGCCCCGGGAAGGCATCCCCTCTTTCGTCTTCAATCCATCGGTAACGTTACTTGGAGCTATATTTTTATTCACCACATGATATGTGTTTTGCTTGGAGCATCTTGTATTATAGGAGTCTTTGCTTTTTGTTTTATCACAATCGTCCTTGCTGCACACCTTTTTGAGAGGGACATGCACTCATCGTGAATTTGTTAGCATACTCAGTGAGCTTCACTTATATCCTTTGAGCTAGGCAATTTAGCTCCCATGAGCTTCACTTATATCTTGTGAGCTAGATAATTTTGCTCTAGTGCTTCACTTAAATATTTTTAGAGCACGACGGTGTCATATTTTGTAGAAATAAAAACTCTCGATCTTCACTTATATCATTTTGAGAGTGCTCTCTCTAAGTAACTTGGTAATTGGTGTGTGCTATGAAATTAGTCCTAAATATGATAGGCATCCAAAGAGGATATAATAAAAACTTTCATATTCAAGTGCATTGATTAGTAAGAGAAGTTTGATTCCTCACAATTAGTTTTGAGATATGGATATGGTAATATTAGAGTTATGTTAGTAGGGTGTTGTAAATCTAGAAATACTTGTGTTGAGGTTAGTGATTCCCGTAGCATGCACGTATGGTGAACCGTTATGTTAGGAAGTCGGAGCATAATTGATTTATTGATTGTCATCCTTTGTGTGGCGGTGATCGGGATCGGGCGATGGTTAATACATACCAACCCTTCCCCTAGGAGTATGCGTTTAGCACTTTGTTTCGATTACCAATAGAACTTTCGCAATAAGTATATGAGTTCTTCATGACTAATGTGAGTCCATGGTATAGATGCACTCTCACCTTCTACCATTGCTAGCCTCTCTAGTGCTGCGCAACTTTCGCCGGTGCACAAACCCACCATATACCTTCCTCAAAACAGCCACCATACCTACCTATTATGGCATTTTCATAGCCATTCCGAGATATATTGCCATGCAACTTCCACCGTTCCGTCTCATGACTTGTGCCATCCCTTTCATATTGCCATTGCATGATCGTAAGATAGCTAGCGAGATGTTCCAACGTCATACGCTAAGCTAGATCGTTGCACATCCCGGTACACTGCCGGAGGCATTTCATATAGAGTCATTATTGTTCTAAGTATCGAGTTGTAAGTAAAAAAAAGTGTCATGATCATCATTATTAGAGCATTGTCCCATGTGAGGAAATAAAAAAAGAGAAAAGAGGCCAAAGAGCCCAAAAATATATGATGAGAGAAAAAGAGAGAAGGGACAATGCTACTATCTTTTTCCACACTTGTGCTTCAAAATAGCACCATGTTCTTCATGATAGAGAGTCTCTTGTTTTTTCACTTTCACATACTAGTGGGAATTTTCATTATATAACTTGGCTTGTATATTCCAATGATGGGCTTCCTCAAAATTGCCATAGGTCTTCGTGAGCAAGCAAGTTGGGTGCACACCCACTAGTTTTCTTTTTGAGCTTTCATACACTTATAGCTCTAGTGCATCCGTTGCATGGCAATCCCTACTCATTCACATTGATATCTATTGATGGGCATCTCCATAGCCCGTTGATACGCCGAGTCGATGTGACCATCTCCTCCTTTTTTTCTCACAACCTTCACCACACTCTATTCCACCTATAGTGCTATATCCATGGCTCATGCTCATGTATTGCGTGAGAGTTGAAAAAGTTGAGAAAGTAAGAGTGAGAAAACAATTACTTGGCCAATACCGGGGTTGTGCATGATTTAAATTCATTGTGTGGGGATGATGGAGCATAGACAGACTATATGATTTTGTAGGGATAACTTTCTTTGGCCTTGTTATTTCAAAAGTTCATGATTACTTTGCTAGTATGCTTGAAGTATTATTGTTTTCCTGTCAATATTAAACTATTGTTTTGAATCTTATGGATCTGAACATTCATGCCAAAATAAAGAAGTTACAAAGAACAAATATGTTAGGTAGCATCCCACATCAAAAATTCGGTCTTTATCACTTCCCTACTCGAGGACGAGAGGAGTTAAGCTTGGGGATGCTTGATAC
This sequence comes from Hordeum vulgare subsp. vulgare, assembly GCF_904849725.1. Classification (NCBI taxonomy): domain Eukaryota; kingdom Viridiplantae; phylum Streptophyta; class Magnoliopsida; order Poales; family Poaceae; genus Hordeum; species Hordeum vulgare. The sequence goes on along the minus strand of NC_058521.1, from coordinate 492,575,146 downwards.
GTCTCCAACATATCCATAATTTTTGATTGTTCCATGCTATTATATTATCTACTTGGGATGTCTTATATGCATTTATATGCCATTTTATATCATTTTTGGAACTAACCTATTAACTCAGTGCCTAGTGCCAGTTTCTGTTTTTCTCCATGTTTTTGACCTTTTTCAGAAAAGAATATTAAACGGAGTCCAAACGGAATAAAACCTGCGGGATGATTTTTTTTCCATAACAGAAGATATGCACAGGACTTGAGAACCAAGGCAGGAGGTCTCGTGGGAGGTCACGAGCCCCCTAGGCGCGCCCTAGGGGGGCCGCGCCTAGCAGGCTCGTGCCCCCCCCCCCTCGTGGCTCCTCTCCCCTACCTCTTTCGCCTATAAATTTCCAAAAATCCCGAAACCAAAGAAGAGAGCCACGAAAATACTTTTTTGCCGCCACAAGCTTCTGTCTCCGCAAGATCCCATCTGGGGACCGTTCTGGTGCCCTGCCGGAGGGGGATTCGGACACGGAGGGCTTCTTCATCAACACCATTGCCTCTCCGATGATGCATGAGTAGTTCACCACAGACCTTCGGGTCCATAGCTAGTAGCAAGATGGCTTCTTCTCTCTCTTGGATCTTCAATACAAAGTTCTCCATGATCTTGATGGAGATCTATCCGATGTAACTTTCTTTTGCGGTGTGTTTGTCGAGATCCGATGAATTGTGGATTTATGGTCAGATTATCTATGAATATTATTTGAGTCTCCTCTTATTTCTTATATGCATGATTTTGTATCCTTGTAATTCTCTTCGAGTTATGGGTTTTGTTTGGCCAACTTGATCTATAATTCTTGCAATGGGAGAAGTGCTTGGTTTTGGGTTCATACCGTGCGGTGTCCTCACCTAGTGACAGAAGGGGTAGCGAGGCACGCATCATGTTGTTGCCATCAAGGGTAAAAATATGGGGTTTATATCGTATTGCATGAATTTATCCCTCTACATCATGTCATCTTGCTTAAGGCGTTACTCCGTTTGTTATGAACTTAATACACTAGATGCATGCTGGATAGCGGTTGATGTGTGGAGTAATAGTAGTAGATGCAGAAAGTATCGGTCTACTTGTCTTGGACGTGATGCTTATATGTATGATAATTGCCTTAGATATCGTCATGACTTTGCGCGATTATATCAATTGCTCAACAGTAATTCGTTCACCCACCGTAATACTTGCTATCATGAGAGAAGCCTCTAGTGAACACTATGGCCCCGGGTCTATTTTACACATTATATATTCAGATCTACATACAAAAATACCAAAAATACTTTGTTGCACTTTTATTTCTTTTCACCCTTTATCACCTTCAGATCTCACCTTGCAAGTAATCATGAAGGGATTGACAACCCCTTTATCGCGTTGGGTGCAAGTTTGTTTGCTTTTGCGCACGTTCATTGGTGCCTCATCTTGATACTCCTACTAGATTGATACCTTGGTTCTCAAACTGAGGGAAATACTTATCTCTACTTTGCTACATCACCCTTTCCTCTTCAAGGGAAAAACCAACGCAAGCTCAAGAAGCAGCACTCCTCTATTTTTTTATGTCAGTTAGTGAGGTTTAATCTCACTCAAAACTTGTGAAAATTTTCCTCCACATGCGTTTTTAATTTCCATGCCAAAAACTATACACCCTATATTTACGAATGGAGGGAGTATGTGATAGTAGGTCATTTCCTAGTATAAAACCACTCTAAGAAGCAAGACCTTGTATGCAAGTAGCCTAGAACATTGGCTGAATGACAATATTTGCAACAATCAAGACACTAAATAAAATATGAAGGTACTTTTTTTATAGCTATGGCTGTAGCTACGAACATGATCCCTCGTTACCATGGAAATTTTTAGAAAAAATGCAAATTTGGTCAGTTATAATTTCCTCTCCAAAAGCTAGCAGGTAGTGGAGTACTTGAAGCACCAATTAACATTATTTCAGATTTAGTACAGTTAATGGTAATACAACATATCTGGTAATGAAAAAAGTAACATTTTCCCATTATCGGATAATTCTATCATACAAAAAATGATGTTGACATCCTAACCATACCACAAATCAAAATTTCCAAACCAGTTTATTACTTACAGAGAGACAAATGTTTGGAGGCGATGAGTAGGTCTCTTGCAAATGAGATTACCTTGTGAAATAAATCTTTGAGGAAACAAATGAAATATAATGGGAAAATCTAAATGCAAACTTACTAATCACATATGAATTTTCTATCCAAATGGTACTATCAAGTATCAACAGAAAAATAGTAAACAAGGTAAAATCATAGTCATTCAAATAGCTCCACCAAAACATATGCTTTGCAATATTATCAAGTATCATAAGGTGGGACAATAGTGCATAACAAATGCATGGAACAACAATAACAACCATAATTCAACGGAGAAAAAAAACACCGTCCAAATTATGAAACTCAAATTAAAAGAAAGTACCAAATAATTATTGTACAAATCCATTCCTTATTTTTTATCGTGGGTGACCTTGTTTCTGATCTCTTTACAAGCTAATTAGTGAATACTTGTAAGCATAGCTTTACCGTGTTAGAAAAGGTGGCTTCGCTTTCAAGCAAAGGAAATTTAATCCATTGAAAATCATTGATAATATAAATTGCAATATAAGAAATAAATTTAATTCCAGAATGTATAACAAATTCTTGTCATTTTACTTTCAAGGTTTTTGAGCGAAAGGATGCACATTAGACTTTTCAAGTAATTGTTACTTGCAAGCTGAGCACAAGAAAAACAAAAAAACAATTAACTGATGTTAGTAGGTTGACCAAACTATAGAGAAGAATCTTGCAATAACTAATACAATACTTGAATGTGAGAAGGAAAATAATCCTATGGCATCCATACTACTTATCACTACTACTAATTCATGTAAATGTCATGAATTGTTGAGTCAGAAATCACAAAGAGGCGGTCACATGGAAGAGAACCAAGGGCTTGAATATTTGGAAATAGACATATTGGGCGGGCGGGTGGGGACCTGAATATGCAAGAGGCTGTGGCTATTGACTCTAAAGGACAAGTGCATAAATCCAGTCGCTCGACTTTTTGAAAAATAGATCAGATACATGAAGAGGAAGTTTCTCGATGTACAAAATCCTCTAGAACATGTACCCATCTCCTCTCAGATGCTCTCTCCGTTTGTGACTCAACTGACCACCGCCACAACATTACCTGTATGTACAAATTGGATTGGAAGGATGTGAGGACAAATAAATTATTTGGTGGAAGAAGGAATCGTATATGAAACGGAAAGAAATATATGGGACCTGGTGTATTGTTCTTCCCCATATATATGACCTCTCTTATATAGTTACCTTCATAACCTTTACCTCCAACCTGAATTCTGCAGGACACCAATCTGAGAGGCCCAACCTCGTGTGCAGTTGCTGGAGCACCATGAGAACAGGTTTCCCTCCAAGAGTTCCACATGCCAAAAACAAAAGGAGGATATCGTTAGCATTAAAATAAAAATCTAAATAAGATGAGAAAATGGCTAGAGTTCAGAACTTGAGATGGTTGAGCACCTCTGATGAACGAGGAGGCCATGACAACGTCAGTGAGATGTGGAGGAGGGGGCCATGCACGCCGCCGCATCCTTGATCGACCGTCGCTGGCTAGGAAGGAGCACGATGAGACGTCACCGCCATCGCTCCAAAGGCCAGTGGCCCATGTCGCATGCTCGCCCTGCCTTGATGCGGGTTCCATTGCTGCATCCTCGCCGGAGGCGTCGTCGGCTCGTTGCCACTGCCGCCAGCGCGGCTAGGGATTTTCAGGGCTTGAAAGAGAAGGGGAGGATCAGCGAACTGGCATGGAGGCAGCCGCTACAGCGCCGGATCCCCTCGGGCGCCTCGCCCTAGATAGATCCCCTGGACCGCCGGTTGCTCGCGCGCGTCGCATCGGCTCCTTGAGCGCTTGACGACTGGCGTCCGCAGAATCCCCTCGATCGCCGATTCCTTCGATGGAGTCGCCTCGGCTTATCTCAACCGACGCAGATGCAGATGATAAATGTGCCAACGAAGCATCGATTCCTTTGTAGTTTGCGAGTTAGATAATGGGTCATTGGGCCCAGTGGACGACAGGCCTTCAAAAAAGTCTCTAGAGTAGCTGACCATCAGGATAGTCGGCCCAATCGTGGTAAACTCGCGTTACACAGTGATCTGACGGCTAGAAACAATTTAAACTGGTAATCTGATACGTCTCCGTCGTATCTATAATTTTTGATTGTTTCATGCCAAAATTCTACAACTTTCATATACTTTTGGCAACTTTTTAAACTATTTTTGGGACTAACATATTGATCCAGTGCCCAGTGTCAGTTCCTGTTTGTTGAATGTTTTTTGTTTCACAGATTATCCATACCAAACGAAGTCCAAACACAATAAAAAACCTACAGGGATTTTTTTAGAATATTTATGATTTTTCGGAAGAAGAATCAACGCGAGACGATGCCCGAGGGGGTCACAAGCCCCCTTGCCGCGACCTGGGGGTGGGGCCGCGCCTGGCAGGCTTGTGACCAATCCCTAAGGCGGTTGGGGACCTTCTTTCACCGCAAGAAAGATAATACTGGAATAAAATCGTGTTAAAATTTCAGCCCAATCGGAGTTACGGATCTCCAATAATTTAAGAAACGGTGAGAGGCAAAATCTGGGAGCGCAGAAACAGAAGGACACACAGAGAGAGATCCAATCTCGGAGGGGCTCTCGCCCCTCCGCCGCCATGGAGACCATGGACCAGAGGGGAAACCCTTCTCCCATCTAGGGAGGAGGTCAAGGAAGAAGAAGAAGAAGGGGGGCTCTCTCCCTCTCTCTCCCGGCGGCGCCGGAACGCCGCCCGGGACATCATCTTGTGACGGCGATCTACACGAACACCTCCGTCATCTTAACCAACACCTCCATCACCTTCCCTCATCTATGTTCAGCGGTCCACTCTCCCGCAATCTGCTGTACCCTCTACTTGAACATGGTGCTTTATGCTTCATATTATTATCCAATGATGTGTTGCCATCCTATGATGTCTGAGTAGATTTTCGTTGTCCTATCAGTGATTGATGAATTGCTATGATTGGTTTAATTTGCTTATGGTTATGTTGCTGTCCTTTGGTGCCCATCATATGAGCGCGCGCGTGGATCACACCATAGGGTTAGTAGTATGTTGATAGGACTATGTATTGGAGGGCAAGGGTGACAGAAGCTTCAGCCTAGCATAGGAATTGATGCATATGGGATTGAAGGGGACCAATATATCTTATTGCTATGGTTGGGTTTTACCTTAATGAACGTTAGTAGTTGCGGATGCTTGCTAATAGTTCCAATCATAAGTGCATAGAATTCCAAGTAAGGGATGACATGCTAGCAGTGGCCTCTCCCACACAAAACTTGCTATCGGTCTAGTAACGTAGTCAATTGCTTAGGGACAATTCCGCAACTCCTACCACCACTTTTCCACACTCATTAGACTAACGTAATTGTTTCTTCATCGAAACAGCCCCTAGTTTTATTTACGTGCTCTTTATTTTCTTGCAAACCTATCATATCACTCCTACAAAGTACTTCTAGTTTCATAATTGTTCTAGGTAAAGAGAACGTAAAGTGTGCGTAGAGTTGTATCGGTGGTCGATAGAACTTGAGGGAATATTTGTCCTACCTTTAGATCCTCGTTGGGTTCGACACTCTTACTTATCGAGAAAGGCTACAATTGATCCCCTATACTTGTGGGTTATCAAGACCCTTTTCAGGCGCCCTTGCCAGGGAGCAATAGCGTGGGGTGAATATTCTCGTGTGTGCTTGTTTGCTTTATCACTAAGTAGATTTATTTGCTGTTCTAAGTTGTTCTCTATCTTTAATTATGGATATGGAACACGAAATACCAAAAAAATTAGGTGTACTTGCTACTCATGGAGATGGGGAACCTCCTAAAACCCTCGATGCTCGTTATGTGGAAAATATTATGCACTTCTTTAATAATCCTGAGAAAACCCCATTAAATTATATAATGGGATACACGTTGGTTCAACATGAATACTTTAGGGATTATCACTTGACTCAAAAAGGGAAACTATTATGGGATCAAATTCATATGTTGAAATGGTATGCTTGGGAGCTATGCTCGAGATATGATATTACTTGTTGCTCTAGGATGAAGGCTAAACACCTTCCCTTTTCTTGTAAATTTAATTCTAATGAAACCTTGGCTTCTTATGCTAATATTTTATATTATTACTATGATGTGGAACAAATAGAAGAGTTTGTTGCTTTTATGGGTGCTTATGAAATTGAAGCTCTGTTTAAAGGGTGTGATGATAATGATGCTGCTGCTTACCGATCTGAAAATTTGGTTATGCTTCATTATGTTTATACTAATTATGAATATAATGCCCATATTTATCGATTTATGGAGAAATTCTACGCTGCCCAAGAAGATACTAATATTTTGCAGGAAACTATGAAAGAAGAAAATGCTGAAACTGTGAGCTCATTAGATGAAAAATATGACGAGGAGAGCGAAGAACAAAACAAGGAAGAGCGGACTAGCTACCCGTGCCCACCTTCTAATGAGAGTATCTCTTCAACTCATACATTGTTTAATTCCCCTTCGTCTTACCGAATGATAAATGCTATGTTGATTGCTATGATCCCTTGGATTCGTTTGAATTATCCCTTTTTGATGAACTTGATGCTTGTGGCCATGATGCCAATATGAATGATGCTTATGAAGATGAACTTGCTATAGTTCCTTATGTTAAACATGAAATTGTTGCTATCGCACCCACTTATGATAGTCCTATTATCTTTTTGAACTCTCCCTACTACACTATATCGGAGAAGTTTGCTCTTATTAGGGATTACATAGATGGGTTGCCTTCTACTATTACACATGATGATTTTGATGAATATAATATGCATGTGCTTGCTGCTCCTACTTGCAATTATTATGAGAGAGGAACTACATCTCCACCTCTCTATGTTTCCAATACGATAAAATTGCAAGAAACTGCTTATGCTATGTATTGGCCTTTACTTGATGTGCATGAATTGTTCTTTTATGACATGCCAATGCATAGGAAGAGAGTTAGACTTCGTCATCGCATGATATATGTTACCTTGTGCTCACTACTGAATTACAAATCATTGTTAATTAAAATTGGCTTTGATATACCTTGGGATCCGGGTGGATCCATTACTTGAGCACTTTATGCCTAGCTTAATGGCTTTAAAGAAAGCGCTACCTGGGAGACAACCCGGAAGTCTTAGAGAGTCATTTATTTCTGTTGAGTGCTTTTATATAGTTTAAAAACAAAAAAATATAGAGGGGAACTTAAAACTTTTTCAAAAAGAGAAGCGATTGAAAGGTGATGCATTGCGGAAGTGAGGGTCGACCTTGAACACTTGTGTTCATGCTCATGGAAACAATGTAGAATTTTTCATGAAATTTTCTCGCAAAAATAATTATCCCCTTATACAATTCCATTGTATTATAAAAATAATATGCCAAGTAAAGCCTTTATGATTAGTTTGGGTGATAGTTGTTTGATCATGCTGAAAAAGACATAAACTTTGTGCTCGTGAAATTATTTTTAATTCCTATCCAGAAAGAGATTTTGAGTTGATTCTTTTTGCTGCTGATTGATATGCAAATTGCCCTAATTGTCATACTTTCTCAGAATTTTTGGAGTATCAAAAGTATGGTAAATGTTCATATTACTACAGACTGTTCTGTTTTTGACAGATTCTGTTTTCTATGCATTGTTCTCTTATTTTGATGAATCTATGGGTAGTATTGGGGGGTATGAACCATGGTGAAGTTGGATTACAGTAGATATAATGCTAATATGAATTTGGAATGAGTTCACAATAGTACTTAAAGTGGTGATTTACTTTATTATACTAACGGATCTCACGAAGGTTTTGTTGAGTTTTGTGTGATTGAAGTTTTCAAGTTTTGGGTGAGACCACGATGGATGAAGGAATAAGGAGAGGCTAGAGCCTAAGCTTGGGGATGCCCGAGGCACCCCAAGGTAATATTAAAGGAATACTCAAGCGTCTAAGCTTGGGGATGCCCCGGAAGGCATCCCCTCTTTCATCTACAATTTATCGGTAATTTTACTCGGAGCTATATTTTTATTCGTCACATGATATGTGCAAATGCTTGGAGCGTCTTTTGTGTTTATTTTTCCTTTTCCTTTTATGCACCATGCTGGTATGAGATAGTCCTTGGTGGCTTTATGGAATGCTTCATGTGCTTCACTTATATCATTTGAAGTTTGGATTGCCTGTTTCCCTACACATAGAAAACCGCCATTTGTAGAATGCTCTTTTGCTTCACTTATATTTGTTAGAGCGGGGCATATCTTTGGTAGAAAGAATTAAACTCTCATGCTTCACTTATACCTATTTAGAGAGTTAACAGGAGTTGGTCATTCACATGGTTTGTCATAAAATCCTACATAAAACTTGTAGATCACTGAATATGATATGTTTTGATTCCTTGCAATAGTTTTTCGACATGAAGATGTGATATTAGAGTCATGCTAGTGAGTAATTGTGTATTCGTAGAAATACTTGTGTTAAGGTTTGTGATTCCCGTAGCATGCACGTATGGTGAACCGTTATGTGACGAAGTCGGAGCATGATTTATTTAGTGATTGTCATCCTTTGTGTGGAGGTCGGGATCGCGCGATGGTTAATTCCTACCAACCCTTCCCCTAGGAGCATGCGTGTAGTACCTTATTTCGATGACTAACAGACTTTTGCAATAAGTATGTGAGTTCTTTATGACTAATGTTGAGTCCATGGATTATATGCACTCTCACCCTTCCACCATTGCTACACTCTCTAGTACCGCGCAACTTTCGCCGGTGCATTACAACCACCATATACCCTTCCTAAAAACAGCCACCATACCTACCTATTATGGCATTTCCATAGCCATTCCGAGATATATTGCCATGCAAGTTACGTCGTTCCGTTTATTATGACACGTGCCATCATTGTCATATTGCTTTGCATGATCGTAAGATAGCTAGCATGATGTTTTCATGGCTTGTTCGTTTTTTGATGTCATTGCTACACTAGATCATTGCACATCCCGGTACACCGCCGGAGGCATTCATATAGAGTCATATTTTGTTCTAAATTATCGAGTTGTAAGTAAATAAAAGTGTGATGATCATCATTATTAGAGCATTGTCCCATGTGAGGAAGTAATAAAAGAGGCCACAGAAGCGCCCCAAAAAAAGAGGCCAAAGAAGCCCATAAAAAAAAGAAAAAAAATAATAAAAAAATAAAAATGAGAGAAAAGAGAGAAGGGACAATGCTACTATCCTTTAAACACACTTGTGCTTCAAAGTAGCACCATGATCTTCATGATAGAGAGTCTCCTATGTTGTCACTTTCATATACTAGTGGGAATTTTTCATTATAGAACTTGGCTTGTATATTCCAATGATGGGCTTCCTCAAATTGCCCTAGGTCTTCGTGAGCAAGCGAGTTGGATGCACACCTACTAGTTTCTTTTTGAGCTTTCATACACTTATAGCTCTTGTGCATCTGTTGCATGGCAATCCCTACTCACTCACATTAATATCTATTGATGGGCATCTCCATAGCCCGTTGATACCCCTAGTTGATGTGAGACTATCTCCTCCTTTTTGTCTTCCCCACAACCACCATATTCTATTCCACCTATAGTACTACGTCCATGGCTCACGCTCATGTATTGCGTGAAAGTTGAAACTTTTTGAGAACACTAAAGTATGAAACGATTGCTTGACTAAAACCGTGGTTGTGCATGATTTAAATACGTTGTGTGGGGAAGATGGAGCATAGCCAGACTATATGATTTTGTAGGGATAACTTTCTTTGGCCATGATATTTTGAGAAGACATGATTGCTTTGTTAGTATGCTTGAAATATTATTGTCTTTATGTAAAATGATAGACTATTGCTTCGAATCACTCGTGTTTTAGTATTCATGCCATGATTAGATTATATGATCAAGATTATGCTAGGTAGCATTCCACATCAAAAATTATCTTTTTTATCATTTACCTACTCGACGACGAGCAGGAATTAAGCTTGGGGATGTTGATACATCTCCATCGTATCTACAATTTTTGATTGTTTCATGCCAATATTCTACAACTTTCATATACTTTTGGCAACTTTTTAAACTATTTTTGGGACTAACATATTGATCCAGTGCCCAGTGTCAGTTCCTGTTTGTTGCATGTTTTTTGTTTCGCAGATTATCCATACCAAACGAAGTCCAAATACAATAAAAAACCTACGGGGATTTTTTTTGGAATATTTATGATTTTTCGGAAGAAGAATCAATGCGAGACGATGCCCGAGGGGGTCACAAGCCCCCTAGCCGCGACCTGGGGGTGCGGCCGCGCCTGGTAGGCTTGTGACCAATTCCTAAGGAAGTTGGGGCCCTTCTTTCGCCGCAAGAAAGATAATATCCGGAAGAAAATCGTCAATCGGAGTTACGGATCTCCGAGAATTTAAGAAACGGTAAAAGGAAGAATCTGGGAGCGCAGAAACAGAAGGACACACAGAGAGAGAGAGAGAGATCCAATGTCGGAGGGGCTCTTGCCCCTCCGCCGCCATGGAGACCATGGACCAGAGGGGAAACCCTTCTCCCATATAGGGAGGAGTTCAAGGAAGAAGAAGAAGAAGGGGGGCTCTCTCCCCCTCTCTCCCGGCGGCGCCGGAACGCCGCCCGGGACATCATCGTGTGACGACGATCTACACCAACACCTCCATCATCTTCACCAACACCTCCATCACCTTCCCCCATCTATATTCAGTGGTCCACTCTCCCACAACCCGCTGTACCCTCTACTTGAACATGGTGCTTTGTGCTTCATATTATTATCCAATGATGTGTTTCCATCCTATGATGTCTGAGTAGATTTTCGTTCTCCTATCGGTGATTGATGAATTGCTATGATTGGTTTAATTTGCTTGTGGTTATGTTGCTGTCCTTTGGTGCCCACCATATGAGCGCGCGCGTGGATCACACCATAGGGTTAGTAGTATGTTGATAGGACTATGTATTGGAGGGCAAGGGTGACAGAAGCTTCAGCCTAGCATAGAAATTGATGCAAATGGGATTGAAGGGGGACCAATATATCTTATTGCTATGGTTGGGTTTTACCTTAATGAATGTTAGTAGTTGCGGATGCTTGCTAATAGTTCCAATCATAAGTGCATAGAATTCCAAGTAAGGGATGACATGCTAGCAGTGGCCTCTCCCACACAAAACTTGCTATCGGTCTAGTAACGTAGTCAGTTTCTTAGGGACAATTCCGCAACTCCTACCACCACGTTTCCACACTCGTTAGACTAACGTAATTGTTTCTTCATCGAAACAGCCCCTAGTTTTATTTATGTACTCTTTATTTTCTTGCAAACCTATCATATCACTCCTACAAAGTACTTCTAGTTTCATACTTGTTCTAGGTAGAGCGAACGTAAAGTGTGCGTAGAGTTGTATCGGTGGTCGATAGAACTTGAGGGAATATTTGTCCTACCTTTAGCTCCTCGTTGGGTTTGACACTCTTACTTATCGAGAAAGGCTACAATTGATCCCCTATTTTTGTGGGTTATCATAATCCAACGACAGAAATCGCTGAGAGCATGAGAGATCTCCTTTTAGGTCCGGTTTTACTGTCCTTAATGTCATCAACATAGGCGTGAACGTTGCGCCCGATCTGATTGTGCAGACAATTCTGGATACAACATTGATAAGTCACCCCTACACTCTTAAGCCCAAATGGCATGGATACATAGCGGAAAGCACCAAAGGAGTTATGAAGGCCGTCTTCTCTTGATCCTCCAGAGCCATCTTAATCTGGTGATAACCTGAGTATGCATCCAAAAAACATAGCCGCTCGCAACCTGCCGTAGAGTCAATGATTTGATCCATACGAGGGAGAGCGAAAGGGTCCTTTGGGCAGGCCTTGTTAAGGTCGGTGTAGTTAATGCACATGCAGAAAGTCCCATTCTTCTTGAGGACCAAGACTGGATTGGCCAGCCACTCTGGATGAAAAACTTCCACAATGAACCCACCAGCCAAGAGCTGGGCTTCCTCTTCCTTGATTGCCTTACGGCTCTCCTCGTTGAAACAATGGAGGTACTGCCGAACTGGCTTCATCTTGGGATCTATATTAAGGTGGAGCTCGGCGAACTCTCTCGATACACCTGGCATGTCAGAAGGTTTCCATGCAAAAATGTCCCGATTCTCACGGATGAATTCGATGAGCGCGCTTTCCTATTTGGGATCCAGACCTGTCCCAATAGTGAATTGCTTGGAAGAGTTTCCAGGCGTGAAATCAACCTGCTTGGTGTCATTTGTAGGTTTGAACTTGAGGCGCGGCTCTGAATCGATTGTGGGCTTCTTGAGGGGAGTCATGTCTGCCGGGTCAACATTGGCCTAATGATACTTGAGTTCCTCAGTAGCGCACGCCGACTCAGCATAAGCAACATCTCCTTCTTAGCACTACCAATCTATCTTCCGATCTCCACTTATCGTGATTGTTCCTCTAGGGCCTGGAATCTTGAGCTTGAGGTAGACATAACATGGCCAGGCCATGAAGCGGACGTAAGACGGTCGACCAAAAAGCGCATGATAAGGGCTCTTGATCTTGACCACCTCGAACGTGAGAGACTCACTCATGTAGTTAGATTTGGTGCCAAAAGCCAAATTGAGTTTAATCCGCCCAATAGGATATGCCGACTTACCCGGGACGATGCCGTGGAAGACCATGGAGGAAGGCATCAAGTCGCCTTCAGAGAAATTCATTCCCTTACGAAGCCCCTTACGAAGCAACGTATAAACTAGAGTTTAAGCTTCTGTCACTCTAGCAACCCGTCATCTACTCACTACTTCCCAATGCCTTCCTCTAGGCCCAAACAATGGTGAAGTGTTATGTAGTCGACGTTAACATAAAACCACTAGAGGAAAAACAAAATACAACATATCAAAATACCGAACGAATACCAAATTCACATGACTACTATTAGCATGACTTATCCCATGTCCTCAGGAACAAAAGTAACTACTCACAAAGCATAATCATATTCATGACCAGAGAGGTAATGAGTAGCATCAAGGATCTGAACATAAGCTCTTCCATCAAGTAATCCAACTAGCATCAACTACAAAGAGTAATCAACACTACTAGCAACCTTACAAGTACCAATCGGAGTCGCAAGACGGAGATTGGTTACAAGTGATGAACTAGGGTTTGGAGATGAGATGGTGCTGATGAAGATGTTGATGGTGATGAGTACCCTCCGATGAGAGGAGTGTTGGTGATGATGATGCCGACGATTTCCCCCTCCGGGAGGGAAGTTTCCCCGGCAGGATCGTCCTGCCGGAGCTCTAGATTGGTTCTGCTCAAGTTCCGCCTCGTCGCGGCGGTGAAACCATGAAAAAGCTCCTCCCTGGCTTTTTTCCTGGAATAAACCCTCCATATAGCAAAAGAGGGGGGTCAGTGGGACAGTGGGCTGCCTACAAGCCCCCATGGCGCGGCCTGGGGGGGTGGCCGCGCCGTGCAGGCTTGTGGGCACCCCCTGGTGCCCCTCTGGCACTTCTTCGACCCAGTATTTTTGATAAATCGGGATAAAATTCCTTGTTGATTTTTACAACGTTTGGAGTTGCACAGAATAGGTATCTCAACTTTGCTCCACTTTCAGGCCAAAATTCTAGTTGCCGACATTCTCCCTCTTCATGTAAACCTTGCAAAATAAGAGAGAAAAGGCATAAGAATTGTACCATGAAGTGAAATAACAGTTAAAGAAGTGATAAATATCAACATGAAAACTTGATGCAAAATGGACGTATGAACTCCCCCAAGCTTAGACCTCGCTTGTCCTCAAGCGAAAGCCGAGCTCAATAAATGTGTCCACATGTTTAGGGAGAGAGGTGTCGACAAAACAAGATACGGACATGCACGCATCATGATCAAGATCAGAACAGCAATACCAACATATAATCTCTCATGCTGAAGTGATAATTTCTTCACAAAGTAAAGCATGGATCAAGAACCTTACCGAGAAGTAGCAACCGATAGCCTTTAGTCATTGAAGTAATTGCAATTTATCACAACATCAGAAAGAGTGAAATAAGAGCTTGTAAAGCAAATGCACATACTCAATCATTCTTTCATTCTCTACAATTGCTACAACTCACGTGGTACTCATGAGATCAAAGTTACAGCTGGACATAGAGAAAGATAGGGGCTTATAGTTTTGCCTCCCAACTGCTTACCTCAAGGGTAATGTCAAAAATAATAATTCATGAATACTTACCTTCAAGTTGACATATGAATATAGATCTTTCGCAAGCATGTGACGGTAGCCAAGATAAAGGCGAAACAAGGAATTGGTGAAGATCACCATGACTCTTTCAAGGGCAAAAATTAAAGGTACAAGATAGGCCATTCGCAGAGGGAAGCAGAGGTTGTCATGCGCTTTTGAGGTTTGGATGCGTGTCCTCTTAGTGCGGAGGAACGTCACTTTATATTGCCTCCTGTGATAAAGAACTTTATTATGCAGTTTGTCGCTTTTATGTCTTCCTCATCACAGGTTCGTATAAAGCTTATTTTCCACACACTAATAGATCATACATATTAGGGAGCAATTTTTATTGCTTGCACCGATGACAACTTACTTGAGGGATCTTATTAAATCCATAGGTTGGTATGGTGGATTCACATGGCAAAACTGGGTTGAAGGTTTATGGATGCACAAGTAGTATCTCTACTTAGTTCGGGAGGTTTGTCTAATGTGAGGTGGAAGCAATCGTCACATGCTAAAGGATCTCTAATCATATAACATTGTTCAGAGCCAAGCAAACACAATTCATTACGTTGTCTTCCTTGTCCAACATCTACTTCTAGGCATGCAATAGTTTAGCAAATGTTCACAATCATAGATGGTGTCAAAGATGATATATTTATATGCGAACCTCTCCTTCTTTATCACTTCCTATTAATTGCAACAATGACCAAGGTCTACGTTTGCCTACCCTCAAAAAGTTTCAATCCTCATTCTTTTTATATGTGAAGCCATCACTTCCCATAAGATCATTACATGATCTTTCATGCTTTTGTTCTATTCTCACTCTTTTGATCATGGCAAGAGGCAAAGCCCTTCAACCAAGACACTCTTTATTATATGGCTCACGAGCAAGAATACATCGGGGGTGACACAAAGCAAAACTAAAGACTAAAACACTAAGACTTTTAAACTACTAGAGAAAAAGAAAATTGGAAAGGAAAACTAAAACAAAGGTAAAGGCAAAAGATGTGATGGTGCTACGATACCGGGGCAACTCCCCCAAGCTTGGCACAAGCCAAGGGGATTGCCCATACCAATGCTCAGTTGTCTTCCTTTGGTGGTGATGGTGGTGTTGTTGCAACATGAGTTTGATCCTCCGTCTTCCAAGGCATAGGTGCTCCATCATGGAAAGATGAACGAGTCTCCGGGATCCTCAAATTTGCAGCCAACCGTATTGATTTAAATCTATACTCATACTCACAGTTTTGGTTCTGCAGGTCATAGATCTGGCCCTGGAGTTGATCAATCCTGTCATAGAGCCTGGAGAGATGCTTCCCAATGTCATTGGCATCAATCCTGTGCTTGTTGGTGAACTCTGTGATCATCATGTGGTTGGCGTTGAGTCCACGCTCCACCATCCCTTGGCACTTGAAGACTTGTTGCTCCATTGCTTCGAGCCTCGTCTCCATGCTTCCGGTCTTCTTAGACCCCTCAACATCACGGATGTGCAACATCCCCTCATGCATCTCGATTGATTGAGGGTGTTGCAGCACTCCCGTGAGGTAGGGGCTGATGACCTTCTCGAAGATCTTGTACTTCAGAGCTTTTGGGGAAGTCATGGCGATCTATATGTGCAACAGAAACAGGCTCGAAACGAAAAACAGAGGAAATCTACGTGATGCGGTGGTTAGACCAAACGGGAGTATATATAATGATTTTTTCCAGACCAGAAGGCGTACCCTGCATGAAAACGGAGTCCGGGAGGCGCACGAGGTGGCCACAAGCCCTCACGGCGTGGCCAGGGGGTGGGCCCGCGCCGTGCAGGCTTGTCGCCTCCTCGCGCACTTTCTGGACTGCTTCCAATTTTTGTATTTTTTTCAAATATTCCAAAACGGAGAAAATTTCCTATTGGAAAATTTTTGGACTCTGTTTTCTTACCGAATCACATACCTCTTCGTTTTCGGAGCCTGAAACAGGATGATAAATGTCCCTTAGGTATTCTTCCGGAGTTATGGTATTGATAATATTGCTTTCAACATTTATGGGAGTACGTGAGATATAATGCTTGATTCTCTGCCCATTTACCACTCTCGGACAATTACCTTCCGTGTTGTTGATCTTGATAGCACCGGAACGATATACTTCCTCAACAACATAGGGACCTT
The DNA here is from genome assembly GCF_904849725.1 of Hordeum vulgare subsp. vulgare. Classification (NCBI taxonomy): domain Eukaryota; kingdom Viridiplantae; phylum Streptophyta; class Magnoliopsida; order Poales; family Poaceae; genus Hordeum; species Hordeum vulgare. The sequence continues at coordinate 492,558,651 of NC_058521.1, read as the reverse complement.
ACCATTTAGAGAGAAGCTTGCCTGCAAAGAATCTTAAACGAGAGTTATATAGCAAGACATAATCACCTACATTGAACTCACGCTTTTGTTTCCTCTTATCATGCCAGCTCTTAACCTTCCCTTTGAACAGCTTGGCATTCTCATATGCCTGAGTTCTCCACTCATCAAGCGAGCTAATATCAAATAGCCTCTTCTCACCGGCAAGATTGAAATCAAAGTTGAGCTCTTTGATAGCCCAATCAGCTTTATGCTCTAGCTCAATAGGTAAGTGACATGCTTTCCCATACACCATTTTGTACGGAGACATGCCCATGGGATTCTTATAGGCAGTTCTATAAGCCCACAGTGCATCATCAAGCTTCTTAGACCAATTCTTTCTAGACCTGTTGACAGTCTTTTGCAGAATTAGTATAATCTCTTTATTACTTAGCTCTACTTGACCACTGGACTGAGGGTGATAGGAGCTACCTCAAAAAGATCCCCGGCAAAGGTGCCGGAAATACTTATGATTGTTCTGCTATGTATCCCTTGCGACGGTGCGAGGAAGTAGTTGTGTCGACGGCACCAGAAATTCTTCAGCTACGGCTACGCCTTAAGGGACTTCCTAGGCAAGTATGCAAAGGATTTCCCTCGTGGCCTAGGAGCCTTGCGTTGGTGTGCCCTCGAAGCGGAAAGGGTGATGTAGCACAACGATGGTAAGTATTTCCCTCAGTTTGAGAACCAAGGAATCAATCCGGCGGAAGAGTATCTCAAGATCCTGCACAAACACAAAAGCTTGCACCCAACGCTATGAAGGGGTTCTCAATCCCTTATAGATTGTTTGCCAAGTGAGAACTGAAAGCAACAAAGTAACAAAGCAAAGTAAAAGCGGAGATGTAAACGATGGATGTGAATAGACCCCGGGGCCGTAGTGTTTACTAGTAGCTTCTCTCATGAAAGCAAGTAGACGTTGGGTGAACAAATTACTGTCGAGCAATTGACAGAACTGTGCAGAGTCGTGACGATATCTATGCAATGATTATTTCTATAGGCATCACGTTCGAAACAAGTAGACCGATACTTTCTTCATCTACTACTATTACTCCACACGTCGACCGCTATCCAACATGCATCTAGTGTATTAAGTCCATAAGAACAGAGTAACGCCTTAAGCAAGATGACATGATGTAGAGGGATAATCTCAAACCAATGATAAAAACCCCATCTTTTTACCCTTGATGGCAACTGCTTGATGTGTGCCTTGCAGCCCCTACTGTCACTGGGAAAGGTCACCACATGGCAGAACCCAAAACCAAGCACTTCTCCCAATGCAAGAATCATAGATCTAGTTGGCCAAACAAAACCCAAGACTCGGAGAGACTTACAAGGATATCAAATCATGCATATAAGAAATCAGCAAAGACTCAAATATATATCATAGATAATCTGATCACAAGTCCACAATTCATCAGATCTCGACAAACACACCGCCAAACAAGATTACATCGGATAGATCTCCATGAAGATCATGGAGAACTTTGTATTGAAGATCCAAGAGAGAGAAGAAGCCATCTAGCTACTAACTACGGACCCGTAGGTCTGAAGTGAACTACTCACGAGTCATTGGAGGGGCGATGATGATGATGAAGAAGCCCTCCACCTCCAAAGTCCCCTCCGGCAGGGTGCCGGGAAGGGTCTCCAGATGAGATCTCACGGAAACGGAAGCTTGCAGCGGCGGAAAAGTATTTTCAAGGCTCCCCTGATTTTTTGCGGAATATTTTGGAATATATAGGCGCAAGATCTAGGTCAGGGGGCAGCCAGGGTGGCCACAAGCTTGCCCACCGCCGCCTCCCCTGGTGGCGTGGTGGGAGCTTGTGGGCTCCCTGGGGCCCACCTGGCTTGGCCCAAAGGCTCCCTGGTCTTCTTTCGTTCGGAAAAAAATCATTTCGGGGTTTTTATTCCGTTTGGACTCCGTTCCAAAATCAGATATGAAAAGAGTCAAAAACACGGAAAAAACAGGAACTGGCACTTGGCACTGAATTAATAAGTTAGTCCCAAAAAGATATAAAAATGTACGTAAAACATACAAAGAAGGCAAGATAACAACGTGAAACCATCAAAAATTATAGATACGTTTGAGACGTATCAAGCATCCCCAAGCTTAACTCCTGCTCGTCCTCGAGTGGGGAAGTGATAAGAATGAATTTTTGATGCTTTCATGCTACCTAGCATAGGTGTCCTTTTTAATTCCTCTTATGTGACGTGAATGTTCAGATACATTAGATTCAAAACAATAGTTTGCTATTGACGTGGAAACAATAATAATTCAAGCAAACCAGCAAAGTAATCATGAACTTTCAAAATAACAAGGCCAAAAGAAAGTTATCCCTACAAAAGCATATAGTCTGGCTATGCTCTATCATCATTGGACAACGAATTTAAATCATGCACAACCCTGGTATTGGCCAAGTAATTGTTTCACACCTTTACTTTCTCAAACATTTTCAACTCTCACGCAATACATGAGCGTGAGCCATGGTTATAGCACTATAGATGGTGTGGAATGTGGTGGGGGTCGCAAGACAAAAAGGAGAAGATAATCACATTAACTAGGCATATCAATGAGCTGTGGAGATGCTCATCAATAGATATCAATGTGAATGAGTAGGGATTGCCATACAAATGATGCACTAGAGCTACAAGTATGTGAGAGATCTTAAAGAAAACTAGTGGGTGTGCATCCAACTTGCTTGCTCACGAAGACCTAAGGAAATTTTGAGGAAGCCTGTCATTGGAATATACAAGCCAAGTTATATAATGAGAATTTCCCACTAGCTATATGGTGGTGACAAAACGAGAGACTCTCAATCATGAAGATCATGGTGCTCAATATGCACAAATGTGGAAAACCTTCTCTCTTTTTCTCTCATTTTATTTTATTTTGGTGGGCTCTTTGGCCTCTTTTTTATGGGCTTCTTTGGCCTCTTTTATTTCCTCACATGGGACAATGCTCCAATAATGATGATCATCACACTTTCAACTCAAAACTTAGAGCAATTATGAATCTATATGGAATGCCTTCGGTAGTGTACCGTGGCAACGATCTAGCATGGCATAGACATCAATGGAAACATCATGCTAGCTATCTTATGATCATGCAAAGACAATGTAGACGTGGTGGCACATATCATGGTGGTAGTTGCATGGCTATATATGTCGGAATGACTTTGAAAAAGCCATAGTAGGTAGGTATGGTGGCTGTTTTGAGGGAGGCTAATGGTAGGTTTTGTGCACCGGCGGAAGTTGCACGACACTAAGAAGATAGTGATGGTGGAAGGTGAAAGTGCATATAAACCATGGACTCAACATTAGTCATGAAGAACTCATATACTTGTTGCAAAAGTTTAATTAGTAATCGAAACAAAGCATTCAACGCATACTCCTAGGGGAAGGGTTTGTAGGTATAAACCATCGCACGATCCCGACCGCCACGCAAAGGATGACAATCAATATACTAATCATGCGCAGATTTCATCACATAGCGGTTCACCATACGTGCATGCTACGGGAATCACTAACTTCAACACAAGTATTTCTTGATCCACAACACCTTACTAGCATGACTTCAATATTACCATAACCACAACTCAAAACTTATTGAGATGAATCAAACTTCTCTAACTATTCAATGCACATGAAGGTGGAAGCTTTCGTATCCCTTTGGATAACTACCCCTTTTGAGACTACTTTTAAAGCATAGATCGACTACCAAGCCACGCACCGCTGCGCTCTAAAAGATATAAGTGAAGCACAAGTATCTAGCTCAAAAGATATAAGTGAAGCACATCAGAGCTGAATTGTCTACCAAAAGATATAAGTGAAGCTCGACAAAATCATGGTGTGTGCATGTCTCTCTCTCTAGGTGTGCAACAAGGATGACTGTGACACAACAAAAATAGAAGACTCCTATGGTACAAGACGCTCCAAGCAAAAACACATAACATGTGGTGAATAAAAATATAGCCCCAAGTAACGTTACCGATGGATTGAAGACGAGAGAGGGGATGCCTTCCCGGGGCATCCCCAAGCTTAGGCTTTTACGAAATCCTTGAATCTCTTGGGGTGCCTTGGGCATCCCCAAGCTTGAGCTCTTGCCACTCTTTATCTTTTTGTCCATAAGAACTTCACCCAAAACTTGAAAACTTCACAACATGAAACTTAAACAAAAACTCGTGATAACATTAGTACAAGAAAGCAAACCACCACTTCCTTAGGTACTGTAGCAAACTCAAATTCTACTTGTGCTGATGTTGGGTTACTGTACTTTCAATCTTCCATGGCTAATACCCCCCGATACTATCCATAGTTTCATCAAAATAAGCAACCAACACAACAAAAACAGAATCTGTTAACAACACACCAGTCTGTAGCAATCTGTATGTTTCGTATACCTCTGGTACTTCAAAAATTCTGAAAAATTACGACAGTCTGAAGAATTTGCGTAGCAATCAGCAGCAAAAAGAATCAACAAAAAGCTCTTACAGAAAAAAATGAAAATTCTTTTCGTCAGTAGAAAGTTTCTGTCTTTCCCAGTATGACCAAACGATCATCCTCAAGACTAATCATAATGATTTTGCTTGGCACAAACGCAAAAAGAAACACAAAAAAAACAATCATAACAGAATTATGAAAGTGTGGAAAACACAAAACAGAAATAAAAAGGATAGATTTGTTGGGTTGCCTCCCAACAAGCGCTTCTCTTTAACGCCCTTAGCTAGGCATTCAATGATGCTCTCACAAAAGACAAGAATTGAAGCACAATGAGAGCATCCTAAAGCATTTTAAAATCACATCTAAGTCTAACATACTTCCTATGCATAGACATTTTGTAGGAAAACAAATTGTCAAGACAACCAATAGTTGCCATATGCAAGGAACAAGAAAGAGACAATAGCAATCTCAACATAACGAGAGGTAATTGGGTAACATGAGAGTTTCTACCACAATATTTTCCTCTCTCATAGCAATTACACGTGGGATCATATTGAAATTCAACAATATAGCTATCCCATAGGATATTCTTTTCATGATCCACATGCATGCAAAGTTGACGCTCTTAAAAAATAGTGGGATTATCATCAACTAAAGTCATGACTTCTCCAAACCCACTTTCAATATCATTGCAAATATCATATTCATCATGAGGTTTGAACAAATTTTCATGATCATAAGAAAGATCATCACCCCAATCATGATTATTGCAACAAGTAGTGGTCATAGCAAGACTAGCATCCCCAAGCTTAGGGTTTTGCAGAATTTTAGCCTGATTGTCACTAATAGGATTTATAGTGCAACCATTGCAATCATGCTTTTCATCCAAGGAGCCCTCGTGAATCACTTCATGAATTTCTTCCTCACAATTTTCAGATTCACGCATCTTACGCAAAAGTCCAAAGAAATAGTCAATTGCCCTCAACTCAATAGCAATTTGTTCCACACGAGTGGGTCTCTTAAAGAGACTAGCAAGTGGATGAGGATCCATATCACTAGATATTCAGCAAGCGAAGATGCAAGCATATTGCGGGCACATGGCACACAAGCGAGCAAGAAAACCGGCAAAGGCAAAAGAAAACGACGAAGGCGAAAGGCGAATGAAAACGACAAATGTGAAGTGGGGGAGAGGAAAACGAGAGGCAACTGGCAACAAAAGTAAATGCAAGAGAAGAGTTTGTGAGACCTACTTGGATAGATCTTGATTTCTCCTCCCCGGCAACGGCGCCAGAAATAGGCACGTTGTCGGGAAATTATCTTGACGTGCTCCTCCCCGGAAAGCGATCCTCCTGCCCGGCAACAGCGCCAGAAATACTTCTGCTACCTCAAAAAGATCCCCGGCAAAGGTGCCGGAAATACTTCTGATTGTTCTGCTGTGTATCCCTTGCAACGGCGCCAGAAAGTAGTTCTGTCGACGGCACCAGGAATCCTTCAGCCATGGCTACGCCTTAAGGCACTTCCTAGGCAAGTATGCAAAGGATTTCCCCCGTGGTCTTGGAGCCTTGCGTTGGTGTTCCCTCGAAGCGGAAAGGGTGATGTAGCACAGCGATGGTAAGTATTTCCCTCAGTTTGAGAACCAAGGTATCAATCCGGCGGAAGAGTATCTCAAGATCCTGCACAAACACAAAAGCTTGCACCCAACGCTATGAAGGGATTGTCAATCCCTTATAGATTGTTTGCCAAGTGAGAACTGAAAGCAACAAAGTAACAAAGCAAAGTAAAAGCAGAGATGTAAACGATGGATGTGATTAGACCCGGGGGCCGTAGTGTTTACTAGTGGCTTCTCTCATGAAAGCAAGTAGATGGTGGGTGAACAAATTACTGTCGAGCAATTGACAGAACTGTGCAGAGTCGTGACGATATCTATGCAATGATTATTTGTATAGGCATCACGTCCGAAACAAGTAGACCGATACTTTCTGCATCTACTACTATTACTCCACACATCGACCGCTATCCAGCATGCATCTAGTGTATTAAGTCCACAAGAACAGAGTAACACCTTAAGCAAGATGACATGATGTAGAGGGATAATCTTAAACCAATGATAAAAACCCCATCGTTTTACCCTTGATGGCAATTGCTTGATGCGTGCCTTGCTGCCCCTACTGTCACTGGGAAAGGTCACCACATGGCAGAACCCAAAACCAAGCACTTCTCCCATTGCAAGAATCATAGATCTAGTTGGCCAAACAAAACCCAAGACTCGGAGAGACTTACAAGGATATCAAATCATGCATATAAGAAATCAGCAAATACTCAAATATATATCATAGATAATCTGATCACAAGTCCACAATTCATCGAATCTCGACAAACCCACCGCCAAAGAAGATTACATCGGATAGATATCCATGAAGATCATGGAGAACTTTGTATTGAAGATCCAAGAGAGAGAAGAAGCCATCTAGCTACTAACTACGGACCCGTAGGTCTGAAGTGAACTACTCATGCGTCATTGGAGGGGCGATGATGATGAACAAGAAGCCCTCCACCTCCAAAGTCCCCTCCGGCAGGGTGCCGGGAAGGGTCTCTAGATGAGATCTCGCGGAAACGGAAGCTTGCGGCGGCGGAAAAGTATTTTCAAGGCTCCCCTCATTTTTTGCGGAATATTTGGGAATATATAGGCACAAGATCTAGATCAGGGGGCGGCCAGGTTGGCCACAAGCTTGCCCACCGCCGCCTCGCCCCGTGGTGGCCTGGTGGGAGCTTGTGGGCTCCCTGGGGCCCACCTGGCTTGGCCCAAAGGCTCCCTGGTCTTCTTTCGTTCGGGAAAAATCATTTCGGGGTTTTTATTCCGTTTGGACTAACTTCCAAAATCAGATCTGAAAAGAGTCAAAAACACGGAAAAAACAGGAACTGGCACTTGACACTGAATTAATAAGTTAGTCCCAAAAAGATATAAAAAGGTACATAAAACATACAAAGAAGGCAAGATAAGAGCGTGAAACCATCAAAAATTATAGATACGTTTGAGACGTATCAATAAGGAGACGCAATTCTATGGTTGACATCATACTTAGCAAGCGTTTTACGGAAAGCACCATGAATGAAGTGTGAACCACCGTCGGTCATTAGATATCTAGGGACTCCAAATCTAGGGAAGGTAACTTCTTTCAGCATCTTGATAGAGGTGTTGTGATCAGCACTACTAGTGGGGATAACTTCTATATACCCACTTAGTGACGTAATCAACAGCAACTAAGATGTGAGTATACCCATTGGATTTTGGAAAAGGTCCCATATAATCAAAGCCCCAAACATCAAATGGTTCAATGACAAGTGAATAGTTCATAGGCATTTCCTATCGTTTGCTAATATTACCTATTCTTTGACATTCGTCATAAGACAAGACAAACTTACGGGCATCCTTGAAGAGAGTGGACCAATAGAAACCTTATCGCAATACCTTGTGTGCAGTTCTGTCTCCCGCATGGTGTCCTTCGTAGGCCTCGGAGTGACACTTCTGTAGGATCTGTCCCTGTTCATGTTCAGGTACACAACGTCTAATAACACCATCTACTTCTTCCTTATAAATGTGAGGATCATCCCAGAAGTAATGTCTCAAGTCAAAGAAGAATTTCTTCTTTTGCTGGTACATGAAACTAGGTGGTATGTATTTGGCAACGATATAGTTCACATAATCAGCATACCACGGTGCACTACGTGAAGCATTCATGACATTCATTTTCTCATCGGGAAAGCTATCATCAATAGGTTGTGGGTCATCAAGAACGTTCTCCAACCTAGACAAGTTATCTGCTACTGGGTTATCAACATCCTTCCTGTCGACAACGTGCAAATCAAATTATTGTAGCAAGAGAACCATCTGATAAGTCTGGGTTTAGCGTCCTTCTTCTCCATGAGGTACTTAATAGGAGCATGATCAGTGTGGATAGTGACTTTGGAATCAACTATGTAAGACCTGAACTTTTCACATGCAAACACGACTGCTAAAAATTCCTTTTCCGTAGTAGCATAGTTTCTGTGGGCACTGTCTAGAGTTTTACTAGCATAGTGAATAACATTCAACTTCTTGTCAACTCTTTGCCCTAGAACAACACCAACATCATAATCACTAGCGTCACACATGATCTCAAAAGGTAAGTTCCAATCAGGTGGTTGAACAATAGGTGCAGTTATCAAAGCCCTCTTAAGTATTTCGAAGGCTTCCTCACAATCTTCGTCAAAGACAAAAGGAATATCCTTTTGCAAGAGATTGGTAAGAGGCCTAGAAATCTTAGAGAAGTCTTTGATGAACCTTCTATAGAAACCAGCATGACCAAGGAAACTTCTTATACCTTTGATATCTGTGGGGTATGGCATTTTCTCGATTGCATCAACCTTAGCCTTATCGACTTCAATACCTCTTTCAGAAATTTTATGTCCTAAGACGATGCCTTCATTAACCATAAAGTGGCACTTCTCCCAATTCAAGACAAGATTGGTGTCTTTACATCTCTGTAAGACTCGATCAAGGTTGCTGAGGCAATCATGAAAGGAAGACCCGTAAACGAAGAAGTCATCCATGAAAACTTCAACAATCTTTTCACAAAAGTCAGAGAATATAGCCATCATACATCTTTGAAAGGTGGCAGGTGCATTACATAATCCAAAAGGCATACGTGTGTAAGCAAAGGTACCGAAAGGGCAGGTGAAAGTGGTTTTCTCCTGATCAGATTGTGCAACTGGTATTTGGGAGAAACCAGAATAACCATTTAGAAAGCAGAAGTGTGTGTGTTTGGACAGCCTTTCTAACATTTGGTCGATAAAAGGCAGAGGGTAATGATCTTTCCTAGTGGCCTTATTCAATTTCCTAAAATAGATCACCATCCTATAGCCAGTAATAATCCTCTGTGGGATCAACTCATCCTTATCATTAGGGACAACGGTAATACCTCCCTTCTTAGGGACGCAATGCACCGGACTCACCCAATCACTATGAGCAACATGATAGATAATACCCGCTTCCAGGAGATTTAGTATTTCTTTTCTTACTACTCCTTTCATCTTAGGATTAAATCTCCTTTGATGATCAAGAACTAGTTTGAAATCAGGATCAGTTTTGATCTTGTGCTCGCATAGGGTAGGACTAATTCCCTTAAGATCATCAAGAGTATATCCAATAGCAGCATGGTGCTTCCTCAGAGTTTTTAGCAACTTCTTTTCTTCATGCTCTGAGAGGCTAGCACTAATAATAACAGGATATATCTCCTTTTCATCAAGATATGCATACTTAAGAGTATCAGACAACTGTTTAAGCTCGAACACAGGATCACCCTTTGGTGGGGGTGGATCCCCAAGCAGTTCAACATGCAAGTTATTCTTAAGAATAGGATATTGTTCTAAGACAACTCTATCTATTTCATCCCTTTCATCCATATGCATATCATTTTCATGCGCAAGCAAGTATTGATCTAAGGGATCAGTAGGAGGCACGGCAATAGAGGCTAAGGCAATAGTTTCATCCCTACTAGGCAACTCTTTTTCATGAGGTTGTCTACCAAACTTGGAGAAATTGAACTCATGTGACACCTTCAAAGCCAATAGTGACAGTTTGCTTCTCACAATCAATATGAGCATTGACGGTATTGAGAAAAGGTCTACCAAATATGATGGGACAGAAGCTATCTTGTGCAGTAGCAAGAACGAGGAAATCAGAAGGATACTTCGTTTTACCACACAAGACTTCAACATCCCTAATAATTCCCACAGGGCAGATAATATCTCTATTGGCAAGCTGAATAGTGACATCAATAGGTTCTATCTCAATAGGTGCAATCTCATCTTTGATTTCATCATATAAGGATTGAGGTATTGCACTAACACTAGCACCCACGTCACATAAGCCATGATAACAATGATCTCCTATCTTAACAGAAACCACGGGCATGCCAACAACAAGCCTATGTTTGTCTCTAGCGTGAGGTTTAGCAATTCTAGGAGCATCTTCACAGAAGTGAATATTATGTCCCTCAACTTCTTCAGACAAAAGATCTTTGACGATAGCAATGCTAGGTTCAACTCTAATTTGATCAGGGGGTGTAGGTGTTCTAATATAGCCTCTACATATCACAGTTGAAGCTTTAGAATGATCCTTTATCCTAACAGGGAAAGGTGGTTTCTCAATGTAAGCACTGGGAACCACAGGATCATTATAGGCAATGACTTTCTCTTCAACTGGAGTGGGTTTAACTACATTGACTTCTAAAGGAGGATGATATTTAAAACACTTGTCTTTGGGGAGATCAATATGAGCAGCAAAGGATTCACACAATGAAGCTACTATCTCAGAGTCAAGTCCATACTTAGCGCTAAAGTCACAAAAAGTATTTGTCTCAACAAAGGATTTAACGCAATCAAACGTGAAATTCATACATGACTCCTTACCTTCTTCAAGCTCCCAATCTTCAGAGTTGCATTTAATTCTCTCCAATAAATGCCACTTGAAGTCAATATCTCTCTTCATAAAAGAACCGGTACAAGAAGTGTCAAGCATGGTGCGATCATCATGAGAAAGCCGAGCATAGAAGTTCTGAATGATAATTTGTAGCGACCCGACTCAAGACGAGTCAAGCCTCTGTGTTTCTGTGCCATCCCTGGATCAGTATGCTGGCACACAAAGTACATCAATGTATATATCAAAGTGCAATCACATGTAAATAGCGTAAAACTGATATATACCTTTATTATTTCAGCGAAAGCAGTCAAGGGAGTGGAGTGCCAATAAACACCAACAGCAAGTTGAGTGTAGACCGTAACCCTGAATCGTACTCTTACTCGTCGAAGAAAAATATCTGCAACATAAGACGTTGCAGCCGTGTAGGTCAGCATATTGAATATGCCGGCAAGTCACATAAGAGAGGGGTGAAAAGTAATCATCTATACTATATGCATATATGGCAGGTGGGGCTATAAGTTTTTAGCGAAAAGCAAGTTTTCTCCTACATCAAGAGAGGGGCTAAAAGCAAAATATTACTACATTGTTGGTTGTTAACGAGATGGTTCCGCCAACCAGTTCTCGTACCCGAGTTGTCAATAGTTACCCTCATCAAATATATATAATGGTGTTGAGAAATCCAGATAACTTCAGTTCCTTTGGCTCAAGTCGTCCATGACCGTGGACACGGCTAATCGATTAGGTTTGAGTACTCTGCTGAGTTTTGCACACGTTCCCCACAAGATTTGATCGCCTCCGAGTATGTCCTCGCACTTCAGGGTGTTTGAAGACCGGATGATCAAAACATGGTCTTTCAACGGGTCCCTCTGAATCCCTGTCGGTGCCCATCCATTCCTACCGTTCGTCTACATCTGCTAGCACCGCCTGTCCAGAGTTGCCGCGTTGTGCAACCAAGCCAGAGCCCATAATGACTTGTGGCTGTGCAGGTAAGCCTTGGGTCTTGAAAATATCCGTCCGTCTCCTTGAGCCTGGGTGAAGCTTTCCGCAGGATGTCATGGCCGTCCCCAGCATCCCGGGCATCCACTGGGTTCTCGAGGGAGCCGATCAACCGTCCTTCACCCAGAGTTGCATTGCGTCCGAGGTCTTGAAAATCTTGTCTTAACCGGTCTTGATTATTTAATCAACCTCGCATCACTCGTGTTATGCACTCAACCGAAATCCCGTCTACTCAAGCATAGCAATATGAAATTTGTCGTCCCGGGGCCAAGTATCGGGGTTGTTGTGTGCCTACCACATGATACCACAATCTTTACTAAAATTTCCAAGTACCTAAGCAACATGCAATTGGGCATAGGATGGTAGAACTACGATGCATAAAACATAGGTGATAGTATGATCAAAGTGACTTGCCTGTGATGTTGACGTAGAAGAATTTCTCGAGAAAATAACTTGATAGACTACTCGTCACTCTCCGATGAAATCTATATAACAAACATATCATTCACATAAGCACTCATACTAGCAATCATTCTAGCAATCAAAACGAAGAAGAGAGCGAATAAGAATTCCGAAAGAAACTTCAAATAAGACTAGAGAGTCTTCTACTACGTCAAACACTAAATAGTTTTTGTCTAACAGAAAATAATCACAAGGTACTAAGATATAAGTTTAACTACGATAAAATAAAGTATTTTTCACAAAACCTTTTGAAAGTATTCCCAACCGGGATTTGAAACAATGCGGAAACCAATTGCAAGTTACTAAGGAACTAGAATTGATTTCATAAAAAAAATAAAAATAAAAAATAAAAACTTGTTGCAAAACTACTGTTTAACTAATATAAACAAAACATAATCTTTCTGAAATATAAAAGAAAATATTTTAAAAACAATTCTAGAAAAGGAATTGGCCGCAATCCTAAAAGAGGTGAAACAGAAATTGTTTCACAAGAAACAGTGTGCTAAAATACTCAAACAAAACTGAAATTTTTACCACTGATAAATAAGATCACTAGTGATCAGTACCAAAAGGAATCAAATTAAAAGCTCTTTTTAAACTCTTGGAATAGGCAAAACAAGGTTTAAACTAAATCTGATCTAACTTATATTTGAAAATTTCAAACATAGACAAATTATATGTTTTTAAAAACTACAGGAAATTTGTGAGCTACTGGAAAAAGAATAACTATCATTGGACTTCGGGATCAAAAGTTTCTGTTTTTGAACTAAATCTAAAAAAAAACAGAATAAAAGCTAACTAATGGGGGGGTAGACGTGGCGTGCTGTGATAGGCTGCGGGAGATGTTTTTGCAACGTTTGGAGCAAACGGCCGAGGCTAACAAAAACTACTGGCTAAAAGTATAAGTGAAATAAAACCGCCGGTTTTCTATTCTAAACCGAAAGGGTATTCTAAGGATCTAATCTACACCACACCTCTTAGATCCAACGGTGCAACAAAGAAAGAAAAAAAACAAAGGGAGGAGAGGTTACCTCGGCTGGGACTGCTCCGGTGGCTGGGTGGTGGCCGATGGGGCTGGGTCGCCGGTGGGGAAGGGGGCACTCCAGCGGAGGGAGTGGTGGAGGAGGGGGGGCGAAGGGTGGGGCGGCTCCAGTGAGGTGGTGGTGAGGTGGAGGGGGAGGCCTGCAGGGGGGGGGGGGCGAGGTGGAGGAGGAAAAGCTGCTGCTCCTGCTCGCTGGTGCTCCTGCCAATGGGGAAGCAGGGGGCGATGGGGAGGGGTTCTGGCGAGGGGAGGAGTGGTGGAGGAGGCCGACAGTGGTGGAGTTCTCTGGCGAGTTTTCCGGTGACGACTCCGGCGAGGGGTGCGCGAGCTAGAGGCGAGGAGAGGCGGCGGTTTCAACGGGAATGGAACGAGGAGGACGTGGGGCTTCTTATAGAGGCGACGGGAGGCGCTGGGAAGGAAAGGATTTCGCGAATCCCGGAGGTGGGGATCTCCTCTCCATGGAAGGCAAGTTTTTCTGTGACGTGAGGGAGAGATGGAGGTAGGAGATGATCTTCCTGGGCCAAAATAGGGAAGGGTCTTAATTGGGCGAGCTCCTATTTCCTAATAAAAGTGATTCTATTACTATTTTCAAAACTAGGAAACTAAAACGTTAAAAAGGAAATCAAATCAATTCGGAATAAAGAGTTTTTATACATTAAAATTATCAGAAAAATAAAATATAAAAGATGGGCATTTTTCCACGGCAAAAATAAAAACTTCAGAAAAAATTATTTTCACAAAATTGCCTAAAGGTTTATTTTCTTTTGCAATTAATTTTCAAATGACCCTCTAAGTTTTAGGGTGCAAATAACATTCAAAATGCCCAGGTATTTGAGGGTCATGTTCCTCCGCTCTTTTCTGTTTGACAGAATGTATTTCCCAGCATTTTCTTGCGTGAAGAAAACGAATGGAAATGCAAAAGAATTCAATGCAAATATCTCCGTTCAAATTATTTATAGTTGAAGAAGTCATGTCATCTTCTCTCTTTGGTTTTAAAAGGTCGAATTTGAATTCATCGGAGAAGGGGAAAGTCATTTTATTCCCTCTCATTCAAAAGTTTCGAAAAGTTTCAAATTTCACACAAGTTTCAGTCACTCAGCAAACAAACAAACAATCAATCTAATAATTATATTAACATTCCAAAATTTATAATTTTGGGATGTTACATAATTTCTCTCGTAGAGCTCATGATTGGGGCATGAATATAGCATTGATTTAAGCCTCCCCCAAGCTTGAGCGATGCTTTCTCTCTCACGAGGCCAAAAATTGTAAATATAATTCTGATCACGATGTACTAAATGCATAGGATAAAACTTTTGATGAAATTCCAATTTCAACCGATTGTAGTCCCATGATCCAGTATCATCACATAGCCTATACCATGTCAACGCCTTATCCTTCAAAGATAAAGGAGAGACCTTCTTCTTGACCTCATCCTCGGGCACACCTGCAAGCTTAAAGAAACCACAATCTTCATCTACATAGATCAGATGCAAATCTGGATGTGATGTTCCATCTCCTGTAAAAGGATTAGCGAGCAGTTTCTCAAGCATGCCCGAAGGAAATTCAAAGAAAATATTTTCAGTAGGTGCAGCAGGTTGAGGAGCAACTCTTTGTGCTTCCGTTTGAGGTGAATATACCCCGAACAAGCCCCTCAAAGGATTAGTATCCATAGTGACAAGTGACAAAAAAATTAGCACACTATATGAATGTTTCCTTACCAAGTTCCACTTACCAAAGGCGCTTCACTCCCCGACAAGGAGTTTTCAGCAAGGTAAAATCTGCACGCACTGAAATTGTCGGTAACAAGTGATCGTGTGGTGGGATGATTCGTAGCAAGCAACAAGTAACAAAAGTAGCAACGATCCAGCAAAGTGGCCCAATCCCTTTTGTAGCAAGGGACAAGCCTGGACAAAGTCTCATAGGAGGAAAAACGCTCCCGAGGACACACGAGAATTTCTGTCATGCTAGTTTTCATCATGTTCATATGATTCGCGTTCGTTACTTTGATAGTTTTATATGTGGGTGGACCGGCGCTTGGGTACTGCCCTTACTTGGACAAGCATCCCACTTATGATGTACCCCTCTCGCAAGCATCCGCAACTACGAAAGAAGAATTAAGACATAGTCTAACGATAGCATTAAACTAGTGGAACCAAATCAGCCCCTTACGAAGCAACACATAAACTAGGGTTTAAGCTTCTGTCACTCTAGGAACCATCATCTACTTACTACTTCCCAATGCCTTCCTCTAGGCCCAAATAATGGTGAAGTGTTATGTAGTCGACGTTCACATAACACCACTAGAGGAAAAACAACATACAACATATCAAAATACCGAACGAATACCAAATTCACATGACTACTATTAGCATGACTTATCCCATGTCCTCAGGAACAAAAGTAACCACTCACAAAGCATAATCATATTCATGACCAGAGAGGTAATGAGTAGCATCAAGGATCTGAACATAAACTCTTCCACCAAGTATTCCTACTAGCATCAACTACAAAGAGTAATCAACACTACTAGCAACCTTACAAGTACCAATCGGAGTCGCGAGACGGAGATTGGTTACAAGTGATAAACTATGGTTTGGAGATGAGATGGTGCTCATGAAGATGTTGATGGTGACGAGTCCCCTCCGATGAGAGGAGTGTTGGTGATGACGATGGCGACGATCTCCCCCTTCGGGAGGGAAGTTTCCCCGGCAGAATCGTCCTGCCGAAGCTCTAGATTGGTTCTGCTCAAGTTGCGCCTCGTGGCGGCGGCGAAACCACGAAAAAGCTCCTCCCTAGCTTTTTTCCTGGACGAAACCCTCTACATAGCAAAAGAGGGGGGCCAGTGGGCTGCCCACAAGCCCCCATGGCATGGCCTGGGGGGTGGCCGTGCCGTGCAGGCTTGTGGGCACCCCCTGGTGCCCCTCTGGCACTTCTTCGGCCTAGTATTTTTGATAAATCGGGAAAAAAATTCCTCGTTGATTTTTACGGCATTTGGAGTTGCGAAGAATAGGTATCTCAACTTTGCTCCACTTTCAGGCCAGAATTCCAGTTGCCGGCGTTCTCCCTCTTCATGTAAAACTTGCAAAATAAGAGAGAAAATGCATAAGAATTGTACCCTGAAGTGAAATAACAGCCAAAGAAGCGATAAATATCAACATGAAAACATGATGCAAAATGGGCGTATCAGTAAACACATGATAGTGCCCGCTATTCAGCTGCTTGGGATTATTTTGGAAACCGATGTTGCCGTTCTATTGCTGAGAGCCCCCCGGGGTTAAGTTGCTGTTGAAAGCTGCCCCGAGCATTATATTGCTGGTTACCCAGGACCGGGTATTGCCCGGTGTTGGAGTGTGACCCGCCCTGTGGGCCAGGGTTGGGAAAGTCGCCAAACGGATTCCCGTGTGAGCCGCTCGAACCCAATTGATCTGGGTGTCCACCACTACTCCATCCTTGGTTGTTCTTGAGTGCCTCGGCATGAAACTCTTGTATCACAAAACAGTTTTCCCAAGAATGAGTGGCTGGACCTTCCGATGTGCTATGTTGTGGGCAGGGGCCCTTGAGCATCTCGTGATAGTTACGTGGTCTTTTGCCACTGAAGCCCCAATGCCCACTTTTCTTCTGACGCTGATTCCCGGTCTCGGTGTTAGTATTGGTGACGAAATCAGTGACACCTTCCTGTAGCCTTTTCTTCCCTTGGCCCCCAGGGTTATTGTTGTTACGTACCTGGGCCTGAGAATGGCCTCTGGATGATTCTCCCTTCCTGGCGTCGCTGACTTTGTCATCATCCTCTCCGGGAGCTTTGGTGCCATTTGACTTGGCATATCTAGTTAGGGTGCCCATCAACTCGCCCATATCCTGCACTTTCCGCTTGAGTCACCCAAGTTTCGACATGAAGGGCTGGAAGTGACAGTTTTTCTCCAAAATCAGCACAGCCTGAGCCACCGTGATACCATCCGATGAATGGATTATCTCTACAGCCCGCCATGTCCAATGATGGGCCTACTCATCTGAGCGATGGACCCAGTGTTGTAAGTCGACAATAGTCATTGGACTCTTGCAAGTTCCTTTGAAGTTCTTGACAAAACGTTCCTTCAACTCGGCCCAGGTATTGATGGAGTTAGGTTGCAAATTCTTCAGCCAAGTGCGTGTCATCCCTTCGAGCATCATTGTAAAGTACTTGGCACACACGACATCGCTAACATCGAGCATGTCCATCGCGAGCTCGTAAATCTCAACCCATGCTCCTGGCTCAAGGTCAGGCGTGTAGTTGGGAACCTTGCGCAGACCCTTAATGTCCTTGGGCATACCCTCATTGTGGAGGGCGGGTGATAAACAGGGAATCCCTATGTTCCTCCCTCCTGACTCGCCCTGCGTCGGGGAAGGCCGCACATAAGCATGATAGCCTTGACCCGCCGCTGTTGTCGCCTCCGCCAGATGGGCGGCTCGTGATGCATCCAGAAGGTCTTGGGCATGTGTGCCTGGCAATCCAGGCGGGTTGATCTGCGGATGTCGACGCTGCTCACTGCTAGACACCGTGGGCGAGTCATTATGGCGACTCCTGGTATGACTTGCGAGAGGCATAGAGTGCAGCCGATCATGACTATACGAGTACTGCGCCTATTGGACAACCGCCATTTTCAATATCTCGATGGTGTTCCTTGCTTCCACCTCAGCTAGAGAGTTTTCGTGAATGGGAAGAGACTCTAAGTCGTGAGTCACGACCAACACATTGTCGACGAGGTTAGAAAAGTGACCCTGCGGTGGCTGGAAGCGTGGTGGATGTGCCGGTGTGGGTCGAGGCGACTGTGGGTTGGGCAGCGGCTGAGCTGGCTCAACCTGATGAGTGGCTCGCCATGGCGGGTTAGGTTCCATCCCAGGGGTATGTTGGCTGTAAACGAGTCGGGTAGGGTTTAGATCAGTCGGCGAACGATTATGATGCCTCCTCTGGTGAACCGCATCCGAAGTGCGCTATTGGCGTTCAAGTGGCCATCCCTGAACCCTTAGCCGTTCTATATCCACGGCGATCTGGGCCTGCTGCCTCACCATCCGGGTGGCCTCGACTTCGATCTCGCGCTGGATCTTGGTCATATCCTCCCTTAGCTTTGCCAATTCGGCGTTAACCTCTTCTTGGTTCTCCGCGGTCACGGCGGCTGCCGTGAGTTTGTACATCTCCGCCACTAGATCCTCCATAGCCTGAGCTGGAGTATTCCTTGACCTGCTGGCTCTGTTGTTATCCGCCGCGGTCGGCCGAGCCGCCGCTGCTCCTGCCATGTAGATGGTGACCTGATGATAAGGTTCTTGGAGATCCCGCGGAATCGCCGCTTCGCGTAAACCCCCAAGCCGCCCTTCATGGAAAGGGTAGATTGAATCTGTATCGCCCATGGATGACTCATCGTCAGAGTTGACAGGGGGTTCTCCTCAATCTCCAGCTCATCCAGTAGGTCGGCCCCTGCGTAAAACCAATGAAAGCGTGGCGAGGCCTGACCTGACATTTGGTGGGTTGGACGAACCGAGCTGGCTCGATGATGTCGGCGTAGATGTCCGGCTCAGGCACAGGAACTCCAAACTTTCCAATGAAGACGTGGATCTTACTGAAGCGGACCCGGTAACCAAATTTGATTGAATCGGCGTCAGGCCCCCACTGAGAGTTGTCGATGTAGTACTTGCCGCGGCGGCTTTTAGTCATGAGGCCGACCACGTACCTCCCAAACCTTGGAAGGGCTCCCTTTGAGAACTCAACTCCACCGTGCAAGGGCCCCACGGTGGGCGCCAACTGTCATGGTTTTGTCACGACAGATGTCCTCGTGAAAGGACTTAGAGATGGAGCCATCGCACCTTGGTGGCGACTCAATGGGTTTAAGTGGAAGCGAGACTCGGGTTTACCCAGGTTCGGCCCCTCCGATGGAGGTAAAAGCCTACGTCCTGCTTTGTGTATATTGATGGTGGAATCGATTACAAGGGTGCGTAACTCGCCTGACCTAGCTCTTGATGGATTGTAACTTAAGTCTATCAACCCTAGAGACTCGCCTTTATATACAGGTCGAGGTCCTAGGTTTACAAGAGTCCAAATTGTATCATAAGTCATGATCCGATGTGTATCTAAGTCGCTGTGTCTCTCAAGCAAGGAATCACCACGGCATGTCTTTCTCTTCTCGGGCTCTGAGTCGCCATCTAGGCTCTTGGGCCTGGCCGGCTCTTCGCTTGGAGATCACTCAACGCCTTATGTATTCCGGGTCTATACCAATCTTTGGGTCACAAGAGTTGAGTCGCCATGAACCTCACCCGGCCCAATAGGGCGGGTCATGCAGCGGATAATATCCCCAACACTATGCGTCAAATTAATTATCAGTATTATTATGTTGGGCCAATATAGTACCAATGTTAGGCCTTGCCAAAAGAGTTTTATCCCAAAACAAAAATCAAGGGGTCCCCATAACACCCCAAACATGTTAGGAGCGCTCAATATGGAACATAACACCCACAAGTAACTAGGGTGGTAAAGATGGAACAAAACAGTGAGCTAGAAGTCCAAGCCTTCAACCCTTTACCGAGTATATAGGTGCATTAAATTAAATAGCAATAATATTGTGATATAACAAGGAATCCATGTTGTCACATGGGAAGAAACTTGCACCTACAATTAGCAACACTATAAGAAGGGTCGAGCAAGCGGTAACATAGCCAAACAAAGGTTTGCTGGGATGTCGAGGGGTTAGAGGATTTTCGTGGCAATGTTGGGAGGCTTTACATAACAAGTGGTAGGTAAGGAGACATACCGATAGAAACGAGGCAACTAGCATAGGAATGATAGTAGTGATATGTAGGGAAATGATCATGTTACCTGAGATCCCGCTTGGAAGAAGAACGAATCCGTGAAGTAGAAGAACCAATGTAGTGGAACGAATCCTCACACTTCGAAGCGGTTCGAAACTCTATCGAGAAGAAACAATCCAGAAAATAACAATCAACACATGATAAACACCACAACATATGCATGACATGATACACAAACACATATGATGCATGTCCGGTTTAGTTATGCAAGACACGACAATCACAACAATCAAATACTACACATTAAGTGAAGCTCAATATCCAACGAGTTGCATATTGTCAAACTCCACATTCGAATCATTTAGTTCACTCTTGTTTATTTACATGACAAGTTTAAATGTTCTTAAACATGGCAAGATGTGAAGCATAAATAAACTACACTATCTAGGCATTTTAAATGAGGTCGGAAACAACTTATAATATTTCCGAAGCGGCCCCATAAGTTAAGTTCGAAATTGGTACAAATATGAACTAAGAATATTTTTATATTTATTAAATAGGGAAAAAAAATTGCACCATGTAATTCTACACGTCATTCTAGTCGATTTACATATATATATATATATATATATCATCTAAAAGGAGCTACGGTCTAAAAGATATGACCAACACAGGATAATATGCCATGAATGCAAAATGCATGCAAATGACAAGAACGAACATACCAAATCATGGATGCAACAATATATTATGAAACTAAATGAAATTCTAAGCAAGTTTCATATATGGCATGTTCAAAATGGAGCAACGGTTCCACAAATACAACCAATACAAGAAATAGACATAATCTGCCCAAAACAGCAACATGGCATTTTATACACACCAAAACAGCCACCCACATGATTCTAAAATGCACAAACAAGACATGAGGAAGTAGTTAAAAGATGCACAACAATCATCTCCTAACAGCAAAGGGAATGGGAGCATGGATCACTAGAAAATGAGCTCTCAAAATGGCTACTTGAATAGAGTTTCACACTTAGTGAAATTATCAGTTTTAACAGTGCATTTTTTATTTATCATGAAGGCATATTGGCAACAAGAAAAACACATGGTACATGGCATATAATGACTTTGAAATTTACAACATGGTAGTAGATATGATGCACTTCATTTCATTCCACACTAGCAAGGTCTAATTATGCATACATTCATAGCTAGCATCAACACAACATGGCATTCTGAAATAATCAAATTCTCACACTTAGAATTATTTGACCCTACCAAATAACAACATCATCTTAGCATATTCACATGATGAAAACTACATCTAAGCATAACATACATGGCATGGAAAATCTACTAAGAGCAACTAGGCATAGCATATTACAAATCACTCCATTTCGCACAATGAAAAGAAGCATAGTTTGCTTAATTCGAGCTTCACAAAATGGAATCTTACAAAAATAGATTGAAGTTTTTAAAATGATAGCACCTTGAGAACAACAAATGATTATTTTAATGATAATTTACATGGCAACCAGAGGCATGGCATCAAAGTACACATATTGTAGAGCACATCTCATGAAAAAACCACATGCAAAAGGACTACGGTTTAGTTGCAACAATCCATCCAAGATTGAATAAAATAACAGTTTAGGTATATTCACGATGCACTTGTAACAGAGATTTGATCATTTATATGCAACCTATTATTCATGCAAATGCCAAAATCATGTATAACACTAAGAGTAGATCATTTTCATAAAAACAAAATAGCGTGCACACAAACTTACTCAAATGACAAAACTAATTGCACATATGGATTCTATGGATTTTTCTACCCCAAAATCATGTATAACATGTGGGTATTAACTATGGGAAATATGACACAACAATTATGCAAGGCTATTGCATTTACATAAATTACATGCAAACAACGTTTTAAATATTTTTAACATGGTTGTTAGCTGGAAATTATTAATCTACACAAAATTCTACACATTTTACATATTTATAACATTTCATCTAATGCATGGTTATTTAATTTAGAGCAATGCAAAATACGAGCATTTTCTCTAATTCGATGGATAATAGCTAAAATCATGAGATAGAAAAATAATAAACATGCCAAATGTGAGCAATCGGGCCAAACAAGACATGGGCACACTAGAAATACATGGCGCTCAGGGCGAAGCATAGCAACGGAGCAGCAGGTTGCTCACATTGGACCGAAAGGCCGGTCGGTGATGGGCTGGCATGCCACAGTGGCCCAAGCGGGGCGCGGGCAAGGGAGGCAGGTGGGTTGCTTCGACTGGGCCTTGGTGAAAGGCCGACGTCGGACGAGGACCGCACGGGCGACAGACAGGTTGTCATCCTCTCGGTCTCGCTCGAGGTACGAGTCCATGGTGCTGTCAACGACGGCGGTCGGTCACATGGGGAGTTAAGGCGGGGCTGGACAGCCCGAGATAGGGTCAAGGAGGACCAGATCCTCTCGAACCCGAGCGAATCCGGGCGGCAACAACGCAGAACGGGTGGCAATGGAGCTCTTGCGGGCACCGGCCATGGCGCTGGCTCGTGCAAGGATGAACAGGAGAGAGAGATTAGATGAGAGAGAAGAAGGAGGGAAGGAAGGAGATGGGTGATACGTCTCCAACGTGTCTATAATTTTTTATGGTTTCATGCTATTATCTTGTCAAACTTTGGATGTTTTGCATGCCTTTTATATATTTTCTGGGACTAACTTATTAACTCAGTGCCAAGTGCCAGTTCCTGTTTTTTTCCATGTTTTTGACCCCTTTCAGAGGAGATTTTGAAACGGAGTCCAAATGGAAGAAAATCCCCGAAAAGATTTTTTTCGTAACGGAAGAAGATCGGGAAGCTTGAGAGCCAAGGCAGGGGAGCCTCAGGGGCCCCACAAGCCCTCACCCCGCGGCCAGGGGGTAGGCCACGGCCCACAGGCTTGTGGGCCCCCTGGGCGCCCTCTGACCTAGGGGTTGCGCCTATGTATTCACTAAAAATCCCAAAAAAATCAGGAGATCATCGAAATCACTTTTCCGCCGCCACAAGCTTCTGTCTCCGCAAGATCCCATCTCGGGCACGTTCTGGTGCCCTGCCGGAGGGGGGATTCGGACACGGAGGGCTTCTTCATCAACACCATGACCTCTCCGATGATGCATGAGTAGTTCACCATAGACCTATGGGTCCATAGCTAGTAACTAGATGGCTTCTTCTCTCTCTTGGATCTTCAATACAAAGTTCTCCATGATCTTCATGGAGATCTATCCGATGTAATCTTCTTTTGCGGCGTGTTTGTCCAAATCCGATGAATTGTGGATTTATGATCAGATTATCTGTGAATCTTATTTGAGTTTCTTCTGATCTCTCTTATGCATGATTTCATATCCTTGTAATTCTCTTCGAGTTGTGGGTTTTATTTGGCCAACTAGATCTATGATTCTTGCAATGGGAGAGTGCTTGGTTTTGGGTTCATACCGTGCGGTGACCTCACCCAGTGATAGAAGGGGTAGCAAGGCACGCATCGTGTTGTTGCCATCAAGGGTAAAAAGATGGGGTTTTCATCATTGGTTTGAGATTATCCCTCTACATCATGTCATCTTGCTTAAGGCATTACTCTGTTCGTCATGAACTCAATACACTAGATGCATGCTGGATATCGGTCGATGTGTGGAGTAATAGTATTAGATGCAGAAAGTATCGGTCTACTTGTCTCGGACGTGATGCCTATATGTATGATCATTGCCTTAGATATCGTCATGACTTTGCGCGGTTCTATCAATTGCTCGACAGTAATTTGTTCACCCACCGTGATTTTGCTATTTTGAGAGAAGCCTCGAGTAAACACTATGGCCCCTGGGTCTACTCCACACCATATTTCAGGCTTACACTTTTTACTTCGTTGCACTTTCCGCCTTCAGATCTCACTTTTGCAAACAATCTTGAAGGGATTGACAACCCCTTTGAAGCGTTGGGTGCAAGCTTGTTTGTGTTTGCACACGTACTCTAGACTTGACGAGACCCTCCTTCTGGATTGATACCTTGGTTCTCAAACTGAGGGAAATACTTACTGCTCCTGTGCTGCATCACCCTTTCCTTTTCAAGGTAAAAATCGACGCGGACAAGAGAAGTAGCAAGAAGAATTCCTAGCGCCAAGGAAGGACTTTTGTTACCGTAGCAATGGGCGTGGTCGCTGGCCTGTGGCCTGGGTCCGACGGCTTCTCCGGCGAGCTGTCGACGGGCTGGCAAGGGAGAGGTGCATGCGGGGATAGTAACAGCGGCAAGGAGCTCATAGGAGCGGGGCTCGGGCGTTGCGGCCCTGGGCGACGGCGGCGGTGATTCGGGCATGGCTGGCCGAATCTGGGCATGGGCCCGCACAACTATGGAGAGAGTAGGATGTGTGACAGGTGGTGGATAGGGGCTGATCTGGCGTGGATTTCTAGGAGAAGGCTAGGGTTAGCCAAATTTGGACGTGGGGATGTCCATTTATAGGCACAGATGGATATGGCTCGGGTTTTTGCCCGTTTCGGACCGTTCGATGGCGATCGGACGACTCTGATTGCGGGGATAGGTTAGGTGGGCTAGGTGGGTTGTGTAGAGTGACCATGGGCTGAGCGAAGAGAGGGAAATGAACGGCCCGTGACACAGTTTTTTAAATCCCAAAAAAGCCTAACATTGACCGGCTATAGTGCCACTATATATTTAACAGTTCGGTTATCAAACAACCTCCGAATGCAACGAAATTCGGCAGGCTCTCTACCTACATTAAAATAGGACGACACGCTAACTTCCAACCCATTCCGAGAATGTTTTGTACACAGTTTTAAAAACAATATTTCACCGAAGCTACGGACACGTGCGTGTGTGGTCGGTCTCGAAATGGTCAATGATAAAAACGGAGAGAACCAACAACTAACAACGGATGAAAGTATTGAAAACTGACAACAACAGAGTGCCGATGCAATGAGCATGATGTGCATGATGCGGTGATGAATGCGACAAACAAAATAATCACGTGATGACAACAGAATGAAAGGTGAATCTTCTAGAACTTCAGTTCTGGGTTGTTACAACTCTCCTCCACTAACAAGAGATCTCGACTAGAGATTTTAGAATGAGAAGAGGGATAGGAAAGTGAGAGATAAATCTTATTTGCTTCTTTGAAAAATGAGTGAAACCAACAGAACTTTAAGGATGCAAGAGATGAAGAATGATATGAGAAACAAGGAAGAATTCAAACGAAATTTGGGCAACACTTCGGTAGGAAAGAGAGGCAAAAGTTGATAAGATGGAAGAACTTGACAAGAGGACACAACATTCCGGTTAAATGGACAAGCAAGGAAAGAACATGATCTTGACAACCCGAGATGAAGGGTCAGAGAGAACAACACCACAACAAATCCGAAACAAGAGAATCTAAGCTATATCACTAGAAAGAAAAGAAGGGATGAGAAAATGACTACTTCTATCACAATTGAATTGACGAGAATCCTTACAATAAGAATTGAACGGAGCTTTTGGAACATAAAAAACAAAAGAAAATGTTTGTTGTGGGCTTATAGAAAACATCTCAAATTATGAGGTGATAACGAGCCACTAACAGAAACACAAATTGCTTGGGAGCAACAAGAGATCGAAAACTTCTTTCACCAATAGGATACATTGAGAACTTGGATCAATGATAATCACCACGATGGCAACAATCCTTAGGAAAAGCTTTAGGTGAAATCCAATCCAAGATAACTTCAATGAAGAAATCATGAGTTGAAAATGTCTCATGATCAAAGAAATTGGTGGGTTTAAATATCTCATTCTTGAAACAAGTTCAGTTCCTGTTAGAGCATATTTCTCCATATGTGATTTTGGTAATTGATGACAATCCCTATGGACTAATGGTTTCCTTAAGTTATATTTGTAGGATTTGTCCATAGGCACTTCTTGAAGTCCTATCGGTTTCAAGGAGTTTATATGATGACCAAGGTGGTATTCAAGGTGTGTTTCCATGGGCTTGCATCAAGAGGAAGATCTCATACAACCCATGGAGGATGACGTCAAGTGGGGATCATCATCAAGATTGCGATGTGAAAGTTCACGTGGATCATCAAGAAGATATCATGCTTGAAGCTTGCCGTCCATTTGGTGGCAATGGGCGTGTGAAGATATGCTGAAGAGTGGCTCACCCATATTGAGTATGTGGGAGCAATCAACTAGTCTTAATCAAGCTAACGTAATGAAGAAAGGTGGTCCATATTTAGGAAGTCAAGATCGTCATATTCTAGCTCAAGTGGACTATGTGCAAGGTATATGTTTGCCCTTGATAGGTTTTTCTATTTTAGGATAGATTATCGTACTATCAAGGGGGGCTCTCAAGTGAGTAGATTGATCATATCATTCGTTGATATCTCAAACCATTTGCATCCTTGCATCATATTTCTTGGTTCTTGTTTGGTGTTTCTCTTTGTGAGTATTAGAGCTTATGGCCATCTTGATGACAAGCTCGAGTTCATTGAAAACGGAGTTCATGTGCATCTTCTATGATGTTTTCGATGTTGGAGTTTTTGCCGGTTTTTCATTCACAGAGGTTTCACATCTCTTTATCATTGGCATTTTCATAACCGCATGTTGTTGGATAACCCTTGTCGCCGTGTATCCAACAAGCTTGAGTTTTCTCAATTCGGAGCTCGTATGCAAAAGTTATGGCACTTTCAACACGAGAGCTGTTTTTCTCTAAACAAGCGGTAGTACCGCTCGGTACCATGGTAGTATCGCTTGGGCGGTACTTCCGATGTGTACTACCACTGCTACTTCCGCTTAAATAATTTCTCTGGCTTCTTCAGGGTCCATTTTACATTTTGAGCGCTAGTACCACTTGGGGGAGCGGTAGTACCACTCCGAGATCTTTGTCGTTTGCATGTTTTTCCATGAAACATCCGTTCGAGCGGAAGTATCGCTCACCTGAGCGGTACTATCGCTTGTGCACTAACTGAGTGCATAACAGTTCGATTTTGGGGAGGCCTATAAAAGGGGGTCTTCTTCCCCAATGGCTCTCTATCCATTGAGCTTGTGTTCTTCCCCCATTGTTGACCTTCTTAGAGCTTTCTAACTCTCAATCCCTTCAATTATTCTTGCTAGTTCTTGAGGGAAAAGAGAGAGGAGCTATAGATCCACATCTCCACAGATCACTTTCTCCTCTATGTGAGGGGAACCCCTTGTATCTTGATCTTGGAGTTCTTTGTGAGCTCCTTGTTATTCCTCTCATATTCCTGCACAGCTTTCGTTGTTGTGGAGGGATTTGAGTGTGAGGGACTTGACCACTTCGTGTGTTCTTGCCATTGCATTAGTTGCATTCGTTTGAGTTCTCCACAGTGATACGTGGAAGTGAAGTTTGAGAAGCTTTTTACCCCTGGGTACTTGGTACCCTAGAAATTGTTCTTCATGCATGCTTTGGCATCCTAGAAGCTTGGTGGTGCCTCGGAGCTCAATCATTGTGGTGTAAAGCTCCGGACAAGTGCCGGGGTCTCTAATTAAGTTGCGGAGATTGCCCCGAGCATTTGAGGTCATCACGGAGCCACAATCCATTGTGGTGAAGCTTCATGGTGTCGTTGGGAGCCTCCAATTAAGTTGTGGAGATTTCCCCAACCTTGTTTGTACGAGTTCGGTGACCACCCTCAAGGGTCCCTTAGTGGAATAACGACATCTTGCATTGTGCGAGGGCGTGAGGAGATTACGGTGGCCTCAGTGGCATCTTGGGGAGCATTGTGCCTCCACACCGCGCCAAACAGATATTAACATCTGCAAGGGTGTGAACTTCGGGATACATCATCGTCTTCGCGTGCCTCGGTTATCTCTTACCCGAGCCTTTTACTTATTCACTTTACTTTGTGATAGCCATATTGTTCCTTGTTATATATCTTGCTATCACTTAGTTGTTTATCTTGCTTAGTATAAGTTGTTGGTGCACATAGGTGAGCCTAGTTGTTTTAGGTTTTGTACTTGACAAATTAAAAGTTAGTTTTATTCCGCATTTGTTCAAGCCTAAACCATAATTATTTTAAACTGCCTATTCACCCCCCTCTAGGCGGCATCCACATCCTTTCACTTCCAAACTCCTCATAAATCAAGAATGCTATAACACCACCTCAAAGGGAAATGGAGGAAGAATTGCTCTTTGAAATGCAAGAGAAAGAACACTTGAGGTTCTTCAACAAGAATCTCCAAACAAATTTCCTACATTGTCCTAATTTTTCAGAATTTTTTGAGTTACAGAAGTATGAGTAAAATTCGAGTCTTTACATACTGTTCTGTTTTTGCCAAATCATGTTTTCTTTGCGTTATGTGCTTATTTGGATGAATCTATGGATTGTATCGGGGGGTGTAAGCCATGGTGAAGTTAGAATACATTAGGTATATTGGAAAAACAAAATTGGAATTGGTTTTGAATAGTACTTAAAGCAAAGATTGGTTTTCTTATACTAATGAGTCTCACGAGCGTTTTGTTGAATTTTGTGTGATTGAAGTTTTCAAGTTTTGGGTGAGATCAATATGGATGAAGGAACAAGGAGTGACAAAAGCCTAAGCTTGGGGATGCCCCATGGCACCCCAAGGTAATATCCAAAGAGTACGAAGCAACTAAGCTTGGGATGCCCCGGAAGGCATCCCCTCTTTCTTCTACCGACCATCGTTAATTTTACTTGGAGCTATATTTTTATTAGTCACATATGATGAGTATTTTTGGAGCGCCTTGTATTATATGAGTCTTTGCTTGCTTTGCTTGTTAGTTTGTAACAATAATCCTTGCTGGACACACCTATTTGAGAGAGCCAAATTATGCTATGATTTGTTAGAATCGCTCTCTATGCTTCACTTAAATTTTTTAGAGCTGTGGAATTGCTCTAGCACATCACTTATATCTTTTTGAGAACTGTGGCACTGTTATTTTGAACAAATATGCTCTCATGCTTCACTTAAATTATTTTGAGAATTAGTAGAAACTTTGAAGAAATCCTCTCTTGCTTCACTTATATTATTTTGAGAGTTGATTTTTTAAGTAACTTGTGCTCTCGTTGTTCACTTATATTTGTTTTGGCACTTGTTATTGGCAATGGCAATTTGCTTTAAATTAAATTAATCCCAAAGTTATAAATATCTATCTACGATATAATTAAAACTTTCATGAAGATCATTGGATGTTAAACTTGATTCTTTGCAATAGTTTTGCGATATGAAGATAGTGATATGTGAGTTGTGTAGATGAGTAATTATGCTTTAGTAAGAATATTGGTGTTAAGGTTTGTGATTCCCTATGCATGCACGTGAAGTCAATAGTTATGCTATGAAATTACATCCTACTTGTTTTGCATTATTCGGTGTTAGTTATGTTTAATGTTCGCGTATGATGGTTTTCGTTCCTTGGCTGGGTGCTTCTCCACCTATTTGTTAGACTTCACTTGTACTAAGCGAGAATGCTGCTTGTTCATCCAAATCCTAAACCCAAAGTTGTGCCAAATGAGTCCACCATACCTACCTATATGCGACATTTCAGTGTCGTTCTAAGTAAATTTTGTATGTGCCAACTCTAATTTTCAAAACAAACTTCAATTTTGTGTGCTCGTACCGCTCATGAACCGGCAAGGGGTGGCTGGTATCTCCCATGTTAAATAGGTTATTTTCAAGATGAGTGTTTATTCACTTGTAATTGCACGAGAGTATGGCGTAATAGGGATGTCTAGTCCCAAAATTCTAAGAAAATATATTTTATGTTGTCAAATAATAAATTCCTTGGAAAGTGTTGGTAAGGATGGTACCCCTGGATGCGGCTAGCCGTGGAGTGTGAAAGAATGGTGGAAAAAGGAATAAACTCTATTTTCAGGTTGGGAAACGCCTATGATTTGTTTAGCATGGAACATATTGGGAACTCTTAGTCATTTTTGTTGTCAGGAAAACCATGCCACCCAAAACATTTTATCTCTCAATTTTTCCCCTTTGAGCTCTGGCACCGCTACAAATCTGTGATTCCCTCTGCGAAGGGCCTATGTATTTACTTTTATGCAATTTTTATTTTTATTTGAGTCTCCGTCTTCTCTTATAAAGCACCAACTATGGAACACTGTTATCATACTTAAGCATTGGATGTAGCCAATATTTGGGTGTGTTGCATGAATGGATCAATGATGGAGCGTGATGGGATAGGGATAGCATTCTTTAGCTTTCATATTTTGAATGTCTTGGTTGCTTATTTATATGCTTGAGTATTAAAGTTTTCATGTCAAATTATACACTATTGCTTTGAATCATCTACAAGTCCATATGTTCATGCTATAAAGAAAAGAATAAGATGAATATGTTAGGCAACATTCCACATCAAATATTCTATTTTTATCATTTACCTACTCGAGGACGAGCTGGAATTAAGCTTGGGGATGCTGATACGTCTCCAACATATCTATAATTTTTTATTGTTCTATGTTGTTACATTATCATTCTTGGATGTTTTACAATCATTTTATAGCAACCATATATCATTTTTGGGACTAACCTATCCTCTATTCTGAAATAGTTGTAACCCACTACCTATTTTTCCTCTTCATACAAGCATACTAGATCATAAAGTCAACATCACATGAAGTCCAAATGGCATGAAATGTTTTGGAGATTTTTTTGGACCAGAAGGAAACGTGAGAACGAAGGAAGCTCACCAGGGGAGGCCTGGGTGGCCCACTAGGCACTAGGGCGTGCCCTGGGACCCTGGCGCACCCTGGTGGGTAGTGGGGAACTTGGGCACCTCACCCAATGTCTCTTGAGTCCATAAATACCCACATATTCCACAAACCCTAGAGGAGTCGACGAAAAATTGTTTCAGGCGCCGCAAGTTCCAGAAGCCACGAGATCCAATATAGAGCCCTTTCCGATAGCCTGTCGGAGGGGAACACGATCACGGAGGGGTTCATCATCCTCATTGATGCTCCTCAGATGATGTGTAAGTAGTTCATATCAGACCTACGGGTCCGTAGGCAGTAGCTAGATGGCTTTCTCTATTGTTTTGCTTCTCAATACAATGGTCTCTTGGAGATCTATTTAATGTAACTCTTTCTTTTGTGGTGTGTTTGTTGGGATCCGATGAACTGTGAGTTTATGATTATATCTATGAAATTATATCAATACAATTTATTATAGCCTCGTATTTCTTCTCTTATATTTGGGTTTTGTTTGGCCAACTTGATCTTTTTGTCTTGCAATGGGAAGAGGTGCTTTGTGATGGGTTCGATCTTGCGGTGCTCAATCTCAGTGACACAAGGAGACATGACACACATGTATTGTTGCTATTAAGGATAAAACGATGGGGTATATTCCTACATGAATAGATCTTGTCCAAATCATGTCATCATTATTAAAGCATTACTCCGTTTCTCCATGAACTTAATACACTAGATGCATGGTGGATAGTGGACGACGTGTGGAGTAATAGTAGTAGATGCAGGCAGTAGTCGGTCTACTTGTCTTGGACGTCATGCATATATACATGATCATCGTCTTGGATATCGTCATAATTATTCTCTCTTCTATCAATTGCCCAACAGTAATTTGTTTATCCACCGTATGCTATTTTCTCGAGAGAAGCCACTAGTGAAACCTACGACCCCCGGGTCTATTTTCCACCATCTATTTGCAAGATCTATTTTGCTATTCGCGTTTCCTATTTATTTTCTATTTTATTTATGGATTTATTTTATCAACAACCCAAAAACAGATTGCTGCATTTTATTTTTTGTTACTTTATTTGCATCTATCAATCCATCTATTTACCGTTTTATCTTACCCACGAGGGATTGACAACCCCTACACACGTTGGGTTCCGAGGATTTGTTGTTTTTGTGCAAGTACTGCTTACATGGTCGTGTGGATATGCCTACTAGTTCGATACCTTGGTTCCAAACTGAGCAAATTCTTATCGTCGCTGTGCTACATCAACCTTTACACTTGGAGGAAAAACCCAACACATCAGCAACACCAAGCAATCTTTCTGGGGCCGTTGCCGGGGAAGATTAAGTCAAGATCTACCAGGTTCCCACACATAAACTCTCATCTCCTTGCATTTACAGTTTTTTCCATTTGCCTCTTGTTTTCCTCTCCCCCACTTCTAAAACATATTCATAAAAACATAAAAATATTTGCCTTTTTATTTGTCTATTTTTTGTTTGCCCTTTTCTTGCTTGCTTGCTTCTTTTGATTTCATGTCAACACTCGAAAAGAGAAAAATAAACACGAAAAGTAAAGACATATGGATCCTCATCCACTTGCCAATGTTTCAAAAGATGTAATTATCTTGAACCAATTGCTAGCGAGTTGAGTGCTCTTGATTATTTTCGTGAAGTTTTGCTTGAAAATCATGAATCTGAATATTGTGATGAAGTGGTAAAAGAAGAAATTTATAAAGTGATTCATGATATCTCCTTGAATGAAAAGCATGATTGCAATGATGTTATTATAAATTTTGTTAATGTCAATTCTGCTAATAATATGCAAAACTAGAAGATTGGAGATTGCAATTTTGTCATGTCGACTACTAATTGTAATGATCGTGATTGGGGTGATGCTTCGTATTATCCCGAAAATTTATTTAATCCTCATGATTAATATGAAATTGATAATAATATTTGCAATAGTATTGAAAGTGGGTTTGGAAGAGTTTCAACTTTAGGTAATAATGATCCCACTATTTTGGAGAACTATCTATCTTGTATTTTTTAAATAAAAGTGGGTTTGGACTGGTCATGACTTTAGTTAATGTTAATCCCACTACCTTGGAAGATTATAAGACTTTATGCATGTCAATCATGAAGAAAATATTTTATGTGATAGCTATATTGTTGAATTTGAATATGATCCTATATGTAATTGTTATGAGAGAGGGAAATATGGTTATAGTAATATTCAATATACTAAATTATCTCTCTTCATGTCGATATTGCTATTGTTTCTTTCTTCTTCCATGCATATGTTAGATATTTCTTTTCTTGATAATTTCTTTTCTTATGAAATGCCTATGCATAGGAAGTATGTTAGACTTAAATGTGTTTGTCTTGTGCTACATGATGCTCTCTTTGTATTTCAACTACTATCTTTCGTGTGAGCATCGATAAAATCTCAAGCCTATCTTAATGGCTATAAAGAAAGAGCTTGTTGGGAGGCAACCCAATGAATACAATTTATTTTTCACTTTTAATTTTTGTTCTTGAGTGTTTGCACAATTATGCTACTGTTATGATTGTGATTTTGATGGTAATCATGATTCTGTTTTTCATGTTCTAATTAGTGTTTGTTCCAAGTAAAGCCTTTAGGATCTTGTTGGGTGATATTTATTTTGATCTTGTTGGAAAATAGAAACTTTTGCGTGGAGTAGCAGAATTTTACAAAATCACAGAAGTGACGAAAGTGTATGAAGTTTTTACACAAGATTGATATATAAATTGCCTACGCTGTCATAATTTTCAGAATTTTTTGGGTTACAGAAGTATGAGTGAAATTTGAGTCTTTACAAACTGTTCTGTTTTTGACAGATTCTGTTTTCTTTGCGTTGTGTGCTTATTTTGATGAATCTATGGATTGTATCGGGGGTATCACTAGTGGAGAAACGAGTTATAGTCCCAATTGGGAAAGGACATTAGTCCCGGTTCAGCAACGAGGACTAATAAATAGAGACCAAAGCGCCCCGCCTTTAGTCCCGGCTGGCCACGACCTAGGACTAAAACTCCCACCACGTGGGAGCTAGCGCGCGCCGGGGGTTGGGAACCTTTAGTCCCGGTTGGTGGATAATGTGTACAATATGTAGTAGCGTAAAATTTGTCTGAAATGAAAAATAATTAAATGGAAAACAAAAAATGAAAAGAAAAAAATAAACCATAAACCCCAAACCCTAAACTGCTAAACTCCTAAACCCCTAAACCATTAGTCCCGGTTGGTGTCCTACTACATACTGTACACGTTATGCATATATAATAGCACTTTTCGTACGACCAATCATATATCATAGAATTTATCATATGACCATGCATACACACACACATACACACATATATATATACAATTAGGTGTATACATTTTCTCCTACAATTTGCAGATCATTACATGCAGGCATTAGGTGTATTGTATTCGCCGCCGAGAGATATGACGTGCTCAAGCAAAAATCCCGCAATTTCCTCTTAAAGTGCTCATATGCGGTCCTTTGGTAGGAGCCTATCCCACATCTCCGTCATCTTCAAAGAAGGAGACCAATATGAATATATTAGTTGTGTGTATATATATTAGATCATGATAAAAATATTATGAATAGTGCTTACGTACCCAAAGATGTCTTTCATCTTTGCACGGTTTGGTCATAAAGAGAATGTTCTCTCAAACTTAGTATGCACATGAATTAGTCCCGTCTTCTTGCTTCATGCACTTTACGAGAATATGATTCAATCACATAATGATGAAGCGTGATAATGGTATTGAAACTAGAATTAAAGAGATGCGTGGACGTAGCTAGTACTACTTAATTACCTTGCACCGTCACTATTTCAGCTCTGGTTTCTCATACGTCTTCGTCGTATCTACTTTTCTGAACTCTTTTGCCCTTGTTTTGGACTCTAATTTGCATGATTTGAATGGAACTAACCCGTACTAACGCTGTTTTCAGCAGAATTGCCATGGTGTTGTTTTTGTGCAGAAATAAAAGTTCTCGGAACGTCCTGAAAATTTACGCAGATTTTTCTGGAATAAAAGAAAAATACGTGCGCAAAGATCCACCGGAGGAGGTGGACCAGTGGGCCACAAGCCCACAGGCCGCGACCACCCCCTGGCCGCGCCGTGAGGGCTTGTGGGGCCCACGTGGCTCCACCGCCCCCAAACTCAGCTCTATATCTTCCGTCTCGCCCGGGAAAAAATCAGAGAGAAGGTTTCATTGCACTTTACGATACGGAGGCGCCGCCACCTCCTGTTCTTCATCTGGAGGGCAGATCTGGAGTCCGTTTTGGGCTCCGGAGAGGGGAAATCGTCGCCATCGTCGTCATCAACATTTCTCCATCGACAATTCCATGATGCTCTTCATAGTTCGTGAGTAATCTCATCGTAGGCCTGCTGGACGGTGATGAGTTTGATAAGATCTATCATGTAATCGAGTTAGTTTTGACGGGGATTGATCCCTAGTATCCACGATGTTCTAGATTGATGTTCCTACTACTTGGCTATGCTTAATGCTTGTCACTAGGGCCCGAGTGCCATGATTTCAGATCCGAACCTATTATGTTGTCGCCAATATATGTGTGTTTTATATCCTATCTTGCAAGTTATAGTCACCTACTATGTGTTGTGACCTGGCAACCCCAAAGTGACAATAGCCGGAACCACTCTCGAAGATGACCATAGTATGAGGAGTTCATGTATTCACCACGTGTTAATGCGTTGGTTCGGTTCTTTATTAAAAGGAGAACCTTAATATCCCGTAGTTTCCATTAGGACCCCGCTGCCACAGGAGGGATGGACAATAAATGTCATGCAAGTTCTTTTCCCTAAGCACGTATGACTACATACGGAATACATGCCTACATTAGATTGACGAACGGGATCTAGTTACATATCTCTCCGTGTTATAGCTGTTACATGATGAATCACATCCGTCATACTCATTGATATGTCTCAAACGTATCTATAATTTTTGATGGTTTCATGCTGTTATCTTGTCATCTTTGGATGTTTTATGTACCTTTTATATCCTTTTTTGGGACTAACTTATTAATTCAGTGCCAAGTGCCAGTTCCTGTTTTGTGTGTGTTTTTGGCTCTTTTCAGATCTCATTTCGGAACGGAGTCCAAACGGAATAAAATCCCCGAAATGATTTTTTCCCGAACGGAAGAAGATCAGGGGGCTTGTGGGCCAAGCCAAGAGGGCTACAGGGAGCCCACAAGCTCCCACTCCGCCACCAGGGGGCAGCGGTGAGCAGGCTTGTGGCCTCCCTGGCACCCCCCTGACCTAGATCTTTCGCCTATATATTCCCTAAAATACAGAAAAAAATCAAGGGATCCACGAAAATAATTTTCCTCCGCCGCAAGCTTCCGTTTCCGCGAGATCTCATCTGGAGACCCTTCCCGGTGCCCTGTCGGAGGGGATTTTGGAGTTGGAGGGCTTCTACATCAAGATCATCGCCCCTCCAATGACTCGTTAGTAGTTCACTTCAGACCTACGGGTCCGTAGTTAGTAGCTAGATGGCTTCTTCTCTCTCTTGGATCTTCAATACAAAGTTCTCCATGATCTTCATGGAGATCTATCCGATGTAATCTTCTTTGGCGGTGTGTTTGTAGAGATCCGATGAATTCTGGATTTGTGATCAGATTATCTATTATATATATTTGTGTCTTTGCTGATTTCTTATATGCATGATTTGATATCCTTGTAAGTCTCTCCGAGTCTTGGGTTTTGTTTGGCCAACTAGATCTATGATTCTTGCAAAGGGAGAAGTGCTTGGTTTTGGGTTCTTACCGTGTGGTGACATTTCCCAGTGACAGTAGGGGTAGCAAGGCACACATCGTGTATTTGCCATCAAGGGTAACAAGGTGGGCTCTGTCGTACATATGAGATTGTCCATCTACATCATGTCATCTTGCTTAAGGCATTACTCTGTTCTTTTGGACTTAATACACTAGATGCATGCTGGATAGCGGTCGACGTGTGGAGTAATAGTAGTAGATGCAGAAAGACTAGATGCATGCTGGATAGCGGTCGACGTGTGGAGTAATAGTAGTAGATGCAGAAAGTATCGGTCTACTTGTTTTGGACGTGATTCCTATAGATATAATCATTGCCATAGATGACGTCACGACTTTGCGCGGTTCTATCAATTGCTCGACAGTAATTTGTTCACCCACCGTCTACTTGCTTTCAGGAGAGAAGCCACTAGTAAACACTACAGCCCCCGGGTCTATTCACACCTATCGTTTCCACTTTCGCTTTTACTTTGCTTTGTTACTTTGTTGCTTTCAGTTCTCACTTGGCGAACAATCTATAAGGGATTGACAACCCCTTCATAGCGTTGGGAGCAAGCTTTTTGTGTTTGTGTAGGCTCTTGTGATACTCCTTCACTCGATCGATACCTTGAAGTACCAGAAGTATACGAAATATACAGATTGCTACAGACTGGTCTGCTGTTAACAGATTCTGTTTTTGTTGTGTTGGTTGCTTATTTTGATGAAACTATGGATAGCATCTGGGGGTATTAGCAATGGAAGATTGAAAATAAAGTAATCCACCATCAGCATAAGTAGAATTTAAGTTTGCTACAGTACCTAAGGAAGTGGTGGTTTGCTTTCTCATACTAATGTTATCACGAGTTTCTGTTTAAGTTTCGTGTTGTGAAGTTTTCAAGTTTTGGGTGAAGTTCTTATGGACAAAGAGATAAAGAGTGGCAAGAGCTCAAGCTTGTGGATTCCCAAGGCACCCCAAGAGATTCAAGGATGCCGTAAAATCCTAAGCTTGGGGATGCCCCGGGAAGGCATCCCCTCTCTCGTCTTCAATCCATTGGTAACGTTACTTGGGGCTATATTTTTATTCACCACATGTTATGTGTTTTTGCTTGGAGCGTCTTGTATCGTAGGAGTCTTTTATTTTTGTTGTGTCACAATCATCCTTGCTGCACACCTAGAGAGAGAGACATGCACTCACCGTGATTTTGTCGAGCTTCACTTATATCTTTTGGTAGACAATTCAGCTCACATGTGCTTCAGTTATACCTTTTGAGCTTGATACTTTTGCTCTATGTGCTTCACTTATATCTTTTAGAGCACAGCGGTGCGTGGCTTGGTAGTTGATCTATGCTTTGAAAGTATTCTCAAAGGGGGTAGTTATCCAAAGGGATACGAAAACTTCCACCTTCATGTGCATTGAATAGTTAGAGAAGTTTGATTCATCTCAATTAGTTTTGAGTTGTGGTTATGGTAATATTGAAGTCATGCTAGTCAGGTGTTGTGGATCTAGAAATACTTGTGTTGAAGTTAGTGATTCCTGTAGCATGCATGTATGGTGAACCTCTATGTGATGAGATCTGAGCATGATTAGTCTATTGATTGTCATCCTTTGCGTGGCGGTCGGGATCGCGCAATGGTTTATACCTACCAACCCTTCCCCTAG
This sequence comes from Hordeum vulgare subsp. vulgare, assembly GCF_904849725.1. Classification (NCBI taxonomy): domain Eukaryota; kingdom Viridiplantae; phylum Streptophyta; class Magnoliopsida; order Poales; family Poaceae; genus Hordeum; species Hordeum vulgare. Next base: position 492,520,267 of record NC_058521.1, on the reverse strand, counting down.
GAGTATGCGTTGAATGCTTTGTTTCCATTACTAATAAAACTTTTGCAACAAGTATATGAGTTATTCATGACTAATGTTGAGTCCATGGTTTAGATGCACTTTCACCTTCCACCATCACTATCTTCTTAGTGCCGTGCAACTTTCGCCGGTGCACAAAGCCCACCATTAGCCTCCCTCAAAACAGCCACCATACCTACCTACTATGGCTTTTTCAAAGTCATTCCGAGATATATTGCCATGCAACTACCACCATGACATGTGCCACCACGTCTACATTGCCATTGCATGATCATAAGATAGTTAGCATGATGTTTCCATTAATGTCTATGCCATGCTAGATCATTGTCACGGTACACTACTGAAGGCATTCCATATAGAGTCATCGTTGCTCTAAGTTTTGAGTTGAAAGTGTGATGATCATCATTGATGGAGCATTGTCCCATGTGAGGAAATAAAAGAGGCCAAAGAAGCCCACCAAAAAAAATATAATAATAAAAAAAGAGGCCAAATAGCACACCAAAAAAAATGAGAGAAAAAGAGAGAAGGGCCAATATTACCACTTTTCCACACTTGTGCATATCAAGCACCATGATCTTCATGATTGAGAGTCTCTCGTTTTGTCACCACCATATAGCTAGTGGGAATTTTCATTATATAACTTGGCTTGTATATTCCAATGATAGGCTTCCTCAAAATTGCCTTAGGTCTTCGTGAGCAAGCAAGTTGGATGCACACCCACTAGTTTTCTTTAAGAGCTTTCACATACTCTTAGCTCTAGTGGATCATTTGTATGGCAATCCCTACTCATTCACATTGATATCTATTGATGAGCATCTCCACAGCTCATTGATATGCCTAGTTAATGTGATCATCTTCTCCTTATTTTGTCTCGCAACCTACACCACACTCCACACCACTTATAGTGCTAAAATCATGGCTCACGCTCATGTATTGCGTGAGAGTTGAAAAGGTTTGAGAAAGTAAAGGTGTGAAACAATTACTTGGCCAATACCGGGGTTGTGCATGATTTAAATTCGTTGTGCAATGATGATAGAGCATAGACAGACTATATGCTTTTGTAGGGATAACTTTCTTTTGGCCTTGTTATTTTGAAAGTTCATAATTACCTTGCTAGTTTGCTTGAATTATTATTGTTTCCACGTCAATAGAAAACTATTGTTTTGAATCTAATGGATCTAAACATTCACGTCACATAAGAGGAGTTACAAAGGACATCTATGCTAGGTAGCATGAAAGCATCAAAAATTCATTCTTTATCACTTCCCTACTCGAGAACGAGCAGGAGTTAAGCTTGGGGATGCTTGATACGTCACAAACGTATCTATAATTTTTGATGGTTTCATGTTGTTATCTTGTCATCTTTGGATGTTTTATGTACCATTTATATCTTTTTGTGGGACTAACTTATTAATTCAGTGCCAAGTGCCACTTCCTGTTTTTCTGTGTTTTTAGCTCTTTTTAGATCTGATTTTGGAACGGAGTCCAAACAGAATAAAATCCCCGAAATGATTTTTTCTGAACGGAAGAAGATCAGGGGGCTTGTGGGCCAAGCCAGGAGGGCTACAGGGAGCCCCCAAGCTCCCACACCACCACCAGGGGGCGGCGGTGGGCAGGCTTGTGGCCTCCCTGGCGCCCCCTGACCTAGATCTTTCGCCTATATATTCCCTAAAATACAGAAAAAGTCAAGGGATCCACGAAAATACTTTTCCGTCGCCGCAAGCTTCCGTTTCCGCGAGATCTCATCTAGAGACCCTTCCTAGTGCCCTGCCGGAGGGGACTTTGGAGTTGGAGGGCTTATACATCAACATCATCGCCCCTCCAATGACTCGTGAGTAGTTCACTTCAGACCTACGGGTCCGTAGTTAGTAGCTAGATTGCTTCTTCTCTCTCTTGGATCTTCAATACAAAGTTCTCCATGATCTTCATGGAGATCTATCCGATGTAATCTTCTTTGGCGGTGTGTTTGTAGAGATCCGATGAATTGTGGATTTGTGATCAGATTATCTATGATATATATTTGAGTCTTTGCTGATTTCTTATATGCATGATTTGATATCCTTGTAAGTCTCTCCAAGTCTTGGGTTTTGTTTGGCCAACTAGATCTATGATTCTTACAATGGGACAAGTGCTTGGTTTTGGGTTCTTACCGTGTGGTGACCTTTCCCAGTGACAGTAGGGGCAGCAAGGCACACATCGTGTAGTTGCCATCAAGGGTAACAAGGTGGGCTCTGTCGTAGATTAGAGATTGTCCATCTACATCATGTCATCTTGCTTAAGGCGTTACTCTGTTCTTTTGGACTTAATACACTAGATGCATGCTGGATAGCGGTCGACGTGTGGAGTAATAGTAGTAGACGCAGAAAGTATCGGTCTACTTGTTTTGGACGTGATGCCTATAGATATAATCATTGCCATAGATGACGTCATGACTTTGCGCGGTCTATCAATTGCTCGAATGTAATTTGTTCACCCACCGTCTACTTGCTTTCATGAGAGAAGCCACTACTAAACACTATGGCCCCCGAGTCTATTCACACATATCATTTCCACTTTCGCTTTTACTTTGCTTTGTTACTTTGTTGCTTTCAGTTCTCAGTTGGCGAACAATCTATAAGGGATTGACAACCCCTTCATAGCATTGGGAGCAAGCTTTTTGTGTTTGTGCAGGCTCTTGTGATACTCATTCACTGGATCGATACCTTGGTTCTCAAACTGAGGGAAATACTTACCACTGCTGCGCTAGATCACCCTTTCCGCTTCGAGGGAACACCAACGCAAGGCTCCAAGGCCACGGGGGAAATCCTTTGCATATTGCCATGAAGTCCCTTAAGGCGTAGCAGTAGCAGAAGGATTCCTGGTGCCGTCAACACACCTATTTCTGGCGCTGTTGGAAGGTCTTTTGTTGCAGTAGCACTGATCCATCACCGATCCACTGCCTACGAGTCTTTTACTATTGGTCCTTGCTATGTTACTTTGTCTAGGCTTGTCCCTTGCTACAAAAGGGATTGGGCCACTTTGCTACTACTGTTGCTACTGCTGTTACTCTGCTGCTACTGCTACTGCTGCTACTGCTGTTCCTTGCTACTTCGCTGTTACCTGTTGCAAGACTTTTCTAGAGACGTTGCTGGGTAGAATAGTTCCCCGTCCATGTCCTATTTACTGGCACCATTGATACAACAGTTAGGAATAGTCTGTCGTCAACGGATCGTTTCTGGCACCGTTGCTACCATACTACTTTCTACTGATACTTTACTTGCAGACACTAATCTTTCAGGTGTGGTTGAATTTGACAAACTCAGCTGCTAATACTTGAGAATATTCTTTCGCTTCCCCTTGTGCGAACCAACTAATTTGGGTTGAATACTCTACCCTCGAAAACTATTGCGATCCCCTATACTTGAGGGTCATCAGTTTCCATTCACCGACAACCTCTTTGATGAACCTTGTCCAAACCCCGCCTGACAAAGAAAATGAATAAAGGAATTATTAATTACTTGATATCAGGAAATGAAATAAAGAGGCTGATATAGTGCAGTAATGATTGAAATTACCCGGCGAGCATCAAAACCATGTTGTTTTATTTTGTAGGGTCTCTGCCTAGTGAGTCTAGTGTTTCAAAAGTTCCCTCGTCAACTTTAATGGTTAGCAGGTGATATTACCCCAAGTGCAAGGAATCATCGTAGCACTTTCCAAAGATGGAAGTGGTAAGTATGGAGTGTAGAACCCACAAGGAGCTAAAGGTAAGGTCAATATTCTCTCAAGTCCTATCTGTCACCGATACGACTCTACGTAGACCAAGTGTTTTCTTCTATCGAGTAACGAGAAATAAAATAGCGTTGTGGGCATAAAGAGGATAGCTTTGCATGATATTGGAGAACTAAAATATGAAAATAGTTGCTGCATTAAATAGAGTTAGAATATATTACAATATATTACAAATAACGAGTGTGGAATAATCATGGTATGGTGTGCGGAATCATCCTAGGCAATTGATGACAAGATCGGTAATCATTCTTGCAATTTTATATGAGGGAGAGGCATGGGATACCATACTTTCCATACTTGGATCATATGAACTTATGGTTGAACCTCTAGCAAGCATTTACAACTACTAGAGATCATTAAGGTAAAACCCAACAATAGCCTTAAGTACCTAGTCCTCTTTACTCCCATACGCTCACAACTCTGTTACTCAGGTGTAAGTTTTTGTCACTCTCTCCACAAACTATAAGAGATTCATGAACATATTGCATAACCCTCCAGTGTGGATCTTACACGCGTGCGCCTTATGGAAAGCACCTTAGGATAGTAGCAAAATAAAACATACACTCAAACCGATAAAGATCACCAATCAACCCAAAGGACAACATTGATCTACTCAAACATCTTAGGATAGCAATCAATAATTGATTAATACTATGTGCCATGAAACACCATGTTCAAGTGGGGGAAATAGTGGGGTGCGGTAGAGTGGACCGCTGAAAATACATGAGGAAGGCGATGAATACAATCACCGCGGTGATGATTCCCCCGGCGGCACTCCGGCGCCACCGGAAGAGGGGAGAGAGAGTCTCCCCCTTTAGGCCTCCTCCGCCATGGCCTCTCCCAAGATGGGGAGAGGTTCTCCTCTCTCGTCCTTGGCCTACATGGCTCCCGGAGGGGCGAGACCCCCTCCGGGATTGGATCCCTCTCTCTGTTTCTCTCCTGTTTTTGCTATTGTTTTCTATCCAAATTGGTTTTTCGTCGATACAGAGAGATACGACAGAGGAACTTTTCATCTAGGGTAATTTCTGGAGGTTTCTATATCTATAGGATTTTTGGGTGTTGGAATCATGCCAAGATGGGCCACGAGGTGCCCACTAGACATCAGCCCACCAAAGAGGAGGCTGGCATGGCCTGGTGTCTAGTGGGCACCAGGGGGACCCTCTGGTAGTTCTTTGCTCGAGTACTTCTCTTTTCGTCCAAAAAATTTGTCAAAAAATTTCATCCAATTCCGAGAATTTTTTTTGCACAAAAAACAACACCACGGTAGTTCTGCTGAAAACAACGACAGTGTGGGTTAGTTCTAAATAAATCATATAAAGTGCAGAAAAACCATATAAAAGTATTGTAAACATAGGCAAACATGGAATGAATACTTCACAAATTATCGATATGTTGGAGACGTATCAGCATCCCCAAGCTTATTTCCTACTCGTCCTCGAGTAGGTAAATGATAAAAGAAATAATATATGAAGTGTGAATGCGAGCGTAGTGCATAAGTCTGATCAATGATAATTTCAATCACTTTTCCTAGCATCATAACAACACATCTTTCTCATGAAACTCATCATGATGAAGTAGCAACCAATTCACATGTTATGGTTTAAACAATGAACTCTCTTGAAACTTAGCAACTTATGTTCTTAGTCACCAACCAATTGCAATTCAATGTATTCTCAACAAAGTGTAAGTAAGAGATCCGCATACTCATTCATCATATAGCCTTCTATGATTTCTAGTACTCAAAGCATATTTTTAGAACAAATGGCATCCATCAAACACAGAGAAAGATAGGGGCTTAATGTTTCGTCTCCCAACTTATTTATTATAGAGATAATTGACAACAATAATAAGTCATGATCAAATATATTTGACTAGCCATATGTGCCTAGATCTTTCCCCACCACATGATGCTTGCCAACTAGAGAATAATTGAGGTTTAAATGAGAATGCATACTATTGACTCTTGCATAAAAGTAAATACTCAAAGGTAAAAGATAGGCCCTTCGCAGAGGGAAGGAGAGGTTGTCATGCGCTTTTCGGTTTTGTATGCACAATCCCTTAATGCAAAAGAACGTCACGTTATATTGCCCCTTATGATAGAAACCTTTATTACGCAATCCATCCATTTTATTACTTTTCCATCACAAGTTCGTACAACACTTAATTTTCTCTTACACTAAATGATCAAACACATTTAGGAGCAATTTTTATTGCCTTTTTGCATCGATGACAACTTACTTGAAGGATGTTATTCAATCCGTAGGTAGGTATGGTGGACACTCATGGAAATAAACCAGGTTTAAGGTTTTTTGGATGGACAAGTAGTATCTCTACTTAGTATGAATTTTTGGCTAGCAAAAGATCCTAAGCAAACACCACATGTTGGAGGATCCATAACAATATAACTTCTATGCAAATATACACAACCATAACTCATTACGTTGCCTTCCTTTTCCAACTTCAACTAATTTGCTCAAGTTTGAAAATAATTAATGGGTATTCACAATCATAGAAGATGTCCAAGATAATATATTTATATGTGAAAGTTCTCTTCTGTATACCAATCATTCATGAATTGCTTGTGTGACCAATGTTGTGATTGTCAAGCTTCAAAATATATCACTTTCTAAACCTAATGTGAAGTTACTACTAGGCATGTTATTAACATATAATTTCAACTTCATGGTATTAAATTCATTCAGCAATTTACTCATAGGATATAAGTGAAGCACAAAAGCAAACAATCAAGCTACTCTCAAAAGATATAACTGAAGACCAATGAGTAGTTAAACAATCAAGTAGCTATGTGAAAACTATCTCTCTAAATATAGATTTTCAGATCTTATTATTTTATTCAAACAACAAACTAAACAAAAATGCATTCCAAGAATAACACATATCATGTGGACAAATAAAAATTTAGGCTCAACATAGGCTAACCGGTAGTTGTTGATGAAGAGAGGTGGGATGTGTAGCATCCCAAGCTTAGATGGTTGAGACTTATTGAAATATTTACTTGGGGGGTCTTGGGCATCCCCAAGCTTGAGATTCCGTGTCTCCTTAATTCCTCTCATATCATGGTTTCGCCTAAGTCTCAAAAACGTCATCTACACAAAACTTGAAAAGAACTCGTGAGATAGGTTAGTACACATAGAAGCAAACCAACTCTTTATGTAGTGCGAATACAAGTTGCATAATAATTTTCAAACATTAGGTACTGTATACTATCATTTCCACAATTTATATCTACCAATATAAGCCATGGAAACTATAGGATAAGTAGATAATGAATCTATGACAACAATCTGTCTAAACAGAACAGTCTATAGCAATCTATATACAAAGTGTACTTATGTATCTCCAATTTTTTTGAAAATTTAGTAGTTGATAATTTTTTTTTATGAAAGTATTGTGTAATAATTTCAGGAACTTTCCACTTTCGAGTAAAATATTATAATTCAAATAGTACAACATAAGTTTTGGTTTTTGTACATCACACATCACACATGCAATTCAAGCATTCTAAAGGCAATTCTTGGAAATTTTTATTGAAAAACAAGATTATAAATAAATTTAACAGAGGACAACAAAATAAAATGATGCTTCAAGCAAAACACATATCATGTGAGGAATAAAAATACAGCTCCATGTAAGATATAGTGATAATGTTGGAGATGAAAGATGCCTACCGGGGTATCCCCAAGCTTAGACGCTTGAGTCTTCCTCGGATATTACCTTGGGGTGACTTGGGAATACCCAAGCTTAGGTTATTGCTGATCCTTATTCTACTCATATTGGTATCTCACCCAAAACTTGAAAACTTCAATCACACAAAACTTAACAGAACTTTGTGGGATGGATTAGTATGATAAATATAAATCATTCACTTAGGTACTGCCAAGACAAGATTCATAATTGTTCTCACATAATAATTATTGTATTCTATCACTCCCATAATTTATATCACTCAATATAAGTTACGGAAACACTAAAGCAAGCAAACTATGCACGCAAACCAGAATCTATAAAAAATAGAACAGTCTCTAAAGCTCTGCATTAAAACCATACTTATCTCACACTAAAAATTCTGAAAAATTAGTAAAATGCTCCAGTAAATTTTTTGTGTAACTATGTGTAAAAATTTCAGAATTATTTTGTGTAAAATTTTCAAAATTATTTGATGCTCTAGTAAAATAACATAATTCATTTGCCGCATGCAGAACTTTTTGTTTTTGCACAGAATCAAACAAACAAGTATCGACACTATCCCAAAGGTTGTACTTGGCACTTTATTGAAATAAAAGACACAAAACTCGATTACCATACTAGCTTAATCATGTGAATACATAATAAAAGAAAGGAAAAGTGTTGGGTTATCTCCCAACAAGCGCTTTTCTTTAATGCCTTTTAGCTAGGCATGATGATTTCATTGATGCTCACATGAAGATAGTAGACGAAACATGCAAAAGAGCATCATGAACATTATTTTTATGGTACAGGGGTATTTACAAGGAGATAATTATTTATATAAGAAACTTCAATGAATTTTTTTACATTTTTCCATGATCATGAACACAAGTGTTCAAGGTCGACCCTCACTTCTCCAATGCACAACTTTCCAATCGCTCCTCTTATAAAAGGCAAGTAATTTTTTGTGTTTTTAATTTTTCAATTTTGTTGTTTTTTCACCCACAACTAAAGAAAGAAAACAATAAAAAATAAACAAAGCAAAAACAAAATCTACTTAGTGATAGAAGAATACACAAAAACATTAACCCCACGCTATTGCTCCCCGGAAACGGCGCTAGAAAAGAGCTTGATATTACCCAAGTGCAAGGAATCATCATAGCACTTTTCAAAGATAGAAGTGGTAAGTATTGAGTGTCTAAAACACAAGGAGTTGAAGGTAAGGTCAATATTCTGTCAAGTCCTATAAGCAACCGATACGACTCTACGTACACCAAATGTTTGCTTCTATATAGTAACGAGAAATAAAATTGTGTTGTGGGCATAAAGAGGATAGCTTTGCATGATATTGGAGAACTAAAATATGAAAATAGTTGCTGAATTAAATAGAGTTAGAATATATTTCAATATATTACAAATAGAGAGTGTGGAATAATGATGGTATGGTGTGCGGAATCATCCTAGGAAATTGATGACGAGATCGATAATCATTCTTGCAATTTTATATGAGAGAGAGGCATGGGCTAACATACTTTCCGTACTTGGATCATATGAACTTATGGTTGGACCTCTGGCAAGCATCCGCAACTACTAGTAATCATTAAGGTAAAACCCAACCATAGCCTCAAGTATCAAGTCCTCTTTACTCACATACGTGCACAACTCTCTTACTCGGGTGTAAGTTTGTATCACTCTCGCCACCCACTATAAGAGATTCATGAACATATTGCAAAACCCTCTAGTTTGGATCTTTCACATGTGTGCCTCACGGAAAGCACCTTAGGACAACATCGAAATAAAACATACACTCAAACCGATCAAGATCATCAATCAACCCTAAGGACAACATCCATCTACTCAAACATCATAGAATAGTAATCAATCATTGATTAATACTATGTGGCATGAAAAATCATGTTCAAGTAGGTCATTACTGTTTGGTGTGAGAGAGTGGACCACTGAAAATACATGAGGAAGGCGATGAAGATGGTGATGTTGACGAAGACGATCACCGCGTCGATGGTTCCCCCCGACGGCACTCCGGCGCCACCGGAAGAGAGGGGGAGAGAGTCTCCCCCTTTAGGCCTCCTCCTCCATGGCCTCTCCAAAGATGGGGAGAGGTTGTCCCCTCTGGTCCTTGGCCTCCATGGTTCTCGAAGGGGTGAGAGCCCCTTCGGGATTGGACCCCTCTCTCTGTTTCTCTCCTGTTTTTGCTACTGTTTTCTCTCCAGATTGGTTTTGCATTGATACATAGAGCTGCGACAGAGGATCTTCCGATCTAGGGTAATTTCTGGAGGTTTATATATTTATAGGATTTTCGGGCATTGGAATCACGCCAAGATGGGCCACGAGGTGCCCACTAGACATCAACCCGCCATATGGGGGCTGGCGCGACCTGGTGTCTAGTGGGCACCAGGGGGGCCTCTCCGATGGTTCTTTGCTCCGGTACTTCTATTTTCCTCCAAAAAAAAATCATCAAACAGTTTCGTCCAATACCAAGAACTTTTACTTCTGTAAAAAAACAACACCATGGTAGTCTGCTGAAAACAATGTCAATCCGGGTTAGTTCTAAATAAATCATATGAAGTGCAGAAAACCATATAAAAGTATTATAAACATAGGCAAACATGGCATGAATACTTCATAAATTATTGATACGTCGGAGATGTATGAGCAGTATCCAGTGGAAACATCGCACACGTTGATATAAGCGAGCATGCATAACTCATCAACTACACTTCACATCGAGTAAGCAAAATAGAATTTGTAGTACAAGATAGTATCACTCACTTGAAGTTGTAAGGAAATAGTGTTTCTGTTCTAGTATTTAGTTCCTTGAAAAACATTACCAAGTTATTTTTCGAGTCTTCGGCGTGGTTTCTTAACATAATTTCATTAACGGTATTTGGGTAAATGAACCCAATGTCATAGACTCCATCTCTTTTGCATTCATAAATCTTCATTTAGCATAATAGCACACAAAAGAATATAGTGAGATAATTATAGGCAATGTACGAATTGAGCTAGAGACTTAAATTACAAAAAAATCACTTATAGACAATAGCAGCTGAAAATAGTTTTGTCTAGTGCATCTTGATTGAATAAGTGAAAAATTTCTGAAAACTCTATCCATGTCCCATTTGCATGGAAGTAATGCTCTTGCTGGACTTTCACCATGAGCCACTATCGCCCCATCTTTACTTCTCTCAGGTACCACTCATGCAATTTGTGCGTTTGTGTTGATAGAAGCACAACACGCTCAGGCCTGACCAGAGGGTTCCCGGGGACATATTTCCATGCAAATTTTGTAGCCATGGGGGCTTCCTCGATGCCTAGGAGTTGCTCAACACTAAGACCTAATTCTTTAGCAAGAGCATCAGTTGTTGCCTTATCGGTACTCACCTTAAGCGGGGGGGGGGGATCAATTGCACTGCTTGTTCTCTGATTTAGGGAACAATTTTCCCGCTTTTATTACTACATGTAAGGATCGACTTATGATGTTTCTTTGCATGATATGAGTTGCTAATAGAGCGTTCATAGTCGTCTGATCGCCTTGGCGGCAGGGGTCGCTCTAGCCAATTCCGAAAGCGTTGTACAGTTTTCTGAGGTATTTTCTCCTATGGCGGTGGGGGCGGTATCTGTCCAAAATGGGTCTTCACTTCGGAAGCCACTTGGGCGTCGATTTCCTCCTCGGTCTTCTCGTAAGACAACTTCTTTTTGGCAGGAGGCTCAGGTTTTTCTTTGGTGCTCTCTTCCACTTTGGAGTCCGCTCATGCGGCATAGATCGATATTACACACTCGCGTTGGGCTCCTTCTCGAGGTGGGGTGGAGTCGGCTGAAGCGACAGACTTGGAGGAGGAGTCAGTGGCCTTGGCGCCGAGTTTGGAAAGACAATGTATTATTTTCTCCATACAATGAGACCATGCATGACTTCTCCTAGTGTCTGCTCCCCTTGACCTCCAAGAAAGTCAAGATCTAGTAAGTGATATCCCAATAGAACTTCATCCACCCCGACATGAGCATAGCCAGCTCGAATGAGATTGCCATGGATGGTTGCTTCAGGTGGATTCGGTAAATCAAATATGTTCGCCACCTTCATGGATATGTTCTTTAGTTTCATGTGTAGCTCACAACCTGTAGTCTCTTTGATATCATCCACGAGGTAGCGAGCCAGCACTACATCATCGGTCGGGACACTCGTGCAACCATGCTGCTTTTCGACATAGATGGGACGGTACTATCCAATGCTAGATCTGCTCGCTCCTACCGCTGGTACACCCTTTGCTCGCCAAATTGTGTCGAGCTGCTCCTCGTGCCGCATTAATACGCGTTCCAACTGCACATTCTTTGATTCTAACTTTTGAAGCCGCTCTGCATTCTTATTGTTCATTCTTGCACGACTTGTGTAAGTGTCGTTCCACTCCGCAAACCCCTCAACCCATGAAACAACGCCTTTGCCTCGTGTTCCTCTCGGGTGTTCGGGATTCTCGAGGGCGCGTGTAAGCTCGTCGTTCTCTCTCTCGGGCTAGAAGGCCCCCGTTCAAGCCTCTTCTATTGCTTGGATTAAAGAGTCCGACGCATCTTTAAGATTTGTGTGTTCAATAATCTCCCATGTCTTTCGGTCCAACTTTCCCCCATGCGCATAAAACCAATTCCTAGACCTGTCGGGCTAAACCACTGTTTTTAGTGCCCCTGCAGCAATCATCTTGGCCTCACATTATTCCCACTTAGGCAGGCTAGTATTGTAGCCACCTGGCCCGAGAACATGGTGAAACTTTACTAGTGAGCATTTATCTTATTATTTCTCGACCGTTCCTTAGCTGCTTCTGATTCTTTGAATTGCAGAAATAAGTCCTAGTGATCTTTTACCTTCTCTAGTGTTCTAGTGAATTATGGGGTCTTTTTTCTGCATTGATGTACTCGGCCTATAATCTTTTCTTCCATGTGTGGAATTGTGTGGCCATCTTATTAAGAGAAAACTTATTGACTCTTGACCATTTGTGATCTATGAAACCCTCTCGTAGGTTGAAATGTGACGTGAGCGTATCCCAAAGCAATTTTTTTATCTTTCCTCGACAAAACTAACTCCTTGATCTTCCCTTGGCTTATTCCATTCTTGAACAGTGATAGGGATGTTGTCCCTAACAATAAATCTGCATTGAGTTATAAATTTGCGGGCATTGTTTGCACGAGCAATCGGTTTGCCATCTCCTTTGACTTCATCGATGCTGTACTTTATGCCATCGGGAAACTTTTTTGCTTCGCCTCGTACCCGTGTAGAAGATTTACTCAATCCGGATGGCTAAAAGAAGAAAGTTTCATTAATATATATATATATATATATACAAATCAATTAATATATGTAATGATCACTAGAGGCCTTACACACACACATACACACTTCGCCAGACTTTGTTAATTGAAGAATATTTCCTTCACCATCATCGTTTGTGTGCCCTTCGTCTCTTGGTTCTTCCTCAATTCCCTCATGGGTCTCGTTTAGATATTGTGAGCCATCATCTAGTTCATTCTCTAGATTTTGGGAGGAGCGTATCATGTCGAAGATGAGATCCTCTTGATCATGGTCGTCTCTGCCGCTCTTTGTCGGAGTCGGGGCTCTGTAGACCCAAGAAAAGGTTCGAACTCTCGGGTGCGCTCACTCTCCTACCCTGTTCTACCTCTCAGCTTCACGGCGACTCTCGGATGGCTTGAGATAAGGGAAGGGAACAACAACACATGGTCATTTACCCAGATTCGGGCCACCTTGTGGTGTAAAACCCTACTCCTGCTTGTATAGACTGCTTGACGTGGAGGACAAGTTCAAAGGCGGGTTCTTGCCCTAGTCGGGATGATGGGGAGCCGATCCCTTACTACGGAGGCTCTGCCTCTCTTTTATACTGTCCTTGGTCCTCATCCCCCAAAAACATGGGCGGGAAGGGTTGCCACAACGACCATTTGAAAGGGGACAGGACTGCAGTCCGCCCTGAGAAAGGTGGTCTTCGCTTCAAGAGCCTTTCTTCGTGACACACCGGTGGGCTCGGGGGTGACCTCCGTCGTGCCGAGCCCCCATCCTTAATCTTCTTGCACCGACCGGGAAACCTTTGGGAGTTGCTTTGGGAGCCCACCAGCTCGCCCCTCTTCCTTAACACGGAAGTGGAAATCTTCCCTATCTGTGCCCGCTGGCACCGCTTTGACGCCACTTGCGCAAGATGCATCACCCACGGGAGGCGCAAGGACATGGTGCCCTGCCATGTCGCCCTCGACGAGCCTGCCTCGAGAGAGCCTCAGGGGTGGCCTTGGGACGCGTGCTTGTAGCGGGCAACCCCTTGCGATACTCGGCGATGATTCCAAGAGACTTGCCTCTCTAGGCAACGGCCCTTGCGAGGGTCTTCCTTGCCGAGCTTGTCAATGGGCCAAAGCAGGCTTATGCAGCCGTGTCACGCCTGGGGCCGCAGGCCAACAGGCCTAGGTACCCCTGGTCCCAGAGGCCCGATAGTAGCCCCCGGGGTCCTCGTTGTGCACGGCTCCGCCCAGTGGGGGGCGAAGTGATGTAGGCCCCAATCGCGTGCGGGCCAAGCTCGACGTGTGGCACCCGTCGTGTCGCGAAACTCTTCCTTCCGGTAACACTTTGGGAACCGCTCCGAGTGAACCAATGCAAATCCTGCCCGTTGCACCCACCATCATTGCTTTCTTGACAAGCACCACCCACTTGCGCCATCCCTCCCGCATAAGATCGCCCCTCGGCCCATGGTACGTGCGGAGCAGCTGGATGGGGAATGAAGCGACACAAGCCGTAACCGTCCGTGGCTAGTCATGGCATGCGGCGCAGGATGGAGCATGCCGCCTCCACTTCCCATGACGCCTCGAGGACCGCGGTCATGGCTATAAAACTGCCACCCCCGGGGAGGAGGAGCTCCCACCACACTTCTTCTTCCTTTCGCCTAGGCTTTTCTTTCCCTTTCCTGTCACATCAAGAATCACTCGGCCCTGAAAAGGTGTCATACGTTATGTAATATACCTTTGCTTTGAGTAGTGACTGCCTGTTACGCTTGGGGTGTCTTTGTTCCCTTCGTGAGGTCCTTCGCTGCCCCTCACGTGTTTCCTATGTCCTAGCCGGGGGGCCATGGTGCATGGCTCCCGAGGCCTTCACTCCCGACGGGTGAAGTCCTTGCCCTTACCTAGCTAGGTCGTTGCCTCCCGCTGACATGGTCATCCTTCCTCGCGAAGCATCCGAGGAAGCTTTTCATCATGGCCCCGTGGGGGTGCCTCGAAGTCCTTGATGACGGTTGCTGGTCGAAGCCTCACGAGGCTGGTGCCCTCGTGAGGGCCTCGTCCCAACCGCTTGGTGGTGGCGCTTCGGGAGCCCGATATTCCTTCTTGTGTGTTGTCTCCCCATTCCTGTAATGCAACATGCTGGCCCCACGGGGGCGTGTAAAAAGGGGATTACGTCCTTCATGCTTTAAATTGAATGCTATTTTGGGTCGAAAATAAGTTTCTCCCTGGTAATCCTTGTCAAGCTTGCACCTCCTCTGTGGTCGCTCAGACGCCTCGTGATGTTAGGGCCCAGCCCTCGAGCGTGGATGTGTGAGCTCCCAAGGCACAATGCTCAGGGGCTTGGCTTCTTTGTGCGTGCGGATCATGCAAGCAGTTGCTGCTTGCGGGGCTCACTTCACGAGACCCTTGAGGGAAGTCCCGGAGAGAGAACACTTTGTTTCAAACGGTGCGTGCAAGCCCGCTTGCATTTGGGCGTCCTCACTTGCATTTGAGCGTGGTAAGAGGACATAAAACTAAGGAAGCTCCACGAAAACCAGAAAACCTAGACTTTTACCAGAAAACCAAAGGCTAACTCGTTTGCGAGAACAAAAAAGAGAGGTGCGACTGCCGTATCCAACATGGGCCAGCCCGGTGAGCTCGTTCGCTAGTCGAAGACAGGAAAGAATAAAAGCGGCTGCCGTGCCTAGCACGGGTCAACCTAGAAAGAATGCGGTTGTCGTATCCAGTACAGTTCGACCTAAAAGCAATGCAGACCACAGGGTGTTTCCTTCGTATTCTTCCCCAGCGCAGAGCATGGGGACTGCTGCTAGGCGTGGGAGGGGACCCTCCTCTGTGGCCACAACATGTCTTGTCGTGGGCTTCCACTTTGGGGCCTCGAGTGTATACATCCCACTCATTATTTCGTGAGAGTGTCACGGTCTTCTTCCCTTGCACAGGGCAAGGCGACTGACACTAGGCGTGGTAGGGGACCCTCCTCCACGGCCACGACGCGACTCGTCGCGGGCTTCCAATTCCGGGGCCCAATGCGTATACAGCCCACTCATTATTATGTGAGAGTGTCACAGTGTTTTTCCGAGCGTTTGACTCCAATCTGCCCTCCTCCGTCTCCATGCAAGTGGCACGGGGCATGGAGATACGAGCGGTATTGAGGGCCCTCACCCTCTCTCCCAGACACGCGTCGTCTGGCCTTGGGATATGGGCGATTCTGTAGGGGTCACCTACCCTCCACTCTAGGCGCGCGACGTCTAGCCTGGAGACATGGGCGCTGATACGTCACCAATGTATCTATAATTTTTGATGGTTCCATGCTATTATCTTGTCAACTTTGGATGTTTTTTATGCATTTTACATCTTTTTGGGACTAACCTATTAACTCAGTGCCAAGTGCCAGTTCCTGTTTTTACGTGTTTTTGACCCTTTTCAGAGAAGAATATCAAACGGGGTCCAAACGGACTAAAATCTTTGGAATGATTTTTTTCGGAACAGAAGATACGCAGGGAACTTGGGAACCAAGGCAAAGTCTCCCGGGGGAGGCCACAAGCCTCCTAGCTGCGGCCTCGGGAGGGGGGTGCCTAGCAGGCTTATGGGCCCCCGTGGCTCCTTTGCCCTACCTCTTCCGCGTGTAAATTACCCAAAAATCTGAAACCACGAGAGAGAGCCACGAAAATACTTTTCCGCCGCTGCAAGCTTCTGTCTCCGCAAGATCCCATCTGGGGATCGTTCTGGTGCCCTGCCGGAGGGGGGATTCGAACACGGAGGGCTTCTTCATCAACACCATTGCCTCTCTGATGATGCGTGAGTAGTTCACCATAGACCTTTGGGTCCATAGCTAGTAGCTAGATGGCTTCTTCTCTCTCTTGGATCTTCAATAAAAAGTTCTCCATGATCTTCATGGAGATCTATCCGATGTAATCCTATTTTGCAGTGTGTTTGTCGAGATCCGATGAATTGTGGATTTATGATCAGATTATCTATGATTATTTTTTGAGTTTCCTCTGATCACTTATATGCATGATTTTGTATCCTTGTAATTCTCTTCGAGTTGTGGGTTTCGTTTGGCCAAATCGATCTATAATTCTTGCAATGGGAGAAGTGCTTGGTTTTGGGTTCATACCGTGCGGTGTCCTTACCCAGTGACAGAAGGGGTAGCGAGGCACGCATCGTGTTGTTGCCATTGATACGTCTCCAACGTATCTATAATTTTTGATGGTTCCATGCGATTATCTTGTCAAACTTTGTATGCTTTGTATGCCTTTTATATCTTTTTCGGGACTAACTTATTAACTCAGTGCCAAGTGCGAGTTCCTATTTTTTTCCGTGTTTTTGACCCTTTTCAGAGGAGAATATTAAACGAAGTCCAAACGGAATAAAACCTCTGAAAAGATTCTTTTCGGAATAGAAGATACGTAGGAAGCTTGAGAACCAAGGTAGAGGGCACCACGGGAGGCCACAAGCCCCCTAGGCGCGGCCTGGGGGCCCGCGCCTAGCAGGCTTGTGGGCCCCCTATGGCTCCTCTGCCTACTTCTGCCGCCTATAAATCCTCGAAAAATCCAAAACTACGGGAGAGATCCATGAAAATACTTTTCCGCCGCCGCAAGCTTGTGTCTCCGCAAGATCCCATCTGGGGCACGTTCTGGTGCCCTGCCGGAGGGGAGATTCAGATACGGAGGGCTTCTTCATCAACACCATTGCCTCTCCGATGATGCGTGAGTAGTCCACCATAGACCTTCGGGTCCATAGCTAGTAGCTAGATGGCTTCTTCTCTCTCTTGGATCTTCAATAAAAAGTTCTCCATGATCTTCATGGAGATCTATCCGATGTAATCTTCTTTTGCGGTGTGTTTGTCGAGATCTGGTGAATTGTGGATTTATGATCAGATTATCTATGAACCTTATTTGAGTTTCTTCTGATCTTTTATATGCATGATTTCATATCATTGTAATTCTCTTCGAGTTGTGGGTTTTGTTTGGCCAACTTGATCTATGATTCTTGCAATGGGAGAAGTGCCTGGTTTGGGGTTCATACTGTGTGGTGACCTCACCCAGTGATAGAAGGGGTAGCAAGGCACACATCATGTTGTTGCCATCAAGGGTAAAAAGATGGGGTTTATATGTATTGCATGAATTTATCCCTCTACATCATGTCATCTTGCTTAAGGCATTACTCTGTTTGTCATGAACTCAATACACTAGATGCATGCTGGATAGCGGTCGATGTGTGGAGTAATAGTAGTAGATGCAGAAAGTATCGGTCTACTTGTCTCGGACGTGATGCCTATATGTATGATCATTGCCTTAGATATCGTCATGAATTTGCGCGGTTCTATCAATTGCTCGACAGTAATTCGCTCACCCACCGTAATATTTGCTATCTTGAGAGAAGCCTCTAGTGAACACTATAGCCCCCGGGTCTAGTTCACATCATATTTTCAGCCCTACACTTTTACTTTGTTGCACTTTCCGCCTTTAGATCTCACCTTGCAATCAATCGTGAAGGGATTGACAACCCCTTTGTAGCGTTGGGTGCAAGTTTGCTGTTTTTGCGCATGTACATTGGTGCCTCATCTTGATACTCCTACTGGATTGATATCTTGGTTCTCAAACCGAGGGAAATACTTACTGCTACTGTGTTGCATCACCCTTTCCTCTTCAAGGGGAAAAACCAACGCAAGCTCAAGAGGTAGCAAGAAGAATTTCTAGCGCCGTTGCCGGGGAGCATCAAGTGAAGCTTATCCAAGTAAGTGTCGCAAACACATCTCTTGCATTTATTCTTTTTGCCTCTCATTTTCCTCTCCCCCACTTCTGAAAAACAAAAATTTACAAAAACATTTGCCTTTTTCGTTCGCACTTTTCTTTCGCTTGCTTTCTGTCGCTTGTGTGCTTGTCTGCTTGCTGAAGTCACCATGACTGAAAACACCAAACTTTGTGACTTCTCGAATACTAATAATAATGATTTTATTAGTACTCCGATTTCTCCCGCCACTAGTGCGGAATCATATGAAATCAATGCTGCATTGCTGAATCTTGTTATGAAAGAGCAATTCTCCGGCCTTCCTAGTGGAGATGCCGCATCCCATCTTAATACCTTCAATGAGTTATGCGGTATGCAAAAGAAGAAATATGTGGATAATGATGTGATTAAATTGAAGCTATTTCCGTTCTCATTGCGAGATCGAGCAAAAACTTGGTTTTCATCTTTGCCCAAAAATAGTATTGATTCTTGGAACAAGTGCAAAGATGCTTATATATCCAAGTATTTTCCGCCGGCTAAGATTATCTCTCGCTGTAATAATATCATGAATTTTAAGCAACTTGATCATGAACATGTTGCACAATCTTGGGAGAGAATGAAATTGATGATTAGAAATTGTCCCGCTCATGGCTTGAGTCTTTGGATGATTATACAAATCTTCTACGCTGGTTTGAATTTTGCTTCTAGAAATATCTTGGATTCCGCCTCCGGTGGAACTTTCATGGAAATCACATTAGGAGAAGCCACAAAACTCCTAGACAATATCATGGCAAACTATTCTCAATGGCACACTGAAAGGTCACCTACTAGTAAAAAGGTACACGCTATAGAAGAAATTAACTCGTTGAGCGCTAAGATGGATGAGTTAATGAAATTGTTTGCTAGTAAAGGTGCTCCTTTAGATCCGAATGATATGCCCTTGTCTTCCTTGATTGAGAGTAGTAATGAAAGCTTCGATGTTAATTTTTTTGGTGGGAATAATTTTGGCAACAACAATGCTTTTAGAGGAAACTATATTCCTAGCCCTTTTCCTAGTAATCCCTCTAATAACTTGGGCAACTCCTACAACAATGCTGATGGAAATTACAATAAATTACCCTTTGATCTAGAGAGTAATATCAAAGAGTTTATCAACTCACAAAAGATTTTCAATGCATCCATAGAAGAAAAATTACTCAAAATTGATGATTTGGCTAGGAGCGTTGATAGAATGTCTCTTGATATTGATGCTTTGAAAGTTAGATGTGCTCCTCCCAAGATCAATATGGATGAAACTTTGAAAGCTATGCGTGTTTCCATGAATGAGAGTAAAGAAAGAACCGCCACAATTCGTGCTAGACATGAATGGCTTAAAAAGGCGTGTTCTCGTGATAAGAATCACGAAGATCTTAAAGTGCTTGGTGTGACTCCCATTGAATCCTTTTTTCTTGTGTCAAACCTAATGATGATGGGGCTGGATATGAATCCACCTTGGTGGAAAAACGCCCCAATGATTTGGAGTCTATCTATCTTGATGGTAAAAGCATTGAAAGTGGAGTAGAGGATATCAAAACTTTGAGTAGTAATGAAACTACTACTTTGGATTTCAAGGAATTCAATTATGATAGTTGCTCTTTGATTGAATGTATGTCCTTGATGCAATCCATGCTAAACTCTCCGCACGCTTATTGCCAAAACAAGGCCTTTACCGATCATATCATCGATGCTATGATGAAATCTCTTGAAGAGAAACTTGAATTGGAATTTTGTATTCGTAGAAAACTTCATGGTGAGTGGGAGCCTTCTATCAAAATCAAGATCAAAAACTATGAATGCAATGCTTTGTGTGATTTGGGTGCTAGTGTTTCCGCTATTCCAAAGTCTTTATGTGATGTTCTAGGCTTTAATGAGATTGATGAGTGCTCTCTTAATTTGCATATTGTGGATTCTACTGTTAAGAAACCAATGGGAAGGATCAATGATGTTCTTATTAATGCAAATAGGGACTATGTACTCGTAGATTTCATTGTGCTTGATATTGATTGCAATCCTACATGTCCTATCATTCTTGGTAGACCTTTCCTAAGTACTATTGGTGTTGTCATCGATATGAAAGAAGGGAATATTAGTTTTCAATTTGCATTAAAGAAGGGCATGGAACATTTCCCTAGAAAGAAAATAAGATTGCCTTATGAATCCATGATGAGGGATACTTATGGTTTGAGTACCAAAGACGATGATACGTGATTCTATCGCCTTATGCCTAGCTAAGGGCGTTAAACAATAGCGCTTGTTGGGAGGCAACCCAACGAATTTATCTTTGCTTTTTTACTTTCTGTTTTGTTGCATCCACACCATCATAATTCTGTTATGATTGTGCCTTTTGTGTTTCTTTTTGTGTTTGAGCCAAGTAAAACCTTTATGACTAGTTTGGTGATGGTTGTTTGATCATGCTCGAAATAGACAGAAACATTTCGCTCATGATTTTTTTTTCATTTTTATCCATAAAGAGCATTTGAGTTTATTCTTTTTGCTGATGGTTCATATGCCAATTGCCCAAACTGTCATAATTTTTCATAATTTGTGAGATACCAGAAGTATACGAAGTATACAGATTTTTACAGACTGGTCTATTTTTGACACATTATGTTTTTGTTGTGTTGATTGCTTATTTTGATGAAACTATGGATAGTATCGGGGGGTACTAGCCATGAAAATGTGAGAATACAGTAATCTAACACCAATATAAATAGAAATCAAGTTTTCTACAGTACCTGAAGAGGTGGTAGTTTGTTCTCTTGTGCTAATGATATCACGAGTTTCTGTTTAAGTTTTGTGTTGTGAAGTTTTCTAGTTTTGGGTGATGTTCTCATGGACAAAGGGATAAAGAGTGGAAAGAGCTCAAGCTTGGGGATGCCCAAGGCATCCCAAGCCAAATTCAAGGACACCAAAAAGCCTAAGCTTGGGGATGCCCCGGGAAGGCATCCCCTCTTTCGTCTTCAATCCATCGGTAACATTACTTGGAGCTATATTTTTATTCACCACATGATATGTGTTTTGCTTGGAGCGTCTTGTATCGTAGGAGTCTTTTCGTTTTGTTGTGTCACAATCGTCCTTGCTACATGATAACCCACAAGTATAGGGGATCGCAACAGTTTTCGAGGGTAGAGTATTCAACCCAAATTTATTGATTCGACTCAAGGGGAAGCCAAATAATATTCTCAAGTATTAGCAGTTGAGTTGTCAATTCAACCACACCTGAAAGATTTAGTATCTGCAGCAAAGTATCAGTAGCAAATTAGGGTGATAGCAGCAGCAGCAACAGTAACCAGTAGCAGCAAAGTAATAGAAGTAGCAACAGAGTAACAGTAGCAGCAGCAACAGTAGTAGCGGCAAAGTAACATAGCAAGGACCAGTAGGAAAAGACTCGTAGGCATTGGATCGGTGATGGATGATTATGCCGGATGTGATTCATCCTGCAACAGTTATAACACGGAGAGATAAGTAACTAGCTCCAGTTCGTCAATGTAATGTAGGCATGTATTCTGTATGTACTCATACGTGCTTAGGGAAAAGAACTTGCATGACATCTATTGTCCATCCCTCCCTTGGCAGCGGGGTCCTAATGGAAACTACAGGATATGAAGGTTCTCCTTTTAATAAAGAACCGGACCAACGCATTAACACTTCGGGAATACATGAACTCCTCATACTATGGTCATCTCCGGGAGTGGTTCCGGCTATTGTCACTCCGGGGTTGCCGGGTCATAACACATAGTAGGGACTACAACTTGCAAGATAGGATCAAGAACACACATATATCGGTGACAACATAATAGGTTCAGATCTGAAATCATGGCACTCAGGCCCTAGTGACAAGCATTAAGCATGGCAAAGTAGTAGCAACATCAATCTCAGAACATAGTGGATACTAAGGATCAATCCCCATCAAAACTAACTCGATTGCATGATAGATCTCATCCAACCCATCACCGTCCAACAAGCCTACGATGAGATTACTCACGAATGGTGAAGAGCATCATGGAATTGGCGATTAAGGAAGGTTGATGATGACGATGGCGACGATCTCCCCTCTTCGGAGCCCAAAACAGACTCCTGATCTGCCCTCCAGAGGAAGAACAGGAGGTGGCGGCGCCTCCGTATCGTAAAACACGATGAACTCTTCTCCTTGATTTTTTTCCTTGCGAGACAGACTAAATAGAGCTTGATTTGGAGGCGGTGGAGCGTCGTGGGCTCCACAAGCCTGCCAGGCGCGGCCAGGGGGGCCCGCGCCTAGTGTGCTTGTGGGCTCCACGCTCCACATCCTCCAAAGATTCTTGCGCAAGTATTTTTCATAAATTCCAGAAAAATTCTCCATAAATTTTCAGGTCATTCCGAGAACTTTTATTTCTGCGTAAAAACAACACCATGGCAATTCTGCTGACAACAGCGTTAGTCCGGGTTAGTTCCATTCAGATCATGCAAGTTAGAGTCCAAAACAAGGGCAAAAGAGTTCAGAAAAGTAGATACGATGGAGACGTATCAACTCCCCCAAGCTTAAAGCCTTGCTTGTCCTCAAGCAATTCAGTTGACAAACTGAAATAGACAAAAGAACAACTTTGACAAACTCTGTTTGATCTTGTTGTTGCAACTATGTCTAACTCATAACCAGAATTTTAGCAAGATCACAAGCAGACCACATAAGCAAATGACATCAAGGTCTCACGGTAAACTCATATCAATGGCATAATCAGCTAGAGAGAAAATAATAATAAGTCTCAAACATCAACACTTCAATCAAAATAAGATGAAGCAGTACGAACAGATGGTATCTCGCTAGCTCTTTCTGAGACCGCAAAACATAAATGCAGAGCACCTTCAAAGACCAAGGGCTGACTAAACATTGTAATTCATGGCAAAGAAGATCCAGTCATAGTCATACTCAACATAGTTAAAAGAAAAGCACAAAAATGACAGAGGTGCTCTCTAACTGGTACTTTTATAAGAGGAGGATGACAAAACAGGAACATAAATAGACAAGCCCTTCGCAGAGGGAAACACTGATTTGCAGAGGTGCCAGAGCTCAAGCTTTGAAAACAGAGATAATAATTTTGGGTGGCATGCTTTCATTGTCAATGCAATGACTAAGAGTTCTCACCATCTTTCACGCTACACATGCTATAGGCGGTTCCCAAAGAGAAAAGTAAAGTTTTGACTCCGCCACCACCAATCAATCACACTACACGACTAGCCGAATCCTCGGGTGCCGTCCATACCAACATCAATCCTGGGGGAGTTTTGTTTGCAATTATCTTTTCGATTTGAGCATGGAACTGGGAATTCCAATTACCGGCCCCTTTCTCGTGAATGATAGTGAATAAACACATATCGAGGATAACACGCCGAGCATGGAAGATGCTAATAGTCCCTGTCACCACATGAGCGGTTCGGGCATGCAAAACAGATTATTTCTTGAAGATTTAGAGCGTGGCACATGCAAATTTACTTGGAACGGCAGGTAGATACCGAATATAGGTAGGTATGGTGGACTCATATGGAACAACTTTGGGTTTATGGAAGTGGACGCACAAGCAATATTCCCGCTTAGTACAGGTGAAGGCTAGCAAAAGATTGGGAAGCGACGAACTAGAGAGCGACAACAGTCATCAAAATGCATTGAAAATAACTAACATTGAGTGCAAGCATGAGTAGGACATAAATCACCATGAACATGAATATCATAGAGGCTATGTTGATTTTGTTTCAACTACATGTGTGAACATGCGCCAAGTCACGCCACTTGAATCATTCAAAGGAAGATACCATGCTATCATACTACATCACAGTTATCTCAAAATTCATGTGGGCATCCAAGACAAACCATTATAAGCTCCTAGCTAAGTAAGCATGGCATCAGCAACTATGATCTCTAAGTTGTCATTGCAAACATGTTTCTCTCACAACAAAGCTGAATCAGGCACGATGAGCTAGTCATATTTACAAAAACAAAATAGATCAAGTTCATACCAACTTTTCCAGGCTCAGTCACTTCATCATATATCGTCATTATTACCTTTCACTTGCACGACCAAATGATGTGAAAAATAATAAGCGTGCTCGTGCATTAGATTAAAGATGGAATCTGCAGGCAAACACAAAGGAGAAGACAAAGTAATATGGCTCTTTAACAGATAAACAGATATGCATGCGAGAGCCACTAAACATTGTAACCATGGTCTTCTACCTTGACATAAAGAAAAAGAAAACTATTTACACGAGAAAGCTCCCAACAAGCAAAAGAAGAACAAGAAAATCTTTTTGGGTTTTCTCAAACTAGACAGACACATGAAAAGAAAACGAGAAAAGAAATAAACAAGCATGGATTATACAGTGGCAAAGTGTGAACACCGACGAACAAAGTGAAAGCATAAGCAAGAATGTAAAGTCGGTGAGAAACACGTACTCCCCCAAGCTTAGGCTTTTGGCCTAAGTTGGTCTACTCCCACAGAGAGAAATAACAAGCTCCGGGGTACTCCGGACTGGACTGAGGATGCCACTGCTATGTGAGCTCCTCTGGCTCCCACTGATAAACTGGCGTATGGTACTCGACTGGTGGCTCGGGCACGGCCACCTGTGGTTGGGCCAAGCCCCAATATGCGTAGATGTACGAGGGCATAATAATGTACCTGCCTGCATGAAGATTGAACAAAGAAGGAGAACGCAAAGTAATAGTCTCACGAGTACCCTGACTAAATACCAGGTTATAAATCATCCTTCTATTTATGTCTCTATCAAGAAAGTCATGGCGAACCAAGCTATCGTAATCTAGATATCTCTCGGGAAGAAGAATTTCTTCTTCCTCGTCCAGTCTAATAGGTATTTCAAAGTGTCTAGCAAGACTAGTAGCATAGATACCTCCATAGACAATGCCTTTAGAACGGATCATGTTCAACCGTTGAGCTACTATAGCGCCCAAGCCATTAGTTTTATCATTATAAAGGGCTTCGTGCAAGACCGCAAGATCTGAGGAACTGAGTGACCCAGCTTTCCCACGGCCAATCAAACATTTTCCCACAAATAATGAGAAGTACCAAAGCACGGGAAAATGAATGCTAGCAGCTCTAGCGCAAGACACTCCTCTCTCCTCTCCTACAGCAATTGTATCGATGAAAGCCTCCAAGTCCCATGGACGAGGTTCATGAATATCCCCAACGTAAGGTAATTTGCAAACATTGCAAAAATCCTGGAGTGACATGCGCTGGGGGATATCATAAAGTTTGAACTCAACCATAGGAGGGTTCTTCCTTGGATAGAAATTAAAGCTTTGTACGAAGATATTAGTGAGGAGGAGGTATTGCGGACACTTATATTCAACGAAGGCGGTAAGGCCTGCGTTCTCTACCAAGTAGTAAAAGTCATCGTAAAGTCCAGCGGCGCGTAAGAACACATCGCTTGGCCACTCGCACGCTCGAACTTCTGCGACTCGAGGGACCGGATACTTGGGCTTCTTCTCACTTCCATCATCCTTGGGGTCACGGCTTGAAGAGCCTCTTAAGAACCTCCTCATCTTTTCCCTTTTCTATCTCTAAAAATTTCTGAAATTTTTAGTGACTCTAAGGAAAAGTGAATAAGGCTCAACGAAACTCGTAGCAACTACACCAACAAGTGCCTAGAGGCCAGATTATGCATCAAAACTACTTGGGACTAGCTAAAATTAGCATGCAAAGCTCAAGAACATGGTCACCAAGGCAGCAAAAATACGCGAAGTATAAGGCACTAGAGCAAAAACTAATTGGACCAATGGAGGACTCACTTACCAAGGAGTAATTTCCCAAAATAGTTCGGAGAATGGTGCTTTGAGCAAAGAGATCAAAAATCCCAGCAAGAGGAGCAAGAACACTGGTTTGAGCTGTGAAACGATTTTTTATGGAGGTAGGAGAAGCATATGGGAGCTATAATGAGTGGAGGGGGTGCATGTGGGCCCCACAAGCCAGGTAGGCGTGGCTAGGGGGTGCCCGCGCCTCCAGGGCTTTTGGCCCACTGGTGCAGCCCCCAGACTAGCTCTTCGTCTCAGTATTTTTCAAAAATTCCAGAAAAAATCATACTTGATTTTCAGGACGTTCGGAGAACTTTTATTTTCGGGGTACTTTTCCACGGGATGCTAAAAGCAGAAAACAGGAAAAACTAAACTAAACCTATTATTTTTCTTCTAAGCAGCCGAAGGTGAAAGCTTGGGACAGAGGTTTGTGACTCCTCGATTCATCCATCTCATGGTCATCGAAAGAAATCCGTCAATGAGGTTGATCAAGTCTCCTCAACAAACCTTTTCGAATCGCAAAAGAAGACGGAGAATTTTTGAATAGTCACTAGGTTATCTCAATGGGGATGTGTATCTCCCCAACAAGCAAATCATACTTCATCTTAACAGGAGGTATAGGGCATTCAAAGCTCCCAATAAGAATCGATGAAGTTTTTTCGATAGCATTGATGCAATGTACTCGATATTGTTTCTTTGGAAAGTGCACTGTATGGTCATTACCGTTGACATGGAAAGTGACATTGCCTTTGTTGCAATTTATAACAGCCCCTGTAGTGTTTAGAAAGGGTCTTCCAAGGATGACCGCCATGGCATCGTCCTCGGGAATATCCAGAATAACAAAGTCTGTTAAGATAGTGACATTAGCAACCACAACAGGCACATCCTCGCAAATGCCGATAGGAAAGCAGTTGATTTGTCGGCCATTTGCAGAGAGATTTCAGTGGGTGTGTGATACGTCCATTTTGCATCATGCTTTCATGTTGATATTTATTGCTTTTTGGGATGTTATATTACTTGTGGTACCATATTTATGCCTTTTCTCTCTTATTTTGCAAGGATTATTTGAAGAGGGAGAATTCAGGCAGCTGGGATTCTAGACTGGAAAAGGAGAAAATCCTAGTCCACTATTCTGCACATCTCCAAATGCCCTGAAAATTTACGTGGATTTTTTTGGAATATATTAAAAATACTGGGCGAAAGAACTACCGGAGGGGCCCCACGAGGGCCCCACAAGCTTGCCCACCGCCACCACCCCCCTGGTGGCGCAGGGCAGGCTTGTGGGCTGCCAGAAGGCCCACTAGCCCCCCTCTTTTGCTATATGAAGCGTCCTGGTCTGGAAAAAATCAATCAGGAGCTTTTTCGTGGTTTCTCCGCCGCCACGAGGCGGAACTTGAGCAGATCCAATCTAGAGCTTCGGTAGGACGATCGTGCCGGGGAAACTTCCCTCCCGGAGGGGGGAATCGTCGCCATCGACTTCACCAACAATCCTCTCATCGGAGGGGAGGCATCTTCATCAACATCTTCATCAGCACCATCTCCTCTCCAATCCCTAGTTCATCTCTTGTAACCAATCTTCGTCTCGCAATTCCGATTGGTACTTGTAAGGTTGCTAGTACTGTTGATTACTCTTTGTAGTTGATGCTAGTTGGATTATTTGGTGGAAGAGTTTATGTTCAGATCCTTGATGCTATTCATTACACCTCTGGTCATGATTATGATTATGTCCTGTGAGTAGTTACTTTTTTTCCTAAGGACATGGGATAAGTCATGCTGATAATAGTCGTGTGAATTTGATATTCGTTCGGTATTTTGATATGATGTATGTTGTCTTTTCCTCTAGTGGTGTTATGTGAACGTCGACTACATAACACTTCACCATATTTGGGCCTAGAGGAAGGCATAGGGGAGTAGTAAGTAGAAGATGGGTTGCTGGAGTGACAGAAGCTTAAACCCCAGTCTATGCATTGCTTCGTGAGGGGCTGATTTGGATCCACTAGTTTAATGCTATGGTTAGACTTTGTCTTAATTCTTCTTTTGTAGTTGCGGATGCTTGTGAGAGAGGTTAATCATAAGTGGGATGCTTGTCCAAGTAAGGGCAGTACCCAAGCGCCGGTCCACCCACATATCAAACTATCAAAGTAACGAACGTGAATCATATGAACATGATGAAACTAGCATGACTGAAATTCCCGTGTGTCCTCGGGAGCGTTTTTTCCTCCTATAAGAGTTTGTTCAGGCTTGTCCCTTGCTACAAAAGGGATTGGGCCACTTGCTGCACCGTTGCTACTACTTGTTACTTGTTACTTTTTGCTCGCTACGTCTCACCTCGCTACATAATCACTTGTTACCGCTACTTTCAGTGCTTGCAGTTATTACCTTGCTGAAACCCGTTTATCAAAGCCTTCTGCTCCTCGTTGGGTTCAACATTCTTACTTATCGAAAGGACTACGATTGATCCCCTATACTTGTGGGTCATCAAGACTCTTTTCTGGCACCATTGCCGGGGAGTGAAGCGCCTTTGATAAGTGGAAATTGGTAAGGAAACATTTATATACTGTGCTGAAATTTATTGTCACTTATCACTATGGAAACTCTTCCTTTGAGGAGTTTGTTCGGGGTATCTTGACCACAAACGGAAGCACGAGGAGTTGCTCCTCAACTTGAGGTACATACTGAAAATATCTTTTATGAAATTCCTTTTGGTATGCTTGAGAAACTGCTGGCTAATCCTTTTACAGGAGATGGATCTTCACATCCACACTTTCATGTAATCTATGTAGATGAAGTTTGTGGTTTATTTAAGCTTGCAGGTTTGCCCAAGGATGAGGTAAAGAAGAAAGTCTTTCCTTTATCTTTGAAGGATAAGGCGTTGACATGGTATAGGCTATGTGATGATGCTGGATCATGGGGCTACAATCGGTTGAAATTGGAATTTCATCAAAAGTTCTATCCTATGCATTTAGTACATCGTGATCAAAACTTTATTTATAACTTTTGGCCTCGTGATAGGGAAAGCATAGCTCAAGCTTGGGGAGGCTTAAATCAATGCTATATTCATGCCCCAATCATGAGCTCTCGAGAGAAATCATCACTCAAAACTTTTATGCTCGGCTTTCTCATGAAGATCGTACCATGCTTGACACTTCTTGTGCCGGTTCTTTTATGAAGAAGGATATTGATCACAAGTGGAGTTTATTGGAGAGAATCAAACGCAACTCTGAAGATTGGGAGCTGGAGGAAGGTAAGGAGTCAGGTATGAATTTCTAGTTTGATTGCGTTAAATCTTTTGTTGAGACAAACACTTCTAGAGATTTTAGCGCTATGTATGGACTTGACTCTGAGATAGTAGCTTCTCTATGTGAATCTTCTCCTACTCATGTTGATCTTCCCAAAGAGAAGTGGTTTAAATATCATCCTCCTGTAGAAAGCAACATAGCCAAAATCAATCTAGTTGAGGAGAAAATCATAGCTTTTAGTGATCCTGTTGTTCCTTGTGCTTACACTGAGAAACCACCATACCCTGCTAGGATAAAGGATTATTCTAAAGCTCCAACTACGATACGTAGGGGTTACATTGGACCACTTGCACCCCCTGAAGAGATTAGAGTTGAACCTAGTGTTGCTATTATCAAAGATCTCTTAGCCAAAAACATAGATGGGCATGTTATCAAATTCTGTGAGGACTCCGCTAGAATTGCTAAACCTCACGCGAAAGACAAACACGAACCTGTAGTTGGCCTGCCCGTTGTTTCTGTTAAGATAGGAGATCGCTGTTACCATGGTTTATGTGATATGGGAGCTAGTGTTAGTGCAATACCCCATTCTCTATATGATGAAATCAAAGATTTGATTGCACCTGCTGAGTTAGAACCCATTGATGTCACTATTACGCTAGCTAATAGAAACACTATCTTCCCTCTGGGAATTGTGAGAGACGTAGAAGTCCTGTGTGGTAAGACGAAGTATCCTACTGATTTCCTCGTCCTTGGTACTTCACAAGTTAGCTTTTGTCCCATCATATTTGGTAGACCCTTTCTCAACACTGTCAATGCTCACATTGATTGCATTAAGCAGACTGTCACAGTAAGTTTCGAGGGTGTGTCTCATGAATTTAACTTCTCCAAGTTTGGAAGACAACCCCATGAAAGAGAGTCGTCTGGTAGGGATGAAATAATTGCTCTTGCCTCTATTTCCGTACCTCCTACGGATCCTTTAGAGCAATATCTGCTTGAGCATGAAAATGATATGCATATGGAGGAGAGAGATGAGATAGATAAAATTGTCTTAGAACAATATCCTATTCTCAAGAATAATCTGCCTGTTGAACAACTTGGGGATCCTCCCCCACCAAAGGGTGATCTTGTGTTCGAGCATAAATAGTTGCCTAATACTCTTAAGTATGCCTATCTTGATGAGAAGGAGATATATCCTGTCATTATTAGTGCTCTCCTCTCAGAGCGCGAAGAGAAGAAGTTACTAAAAACTCTGAGGAAGCACCGCGCTGCTATTGGATATACTCTTGATGATCTTAAGGGTATTAGTCCTACTCTATGTCAGCACAAGATTAAAACCGATCCTGACTTTAAACCAGTTGCTGATCATCAAAGGAGATTAAATCCTAAGATGAAAGAGGTCATTAGAAAAGAAATATTAAAGCTTCTGGAAGCAAGAATCATTTATCCTGTTGCTCATAGTGATTGGGTAAGTCCAGTACATTGCGTACCTAAGAAGGGAGGTATCACCGTCGTTCCTAATGATAAGGATGAACTAATCCCACAAAGGATTATTACCGGCTATAGAATGGTGATAGACTTCCGGAAACTGAACAAGGCAACTAGGAAAGATCTCTATCCTCTGCCGTTCATCGACAAAATGCTAGAAAGGCTATCAAAGCACACACACTTCTGCTTTCTAGACGGTTATTCAGGTTTCTCGCAAATACCTGTTGCACAATCTGATCAAGAGAAAACCACTTTCACCTGCCCTTTCAGTAGCTTTGCCTATAGACGTATGCCTTTTGGCTTATGTAATGCACCTGCCACCTTCCAAAGATGTATCATGGCTATATTCTCTGACTTTTGTGAAAAGATTGTCGAGGTTTTCATGGAAGACTTCTCCGTTTACGGGTCTTCCTTTGATGATTTCCTTAGCAACCTTGATCGAGTCTTACAGAGATGCGAAGAAACCAACCTCGTCTTGAATTGGGAGAAGTGCCACTTTATGGTTAATGAAGGTATCGTCTTAGAACACAAAATCTCTGAAGGAGGCATTGAAGTTGATAAGGCTAAGGTTGATGCAATTGAGAAAATGCCTTGCCCCACAGATATCAGAGGTATACGAAGTTTCCTAGGTCATGCTGGTTTCTATAGAAGGTTCATTAAAGACTTCTCTAAGATTTCTAGGCCTCTTACCAACCTCTTGCAGAAGGATGTTCCATTTATTTTTGATGAGGATTGTGAGGAAGCCTTTGAAATACTTAAGAAGGCTTTGATAACCGCACCTATTGTTCAACAACCTGACTGGAACTTGCCCTTTGAAATCATGTGTGACGCTAGTGATTATGCTATTGGTGCTGTTCTAGGACAAAGAGTTGACAAGAAGTTGAATGTCATTCACTACGCTAGTAAAACTCTAGACAGTGCCCAGAGAAACTATCCCACTATGGAGAAGGAATTTTTAGCAGTCGTGTTTGCATGTGAAAAGTTTAGATCTGACATAGTCGACTCCAAATTCACTATTCACTCTGATCATGCTGCTATTAAGTACCTCATGGAGAAGAAGGACGCTAAGCCTAGGCTGATCAGATGGGTTCTCCTGCTACAGGAATTTGATTTGCACGTCGTTGACCGATAGGGTGCTGATAACCCTGTAGCAGATAACTTGTCTAGGCTAGAGAATGTCCTTGATGACCCACTACCTATTGATGACAGCTTTCCTGATGAGCAATTAAATGTCATCCACACTTCACATAGTGCACCGTGGTATGCCGATTATGCAAACTATATCGTAGCCAAATACATACCACCCAGTTTCACCTATCAACAAAAGAAGAAATTCTTCTTTGATTTGAGACACTACTTTTGGGATGATCCTTACCTTTATAAGGAAGGAGTAGATGGTGTTATTAGACATTGTGTGCCTGAACATGAACAGGGACAGATCCTGCAGAAGTGTCATTTCGAAGCCTACGGAGGACACCATGCTGGAGATAGAACTGCCCATAAGTTATTGCAATCAGGTTTCTATTGGCCCACTCTCTTCAAGGATGCCCGTAAGTTTGTCTTGTCTTGTGACGAATGCCAAAGGATAGGGAACATCAGTAAGCCTCAGGAAATGCCTATGAACTATTCACTTGTCATTGAACCATTTGATGTGTGGGGCTTTGATTATATGGGACCCTTCCCAAGTTCCAATGGGTACACTCACATCTTAGTTGTTGTGGATTATGTTACTAAGTGGGTAGAAGCTATCCCCTCTAAAAATGTTGATAACCACACCTCTATTAAGATGCTTAAAGAAGTCATATTCCCAAGATTTGGAGTCCCTAGATACTTGATGACTGATGGCGGTTCACACTTCATTCATGGTGTTTTCCGCAAGATGCTAGCTAAGTATGATGTCAACCATAGAGTTGCATCTCCTTATCATCCTCAGTCTAGTGGTCAAGTGGAGTTGAGTAATAGGGAGATCAAGTTGATCCTACAAAAGACCGTCAATAGATCTCGAAAGAACTGGTCTAGTAAACTTGACGATGCACTATGGGCTTATATGACTGCTTATAAGAATCCCATGGGCATGTCACCGTATAAAATGGTTTACGGTAAGGCCTGCCATTTACCTCTTGAGCTGGAACACAAAGCTTATTGGGCAATCAAAGAGCTCAACTTTGATATCAAACTTGCCGGTGAGAAGAGGTTGTTTGATATCAGCTCGTTAGATGAATGGAGAGCCCAGGCATATGAGAATGCCAGGTTGTTCAAGGAAAAGGTTAAGAGATGGCACGACAAACAAATACAAAACGAGAGTTCAATATAGGTGATTATGTCTTGATATACAATTCTCGTTTGAGATTCTTTGCAGGCAAGCTTCTCTCTAAATGGGAAGGTCCCTATGTTGTCGAGGAAGTATATCGTTCCGGTGCCATCAAAATCAATAACACGAAGGAAATTTTCCTAGAGTGGTAAATGGGTAAAGAATCAAGCATTACATCTCTGGTACTCCCATAAATGTTGAGACCAATATCATCAATGTCATAACTCCAGAGGAGTACATAAGGGATGTTTATCAGCCTGTTTCAGACCTTGAAAACGAAGATGTATCTGTTTCGGTAAGAAATTGGACTCCGATACTTTTCCAATAGGAAATTTCCACGGTTTTGGAATTTTGGAAAATTAGAAAAATAAAAAACAGTCTGGAGAGCGAACGAGCCAGCCACAAGGGCCCACTCCGCCACCACCCCCCTGGTGGCGGTGGGCAAGCTTGTGGGCACCTCGTGTGCCTCCCGGACTCCGTTTTCTTGCGGAGGACTCCGTGTGGCCCAGGAAAAAATCAGTGTATAGTCGCCCGAAGGTTTTGATCTCCATATCGCGTAGTTTTCCTCTGTTTTCGTTTCGAGCTTGTTGTCTGTCGCAGATTTAGAGCAAAGATGTCTCAGGAATCTGTTGGGGAGAATGATCTTCACCAAGTTCATGAGGAAGTAGATGCTGATCTAAAAAGAGTAGAAGTCACGGAAGCCAGGGACCAAGCTAAGGAGAAAACCCAAGCTAGGGAGGAAGTTCAACCTATGTTCAACGTTGAACACGTTGAAGGAGTAGATTTTCTCCAACCCTTCCTCCACGTGCTGTCTCCATCCTTGATTGAACTCTTGAGGTTTTGCGAAACAACTCGTGCTCGCAATATTTCTCTTTCTCGTGAAGTTGTGTTGCTGGAAAACCATGTCACAGATCTCAAAGGTATAAATCAAAGATTGATAGCTCTCTTGGAATCAAAGTCGACAACAACACCACCATCACCTGCAAAGGAAGACAACTAAGCATTGGTATGGGCAATCCCCTTGGCTTCTGCCAAGCTTGGGGGAGTTTCCCTCGTATCGTATCACCTTTATATCTTTTGCTTTTAACTTTGTTTTAGTTCTTTCCTTTTTAGTTTTTATTTGTTCTCTTAGAGGAATAAGTCTTTAGTTCTTAGTTTGAGTCTTTTTCTTTTGTCTCTCCCCCGATGTATTCGAGCTTACGAGCTATATAATAAAGAGTGTCTTAGTCAAGGGCTTTGCTTTGTGCCATGATCAAAAAGTATGAAAAGAACGATAGCATGAAATATCATGAGACGATCTTATGGAAAGTGATAACTTCACTTATGACACGTATGATGATTGAAACTTGTTGAGAATGAATCAACATAGACCTCAGTCATTGTTGCAACTAATAAGAAGTAATAAGGAAAGATAGGTTCACATATAAATATATCATCTTAGACACTTTTTACAATTGTGAGCACTCACCAAACTAATACATGCCTAGGAGTAGATGTTGGACAAGGAAGACAACATAATGAATTGTGTTTGCTTGGTTCCAAACAATGTTATATGGTTAGAGATCCCTTAGCATGTGACGAGTGCTTCCACCACATATTAGCCAAAACTCCCGCACCAAGTAGAGATACTACTTGTGCATCCATAAACCTCCAACCAGTTTTGCCATGAGAGTCCACCATACCTACCTATGGATTGAATAAGATCCTTCAAGTAAGTTGTCTTCGGTGCAAGCAATAAAAATTGCTCTCAAATATGTATGATCTATTAGTGTGTGGAAAATAAGCTTTGTACGAACCTGTGATGAGGAAGACATAAAAGCGACAGACTGCATAATAAAGTTCTTTATCACAGGAGGCAATATAAAGTGACGTTCCTCCGCAGTAAGAGGACACGCATTCAAACCTCAAAAGCACATGACAACCTCTGCTTCCCTCTGCGAAGGGCCTATCTTGTACCTTTACTTTTTACCCTTGTAAGAGTCATGGTGATCTTCACCTATTCCCTTTTTGCCTTTGTCTTGGCTACCGTCACATGCTTGGGAAAGATCTATATTCATATATCAACTTGGAGTTGAGTACTCATGCTTTATTATTGTTGACTTTATCCGTGAGGTAAACCGTTGGGAGGCAAAACTATAAGCCCCTATCTTCCTCTGTGTCCAGCTGAAACTTTGACACGATGAGTACCACGTGAGTTGTAACAATTGTGGAAAACAAAAGAGATGATTGAGTATGTGGGTTTTCCTTACAAGCTCTTATTCGACTCTTTCTGATGTTGTGATAAATTGCAATTGCTTCAATGACTATGGACTATTGTTGGTTACATCTTGGTAAGGTTTTTTGCTTCATGCTTTGCTTTGTGAAGGAAATTTTCACTTTCCCATAAGAATCTTTATGATGTATTGTTGTTCTATGTGTGATCATGATGCCCTCATGTCCGTATTATGTTTTATCGACACCTTCGTCCCTCAACATGTGGACATGTTTATGGAACTTGGTTTTCGCTTGAGGTCAAGCGAGGTCTAAGCTTGGGGGAGTTGATACATCCATTTTGCATCATGCTTTCATGTTGATATTTATTTATTTTTGGGCTGTTATATTACTTGTGGTACCGTATTTATGCCTTTTCTCTCTTATTTTGCAAGGATTATTTGAAGAGGGAGAATTCAGGCAGTTGGAATTCTGGACTTGAAAAGGAGCAAGTCCTAGTCCACTATTCTGGACATCTCCAAATGCCTTGAAAATTTACATGGATTTTTTCTGGAATATATTAAAAATACTGGGCGAAAGAACTACCGGAGGGGGGCCACCAGGGCCCCACAAGCTTGCCCACCGCCACCACCCCCCTAGTGGTGCAGGGTAGGCTTTTGGGCTGCCTGAAGGCCCACTAGCCCCCTCTTTTGCTATATGAAGCGTCCTGGTCTGGAAAAAAAAATTCAATCGGTAGCTTTTTCGTGGTTTCACCGCCGCCATGAGGCGGAACTTGAGCAGATCCAATCTAGAGCTCTGGCAGGACGATCGTGCCGGGGAAACTTCCCTCCCGGAGGGGGGAATCGTCGCCATCGTCATCACCAACACTCCTCTCGTCGGAGGGGAGGCATCTTCATAAACATCTTCATCAGCACCATCTCCTCTCCAATCCCTAGTTCATCTCTTGTAACCAATCTTCGTCTCGCAACTCCGATTGGTATTTGTAAGGTTGCTAGTAGTGTTGATTACTCTTTGTAGTTGATGCTAGTTGGATTATTTGGTGGAAGAGTTTATGTTCAGATCCTTGATGCTATTCATTACACCTCTGGTCATGATTATGATTATGTCTTGTGAGTAGTTACTTTTGTTCCTAAGGACATGGGATAAGTCATGCTGATAATAGTCATGTGAATTTGATATTCGTTCGGTATTTTGATATGATGTATGTTGTCTTTTCCTCTAGTGGTGTTATGTGAACGTCGACTACATAACACTTCACCATATTTGGGCCTAGAGGAAGGCATTGGGGAGTAGTAAGTAGATGATGGGTTGCTGGAGTGACAGAAGCTTAAACCCAGTCTATGCGTTGCTTCGTGAGGGGCTGATTTGGATCCACTAGTTTGATGCTATGGTTAGACTTTGTCTTAATTCTTCTTTTGTAGTTGCGGATGCTTGCGAGAGAGGTTAATCATAAGTGGGATGCTTGTCCAAGTAAGGGTAGAACCCAAGCGCCGGTCCACCCACATATCAAACTATCAAAGTAACGAACGTGAATCATATGAACATGATGAAACTAGCATGACAGAAATTCCTGTGTGTCCTCGGGAGCGTTTTCCCTCCTATAAGACTTTGTTCAGGCTTGTCCCTTGCTACAAAAGGGATTGGGCCACTTGCTGCACCGTTGCTACTACTTGTTACTTGTTACTTTTTGCTCGCTACGTTTCACCTCGCTACACAATCACTTGCTACCGCTACTTTCAGTGCTTGCAGTTATTACCTTGGTGAAATCCGTTTATCAGAGCCTTCTGCTCCTTGTTTGGTTTGGCACTCTTACTTATCGGAAGAACAGGAGGTGGCGGCGCCTCCGTATCGTAAAACGCGATGAACTCTTCTCCTTGATTTTTTTCCGGACGAGACGGACTAAATAGAGCTGGATTTGGAGGCGGTGGAGCGTCATGGGCTCCACATCGTGGGCTTGTGGGCTCCATGCTCCACATCCTCCAATGATTCT
This sequence comes from Hordeum vulgare subsp. vulgare, assembly GCF_904849725.1. Classification (NCBI taxonomy): domain Eukaryota; kingdom Viridiplantae; phylum Streptophyta; class Magnoliopsida; order Poales; family Poaceae; genus Hordeum; species Hordeum vulgare. The sequence goes on along the minus strand of NC_058521.1, from coordinate 492,482,738 downwards.
TGCGCCAGTATTTTTCATAAATTCCAGAAAAAATATCCGTAAATTTTCAGGTCATTCCGAGAACTTTTATTTCTGCGAAAAAACAACACCATGGCAATTCTGCTGAAAACGGCTTTAGTCCGAGTTAGTTCCATTCAAATCATGCAAATTAGAGTCCAAAACAAGGGCAAAAGAGTTCAGAAAAGTAGATACGATGGAGACATATCACTGCACACCTTTTTGAGAGAGACATGCACTCATCGTGAATTTGCTAGAATACTCAATGAGCTTCACATATATCTTTTGAGCTAGGCAATTTAGATCCCATGAGCTTCACTTATATCTTTTGAGTTAGATAATTTTTCTCTAGTGCTTCACTTAAATCTTTTTAGAGCACGGCGGTGTTATATTTTGGAGAAATAAGAACTCTCGATCTTCACTTATATCTTTTTGAGAGTGATCTCTCTGAGTAATTTGGTAGTTGGCTTGTGCTATGAAAGTAGTCCCAAAGGTGATAGGCACCCGAAGAGGATACCATAAAACTTCCATTGTCATGTGCATTGATTAGAAAGAGAAGTTTGTTTCCTCTCAAATAGTTTTGAGACATGGATTTGGTAATATTAAGAGTTATGTTAGTAGGGTGTTGTGAATCTAGAAATACTTGTGTTGAAGTTAGTGATTCCCGTAACATGCACGTATGGTGAACCGCTATGTTAGGAAGTCAGAGCTACACTAGTGTTGAAGTTAGTCATAATTGATCTATTGATTGTCATCTTTTGTGTTGAGGTCAGGATCGCACGGTGGTTAACACCTACCAACCCTTCCCCTAGGAGTATGCGTTTAGCACTTTGTTTCGATTACTAATAAAAACTTTCGCAATAAGTATGTGAGTTCTTCATGACTAATGTGAGTCCATGGTATAGATGCACTTTCACCTTCCACCTTTGCTACCCTCTCTAGTGCCACGCAACTTTCACCGGTGCACAAACACACCATATGCCTTCCTCAAAACAGCCACCATACCTACCTACTGTGGCATTTTCGTAGCCATTCCGAGATATATTGCCATGCAACTCCCACCGTTCCGTCTCATGACATGTGCCATCAATTTCATATTGCCGTTGCATGATCGTAAGATAGCTAGCGAGATGTTTCAACGTCATACGCTAAGCTAGATCGTTGCACATCCCGGTACACTACCGGAGGCATTTCCTATAGAGTCCTCATCGTTCTAAGCATTGAGCTGTGAGTAAATTAAAGTGTGATGATCATCATTATTAGAGCATTGTCCCATGTGAGGAAATAAATAAATAAAAAGAGGCCAAAGTTTCCCACAAAAAAAGAGAGAGATATGGAAAGAGGCCAAAGAGACCAAGCAAAAAAAATAAAAAAAGAGAGAAAAAGAGAGAAGGGACAATGCTTCTATCTTTTCCACACTTGTGCTTTATAATAGCACCATGTTCTTCATGATTGAGAGTCTCTTGTTTTGTCACCACCATATGCTAGTGGGAATCTTCGTTATATAACTTGGCTTGTATATTCCAATGATGGGCTTCCTCAAAATTGCCCTGGGTCTTCGTGAGCAAGCAAGTTGGATGCACACTCACTAGTTCTCCTTTTGAGCTTTCGCATACTTATAGCTCTAAGTGCATCCATTTCATGGTAATCCCTACTCCTTCACATTGATATCTATTAATGGACATCTCCATAGCCCTTTGATATGCCGAGTCGATGTGACCATCTCCTCCTTTTTGTCTCACAACCTCCAGCACACTCTATTCCACCTATAGTGCTATATCCATGGCTCACGCTCATGTATTGCGTGAGACTTGAAAAAGGTTTGAGAAAGTAAGAGTGCGAAAACAATTACTTGGCCAATACCGGGGTTGTGCATGATTTAAATTAGTTGTGTGGGGATGATGGAGTATGGCCAGACTATATGATTTTGTAGGGATAATTTTCTTTGGGCTTGTTATTTCGAAAGCTCATGATTACCTTGCTAGTTTGCTTGAAGTATTATTGTTTTCATGTCAATAGCAAATTATTGTTTTGAATCTTACGGATTTGACATTCATGTCACATGAAAGAAGTTACAAAGGACAAATATGCTAGGTAGCATTCCACATCAAATAGAGAGGGGGGAACAAGGCTGAGGCTCACCGTGGGAGCACACGGGGGCTCGTCGGCCGTGATAGGTTGAAGAATACATAAGTGGTGGTGCGGATTGCCGGAGAAAATGGGTAGGTGATGTCTATGCACGCTTCTATTCTTGTAGACTATGTTGGGCCTCCAAGCGCAGAGGTTTGTAGGACATCAGCAATTTCCCTCAAGTGGATGACCTAAGGTTTATCGAACTCAGGGAAGTAGAGGTTGAAGATGGTCTCTCTCAAGCAAGCCTGCAATTAAGATACAAGAAGTCACTTGTGTCCCCAACACACATAATACAATGGTAAATTGTATAGGTGCACTAGTTCGGCGAAGAGATGGTAAAATATGGGTGATAGGTGTGGCAAAGCAAGGTAATATAAATTTGTAATAAAAATGGCAGCAAGGTAGCAAGTGACAAAAGTGAGCATAAACGGTGTAACAATGGTGAGAAACAAGGCCTAGGATTCATACTTTCACTAGTGGCAACTCCCAACAACATTAACATAGTGTAATCACATGATATTTACACTAAAACATGCAATGGTGACGTACTCGGAGGTCATTCATTTGTGATCAACAGAGGACGAGAATTTTGTAAGGCTACAAAAGCAGACCTGAGAGTTCATAGTTCTCTCTATGGATTTCCCAATGTCACCGCGGCCATCCAAAGAGAGTACAACAATCACCACAACATATCTCAAGGATAGTCAAATACAAGCACCAAGAGACTCTCAATCTTCAATCAATTCATAAAAGAGGAAATCACTCATGAAAATATTCTTCTAATCCATGTCCAATAGACCGCTGTCACCATGGTCTCGGGGATTAAACTAGATAAGATCAAGTAAGTACATCAATCCAATACATAGAAGAAGGGGAAACATCATGGGATCACCCTAGATTAACATAGCCTATGATCACAATCAAGATCACATCATGGGAGAGAGAGACGACCACATAGCTACACGTAGAAGACTTCAGCCCCGATGTTGACTACTCACACATGGCCATGGTAAGCAACATGTTGATGGAGAGGTGCAACCCGGAGAGGAGACGACGGCCGACGGCGGCGGCCATGGCCCTTGGGTGCGGTGGTCCTTGGCCCCCCTTCTTCCTTGGAGATGGTGCTGGTATGGAGGTGGTTCTCCACCCCAAGGCGGCTGCCTCGGAGGAGGAAATCTCGTAGCTGTTGGTGGCTCTTCAGAAATCAGTTTTTTCCTCTCCTTATAAGAGTCGGCACGATCATCATTGGCCCTCCGATGGATGCACCTTGGATCCAAGGGCTCTTGGGTACCTCTAGGACCTTCCTATGAACTCCTCTCATCCCTAATGAGGTCTCCAAGTCATGGCTTGGCCGAATCCATCTACTATGGTAATAGTTGGACTCAATCACGTCACCGATTCCCGTAATTCTGTAATCAGATATTTGTCCTCTAGTAAAACAGGCTTTCCTGGAGCGTCCGAACTCCAAATGGGCTGAAATGTATGTCTAGAATTATCAGTATAAAAGTCCCCACAACATTTTCATTTATTATGTTTCCATTGGACGCCATCTTCGAGGCGGAAAGAGACGATCTCTAAAATCTGTAGGGGGGACAAATTTCAGGAAAGTCACAGTCCCACTCCAACAAGGTTTCCTCTTCTATTTTTGATAGTTCCTACACATCAAAGTGGAAAATAAGAACATTGTGCACTTGCAACTATTAGTAGGTTAGTCCAAATAAATCATAAAATTAATATAAAACAATTATTAAAAGGATAAAAGTAGCATGAAACCATCAAAAATTATAGATACGTTTTGGACGTATCAGAAGCCTAGTGGCGTCAATCTCATTCTTCTCACAGGTGGTGGCTGGCACCGGGAGAACAGGAAGTTATATACGCAAGACCTTTAGCCACGGTTCCAACCATGAACCGGGACTAAAGGTCCTTTAGTCCCGGCTCCATCCATCAACCGGGACTAAGGTCCTTCTTTTCGGAGGCCCAAATTCCGCATGGGAGAAGGAACCTTTAGTCCCGGCTGGTGGTTACAATCGGGACTAACAGTGACTTTTCCTTTTGTGTTTTGTTTTTCTAAACAAAACAGTTTCTATTTTTAGATTTTGAATAACTCTTAGAATATTTAGAGTTTTTGACTGAATCTTTTTTGCTTTAGGACACAAAACTTATAAACTTTGTGTTAGTGCAGGTACTTTTCAAATTTGAATAATTTAAATTTGAATTCTTTGAAATATTGTTTGGTGATTCTTTAGTTTAAAAATAGATTGTTGAGTGATTCTTTTTCCTGTTATTAATATTAGTGTGTTTTATTAGTATAGTCAATTTGAGACATTATTTGTCCATATATTTGTCCATACATAAGAGTTTCAACGCATGGTCTCAAAGTTTTTGGATATTCAAATCTTTTGAAATATTTTCAAAGGAAAAATTCACCATCGAGTCAAAGAAAATTATAGCATGTCACAAATGCCATATTTAATGATCTTGCAAAGTCTCATGTCTTGGAGAACAAGATAACATCATCAAATTCCCTCAAAACAATCTACAAATTTCATGCATTTAATTTTCTTTGAGCTAAATGACCCTCAAACTGAAAAGCACTACAAATGAACTCTGAAAAGGTTCAAACTTGGCATGGTATCATAATTTCAGCCACAAAGCATGTGCTAAAAAGTTGAGAGGGTTACGAAAGAAATTAGATTCACTTCGTGTACAAACTAGACAATCTCTTTCAAAGTATCACAGTTTCGAACAAATACTCACGTGTTACAAAGGCATTTCATTTTAAGCTTATTTCAACTCTAGACTTTTTGTGCGATCAATATGTACCATTCAAAGCCACATCATCAATTTTAAACCATTTATGACTTCAATTGTTGTTTTCATGCATTTAATGATTTTTGAGCTAAATGACCCTCAAATTGAAAAGCATTGCAAATGAACTTCAAAAATATTGAAATTTGGCATGGTATCATCATTTCACCCACATAGCATATGCTAAAAAATTGAGAGGGTTGCGGCAAAAACTGGATGCTCTTCATGTACATGTGGACAATCTCTTTCGAAGTATCAGGGTTTTGGACCAAAATGCCAAAACACATATATTACCCTAACTCTTACAGATTCCCTCCGGTTTGTGCAAAGTGGGACTTTCCAGCTATATGTCTGGAAACTCACTAGAGAAGAAAGTGATGACGGTGAAGACGGTCACATCTGAGAGTGGGATCTTGGGGTATAAAACTTTTTCTTCGCGTGTGTCCCTTTGCGCCGTAACCATGGACAATCTTCATCATTTCATAGGATGCTTGGGTGAGTCTTCATTGTGAAGGGAGGAATTTCATGAAACTTTTCATAATCTTCTGACATGTCTGTCTTGTCCTCCACTCCCATGATGTTTCTTTTCCTTGAAAGAACTATGTGGTGCTTTGGCTCATCGTACGATGTATTCACTTCCTTACCTTTTCTTTTTCTCGGTTTGGTAGACATGCCCTTCACATAGAAAACCGGTGCCACATCATTGGCTAGGACGAATGGTTCGTCTATGTACCCAACATTTTTGAGATCCACTTTTGTCATTCCGTACTATGGGTCTACCTGTACCCTGCCTCCTGTCAGATTAACCCATTTGCACCGAAACAAAGGGACCGTAAAATCATCACGACCATAGTCAAGTTCCCATATGTCCTCCATGTAACCATAATATGTGTCCTTTTCCGTATTGGTGTTTGCTGCATCAAAGCGGACACCACTATTTTGGTTGGTGCTCTTTTATCTTGGCGATCGTGTAAAATGTATTCTCAGTTATCTCGTACCCTTGGAAAGTCAATACATTCGAAGATGGTGTCCTGGCCAACAAGTACAGGTCATCTCCAATAGTGTTGTTACTCATGAGATGTGTTTGCTGTTGGAATTATGCCCTAGAGGCAATAATAAATATAGTTATTATTATAATTCCTGCATCAAGATAATCGTTTATTATCCATGCTATAATTGTATTGAATGAAGACTCATTTACATGTGTGGATACATAGACAAAACACTGTCCCTAGCAAGCCTCTAGTTGGCTAGCCAGTTGATCAAAGATAGTCAGTGTCTTCTGATTATGAACAAGGTGTTGTTGCTTGATAACTCGATCACATCATTAGGAGAATCACGTGATGGACTAGACCCAAACTAATAGACGTAGCATGTTGATCGTGTCATTTTGTTGCTACTCTTTTCTGCGTGTCAAGTATTTGTTCCTATGACCATGAGATCATATAACTCACTAACACCGGAGGAATACTTTGTGTGTATCAAACGTCGCAACGCAACTGGGTGACTATAAAGATGCTCTACAGGTATCTCCGAAGGTGTTCGTTGAGTTAGTATGGATCAAGACTGGGATTTGTCACTCCGTGTGACGGAGAGGTATCTCGGGGCCCACTCGGTAATACAACATCACACACAAGCCTTGCAAGCAATATAACTTAGTGTAAGTTGCGGGATCTTGTATTACGGAACGAGTCAAGAGACTTGCCCGTAAACAAGATTGAAATAGGTATGCGGATACTGACGATCGAATCTCGGGCAAGTAACATGCCGAAGGACAAAGGGAATGACATACGGGATTATATGAATCCTTGGCACTGAGGTTCAAACGATAAGATCTTCGTAGAATATGTAGGATCCAATATGGGCATCCAGGTCCCGCTATTGGATATTGACCGAGGGGTCTCTCGGGTCATGTCTACATAGTTCTCGAACACGCAGGGTCTGCACACTTAAGGTTCGACGTTGTTTTATGCGTATTTGAGTTATATAGTTGGTTACCGAATGTTGTTCGGAGTCCCGGATGAGATCACGGATGTCACGAGGGTTTCCAGAATGGTCCGGAAACGAAGATTGATATATAGGATGACCTCATTTGATTACCGGAAGGTTTTCGGAGTTACCGGGAATGACGAATGGGTTCCGGGAGTTCACCGGGGGGGGGGGGGGCAACCCACCCTGGGGAAGCCCATAGGGCTTGAGGGTGGCGCACCAGCCCTAAGTGGGCTGGTGGGACAGCCCAAAAGGGCCCTATGCGCATTGGAAGAAAAATCAAAGAGAAAAGAAAAAAAAAAGGAGGAGGTGGGAAAGGAAAGAAGGACTCCACCCACCAAACCAAGTAGGACTCGGTTTGGGGGTGAGTCCTTCCCCCCTTTGGCTCGGCCGACCCCCTTGGGGCTCCTTGAGCCCCAAGGCAAGGTCCCCCCTCTCCCACCTATATATACGGAGGTTTTAGGGCTGATTTGAGACGACTTTTCCACGGCAGCCCGACCACATACCTCCACGATTTTTCCTCTAGATCGCGTTTCTGCGGAGCTCGGGCGGAGCCCTGCTGAGACGAGATCATCACCAACCTCCGGAGCGCCGTCACGCTGCCGGAGAACTCTTCTACCTCTCAGTCTCTCTTGCTGGATCAAGAAGGCCGAGATCATCGTCGAGCTGTACGTGTGTTGAACGCGGAGGTGCCGTCCGTTCGGCACTAGATCGTGGGACTGATCGCGGGATAGTTCGCGGGGCGGATCGAGGGACGTGAGGATGTTCCACTACATCAACCGCGTTCACTATAGCTTCTGCTGTACGGTCTACAAGGGTAAGTAGATCACTCATCCCCTCTCGTAGATGGACATCACCATGATAGGTCTTCGTGCGCGTACGAAATTTTTTGTTTCCCATGCGACGTTCCCCAACAGTGGCATCATGAGCTAGGTTCATGCGTAGATGTCTTCTCGAGTAGAACACAAAAGTTTTTGTGGGCGGTGATGTGCGTTTTTCTGCCCTCCTTAGTCTTTTCTTGATTCCGCGGTATTGTTGGATTGAAGCGGCTTGGACCGACATTACTCGTACGCTTACGAGAGACTGGTTTCATCGCTACGAGTAACCCCGTTGCTCAAAGATGACTGGCAAGTGTCGGTTTCTCCAACTTTAGTTGAATTGGATTTGACCGAGGAGGTCCTTGGATGAGGTTAAATAGCAACTCATATATCTTCGTTGTGGTGTTTGCGTAAGTAAGATGCGATCCTACTAGATACCCATGGTCACCACGTAAAACATGCAAGAACAAAATTAGAGGACGTCTAACTTGTTTTTGCAGGGTATGCTTGTGATGTGATATGGCCAACGATGTGATGTGATATATTGGATGTATGAGATGATCATGTTGTAATAGATAATATCGACTTGCAAGTCGATGGTACGGCAACCGGCAGGAGCCATAGGGTTTTCTTTATACTAATGTTTGTGCTTGCAGATGCGTTTACTATTTTGCTAGGATGTAGCTTTAGTAGTAATAGCATGAGTAGCACGACAACTCCGATGGCGACACGTTGATGGAGATCATGGTGTGGCGCCGGTGACAAGAAGATCGTGCCGGTGCTTTGGTGATGGAGATCAAGAAGCACGTGATGATGGCCATATCATGTCACTGATGAATTGCATGTGATGTTAATCCTTTTATGCACCTTATTTTTCTTAGAACGACGGTAGCATTATGAGGTGATCTCTCACTAAAATTTCAAGACAAAATTGTGTTCTCCCCGACTGTGCACCGTTGCTACAGTTCGTCGTTTCGACACACCACGTGATGATCGGGTGTGATAGACTCAACGTTCACATACAACGGGTGCAAAACAGTTGCGCACGCGGAACACTCGGGTTAAGTTTGACGAGCCTAGCATGTGCAGACATGGCCTCGGAAGACATGAGACCGAAAGGTCGATCATGAATCATATACATGATATGATTAGCATAGGGATGCTTACCACTGAAACTATACTCAACTCACGTGATGACCGGACTTGAGCTAGTGTAAGTGGATCATGAACCACTCAAATGACTAGAGAGATGTACTTTTTGAGTGGGAGTTTAGCGAATAATTTGATTAAGTTAAACTCTAATTATCTTGAACATAGTCTAAGTCCACTTTGAATATATTTGTGTTGTAGATCATGGCTCACGCAACAGTCACCCTGAATTTTAATACGTTCCTAGAGAAAGCTAAGTTGAAAGATGATGGAAGCAACTTTGTAGACTGGGCTCATAATCTTAAGCTAATCTTACAAGCCGGGAAGAAGGATTATGTCCTTAATGCTGCGCTAGGAGATGAACCACCCGCTACGGCTGATCAGGATGTTAAGAACGCTTGGTTAGCACGTAAGGAGGACTACTCAGTAGTTCAATGTGCAGTCTTGTATGGCTTAGAACCGGGACTTCAACGTCGCTTTGAGCGTCATGGAGCATTTGAGATGTTCCAGGAGTTGAAGTTTATCTTTCAGAAGAACGCCCGGATCGAGAGGTATGAGACCTCCGATAAATTCTATGTTTGCAAGATGGAGGAGAACTCGTCTGTCAGTGAACATGTGCTCAAAATGTCTGGGTACTCAAATCGTCTAGCTGAGCTGGGGATTGAACTCCCGCAAGAGGCTATCACTGACAGAATCCTTCAATCACTGCCGCCAAGCTATAAAGGCTTTGTGTTGAACTACAACATGCAAGGGATGAACAAGTCACCCGGCGAGTTGTTTGCGATGCTGAAAGTCGCAGAGTCTGAACTCCGTAAAGAGCATCAAGTGTTGATGGTGAATAAGACCACTAGTTTCAAGAGAAACGGCAAAGGCAAGAAGGGTAATTCAAAGAAGAGCGGCAAGCCTGTTGCCAATCCGACGAAGAAACCCAAAGCTGGACCTAAGCCTGAAACAGAGTGTTACTATTGCAAGGGTATGGGTCAGTGGAAGCGCAATTGCCCCAAGTATCTGGCAGATAAGAAGGCGGCCAAAGAAAAATTAGGTATATTTGATATACATGTTATTGATGTGTACTTAACCGGCTCTCGTAGTAGTGCCTGGGTATTCGATACCGGTTCTGTTGCTCATATTTGCAACTCGAAACAGGAAATACGAAATAGACGAAGGCTGGCGAAAGATGAAGTGACGATGCGCGTAGGCAATGGTTCCAAGGTTGATGCAATCGCCGTCGGCACAGTTTCACTTCAGTTACCATCAGGATTAGTTATGAACTTGAATCATTGTTATTTAGTGCCTGCGTTGAGCATGAACATTATATCTGGATCTTGTTTATTGCGAGACGGTTACTCTTTTAAGTCAGAGAATAATGGTTGTTCTATTTCTATGAGTAACATCTTTTATGGTCATGCACCCAATGTGAGAGGATTGTTCATACTGAATCTTGATAGCGATACACACATACATAACATTGAGACCAAAAGAGTTAGAGTTAACAATGATAGTGCCATATTTTTGTGGCACTGCCGCTTAGGTCATATTGGTGTAAAGCGCATGAAGAAACTCCATGCCGATGGACTTTTGGAGTCACTTGACTTTGATTCACTTGACACGTGCGAACCATGCCTCATGGGAAAGATGACTAAAACTCCGTTCTCTGGAACAATGGAGCGTGCAAGTGACTTGTTGGAAATCATACATACCGATGTGTGTGGTCCGATGAGGGTAGAGGCACGCGGCGGATATCGTTATTTTCTCACCTTCACTGACGATTTGAGTAGATATGGTTATGTCTACTTAATGAAGCACAAGTCTGAAACATTTGAAAAGTTCAAGCAATTTCAGAGTGAAGTTGAAAATCATCGTAACAAGAAGATCAAGTTTCTACGGTCTGATCGTGGGGGTGAATATCTGAGTTTCGAGTTTGGTGCTCACTTAAGACAATGTGGAATTGTTTCACTGTTGACACCGCCTGGAACACCACAGCGTAATGGTGTGTCCGAACGTCGTAATCGTACTTTATTAGAGATGGTGCGATCTATGATGTCTCTTACCGATTTGCCGTTATCGTTTTGGGGTTATGCATTAGAAACAGCTGCATTCACTTTAAATAGGGCACCATCAGAATCCGTTGAGACGACACCATACGAACTGTGGTATGGCAAAAGGCCAAAGTTGTCGTTTCTTAAAGTTTGGGGATGTGATGCTTATGTCAAAAAGCTTCAGCCTGAAAAGCTGGAACCCAAAGCGGAAAAGTGCATCTTCATAGGTTACCCAAAAGAGACAGTTGGTACACCTTCTATATCAAATCCGAGGGCAAAGTGTTTGTTGCTAAAAACGGAGCTTTTCTCGAGAAGGAGTTTCTCTTGAGAGAATTGAGTGGGAGGAAGATAGAACTTGACGAGGTTGTCGAACCTCTCATCCCTCTGGATGGTGGCGCAGGGCAAGGGGAAACCTCTGTCGTTGCGACGCCGGTTGAGGAGGAAGTTAATGATGATGATCATGAAACTCTGGTTCAAGTTTCTGTCGAACCACGTAGGTCGACGAGACCACGTGCTGCTCCAGAGTGGTACGGTAATCCCGTCTTATCAATCATGTTGTTGGACAACAATGTACCTGCAAATTATGAAGAAGCAATGTTGGGCCCAGATTCCAACAAATGGCTAGAAGCCATGAAGTCCGAGATAGGATCCATGTATGAGAACAAAGTGTGGACTTTGGAGGTACTGCCTGAGGGCCGCAAGGCTATTCAGAACAAATGGATCTTTAAGAGGAAGACGGACGCTGACGGCAATGTGACCGTTTATAAAGCTCGACTTGTGGCAAAGGGTTTTTCACAAGTTCAAGGAGTTGACTACGATGAGACATTCTCAGCCGTAGCGATGCTTAAGTCCGCCAGAATCATGTTAGCAATAGCTGCATTTTTCGATTATGAAATCTGGCAGATGGATGTCAAAACGGCGTTCCTTAACGGTTTCCTGAAGGAAGAATTGTATATGATGCAACCCGAAGGTTTTGTCGATCCTAAGAATGATAACAAGGTGTGCAAGCTCCAGCGATCCATTTATGGACTGGTGCAAGCATCTCGGAGTTGGAACAAACGCTTTGATGAGGTGATCAAAGCATTTGGGTTTATACAATGTATTTACAAGAAAGTGAGTGGGAGCTCTGTGGCGTTTCTAATATTATATGTGGATGACATATTGCTGATTGGAAACAACGTAGAGTTTTTGGAGAGCATAAAGGATTACTTGAATAAAAGTTTCTCTATGAAGGACCTAGGAGAAGCTGCTTACATTCTAGGCATTAAGATCTATAGGGATAGATCAAAACGCGTGATAGGACTTTCACAAAGCACATACCTAGATAAAGTTTTGAAGAGGTTCAAAATGGAACAGTCCAAGAAGGGGTTCTTGCCAGTTTTACAAGGTACAAGATTGAGTAAGACTCAGTGCCCAGCAACTGATGAAGATAGAGAGCATATGCACTCCGTTCCCTATGCTTCAGCCATAGGTTCTATCATGTATGCAATGCTGTGCACTAGACCGGACGTTAGCCTGGCCATAAGTATGGCAGGTAGGTTCCAGAGTAATCCAGGAGTGGATCACTGGACAGCGGTCAAGAATATCCTAAAGTACCTGAAAAGGACTAAGGAGATGTTTCTCGTGTATGGAGGTGACGAAGAGCTCGCCGTAAAAGGTTACATCGATGCAAGCTTTGACACAGATCCGGACGACTCTAAGTCGCAAACTGGATACGTATTTATTCTTAATGGGGGTGCGATAAGCTGGTGCAGTTCCAAGCAAAGCGTCGTAGCAGATTCTACATGTGAAGCGGAGTACATGGCTGCCTCGGAGGCGGCTAAGGAGGGTGTCTGGATGAAGCAGTTCATGACGGATCTTGGAGTGGTGCCAAACGCACTAAATCCAATAACCTTGTTCTGTGACAACACGGGTGCCATTGCCTTAGCGAAGGAACCACGGTTTCACAAGAAGTCCAGACACATCAAACGACGCTTCAACCTCATCCGCGACTACGTCGAAGGAGAGGACGTAAATATATGCAAAGTGAACACGGATCTGAATGTAGCAGACCCGCTGACATATTTTCAAAGCTTTTGAAATATTTTCAAAGGAAAAATTCACCATCGAGTCAAAGAAAATTATAGCATGTCACAAATGCCATATTTAATGATCTTGCCAAGTCTCATGTCTTGGAGAACAAGATAACATCATCAAATTCCCTCAAAACAATCTACAAATTTCATGCATTTAATTTTCTTTGAGCTAAATGACCCTCAAACTGAAAAGCACTACAAATGAACTCTGAAAAGGTTCAAACTTGGCATGGTATCATAATTTCAGCCACAAAGCATGTGCTAAAAAGTTGAGAGGGTTACGACAGAAATTAGATTCACTTCGTGTACAAACTAGACAATCTCTTTCAAAGTATCACAGTTTCGAACAAATACTCACGTGTTACAAAGGCATTTCATTTTAAGCTTATTTCAACTCTAGACTTTTTGTGCGATCAATATGTACCATTCAAAGCCACATCATCAATTTTAAACCATTTATGACTTCAATTGCTGTTTTCATGCATTTAATGATTTTTGAGCTAAATGACCCTCAAATTGAAAAGCATTGCAAATGAACTTCAAAAATATTGAAATTTGGCATGGTATCATCATTTCACCCACATAGCATATGCTAAAAAATTGAGAGGGTTGCGGCAAAAACTGGATGCTCTTCATGTACATGTGGACAATCTCTTTCGAAGTATCAGGGTTTTGGACCAAAATGCCAAAACACATATATTACCCTAACTCTTACAGATTCCCTCCGGTTTGTGCAAAGTGGGATTTCCAGCTATATGTCTGGAAACTCACTAGAGAAGAAAGTGATGACGGTGAAGACGGTCACATCTGAGAGTGGGATCTTGGGGTATAAAACTTTTTCTTCGCGTGTGTCCCTTTGCGCCGTAACCATGGACAATCTTCATCATTTCATAGGATGCTTGGGTGAGTCTTCATTGTGAAGGGAGGAATTTCATGAAACTTTTCATAATCTTCTGACATGTCTGTCTTGTCCTCCACTCCCATGATGTTTCATTTCCCTGAAAGAACTATGTGGTGCTTTGGCTCATCGTACGATGTATTCACTTCCTTACCTTTTCTTTTTCTCGGTTTGGTAGACATGCCCTTCACATAGAAAACCGGTGCCACATCATTGGCTAGGACGAATGGTTCGTCTATGTACCCAACATTTTTGAGATCCACTTTTGTCATTCCGTACTATGGGTCTACCTGTACCCTGCCTCCTGTCAGATTAACCCATTTGCACCGAAACAAAGGGACCGTAAAATCATCACGCCCATAGTCAAGTTCCCATATGTCCTCCATGTAACCATAATATGTGTCCTTTTCCGTATTGGTGTTTGCTGCATCAAAGCGGACACCACTGTTTTGGTTGGTGCTCTTTTTATCTTGGCGATCGTGTAAAATGTATTCTCAGTTATCTCGTACCCTTGGAAAGTCAATACATTCGAAGATGGTGTCCTGGCCAACAAGTACAGGTCATCTCCAATAGTGTTCTTACTCATGAGATGTGTTTGCTGTTGGAATTATGCCCTAGAGGCAATAATAAATATAGTTATTATTATAATTCCTGCATCAAGATAATCGTTTATTATCCATGCTATAATTGTATTGAATGAAGACTCATTTACATGTGTGGATACATAGACAAAACACTGTCCCTAGCAAGCCTCTAGTTGGCTAGCCAGTTGATCAAAGATAGTCAGTGTCTTCTGATTATGAACAAGGTGTTGTTGCTTGATAACTCGATCACATCATTAGGAGAATCACGTGATGGACTAGACCCAAACTAATAGACGTAGCATGTTGATCGTGTCATTTTGTTGCTACTCTTTTCTGCGTGTCAAGTATTTGTTCCTATGATCATGAGATCATATAACTCACTAACACCGGAGGAATACTTTGTGTGTATCAAACGTCGCAACGCAACTGGGTGACTATAAAGATGCTCTACAGGTATCTCCGAAGGTGTTCGTTGAGTTAGTATGGATCAAGACTGGGATTTGTCACTCCGTGTGACGGAGAGGTATCTCGGGGCCCACTCGGTAATACAACATCACACACAAGCCTTGCAAGCAATATAACTTAGTGTAAGTTGCGGGATCTTGTATTACGGAACGAGTAAAGAGACTTGCCCGTAAACGAGATTGAAATAGGTATGCGGATACTGACGATCGAATCTCGGGCAAGTAACATGCCGAAGGACAAAGGGAATGACATACGGGATTATATGAATCCTTGGCACTGAGGTTCAAACGATAAGATCTTCGTAGAATATGTAGGATCCAATATGGGCATCCAGGTCCCGCTATTGGATATTGACCGAGGGGTCTCTCGGGTCATGTCTACATAGTTCTCGAACACGCAGGGTCTGCACACTTAAGGTTCGACGTTGTTTTATGCGTATTTGAGTTATATAGTTGGTTACCGAATGTTGTTCAGAGTCCCGGATGAGATCACGGATGTCACAAGGGTTTCCAGAATGGTCCGGAAACGAAGATTGATATATAGGATGACCTCATTTGATTACCGGAAGGTTTTCGGAGTTACCGGGAATGTACCGGGAATGACGAATGGGTTCCGGGAGTTCACCGGGGGGGGGGGGGGCAACCCACCCTGGGGAAGCCCATAGGGCTTGAGGGTGGCGCACCAGCCCTAAGTGGGCTGGTGGGACAGCCCAAAAGGGCCCTATGCGCATTGGAAGAAAAATCAAAGAGAAAAGAAAAAAAAAGGAGGAGGTGGGAAAGGAAAGAAGGACTCCACCCACCAAACCAAGTAGGACTCGGTTTGGGGGTGAGTCCTTCCCCCCTTTGGCTCGGCCGACCCCCTTGGGGCTCCTTGAGACCCAAGGCAAGGTCCCCCCTCTCCCACCTATATATACGGAGGTTTTAGGGATGATTTGAGACGACTTTTCCACGGCAACCCGACCACATACCTCCACGGTTTTTCCTCTAGATCGCGTTTCTGCGGAGCTCGGGCGGAGCCCTGCTGAGACGAGATCATCACCAACCTCCGGAGCGCCGTCACGCTGCCAGAGAAATCTTCTACCTCTCCGTCTCTCTTGCTGGATCAAGAAGGCCGAGATCATCGTCGAGCTGTACGTGTGCTGAACGCGGAGGTGTCGTCCGTTCGGCACTAGATCGTGGGACTGATCGCGGGATAGTTCGCGGGGCGGATCGAGGGACGTGAGGATGTTCCACTACATCAACCGCGTTCACTATAGCTTCTGCTGTACGGTCTACAAGGGTAAGTAGATCACTCATCCCCTCTCGTAGATGGACATCACCATGATAGGTCTTCGTGCGCGTACGAAATTTTTTGTTTCCCATGCGACGTTCCCCAACAGTGGCATCATGAGCTAGGTTCATGCGTAGATGTCTTCTCGAGTAGAACACAAAAGTTTTTGTGGGCGGTGATGTGCGTTTTTCTGCCCTCCTTAGTCTTTTCTTGATTCCGCGGTATTGTTGGATTGAAGCGGCTTGGACCGACATTACTCGTACGCTTACGAGAGACTGGTTTCATCGCTACGAGTAACCCCGTTGCTCAAAGATGACTGGCAAGTGTCGGTTTCTCCAACTTTAGTTGAATTGGATTTGACCGAGGAGGTCCTTGGATGAGGTTAAATAGCAACTCATATATCTTCGTTGTGGTGTTTGCGTAAGTAAGATGCGATCCTACTAGATACCCATGGTCACCACGTAAAACATGCAAGAACAAAATTAGAGGACGTCTAACTTGTTTTTGCAGGGTATGCTTGTGATGTGATATGGCCAACGATGTGATGTGATATATTGGATGTATGAGATGATCATGTTGTAATAGATAATATCGACTTGCAAGTCGATGGTACGGCAATCGGCAGGAGCCATAGGGTTTTCTTTATACTAATGTTTGTGCTTGCAGATGCGTTTACTATTTTGCTAGGATGTAGCTTTAGTAGTAATAGCATGAGTAGCACGACAACTCCGATGGCGACACGTTGATGGAGATCATGGTGTGGCGCCGGTGACAAGAAGATCATGCCGGTGCTTTGGTGATGGAGATCAAGAAGCACGTGATGATGGCCATATCATGTCACTGATGAATTGCATGTGATGTTAATCCTTTTATGCACCTTATTTTTCTTAGAACGACGGTAGAATTATGAGGTGATCTCTCACTAAAATTTCAAGACAAAATTGTGTTCTCCCCGACTGTGCACCGTTGCTACAGTTCGTCGTTTCGACACACCACGTGATGATCGGGTGTGATAGACTCAACGTTCACATACAACGGGTGCAAAACAGTTGCGCACGCGGAACACTCGGGTTAAGCTTGACGAGCCTAGCATGTGCAGACATGGCCTCGGAAGACATGAGACCGAAAGGTCGATCATGAATCATATACATGATATGATTAGCATAGGGATGCTTACCACTGAAACTATACTCAACACACGTGATGACCGGACTTGAGCTAGTGTAAGTGGATCATGAACCACTCAAATGACTAGAGAGATGTACTTTTTGAGTGGGAGTTTAGCGAATAATTTGATTAAGTTAAACTCTAATTATCTTGAACATAGTCTAAGTCCACTTTGAATATATTTGTGTTGTAGATCATGGCTCACGCAACAGTCACCCTGAATTTTAATACGTTCCTAGAGAAAGCTAAGTTGAAAGATGATGGAAGCAACTTTGTAGACTGGGCTCATAATCTTAAGCTAATCTTACAAGCCGGGAAGAAGGATTATGTCCTTAATGCTGCGCTAGGAGATGAACCACCCGCTACGGCTGATCAGGATGTTAAGAACGCTTGGTTAGCACGTAAGGAGGACTACTCAGTAGTTCAATGTGCAGTCTTGTATGGCTTAGAACCGGGACTTCAACGTCGCTTTGAGCGTCATGGAGCATTTGAGATGTTCCAGGAGTTGAAGTTTATCTTTCAGAAGAACGCCCGGATCGAGAGGTATGAGACCTCCGATAAATTCTATGTTTGCAAGATGGAGGAGAACTCGTCTGTCAGTGAACATGTGCTCAAAATGTCTGGGTACTCAAATCGTCTAGCTGAGCTGGGGATTGAACTCCCGCAAGAGGCTATCACTGACAGAATCCTTCAATCACTGCCGCCAAGCTATAAAGGCTTTGTGTTGAACTACAACATGCAAGGGATGAACAAGTCACCCGGCGAGTTGTTTGCGATGCTGAAAGTCGCAGAGTCTGAACTTCGTAAAGAGCATCAAGTGTTGATGGTGAATAAGACCACTAGTTTCAAGAGAAACGGCAAAGGCAAGAAGGGTAATTCAAAGAAGAGCGGCAAGCCTGTTGCCAATCCGACGAAGAAACCCAAAGCTGGACCTAAGCCTGAAACAGAGTGTTACTATTGCAAGGGTATGGGTCAGTGGAAGCGCAATTGCCCCAAGTATCTGGCAGATAAGAAGGCGGCCAAAGAAAAATCAGGTATATTTGATATACATGTTATTGATGTGTACTTAACCGGCTCTCGTAGTAGTGCCTGGGTATTCGATACCGGTTCTGTTGCTCATATTTGCAACTCGAAACAGGAAATACGAAATAGACGAAGGCTGGCGAAAGATGAAGTGACGATGCGCGTAGGCAATGGTTCCAAGGTTGATGCAATCGCCGTCGGCACAGTTTCACTTCAGTTACCATCAGGATTAGTTATGAACTTGAATCATTGTTATTTAGTGCCTGCGTTGAGCATGAACATTATATCTGGATCTTGTTTATTGCGAGACGGTTACTCTTTTAAGTCAGAGAATAATGGTTGTTCTATTTCTATGAGTAACATCTTTTATGGTCATGCACCCAATGTGAGAGGATTGTTCATACTGAATCTTGATAGCGATACACACATACATAACATTGAGACCAAAAGAGTTAGAGTTAACAATGATAGTGCCATATTTTTGTGGCACTGCCGCTTAGGTCATATTGGTGTAAAGCGCATGAAGAAACTCCATGCCGATGGACTTTTGGAGTCACTTGACTTTGATTCACTTGACACGTGCGAACCATGCCTCATGGGAAAGATGACTAAAACTCCGTTCTCTGGAACAATGGAGCGTGCAAGTGACTTGTTGGAAATCATACATACCGATGTGTGTGGTCCGATGAGCGTAGAGGCACGCGGCGGATATCGTTATTTTCTCACCTTCACTGACAATTTGAGTAGATATGGTTATGTGTACTTAATGAAGCACAAGTCTGAAACATTTGAAAAGTTCAAGCAATTTCAGAGTGAAGTTGAAAATCATCGTAACAAGAAGATCAAGTTTCTACGGTCTGATCGTGGGGGTGAATATCTGAGTTTCGAGTTTGGTGCTCACTTAAGACAATGTGGAATTGTTCCACAGTTGACACCGCCTGGAACACCACAGCGTAATGGTGTGTCCGAACGTCGTAATCGTACTTTATTAGAGATGGTGCGATCTATGATGTCTCTTACCGATTTGCCGTTATCGTTTTGGGGTTATGCATTAGAAACAACTGCATTCACTTTAAATAGGGCACCATCAGAATCCGTTGAGACGACACCATACGAACTGTGGTATGGCAAAAGGCCAAAGTTGTCGTTTCTTAAAGTTTGGGGATGTGATGCTTATGTCAAAAAGCTTCAGCCTGAAAAGCTGGAACCCAAAGCGGAAAAGTGCATCTTCATAGGTTACCCAAAAGAGACAGTTGGTACACCTTCTATCTCAAATCCGAGGGCAAAGTGTTTGTTGCTAAAAACGGAGCTTTTCTCGAGAAGGAGTTTCTCTTGAGAGAATTGAGTGGGAGGAAGATAGAACTTGACGAGGTTGTCGAACCTCTCATCCCTCTGGATGGTGGCGCAGGGCAAGGGGAAACCTCTGTCGTTGCGACGCCGGTTGAGGAGGAAGTTAATGATGATGATCATGAAACTCTGGTTCAAGTTTCTGTCGAACCACGTAGGTCGACGAGACCACGTGCTGCTCCAGAGTGGTACGGTAATCCCGTCTTATCAATCATGTTGTTGGACAACAATGTACCTGCAAATTATGAAGAAGCAATGTTGGGCCCAGATTCCAACAAATGGCTAGAAGCCATGAAGTCCGAGATAGGATCCATGTATGAGAACAAAGTGTGGACTTTGGAGGTACTGCCTGAGGGCCGCAAGGCTATTCAGAACAAATGGATCTTTAAGAGGAAGACAGACGCTGACGGCAATGTGATTACCTCATTTGATTAC
The DNA here is from genome assembly GCF_904849725.1 of Hordeum vulgare subsp. vulgare. NCBI lineage: Eukaryota > Viridiplantae > Streptophyta > Magnoliopsida > Poales > Poaceae > Hordeum > Hordeum vulgare. The sequence continues at coordinate 492,462,539 of NC_058521.1, read as the reverse complement.
CGGAAGGTTTTCGGAGTTACCAGGAATGTACCGGGAATGACGAATGGGTTCCGGGAGTTCACCGGGGGGGGGGGGGGGGGGCAACCCACCCCGGGGAAGCCCATAGGCCTTGAGGGTGGGGCACCAGCCCTTAGTGGGCTGGTGGGACAGACCAAAAGGGCCCTATGCGCATTGGAAGAAAAATCAAAGAGAAAAGAAAAAAAAGGAGGAGGTGGGAAAGGAAAGAAGGACTCCACCCACCAAACCAAGTAGGACTCGGTTTGGGGGGAGTCCTTCCCCCCTTTCGCTCGGCCGACCCCCTTGAGGCACCTTGAGCCCCAAGGCAAGGTCCCCCCTCTCCCACCTATATATACGGAGGTTTTAGGGCTGATTTGAGACGACTTTTCCACGGCAGCCCGACCACATACCTCCATGATTTTTCCTCTATATCGCGTTTCTGCGGAGCTCGGGCGGAGCCGTGCTAAGACGAGATCATCACCAACCTCCGGAGCACCGTCACGCTGCCGGAGAACTCTTCTACCTCTCCGTCTCTCTTGCTGGATCAAGAAGGCCGAGATCATCGTCGAGCTGTACGTGTGCTGAACACGGAGGTGTTGTCCATTCGGCACTAGATCGTGGGACTGATCGCGGGATAGTTCGCGGGGCGGATCGGGGGACGTGAGGACGTTCCACTACATCAACCGCGTTCACTAATGCTTCTGCTGTACGGTCTACAAGGGTAAGTAGATCACTCATCCCCTCTCGGAGATGGACATCACCATGATAGGTCTTCATGCGCGTAGGAAAATTTTTGTTTCCCATGCGACGTTCCCCAACATTTGCAACTAACCGCCAAAAGTCGTCATGTGTGTATGTTTAATCCAGGGGTTAGACTACTCCGGGTTCTTGCAGCGTACAATATCCATGTGTTCCTATATATGCACCAAGGTGGAATTTTGTAGAACTGTGTAGTGTGCTTGCGCCCAAGAATGCCCGTCCCAACATATTACTCAATCCTTTCCTAGCGTGCCTTTTGTTGGAAATATTCCCTAGAGGCAATAATAAATTAGTTATTATCATATATCATTGTTCATGATAATTGTTTATTATCCATTGTAGAATTGTATCGATCGGAAACTCAAATACATGTGTGGATAGATAGACAACAAAGTGTCCCTAGTAAGCCTCTACTAGACTAGCTCGTTGATCAAAGATGGTTAAGGTTTCATAGCCATAGACAAGAGTTGTCATTTGATAACGGGATCACATCATTAGTAGAACTTGTGATGTACAAGACCCAAACCTTAAGCATAGCGTTTGATCGTATCGAGTTTACTGCTATTGCTTTTTGCATGTCAATGTATCTCTTTCTATGACCATGAGATCATGCAACTCACTGACACCGGAGGAATGCCTTATGTGTATCAAACGTCACAACGTAACTGGGTGATTATAAAGGTGCTCTACAGGTATCTCCAAGGGTGACTGTTGAGTTGGCATGGATCGAGACTGGTATTAGTCACTCCGTATGATGGAGAGGTATCTCGAGGCCCACTCGGTAATACAACATCATAACAAGCTTGCAAGCAATGTGACTAAGGAGTTAGTCATGGGATCTTGTATTACAAACGAGTAAAGAGCCTTTCCGGTAACAAGATTGAACCAGGTGTGGAGATAACGACGACTGAATCACGGCCAAGTAATATATCGATGGACATAAGGAACTGCATACATGATTATCTGAATCCTTGACATCGTTGGTTCGACCGATATAGATATTCGTTGAATATCTGGGAACCAATATGGGAATCTAGGTCCCTCTATTGGTTATTGACTTTAGAGGTGTCTCGGTCATGTGTGCATAGTTCTCGAACCCGCAGGGTCTGCACACTTAACGTTCGGTGACGATTTGGTATTATTGTGTGGGGACCCCGACTAGCAAGTCGAGTTCGCCGTTCCGAGTGACCCCAAGGATCAATGTTCACTGAACACAGATACTGAATAATAGAGTCTGACATCCAAGTACCGAAATTATTACATCAAACGACCAGAAGGTCGGGTTCAAGAGCGAGGCCTAAAGCCAAATTAAACAGATACATCGAGTAGCGGAAACTCGTAAGGGCTAAGCGGTGCCCATGCCATCAAGCCTACACCGACAGGCATTCTGACTTGGAAGCGTCCTAGATCGCAGGTTCGTCTCCGACGACGTACTCGTCGCCAAACTCCGGTCCTTCTATGTCCGGTCAATAATATAACCAGTGGCAAGGCAATGAGTACTTTGAATGTACTCGCAAACAGCCCATGATATGAACATTGATAATGAAGAATAATAGTAACATGTATCTATGGTGGAATGCAATTTGGTGGAATGATCAGGTATATGCAACAAGTTAAAGAACTACTCTTGAAGAACAGGTTACAGGTATCAACATATCTGCTAAGGGTTGAACACACCGGGTTCACCCTATATGCCAAGTCACTGAACTTGGTCATATCAATTCCTCAAGTAACTCCGGTTATTAACACCATTCACCGAACTCACACACACACACTTGGTTTATGCGGAAACGCTGGACGTAGTTTAAGCAGCACCACCCAACTGTCCTTGACGGTGGACACGGCTATTCGAATAGTTTGACACTCTGCAGAGGTAGTACGCTGGGCCCACGAGAAACGGGAAAAGTGATCACCAACTCATCATCACCCTCGGGCATTAGTGGCACCCGACGGGGTTTTCATAAACTCTTTGATTTAACTCATCATCATGCTCATGATAAAATGCTTTTACTTTACTTGTCGACATGGTATTAACATGACCCTCAAGGGGTAGGGTCAAGCTCAATGCAATGATCTTACTCTACTAGTCAACATGACAGTAGCATGATCCTCATAGAAGGTAAGATCAAGCTCATCATACTCATGCTCCGAGGAGCCGTGTGAATAACATCATCAACATGCAAGGGCTTTGAAGAAGCCTCCGGTGCCATCACCACAATGATGAACCGGCATCGTGATCACAAGCAACGGAAATATACCAACTATACTAGCATGCAAAAAAGATTATGATCAAGTCATGGTCAAAGGGCTGCTTGCCTTGGTCAGCTAGGTATCCGGGGTCTTCGAGGTCTTCCGCTCCGGATCCTCCATCACTCGGTAACTCTACCGTCGAGAAAGGAATAAATAAATAATAGCTCACACAAAAACAGATCACAAGGTGCTTTAAAAAATGTTGCAAAGCTTGAATAAATTCAGTTTATTATTTTGGAAAATGTTTCCTATGGTTTTTATTAGCTAATCATATTTATTTAAAAGCAAACAGGAGCAAACAAATGCTTTTAATATCATTTTATTATACCAAAACAGGTTCTGTTTTTGATAAATGTCAAACTCTACAGAATCAACTACTACACATTTTTAGAAAATTGTTGGTGGAAGAATCATATTTTTCTACTGACTAAATATTTTTATAAAAATCATTTAAGCTGCAGGTTAAAAATAAAATAAAAAGGCCAGGGGGGGAGACCCAGTCGGCCCAGCCAGGAGACCGGCCACCAGGCGCGCGCGGGCCAGGTTCAAACCTGACCTGCGGGCCCCTAGGGTCAGTGTCAGCGGCTGCACGCGCTGGCTGCCCCAGGACACCGACAGGTGGGCTCCACCTGTCGGGTCCTTCTCCTACCTCCAGCCAGAGAGGTGGAGACAGACATCGGCAAGGCTACCGTTGCCCTCAGGCCAATCTAGGAGCGAGAATGGGTCCCTCGTTCCTCCGCCTACCTGCTCGTGGTCGGGACGTCACCGGAGGTGGTCTGGGTCGCCGACGACGAGGTGATCGTGGCGGAAAGGTTTCGGGATGGCGTCGAGTTGGTGGCTAGGGGCACGGATTCGCTCGGGGAAGTTGGGGGAAATGATCCTGGCGTCAAGGGGAGTGCAATGGGAGGTCGGGCGGCGCAGGAGCCGGCGTGTAGCCGAAGATCGACCGGAGCTCCGAGGTGGAGGGGCCTCGGTCGATCTCGAGCACCGGGGCTCTGCGAGCTCGATTGGGCGGCTAGGGGGAGTCTAGTGGTTGTGCTGAAGCTGCCTGAGGGGTGTTGGGGTGTCGGGGGGAACCTATTTATAGGCCAGCGGCGGTGAGCCAACTCGGGCGCACCGGTGACTCACCGTGGCGCGCGTGCGAGCATAGTGGGATGCTGGCTGCGAAACCACGGGTTCGGGACGTGGTTTAGGACCTCCTGGTGCATCGGCCGCAGAGGGAAAGCGAGTGGGGTCGAGCCGCAGAGACCGTGCATGCTCGACCGTGTCGGGCGCGCGCGGGCACGCTTCGCCTGAGCTCTTGCGCCAGGAGAGGGGGCTCCTGATGGTAGCTTTGCACAGAGTGGGTGTCGGGGGAGCGTTTGGACATTACTGGGGGGGTTGGAACTAGCCGGGGCAACGTCCCCTTGCTGGAGGTTCTCTGTAGCGCGTCCAGAGCGCGGTTTTGGCATGCCACGGCATGCTGGCGCGCTCTGGGGCCCTTGGGACGTGTCCTCCATGTCCTGAGTGTTGCTGGGAGTGTGCCTAGCCGTTGTGTGTTAGTGGGAGCACGAGCTGGTCAAAGGAGGCAAGGAACACTAGTGTTGCCAGTACTGGCCTGCGGCTCAAATTGAAGATCTTGTCACTAGTGCTTGGAGTTGGGGAGGGGCTGGTTGACTGGGTGCTCAGGGTGTTCTGGGGCTCTAACTCACCAAGTTTGGGGCTTTTCCATTGGGTAAAACAGTGGCTAGGAGGGTTTTTACCTTCCTGTAAGTAGGTGTTCGACAGTGACTTGGGGTGCTTCCACTCCACCACCGGAACTGAAACTTAACAGGTTTGGTCTTGGGGTAAAAACATGGGGTTTCACCAAATTTGAGTTCCATTGAACAAGTTTTGCTTTGTAAACTTGAAAATGCCTCAAAATGACCAGCACTGTCCTTTACAAAGGAAGTGTGGCCAATGAGAGTCTCACAAATTCCATCTTTGGTGTGGAGTCCTCATTTGGGGTGTCAAACACCTCTGCAAAGTTTCAGCTCCATTGGAGAAACTTTGCAATGTAGATTTGTTCCAACTCTACTCTGGACAGAGAGGGTTTTGGGCTCATTAGGTGCACTTCCCCACCTTGTATCAAGGTGAGATTTTATGTGAGCACCTAATATGGCTTGGGAGGGCTCCTGTAATTTTATGGGAATTTATTGAGATCATTTCCTTTGGAAACATCTCAAAAAGCTAAAACAGACAGAAATGGTTTTCAGGGTTTTACTCAAATAATATTAATATAAAATAGGGTTGAAAATCTTATATATGGAAAATATATGTCCTTCTGAGCTACCATGAATGTACTCAGAATTTTGTAAGGCAGGAAAGCAATTTTCCTTGTGGGAATATCATTCCTGGCCTTAGAAACAGACATAAATATAAAATAGGAAAATAATATTTTAAATCACCAATTAATGTTTTTAATGAATGAAACTAATATCTGGATGAGATCACAAACTTTGGTTGGAAGTGCCACTTGGCTTCATGAGCTAGTAGTGTATCCCAACATGATGAAGGTGATCTTGATATAAAGGAAAAAGGGTTTTTGAAGAGAGCAAAATAATAAGTTTTTCATGGGTTTGAGTCATCAAGCAAGCAAGCATTTACTCATACAAGGGCTGACATTGCACTCACAACATTATTTGAAAAAGTTTTAACAAGCTCTGATTTTTGCAACATAAAATACTTGTGATGAAAAACAGGGTGTGACAGAAGGCCGGGTTTTGGGGTTTTCCGGTATTGCATCGGGAGTGCCGAAAGGGTTCTAGGGGTCCACAGGGAGGGGCCTACCCACCTCAGGGGGCCACATGTTCCTAAGAGGTGGCGCCCCAGCCCCTGGTGGGCTGGGCACCCGACCGCAAGAAGGCCCATGCGCCCAAGGGTAGGTGTAGGAGGTGCCTTGGTGGAGGAGTCCTTGATGGGGAACGTTGCATTGGAAACAAAAAATTTCCTACGCACACGAAGACCTATCATGGTGATGTTCATCTACGAGAGGGAGATCGGATCCACATACCCTTGTAGATCGCTAAGCGGGAAGCGTTAAGAAATGTGGTTGATGTAGTGGTACAACTTTGTGATTCAAATCACCGTCGTCCCATGATCCATTCTGATCTAGCGCCGAACGTACGGCACCTTCTCATTTAGCACACGTACAGCTCGATGATGATCTCCGCCTTCTTGATCCCACAAGAGAGATGGGGAAGTAGATGAGTTCTCCAGCAGCGTGACGGCGCGCCGGTGATGGTGATGATCTATTCCTGCACGGCTCCGCCCGAGCTCCGCAAAAAACTGATCTAGAGGAAGAACTACGAAGTAGAGGTTTGAGTTGCACATTGCAAAGTTGTGTCTCAAAAACCCTAAAACCTCTAGTATATATAGGAGGAGGGGAGGGGCTAACCTTGGGGCTCAAGAGATCCCCAAGGGCGCCATACGAAAGGAGGAGGAGGACTCCAACTCCAATTCGGTTTGGGGAAGGAGGAGTCCTCCTCTTCCTTCCCACCTCCCTCTTTTTTTTTCTTTTGGTTTTTCCTTTCCAAGAGCCATAGACCACTTGGGCTGGCCTCACCAGCCCACTAAGGGCTGTTGTGCCAGCCTTGGACTATTGGGATCACTCCCAGGTGGGTGGGCCCGTCCCGGTGAAAACCCGGAACCCATTCGTCACTCCGGGTACACTGCGTGTAATGCCCAAAATATTTCCGGAGACCAAATGAAACTATCCTATATATCAATCTTCGTTCCCGGACCATTCCGGAAATCCCCGTGACGTTCGTGATCTCATCCTGGACTCCGAACAACCTTTGGTCACCAACACCCATAACTCAACTATATCGAAACGTCACAAAACCTTAAGTGTAGAGACCCTGCGGGTTCGAGAACTATGTAGACATGAACTGAGACACTCCCCGGCCAATATCCAATAGCGGGACATGGATGTCCTTATTGGATTCTACATATTCTACGAAGATCTTATCGGTTGAACCTCTGTGGCAAGGATTCATATAATCCCGTATAACATTCCCTTTGTCCTTCGGTATGTTACTTTCCCTAGATTTGATCGTGGCTATCTCTATACCTATTTCAATCTCGTTACCGGCAAGTCTCTTTAATCGTTCCGTAATACAAGATCCCATGAGTAACACTTGAGTCACATTGCTTGCAAGGCTTATTTGTGATGTTGTATTACCGAGTGGGCCCTGAGATACCTCTCTGTCACATGGAGTGACAAATCCAAGTCTTGATCCATGCTAACTCAACGGACACCTTCAGAGATTCATATAGAGTACCTTTATAGTCACCGAGTAACGTTGTGACATTTGATACACACAAGGTATTCCTCCGGTGTCAGTGAGTTACATGATCTCATGGTCGTAGGAATGAATACTTGACACGTAGAAAATAATAGCAACAAAATGACACGATCACATGCTACATTCATAGTTTGGGTCTTGTCCATCACATCAGTCTCCCAATGACGTGATCTAGTTATCAAGTGACAACACTTGCATATGGTCAGAAAACCTTAACCATCCTTGATCAACAGGCTAATCAACTATAGGCTTACTAGGGACATTGTTTTGTCTATATATTGACACATGCATCTATGCTTTCATTCAATACAATTATAGCATACATAATAAACAATTATCTTGAAACAGGAAATATAATAATAACTATTTTATCATTGCCTCTAGGGCATATTTCCAACAATCTCCCACTTGCACTAGAGTCAATAATCTTGGCTCACATCGCTATGTGATTTACATTGGAATGAATCTAACACCCATACATTTCCGGTGTTGATCATGCTTCGCTCGTGGAAGAGGTTTAGTCAGCGGATGTGCAACATTCAGATCCGTGTGCACTTTGCAAATATTTACGTCCTCTCCTTCGACGTAGTCGCGGATGAGGTTGAAGCGTCGTTTGATGTATCTGGTCTTCTTATGAAACCTTGGTTCCTTTGCTAAAGCAATGGCACCAGTGTTGTCACAAAACAAAGTTATTGGATTTAGTGCGCTCGGCACAACTCCAAGATCCGTCATGAACTGCTTCATCCAGACACCCTCCTTAGCTGCCTCCGAGGCAGCCATGTACTCCACTTCACATGTAGAATCTGCTACGATGCTTTGCTTGGAACTGCACCAGCTTACCACACCCCCATTAAGAATAAATACGTATCCGATTTGAGACTTAGAGTCACCCGGATAAGTGTCAAATCTTGCATCGACGTAACCCTTTACGACGAGCTCTTCATCACCACCATAAAAGAGAAACATTTCCTTAGTCCTTTTCAGGTACTTCAGAATATGTTTGAACTCTGTCGAGTGATCCACTCCTGGATTACTTTGAAACCTTCCTGCCATACATATGGCCAGGCTGACGTCCAGTATTGTGCACAACATTGCATACATGATAGACCCTATGGCTGAAGCATAGGGGATGGTACTCATCTTTTCTCTATCTTCCACAGTTACTGGACACTGAGTCTTCCTCAACTTTATACCTTGTAACACTGGCAAGAACCCCTTCTTGGACTGCTCCATTTTGAACTTCTTCAAACTTTATCAAGGTATGTGCTTTGTCAAAGTCCTATTAGGCACCTCGATCTATGCCTATAGATTTTAATGCCTAATATGTAAGCAGCTTCTCCTAGGTCTTTCGTTGAAAAACATTTGTTAAAGTAATCTTTTACGCTCTCTAAAAACTACACATTGTTTCCAATCAGCAATATGTCATCCACATATAATATTAGAAACGCTACAAATCTCCCACTCACTTTCTTGTAAATACAAGATTCTCCAACAACTTGTATAAACCCAAATGCTTTGATCACCTCATCAAAGCGCTTATTCGAACTCCGAGATGCTTGCACCAGTCCATAAATGGATCGTTGGAGATTGCATACTTTGTTAGCATTCTTAGGATCTACAAAACCTTCGGGTTGCATCACATACAACTCTTCCTTAAGAAAACCATTAAGGAACGCCGTTTTGACATCCATCTGCCATATTTCATAATCAAAAATTGCAGCTATTGCTAGCATGATTCGGACGAACTTAAGCATCGCTAGGGTGAGAACGTCTCATCGTAGTCAACTCCTTGAACTTTGAAAAACCCTTTGCCACAAGTCGATCTTTATAAACGGTCATATTACCATCCGCGTTCGTATTCTTCTTAAAGATCCATTTGTTCTGAATAGCCTTGCGACCTTCAGGTAATACTTCCAAAGTCCACACTTTGTTTTCATACATAGATTCTATCTCGGACTTCATGGCCTCTAACCATTTGTTGGAATCCGGGCCCACCATTGCTTCTTCATAATTTACACGTTCATTGTTTTCTAGCAATATTATAGATAAGACCGGATTCACGTACCACTCAGGAGCAATACGTGATCTTGTCGACCTGCGAGGTCTGATAGTAACTTGATCTGAAGCTTCAGGATCATCATCATTAGCTTCCTCCTCAACTGGCGTTGCCTCGACAATGGTTTCCCTCTGCCCTACGCCACCATCTAGAGGAAGCAGAGGTTCTACAACCTCATCAAGTTCTATCTTCCTCCCACTCAATTCTTTCAAGAGAAACTCCTTCTGAAGAAAAGCTCCATTCTTATCAACAAACACTTTGCCCTCGGATCTGAGATAGATGGTGTACCCAACTGTCTCTTTTGGGTAACCTATGAAGACACACTTTTTTGCTGTGGGTTCCAGCTTTTCAGGCTGAAGCTTTTTAACATAAGCATCGAATCGCCAAATTTAAGAAACGACAACTTTGGCCTCTTGCCATGCCATAGCTCATATGGTGTCGTCACAACGGATTTTGACGGTGCCCTATTTAAAGTGAATGCAGCTGTCTCTAATGCATAACCCCAAAACGATAATGGTAAATCGGTAAGAGACATCATAGATCGCACCATATCTAACAAAGTACGATTACGACCTTCGGACACACCATTACGCTGCGGTGTTCCAGGCGGTGTCAACTGTGAAACGATTCCACATTGTCTTAAGTGAGCACCAAACTCGAAACTTAGATATTCACCCCCTCGATCAGATCATAGGAACTTGATCTTCTTGTTACGATGATTTTCAACTTCACTATGAAATTGTTTGAACTTTCCAAACGTTTAAGACTTGTGCTTCATCAAGTAGATATATCCATACCTACTCAAATCCTCAGTGAAGGTGAGAAAATAACGATATCCGCCACGCGCCTCCACACTCATTGGACCGCACACATCAGTATGTATGATCTCCAACAAGTCACTTGCACGCTCCATTGTTCCGGAGAATGGAGTCTTAGTCATCTTGCCCATGAGGGATGGTTCGCACGGGTCAAGTGATTCAAAATCAAGTGACTCCAAAAGCCCATCAGTATGGAGTTTCTTCATGTGCTTTACACCAATATGACCTAAGCGGCAGTGCCACAAAAAAGTGGTGCTATCATTGTTAACTCTACATCTTTTGGTCTCAATATTATGTATATGTGTGTCATCACAATCAAGAATCAATATGAACAAACCCCTCACATTGGGTGCATGACCATAAAAGATATTACTCATAAAAATAGAACAACCATTATTCTCTGACTTGAATGAGTAACCGTCTCGCAATAAACAAGATCCAGATATAATGTTCATGCTTAACGCAGACACTAAATAACAATTATTTAAGTTCATAACTAATCCTGATGGTAATGGAAGTGAGACTATGCCGACGACGATTGCATCAACCACGGAACCATTTCGCACGCGCATCGTCACTTCATCCTTCGCTAGCCTTTGTTTATTCCGCAGTCCCTCCTTCGAGTTGCAAATATGAGCAACAGAACCGGTATCAAATACCCACGCACTACTATGAGAGTTGGTTAGGTACACATCAATAACATGTATATCACATATACCTGGTTTGGCATTGGCCGCCTTCTTATCAGCCAAATACTTGGGGCAGTTGCGCTTCCAGTGACCCATCCCCTTGCAATAATAGCACTCTGTTTCTGGCTTAGGTCCAGCCTTGGGTTTCTTCGTCGGATTGACAACAATTTTGCCGCTCTTCTTGGAGTTACCCTTCTTGCCTTTGCCGTTTCTCTTGAAACCAGTGGTCTTATTCACCATCAACACTTGATGCTCTTCCCAGAGTTCTCACTCTGCGACTTTCAGCATCGCGAATAACTCGTCGGATGACTTGTTCATCCCTTGCATGTTATAGTTCAACACAAAGATCTTGTAGCTAGGTGGCAGTGATTGAAGAATTCTATCAGTGATAGCCTATTGCGGGAGTTAAATCCCCAACTCAGCTCGACGGTTTGACTACCCAAGCATTTTGAGCACATGTTCACTGACAGACAAATTCTCCTCCATCTTGCAAGCATAGAATTAATCAGAGGTCTCGTACATCTTGATCCGGGCATTCTTCTGAAAGATAAACTTCAACTCCTGGAACATCTCATATGCTCCATGAAGTTCAAAGCGTCATTGAAGTCCCGGTTTCAAGCGATACAAGACTGCACATTGAACTACTGAGTAGTCCTCCTTATGTGATTGCCAAGCGTTCAAAACATCTTGGTCGGATGTAGCGGGTGGTTCATCTCCTAGCGCAGCATCAAGGACATAATTGTTTTTCCCAGCTTGTAGGATGATCCTAAGATTACGAGCCCAGTCTACAAATTTGCTACCATCATCTTTCAGCTTAGCTTTTTCTAGGAACATATTGAAATTCAGGGACGCTACTGCGTGAGCCATGATCTACAACATAAAATATTGCAAAGTGGACTTAGACTATGTTCAAGACAATTAGAGTTTAACTAATCAAATTACTAATAAACTCCCACTCAAATAGACATCCCTCTAGTTACTTGAGTGTGGCATGATCCAAATTCACTAACTCAAATCCGATCATCACGTGAGTCGAGTGTAGTTTCAGTGGTAAACATCTCTATGATAATCATATCAACTATACGATTCATGCTCGACCTTTCGGTCTCTTGTGTTCTGAGGCCATGTCTACATATGCTAGGCTCGTCAAGTTCAACCCGAGTGCTCCGCGTGTGCAACTGTTTTGCACCCGTTGTATGTGAACGTTGAGTCTATCACACCTGATCATCACGTGGTGTCTCGAAACGATGAATTGTTGCAACAGTGCACAGTCGGGGAGAACACAATTTTATCTTGAAATTTTAGTGAGGGATCACCTTATAATGCTACCGTCGTTCTAAGCAAGATAAGGTGCATAAAAGGATTAACATCACATGCAATTCATAAATGACATGATATGGCCATGATCTTGTGCTTCTTGATCTCCTTCACCGAAGCACCGGCATGATCTTCATCTTCACCGGCGCCACACCATGATCTCCATCATCGTGCTGCCATCAAGGTTGTCGTGCTATCTATGCTATTACTACTAAAGCTACAACCTAGCAATATAGTAAACGCATCTGCAAACACAAACGTTAGTTTAAACACAACCCTATGGCTCCTGTCGGTTGCCGTAGCATCTACGTGCAAGTCGATATTAACTATTACAACATGATCATCTCATACATCCAATATATCACATCATGTCTTTGGCCATATCACATCACAAGCATACCCTGCAAAAACAAGTTAGACGTCCTCTAATTTGTTGTTGCATGTTTTACGTGGCTGCTATGGCTATCTAGCATGATTGCATCTTACTTACGCAAAAACCACAACGGAGATGTGCAAATTGCTATTTAACCTTTCTCCAACGACCGCCTCGGTCAAATCCAATTCAACTAAAGTTGAAGAAACCGACACTCGGCAGTCATCTTTATGCAACGAGTTGCATGTTGGTCGATGAAACCGGTCTCTCGTAAGCGTACGAGTAATGTTGGTCCGGGCCGCTTCAATCCAACAATACTGCCGAATCGAGAAAAGACTAAGGAGGACAGTAAATCGAACAGTCCTTCCTAGGGTGTCCACCTCCCTTGTTGGAGGTGGACTATCCCCCTAGTTCGGCCGACCCACCCTCCTTGGAGGAGGGGGCAAGGCTGAGCCCTACCTACCCTTTCCTCCTATAAATTGAGTGGGAGAGGGAGACAGCCAACACAAAATTGCTTGGCGGTGCCATACATCTCTCTGTCATAGTAATTCACCTCCGTCGTGATTGCGATAGTGCTTGGCAAAGCCTTGCTGAGATTGGACCACCACCGTCACCACCACGCCATCATGCTGCCGGAATACTCAACCTTTACTTCACCATCACTCACTGCATCAAGGAGGTGAAGGCGTCATTGAGTTGTACGTGTGTTGAACGTGGAGGTGTCGTCCGTTCGACACTTGATCGGGATGTTCATGATCGGATCGTAGGACAAACCGTGATTGGATCGCAAAGATGTTCGACTACATTAACCGCGTTTATCACCCCTTCCGCTTTGCGATCTACAAGGGTATGTGGATCCATTCTCCTTCTCGTTGCTTGTTGACATCCATAGATAGATCTTGGGTGTTCATAGGAATTTTTTTGTTTCCCATGGAATGTTCCCCAACAGTCGCATCATGAGCAAGGTCTATGGGTAGATAACATGCAGGAGTAGAACACCTTAGAATTTTTAGGCGTTGATGTTCAGATTGCTTACTTCCTTAGTATTATTTTGATTCAGCGGTATTGTGGGATGAAGCGGCCCGGACCAACCTTACTCATCCACGTACGACAGACTGGTTCCATCGACTCACATGCAACTTGTTGCATAAAGATGGCTGGCGGGTGTATCTCTCTCCAACTTTAGTTGAATCATATTCGACAGAGGAGGTCCTTGTAGAAGGTTAAACAACAACTTGAATATCAGTATTGTGGCTTTGCATAGGTAAGAATGGTTCTTTCTAGTTACCCATAGCAGCCATGTAAAACATTCAACAACAAGTAGAGGACGTCTAACTTGTTTTTGCAGGGTATGTTGTGATATGATATGGCCAATGACATGATGAGATATATGTGATGTATGAGGTGATCATGTTTTGTATATAATTATCAGGACTTGCATGTTGATGAGCATGACAACCGGCAGGAGCCATAGTGTTGTCTATAATTATTTGTGCCTTTTTTTCTTTACTTGATTGCTATGAGTTAGACATAGTGGTAGAAGCATAGTTGGTGCAATAATGTGGCACCCCGGCTCAGAGGAAACCGGAGCGCCCCGTATTCCAGCCCAAGGACAAGTCTTCTGGAATACGGAACTGTTGGCACTGAACAAATCAACTCTTTATTACTATGGAAAAAAAAATACAAGGATACATGGATTACATCGCCTTGGCGATACTACACCTGCCTACGGTAAATTCTACGCTAGCAGCGGAACAACAACCGATGTGATGAACTCCACTCCGAAGGGACTCTGGATGGAACACGCATCCTAGCTCGCGACTCGGAATCCTCGACAAGCAAGCAATCAAGGCATGACCTGCAAACTGGCATGACAAGCCAGATGAGTACTTTGAATGTACTCGCAAGATCACAACAAACATCAGCATTAAGGCAAGACAACATCATAGCAATCAGGATTAGGAAAGGAGAGTAGCAGAGAACTACTATACCAGGCTACTCTCACCGTACTCGGATGATACCAACTCATGTGATCTTACCAAGATCCTTTAGCGAGTATCCTCAAGACGGATACCAAGACTTATCATCGGCACGATGCCCAACTGTTATCATCCTCAGACGAGTTCTTACATCATTACTATCATAGTTACAACTGACCATTTACTGAGGTCTGGTCGGGCTGTCCAATACCATGGATGCGGCTATTCGAATAGGTTTGACACTCTGTAGAGGTTGCACACTTTACCCACACTATGGAGCACTGACCTCGTAATCCCATTCGGGTGGACCAGTGTTGCTCCAACGAAACTTATCTGACCCGTGACTCTTCCATCGTACCACCATCAATCATCCTTCCTCGGAGTCTTTCCCTGGGTGGCCCTGTGTCCTCATGAGACCCGCCACCGTAGTGGCCAAACTGAACTATCCCAAACAGGGACGGTGGCACAAACAACTCAACTGGCTCAAACGGTTATCACCGCCTACCGGGACAAGGTAGCACGCGTCCATAACCCTCCCTCTTTGGAGGTACCGGTGAAAGAGGACACAATCAGACCAAGTCAACGCCGTCCCATATCGGCAAATGTGGTTGCACTGATGAGCCCGGACAGGTGACTCTGATAAACCAACTAGGTATCTTATCCCGAATTATATTCCTGTTATAGCTGACGCTCCGACGTCACAGCAATCCGATACTCAATAAGCTCAAGCCACTACTGTTGATCCATGTTCACAAAGTAATCGTTGAGAGTAATCTCAACAGTATAGTGTAAATTAGTGGGTGAAAATATTAGTTACTAACGGTCTTGTACCCAACACGGTAGTCATTTATTCCGACAGGGCATACTCACATTACAAACTACAAGCACATATATTTGTGATTAAAATAGTTAATTAAGGTATGGTATTGAAATGCGATTAAGAAAATGAGAGTTCTGGCTTGCCTGGGATGATGGAACCACCGGGAAGAAGGGTGAGAAGCTCGCGGAAGGAATAGACGGAAGCAGTTCTCTCTCAGAGGAGGGCTGTTTATGGCAAGGGCAACGTGGTCATTTCCACTGTGTGGTCACATGGTGGAAATGATACCATCTTGTCGGGCTCGACGAGACGAAGATGTGGGCTTTGGAATCACTGGAATCGGAGTTATAGATAAAAAGATATGATAGTTTTTCTATCAAGGACCTATGTGCAATAAAAATATCTACAATCGGGTCCCTGGGGGCACAGCCGCTAGTACCTTTGAAGGAATACGTTTCCCAGAGGGGAAACGTATTTCGCGCCGGGCGCTTCCACTTAATCCTGCTGGATCGGGCCTCCAGTCGCCGACAGGTGGGTCGCGACCCCACCTGTCGGGTTCTCTCTCTCCTCCTTCCCTCATTCTTCTTCCGCCTCCCTCCTCCTCATTAGGAACAGAGGCTGCCAGAGCAGGCGTGGCTGGCGAGAGCCCTGTTGCCTCTGGCCTACTCCAGCCACTGCGAGGACTACGGTGGGACCACGGGACGGCGCCGCACACGCTTGGCTGGGGAACAAGCACCGAGGAGGCCGGGACGATGGCGACATGGGTTCTGCGGATGCTTATAGGGGCGAACTTCGGTGAGGGATCATCGGCGCTATAGGGGACCTTCGGATGGGGTCCAGCTACTGAAATGCTCAGAAAGAGGTCGCGCATCCGTGCTAGTGGTGCCCAAACGCTAAGGAGGACCGTAGCCGCGGCTGCTCGCGGTGGCCGAAATACACGGGCAGCGGCTGCCATGGGTACGTGGCCCGAGTGGCTCCGACGATGAGGGGGAGGGCTAGGGAGGTTCACCGGACCACATGGCACCTTCTACTAGTGAGGAGAGGGAAGGGGAGACGCGACACTGCGCCAATTTAGCAGGAAACCTCCGGCGGCCATGGCGGCGATTGGAGGGCGAGGGAGCTCCGGGAGCTCATTCAATAGGTCAGGGAGGAGGCTGGGGTGGAGGAGAGGAGGATGGAGAGGTCTAGACATGTCGGGGCTGCTTAAATAGCCACGACAACGGAAGTAGATAAGGAAGGCCGTTGTGGCGAGCTTAGCCGCGCACTGGAGCTCCAGGGCGACGTGGTTGGCCTTTAGCGGCGTCGAGCAGCTTCGAGGAGGGGAGGGGACGGCTCAGGAAAGCTTGAGAGAGCTCGGGAAAGAAAACGACGATGGCGGGCACTGGCAGAACAGGGCGGGGCTTGCCGCGGCGCGACAAGGCAGAATCCGGAGGGGGAGAGGTCTCCACGTGAAAGGGAACGATGAGGCGGAGCTGCTAGACATGACTAGAGCTTGAGGGAGAGGGCGAATCGACAAAACCAAGGGCTCCATTGCACGGAGCATGGTTATTGCATGCCAAAGGCGTGGTCACCACGTGCATTGGCACTGAGAGGACAAGAGAGGCTGGCACACTATGTCTAGCATATAAACCATCCAAAGAGGGGTCCAACTGAGCTGATAGATAACCAAAAGGAGCTAAGGGTTGATGGGAGGCTTCACTGGAAGTTTCTACAACAGACTTGACCTGATCACTGTGGTCAACAGAGAAGGGATAAGTGCAAAGCACCATGTCTCGGAGGTTTAGGGTAGGAAGGACTTTGATCGTGTGAAATTTGAGGAGCATGCTACGTCGACAGAAACCTTGCGTTGGTTTTCCCTTGAAGAGGAAAGGGTGATGCAGCACAGGAGCAGTAAGTATTTCCCTCAGTTTGAGAACCCAGGTATCAATCCAATAGGAGAATCTCGTCAAGTCTAGGGTACCTGCACAAACACAAAGAGCTTGCACCCAACGCTATAAAGGGGTTGTTAATCCCTTCAAGATTGATTGCAAAGTGAGATCTGAAGGCGGAAAGTGCAACGACGAAAAAGTGTAAGGATGAAAATACGGTGTGGAGTAGACCCGGGGGCCATAGTGTTCACTAGAGGCTTCTCTCAAAATAGAAAATATTACGGTGGGTGAACAAATTACTGTCGAGCAATTGATATAACCGCGCAAAGTCATGACGATATCTAAGGCAATAATCATACATATAGGAATCACGTCCGAGACAAGTAGACCGATACTTTCTGTATCTAATACTATTACTCCACACATCGACCGCTATCTAGCATGCATCTAGTGTATTGAGTTCATGACGAACAGAGTAACGCTTTAAGCAAGATGACATGATGTAGAGGGATAAACTCAAACCAATGACGAAAACCCCATCTTTTTACCCTTGATGGCAACAACGCAATGCGTGCCTCGCTACCCCATCTGTCGCTGGGTGAGGTCACGACACGGTACGAACCCAAAACCAAGCACTTCTCCCATTGCAAGAATCATAG
Organism: Hordeum vulgare subsp. vulgare; assembly: GCF_904849725.1. Lineage (NCBI taxonomy): Eukaryota > Viridiplantae > Streptophyta > Magnoliopsida > Poales > Poaceae > Hordeum > Hordeum vulgare. The sequence continues at coordinate 492,444,632 of NC_058521.1, read as the reverse complement.
ATCTAGTTGGCCAAACAAAACCCACAACTCGAAGAGAATTACAAGGATATGAAATCATGCATAAGAGAGATCAGAAGAAACTCAAATAAGATTCATAGATAATCTGATCATAAATACACAATTCATCGGATCTCGACAAACACACCGGAAAAGAAGATTACATCGGATAGAACTCCATGAAGATCATGGAGAACTTTGTATTGAAGATCCAAGAGAGAGAAGAAGCCATCTGGCTACAAGCTATGGACCCATAGGTCTATGGTGAACTACTCACGCATCATCGGAGAGGTCATGTTGTTGATGAAGAAGCCCTCCGTATCCAAATCCCCCCTCCGGCAGGGCACCAGAACGTGCCCTAGATGGGATCTTGCGGAGACAGAAGCTTGCGGCGGCGGAAAAGTACTTTCGATGATCTCCTAATTTTTTCTGGAATTTTAGGGAATTTATAGGCGAAATACCTAGGGCAGAGGTGGCCCAGGGAGCCCATAAGCCTGGGAGGCGCGGGCCCCCCTGGCCGCCGCTAGGGGGCTTGTGGGGTCCCTGGAGACCCCCTGCCCTGATTCTCAGGCTTCCCGATCTTCTTCTGTTTCGGAAAAATTCTTTTTGGCAGTTTCGTTCTGTTTGGACTCCGTTTAAAATCCTCATCTGAAAGGAATCAAAAACATGGAAAAAATAGGAACTCGCACTTGGCACTGAGTTAATAAGTTAGTCTCAAAAAAGATATAAAAGGCATACAAAACATCCAAAGTTTGACAAGATAATAGCATGAAACCATCAAAAATTATAGATACGTTGGAGACGTATCAGAGCACAAGACCAATATTTGATAAGGTTGCTTTGGAACTAGCTAATCTGGTGCAGAATAGGGATTTTTATGTGGCACTCACATACTAGCTTGGATGGAACTGAATCTTGGAGGAGATGAATGTTTTAGGGTTTTGAAGATGCTGTATAAATTTCATGCCATCTTGATAAGCCAAAATGGCACTTCCTTCACAAAGTATCCTACTGGACAGAAATTTAAGAGAATTACTCGGAATAGTTGGCTAGATAAAATGATCTTAAAATTGGTGTAGCAAGGTTTTATATATAGGAGAATGTCCTGGTAAAATTTCAGAATTTATGGAGCAACATAAAATATAGCTGCTTCACAATCCAAAATAATGACCAGAGAGAAAGATTTGAAGCTATGGTCACATTGTTGAAGGAGTGATGCTCAAATTTGGTGGAGAGGCATTATGTGAGCATATTGAGATGATGGAAAAGTTTCAACTCATTTGAACACTCCTAGATGGCACTTGCTTCATAAAGCTTCTTGTGGATTAGAAACTTTGGAAATTTGCCAAGAAATATTTACTAGCTAAATTGAGTTGAATTTTGGCATGAGGAAATGATATGGCTAGGAAAGAGTTCCCACAAATTTTGAGAGAAATCAAGCAAATAAAAAGGGTACTTGCTTAACAACTTGACATATAGGGCAGAATGAGAAAAGGAATATTTGGGAAATATTTTTGAGCATGGAAAGGAAAGATTTTGTCATATCTGAGGAAGATATGACCCAAGAGATTTATGAGAATTATTTGGGACTTTTTGGAGAGATAGAAATGGGGGTTGCTTCACAACTCAAGGCAAACAAGATTATTCCTATAAAAGAAAAAGGAATATTCCCAGGGAAAAGAATATTGAGATTGGCTCAAGATGGAAATGGCTAGGTCTTGGGGTGGTCTCAAGGTTGGCAAGCCACTAGGAAAAATAAATCAAGGGTAATCCCTTTAGGTTTCAAAACTATTAAGTCACAAAAAAGAAAAACCAGCTCAAAATCAAAGGAAAAAAGAAATGGGCAAAATCGAGGGTGTTACAAACCTACCCCCTTAAAGAAATCTCGTCCTCGAGAACTGAATGCTCAAGATTCAACATAGATATCCTTACTTGAGGGAACCGTTTCCAACTCGAGTTTCCTTCTTACCTTCGTATGATACTTCTGGTAACTTTTAACTGACTAACTGTCTGGCTCTGAAGGGGTTTGTTTTACTGGATCCTCATATGTTACTCTAACTTCCATCTGTTTATATATGCTGACTTGACTGACGGAGGTTCTGGCAGAAAGATCTTGTTCACGACAAATTATCTTTTGATCGATTCCCATATGTGAGGACACATGCTTCGAGGTTGTTGTCCCACATTCTAATGTTCCGTCTGTCGACACCTTTAAATGGATAATGGGCCATGTAATATTTTGACACTGCTGTTGCAAGCTGACTGCTGAGTAGTCTTCATAGATTTGAGTATCTTCTTCTAACGATTCTAAGTACATCTGATTGGGCTGAGTGAGTTGACTCGTTATAGGGTCCTTGCAAATGGAATAGACCCGTTGGGTGTGTTCCCACAATGATTGGTATCGAACCAGACTGTCTTGAGTATATGCACTATGTTGATCTTGCAACCATTATCATACCTGTATGGGCAATCTTGCTCTTTCTCTTTGCCTGGATCCTTAGCTAGAAGAGCTTGGTCTGATGTATTCTTTATTCCTTCGGATGACCATGGGTGCTGCCAGGTACCATATTCCGGCAGATATTTTACTTAACAAGTTGTAGATGTAGGGTAACGACCGTCTGAACCCTTGGATATAACCGGCAAATAAACCAGTAGCCACCAGAACGGTGTTTACAACTCAGATCTGGGACATTACTGGAGTAACTCAACCCCGACTCAAGACGGCTGAAAAGCAGCTCAGAGCATGAGACGGCGTCGATAAGAAGAAAGTAGCAGTTTCCTAAGGCGACCGAGAAACAGCTCAGAGCAAAGGGTCACTACTACGAAAAGAAATTCAACAACTGTCTGAGACGGCCAAAAAAGCAGCTTAGAACACGGACCAGTTGCTGACAAGAGAAATAAGAGTCGGCATCCACCCTGGATGGCCGAAAACACCTCAGAACACAGGCGTGGTGTCGTCATCAAAGAAAGACAGGCAAGGGTTCATCTGTGTCCATACAACTTATCCATGGGTTGTTGGTGATCTCACTGAAGTGTATAGCTGGTGTTCTTCTTCTCACGTAGCCCATGCCATAGTCGGATTTCTCACTGGGCTGGCATCATTGTATGATCAACTCCTATGTCCTCGGTAGCATGTCGACCATATATATTGGGGATAGTGTAGTGCTGGATTCCTGAAGCAGGCTTGTGTCTTGACTGACCACTTTGCTTTCTGACCAACCAAGAGATGCATGGTCTCTTGGGGAACGTCGCATGGGAAACAAAAAATTTCCTACGCGCACGAAGACCTATCATGGTGATGTCCATCTACGAGGGGGATTTCAGATCTATGTACCCTTGTAGATCGCACAACAGAAGCGTTAATAAACACGGTAGATGTAGTGGAACGTCCTCACGTCCCTCGATCCGCCCCGCGAACCGTCCCACGATCCATCCCACGATCCGCTCCGATCTAGTGACGAACGGACGGCACCTCCGCGTTCAGCACACGTACAACTCGACGATGATCTTGGCCTTCTTGATCCAGCAAGATAGATGGAGAGGTAGATGAGTTCTCTGGCAGCGTGACGGCGCTCCGGAGGTTGGTGGTGATCTAATCTCAGCACGGCTCCGCCCGAGCTCCGCAGAAACGCGATCTAGAGGAAAAACCGTGGAGGTATGTGGTCGGGCTGCCATGGAAAAGTTGTCTCAAATCAGCCCTAAAACTTCCGTATATATAGATGGGAGGGGAGGGTCCTTGCCTTGGGGCTCAAGGTGCCCCAAGGGGTTCGGCCGATGGGGGGAGGAGGAGTCCTCCTCCAATCCTAGTCCAACTAAGATTGGAAGGTGGAGTCCTTCCCTTCCTTCCCACTTCCCCCTTTTTTCTCTTTGATTTTATTATCTCCCTGCTCAGGGGCCTCTTTGGGCTTTCCCACCAGCCCACTAAGGGCTGGTGCAGCACCCCTAAGGCCTATGGGCTTCCCCGGGGTGGGCTGCCCCCCCCCCCCCCCCCGGTGAACATCCGGAACCCATTCGTCATTCCCGGTACATTCCCGGTAATTCCGAAAACTTTCTGGTAACCAAATGAGGTCATCCTATATATCAATCTTCGTCTCCGGACCATTACGGAACCCCTCGTAACGTTCGTGATCTCATCCGGGACTCCGAACAACATTCAGTAACCAACCATATAACTCAAATACGCAAAAAACAACGTCGAACCTTAAGTGTGCAGACCCTGCGGGTTCGAGAACTATGTAGACATGACCCGAGGGACTCCTCGGTCAATATCTAATAGCTGGACCTGGATGCCCATATTGGATCCTACATATTCTACGAAGATCTTATCATTTGAACCTCAGTGCCAAGGATTCATATAATCCCGTATGTCATTCCCTTTATCCTTCGGTATGTTACTTGCCCGAGATTCGATCGTCGGTATCCGCATACCTATTTCAATCTCATTTACCGGCAAGTCTCTTTACTCGTTCCGTAATACAAGATCCCGCAACTTACACTAAGTCACGTTGCTTGCAAGGCTTGTGTGTGATGTTGTATTACCGAGTGGGCCCCGAGATACCTCTCCGTCATACGGAGTGACAAATCCCAGTCTTGATCCATACTAACTTAACGGACACCTTCGGATATACCTATAGAGCATCTTTATAGCCACCCAGTTACGTTGTGACGTTTGATACACAGAAAGTATTCCTCCGGTGTCAGTGAGTTATATGATCTCATGGTCATAGGAATAAATACTTGACACGCAGAAAACAGTAGCAACAAAATGACACGATCAACATGCTACGTCTATTAGTTTGGGTCTAGTCCATCACATGATTCTCCCAATGATGTGATCCAGTTATCAAGAAACAACATCTTGCACATACTCAGAAGACCCTGACTATCCTTGATCAACTGTCTAGCCAACTAGAGGCTTGCTAGGGACAGTGTTTTGTCTATGTATCCACACATGCATCTAAGTCTTCATTCTATACAATTATAGCATGGATAATAAACGATTATCTTGATACAGGAATTATAATAATAACTTATTTATCATTGCCTCTAGGGCATAATTCCAACAGTCTCCCACTTGCACTAGAGTCAATAATTTAGCCCTCACATCACCATGCGAATTACATTGTAATAAATCTAACAACCATACAGTTCTGGTGTTGATTATGCTTTGCCCGTGGAAGAGGTTTAGTCAGCGGGTCTGCTACATTTAGATCCGTGTGCACTTTGCATATATTTACGTCCTCCACTTCGACGTAGTCGCGGATGAGGTTCAAGCGTCGTTTGATGTGTCTGGTCTTCTTGTGAAACCGTGGTTCCTTTGCTAAGGCAATGGCACCCGTGTTGTCACAGAACAAGGTTATTGGATTCAGTGCGCTTGGCACTACTCCAAGATCCGTCATGAACTGCTTCATCCGGACACCCTCCTTAGCCGCCTCCGAGGCAGCCATGTACTCCGCTTCACATGTAGAATCAGCTACGACGCTTTGCTTGGAACTGTACCAGCTTACCGCACCCCCATTAAGAATAAATACGTATCCGGTTTGCGACTTAGAGTCGTCCGGATCTGTGCCAAAGCTTGCATCGACGTAACCTTTTACGGCGAGCTCTTCGTCACCTCCATACACGAGAAACATCTCCTTAGTCCTTTTCAGGTACTTCAGGATATTCTTGACCACCATCAAGTGATCCACTCCTAGATTACTCTGGAACCTGCCTGCCATACTTATGGACAGCCTAACGTCCGGTCTAGTGCACAACATTCCATACATGATAGAACCTATGGCTGAAGCATAGGGGACGGTGCTCATATGCTCTCTATCTTTATCAGTTGCTGGGCACTGAGTCTTACTCAATCTCGTACCTTGTAAAACTGGCAAGAAACCCTTCTTGGACTGTTCCATTTTGAACCTCTTCAAAGCTTTATCAAGGTATGTACTTTGTGAAAGTCCTATCAGGCGTTTCGATCTATCCCTATAGATCTTAATGCCTAGAATGTAAGCTGATTCTCATAGCTCCTTCATAGAGAATCTTTTATTCAAAATCCTTTATGCTCTCCAAAAACTCCACGTTGTTTCCAATCAGCAATATGTCATCCACATATAATATTAGAAACGCCACAGAGCTCCCACTCACTTTCTTGTAAATACAAGATTCTCCAACCACTTGTATAAACCCAAATGCTTTGATCACCTCATCAAAGCGTTTATTCCAACTCCGAGATGCTTGCACCAGTCCATAAATGGATCGCTGGAGCTTGCACACTTTGTTAGCATTTTTAGGATTGACAAAACCTTCGGGTTGCATCATATACAACTCTTCCTTAAGGAAACCGTTAAGGAACGCTGTTTTGACATCCATTTGCTAGATTTCATAATCGAAAAATGCAGCTATTACTAACATGATTATGACGGACTTAAGCATCGCTACGGGTGAGAATGTCTCATCGTAGTCAACTCCTTGAACTTGTGAAAAACCGTTTGCCACAAGTCGAGCTTTATAAACGGTCACATTACCGCCAGCGTCTGTCTTCTTCTTAAAGATCCATTTTTTTTGAATAGCCTTGTGGCCCTCAGGTAGTACTTCCAAAGTCCACACTTTGTTTTCATACATGGATCCTATCTCGGACTTCATGGCCTCCAGCCATTTGTTGGAATCCGGGCACACCATTGCTTCTTCATAATTCGCAAGCTCATTGTTGTCTAACAACATAATTGATAAGACGGGATTACCGTACCACTTTGGATTAGTACGCAGTCTCGTCGACCTGCGAGGTCCGATAGGAACTTGATCTGGAGTTTCATGGTCATCATCATTAACTTCCTCCTCAACTAGCGTTGCAACGACAGGGGTTTCGCCTTGCCCTGCGCCACCATCCAGAGGGATGAGAGGTTCGACAACCTCATCAAGTTCTATCTTCCTCCCACTCAATTCTCTCGAGAGAAACTCCTTCTCGAGAAAAGCTCCGTTCTTAGCAACAAAAACTTTGCCCTCGGATTTGAGATAGAAGGTATACCCAACTGTCTCTTTCGGGTAACCTATGAAGATGCACTTTTCCGCTTTGGGTTCCAGCTTTTTAGGCTGAAGCTTTTTGACATAAGCATCACATCCCCAAACTTTAAGAAACGACAACTTTGGTCTTTTGACATACCACAGTTCGTATGGTGTCGTGTCAACGGATTTTGATGTTGCCCTATTTAAAGTGAATGCAGCTGTTTCTAATGCATAACCCCAAAATGATAACGGCAAATCGGTAAGAGGCATCATAGATCGCACCATATCTAATAAAATACGATTACGACGTTCAGACACACCATTACGCTGTGGTGTTCCAGGCGGTGTCAACTGTGAAACAATTCCACATTGTCTTAAGTGAGCACCAAACTAGAAACTCAGATATTCACCCCCACGATCAAACCGTAGGAACTTGATCTTCTTGTTACGATGATTTTCAACTTCACTCTGAAATTGCTTGAACTTTTCAAATGTTTCATACTTGTGCTTCATCAAGTAGACATAACCAAATCTACTCAAATCGCCAGTGAAGGTGAGAAAATAACGATATCCGCCGCATGCCTCCACGCTCATCGGACCACACACATCGGTATGTATGATTTCCAACAAGTCACTTGCACGCTCCATTGTTCAGGAGAACGGAGTTTTAGTCATCTTGCCCATGAGGCATGGTTCGCACGTGTCAAGTGAATCAAAGTCAAGAGACTCCAAAAGTCCATCGGTATGGAGTTTCTTCATGCGCTTTACACCAATATGACCTAAGAGGCAGTGCCACAAAAACATGGCGCTATCTTTTGGTCTCAATGTTATGTATATGTGTATTATCACTATCAAGATTCAATATGAACAATCCTCTCACATTGGGTGCATGACCATAAATGATATTATATATAGAAATAGAACAACCATTATTCTCTCACTTAAACGAGTAACCGTCTCGCAATAAACAAAATCCTGATAATATTCATGCTTAACACAGGCACTAAATAACAATTATTTAAGTTCATAACTAATCCTGATGGTAACTAAAGTGAAACTGTGCCGACGGCGATTGCATCAACCTTGGAACCATTTCCCACGCGCATCGTCACTTCATCCTTGGCCAGCATTCGCTTATTCCACAATTCCTGTTTCGAGTTGCAAATAAGAGCAACAGAACCGGTATTGAATACCCACGCACTACTACGAGAGCTGGTTAAGTACACATCAATAACATGTATATCAAATATACCTGATTTTTCTTTGGCCGCCTTCTTATCCGCCAGATACTTGGGGCAGTTGCGCTTCCAGTGACCCATACCCTTGCAATAATAGCACTCCGTTTCAGGCTTAGGTCCAGCTTTGGGTTTCTTTGTCGGATTGGCAACAGGTTTGTTTCTCTTCTTTGAATTACCCTTCTTTCCTTTGCCGTTTCTCTTGAAACTAGTGGTCTTATTCACCATCAACACTTGATGTTCTTTACGGAGTTCTGACTCTGCGACTTTCAGCATCGCGAACAACTCGCCAGGTGAATTGTTCATCCCTTGCACGTTGTAGTTCAACACAAAGCCCTTATAGCTTGGCGGCAGTGATTGAAGAATTCTGTCAGTGATAGCCTCTTGCGGGAGTTCAATCGCTAGCTGAGCTAGACGGTTTGACTACCCACACATTTTGAGCACGTGTTCACTAACAGACGAATTCTCCTCCATTTTGCAAGCATAGAATTTATCGGAGGTCTCATACCTCTCGATCCGGGCGTTCTTCTGAAAGATAAACTTCAACTCCTGGAACATCTCATATGATCGATGACGCTCAAAGTGACGTTGAAGTCCCGGCTCTAAGCCATACAAGACTGCACATTGAACTACTGAGTAGTCCTCCTTACGTGTTAACCAAGCATTCTTAACATCTTGGTCAGCTGTAGCGGGTGGTTCATCTCCTAGCGCAGCATTAAGGACATAATCCTTCTTCCCAGGCTGCAGGAGCAACTTAAGATTATGAGCCCAGTCTACAAAGTTGCTTCCATCATCTTTCAACTTAGCTTTCTCTAGGAACGTACTAAATTCAGGGTGACTGTCGCGTGAGCCATGATCTACAACACAAATATATTCAAAGTGGACTTAGACTATGTTCAAGGTAATTAGAGTTTAACTTAATCAAATTACTTGCTAAACTCCTACTCAAAAAGTACATCTCTCTAGTCATTTGAGTGGTTCATGATCCAATTCCACTAGCTCAAGTCCGATCATCACGTGAGTTGAGGATAGTTTCAGTGGTAAGCATCCCTATGCTAATCATATCAACTATATGATTCATGATCGACCTTTCGGTCTCATGTGTTCCGAGGCCATGTCTGCACATGCTAGGCTCGTCAAGCTTAACCCGAGTGTTCCGCGTGTGCAACTGTTTTGCACCCTCTGTATGTGAACGTTGAGTCTATCACACCCGATCATCACGTGGTGTCTCAAAACGACGAACTGTAGCAACGGTGCACAGTCGGGAAGAACACAATTTCGTCTTGAAATTTTAGTGAGAGATCACCTCATAATGCTACCGTTGTTCTAAGCAAAATAAGGTGCATAAAAGGATTAACATCACATGCAATTCATAAGTGACATGATATGGCCATCATCACGTGGTTCTTGATCTCCATCACCAAAGCACCAGCACGATCTTCTGACACCGGCGCCACACCAGGATCTCCATCAACGTGTCGCCATCGGGGTTGTAGTGTGTAAATGCATCTAGTGCCCCTTAGTGATTTTGGTGGTTTCAAGACTTATAGGATAAGTATCTAATGTGTTTTTTAAGTGTACACATGATCTATAAGTCATTAAGGAGTTTGAGATATTTGAAGAATATCGACCCCTAAAAATATATGTCTTTAGTTGAAGAAATTGGTCTGAAGCTGAAGAAATGAATCGCGAAGAATTTGCGATGAAATTGATATTCCTCATGAAGATATTGATATTGAGAAGATCGGTGGTTCCTGAAGAAAATCGTTCTGAAGAAATTGAAGCGTGAAGATTTACGTTTTCTGTTTTACTTTCTTCGCATTTGATGAATAGGAACACCGTACTGTTAAAGGGGGTCAAAGTAACACTATGGAATGGATTTCCTCATGATGCTCAACCCAAGCCAAATCCTACCAAAAGCCTCAAGTGAGGAATATGAGTGACATGAGGACTCTCATAGTTGAGAGTCCCGACCGTTTCGATAAGCCACGCCAAGTCACTGATCTTATCCACTCCAACGGTCATATTATTTAAGGGCATTAATGTCAAATCATGTCGGGATGCTCCTAGGCTATAAATAGCCGCCCCCCACAACCACTAGCTGGTTGGCTGCTCCGCTAGAAACTAACACTTGTCATAAGAGCAACCCAATTCCTCAGAGCTTTCGAGAGTAAATCATCAGTGAGGAAATACACCACCCACCGAAACCACAAGCCAAATCTAGTGATTGAGCATCATTGAAGAAGTTGTTCCTGTGTGGGACTGAAGCCTTTTACCTTTGAGGACTGTGCATCCTCCAGACGGTTAGGCGTCATGGTCTAGAGCAATCCAGCAGTCAATTGTGGATCGCCGGGTGACCGAGTTTGTGAGGGTTTGGAAGTCTGCCCTGAAGACTTACCACGAGTGTTGGGCGAGGACTGTGTGTCCTTAGCTCAAGGAGAATACGGTAGGGACTGTGTGCCCCGGGACTGGGTGTCCTTTGGTTTAAATACCAAGCCGCTCCAAACCAGATGTGCAAATGTCACAGCAGTTGGAACTGGGTCATCAACAACAGTCTTCACCAAGAATCGGGTTCTAATTCCTCAACTCTTTACATTCTCTGTATTATGTGTTGATGACTTTCACTGTGACTGTTTGAAGAATTTGCTGAAGACTTTCTCTGAATTTCCTCAACCCCAAATTCTTCACTTGAGTAAATCATCATCTGTATTCTGCGTGCCTGCTTGCTGTGCAATCTGTTTTCATAATCTTCACTCTGTAATACTGCCATTGTGAACGATTGCACAAATGATCCTTAACTGTTTCCGCTGTAAGTTAGTCATCAGTGAGGAATTTCCTCAAAAGGAATTTCCTCAGTGATGAAATTCTAAAAATCTCCTATTCACCCCCCCTCTAGTCGATATAACGCACTTTCAATTGGTATCAGAGCAAGGTACTCCCTTGTTCTGTGTGATTTTGGTTTAACCACCTGGAGTTTTAGTTATGTCGACTGCAGGCATGTTTAAGGTGACTGCAGCATGTCCTACCTACGAGGGAAAGGACTTTCCCTTCTAGAAGAACAAAATGCAAATGCATCTACAAGCTATAGACAATGATCTCTGGTATATTGTGGAAAATGGTGTCCCCATCATTTCTGCTAGTGTCACTGCAGCTGATGTGAAGAAATTCAAGCAACTCGATTCTCAAGCGAAGAACATCATTTGTGGTCATCTGAGCCTTAGCCAGTTGGGAAGAGTAAGTGCCTTAGGCTCTGCAACACTGATCTAGGAGAGACTGTGCAAGGTAAATGAAGGAGTATCAACCCAACGCGACTCTCGTGTTGATATTCTTCGCAATCTCTTCAATCGCTTCAAGAGACATGACAATGAAAGCTGTCAAGACACCTTTGATCGCCTCACTGACATATCAAATGAACTGCAAGCACTGGGAGCTCGAGACATCACTGATCACGAAGTTGTGAAGAAACTGCTGAGATCTTTGGATTCTTCATTTGACACTTTAGTTCTGATGATTCAAGAAAGACCAGACTACAAGATGCTAGATCCTGCTGATATCCTCGAAAGGCTAAATACTCATGAATTCCAGCTAGAAGAAAAGAGAGATCTATATGGACAAAGCTATTCCAGACCACGTGCACTGAAGGCAAAAGCAATTTCCTCATCTGAAGAAGAAGACACAGATGACAGCAGTTATGACCCTGAAGAATTTGGTCAGGAACTTGCAATGCTTGTGAGGAAATTCCAGAGATTTACACGACGAGGCCAATTCGGTAAATCATCAAGAAGAGACATGAGGAAATCAGAATCTGCATCTGAGGACTACAAGAGACGGACCTGTCACAAGTGCAAGAAATCAGGTCATTACATTGCTGATTGTCCTCGCTGGGGAAAGGAATCAAAGAAGAAGAAATACAAGGATGACAGTTCTGATGACTCAAAGAAGAAAAATAAATCTTCAAAATCCTCATCTTCAAAGTCCTCCTCACACAAGAAGACTAGCTTCAGAAAGGCTCGGGCACTTATTGGCAAGGAAATGGATTCCGAGGCAGAATCAGAAGAATGTGATGATGAAGAAGGCTCCGGAAAAGATTCAGAATCCGGACAGGCTAGTCTTGCACTAGCAACCAATTTCGTCAGCAAGTCAATCTTCAATCATGAAGAAAATGAGTGCACCATCCATACTGATGACTATGCTGATGACTTCGCTCCAACCTATTGCTTCATGGCGAAAGGTTCAAAGGTATCACATAATGCCTCCTCATCTGATTCAAGTGACTGTGAACATGATGATTACAAAAAACCCAGTTACAGTAAACTTGCCATCATTGCCACTAAACAACAAACTGCTCTGGAAAAGCTTCAAAAACTGCTAGACAAAAGTGATGATCTGTTGAATGATGAAATGAATCTTAATCAAATCCTCGCTGATGACATGAAAAATCTTCACTCTAGATTTGATATTCTTCAGGATCGTTATGATACACTCCTCACTGATCATGAGAAGCTTTCCTACGAATTTCTTCAAAGGAAGCTTGATCTTGAGAAGCTGAGGATGTCTTATGATGATCTTCGTACTGAAAATGATTCATTACTAGCTCAACAGATCAGCGCTAGTCAAGTTGAATTTATTCCTCCATGTCTTAAATGCATTGATCGTGAAACTGCTAATTCTTCACCAGAATCTTCAAATGCTACCACTGCTACAAATTCTTCAACTGCACCTGTTGTGTCTATTTCCTCACTTGAGGAAAATACAAATGTCACGAATGAAAATGCAGGGTTGAAGGAATTGTACTTGAGAGGCATGTACAAAAGCCTTAAAGGACATCAAATCCTTTGTGATGTGCTCAAAAAGCAGATCTTGAACAGGAACCCGAGGAAAGAAGGAATTGCCTTTGAGAGGAAACTGAATGCTGATGGATCTTATTGGAAACCTGAGCAGTATCCCAAAACCTCATGTGTTGCTGCTACTGGGCCTCCTTTTGATCCATCTAATCTAATTGGCTTCTCATGTGAATTATCCTATTCCTCTGATGAGTCATTTGATTCCAACTATAAACTGTTCAAAAATCAATCTGGTGAAGTATTTGCTCGATATGTTTGAACTAACTGCAGGAATGGCCCTCCTCTGAGGAAAATCTGGGTTCCCAAAAGTTGTCTTGAAAATCTTCAAGTGAATGTCCTCATGACATCACCTCTGAAGAATCTGAACCCCAGATCTAATTCCTCAGGAGGACCAAAGTCTTCAAGAGGATCAAAATCCTCAACTGGTCAAAACTATGCTCATACCCGTGCTTATGCGTCTAACATGCAGGGAAACTACAAGGAATATGATTATGAGCGCTATTCTTCAAATCATTATGTTCATAAATCCTCAAACCAGTTCTCTGCATACTCATATGAGTACTTTAACCCCCCCTAGTGTTAAGAGAAGTGCATTAGCTTCAATGCCAACATTCTCATATGGTGCTCGCAGGATGATGAACGCTTTGCCACCCCTTCATATGTGGGTGGTGAAGAAATCAAACTAATCACTTCTGCAGGTCAGGTCTCCAGATGAAAATCATCATGTGAAGAATTTGCTGGAGACCTGAGGAAATGCTTGATAGGACGCAAGCTAATGATTGATGAAATAGAAATATTTCACACGTCCTTACATTTCTGTTATGATGAAATTAGTATCATATTCTTCAAGCTTGAAGCATATGAGATGGTAAGCTGTACTAATTCATCTGCAGGATGACAAACCCAAAAATACTAAGTGGGTTCTCGATAGTGACTGCACACATCACATGACTGGTGATAAAAGCCTACTGATGAATATGCCACTAACTCCATCACCTCTTAAGCAAATCACATATGCTGATAAAGGTAAAAGCAAGGTATTGGGACTTGGCAAAGTAGCTATTTCCAAGGATAGGCATATGGACAAAGTGATGCTTGTTGAATCCCTTGGTTTTAACCTCATGTCAGTCTCGATGCTTTGTGATCTTGATATGATTGTTATCTTTGGAAGATATAGATGTGTAGTCATCATGGAATCTGACAGATCCAAAGTCTTCGAAGGTGTAAGAAGAGGGGATTTGTACATTGTTGACTTCTCTACAGGTCCTCAACCGGCCACTTGCTTACTAGCAAAAATCTCAGAAGGATGGCTGTGGCACCGAAGACTAGGTCATGCACGCATGAGGAATTTGCACACACTTGCGAAGAAGAAGCATGTCATTGGCATCGAATCTGTCAAATTCCTCAAGGATCATCTCTGCGGTGCTTGTGAATCTGGGAAAATGACCAGATCCAAGCATCCCTCCAAAACTATCACGACCACTACCCGTCCATTTGAATTGCTTCATATGGATTTGTTTGGACCTACTCACTATGCAACACTAACCAATGCAGCATCTCTATATGGCTTTGTCATAGTTGATGATTATTCCAGATACACCTGGGTGCATATCATAGTGTATAAAACCGAAGTGCAGGAAATCTTCAAACGATTTTCTTCAAGGGCCTCGACGAACTTCGGCATCAAGATCAAACATATTAGGAGTGATAATGGAACCGAGTTCAAAAACACTGGTCTTGATGATTATCTTGATGAACTTGGTATTACTCACGAATTGTCTCCTCCTTATACTCCTCAGCAGAATGGTGTCGTCGAAAAAAAGAACAGGACTCTGGTTGAAATGGCAAGAACTATGCTTGAAGAATATCAGACTCCTCGTCGCTTCTGGCCTGAAGCAATCAACACTGCATGTCATATCATCAACAGGGTATATCTTCACAAATTCCTCAAGAAAACCTCATATGAACTCCTCACTGACAAGAAACCCAATGTAAGTTATTTCAAAGTCTTCGGTGCAAAATGCTGGATTAGAGATCCTCATCATAGCTCAAAATTTGCACCTAAGGCACATGAAGGTTTTATGCTCGGTTACGGAAAGGACTCGCACACCTACAGAGTCTTCAACAACTATCACAACAAAGTTGTTGAGACTATAGATGTGCGGTTCGATGAAACTAATGGCTCGCAAAGAGAGAAATTGCCTTCTGATCCAGATAAGCTGTCTCCTGAGGAAGCAATAAAGCTTAAACCTACTGAAGACATTGTTCCCACTGAGGAAATTGGTGAAGAAACAATCCCCTTCGCTGATGAAAGACAAGAAGATGTTCCTGAGGAAATTGCAACAACACCACTTCCTCAGCCCAGACAAAATCCTCAACCAGCTCATCCGAGGATTGCAAATGAAGTAGAACTTGACAAAATCCTCAACGACATCAACGCGCCAGGTCCTCTCACTCGCTCAAAAGCTTCACACTTAGTTAACTTTTGTGGGCATTTCTCTTTTGTATCTATCACAGAACCCTCAAAAGTAGCTGAGGCTTTTCTGGAACCGGAGTGGATCCAAGCCATGCAAGACGAACTTCTTCAATTCAAGCTGAATGACGTATGGGAGCTTGTCAAACGACCCGATCCTCGCAAGCATAACATCATCGGCACCAAGTGGATTTTCCGAAACAAGCAAGATGAGGACGGTCAAGTGGTGAGGAACAAGGCACGACTTGTAGCCCAAGGCTACACCCAGGTTGAAGGAATAGATTTCGATGAAACTTTTGCACCTATTGCTAGACTTGAAGCTATTCGAATTCTACTTGCTTATGCTAATCATCATAACATCATCTTATATCAAATGGATGTGAAAAGTGCATTCCTCAATGGTAAGCTTGAGGAAGAAGTATATGTTGCTCAGCCCCCAGGTTTTGAGGATCCAAAGAATCCAGACAAAGTCTTCAGACTCAAGAAGGCTCTGTATGGCCTCAAGCAAGCCCCTCGGGCATGGTATGATACATTGAAGGAATTCCTCATGATGAAAGGCTTCAAACCTGGTTCACTCGATCCAACTCTTTTCACAAAATCTTATGATAATGAACTGTTTGTATGTCAAATTTATGTTGATGATATCATATTTGGTTGTACTGACAAAAGATACAGTGATGAATTTGCCTATATGATGAGTGAAGAATATCAGATGTCTATGATGGGGGAGCTGAAATTCTTCTTAGGTCTTCAAATTCGTCAACAAAACAATGGAATCTTCATATCACAGGAGAAATACCTCAAGGATGTTCTGAGGAAATTCGACATGCATGAATGAAAAGGTGCCAAGACACCAATGCCTACCAACGGTCACCTCGGCACTGATGAAAATGGTAAAGATTTCGATCAGCAGGTATACCGTTCTATGATTGGCTCTTTATTGTATCTATGTGCATCTAGGCCAGACATAATGCTTAGTGTTTGCATGTGTGCACGTTTTCAAGCAAAACCGAAGGAATCACACCATAAGGCTGTGAAACATATTCTTCGATACTTAGCTCACACACCAACACTAGGATTATGGTATCCCAAGGGCTCCAATCTTCATCTGGTAGGGTATTCTGATTTAGACTATGCTGGTGACCGTGTGGATCGCAAGTCAACATCTGGCACATGCCATTTCCTCGGAAGATCACTTGTTTGCTGGTCCTCAAAGAAGTAGAACTGCGTATCACTCTCCACTGCCGAAGCTGAGTACATTGCTGCTGGTTCTTGTCGTGCTCAATTACTATGGATGAAGCAAACCCTCAAGGACTACGGCATCAACATGAAGAATGGGCCTCTCTACTGTGACAATGAGAGTGCTATCAAGATTGCCTACAACCCAGTACATCACTCGAAGACCAAGCACATCCAGATTCATCATCATTTTCTTCGGGACCATGTTCTCAAGGGCAATATCCTCATCGACCATGTGAAGACTGATGATCAACTGGCTGATATCTTCACTAAGCCCTTGGATGAGAAAAGGTTTTGCAAGTTGCGGTGTGAGCTAAATATCTTAGAGTCTTCAAATGTTTTGTAAAAACATGCACACATCCTAACACTTATGCAAAGTTGATGACTTAGATGTGCAACACATGATGAAACGATTTTCTTCAACCGATGAAGAAAGTCACTCTGAATGTGAAGAAATTAACGAAGAAATTGATTCTCACGGCCCTACGACAATTGTACGCGGCGTCTGTAATCAACTTTCTTATATGGTGGGCAACGCCACCGCCCAATGTGAAATTCCTCAAGTTGATTTTCTTCAAATGATCAAATTCCTCACAATGCATTTTTCTTCAAAACAGTTGTTCTTCATTGTGATGATCTATTGCAAAATCTTCAAAAACACTTGATGACTTTCATTTGCCTAGGTAGACTGAGATTTCTAGTCCTCAACAACATTCACTTATTGCTATTTCTTCAAGTTGATGTTTCTGCTAAGTGAATGTGATCGGACCCGATCTTCCCTCTATGCTATACTTATCCAGTCTATTCAATTCTTCATATGCGTTCTACTTGAAACTTTGTTCCAAATCCTCACTGCATCCTTGTCAGCTGATGATTTTGTAACGAAAATCCTCAAATCATCGAAAAATTGTTTTCTTCAAAGGAACAGTAACTGAACCCCCACTTCCCACGATTGGATAGCCACGATCTCCACTATCTCCACCGCATCGTACGGGAGCTACACGTGTCCTGCGGAGACGTAGAGGCAAGGGCTATTCGGTCCAAAACTTTCGCGCCAAACAGTAACTTTCGGGCTATAAATATGTCCTTAACCCCCTCGGTATCATCTTCTTCGCCTCATCGCTCTCCTGCCACAGCACACCGAACCCTAGCGCCACCGCTGGAAGTCTTGACACCGGCAAGGAAGAGCTTCACTGCCTCAACCTTCTCGCCGCCAGGATCACGCCAGAGACGGAACATCTACGTCCGCTGCCGCCGTAGACGTCCTCTGCTGCCAACTTAGGGTACATTGGACACTTGACCGAAGAGCCTCTTCAACGCCACCTTTTTTGTGTTCTTCGTTCGCACCTTCCAGGGTAAATATATCCCATTTTTACAACAGATTAGATCTAAAATTTTACCTCTCCCTTGTGAAATCTGTTTTTTCTTCAAGATACGATGCGCACATGATTCCTCACACACTATCCATTACCACAATCATTGATGAACTAGCTAAGCATCTAAGATTTTCACGAGATTCCTCAATTGTGCGAATTTTCGGATCTGTACAACTCTGGAACCCAAGAACAGAATGCTTATGCAAATTCCTCAACCACTGGTTATATTTCTCAAACTGTCAAACCTTTCCTTTTTCTTCAAATTTGAGAACGCATATGACCTCTCCAAATTCCTCGCAACTATACTCTGTTCACAGGTACACACATGTCAGCTGATGAATCTCTCGGTTCTCATCACATTAACTCATTTGCAGCGTTTCTGGAAGAAACTCTTCAAGGCTCATCAGAATCCTCAAGAGTTCAAAATCCTCAGAAAGTTCCTCGTCTGAAGAAAATGGAGGAAGAAAGGAAACAGAAGGGAGGAAAGAAACTGGAGCAGAACACAGCTGTGGACATTCCTGATGACATATACCTGGACTACTGCACGCCTGATGATGAACCTGAGACTATGCCTAAAAGGAAGATTAGGCTGCAGAAAATTGAACGCAGATGGGCAAAGGAGTGGAAGGAGTATAGGTTTGTGACTCCAAAGTATGCGAAGAAATTTGCCTTGAAGCCTCCTGGCAGAAGGGCCCCGCTTGAGGATCATCAAGTTGCTCATCCCTCAAGTCTTATGACACTTGATGACTACCCAGAGGAAAAAGAAAGGCATCTAGCCAAGCTCAAGAAGCAAGCAGAAACAGCAGTGAAGAAATTTCATGAATCTTCAGCTGCTGCCTCCGGTGCTCCTCATTCCTCAGCAGCAGAAACCTCAGGCTCCGATATTCCTCAACCAAAGTCTGTGCCAGCAAAGGCAAAAGCTTCAAAACACCAAGAAAAGTTTGCACAGGCTTCAGTCACCAAACCCTCAGCTCCAAAACCCTCGGTTCCAAAACCGTCCACACCATAACCATCAGCGCCAAAACCCTCAGCACCAATCTCATCTACACCAAAGTCCTCAGCTCCACCTCCAAAGCCAGTACAGAAGAAAGTCGTGAAGACTATGACTGCGAGCTCCAGCTCCTCACTCCCAGCTGCAACTAGCTCGGAGACAAAGTCTTCAACTCCCCATGTGAAGACTTTGGCTACTACTGAACCTGCACCTCTGCCCAGCCCAAGAAACATCACAGCCCCGTCTGCATTAGAGGGAAGTGAAGAATATGATGATGAAACTCTGGAAGCCATCATCAGGAACAAACAAGAAAGGGTAGCACAAGCATCAGGCAGTGCTATTCCTCTGGCGATGGACCCCAAGGTCCTCCTCAATTTCATCAACGTGTGGTATGAAGACCCAAACACACCCATTGATGATTTGAAACTTCCTCCTGGTGTAAGCCACATGGTGGCTACTTTCATAAACGAAGCCAAGTGGAAGGAACAGAAGGCCAAGCAGGCAAAGATTGCAAAGGCCAGAAAGGAGAAATTCCTCAGGCAAAATGTTCTCAAACTGACGCCTGAAGCATTGGTGTCCACCCAGACAGAACTGCAAGTCTTGACTGACAAGTGTGAGAAACTGTCAGATCGAACAAGCATCAGAAGCAATTTCATCAAGCTAGCCACTAGTGTTGTTGATGACTACAACAGACGTCACCCCCCACCAGCACCAACTCCTCAGCCCCTGGTTGAGCAGCCAAAAGATGCATCTCCTGTTGAGGAGGAAATTCCTCAAGCTGAGGAACAACACCAAGAGCGTCGTGCTGATGAGCCGGCCATTGAAGAGATCATCACTGAGACTGCTCCTGATGAAACTGCTACTGATCCAGCTGCTTCACCAAAGCAGGCTGATGACTCTGTTCCAGCTGGTTCCTCACTGCCAGCTGAAGAATCTGTTGATAAATCACCTTCACCAAAAACTTCAAAGGTGAAGAAGTTAATCCCGTCTGCATCAGACGCGAAAAAGACAAGGGCTGCTGAGAAGGAAGCAAAGAAGAGAAAAGCTTCCTCAGCAGAAGAAAACATTGAGGCGAAACGCCTCAAGGAAATTGAAGAATCTGCCCCACTGGACCCGGTGCCTCTTAATGTTGCACCCTCATTTGAAATGGTCGTCGTTGATGACCACACTACGAGGGCAGATGAGGAAATGAAGGATGCTGCCTCTGAGGAGCATACTGATGAGGAAATACAGATTGATGACAGTCCTCAACCTCGTATTCCTCAGAAAGAGACTACTGAAGCCTCAGCTGAAGCAGCTGATGAATCTGCTTCTGCCACAAAGTCAGCTGATGAAAATCAAGCTGAAGAAAATGTCCAGTCTGAGCAGGCTCCTCCCACTGAACAAGCTGATCAAACTCCTCAAGCTGAGAAGGATGAAGAAATTCCTCAGCCTGATGCTCAGCTAGAACAAGAAATTAGTCATCCTGAGGAAACTGCTGAAAAAAATGTTCCCGCCCCTGACAATGAATTCATTGTCCTCAACCCAGAATCTGCCATGGTTGTTTCCCCTCCCATTCCTCAGCACAATCTCAATCCTGTTCAGCGCCTACCATTCTCGAAGAGGCCAAAGTTTCAGAAAGAGAATTTCTTTGAGGAACGTATGTATTTCATCGGAGAGAATCCTTATGACAAGCCTCAAATGAGGCATCTGAAGTTTTGGACAAGGACGCAGATGAACTACTATGCTTCTGTGCTCTGTGGCCGCAACAAGATATTCCAGCACAGGCACATTCCTCATGCTGACCTTGAAGAAATTCCCTGCATGCAACCAGTCCTCAGTGTACTACATGATGCAGGTTTGCTCTCTATGTGCTCCGACATATCAGATTGGAATAGTGAGCTAATTCTTCAGTTCTATTCAACTCTGCACATCTCGGGCAATGCTGATGACATCAACACTTGGGTGTTCGACTGGATGACTCAAAATACTCACTACAAGGCTCCAGCGTCTGAACTCCTCAGAGAACTGCCCGTACCAATTCCCTCAGATGGGGCAGTGTAGCTTTATGGTGAGCGTGAGCTGCCAAATGGAATGATGGAAGTCCTAATGAAGCCTTTGGCTGCAGGAAAACCCTCAAGAACCACATTCCTCGTCCATGAGCTAAAGTACACACCACGGTCTGTCTACCGCATTCTCTGCAGTGTGCTAGCGCCAATCAAAGGCCATGATGATGAAGAAGATGTCGTCGGCCTCATGAAGAACATCCTCTTCAACATCATTCATGGTATCCCCATGAATATCCATGATTTCTTCTTGAGGACTTTGGCTGACAATGCAATGTGCCCCTATGATCACAAAATCTATGCACCATGGACCATGAGATTCCTCAGGACAAGGACAGGCATCAACTTTCACGCAGATTTCCAGAACCATGTTGGTTATATGCCTCCTATCCGGGTCAACAAGAAGACTTTCGAGCCCATTGAGGGAAAAGGAAAGTCTGTGATTGATGAAGGAAGCAGGCCCCTTGATGGCCAGTTCAAAGAACCAGATGCATATTCCTCATGGGACGACACTGAGTCACGTCCGCCAAGCCCTGTTCCTCCTCGTGTGCTAACCACCAGAGAACTTCTTCTCAGTCTTCATCAGAAGGTGGATCACAATCACAAATGGGTCAAACGCCAGTTTGGTGCCATTGTGAAAACCCTCACTGAGACACGGAACAGTGTGAAGCTTAATCATCACTATCTGCATGAGGTTTTTGATCGCACCTGGGCTACCCTTGCACATCTGAAGACCCAGACTGAGCTTGAAGAATTGAACTTTGAGTAGGACTTTGACTGGTCGTGGCCTCCCAAGAAGAAGTTCAGGCCCATTCCTG
The DNA here is from genome assembly GCF_904849725.1 of Hordeum vulgare subsp. vulgare. Taxonomy (NCBI): domain Eukaryota; kingdom Viridiplantae; phylum Streptophyta; class Magnoliopsida; order Poales; family Poaceae; genus Hordeum; species Hordeum vulgare. The sequence goes on along the minus strand of NC_058521.1, from coordinate 492,422,624 downwards.
TGCCAGATCTTGAAGACAGTTCCTTCTCGTCCTTTCGCACTGCCAAATCTGATGAGGAACAACTTGACACCACGACAGGCCCAAGGAAGAAGACTACACCAAAGAAGCGCCAAGGATCTTCATCAACTGCCAAGCAATGAAGTCTTCACGGGCGTTAGTCCTCAGTTTGTCCCTTTTTGTCCCTTGATGACAAAGGGGGAGAAACTTGAGAGTTAGTCTTCAAACGGGAATTATTTTTGGGGCTTATGAACTATTTTTAAGTTACAAACTCTTGGCTCTTCTGAAGTTTTTATGTAATGAGTTGTAACTTAAGCCCGATGGTACTCTGACGCTTTTGAACGTTTTTCTTCGCATGCTTATTCCTCAAGTTTTAATGCACGCATGCTGAAATTCGTCAGATACCATTTGTCATCATGCATCTTCATTTTCTTCATATAATATGTTATATGTATGCATGATTTACAAGATTCAGGGTGAGATCTCCATGATATAAATCATCAATGTGCATATGCTATAAAAGCAAAATCCTCAAGGTATGCACATCTTCAGGGGGAGTCTCTGTGAATCTTGTTTTCAAATTCCTCAAATGAGTATTTACACTCAATATTTTTGATCCCTGTTGAAGACTTAACCTAATTGTCATCAACCACCAAAAAGGGGGAGATTGTAAGTGCATCTAGTGCCCCTTAGTGATTTTGGTGGTTTGAAGACTTATAGGTTAAGTATCTAATGTGTTTTTTAAGTGTACACAGGATCTATAAGTCATTGAGGAGTTTGAGATATTTGAAGAATATCGACCCCTAAAAATATATGTCTTCAGTTGAAGAAATTGGTCTAAAGCTAAAGAAATGAATCGCGAAGAATTTGCGATGAAATTGATATTCCTCATGAAGATATTGATATTGAGAAGATCGGTGGTTCCTGAAGAAAATCATTCTGAAGAAATTGAAGCGTGAAGATTTACGTTTTCTGTTTTACTTTCTTCGCATTTGATGAATAGGAACACCGTACTGTTAAAGGGGGTCAAAGTAACACTATGGAATGGATTTCCTCATGATGCTCAACCCAAGCCAAATCCTACCAAAAGCCTCAAGTGAGGAATATGAGTGACATGAGGACTCTCACAGTTGACAGTCCCGACCGTTTCGATAAGCCACGCCAAGTCACTGATCTTATCCACTCCAACGGTCATATTATTTAAGGGCATTAATGTCAAATCATGTCGGGATGCTCCTAGGCTATAAATAGCCGCCCCCCACAACCACTAGCTGGTTGGCTGCTCCGCTAGAAACTGACACTTGTCATAAGAGCAACCCAATTCCTCAGAGCTTTCGAGAGTAAATCATCACTGAGGAAATACACCACCCACCGAAACCACAAGCCAAATCTAGTGATTGAGCATCACTGAAGAAGTTGTTCCTGTGTGGGACTGAAGCCTTTTACCTTTGAGGACTGTGCATCCTCCAGACGGTTAGGCGTCATGGTCTAGAGCAATCCAGCAGTCAATTGTGGATCGCCGGGTGACCGAGTTTGTGAGGGTTTGGAAGTCTGCCCTGAAGACTTACCACGAGTGTTGGGCGAGGACTGTGTGTCCTTAGCTCAAGGAGAATACGGTAGGGACTGTGTGCCCCGGGACTGGGTGTCCTTTGGTTTAAATACCAAGCCGCTCCAAACCAGATGTGCAAATGTCACAGCAGTTGGAACTGGGTCATCAACAACAGTCTTCACCAAGAATCGGGTTCTAATTCCTCAACTCTTTACATTCTCTGTATTATGTGTTGATGACTTTCACTGTGACTGTTTGAAGAATTTGCTGAAGACTTTCTCTGAATTTCCTCAACCCCAAATTCTTCACTTGAGTAAATCATCATCTGTATTCTGCGTGCCTGCTTGCTGTGCAATCTGTTTTCATAATCTTCACTCTGTAATACTGCCATTGTGAACGATTGCACAAATGATCCTTAACTGTTTCCGCTGTAAGTTAGTCATCAGTGAGGAATTTCCTCAAAAGGAATTTCCTCAGTGATGAAATTCTAAAAATCTCCTATTCACCCCCCCTCTAGTCGATATAACGCACTTTCATCGTGCTACTCATGCTATTACTACTAAAGCTACATCCTAGCAATATAGTAAACGCATCTGCAAGCACAAACGTTAGTTTAAAGAGAACCCTATGGCTCCTGCCGGTTGCCGTACCATCGACGTGCAAGTCGATATTAACTATTACATCATGATCATCTCATACATCCAATATATCATATCACATCATTGGCCATATTACATCACAAGCAAACCCTGCAAAAACAAGTTAGACGTCCTCTAATTGTTGTTGCATGTTTTACGTGGTGACCATGGGTATCTAGTAGGATCGCATCTTACTTACGCAAACACCACAATGGAGATATATGAATTTATATTTAACCTCATCCTAGGACCTCCTTGGTCAAATCCGATTCAACTAAAGTTGGAGAAACTGACACTCGCCAGTCATTTTTGAGCAACGGAGTTACTCGTAGCGATGAAACCAGTCTCTCGTAAGGGTACGAGTAATGTCGGTCCGAGCCGCTTCGATCCAACAATACCGTGGAATCAAGAAAAGACTAAGGAGGGCAGCAAATCGCACATCACCGCCCACAAAAACTATTGCGTTCTACTTGAGAAGAATCTACGCATGAACCTAGCTCATGATGCCACTGTTGGGGAACGTCGCATGGGAAACACAAATTTTCCTACGCGCACGAAGACCTATCATGGTGATGTCCATCTACGATGGTGATTTCAGATCTACCTATCCGTGTAGATCGCACAGAAGAAGCGTTAATAAATGCGTTTGATGTAGTGGAACGTCCTCACGTCCCTCGATGCGCCCCGCGAACCGTCCCATGAACCGTCCCGCGATCCGTCCCACGATCCGCTCCAATCTAGTGTCGAACGGACGACACCTCTGCGTTCAGCACACGTACAGCTCGACGATGATCTCGGCCTTCTTGATCCAGTAAGAGAGACGGAGAGGTAGATGAGTTCTCCGGCACCGTGACGGCGCTCCGGAGGTTGGTGGTGATCTAATCTCAGCATGGCTCCGCCCGAGCTCCGCAGAAACGCGATCTAGAGGAAAAACCGTGGAGGTATGTGGTCGGGCTGCCGTGCAAAATTTGTCCCAAATCAGCCCTAAAACCTCCGTATATATAGGTGGGAGGGGAGGGGCCTTGCCTTGGGGCTCAAGGAGCCCCAAGGGGTTCGGCCGATGGGGGGGAGGATGAGTCCTCCTCCAATCCTAGTCCAACTAGGATTGGAAGGTGGAGTCCTTCCCTTCCTTCCCACTTCCCCCTTTTTTCTCTTTGATTTTATTATCTCCCTGCGCAGCGGCCTCTTTGGGCTTTCCCACCATCCCACTAAGGGCTGGTGCACACCCCTAAGGCCTATGGGCTTCCCCGGGGTGGGCTGCCCCCCCGGTGAACATCCGGAACCCATTCGTCATTCCCGGTACATTCCCTGTAATTCCGAAAACCTTCCGATAATCAAATGAGGTCATCCTATATATCAATCTTCGTCTCTGGACCATTCCGGAAACCCTCATGACGTCCGTGATCTCATCCAGGACTCTGAACAAAATTCAGTAACCAACCATATAACTCAAATACGCATAAAACAATGTCGAACCTTAAGTGTGCACACCCTGCGGGTTCGAGATCTATGTAGACATGACCCGAGGGACTCCTCGGTCAATATCCAATAGACGGGCCTGTATGACCATATTGGATCCTACATATTCTACGAAGATCTTATCATTTGAACCTCAGTGCCAAGGATTCATATAATCCCGTATGTCATTCCCTTTGTCCTTCGGTATGTTACTTGCCCGAGATTCGATCGTCAGTATCCGCATACCTATTTCAATCTCGTTTACCGGCAAGTCTCTTTACTCGTTCCGTAATACAAGATCCTGCAACTCGTTCCGTAATACAAGATCCCGGAACTCAAGGTGTGAGTGAGTTATATGATCTCATGGTCATAGGAATAAATACTTGACACGCATAAAACAGTAGCAACAAAATGACACGATCAACATGATATGTCTATTAGTTTGGGTCTAGTCCATCACATGATTCTCCCAATGATGTGATCCAGTTATCAAGCAACAACACCTTGTACATAGTCAGAAGACCCTGACTATCCTTGATCAACTGGCTAGCCAACTAGAGGCTTGCTAGGGACAGTGTTTTGTCTATGTATCCACACATGCATCTAAGTCTTCATTCAATACAATTATAGCATGGAAAATAAACAATTATCTTGATATAGGAATTGGAATTATAACTTATTTATCATTGCCTCTAGGTCATAATTCCAACATGGTCATATGCTGCCAACTGTTGGTGGAATAACTTGTGCCAGTGAGAATGCGATGCCTAGCCAACAAAGGTTTACTTAGCTTGTGCCCGATGCTTCTATTGGGGTAGCTTCTTGAAGAAGATTGGGTACCATATCTCAAGTGCTTTCCTTTCTTGAAGACTTGCTGGGTACGACTTGGTACCTTATGCTAGAAGCTTGCTGTGATGTCTTAATGGAGAAGCATGGGTGTCTTGAACAAAGATCCGCATGTCACATTGAGGAAGTCACCTGAATCTTGTGCTATTAGCTTTTCGGGTAGCATGCAGGGAAAGACTGGGTTGCTTATACCTGAAGCATTCTTTTGTGATATGCAAGCTTAGTGCATGTATACGTCCTTAACGTTCCTGTTGTTGGTTACTTGCGGTATGAAACAGGGTATTTGGTAATCCTTTTTGCTGAACACTAAGTTCATAGCTCATCCTGACTTCCTTCCGTAGTATAGCAGACTTCAAATTGTGCTCATACAGACTCAACTGCGTATATGAATTATACCTTTGACTCGAACTATACGCATATTTTCCTTTTTGTTGATTCCATGATTGCTGCTGTGAAGGTGGTACTAATGTATGCTAACTGCTGATAACTCATCCAGTCAGGATGTCCTTTATACTCAGGCTCGATATTCCCGACATAATGCATTCTGCTGAAAATTCCATATTGCTAAACTTAGCTTCCAAATAACTGTCTCTTCCCTGTTTCCTTTGAGTCCAATGTCGGTGAGCAATTTCCTTAAGGGGAAAATAAGGTAACACCAAGGGCCCAAAGAAAGAAGCAAACGACAAACACAAAACGGCAAAGTCACATACCGGTAATAGCACACACTCTACAGCTACTCACAAAAATGATATGCATTCCTACTTAAGCACAAAAATCTTGCAAGAACTCCGGTACTACGGTCTAACATGTTGTGGCGGTGTGCACGAAAGTGAATCAATGTGTGGAAGGGGGTCGGCATAATCAAAACTACACCAAACAGGGGCTTACACCGGTTCCGTCTGACGGACACGGTGGCAAGGACGAACTTGGTGATCGTGTGTCGGAACACAGGGTCTCGACCACGTCATCATCAAGCATATGGGGAAGACAAACCGTACTCGTCCCACGAATGTATGGCAGGGAAGGATAACTATGAAAAGAAGGGCTTGCAGGCATTGCCCTTTTCTGATAAGCAAGAACAGTAAGGGTTGCCAATGCTGTTAGAGGGATGGGAAAGATCCGGGATAGAAGCATGTCTATCACTAAAACAACAGGGCAGTCGAAGAGAATGCATAGGTGTGGTACCGGTGCATCAATCCGACAAGGAATCGATATTACCAGGCACCTTGGCATCACTCCGCTGAAGCGAAGGTGACACCACACCAAGGAAGAAGAAAGCAGGCTGGGGAATGCATGTGGTGAATCAAAACCGATGCCACCTACACTCACCAGATCCATCGTTGGTAAAAACATATCTAGTCTATATGCATGCCCTACACAATGAAATGCAACAAACAAGTGCAGCAAAACAACTGGATCCTATACAACTGGTTACTAACACTCGCGTGGTCTAGGGCGTCCTACAACCAGAACTGCTTTGATACCAACTCTTGTGGCACCCGGCTCAGAGGAAACTGGAGCGCCCTGTATTCCAGCCCAAGGACAAGTCTTCTAGAAACGGAACTGTTGGCACAGAACAAATCAGCTCTTTATTACTATGGAAAAAAATACAAGGATACAGGGATTACATCGCCTTGGCGATATTACCCCTGCCTACGGTAAATTCTACGCAGCAGCGGAACAACGACCTATGTGATGAACTCCACCCCGTAGGGACCTTGGATGGAACGTGCATCCTAGCTCGCGACTCGGAATCGTCGACAATCAAACAACCAAGGCATGACCTGAAAACTGGCATGACAAGCCAGATGAGTACTGTGAATGTACTCGCAAGCTCACAACAAACATCAGCATTAAGGCAAGACAACATCATAACAATCAGGATTAGGAAAGGATCTGTTATTACTAAAGGAGTAGTAGAGAACTACTATACCAGGCTACTTTCACCGTACTCGGGTGATACCAACCCATGTGATCTTACCAAGATCCTTTAGCGAGTATCCTCAAGACGGATAGCAAGACTTATCATCGGCACGATGCCCAACTGTTATCATCCTCAGACGAGGTCTTACATCATTACTATCATAGTTACAACTGACCATTTACTGAGGTCTGGTCGGGCTGTCCAATACCATGGATGCGGCTATTCGAATAGGTTTGACACTCTGCAGAGGTTGCACCCTTTACCCACACTATGGAGCACTGACCTCGTAATCCCATTCGGGTGGACCAGTGTTGCTCCAACGAAACTTGTTTGACCCGTGACTCTTCCATCGTACCACCGGCAATCATCCTTCCTCGGAGTCTTGCCCTCGGTGGCCCTGTGTCCTCATGACACCCGCCACCATCGTGGCCAAACTGAACTGTCCCAAACGGGGACGCCGACACAAACAACTCAACTGGCTCACAGGTTTATCACCGCCTACTGGGCCAAGGTAGCACGCGTGCATAACCCTCCCTCTTTGGAGGTACCAGTAAAAGAGCACGCAATCAGACCAAGTCAAGGCCGTCCCATATCACTTCCCTACTCGAGGACGAGCAGGAGTTAAGCTTGGGATGCTTGATACGTCTCAAACGTATCTATAATTTTTGATGGTTTCACGCTGTTATCTTGTCAACTTTGGATATTTTGTTTACCTTTTATATCTTTTTTGGGACAAAGTTATTAATTCAGTGCCAAGCGCCAGTTCCTGTTTTTTCTGTGTTTTTGACTCTTTTCAGATCTGATTTTGGAACGGTTTCCAAACGGAATAAAATCCCCGAAATAAATTTTTCTAGAACGGAAGAAGATCGGGAGGCTTGAGGGCCAAGGCAGTGGGCCCACAGGGGGCCCACAAGCCCTGTTGCTGCAGCGAGTAGGGAGGCCGCGGCAACCAAGCTTGTGGCCCCCTACCACTCCCGTGCCCTAGGTCTTTGGCCTATATATTCCCTAAAAATCCAGAAAAAATCAGGGCATCCACGAAAACACATTTCCGCCGAATCAAGCTTCCGTTTCCGCGAGATCTCATCTGGAGACCCTTCCCGGTGTCCTGCCGGAGGAGACTTTGGAGTTGGAGGGCTTCTTCATCAACACCATCGTCCCTCCAATGACTCGTGAGTAGTTCACATCAGACCTACGGGTCCATAGTTAGTAGCTAGATGGCTTCTTCTCTCTCTTGGATCTTCAATACAAAGTTCTCCATGATCTTCATGGAGATCTATCCGATGTAATCCTCTTTGGCGGTGTGTTTGTCGAGATCCGATGAATTGTCGATTTGTGATCAGATTGTCTGTGATATATATTTGAGTCTTTGCTGATTTCTTATATGCATGATTTGATATCCTTGTAAGTCTCTCCGAGTCTTGGGTTTTGTTCGGCCAACTATATCTATGATTCTTGCAATGGGAGAAGTGCTTGGTTTTTGGTTCATACCGTGTGGTGACCTTTCCCAGTGACAGAAGGGTCAGCAAGGCACGCATCGTGTTGTTGCCATCAAGTGTAACAAGATGGGCTTTTATCGTAGATATGAGATTGTCCATCTACATCATGTCATCTTGCTTAAGGCATTACTCTGTCTCATGAACTTAATACACTAGATGCATGATGGATAGCGGTCGACGTGTGGAGTAATAGTAGTAGATGCAGAAAGTATCGGTCTACTTGTTTTGGACGTGATGCCTATAGATATTATCATTGCATTAGATAATATCACGACTTTGCGCGGTTCTATCAATTGCTCGACAGTAATTCGTTCACCTACCGTCTACTTGCTTTCATGAGAGAAGCCACTAGTGAACACTACGGCCCCCGGGTCTATTCACACATATCGTTTCCACTTTTTCTTTTACTTTGCTTTGTTTCTTTTTTTCTTTCAGTTCTCACTTGGCAAACAATCTATAAGGGATTGACAACCCCTTCATAGTGTTGGGTGCAAGCTCTTTGTGTTTGTGCAGGTACTTGTGATAATCCTTCACTTTATCGATACCTTGGTTCTCGAAACTGAGGGAAATACTTACCGCCGTTGTGCTACATCACCCTTTTGGCTTCGAGGGAACACCAACGCAAGGCTCCAAGGCCACGGGGAATGCTTTGAATATTGGCCAAGGAAGTCCCTAAAGGCATAGCCATAGCAGAAGGATTCCTAGTGCCATTGCTGAGGAGTATCAAGACAAGAATAATCTCCCATCAGCACGCTTGTTTCTGGCGCCGTTGGAAGGTCTTTTGTTGCAGTAGGAGAAGTATTTCTGGCGCCATTGCCGGGGAAGGAGAGATCTATCCAAGTAGGTCTCGCAAACTCATCTCTTGCATTTACTTTTTTGCCAGTTGCCTCTCGTTTTCCTCTCCCCCACTTCACATTTGACGTTTTCATTTACCTTTCTCCTTTGGTTTTCTTTTGCCTTTTGTCTTTTGTCGTTTTCCTTTGCTGGTTTTCTTGCTTGCTTGTGTGCTTGTTTGTTTGTTGAAGTCATCATGGCTGAAAACACTAAACTTTGCGACTTCTCGAGTACCAATAATAATGATTTTATTAGTACTCCGATTGCTCCCGCCACTAGTGCGGAATCGTATGAAATCAACGCAGCTTTGCTGAATCTTGTTATGAAAGAGCAATTCTCTGGCCTTCCTAGCAAAGATGCCGCATCCCATCTCAATACCTTCATTGAGCTTTGTGATATGCAAAATAAAAGAGATGTGGATAATGACGTGATTAAGTTGAAGCTTTTTCCTTTCTCGTTGCGAGATCGCGCAAAAACTTGGTTTTCTTCTTTGCCTAAAAATAGTATCGATTCTTGGGATAAGTGCAAAGATGCTTACATATCCAAGTATTTTCCGCCGGCTAAGATTATCTACTTACGTAACGATATCTTGAATTTCAAGCAACTTGATCATGAACACGTTGCACAATCTTGGGAGAGGATGAAGTTAATGATTAGAAATTGTCCCGGTCATGGCTTGAGTTTGTGGATGATTATACAAATCTTTTACGTTGGCTTGAATTTTGCCTCTCGCAATATCTTGGACTCCGCCTCAGGTGGAACGTTCATGGAAATCACGTTAGGAGACGCTACAAAACTCTTAGACAATATCATGACCAACTACTCTCAGTGGCACACTGAAAGGTCACCTGCTAGCAAAAAGGTACACGCTATAGAATAAATTAACTCGCTTAGTGCTAAGATGGACGAGTTGATGAACTTGGTTGGTAGTAGAAATTCTCCTTTAGATCCTAATGACATGCCACTATCTTCCTTGATTGAGAGTAGCAACGCTAGTTTGGACGTTAACTTTGTTGGTAGGAACAATTTTGGCAACAACAATGCTTTTAGAGGAAACTATGTTCCTAGGCCTTTTCCTAGTAACTCCTCTAACAATTATGGAAATTCCTACAACAACACTTATGGAAATCACAACAAATTACCCTCTGATTTAGAGAGTAATATCAAAGAGTTCATCAAGTCTCAAAAGATTTTCAATGCGTCCATAGAGGAAAAACTACTTAAAATTGATGATTTGGCTAAGAGTGTTGATAGGATGTCTTGTGATATTGATGCTTTGAAAGTTAGATGTTCTCCTCCAAAGGTCAACTTGGGTGCAACTTTGAAAGCTATGCAAGTCTCCATGAATGAGAGCAAAGAAAGAACCGCCAAAATTCGCGCTAGGCATGAATGGTTTAAAAGGGTGCGTTCTAGTGATGCAAATCACGAAGATCTTAAAATGCTTGGTGTGACTCCTCTTGAATCTTTGTTTTCGCGTGTCAAACCTATTGATGAAGGGGCTGGATATGAATCCACTTTGGTTGAAAAACGCCCCAATGATTCGGAGTCCACCTATCTTGATGATAAAGGTGTGGAGAGTGGAGTAGAAGAAATCAAAAATTTGGGTAGTCATGAAACTCCGACTTTGGATTTCAAGGAATTCAATTATGATAGTTGCTCCTTGTTTGAATGCATTTCTTTGATGCAATCCATTGCAAACTCTCCACATGCTTATAGCCAAAGCAAAGCCTTTACCGCGCATATCGTAGATGCTATGATGAAATCTCTTGAAGAGAAGCTCGAATTAGAAGTCTCTATACCTAGAAAACTTCATGATAAGTGGGAACCTACTATCAAAATCAAGATAAAAAACGATGAGTGCAATGCTTTGTGTGATTTGGGTGCTAGTGTTTTCGCGATTCCAAAGCCTTTATGTGATATTCTTGGTTTTCATGAGATTGAAGAGTGTTCTCTTAATATGCATCTTGCGGATTCTACTGTCAAGAAACCCATGGGAAGGATCTATGATGTTCTTATTATTGCAAATAAGAACTATGTACCCATGGATTTCATTGTACTTGACATAGATTGCAATCCTTCATGTCCCATTTTTCTTGGTAGACCTTTCCTAAGGACTATTGGTGCTATCATCGATATGAAGGAAGGGAATATTAGATTTCAATTTCCTCTAAAGAAGGGCATGGAGCACTTTCCTAGAAAGAAAATAAGATTGCCTTATGAATCTATGATGAGGGCTACTTGTGGTTTGAGCACCAAAGATGACTATACGTGATTCCATCACCTTTTGCCTAGCTAAGGGCGTTAAAAAATAGCGCTTGTTGGGAGGCAACCCAACGAATCTATCCTTCTTCTTTCTGTTTCGTGTTTTCCACACTTTCATAATTCTGTTATTATTGTGTTTTTTGTGTTTCTTTTTGCGTTTGTGCCAAGCAAAACCGTTATGATTAGTCTTGGGGATGATCGTTTGGTCATGCTGGAAAAGACAGAAACTTTCTGCTCACCAAAAGAATTTTCATTTTTTTATGTAAGAGATTGTGAGTTGATTCTTTTTGCTGCTGATTGCTACGCAAATTATTCAGACTGTCGTAATGTTTCAGAATTTTTGAAATACCAGAGGTATACGAAATATACAGATTGCTACAGACTCGTCTGCTGTTAACAGATTCTGTTTTTTGTTGTGTTGGTTGCTTATTTTGATGAAACTATGGATAGTATCGGGGATTATTAGCCATGGAAGATTGAAATTACAGTAACCCAACATCAGAACAAGTAGAATTTAAGTTTGCTACAGTACCTAAGGAAGTGGTGGTTTGCTTTCTCATACTAATGTTATCACGAGTTTCTGTTTATGTTTCGTGTTGTGAAGTTTTCAAGTTTTGGGTGAAGTTCTTATGGACAAAGAGATAAAGAGTGGCAAGAGTGCAAGCTTGGGGATTCCCAAGGCATCCCAAGAGATTCAAGGATGTCGTAAAAGCCTAAGCTTGGGGATGCCCCAGGAAGGCATCCCCTCTCTCGTCTTCAATCCATCGGTAACGTTACTTGGGGCTATATTTTTATTCACCACATGTTATGTGTTTTTGCTTGGAGCGTCTTGTATCGTAGTAGTATTTTATTTTTGTTGTGTCACAATCATCCTTGCTGCACACCTAGAGAGAGAGACATGCACACACCGTGATTTTGTCGAGCTTCACTTATATCTTTTGGTAGACAGTTCAGCTCACATGTGCTTCACTTATATCTTTTGAGATAGATAGTTTTGCTCTATGTGCTTCACTTATATCTTTTAGAGCGTAGCGGTGCGTGGCTTGGTAGTTGATCTATGGTTTGAAAGTAGTCTCAAAAGGGGTAGTTATCCAAAGGGATACGGAAACTTCCACCTTCATGTGCATTGAGTAGTTAGAGAAGTGTGATTCATCTCAATTAGTTTTGAGTTGTGGTTATGATAATTTTGAAGTCATGCTAGTAAGGTGTTGTGGATCTAGAAATACTTGTGTTGAAGTTAGTGATTCCCGTAGCATGCACGTATGGTGAACCGCTATGTGATGAAGTCTGAGCATGGTTAGACTTTTGATTGTCATCCTTTGCGTGGCGGTCGGGATCGCGCGATGGTTTACACCTCCAACCATTCCCCTAGGAGTATGTGTTGAATGCTTTGTTTCGATTACTAATAAAACTTTTGCAACAAGTATATGAGTTCTTCATTACTAATGTTGAGTCCATGGTTTAGATGCACTTTCACCTCCCACCATCACTATCTTCTTAGTGTCGTGCAACTTTCGCCGGTGCACAAAACCCACCATTAGCCTCCCTCAAAACAGCCACCATACCTACCTACTATGGCTTTTTCAAAGTCATTCCGAGATATATTGCCATGCAACTACCACCATGACATGTGCCACCACGTCTAGATTTCCATTGCATAATCGTAAGATAGCTAGCATGATGTTTCCATTAATGTCTATGCCATGCTAGATCATTGTCACGGTACACTACCGAAGGCATTCCATATAGAGTCATCATTGCTCTAAGTTTTGAGTTGTTAGTGTGATGATCATCATTGATGGAGCATTGTCCCATGTGAGAAAATAAAAGAGGCTAGCGAAGCGCATATACAAAAAGAGGCCAAAGATGCCCACCAAAAAAAGAGGCCAAAGAGCCCATCCAAAAAAAATGAGAGAAAAAGAGAGAAGGGGCAATGCTACTATCCTTCCACACTTCTGCTTATTAAGCACCATGATCTTCATGATTGAGAGTCTCTCGTTTTTTCACCACCATATAGCTAGTGGGAAATTTTCATTATATAACTTGGCTTGTATATTCCAATGATAGGCTTCCTCAAATTTGCCTTAGGTCTTCGTGAGCAAGCAAGTTGGATGCACACCCACTAGTTTTCTTTAAGAGCTTTCACATACTCTTAGCTCTAGAGAATCATTTGTATGGCAATCCCTACTCATTCACGTTGATATCTATTGATGAGAATCTCCATAGCTCATTGATATGCCTAATCAATGTGATCTTCTTCTCCTTGTTTGTCTTGCAACCTCCACCACACTCCACGCCACTTATAGTGCTAAACCATGGCTCACGCTCATGTATTGCGTGAGAGTTGAAAAAGTTTGAGAAATTAAAGGTGTGAAAACAATTACTTGGCCAATACCGGGGTTGTGCATGATTTAAATTCGTTGTGCAATGATGATAGAGCATAGCCAGACTATATGATTTTGTAGGGATCACTTTCTTTTGGCCTTGTTATTTTGAAAGTCCATGATTACCTCGCTAGTTTGCTTGAAGTATTATTGTTTCCACGTCAATAGAAAACTATTGTTTTGAATCTAATGGATCTGAACATTCACGTCACATAAGAGGAGTGACAAAGTACATCTATGCTAGGTAGCATGAAAGCATCCAAAATTCATTCTTTATCACTTCCCTACTCGAGGACGAGCAGGAGTTGAGCTTGGGGATGCTTGATACATCTCAAACGTATCTATAATTTTTGATGGTTTCACGTTGTTATCTTGTCAACTTTGGATGCTTTGTTTACCTTTTACATCTTTTTTGGGACTAACTTATTAATTCCGTGACAAGCGCCAGTTCTTGTTTTTCTGTGTTTTTGACTCTTTTCATATCTGATTTTGGAACGGAGTCCAAACGGATTAAAATCCCTGAAATAAAATTTTCCAGAACGAAAGAAGATCGGGAGGCTTGAGGGCCAAGGCAGTGGGCCCACAGGGGGCCCACAAGACCTGTTGCCGCGGCCAGGGGGAGGTCGTGGCAACCAAGCTTGTGCCCCCCTGGCACTCCCCTGCCCTAGGTCTTTGGCCTATAAATTCCCTAAAATTCAGACAAAATCAAGGCATCCACGAAAACACTTTTCCGCCGCCGCAAGCTTCCTTTTCCACGAGATCTCATCTGGAGACCCTTCCCGGTGTCCTGGCGGAGGGGACTTTGGAGTTGGAGGGCTTCTTCATCAACATCATCGCCCCTCCAATGACTCGTGAGTAGTTCACTTCAGACCTACGGGTCCGTAGTTAGTAGTTAGATGGCTTCTTCTCTCTCTTGGATCTTCAATACAAAGTTCTCCATGATCTTCATGGAGATCTATCCAATGTAATCCTCTTTGGCGGTGTGTTTGTCGAGATCCGATGAATTGTGGATTTGTGATTAGATTATCTATGATATATATTTGAGTTCTTGCTGATTTCTTATATGCATGATTTGATATCCTTGTAAGTCTCTCCATGTCTTGGGTTTTGTTTGGCCAACTAGATCTATGATTCTTGCAATGGGAGAAGTGCTTTGTTTTGGGTTCATAACATGTGGTGACCTTTCCCAGTGACAGAATGGGCAGCAAGGCACGCATCGTGTTGTTGCCATCAAGGGTAACAAGATGGGATTTTATCGTAGATATGAGATTGTCCATCTACATCATGTCATCTTGCTTAAGGCGTTACTCTATTCACATGAACTTAATACACTAGATGCATGCTGGATAGCGGTCAACGTGTGGAGTAATAGTAGTAGATGCAGAAAGTATTGGTCTACTTTTTTTGGATGTTATGCCTATAGATATAATCATTGCCTTAGATAACGTCACAACTTTGCGCGGTTCTATCAATTGCTCGACAGTAATTCGTTCACCCACCGTCAACTTGCTTTCATGAGAAAAGCCACTAGTGAACACTACGACCCCCGGGTCTATCCACACCTATCGTTTCCACTTTCGCTTTTACTTTACTTTGTTTCTTTTTGCCTTCAGTTCTCACTTGGCAAACAATATATAAGGGATTGACAACCCCTTCATAGCTTTGGGTGCAAGCTCTGTGTGTTTGTGCAGGTACTTGTGATAATCCTTCACTGGATCGATACCTTGGTTCTCAAAACTGAGGGAAATACTTACCGCCACTGTGTACATCACCCTTTACGCTTCGAGGGAACACCAACGCAAGGCTCCAAGGCCACGGGGGAATCCTTTGCATATTTGCCAAGGAAGTCCCTAAAGGCGTAGCCGTAGCAGAAGGATTCCTGGTGCCGTTGCTGAGGAGTATCAAGACAAGAATAATCTCCCGTCAGCACGCTTGTTTCTGGCGCCGTTGGAAGGTCTTTTGTTGCAGTAGCACCTTCTGATGGGCTCCAAATACTGAAATGCTCATAAATACGTTGCGCATCCGTCCAAGTGGTGCGCAGATCCTGAGGAGGACCGTAGCCGCAGCTGCTCGCGATGGCCGAAATACACGGGCAGCGTCTGCCATGGGTACGTGGCCCCAGTGGCTCCGACGATGAGGGGGAGGGCTAGGGAGGTTCTCCGGACCACAGGGCCCCTTTGCTACTTCTTGAGCTTGTTTTGGTTTTTCCCTTGAAGAGGAAAGGGCAATGCAGCAAAGTAGAGATAAGTATTTCCCTTAGTTTGAGAACCAAGGTATCTATACAGTAGGAGTATCAAGATGAGGCACCAAGGCACCTGCGCAAAAACAAACAAACTTGCACCCAACGCGATAAAGGGGTTGTCAATCCCTTTACGATCACTTGGAAGGTGAGATCTGATAGTGATAATAGGTAAATATAAATAAATAAATAAAAGTGCAGCAAGGTGATAACCCTCAACTATAGGGGATCGCAACAGTTTTCGAGGGTAGAGTATTCAACCCAAATTTATTGATTCGACTCAAGGGGAAGCGAAAGAATATTCTCAAGTATTAGAAGCTGAGTTGTCAATTCAACCACACCTGAAAGATTAGTGTCTGCAAGCAAAGTATCAGTAGCAAATTGGTACGATAGCAACGGTGCCTGAAAAAAGTCTGTTGACGGCAGGCTATTCCTCACTTGTTGTATCAATGGCGCCAGAAAATAGTCATGCAGCTGGTAACAACAAAGTAGCAAGTAACAGCAGTAGTGACAACAAAGTAGCAAGTAACAGCAGTAGTGACAGCAGCAGCAAGTAACAGTAGTAGTGACAGCAGTAGCAAGTAACATCAGTAGTGACAACAGTAGCAGCAAAGTAAAGTAGCAAGGACCAGTAGTATAAGACTATTAGGCATTGGATCGGTGATGGATGATTATGCCGGATGTGATTCATCATGTAACAGCTATAACACAGAGAGATAAGTAACTAGCTCTCGTTCGTCAATCTAATGTAGGCATGTATTCCGTATGTAGTCATACGTGCTTAGGGAAAAGAACTTGCATGACATCTATTGTCCATCCCTCCCGTGGCAGCGGCGTCCTAATGGAAACTATGGGATATTAAGGTTCTCCTTTTAATAAAGAACTGGACCAACGCATTAACACGCAGTGAATACATGCACTCCTCATACTATGGTCATCTCCAGGAGTGGTTCCGGCTATTGTCACTCCGGGGTTGCCGGGTCATAACAAATAGTAGGTGACTACAACTTGCAAGATAGGATCTAAAACACACATATGTTGGCGACAACATAATAGGTTCATATTTGAAATCATGGCACTCAGGCCCTAGTGACAAGCATTAAGCATAGCCAAGTAGTCGCAACATCAATCTAGAACATAGTGGATACTAGGGATCAATCCCCGTCAAAACTAACTCGATTACATGATAGATCTCATCCAACTCATCACTGTCCAGCAAGCCTACGATGAGATTACTCACGAATGGTGAAGAGCATCATGGAATTGGCGACGGAGGAAGGTTGATGATGACGATGGCGACGATTTCCCCTCTCCGGAGCCCAGAACGGACTCCAGATTTGCCATCCAGATGAAGAACAGGAGGTGGCGGCGCCTCCGTATTGTAAAACGCGATGAATCCTTCTCTCTGATTTTTTTCCGGGCTAGACGGAAGATATAGAGCTGAGTTTGGGGGCGGTGGTGCCACGTGGGCCCCACAAGCCCTCAGGGCGCGGCCTAGGGGGGTGGCCGCGGCCTGTGGGATTGTGGCCCACTGGCACGCCACCTCCAGTGGATCTTTGCGCAGGTATTTTTCTTTTATTCCAAAAAAAATCTCCGTAAATGTTCAGGACATTCCGAGAACTTTTATTTCTGCACAAAAACAACACCATGGCAATACTGCTGAAAACAGCGTCAGTCCGGGATAGTTCCATTCAAATCATCCAAATTAGAGTCCAAAACAAGGGCAAAAGAGTTTGGAAAAGTAGATACGTTGGAGACGTATCAACTCCCCCAAGCTTAAAGCATTGCTTGTCCTCAAGTAACTCAGTTGACAAACTGAGAGAGACAAAAGAAAAACTTTGACGAACTCTGTTTGATCTTGTTGTTGCAACTATGTCTAACTCACAACCAGAATTTCAGCAAGATCACAAGCAAACCACATAAGCAAATGACATCTAGGTCTCACAGTAAACTCATATCAATGGCATAATCAACTAGCGAGCAAATAATAATAAGCCTCAAGTGTCAACACCTCAATGAAAACAACATGAAGCAGTACGAATAGATGGTATCTCGCTAGCTCTTTCTGAGACCGCAAAACATAAATGCAGATACATTGTAATTGAAGGCAAAGAAGATCCAGTCATAGTCATACTCAACACAGTTAAAAGCAAAGCATAAAAATGACAGAGGTGCTCTCTAATTGGTGCTTTTGTAAGAGGAGGATGACTCAACAGGAACATAAATAGACAGGGCCTTCGCAGAGGGAAGCATTGATTTGCAGAGGTGCCAGAGCTCAAGCTTTGAAAACAGAGATAATAATTTTGGGTGGCATGCTTTCATTGTCAACGCAATGACTAAGAGTTCTCAACATCTTCCATGCTACACATGCTATAGGCGGTTCCCAAACAGAAAAGTAAAGTTTTGACTCCCCCACCACCAATCAATCACACTCCACGGCTAACCGAATCCTCGGGTACCATCCATACCAACATCAATCCTGGGGGAGTTTTGTTTGCGATTATCTTTTTGATTTGAGCAAGGAACTGGGAATTCCAATTACCGGCCCCTTTCTCGTGAATGATAGTGAATAAACACATATCGACGATAACACGCCTAGCATGGAAGATACCAATAGCCCACTGTCACCACATGAGCGGTTTGGGCATGCAAAACACATTATTTCTTGAAGGTTTAGAGAGTGGCACATGCAAATTTACTTGGAACGGCAGGTAGATACCGCACATAGGTAGGTATGGTGGACTCATATGGCACGACTTTGGGTTTAAGGAGGTGGATGCACAAGCAGTATTCCCGCTTAGTACAAGTGAAGGCTAGCAAAAGACTGGGAAGCAACGAACTAGAGAGCGACAACAGTCATAACCATGAACATGAACATCATAGAGGCTATGTTGATTTGTTTCAACTACATGCGTGAACATGCGCCAAGTCAAGCCACTTTAAACATTCAAAGAAGGATACCATCCTGTCATACTACAACACAGTCATCCCAGCATTCATGTGGGCATCCAAGACAAACCATTATAAGCTCCTAGCTAAGTAAGCATGGCATAAGCAACTATGATATCTAAGTTGTCATTGCAAACATGTTTCTCTTACAACAAAGCTGAATCAGGCATGATGAGCTAGTCATATTTACAAAAA
The DNA here is from genome assembly GCF_904849725.1 of Hordeum vulgare subsp. vulgare. Classification (NCBI taxonomy): domain Eukaryota; kingdom Viridiplantae; phylum Streptophyta; class Magnoliopsida; order Poales; family Poaceae; genus Hordeum; species Hordeum vulgare. The sequence continues at coordinate 492,403,853 of NC_058521.1, read as the reverse complement.
CAAAATAGATCGAGTTCATACCAGCTTTTCCAGGCTCAGTCACTTCATCATATATCGTCATTATTGCCTTTCACTTGCACGACTGAATGATGTGAACAATAATAAGTGTGCTCGTGCATTGGACTAAAGCTGGAATCTGCAAGCAAACACAAAGGAGAAGACGAAGTAATATGGCTCTATGAAAGCTAAACAGGTATGCATGCAAGAGCCACTAAACATTGTAACCAATATCTTCTACCTTGACCCAAAGAAAAAGAAAACTATTTAGACGGGAAAACTCCCAATAAGCAAAAGAAGAAAAGAAAATCTTTTTGGATTTTATCAAACTAGACAGACACACGAAAAGAAAATAAACTAGCATGGATGATATAGTGGCAAAGTGTGAACACGGGCTAACAAAATGAAAGCATAAGCAAGAATGTAAAGTCGGTGAGAACATGTACTCCCCCAAGCTTAGGCTTTTGGCCTAAGTTGGTATACTCCCATGGATGGTCCTGGCGAAACCCAAAATCATAATGGGGGTTATACGGGAGCGCTGCAGCCATTTCCTGAATAGTTGCCTCACGGAGACGAGGAGCCTTTGCCTCCCTCTCATACTCCTCTGCCTCTCCTCTGGTTATGTAATATCTCCGTTTTACCTGGAAGTCAAAGGAGGCAGGAGCAGGAAGGGTAATATGGAAAACACGTTGCCGGTTAAATATCAAACGGTATAGGAGGGATTCGTCATCCCTCTCAAGGAACTGGTAGCGTGTCAAAGCGACGCGGTCAAGGAAAGCTGTATGGAGCGGGGGATCTCCTTCGCGGATGGGTACTCCAAGAAAATTTGCTTTGCGAGTGGCATAGATCCCACCAAAGAAATCCCCTTCATTAGCATTCTTATTTAGCCTCCTTGCTATTATAGCTCCCATGTTGAAGCTTTTGTCACCCGTCACTGCGCTCTTAAGGATACTAAGGTCGGGTGCGCAGAGGTGACAATGCTCAATCTTGCCATTAATGCATCTGCCTATGACGAGGGCAAAGTAATGCAAGGCAGGAAAATGAATACTCCCCATGGTAGCTTGCGTAATATCTCTGGTTTCTCCAAAAGTAATACCAGAGCAAAAATCTCTAACCGAAGATTTAGGAGGATCATTGAGGCTGCCCAAATAGGTATTTTGCAAATTCTATTGAAATCCTCTAAATCCATGGTATACGATTTTTCATAGAGATCAAACAGTACCGATGTGTCACGGCCAACTGAAAATTTAAACCTACGAACAAAAGAGGCAGTGAGAGCAACATACTGTTCACATTTATCGGATATTAATTCTTCGAGTCCGACATTGCGAACAAGTGCATCAAACTCATCTTTGAAGCCTGCCTCAATCATAAATTCATCTGAAGGCCATTCACATGGTTGTACCTGCGCGTCCCTTGGTTGGTAAGGATCGGGCTCCCGAATCGCAAGACGGGGACCTCTCTTGCTTGAGGAACCACCATGATAGTTTCTCCTGAACATCTTCCTTTTCTGAAATTTTCAGTGACCCAAAGGAGAAGTGAACAAGGGTCAACGAAACTCGTAGCAACTACTCCTGCAAGTGCCTAGAGGCCAAATTACGCATCAAAACTACTTGGGACCAGCTAAAATTAGCATGCAAAGCTCAAGAACATGGTCACCAGGCAGCAAAAATACGCAAAGTATAAGGCACTAGAGCAAAAACTAATTGGACCAATGGAGGAGTCACTTACCAAGGAATAATTTCCCCAAAACAGTTCGGAGAACGGTGATTTGAGCAAAGAGATCGAAAATCCTAGCAAGAGGAGCAAGAACACGGGTTTGAGCTGTGAAACGATTTTTTCTGGAGGTAGGAGAACCAGATGAGAGCAAGAATGAGTGGAGGGGGTGCTTGTGGGCCCCACAAGCCTGGGTGGCGCGGCAAGGGGGTGCCCGCGCCATCAGGGCTTGTGGCCCACTGGTGTAGCCCCCGCACAAGCTCTTCGTCTCAGAATTTTCTCAAAAATTCCAGAAAAAATCATACTTGATTTTCAGGACGTTCGGAGAACTTTTATTTTTGGGGTACTTTTCTACCACACGCTAAAACAGAAAACAGGGAAAACTAAACTAAATATATCATTTTTCTTCTAAGCAACCTAAAGTGAAAGCTTGGAAGAGAGGTTTGTGACCCCTTGATTCATCCATCACATGGTCATCGAAAGAATTCCGTCAGTGAGGTTGATCAAGTCTCTTCGACAAACCTTTTTGAATCGCAAAAGAGAACGGAGAATTTCCGAATAGTCACTAGGTCACCTCAATGGGGATATGTATCTCCCCAACAAGCAAATCATACTTCATCTTGACACGAGGTATAGGGCATTCAAAGCTCCCAATAAGTATCGATGAAGTTTTTTCGATAGCATCGATGCAATGTACTAGATATTGTTTCTGTAAGTGCTTCTAGTGCCCCTTAGTTATTTTGGTAGTTTGAAGACTTATAGGTTAAGTATCTAATGTGTTTGTGAGTGTACACAGGATCTATAAGTCATTGAGGAGTTTGAGATATTTGAAGAATATCGACCCCTAAAAATCTATGTCTTCAGTTGAAGAAATTGGTCTCAAGCTGAAGAAATGAATCGCGAGAAATCAGCGATGAAATTAATATTCCTCATGAAGATATTGATATTGAGAAGATCGATGGTTCCTGAAGAAAATCGTTCTGAAGAAATTGAAGCGTGAAGATTTACGTTTTCTGTTTTACTTTCTTCGCATTTGATGAATAGGAACACCGTACTGTTAAAGGGGGTCAAAGTAACACAATGGAATGAATTTCCTCATGATGCTCAACCCAAGCCTAATCCTACCAAAAGCCTCAAGCGAGGAATATGAGTGACATGAGGACTCTCACAGTTGAGGGTTCCGACCGTTTCGATAACCACGCCAAGTCATTGGTCTTATCCACTCCAACGGTCATATTATTTAAGGGCATTAGTGTCAAATCATGTCGGGATGCTCCCAGGCTATAAATAGCCAACCCCCACAACCACTAGCTGGTTGGCTGCTCCGTTAGAAACTGACACTTGTCATAAGAGCAACCCAAATTCCTCAGAGCTTTCGAGAGTAATTCATCAGTGAGGAAATACCCCATACACCGAAACCACAAACCAAACCTGGTGATTGAGCATCACTGAAGAAGTTGTTCGTGTGTGGGACTGAAGCCTTTTACCTTTGAGGACTGTGCATCCTCCAGATGGTTAGGCGTCATGGTCTAGAGCAATCCAGCAGTCAATTGTGGATCGCCGGGTGACCAAGTTTGTGAGGAAACGGAAGTCTGCCCTGAAGACTTACCACGAGTGTTGGGCGAGGATTGTGTGTCCTTAGCTCAAGGAGAATACGGTAGGGACTCTGTGTCCCGGGACTGGGTGTCCTTTAGTTTCAATACCAAGCCGCTCCAAACCAGATGTACAATTGTCACAGCAGTTGGAACTGGGTCATCAACAATAGTCTTCACTAAGAATCGGGTTCTAATTCCTCAACTCTTTACTTTCTCTGTATTATGTGTTGATGACTTTCACTGTGACTGTTTGAAGAATTTGCTGAAGACTTTCTCTGAATTTCCTCAACCCCAAATTCTTCACATTGGTTAATCATCATCTGTATTCTGCGTGCCTGCTTACTGTGCAATCTGTTTTCATATTCTTCACTCTGTAATACTGCTGTTGTGAACGTTTGCACGTCTGATCCTTAACTGTTTCCACTGTAAGTTAGTCATCAGTGAGGAATTTCCTCAAAAGGAATTTCCTCAGTGATGAAATTCTAAAAATCTCCTATTCACCCCCCCTCTAGTCGATATAACGCACTTTCAATTGGTATCAGAGGAAGGTACTCCCTTGTTCGGTGTGACTTTGGTTTAACCACCTGGAGTTTTAGTTATGTCGACTGCAGGCATGTTTAAAGTGACTGCAGCATGTCCTACCTACGAAGGAAAGAACTTTCCCTTCTGGAAGAACAAAATGCAAATGCATTTACAGGCTATTGATAATGATCTCTGGTATATTGTGGAAAATGGAGTCCCCATCATCTCTGCCAGTGTCACTGCCGCTGATGTGAAGAAATTCAAGAAACTCGATTCTCAAGCGAAGAACATCATCTGTGGTCATCTGAGCCCTGGCCAGTTTGGAAGAGTAAGCGCCTTGGGCTCTGCAACACTGATCTGGGAGAGACTGTGCAAGGTAAATGAAGGAGTATCAACCCAACGTGACTCTCGTGTTGATATTCTTCGCAATCTCTTCAATCGCTTCAAGAGACATGACAATGAAAGCTGCCAAGACACTTTTGATCGCCTCACTGACATATCAAATGAACTACAAGCACTGGGAGCTCAAGACATCACTGATCACGAAGTTGTGAAGAAACTGTTAAGATCTTTGGATTCTTCATTTGATACTTTAGTTCTGATGATTCAAGAAAGACCAGATTACAAGATGCTTTGTAACATCCCAAATTTTGGAATGTTAAAATAATTATTAGAATGATTGTTTGTTTGATTGATTGATTGAAACTTGAGTGAAAATTTGAAACTTTTCAAAACGTTTGAATGAGAGGGAATAAAATGACTTTCCCCTTCTCCGGTGAATTCAAATTCAATCATTTAAAAGCAAAGAGAGAAGATGACGTGGCGTCTTCAACTACAAAGAATTTGAATGGAGATATTTGCATTTGAATTCTTTTGCATTTCTATTTGTTTTCTTCGTGCAAGAAATGCCGGGAAATACATTCTGTCAAACAGAAAAGAGAGGAGGAACATGACCCTCAAAATACACGGACATTTTGAAAGTTATTTGAACCCTAAAATTAGAGTGTCATTTGAAAATTATTTGCAAAAGAAAATAAATCTTTTAGGCAATTTTGTGAAAATAATTTTTTCTGAAGTTTTTATTTTTGCCGTGGAAAAATGCCCATCATTTAGATTTTATTTTTCTCATAATTTTAGTATATAGAAACTCTATTTTCGGAATTGATTTGATTTCCTAAATTTTCCTTTTACCTTCCTGTTTTAATTATTAGGAAGTAAATCATTTTATTTGGAAACTCTTGCTGGGCTCATTAAGATTCGATCCGGCCCGATCCCCTACCGTCTTCCTCCTCTCGTCACTTTCCTCCCAGAGCTCGGTTGCCTTCCATGGCTAGGAACCGAATCCCCTTCTCCCGGATTCGCGAAATACTTTCCATCCCAGCTCCTCCCGCCACCCCTATAAGAAGCCCCACGTTCTCCTCGTTCCATTCCCGCTGGAATCGCCGCCTCTCCCTACCTCCTCCTCCCCCTGTGGACCTCACCGGAGTCGGCCACAGGAGCTCGCCGGCGACCTTTCCCCATCGTCCCTGCACTCCCTCCCCTCCCTGCTGAGCCCTCCCTACCTCGCCGCCACCTCACCACCACCGCTCCACCCCACCCCTCGCCCTTCCCCACCATCGCCGGAGTTGCGGCTCCTCCACATCGCCCCAACCAGGAAGCCCTGCTCCTCTCGTCGCCCCCCCCTGCACCCCTCTCCATCTCCCCCTCGCCCCCCCAGGAGCCTCGCCGCCCCACCCCTCCTCCACCGACACCGCACCCCCCCGCCGGCGACCCCACCCCCCCGGAGTTGCACCCCCTCGCCGGAGAAGGCCTCCAGCCCCTGCAGTCACGGTAAGGCTCCTCCTCCTCCTGTTTTTTTTTGGTTTGCCTATTAGATCAAGATCTACGGTGTAGATTAGAAGGGCATACCCCTTCGGTTCTTTGACAAGAACCGGCTGTTTATTTTTATTAACCGAAGCGTTTTCTTATAATTCGGCCATTCGCTGGTTAGCCTACGTAGCGCACACTCCCTAGCCAACCAGAGATCGCCACGTGGCTCGTTCATTAGTTATCTTTTATTCATTTTTTCTGTTTAGTTCCAAAAACAGAAAAGTTCCAATTTTGTTTAGCCCATAACTTTTGATCCATAAGTCCAATGGAGTTGATTCGTTTTCCAGTAGATCACAAAGTTTCTGTAGTGTTTTAAAACATATAGTTTGTCTATGTTTGAAATTTTCAAATTTGAATTAGATCAGATTTAGTTTAAACCTGGTTTTGCCTATTCCAGGAGTTTAAAAATAGCTTTTAATTTGATTCCTTTTGCTACTGATCACTAGTGATCTTATTTATCAGTGGTAAAAATTTCAGATTTATTTGACTATTTTAGATCATTGTTTCTTGTGAAACAATTTCTGTTTCACCTCTTTTTAGGATTATGGCTATTACTTTTTCTATATTTGTTTTTAAATTATTTTCTTTATTATTTCAGAAATATTATTGTTTTGTTTATGTTAGATAACAGTAGTTTTGCAACAAGTTTTGATTTTATTGTTATTTGTTATCATGAAATCAATTCTAGTTCCTTAGTAACTTCCAATTGGTTTCTCCACTGTTTCAAATCCCGTTTGGAAACACTTTGAAAAAGTTTTGTGAAACATACTCTATTTTAATTTAGTTAAATTTACATCTTAGTTCCTTGTTATTATTTTCTGTTAGACAAAAACTATTTAGTGTTTAACGTAGTAGAAGACTCCCTAGTCTTATTTGAAGTTTCCTTCGGATTCTTATTCACTCTCTCTTTTGTTTTGATTGCTAGAATGATTGCTAGTATGAGTGCTTATGTGAATGATATGTTTGTTATATAGATTTCGTCGGAGAGAGACGAGTAGTCTATCAAGTTATTTCTCGAGAAATTCTTCTTCGTCAACATCGCCAGGCAAGTCATTTGATCATGTATCACCTATGTTTTATGCATCGTAGTTCTACCATCCTATGCCCAATTGCATGCTGAGTAGGTACTTGGAAATTATGGTTACATATTGTAGTATCATGTGGTAGGCACACAACAACCCCGTTACTTGGCCCCGGGACGACAAATTTCATATTGCTATGCTTGAGTAGACGGGATTTCGGTTGAGTGCATAACACGAGTGATGCAAGGTTGATTAAATAATCAAGACCGGTTAAGACAAGATTTTCAAGACCTCGGACGCAATGCAACTCTGGGTGAAGGACGGTTGATCGGCTCCCTGGAGAACCCAGTGGATGACCCGGGATGCTGGAGAGGCCATGACATCCTACGGAAAGCTTCACCCAGGCTCAAAGAGACGGACGGATATTTTCAAGACCCAAGGCTTACCTACACAGCCACAAGTCATTATGGGCTCTGGCTTGGTTGGACAACGCGGCGACTCTGGATAGGCGGTGCTAGCAGATGTAGAAGAACGGTAGGAATGGATAGGCGGTGCTAGCAAAAACTTGAGCCAAAGGAACTGAAGTTATCTGAAATTCTCAACACAAATAATAATATTGATGTGGGAATTATTGACAACTTGGGTACGAGAATTGGTTGGCGGAACCATCTCGTTAACAACAAACAACGTAGTAACATTTTGCTTTTAACCCTCATCTTGATCTAGGAGAAAACTTGCTTTTCGCTAAAAACTTATAGCCCCACATGCCATATATGCATATAGTATAGATGATTACTTTTCACCCCTCTCTTATGTGACTTGCCGGCATATTCAATATGCTGACCTACACGGCTGCAACGTCTTATGTTGCAGATTTTTTTCTTTGACGAGTAAGAGTACGATTCAGGGTTACAGTCTACACTCAACTTGCCGTTGGTGTATATTGGGACTCCACTCCCTTGACTGCTTCCGCTGAAATAATTAAGGTATATATCAGTTTTACGCTATTTACATGTGATTGCACTTTGATATATACATTGATGTACTGTGTGTGCCAGCATACTGATCCAGGGATGGCACAGAAACACAGAGGCTTGACTCGTCTTGAGACGGGTCGCTACATGCTTGATCCAGCTGATATACTGGAAAGGCTAAATACTCATGAATTCCAGCTACAAGAAAAGAGAGATCTATATGGACCAAGCTATTCCAGACCACGTGCGCTGAAGGCTAGAGCAATTTCCTCATTTGAAGATGAAGACACAGACGACAGCATTTGTGATCCTGAAGAATTTGGATAGGAGCTTGCAATGCTTGTGAGGAAATTCCAGAGATTTACACGACGAGGCCAATTCGGTAAATCTTCAAGAACAGACATGAGGAAATCAGAATCTGCATCTGAGGACTACAAGAAACGAACCTGTCACACGTGCAAGAAATCAGGTCATTGCATTGTTGATTGTCCCCATTGGGGAAAGGAATCAAAGAAGAAGAAATACAAGGATGACAGTTCTGATGACTCAAAGAAGAAGAAGAAATCTTCAAAGTCCTCATCTTCAAAGCCCTCATCGCACAAGAAGACTAGTTTCAGAAAGGCTCGGGCACTTATTGGCAAGGAAATGGACTCCGAGGCAGAATCAGAGGAATGTGATGAATAAGAGGGTTCTGATGAAGACTCGAAATCAGGACAGGCTAGTCTTGCACTAGCAACCACTTTGGTCAGCAAGTCAATCTTCAATCTTGAAGAAAATGATTGCACCATCCATACTGATGACTATGCTGATGACATCGCTCCAATCTATTGCTTCATGGCAAAAGGTTCAAAGGTATCAAATAATGCCTCCTCCTCTGATTCAAGTGACTGTGAACCTAATGATTATAAGAAACCCAGTTACAGTAAACTTGCTATCATTGCCACTAAACAACAAACTGCTCTAGAAAAGCTTCAGAAACTGCTAGACAAAAGTGATGATCTGTTGAATGATGAAATGAACCTTACCCAAATCCTCACTGATGACATGAGAAGTCTTCAGTCTAGATTTGATAATCTTCAGGATTGTTATGATACACTCCTCACTGATCATGAGAAGCTTTCCTATGAATTTATTCAAAGGAAGCTTGATCTTGAGAAGCTGAGGATGTCTCATGATGATCTTCGTATGGAAAATGATTCATTACTAGCTCAACAGACCAGCGCTAGTCAAGTTGAATTTATTCCTCCATGTCTTAAATGCATTGAACGCGAAACTGCTGATTCTTCACCAGAATCTTCAAATGCTACCATTGCTACAAATTCTTCAACTGCACCTGTTGTGTCTATTTCCTCACTTGAGGAAAACACAAATGTCATTGATGAAAATGCAGGGTTGAAGGAATTGTATGTGACCGGCATGTACAAAAGCCTCAAAGGACATCAAATCCTTTGTGATGTGCTCAAAAAGCAGATCTTGAACAGGAACCCGAGGAAAGAAGGAATTGCCTTTGAGAGGAAACTAAATGCTGATGGATCTTATTGGAAACCTGAGCAGTATCGCAAAACCTCATGGGTTGCTGCTACAGGGCCTCCTTTTGATCCATCTAATCTAACTGGCTTTTCATGTGAACTATCCTATTCCTCAGATGAATGATTTGATTCCAACTATAAACTGTTCAAAAATCAAGTTGGTGAAGTATTTGCTCGATATGTTGGAACTAACTGCAGGAATGGCCCTCCTCTGAGGAAAATCTAGGTTCCCAAAAGTTGTCTTGAAAATCTTCAGGTGAATGTCCTCATGACACCACCACTGAAGAATCTGAACCCCAGATCAAATTCCATGGAGGACCAAAGTCTTCAAGAGGATCAAAATCCTCAACTGGTCAAAACTATGCTCGTACCCGTGCTTATGCGTCTAACATGCAGGGAAACTATAAGGAATATGAATATGAGCGTTACTCCTGAAATCATTATGTTCATAAATCCTCAAACAAGTTCTCTACATATTCATATGAGTATTTTAATCCCCCTACCGTTAAGAGAAGTGCATTTGCTTCAATGCCACCTTTCTAATATGGTGCTCGCAGGATGATGAACGCTTTGCCACCCCTTCAGATGTGGGTGGTGAAGAAATCAAACTAATCACTTCTGCAGGACAGGTCTCCAGATGAAAATCATCATCTGAAGAATTTGCTGGAGACCTGAAGAAATGCTTGATAGGACGCAAGCTAATGATTGATGAAATAGAAATATTTCACACGTCCTTACATTTCTGTTATGATGAAATTACTGATCTGATGAAATTAGTATCATATTCTTCAAATCTGAAGCATATGAGATGGTAAGCTGTACTAATTCATCTGCAGGATGACAAACCCAGAAATACAGAGTGGGTTCTCGATAGTGGCTGCACACATCACATGACTGGTTATAAAAGCTTACTGATGAATATGCCACTAACTCCATCACCTCTGAAGCAAATCACATATGCTGATAAAGATAAAAGCAAAGTATTGGGACTTGGCAAAGTGGCTATTTCCAAGGATAGGCATATGGACAAAGTAATGCTTATTGAATCCCTTGGTTTTAACCTTATGTCAGTTTCAATGCTTTGTGATCTTGATATGATTGTTATCTTTGGTAGATATAGATGTGTAGTCATCATGGAATCTGACAGATCCAAAGTCTTCGAAGGTGTAAGAAGAGGGGATTTGTACATTGTTGATTTCTCTACAGGTCCTCAACCAGCCACTTGCTTACTAGCAAAAACCTCAGAAGGATGGCTGTGGCACCGAAGACTAGGTCATGCAGGCATGATGAATTTGCACACCCTCGCGAAGAAGAAGCATGTCATCGGCATCGAATCAGTAAAATTCCTCAGGAATCATCTCTGTGGTGCTTGTGAATCTGGGAAAATGACCATATCCAAGCATCCCTCCAAAACCATCATGACCACTACACGACCATTCGAATTGCTTCATATGGATTTGTTTGGACCTACTCACTATGCCACACTAACCAATGCAGCATCTCTATATGGCTTTGTCATAGTTGATGATTATTGCAGATACACTTGGGTGCATATTATAGTGTATAAAACTGAAGTGCAGGAAATCTTCAAACGATTTTCTTCAAGGGCCTCGACGAACTTTGGCATCAAGATCAAACATATCAGGAGTGATAATGGAACCGAGTTCAAAAACACTGGTCTTGATGATTATCTTGCTGAACTTGGTATTACTCGCGAATTGTCTGCTCCTTATACTCCTCAGCAGAAGGGTGTCGTCGAAAGGAAGAACAAGACTCTGGTTGAAATGGCAAGAACCATGCTTGAAGAATATCAGACTCCTCGTCGCTTTTGGCCTGAAGCAATCAACACTGCATGCCATATCATCAACAGGGTATATCTTCACAAATTCCTCAAGAAAACCTCGTATGAACTCCACACTGACAAGAAACCCAATGTAAGTTATTTCAAAGTCTTCGGTGCAAAATGCTGGATTAGAGATCCTCACCACAGCTCAAAATTTGCACCTAAGGCACATGAAGGTTTTATGCTCGGTTATGGAAAGGACTCGCACACTTACAGAGTCTTCAACAACTATCACAACAAAGTTGTTGAGACTGTAGATGTGCGGTTCGATGAAACTAATGGCTCGCAAAGAGAGCAATTGCCTTCTGATCCAGATAAGCTGTCTCCTGAGGAAGCAATAAAGCTTAAGCCTACTGAAGACATCGTTCCATCTGAGGAAATTGATGAAGAAACGATCCCCATCGCTGATAAAAATCAAGAAGATGTTCCTGAGGAAATTGCATCAGCTCCACTTCCTCAGCCCAGACAAAATCCTCAACCAGCTCATCCGAGGATTGCAAACGAAGTTGAACTTGACAAAATCCTCAATGACATCAACGCGCCAGGTCCACTCACTCGCTCAAAAGCTTCACACTTAGTTAACTTTTGTGGGCATTTCTCCTTTGTATCCATCACAGAACCCTCAAAAGTTGCTGAGGCTTTTCTGGAACCGGAGTGGATCCAAGCTATGCAAGACGAACTTCTTCAATTCAAGCTGAATGACGTATGGGAGCTCGTCGAACGACCAGATCCGTGCAAGCACAACATCATCGACACCAAGTGGATTTTCCGAAACAAGCAAGATGAGGACGGTCAAGTGGTGAGGAACAAGGCACGACTTGTAGCCCAAGGCTACACCCAGGTTGAAGGAATAGATTTCGATGAAACTTTTGCACCTGTTGCTAGACTCGAAGCTATTCGAATATTACTTGCTTATGCTAATCATCATAACATCACCTTATATCAAATGGATGTGAAAAGTGCATTCCTCAATGGTAAGCTTGAGGAAGAAGTATATGTTGCTCAGCCCCCAGGTTTTGAGGATCCAAAGAACCCAAACAAAGTCTTCAGACTCAAAACGGCTCTGCATGGCCTCGAGCAAGCCCCTCGGGCATGGTATGATACATTGAAGGAATTCCTCATGAAGAAAGGCTTCAAACCTGGTTCACTCGATCCAACTCTTTTCACAAAATCCTATGATAATGAGTTGTTTGTATGTCAAATATATGTTGATGATATCATATTTGGCTGTACTGACAAAAGATACAGTGATGAATTTGCCTACATGATGAGTGAAGAATATCAGATGTCCATGATGGGGGAGCTGAAATTCTTCTTAGGTCTTCAAATTCGTCAACAAAGCAATGAAATCTTCATATCACAGGAGAAATACCTCAAGGATGTTCTGAGGAAATTCGACATGCACGAATGCAAAGGTGCCAAGACTCCAATGCCTACCAACGGCGACCTCGGCACTGATGAAAATGGTAAAGATTTCGATCAGCAGGTATACCGTTCTATGATTGGCTCTTTATTGTATCTATGTGCATCTAGGCCAGATATAATGCTTAGTGTTTGCATGTGTGCACGTTTTCAAGCAAAACCGAAGGAATCACACCATAAGGCTGTGAAACATATTCTTCGATACTTAGCTCACACACCAACACTAGGATATGGTATCCCAAGGGCTCCAATCTTCATCTGGTAGGGTATTCTGATTCAGACTATGCTGGTGACCGTGTAGATCGCAAGTCAACATCTGGCACATGCCATTTCCTCGGAAGATCACTAGTTTGCTGGTCCTCAAAGAAGCAGAACTGCGTATCACTCTCCACTACCGAAGCTGAGTAAATTGATGCTGGTTCTTGCTGTGCTCAATTGCTGTGGATGAAGCAAACCCTCAAGGACTACGGCATCAACATGACGAACATGCCCCTCTACTGTGACAATGAGAGTGCTATCAAGATTGCATACAACCCAGTACAACACTCAAAGACCAAGCACATCCAGATTCGTCATCATTTTCTTCGGGACCATGTCCTCAAGGGCAATATCCTCATCGACCATGTGAAGACTCATGATGAATTGGTAGATATCTTCACTAAGCCCTTGGATGAGAAAAGGTTTTGCAAGTTGCGGTGGGAGCTAAATATCTTAGAGTCTTCAAATGTTTTGTAAAAACATGCACACATCCTAACACTTATGCAAAGTTGATGACTTAGATGTGCAACACATGATGAAACGATTTTCTTCAACAAATGAAGAAAGTCACTCTGAATGTGAAGAAATTAACGAAGAAATTGATTCTCAGGGCCCTACGACAATTGTACGCGGCGCCTGCAATCAACATTCTTATATGGTGGGTAACGCCACCGCCCAATGTGAAATTCCTCAAGTTGATTTTCTTCAAATGATCAATTTCCTCACAATGCATTTTTCTTCAAAACAGTTGTTCTTCATTGTGATGATCTATTACAAAATCTTCAAAAACACTTGATGACTTTCATTTGCCTAGGTAGACTGTGATTTCTAGTCCTCAACAGCATTCACTTATTGCTATTTCTTCAAGTTGATGTTTCTGCTAAGTGAATGTGATCGGACCCTACTTTCCCTCTATTCTATACTTATCCAGTCTATTCAATTCTTCATATGCGTTCTATTTGAAACTTTCTTCAAAATCCTCACTGCGTCCTTGTCAGCTGATGATTTTGTAACAAAAATCCTCAAATCTTCAAAAATTGTTTTCTTTAAAGGCACAGTAACTGAACCCCCACTTCCCATGATCGGATAACCACGATCTCCACTATCTCCACCGCATCGTACGGGAGCTACACATGTCCTGCGGAGACGTAGAGGCAGGGGCTATTTGGTCCGAAACTTTCGCGCCAAACAATAACTTTTGGGCTATAAATATGTCCTTATCCCCCTCGGTATCCTCTTCTTCGCCTCATCGCTCTCCTGCCATAGCACACTCCACCGAACCCTAGCGCCACCGCTGGAAGTCTCGTCGCCGGTGAGGAAGAGCTTCACTGCCTCGACCTTTTCGTCGCAAGAATAATGCTGGAGTCGGACCATCTTCGTCCGTCACCGCCGTAGACGTCCTCTGCCGCCAAGTTAGGGTGCATTGGACACTCGAACGAAGAGCCTCTCCAACACTACTTTTTGTGTTCTTCGTACGCACCTTCCAGGGTAAATATATCCCATTTTTATAGCAGATTAGATCTGAAATTTTACATCTTCTATGTGAAATCTATTTTTCCTCAAGATACGACGCGCACATGATTCCTCAAACACTACCTATCACCACAACCATTGATGAACTAGCTAAGCATCTAAGATTTTCACGAGATTCCTCAATTGTGCAAATTTTCGGATCTGTACAACTGTGGAACCCAAGAACAGTATGCTTAGGCAAATTCCTCAACCACTGGTTATATTCCTCAAACTGTCAAACTTTTTCATTTTCTTCAAATCTGAGAACCCATATGACCTCTCCAAATTCCTCGCAACCATACTCTGTTCACAGGTACACACATGTCAGCTGATGAATCTCTCGGTTCTCATCACATTAACTCATTTGCAGCGTTTCTGGAAGAAACTCTTCAAGGCTCATCAGAATCCTCAAGAGTTCAAAATCATCAGCAAATTCCTCAACTGAAGAAAATGGAGGAAGAGAGAAAAGAGAAGGGAGGAAAGAAACTGGAGCAGAACACAGCTGCTGATATCCCTGAGGACATATACTTGGACTATTGTACGCCTGATGAAGAACATGAGACAATGGCCAAGAGAAAGATAAGGCTGCAGAAGATTGAACGCAGATGGGCGAAGGAATGGAAGGAGTACAGGTTTGTGACTCCAAAATATGCGAAGAAATTCGCTTTGAAGCCTCCTGGCAGAAGGGCCCCACTTGAGGATCATCAAGTAGCACATCCCTCAAGTCTTATGACAATTGATGACTACCCAGATGAGAAAGAAAAGCATCTGGCCATGCTCAAGAAGCAAGCAGAAGCTGCAGTGAGGAAATTTAATGAATTCTCAGCTGCTGCCTCCGGTGCTGCTAATTCCTTAGTGGCAGAAACCTCAGGCTCAGAAATTCCTCACACGCATTCTGTGCCAACAAAGCAAAGGGCTCCAAAGCCTCAAGAGAAGTTTGTTCAGGCTTCTGTCACAAAACCCTCAGCTCCAAAACCCTCAGTTCCCCAAACCTTCAACACCAAAACCATCAGCGCCAAAACCCTCAGCACCAATCTCCTCTGCACCAAAATCCTCAGCTCCACCTCCAAAGCCTCAAGAAAAACCAGTACAGAAGCATGTCGTGAAGCCTACGACCGCCAGCTCCAGCTCCTCACTCCCAGCTGCAACTAGCTCGGAGACAAAGTCTTCAACACCATTTGTGAAGACTTTGGAAACTACTGAATGTGCACCTCTGCCCAGCCCCAGCAAAATCATCGCAGTCCCGTCTGCATCAGAGGGAAGTGATGAGTATGATGATGAAACCCTGCAAGCCATCATCAGAAACAAGCAAGAACGGGTAGCACAAGCATCAGGCAGTGCTATTCCTCTGGCCATGGACCCCAAGGTCCTCCTCGACTACATCAATATATGGTATGAGGACCCAAACACACCCATTGATGATTTGAAACTTCCTCCTGGCATCAGCCACATGGTGGCCACCTTCATAAATGAAGCCAAGTGGAAAGAACAGCAGGCCCGGCAGGCAAAGGTTGCAAAGGCCAAAAAGGAGAAATTCCTCAGGCAGAATCTCCTCAAGCTGACTCCTGATGCACTGGTGTCAACCCAGGCAGAGCTGCAAGTATTGACTGACAAGTATGACAAGCTGTCAGATCGCAAAAGCATCAAGCGCAATTTCATCAAGCTAGCCACTAGTGCTGTTGATGACTACAACAAAAGAAACCCACCCCCAGCACCAACTCCTCAGCCCTTGGTTGAGCAGCCAGCAGATACATCTCCTGATGAGGAGGAAAATCCTCAAGCTGAGGAAGAACACCAAGAGCGCCGTGTTGATGAACCGGCCATTGAAGAAATCATCAAGGAAACTACAACTGATGAAATTGCAACCACTGATGAGACTGCTCCTGATCCAGCTGCTTCATCAAAGCAGGCTGATGACTCTGTTCCAGCTGGTTCCTCACTACCAGCTGAAGAATCTGCAGAAAGAACACCTTCACCAAAAGCTTTAAAGGTGAAGAAGATAATCCCGTCTGCATCAGACGCGAAGAAGACAAGTGCTGCTGAAAAGGAAGCAAAGAAGAGAAACGCCTCCTCAGCAGTAGAAATGACAGAGGCAAAGCGCCTCAAAGAAACTGAAGAAACTGCTCCTCTGGATCCAGTACCTCTAAATGTCGCCCCCTCATATGAGATGGTCATCATTGATGACCCAGCTACAAGGGCTGATGAGGAAATGAAGGATGTCGCCTCTGAGGAACACACTGATGAGGAAATCCAGAGTGATGACAGTCCTCAACCCCTCATTCCTCGGACAGAGACCACTCAAGCATCAGCTGCAGCAGCTGATGAGACTCCTTCTGCCACAAAGCCAGCTGAAGAAAAATAAGCTGAGGAAAATGTACATTCTGAGCAGACTCCTCAAGAAAATGTACCCACCCAAGACAATGAATTCATTGTGCTCAACCCAGAGACTGCCATGGTTATCTCCCCTCCCATTCCTCAGCAGAATCTTAAGCCAGTTCAGCGCCAGCCGTTCTCCAAGCGTCCAAAGTTTCAGAAAGAAAAATTCTTTGAGGAACACATGTATTTCATCGGAGAGAACCCTTATGACAAGCCTCAAATGAGGCATCTGAAGTTTTGGACAAGGACTCAGATGAACTACTATGCCTATGTGCTCCGTGGCCGCAACAAGATATTCCAGCACAGGCACATTCCTCATGTTGAGCTTGAAGCAATCCCTTGCATGGAACCAGTCCTCAGTGTACTCCACGATGCAGGTTTGCTTCCTATGTGCTCCGACATATCAGACTAGAACAGTGAGCTTATTCTTCAGTTCTATGCCACTCTTCATATATCTGGCAACCCTGAAGACATCAACACTTGGGTGTTTGATTGGATGACCCAAAACACTCAGTACAAGGCTCCTGCTTCAGAACTCCTCAGAGAACTGCCTGTACCAATTCCCTCAGATGGGGCAGTGTAGCTTTATGGTGAGCGTGAGCTGCCAAATGGAATGATGGAAGTCCTCATGAAGCCTTTGGCTATAGGAAAACCCTCAAGAACCACATTCCTCGTCCATGAGCTCAAGTACACACCCCAGTCTATCTACAGAATTCTCTGCAGTATGCTCGCGCCAATCAAAGGGCATGACGATGAAGAAGATGTTGTAGGCCTCATGAAGAATATCGTCTTCAACATCATTCACGGTATTCCTATCAATATTCATGATTTCTTCTTGAGGACTTTGGCTGACAATGCCATGTGCCCCTATGATCACAAGATATATGCCCCGTGGATCATGAGATTCATCAGGACAAGGACAGGCATCAACTTCCACGCTGATTTCCAAAACCATGTTGGTTATATGCCTCCTATCCGGGTCAACAAGAAGACATTCAAGCCCATTGAGGGAAAAGGAAAATCTGTGATTGAAGAAGGCAGCAGGCCCCTTGATGGCCAGTTTAAAGAACCAGAAGCTTATTCCTCATGGGACGATACTGAGACTCGTCCAGCAAGCCCAGTTCCTCCTCGCGTGCTGAATACCACAGAGCTCCTCCTCAGTCTTCACCAGAAGGTGGATCGCAACCACAAATGGGTCAAACGCCAGTTTGGTGCCATTGTGAAAACCCTCACTGAGACTCAGAACTCTGTGAAGCTTAATCATCACTATCTGCATGAGGTTTTCGATCGCACCTGGGCTACACTTGCACATCTGAAGACTCAGACTGAGCTTGAAGAAATGAACTTTGAGCAGGACTTTGACTGGTCGTGGCCTCCCAAGAGGAAGTTCAGGCCCATTCCAGTGCCAGACCTTCAAGACAGCTCCTTTTCTTCATTCCGCACTGCTGAATCTGATGAGGAACAACTCGACACTACAACCGGCCCCAGGAAGAAGACTACTCCCAAGAAGCATCATGGCTCTCCCTCGACCGCCAAGAAATGAAGTCTTCACGGGCGTTAGTCCTCAGTTTGTCCCTTTTTTGTCACTTGATGACAAAGGGGGAGAAACTCGAGAGTTAGTCTTCAAGCGGGATATTTTTGGGGCTTATAAACTATATTAAGCTACAAACTCTTGGCTCTTCTGAAGTTTTTATGTAATGAGTTGTAACTTAAGCCCGATGGTACTCTGACACTTTTGAACGTTTTTCTTCGCATGCTTATTCCTCAAAGTTTTAATGCACGCATGCTGGAATTCGTCAGATACCATTTGCCATCATGCATCTTCATTTTCTTCATATGATATGTTATATATATGCATGATTTACAAGACTCAGGGGGAGATATCCATGATATAAATCATCATGGGGGAGTCTCTCTCAATCTTGTTTTTCAAATTCCTCAAATGAGTATTTACACTTCATATTTTTGATCCCTATTGAAGACTTAACCTAATTGTCATCAACCACCAAAAAGGGGGAGATTGTAAGTGCATCTAGTGCCCCTTAGTGATTTTGGTGGTTTGAAGACTTATAGGTTAAGTATGTAATGTGTTTGTGAGTGTACACAGGATCTATAAGTCATTGCGGAGTTTGAGATATTCGAAGAATATCGAACCCTAAAAATATATGTCTTCAGTTGAAGAAATTGGTCTGAAGCTGAAGAAATGAATCGCGAGAAATCTATGATGAAATTGATATTCCTCATGAAGATATTGATATTGAGAAGATCGGTGGTTCCTGAAGAAAATCGTTCTAAAGAAATTGAAATGTGAAGATTTACGTTTTTTGTTTTACTTTCTTCGCATTTGATGAATAGGAACACCGTACTGTTAAAGGGGGTCAAAGTAACACAATGGAATGAATTTCCTCATGATGCTCAACGCAAGCCTAATCCTACCAAAAGCCTCAAGTGAGGAATATGAGTGACATGAGGACTCTCATAGTTGAGGGTTCCGACTGTTTCGATAACCACGCCAAGTCATTGGTCTTATCCACTCCAACGGTCATATTATTTAAGGGCATTAGTGTCAAATCATGTCGGGATGCTCCCAGGCTATAAATAGCCACCCCCCACAACCACTAGCTGGTTGGCTGCTCCGTTAGAAACTGACACTTGTCATAAGAGCAACCCAAATTCCTCAGAGCTTTCGAGAGTAATTCATCAGTGAGGAAATACCCCATACACCAAAACCACAAACCAAACCTAGTGATTGAGCATCACTGAAGAAGTTGTTCCTGTGTGGGACTGAAGCCTTTTTACCTTTCAGGACTGTGCATCCTCGAGACGGTTAGGCGCCATGGTCTAGAGCAATCCAGCAGTCAATTGTGGATCGCCGGGTGACCAAGTTTGTGAGGGTTTGGAAGTATGCCCTGAAGACTTACCACGAGTGTTGGGCGAGGACTGTGTGTCCTTAGCTCAAGGAGAATAGGGTAGGGACTGTGTGTCCCGGGACTGGGTGTCCTTTGGTTTCAATACCAAGCCGCTCCAAACCAGATGTACAACTGTCACAGCAGTTGGAACTGGGTCATCAACAACAGTCTTCACTAAGAATCGGGTTCTAATTCCTCAACTCTTTACTTTCTCTGTATTATGTGTTGATGAATTTCACTGTGACTGTTTGAAGAATTTGCTGAAGACTTTCTCTGAATTTCCTCAACCCCAAATTCTTCACATTAGTTAATCATCATGTGTATTCTGTGTGCCTGCTTACTGTGCAATCTGTTTTCATATTCTTCACTTTGTAATACTGCTGTTGTGAACGTTTGCACGTGTGATCCTTAACTGTTTCCGCTGTAAGTTAGTCATCAGTGAGGAATTTCCTCAAAAGGAATTTCCTCAGTGATGAAATTCTAAAAATCTCCTATTCACCCCCCCCCCCCCCGCCCTCTAGTCGATATAACGCACTTTCAGTTTCTTCGGAAATTGAACCGTATGCTCATTACCATTGACATGGAAAGTGACATTGCCTTTGTTGCAATCTATAACAGCCCCTGCAGTGTTTAAAAAGGGTCATCCAACGATGACCGCCATGGCATCGTCCTTGGGAATATCCAAGATAACAAAGTCTATTAAGATAGTGACATTAGTGACCACAACAGGCACATCCTCGCAAATGCCGATAGGGAAAGCAGTTGATTTGTCGGCCATTTGCAGAGAGATTTCAGTAGGTGTCAACTTATCCAGTTCAAGTCTATGATAAAGAGAGAGAGAGGCGTAACACTAACACTGGCTCCAAGGTCGCATAACGTAGTTCTAACGTAGTTGCCTTTAATGGAGCAAGGTATAGTGGGAACACCAGGATCACCTAGTTTTTTAGGAGTTCCCCCCTTGAAGGTATAATTAGCAAGCATGGTCGAAATCTCAACCTCAGGTATCCTCCTCTTATTAGTCACAATATCTTTCATGTACTTAGCATACGGAGACATTTTGAGCATATCTGTCAAACGCATTTGCAGAAAGACAGGTCTGATCATTTCAACAAATCGCTCAAAATCCTCATCATCCTTTTTCTTGGATGGTTTGGGAGGAAAGGGCATAGGTTTCTGAACCCATGGCTCCCTTTCTTTACCATGCTTCCTAGCAGTGAAGTCATTCTTATCATATCTTCTATTCTTAGGATGTGGGTTATCAAGATCAACAGGTTCAATCTCCACGTCTTTATCATTGCTAGGTTGAGCATCATCATGAACATCACTATTGATATCATCATTAGGCTCATGTTCATCACCAGATTGTGTCTCAGCAACAGAGAAAGAGGCATCGTTTGGACTCTCAGGTGTAGCAGCAACAGGGTTGCTAGCGTGCAGGTTCCTATCATCTTTCTTCTTCTTTCTAGGATGACTAGGTGCATCAGTGCTAACTCCTTGAGAATCTTGTTCAATTCTCTTCGGATGACCCTCAGGATACAGAGGTTCCTTGGTCATTCTACCGCCTCTAGTGACGACTCTGACAGAATTGTCATTAAACTCATTGAGCAAGTCATTTTGGGCTTTAAGTACTTGTTCTACTTGAGTAGTAACCATAGAGGCATGCTTACTTAGAAGCTTAAGATCATTGACGTTTCTGTCCACACAAGCACTTAAATGACTAAGCATACGAGCATTCTGTTCGAATTGTCTGCTAGCGTAATCATTGAAGCTCTGTTGTTTGGAAACAAAGTTATCAAATTCTTCCATGCATAAGCTAGCAGGTTTATCAAAAGGAATATCACTCTCATCAAACCTACGCAGAGAATTTACTTCTACTATGTGTATCGGGTTATCAAGACCATGGATCTCTTAGATAGGTGGTAGATTTTTGACATCTTCAGATTTAATGCCTCTCGCATAGATTTCTTAGCTTCTTGCATATCTTCAGGACTGAGGAATAGAATACCTCTTTTCTTCGGAGTTGTCTTAGGAGGTGGTTCGGGAATAGTCCAAGCATTCTCATTGCACAAGATGTTATTCAATAGAATCTCAGCTTGTTCTATAGTTCGTTCCCTAAAAACACAATCGACACAACTATCTAAGTGGTCTTTAGAAGCATCGGTAAGTCCATTATAGAAGATATCAAGTATTTCATTCTTATCAAGAGGGTGATCAGGCAAAGCATTCAGTAGCTGGATGAGCCTCCCCCAAGCTTGTGGGAGACTCTCTTCTTCAGCTTGAGCAAAGTTGTATATTTCCTGCAAGGCAGCTTGCTTCTTATGGGCAGGGAAATATTTTTCAGAGAAGTAGTAGACCATATCCTGGGGTCTACACACACAACCAGGAGCAAGAGAAGTGAACCAGGTCTTAGCATCATCCTTTAGCGAGAAAGGAAACAACTTGAGGATATAGTAGTGGCGGATCTTTTCCTCATTAGTGAATAGTGTGGCTATATCGTGCAGTTTGGTAAGATGGGCTACAACTGTTTCAGACTCATAACCGTGAAAAGCATCGGATTCGACCAGAGTCATTAACTCAGGGTCGACAGAGAATTCATAATCCTTATCGGTCACAAAGATAGGCGAAGTAGCAAACTTCGGGTCGTATTTCATCCTAGCGTTCAGATATTTTTCCTTCCACTTGAGCAGTAGTTTCTCAACATCATAGCTATCCTTACACGCAAGAAAGTCCTCAGATATCTCTCCCTCCATAACATAGTGCTCAGGCATAATAGTCAATTCAGGCATAGTAGCATGTTCTACTTCAATAGTATCAGCAGTTTCAGAAGTATCATCACATCTAGCAGCAACTCTAGCAATTTGTGCATCAAGGAATGCACCTAGTGGAAAAGCAGTATCAAGCATAGCATCATCAGGCAAAGCAGTATCAAGCATAGCATCATTAGCCAAAGCATTATCAAGCATAGCTTCATCATAAGCATCATGGGCAGCAGAAGTAGCATCATCAAGCACAGGCGACATATCAAGATTTCTAGCAGGAGGTGATGTCGCAAACTTACTCATAATTGAAGGTGAATCAAGTGCAGAGCTAGATGGCAGTTCCTTACCTATCCTTGTAGTGGAAGGCAAGATTTCAGTTCTTGGATCTTTTGGATTCCTCATAGCGACCAACAGACGTCAATCCCAAGTGACTCAGAGAATATAGCTGTCCTTCCCCGGCAACGGCGCCAGAAAAATGTCTTGATAACCCTCAAGTATAGGGGATCGCAACAGTTTTCGAGGGTAGAGTATTCAACCCAAATTTATTGATTCGACTCAAGGGGAAGCGAAATAATATTCTCAAGTATTAGCAGTTGAGTTGTCAATTCAACCACACCTGAAAGATTAGTGTCTGCAAGCAAAGTATGAGTAGCAAAGTGGTATGATAGCAATGGTGCCAGAAAAAGGTATGTTGACGGTAGGCTATTCCTGACTTGTTGTATCAATGGCGCCAGAAAATAGTCTTGCAGCAGGTAACAGCAAAGTAGCAAGTAACAACAGTAGTGACAGCAAAGTAGCAAGTAACAGCAGTAGTGATAGCTGCTGCAAGTAACAACAGTAGTGACAGCAGTACCGAGTAACAGCAGTAGTGACAGCAGTAGCGAGTAACAGCAGTAGTGACAGCAGTAGCGGCAAAGTAACATAGCAAGGACCAGTAGTAAAAGAATCGTAGGCATTGGATCGGTGATGGATGATTATGCCGGATGTGATTCATCATGTAGCAGCTATAACACGGAGAGATAAGTAACTAGCTCCCGTTCGTCAATCTAATGTAGGCATGTATTCCGTATGTAGTCATACGTGCTTAGGGAAAATAACTTGCATGACATCTATTGTCCATCCCTCCCGTGGCAGCGGGGTCCTAACGGAAACTACGGGATATTAAGGTTCTCCTTTTAATAAAGAACCGGACCAACGCATTAACATGCGGTGAATACATGAACTCCTTATACTATGGTCATCTCCGGGAGTGGTTCCGGCTATTGTCACTCTGGGGTTGTCGGGTCATAACACATAGTAGGTGACTCAACTTGCAAGATAGGATCTAAAACACACATATATTGGCGACAACATAATAGGTTCAGATCTGTAATCATGGCACTCGTGCCCTAATGACAAGCATTAAGCATAGCTAAGTAGTAGCAACATCAATCTAGAACATGATAGATCTCATCCAACTAATCACCGTCCAGCAAGCCTACGATGAGATTACTCACGAACGGTGAAGAGCATCATAGAATTGGCGATGGAGGAAGGTTGATGATGACGATGGCGACGATTTCCCCTCTCCAAAGCCCAGAACGGACTCCAGATCTGCCATCCAGATGAAGAACAGGAGGTGGCGGCGCCTCCGTATTGTAAAACATGATGAATCCTTCTCTCTAATTTTTTTCCAGGTGAGACGGAAGATATAGAGCTTAGTTTGGGGGCGATGGTGCCACGTGGGCCCCACAAGCCCTCACGGCGCGGCCTAGGGGGTGGCCGCGACCTGTGGGCTTGTGGCCCACTAGCACGCCCCCTATCGTGGATCTTTGCGCGGGTATTTTTCTTTTATTCCAGAAAAAATCTCGGTAAATTTTCAGGACATTCCGAGAACTTTTATTTCTGCACAAAAACAACACCATGGTAATTCTACTGAAAACAACGTCAGTCCGGGTTAGTTCCATTCAAATCATGCAAATTAGAGTCCAGAACAACGGCAAAAGAGTTCGGAAAATTAGATACGTTGGAGACGTATCACAAGGTATATTTGGTGTTTTTGTATGTAGATCTGAGTATATAATGTGTAAAATAGACCCAGGGGCCATAGTGTTCACTAGAGGCTTCTCTCATGATAGCAAGTATTACGGTGGGTGAACGAATTACTATTGAGCAATTGATAGAATCGCGCAAAGTCATGACGATATATAAGGCAATGATCATACATATATGCATCACGTCCGAGACAAGTAGACCGATACTTTCTGCATCTACTACTATTACTCCACACATCGACCGCTATCCAGCATGCATCTAGTGTATTAAGTTCATAACAAACAGAGTAACGCCTTAAGCAAGATGACATGATGTAGAGGGACAAATTCATGCAATATGATATAAACCCCATCATTTTACCCTTCATGGTAACAACACGATGCATGCCTCGCTACCCCTTATGTCACTAGGTGAGGACACCGCACAGTATGAACCCAAAACCAAGCACTTCTCCCATTGCAAGAATTATAGATCAAGTTGGCCGAACAAAACCCATAACTCGAAGAGAATTACAAGGATACAAAATCATGCATATAAGAAATCAGAGGAGACTCAAATAATATTCATAGATAATCTGATCATAAATCCTCAATTCATCGGATCTCGACAAACACACCGCAAAATAAAGTTACATCGGATAGATCTCCATGAATATCATCAAGAACTTTGTATTGAAGATCCAAGAGAGAGAAGAAGCCATCTAGCTACTAGCTATAGACCCGAAGGTCTGTGGTGAACTACTCATGCATCATCGGAGAGGCAATGATTTTGATGAAGAATCCCTCCGTATCTGAATCCCCCTCTGGCAGGGCACTAGAACGGTCCCAGATGGGATCTCACGGAAACAGAAGCTTGCGGCGGCGGAAAAAGTATTTTCGTGGCTCTCTCTGTTGGTTTGGGGATGTTATATTACTATATTCTCACTTCTCCATGGCTTGTACCCCCCCGATACTAACCATAGTTTCATCAAAATAAGCAATCAACACAACAAAAAACAGAATCTGTCAAAAACAGAACAGTCTGTAGCAATCTGTATATTTTGTATACCTCTGCTATCCCAAAGATTCTGAAACAATTATGAAAATTAGGGAAATTTGCATAACAATCAGCAGCAAAAAGAATCAACTCAAAATCTCTTTCCGTATAGGAAATATAAATAATTTCGTGAGCACAAAGTTTTCGTCTTTTTTCAGCATGATTAAACAACTATCACCAAAACTAATCATAAAGGTTCTACTTGGCACAAACAGTAATTAACACATAAAAAACACAATCATAACCGAATCATGATGGTGTGGACTCAACAAAACAGAAAGTAAAAAGCAAAAATAAATTTATTCATTGGGTTTCCTCCCAACAAGCGCTATTGTTTAACGCCCTTAGCTAGGCGTAAGGCAATAGAATCAAGTATTGGGATCTTTAGTGCTCAAGCCATAAGTAGCTCTCATAATGGATTCATAAGGCAATTTTATTTTATTTCTAGGAAAGTGTTCCATGCCCTTCTTTAATGGAAATTGAAATTTAATATTCCCTTCCTTCATATCAATAACAGCACCAATAGTCCTAAGGAAAGGTCTACCAAGAATAATGGGACATGTCGGATTGAATCAATATCAAGCACAATGAAATCTACGGGCACATAGTTCCTATTTGCAATAATAAGAACATCATTGATCCTTCCCATAGGTTTCTAAATAGTAGAATCCACAAGATGCAAATTAAGACAACACTCATCAATCTCATTGAAACCTAGAACATCACATAAAGATTTTGGAATTGTGGAAACACTAGCACCCAAATCACACAAAGCATGACATTCATAATTTTTAATCTTAATTTTTATAGTAGGTTCCCACTCATCATGAAGTTTCTAGGAATAGATATTTCCAACTCAAGTTTCTCTTCAAGAGATTTCATCATAGCATCAATGATATGTTTGGTAAAAGCCTTATTTTGGCTATAAGCATGTGGAGAGTTTAGCATGGATTGCATCAAGGAAATACATTCAATCAAAGAGCAACCATCATAAATAAATTCCTTGAAATCCAAAGTAGTAATTTCATCACTATTCAAAGTTTTGATATCCTCTACTCCGCTTTTAGTATTTTTAGCATCAAGATAAATAGACTCCGAATCATTGGGGCGTTTCTCAACCAAAGTGGATTCACATTCAGCCCCATCATCATTAAGATTGACATTAGAAAACAAGGATTCAATAGGAGTCACACCAAGCACTTTAAGATGTTTCGTGATTCTCATCACATATTTCAGGTTTAGCAGCCATTTTATTGACTAACATAGCTTGTTTGTCAGAAATCTGGCCTACCAATTTTTCAAGACGAGCAAATTGAGAATTTAACGCAAGGAATTCTTTGGCCATATCATCAACCTCTTTATTCATATAAGCCATAAAAGAATTTTGCTCCCTTAGCTCTCCATGAAAGTAACTATTATGATCAAACTGTGTAGACATGAAGCTTTTCACACTAGTTTCAATCTCTTCCAACTTTTTATAGTAAGCATCATAATCATTTGGTTGGGCCATGAGTATAAATAAGATAGCACACACGAGCAAAGCGAAAGCAAGCAAAAGAAAGGGGCGGACCAAAAAGGCAAAAAAAAGAAAGGAAACTATTTTTGTAAATTTTGTTTTAGAAGTGGGGGAGAGGCAAATGGCAAATAATGTAACTGGAAGAGATGAGTTTGCGATAGGTACTTGTTAGATATGCTTCACTTGAATACTCCCCGGCAACGGCGCCAGAAATTCTTCCTGCTACTTCTTGAGCTTGCGTTGGTTATTCCCTTTAAGAGGAAAGGGTGATGCATCAATGTAGAGATAAGTATTTCCCTCAGTTTGAGAACCAAGGTATCAATCCTGTAGAAGTATCAAGATGAGGCACCAAGGCACCAACGCAAAAACAAACAAACTTGCACCCAACGCGATAAAGGGGTTGTCAATCCCTTTACGATTAATTGCAAGGTGAGATCTGCTAGTGATAATAGGTAAATATAAATAAATAAATAAAAGTGCGGCAAGGTATTTTTGGTATTTTTGTATGTAGATCTGAATATATAATGTGTAAAATAGACCCAGGGGCCATAGTGTTCACTACAGGCTTCTCTCATGATAGCAAGTATTACGGTGGGTGAACGAATTACTGTTGAGCAATTGATAGAATCGCGCAAAGTCATGATGATATCTAAGGCAATGATCATACATAGCGTCCGAGACAAGTACACCGATACTTTCTGCATCTACTACTATTACTCCACACATCAACCGCTATCTAGCATGCATCTAGTGTATTAAGTTCATAACAAACAGAGTAACGCCTTAAGCAAGATGACATGATGTACAGGGATAAATTCATGCGATATGATATAAACCCCATCTTTTTACCCTTGATGGCAACAACATGATGCGTGCCTCGCTACCCCTTCTGTCACTATGTGAGGACACCGCATGGTATAAACCCAAAACCAAGCACTTCTCCCATTGCAAGAATTATAGATCAAGTTGGCCAAACGAAACCCATAACTCAAAGAGAATTACAAGGATACGAAATCATGCATATAAGAAATCAGAGGAGACTCAAATAATATTCATAGATAATCTGATCATAAATCCACAATTCATCGGATCTCGACAAACACACCGCAAAAGAAAGTTACATCGGATAGATCTCCATGAAGATCATGGAGAACTTTGTATTGAAGATCCAAGAGAGGGAAGAAGCCATCTAGATACTAGCTATGGACCCGAAGGTCTGCGGTGAACTACTCACGCATCATTGGAGAGGCAATTGTGTTGATGAAGAAGCCCTCCATGTCCGAATCCCCCTCCGGCAGGGCACCAAAACGGTCCCCAGATGGGATCTCGCGGAAACAGAAGCTTGCGGCGGTGAAAAGTATTTTCATGGCTCTCTCTGTTGGTTTGAGGATTTTAGGGAATTTATAAGCGAAAGAGGTAGGGCAAAGGAGGCTCAGGGGGTGCTACTTCTCAAACAACAGTGCCAGAAATTGACACGTTGACGGAGATTGGGCTTGGCGTTGGTTTTTTCCCTTGAAGAGGAAAGGGTGATGCAGCACAGGAGCAGTAAGTATTTCCCTCAGTTTGAGAACCAAGGTATCGATCCAGAAGGAGGGTCTCGTCAAGTCCAGAGTACCTGCGCAAACACAAACAAACTTCCACCCAACACTTAAAAGGGGTTGTCAATCCCTTCAAAATTGTTTGCAAAAGTGAGATCTGAAGGCGGAAAGAGCAATGTAGTAAAAAGTGTAAGGCTGAAAATATGGTGTGGAGTAGACCCTGGGGGCCATAGTGTTCACTAGAGGCTTCTCTAAAAATAGCAAGTATTACGGTGAGTGAACAAATTACTGTCGAGCAATTGATAGAACCGCGCAAAGTCATGACGATATCTAAGGCAATGATCTAGCATATAGGCATCACGACCGAGACAAGTAGACCGATACTTTTTGCATCTAGTACTATTACTCCACACATCGACCGCTATCCAGCATACATCTAGTGTATTGAGTTCATGACGAAAAGAGTAACGCTTTAAGCAAGATGACATGGTGTAGAGGGATAATCTCAAACCAATTATGAAAACCCCATCTTTTTACCCTTGATGGCAACAACACGATACGTGCCTCGCTACCCCTTCTGTCACTGGGTGAGGTCACGGTATGAACCCAAAACCAAGCACTTCTCCCATTGCAAGAATCATAGATCTAGTTGGCCAAACAAAACCCACAACTCGAAGAGAATTACAAGGATATGAAATCATGCATAAGAGAGATGAGAAGAAACTCAAATAAGATTCATAGATAATCTGATCATAAATCCACAATTCATCGGATCTCGACAAACACACCACAAAAGAAGATTACATTGGATAGATCTCCATGAAGATCATGGAGAACTTTGTATTGAAGATCCAAGAGACAGAAGAAGCCATCTAGTTACTAGATATGGACCCGTAGGTCTATGGTGAACTACTCACGCATCATCGGAGAGGTCATGGTGTTGATGGAGAAGCCTTCCGTGTCCGAATCCCCCCTCCGGCAGGGCACCAGGACGTGCCCCAGATGGGATCTTGCGGAGGCAGAAGCTTGCGGCGGCGGAAAAGAGATTACGATGCTCCCCTCATTTTTTTGGGAATATTTGGGAATTTATAGGCGCAAGATCTAGGTGAGGGGACCTCCAGGGGGCCGACAAGCCTGCATGGCGTGCCCCCCTGGCCGCAGGGTGGGGGCTTGTGGGGCCCCTGGGGCTCTTCTGGCTTGGCCCCCAAGCTCTCCGATCTTCTTCCGTTCGAGAAAAAATCTTTTCATGGATTTTCTTCCGGTTGGACTCCGTTTCAAAATCTCCTCTGAAAGGGGTCACAAACATGGAAAAAATAGGAACTCGCACTTGGCACTGAGTTAATAGGTTAGTCCCAGAAAATAAATAAAAGGCATGCAAAACATCCAAAGTTTGACAAGATAATAGCATGAAACCATAAAAAATTATAGATATGTTGGAGACGTATCAAGCATCCCCAAGCTTAACTCCTGCTCGTCCTCGACTAGGGAAGTGATAAAGAACGAATTTTTGATGTGGAATGCTACCTAGCATAGTTGTCCTTTCCAACTTCTTTCACGTGGCATGAATGTTCAGATCCGTACGATTCAAAACAATAGTTTGCTATTGACATGAAAAGAGTAATACTTCAAGCAAACTAGCAAAGCAATCATGAACTTTCAAAATAACAAGGCCAAAGAAAGTTATCCCTACAAAATCATATAGTCTGGCTATGCTCAATCATCCTCACACAACTAATGTAAATCATGCACAACCCCGAAATTGGGGGGATGCATCTTGTCTGGGTCCTGCCAGGCCCTGCCGGTAGGGGCTCTTTGTGCTCGTGCACAAGTCTAGGGCACTAGGGACCCCAGTCTCTAGTGCACCGATAGGAGCCTCTAGGCCTGGGCCACACACGCGTGCGAAGCATCGTTGGGCCAGGCCTAAAGAGTTGCACGGGCCTTCATGGCTGGATCTGCTGGTGGTTGCTTTTCCCCATGTCGCGCATCGGATGCGCGAAGTGGGAGGTCGTGCGCGGAGTGGCCTCTCCGCCTCCTGAAACACCTCTGCCATGCGCGTGGCATGCGTAGTCATGAATGGACAGGTGGCAGATGTGGCCTTGAAAGGCGTAGTAGTGGCTGGACGCGCCCGTGCATGCATTGGTGTAGCAGGGCGGTTCTCTGTTCGCTCGTGAGCTCGAACGATTGGGCGTGAGGGTGGTAGCAAAAAGGAAACTATCAGTGTTAATTTTTGGGGGTTTGTCTCATGAGTTTAATTTCTCTAAGTTTAGTAGGCAACCCTATGATAAAGAATTGCCTAGTAAAGATGAAGTAATTGGTCTTGCTTCTATTGCCATTCTTCCTACGGATCCATCAGAACAATATTTGTTAGACCATGAGAATGATATGCATATGCATGAAAGAAATGAAATAGGTAAAAGCCTATCCTTAAACACAACCTGCGTGTTGAAACTCTAGAAGGTCCTCCTCCACCCAAGGGTGATCCTGTCTTTGAATTAAAGCAATTACCCAACACTTTGAAATATCCTTATCTTGATGAAAAGAAGACATATCATGTTATTATCAGTGCTAACCTTACAGAGCATGAAGAGGAAAGATTGTTAAAAACTTTAAGGAAGCGTTGAGCTTCTATTGGGTATATTGTTGATGATCTTAAGGGCATTAGTCCCACTCTATGTCAACACAAGTTAATATGGAACCTGATGCTAAACCCGTTGTAGATCACCAACAAAGACGGAATGCCAAGATGAAATGTGTGGTAAGAAATGAAATATTAAAGCTTCTCGAAGTAGGTATAATTTATCCCATAGATGATAGTAGATGGGTAAGTCTCGTTCATTGTGTTCCTAAGAAAGGAGGTACTACTGTTGTTTCTAGTGATAAAAAGGAACTCATTCCACAAAGAATTGTGACTCGCTACAGAATGGTGATTGATTTTAGAAAATTAAACAAAGCTACTAGAAAAGATCATTATACTTTACCTTTCATAGACCAAATGCTAGAAAGATTATCGAAGCACACACATTTTTTGTTTCTAGATGATTATTCTAGTTTTGCTCAAATACCCGTGTCACAACCTAATGAAGAGAAAACCACCTTCACTTGCCCTTTGGAACATATGCCTATAGACATATGCCTTTTGGATTATGCAATGTACCTTCTACCTTTCAAAGATGTATGACTTCTATATTCTCTTATTTTTCTGAAAAGATTGTTGAGGTTTTCATTGATGATTTGTTCACTTATGGAACTTCTTTTGGTGACTGTTTAAGAAAACTTGATCGAGTTTTGCAGAGATGTGAGCAAACTAACCTTGTCTTGAATTGGGAGAAGTGCCACTTTATGGTAAATGAAGGTATTGTCTTGGGTCTTAAAATTTCTGAACGAGGTATTGAGGTGGATAAGGCTAAAGTTGATGCAATTGAGAAGATGCCATGTCCTAAAGATATTAAAGGTATCTGTAGTTTCCTTGGTCATGTTCGTTTCTATAGGAGGTTTATTAAAGACTTCTCCAAAATTTCTAGACCTCTTACCAATTTATTACAGAAGCATGTTCCTTTCGTTTTTGATGATGATTTTGTAGAAGCCTTTGAAACACTTAAGAAAGCCTTAACTTCTGTACCTATTGTTCAACCACCTGATTGGAACTTGCCAGTTGAAATTATGTGTGATGCTAGTGATTATGTTGTTGGTGCTGTTCTAGGACAAAGAATTCATAAGAAATTAAACGTTCTCCATTATGCTAGTAAAACTATAGACAATGCCTGGAGGAATTATGCTACTACTGAAAAAGAATTCTTAGCAGTTGTATTTGCTTATGATAAATTCAGATCTTACATTGTTGATTCTAAAGTAATTGTTCACACTGATCGAGCTGCTATTAAATATGCTATGGAAAATAAAGATGCTAAGCCTAGACTTATTAGGTGGATTGTTTTGCTACAAGAATTTGATTTGCATATCATTGATAGGAAAGGAGCTAAGAACCCTGTAGTTGATAACTTGTCTAGGTTAGAAAATGTTCTTGATGACCCACTACCTATTGATGGTAGCTTCCCTGATGAACAACTAGTTGTGGTCAATGTTTCTCAGAACACACCATGGTTTGCTGATTATGCTAATTACATTGTTGCTAAATACATACCACCTAGTTTCACCTATGAGCAAAATAAAAAATTCTGCATTGATTTAAGACATTATTTTTGGGATGACCCACATATTTATAAAGAGGGAGTAGATGGTATTATTATACGTTGTATACCTGAGCATGAACAGGAACAAATCCTTCGGAAGTGTATCTTCGAGGGTTATGGAGGACACCATGCGGGAGATAGAACTGCACACAAGGTATTACAACCAGGATTTTATTGGCCAACTCTTTTCAAAGATGCTCGTGAGTTTGTCCTCTCTTGTGATGTATGCCAAATAATTGGTAATATTGGTAGGCGTCAAGAAAAGCCTATGAATTATTCACTTGTTATTGAACCATTTGATCTTTGGGGATTTGACTATATGGGGCCTTTTCCTTCCTCCAATGGGTATACACATATTTTGGTTGCTGTTAATTATGCCACTAAGTGGGTAGAAGTTATTCCAACCAGTAGTGATGATCATAACACCTCTATTGAAATGCTTAAGGAAGTTATTTTCCTATCTTTTGGGGTTTGTAGATACTTAATGACTGATGGTGGTTCACATTTTATTGATGGTGCTTTTCGTAAGTTGCTTGCTAGATATGACGTTAACCATAGAATTTCATATCCGTATCAACCTCAATCTAGTGGTCAAGTAGAATTAACCAATAGATAAATAAAATTAATATTGCAGAAGACTATCAATAGGTCCCGAAATAATTGGTCTAGGAAATTAGATGATGCATTGTGGGCCTATAGAACAACTTATAAAAATCCTATGAGTATTTCTCCTTATAAAATGGTTTATGGAAAACCATGTCATTTCCTCTTGAGTTAGAACATAAATCTTATTTGGCAATTAAAGAACTCAACTATGATTTCAAACTTGCTGGTGAAAAGATGTTATTTGATATTAGCTCACTAGATGAATGTAGAACCCAAGCTTATGAAAATGCCAAACTATTCAATGAAAAAGTTAAAAGATGGCATGATAAAAGAATCCAAAAGCGAGAATCAAAGTTGGTGAATATGTTCTATTGTACAATTCTCATCTTATATTTTTTGCAGGAAAAGTTCTCTCCAAATGGAAAGGACCATATATCATCGAAGAAGTTTATCGGTCTGGAGCTATTAAGATCAATAATCCTGAAGGCACTAACCCGAAGGTGGTCAATGGACAGAGAATAAAGCACTTTATTTCACTTACACGTATTAATGTTGAAACAAATATTATTCAAACCATGACACCGGAGGAACACATAAAGGAGACCTTCCAGAACACTCTTGAACCCTTACAAGGAAAAGGTATGTGATACGGTAAGTAAACGTACTCCGAAAAATCCACAAGAATATTTTTGTTAGTTTTGGAATATTAGAAAAATTAGGAAATTTATAAACACACAGGAAGGCAACCTAGGTGCTCACTAGGCACTATGGCGCTCTAGCCCCACCAGGCGTGCCCTCGTGGGTAGTGGGCCTCTCGGGCACCTTCGTGGCTCCATTTTCTTGTAGGACAAGTTTTTCCTATATAAAATTTATTTATATATATCTCCTGATGATTTGACCCTAGTACCATGGAGAAATCATATGTTCTTGTTTCGTGTTGTTTTTCCTGGCACATCTGAAATTATGTCGTCTCAAAATTCAGAGGGAGAGAGCTATGTCGGTGATTACATCGCAAACCCCAAGGTCCACAGAGAGGTGGATCACTATGGATGGACTATGGAGGAGGATAAAGATGAAGATATGAAGGAAGCAAAGGAGGATAGCTTGGAGGAAGAGGAAGATCCACAACGTCAACCTCGGATATGCACGTAGAATTCAAGAAGTGAAGCCTCCCTAACAAGTACAAACCTATGGTCCAATTTATCCCTTTCCGTTTTCTATAGGAGAGCAAATCACATTATGTGAAAAGATATTAAATCTGGAGTTGGAGAATGAGGGTCTGAGGAAGGATAATTTTAGTCTTACGCGCAAGTTGGAGAAGAAAAATGCACCACCACCACCTTCATCTTCATCACCAAAGTAGGAGACTTGTGTACACGGGTATGGGTACTCCCCTTAGCTTGTGCCAAGCTTGGGGGAGATACCCAGGTATCGTATCACCATCACTCTTATTATCATTATCCATCTTAGTTTGATCTTTAGTTATTTCGTGATTTAGTCAAATAAAAGTTTAGTTCGATCCATCTTTTTGAGTGCTAGTTTCATGATCTATCTATCTACGTAGTCGTGTGAGTGTTATATAATAAAGTCTAGTTTGAGTTTTTGCTTCTTTACTTTCTTGTTGCAATTAAAATAAATTAAAATAATTAAAAATATCATATGCTAGTCTTACAGTAAGTAGTGACATCACATAAGGAAAAGTATAAGTTGTAAAATTTGTTAAAGGTTGACAAACATAACATTGGTCGGTGATGCAACACATGAAATAATTAATAAGGGAAGAGAATATTTACATCCAAATACACTATCCTTGCCATATTTTGTGATTGTGAGCCCCCATTAATTAAAGTGTGCTAAAACCATTGACGTTGGACAAGGAAGACAACGCAATGATTTATGTGTTTTCACATTCACATAGAAGTTATATTGTTATAGATCCTCTAACATGTGGCGCTTGCCCAATATCTTTGCTAGCCAAAACCTTGAACTAAGTAGAGATACTACTTGTGCATCCAAAACTTTAAACCCAAATCCATGTTTTAAGAGTCCACCATACCTACCTATGGATTGAGTAATATCCTTCAAGTAAGTTGTCATTGGTGCAAAAAGGCAATAAAATTTGCTTCTAAACGTGTTCGATCATTTAGTGTAAGGGAAATTAAGCGTTGTACAAACTTGTGATGGTGATAATAAAAATGATAAAACACATAATAAAGGTTGCCATCATAAGAGGTAATATAACATAATGTACCTTTGCACTAAGGGATTTTGTATACAACAAAAAAGCGCATGACAACTTCTGCTTCCCTCTACGAATGGCCTAACTTTTAGTTTTATGTATTTACTTTTATATAAGAGTCAAAGTATTATTATCTACTCCTTTTTATTTTATATTTTGTAAGCATGATGTGGTGGGGAAAGATCTAGACATATATATCCAGTTGAATGTGGGTGGTCATGAGTTATTAGTGTTGGCATCACCCTTGAGGTGAATACGTTGGGAGGCGACACTTTAAGCCCATATATTTCTATGTGTTCAGTTGAAACCTTTTGCTCATATATATGCAATGAGTGTTAGCAATCATAGAAATCTAAATGATGGTTGAGTATGTGGACTTGCTTAAAAGCTCCGATATGTGATCCTTCATGAAAATGTGATGAATTGTGTTGCAAAGTTGACTGAAAACATATTTTGTTAGTTTTCAACAGAGTTTATGCTTCATACTTCGATGTTGTGATGAATTGTGACTTGTTTATGAGAAGTTTTTATGATGAAAGTTATATGATTAAAATGTTGCAATGAAGTATTTTATAAAGTTTTATTTGTTGTTATAATAATGAGCATGATGCTACTATGTCCGTATTTTGTTTTTATCGACACCTCTCTCTTTCAAAGCATGGGGTCAGGATTTTCGTTATTGTCTTTCACTTGAGGACAAGCGAGGTCTAAGCTTGGTAGAGTTGATACGTCTGTATTGTATCATGTTTTTCTACTATTATTTATAGTGTTTTTATGCATTATGCCAATTTATGGAGTAATTCTAATGTGTTTTCTCTCATAATATGCAAGGTTTACACCAAGAGGGAGAATGTCGGCAAATGGAATTCTTGACTTGAAAAAGCTACATTAGAGATACCTATTTTGCACATATCCAAATGGGTGAAACATTACGAGGAATATTTATGGAATAAATAAGAATATTGGAGGAAAGAAGTACCACAGGGGGGCTGCCAGGTGGCCACTAGGCACCAAGGAGCGCTAGCCCCCCTAGCGCGGCCTGGTGGGTACTGGACCATCCAGCCCACTTCTAGCGACCATCTTCTAGTATGTATTCACATTTGACCTAGAAAAATCAGGAGAGGACTTTTAGGACGGAGCGCCACTGTCTCGAGGCAGAACCTGGGTAGGAGCACTTTTGCCCTCCGGCGAAGCGATTCCGTGGGAGGAACTTCCCTCCCGGATGGGGAAATCGAGGCCAACGTCATTACCAACAACCCTCTCATCTTGGGGAGGTCGTCTTCATCAACATCTTCAACAACACCATCTCCTCTCAAAACCCTAGTTCATCTCCTGTGCTCAATCTTGTACCACAACCTCAAATTGGTACCTGGGGTGACTTGTAATGTTGATTACATCTTGTAGTTGATGCTTTATGGTTTATTTGCTGGAAGATAATATGTTCAGATCCAATATGCTATTTAATACCTCTCTGATTCTGAGCATGTTTATCAGTTGTAAGTAGTTACTTTTGTTCTTGAGGCCATGGGAGAAGTCATGTTGCAAGTAGTCATGTGAAGCTGATATTCGTTTGATATTTTGATGATATGAATGTTGTGATTCCCTTAGTGGTGTTATGTGAATGTCGACTACATACCACTTCATCATATTTGGGCCTAAAGGAATGCATTTTGGAGTAGTTATTAGATGGTGGGTTGCGAGAGTGACAGAAACTTAAACCCTAGTTTATGCGCTATTCCGTAAGGGGCTGATTTGGATCCCTATGTTTAATGCTATGGTTAGAATTTATTCTTAATACTTTTCTTGTAGTTGCGGATGCTTGTGAGAGTATTAATCATAAGTGGGAGGATTGTTCAAGTAAGAACCACACCCAAGCACCGGTCCACCCACATATCAAATTATGAAATTACCGAACGCGAATCAACCCGACATGACAAAGTGAGTTGATGAAATTCATGTGTGCCCTCAAGAACGCTTTGCCTATTATAATAAATCATTCCGGCATGTCCTTTGCCACAAAAGGATTGGTCCACCTTGCTGCACTTATTGTTACTATTGCTACTCATTACTTGTTACAATTATCTTGCTATCAAACAACTTGTTACCACTATTTCAGTGCTTGCAGAAATTACCTTCCTGAAAACCGCTTGTCATTTCCTTCTACTCCTCGTTGGGTTTGACACTCTTACTTATAGAAATGACTACAATTTATCCCCTATACTTTTGGGTCATCATGTATCTTGATCTTGTGATCACCGACGGCATCGACAACATACAACTCCAATTTCATCTTCTCTTCTTCAATTATTTTCAATTTTTCTTTCAAATACTCGTTTTCTTTTTCAACTAAATTTAACTTATCGACAAGAGGGTCAGTTGCAATTTCTGGTTCACATACCTCCTAGATAAAAATATCTATGTAAACTTGATGGGCATAATTGTCATAAACACGAAATGCAACAAATAGTTATAAAATATATTATGCCACATCCGAATCATAAACCGGATGAGGGCCGATGGGGACAGATATCAAAACCATGGCACTACGTATAACAAACAATCATACAATTAAGAAAATTATACAATAAACTATCTAAATCATAGAAATAAGATTTTTTTCACAAAAAGGATAAGAAATAGAGCCTCACCAAGGTGGTGCCAGCGACGGGCCGGCGTGGGCGATCGACGGCGGTGAGGACAGGGAAGGGAAGGCACTAAGTAAACCACAACTATATATATGCAAACAAAGAAGTTAATTTGAGCTCATATTGCATATTAATCAAATAAACTCCCACATAATTATTCCCAAACTAAACAACTAACTATACTTATAGAGCATGAAACAAGCTAAAATAGCAATGAGAGGTGAAAGCATGAAGTTGCTAACCTTGTACAACCCTTGGATAGATGGGGTCCGTCAAATCTTGTCAAATGTTGGCAAAAATGAAGGATGAGAGCTCGAGCTACGGGGAAACATAGAGGAGAAAATAGATAGGATGAGCTCGAGATCTAGCTGGATGAAGGGGTTTATATAGGGACACCATTAGTCCCGGTTGTTTATACAAACTGGGACTAAGGGTCAACCTCTAGTCCGAGTTGGTAATACCAACCGGGACGAAATGGGTTCACCGGGGCCCGAGCCTGACGCCAGTCTGCCACCACCCCTTTAGTCCCAGTTTGTAATACCAACCAGGACTAAAGGTCATACGTCTCCAACGTATCTACTTTTCCAAACTATTTTCCCTTGTTTTGGACTCCAATTTGCATGATTTGAATGGAACTAACCCGGACTAACACTGTTTTTAGTAGAATTGCCTTGGTATTATTTTTGTGCAGAAATAAAAGTTCTTGGATTGGCCTGAAAATTTACGAAGAACATTTCTGGAATTAATAAAAAATACTGGCAAAAGAATCTACCGGAGAAGGGCCACCCCCTGGTCACAAGCCTACAGGGCGCGCCCCTAGGCCATGCCGCCTGGCTTGTGGGGCTCTTGTTGCTCCACCGACCTCGTTTCGAATTCTATATATTCCCATCCGAGGAGAAAAAACAGATAGAAGAGTTAATCGCGTTTTACGATACGGAGCCGCCGCCACCTCCTCTTCTTCCTCGGGAGGCAAATTTGGAGTCTGACTTGGGCTCCAGAGAGGGGAAATCGACGCCGTCGTCATCACCTACCATCCTTCATCACCATTTCCATGATTCTCTCCGTCATTCATGAGTAATTCCATCGTAGGCTTGCTGGACGGTGATGGGTTGTATGAGATCTATCACGTAATCGAGTTAGTTTTGTTAGGGGGCTTGATCCCTAGTATCCATTATGTTCTGAGATTGATGTTGCTATGACTTTGTTATGCTTAATGCTTGTCACTAGGGCCCGAGTGCCATTATTTCAGATCCGAACTTATTATGTTTTCATGAATATATATGTGTTCTTGATCCTATCTTGCAAGTTGTAGACAACTATTACGAGTTATGATCCGCATCCCCCAGGGTGACAATAATTGGGATTCTTTCCGGTGATTACCGTAGTTTGAGGAGTTCATGTATTCACTAAGTGCTAATGATTTGGTCCGGTTCTCTATTAAAACGAGGCCTTAATATCCCTTAGTTTACATTAGGACCGCGCTGCCACGGGAGGGTAGGACAAAAGATGTCATGCAAGTTCTTTTCCATAAGCATGTATGACTTTATATGGAATACATGCCAACATTACATTGATGAATTGGAGCTAGTTCTGTATCACCCTATGTTATGATTGTTGCATGATGAATGCCATCCTACATAATTATCCATTACTGGTCCATTGCCTATGAGCTTTCCACATATTGATCTTTGCTAAGTTACTTTTCCGTTGCTACTGTTACAATCACTACAAAACTGCTACTATCAGTTTTGCCACCATTACCGTTACTTCCATATTACTTTGCTACTTAACATTTTCCTGCAGATATTAAGTGTTCCAGGTGTGGTTGAATTGACAACTCAACTGCTAATGCTCGAGAGTATTCTTTGGCTCCCCTTGAGTCGAAT
The DNA here is from genome assembly GCF_904849725.1 of Hordeum vulgare subsp. vulgare. Lineage (NCBI taxonomy): Eukaryota > Viridiplantae > Streptophyta > Magnoliopsida > Poales > Poaceae > Hordeum > Hordeum vulgare. The sequence goes on along the minus strand of NC_058521.1, from coordinate 492,363,861 downwards.
CAATAAATTTGGGTTGAATACTCTACCCTCGAATCAATAAAACTGTTGCGATCCCCTATACTTGTGGGCTATCAAGACCTTTTTCTGGTGACGTTGCCGGGGAGCATAGCTTTATTCTCAGAGTCACTTGGAATTTATATCTGTTGATCACAATGAAGAATCTGAAAGACGTTAAAACCAAGATCTACTCCTCAACTACCAGGGCAGGTAAGGATCTGCCATCTAGCTCTCCACTTCATTCACCGTCTGTTATGAGTTAATTTGCGACACCACCACCTGCTACTGAACCTAATATGTCGCAAGTAATTGATGATGCTACTTCTGCTATGCATGATGCTTATGATGATATTTTGCTTGATACTATTGTGCCACTTGGTGAATTTATTGATGAACAAATTGCTAGAGTAAATGCGCAAACTAATGATATTGCTGAATTTGATGAAACTAAACACTATGATTCACCTGCTAGACCTAGCTCTCCTAGATATGAATTGCTTAATATACCTGAGGGTTATTTTATGGAAGGATAAGTAGCTAGGGACTTTCTTGCTTGTAAAGATAGAGATGCTCATAAGAAATTGCTATGCAAGTGGAAGGAAAAATCTTTGAACGCTAGGATGCAATATGATGCAAAGTTTGGTACTTCACCTATCTGTGTTACTGGTAAGGACTATGAATTCTCTGAGGATCCTGAGTTAATTACTTTGGTAGAATCTGATCCTTTTCATGGTTATGAATTTGAAACTATCGGGGCACACCTTACTAAATTGAATGATATAGCCACCCTATTTACTCATGAGGAAAAAAAATCATTACTACTACATTCTTAAGTTGTTTCCGCTCTCATAAAAGGGTGATGCTAAGATATGGTTGAATTCTCTTTCCCCTGGTTGTGTGCGTAGTCCCCAGGATATGATTTACTACTTCTCTTAAAAATATTTTCCTGCCCATAACAAACTAGTTACCTTGCAGGAAATATTTATTTTTGTTCAAATTGAAGAAGAGAATCTCCCACAAGCTTGGGGGAGGCTTCTCAAGTTACTTAATGCTCTGCCTTATCACACTCTCAAGAAAAATGAAATACTTGATATCTTTTATAATGGACTAACCGATGCTTCTAGGGACCACCTAGATAGTTGTGATGGTTGTGTTTTCATGGAACAAACTGTTGAAAAATTGAACTACTATTGAATAATATATTGAGCAATGATAATGATTCGACTATTCCCGAACCACCTCCAAAACCAACTCCGAAGACAAGAGGTATTCTATTCCTCAGTCCTGAATATATGCAAGAGGCAAAGAAATCTATGAAAGAAAAAGGTATTAAAGTTGAAGATGTTAAGAATCTACCACCTATTGAAGAAATACATGGACTTGATAACCCGACACAGGTAGTAGAGGTAAATTCTCTTCGTAGATTTAATGAAGGTGACATTCCTTATAATAAGTCTGCTAGCCAATGCTTGGATGAATTTGATAAATTTGTTGTTAAACAAGAAATTTGAATGCTTATGTTAGTAGACAATTGAAACATAATGCTTAGATGCTTGATCGCTAGGGTGGTTATATGAGTAGAACTGTCAATGACCTTAGGCTTATTAGTAAACATGCTTCCATGGTAACTACTCATGTAGAATAGGTACTTAAGGCATAAAACGATTTGCTCAATGAGATGATTAGTAAAAACAATGATCATTCTGTTAGAGTTGTGACTAGAGGATGTAGAATGACTTAGGAACCTTTATATCCTGAGGGCCATCCTAAGAGAGTTGAGCAAGATTCCGAGAGAGTTAATACTGACGTACCTGGTTCTTCTAATAAAAAGAAAAAGAATGATGATAGGACAGTGCATGCTACTAGTGAACCTGTTATAGAGTCACATGAAAACCCAAATGATATCTCTATTTCAGATGTTGAGACACAATCTGGTGATGAACATGAACCTAGTGATAATATTAATGATGATGTTCATGTTGATGCTCAACCTAGTAATAATAATGATGTGGAGATTGAACCTGCTGTTGATCTTGATAACCCACAACCTAGGAAAAAGATATATGATAAAGGAGATTTTGAGCGCTTTCCCCCTAAACCATCTAAGAAAAAGGATGATGAGGATTTTGAGCGCTTTGCTGAAATGTTGAAACCTGTCTTCTTACGTATGCGCTTAACTGATATTCTGAAAATGTCTCCCTATGCTAAGTATATGAAAGATATTGTTACAAATAAAAGAAAGATACTTGAAGCTGAGATTTCCACCATGCTTGCCAATTATACTTTTAAGGGTGGAATACCAAAGGAACTAGGAGATCCTGGAGTACCTACAATGCCTTGCTCTATTAAAGGAAATTATGTTAGAACTGCTTTATGTGATCTAGGAGCTGTGTCACTGTTATGTTGTTCTCTTTATATCGTAGACTTGATTTGAATAAGTTGACACCTACTGAAATCTCTCTCCAAATGGATGATAAATCAACTGCTTCACCCATTGGTATTTGTGAGGATGTGCATGATGTGGTTGCAACCATTACTATACTAACGGACTTTGTTATTCTTGATATTCTCGAGGACGACAGTTTGTCGATCATCCTTGGTAGACACTTTATGAATACTGCAGGGCCTGTTATTGACTGCAACAAAGGCAATGTCACTTCTCATGTTAATGGTAATGAGCATACGGTACACTTTCGGAAGAAACAACTTCAAGTCCATAGTATCAACTCTATTGAAAAAATTCCAACGTTTACTATTGGATACTTTGAATTCACTCTCCCTACTGTCAAGAAGAAATATGATATAGTTATTGTTGGGGACATGCATATCCCCATTGAGGTAACCTAGTGTTATTTAAAAATTCTCTGGTTCTGTCATTCCAAAAAAGTTTGTCAATAAGACTTGATCAACCTTATTGATGGATTCTTTTTGATGGGATGAGTTGAATGAATTTAGAAAGCACAACCTTCTGTACCCGACCTTTATTTTCTGTTCCTTAGTTTCAATTTAGTAAAAATGCTATTATTTCTCTGTTTTCCATTTTATCCGTGCAATAGAAAAATGACCTGAAAATAAAAGTTCTCAGAACGCCCTGAAAATTTAGTATGATTTTTTCTTGAATATTTAAGAATTTTTGCCACTAATAATATATGAGGGGATTGCACCAGTGGGCCACAAGCCTGCAGGGCGCGGCCACCCCCTGGGCGCGCCCCCTGGCTTGTGGGTCCCACGTGGAGCCCCTTCACTTATTCCAGCACCCATCCAGTTCGTCTTCCTCCAGAAAAAATCCCACCATTGCTCAAACCCGTGTTTTAGCTCATGTTGCTGCCATTTTCAATCTCCTTGCTCAAAGCTCCATTTGCAAAACTATTTTAGGGGATTGTTCATCGGTATGTGACTCCTCCAATGGTCCAATTAGTTTGTGTTCTAGTGCTTTATCCATTGCAAAATCTTGTTGCTATGGTGACTTTGTTCTTGAGCTTGAATATAAAATTTGTAGGATCCCAAGTAGTTTTGATACATGATATAGCTTTTAGGCACTTGAGGGAGTAGTTGCTATAAGTTCTGAATGAATTATATTCATTTTTATGTGGAGTCACTAAAAATTTTAGAATTTTTTTTCAGAGAAAGAAAAATGTTAAGGAAAATATACCAAGGTGGTCCCTCGAGCAAGAAGACCCTCAGACTCACGATACGCGAGCCCGACCTTGAATACCCAAGGGAAGCTCAAGTATGGCCTTGTGAATGGCCGTCGGAATCATTCATAATCTAGGCCGGATTCAGGGAAGAATTTTACGCATACGTACGAAATGCTGGCCTTGAAGATTTTGTTTTAGACCAATGAAAGCAATATTATCAACTCGCCGATTCCTTCTTGCGGAGGTTTGAATTTTCATCGAGGCATAATACGCATTCCGTTCTATTTAATCTTTGTGATAAATCTTGTGCTATGGACCTAGAAGATTTTAACCATGGATGCAAAATTCCACAATGGGGTAGCCATAGTGATCCATACAAGGCCGAATATAATGATCTTCTTACTAGCATCACCATGGGAGAGACTAGAAATATTACACATGCTACCTTGGGAGCATTCACTTTCCCGACATACATTATCTTGCTCTCTTCATAGGTAGATGCATTAACGGTAAACATGATCATTGCCACCTTGCGTACCTGACCTTAGTATTCTTAAGAGCGCGGTCATGTGTAATAGACGATATAACTCAGGAGCTGTCATTGATAGGATACTACATAAAAATGCTAAGGACGAAGATTTCTTCGGTGGAATTTATGCCACCCATGTAGTTGATTACCTTGGGGTACCTATAAGAGAGAATGATATTGAGTTACCACTTGCTTTCCCTGATTATCAGGCTATGGTGCGCTACCAGTTCCTCAAGAGAAATGAACAACACCTCCTATATCGACTAATCTTTGACAAACAACATGTTGTGCATATTACCCTTCCTACTCCTTCCTTCTTTAACATTCAGGAAAAATGGAGGCACTTTATAACCACAGAGGAGGCAGATGAGTATGAGAGAGAGGCGAAGGCCGCTCGCCTCCACACTGAAGCCGTTCAGGCGGCAGCTAACACAGCACTGTACAACCCCAACTATGACTTTGGATATTATCCGGGCCAACCGTGGCCTTAGACCAACTTAGGCCAAAAGCCTAAGCTTGGGGTAGTATGTATTTCTCACCAACACTACATTCGTGTTCACACACTCATTCCAGTTGTCGGTGTTCATACTTTTTCCTTGCATCATCCATGGTAGTTTATTTCTTATTTTTATTTTCTTCTTGTGTGTTTCATTAACCTTGACAAAATTCAAAAAAATAGTTCTAGCTTTACCTTCTAGTTTGTTTAGTTCTAGTGTTAAAAGAAAACCTAAAAAGATTCTTCGTTCTTCTTTTGCTTGTTGCGGGCTTTCCAGTGTAAATAGTTTTTCTTTCTTCTTTCGGTCGTAAAGAGAAGAACACGATGACATGCTGAGTGGCTCTCATATTCATTATCGTTTATCTATCAGAGAGACCATACTACCTTGTCTTCTCCTTTGAGGTATTGCTTGCAGATTCCAGCTTAGTCCAACGCATGTGCACTCTTATTATTATTCTGCACACCGTTCGATCGTGCAAGTGAAAGGCAATAATGATGATATATAATGAAGTGACGGAGATGGAGAAAAGCTGATATGAACTCAACCTATTTTGTTTTTGTGAATATGATTAGCTCATCATTCTGAATTCAGCTTGTTATGGATTAAACATATTTGCAATGAAAATTAGAGATTATAGTTACTTATGCCATGATTAATTAGATAGGAGTGAATAATGATTTTTCTTGAGTGCCAACATATTAAAATGGTTGTGATGTAGTATGATAGAATGGTATCCTCATCCGAATGATTCGAGTGGCTTGACTTGGCACATGTTCGCGCATGTAGTAGAAACAAAATCAACATAGCCTCTATATGTTTATGTTCATGGTGATTTATATCCTACTCATGCTTGCATTCAATGTTGGTTAGTCTCAAAGCATGTTCATGACTATTGTCGCTCTCTAGTTGGTCGCTCCCCGGTCTATTGCTAGCCTCCATTTGTACTAAGCGGGAACACTGCTTGTGCATCCACTTCCGTAAACCCAAAGTTGTTCCACATGAGTCCACCATACCTACCTATGTGCCATACTCTAAACGTTGAAATAAATATTCTTTTTGTATGCCCGAATCGCTCATGTAGTGACTAGGGGCTGTAAGTATCTTCCATGCTAGGTGGGTTATTTTCAAGATATGTGTTGATTCACTATCATTCACGAGAAAGTGGCTGGTAATCAGAATGCCCAGTTCCATGATCATAAGTAATCAAATATAATGAAATAAAATTCCCCCAGGAATGTTGTTGGTATGAACGGTACCCGTGGATTCGGCCCACCGTGGAGTGTGATTGATTGGTGGAGGGGGAGTAAAATCTTTACTATTCTGTTTGGAAACCACCTATAATGTATCTAGCATGGAAGATATTGAGAACTCTTAGTTGTTATATTGACAATGAAAGCATACCGCCCAAAGTTTTGATTAATCCCTGTTTTAAAAAGCTCGAGCTCTAGAACCTCTGCAAATCAATGCTTCCCTCTGCGAAGGGCCTATCTATTTTACTTTATTGTTGAGTCATCATCCTCTTATAAAAGGGCACCAGTTAGAGAGCACATCCCTCATTTGTATGCTTTGTTATTAATTGATATTGAGTATGAGTATGATTGGATCTCTTTTACCATGAATTACAATGTCCAGTCAGTCCTTGTTCTTCAGAGGTGCTCTGCATTTATGTTTTGCGGTTTCAGGAATGGCTAGCGAGATACCATTCTGTCATATTGTATTATGATTGTTTTGATAAAATTGTTGTCATCTGAGACTTATTATTATTGCTTGCTAGTTGATTATGTCATTGGTATAAGTAAATATGAGACCTAAATTTTATTATGAATGTGGTTAGTCTATAATCTGAGTTGAAAATCTGAACATAAGTTAGACATATTTACAACAACAAGATCAAACAGAGTTTGTAAAATTTTTCTTTATCACTTTCAGTTTATCAAGTGAATTGCTTGAGGACAAGCAAAGGTTTAAGCTTGGGGAGTTGATATGTCTCAAACGTTTCTACCTTTCCAAACTCTTTTGCCCTTCTTTGGACTCTAATTTGCATGATTTGAATGGAACTAACCCGGATTGACGCTGTTTTCAGCAGAATTGTCTTGGTGTTATTTTTGTGCAGGAATAAAAGTTCTCGGATTTATCTGAAAATTTATGGAGAACATTTCTGGAATTAATAAAATATGCTGGCGAAAGAATCTATGGAGAGGGGACCTCTTGCTCCACCGACCTCGTTTCGACTTCTACATAATCCTATCCGGGGAGAAAAATCAGAGAGAAGAGTTCATCGCGTTTTACGATACGGAGCTGCCGCCACCTACTGTTCTTCTTGGGGAGGGAAGATCTGGAGACTGTTTTGGGCTCCGGAGATGGGAAATCGCTGCCATCGTTATCACCAACCTTCCTTCATCACCAATTTAATGATGCTCTCGATCGTTCATGAGTAATTCCATCATAGGGTTGCTGGACGGTGATGGGTTGGATGAGATCTATCATGTAATCGAGTTAGTTTTGTTAGGGTTTGATCCCTAGTATCCATTATGTTCTGAGATTGATGTTGCTATGACTTTCCTATGATTAATGCTTGTCACTAGGGCCCGAGTGCCATGATTTAATATCTAAACCTATTATGTTTTCATGAAGATATATGTGTTCTTGATCCTATCTTGCAAGTTGTAGACACCTATTACGAGTTATGATCCGTATTCCCCAGAGTGACAATAACTGGGATTCTTTCCGGTGATTACAGTAGTTTGAGGAGTTCATGTATTCACTAAGTGCTAATGCTTTGGTCCTGTTCTCTATTAAAAGGAGGCATCAATATCCCTTAGTTTCCATTAGGACCCCGCTGCCATGGGAGGGTGGGACAAAAGATTTCATGGAAGTTCTTTTCCATAAGCATGTATGACTATATATGGAATACATGCCTATATTACATTGATGAATTGGAGCTAGTTCTGTATCACCCTATGTTATGACTGTTGCATGATGAACGCCATCCGACATAATTATCCATTACTGATCCATTGCCTACGAGCTTTCCACATATTGATCGTTGCTAAGTTACTTTTTCGTTGCTACTATTACAATCACTACAAAACTGCTAGTGTCACTTTTGCCACCATTACCGTTACTTCCATATTACTTCTCTACTAAATACTTTTCTGAGATATTAATTTTTTCAGATGTGGTTGAATTGACAACTCAGCTGCTAATACTTGAGAATATATTTTGGCTCCCCTTGAGTCGACTCAATAAATTTGGGTTGAATACTCTACCCTCGAAAACTGTTGTGATCCCCTACTTGTGGGTTATCAAAAGGTCACAAATGAACCATGACTAATGGTGATCATGCCCCTGTCCGCTCCTAGCCGTTGGGACCGTGACTAATGATCACATTAGTCCCGGGACGAAACCCAACCGGGACTAATGCTGCAAGGCCTGTTTTCTAATATTGATAAGCCATTGTAAAGTTAGAATACAATAGGTATAATACGAGAACGAAATTGGAATGGGCTTTCAATAGTACTTAAAGCAAAGATTGGTTTTCTTATAGTAACGGGGCTTATGAAGGTTTTGTTGTGTTTTGTGTAATTGAAGTTTTCAAGTTTTGGGTGAGATGACGATGGATGAAGGAATAAGGAGTGAAAATATCCTAAGCTTGGGGATGCCCCATGGCATCCGAAGGTAATATCCAAAGACTACCAAGCAACTAAGCTTGGGGATGCCCCGGAAGGCATCCCCTCTTTCTTCTAACGACCATCGGTAATTTTATTTGGAGCTATATGTTTATTCGTCACATATTACGAGTTTTGCTTGGACCGTCTTGTATTACATCAGTCTTTGTTTGCTTTGCTTATTAGTTTGTAACAATAATCCTTGTTGGTGCACCTATTTGAGAGAGCCAAATTATGCCATGATTTGTTAGAATCTCTCTCTATGCTTCACTTCAATTTTTTAGAGCCATAGAATTGCTCTAGTACTTCACTTATATCTTTTTGAGCATGATGGTGCTGTTATTTTGAAGAAATACGCTCTCATGCTTCATTTATATTATTTTGAGAGTTAGTAGAAACTTTGAAGAAATCCTCTCTTGCTTCACTTATATTATTTTGAGAGTTGAAAAATTTAAAGAAAATTGTGCTCTCGTTCTTCACTTATATTTGTCTGAGAGCTTATTATCAAAAAAAACTTTCATGAAGATCATTGGATGTTAAACTTGATTCTTTGCAACAGTTTTGCGATATGAATATAGTGATATGTGAGTTGTGTTGATGAGTAATTATGCTTTAGTAAGAATATTGGTGTTAAGGTTAGTGATTCCCTATGCATGCACATGAAGTCAATAATTATGCTAAGAAATTACATCCTACTTGTGTTGCATTATTCGGTGTTAGTTATGTTTAATGTTCGCTTATGATGATTTTCATTCCTTGGTTGGGCGCTTCTCAATCTGTTTGCTAGCCTTCACTTGTACTAAGCGGGAATGCTGCTTGCGCATCCAAATCCTAAACCCAAGTTGTGCCAAATGGGTCGACCATACCTACCTATATGCAGTATTTCAGTGTTGTTCTGAGTAAATTTGTATGTGTCAACTCTAATTTTTCAAAATAAACTTCTGTTTCATGTGCATGTACCAATCATGAAGCGGCAAGGGGTGGCCGGTATCTTCCATGTTAAATAGGTTAGTCTAAAGATGAGTGTTCATTCACTTATCATTGCACGAGAGTATGGTGGTAATAGGGATGCCCAGTCCCGAAATGCAAATAAAATTTATTTTCTGTTGACAAATAATAAATTCCTTGGATAGTGTTAGTATGGACGGTACACATGGATGCGGCTAACCATGGAGTGTGAAAGAATGGTGGAAAGAGGAATAAACTTTATTTTTAGTTTGGGAACCTCCTATGATTTGTTTAGCATGAAAGATATTGGGAACTCTTAATCGCTTTCGTTGACAGGAAAAGCATGCCACCTAGAATATTTTATCTCTTAATTCTTTCTCTTTGAGCTTTGGCATCGCTACAAATCTCTGCTTCACTCTGCGAAGGGCCTATCTATTTACCATTCTGCATTTTTTTTATTATCTGAGTCTCCGTCTTCTCTTATAAAGCACCAACTACGGAACACTGTTATCATACTTGAGAATTGGAAGTAGCTAATATTTGGGTGTGTTGCATGAATGGAACTATGATGGGGCATGATTGGGTAGGGATAGCATTCTTTAGCGTTCATATTTTGAAAGACTTGGTTGCTTGTTGATATGCCTGAGTATTAACGTTTTCATGTCAGATTATAGACTATTGCTTTGAATCATCTACAAGTCCATATTTCCATGCTATAAAGAAAAGAATATGATGAACATGTTAGGCAGCATTCCACAGCAAAAAATATATTTTAATCATTTACCTACTCGAGGACGAGCAGGAATTAAGCTTGGGGAGGTTGACGTCTCCAACCTATCTATAATTTTTTATTGTTCCATGCAGTTATATTAGCATTCTTGGATGTTTTACAATCATGTTATAGCAACCTTATATCATTTTGTGGGGCTAACATATTGACATAGTGCTTAGTGCGAGTTGTTGTTTTTTGCTTGTTTTTTTCCTTCACAGAAAATCAATATCAAATGAAGTCCAAATGTCATGTAACTTTTTGGAGATTTGTTTTGAACCAGAAGGAAACGTGAGAACCAAGGAAGCTCACCAAGGGAGGACCAAGTGGCCCACTATGCACGAGGGCATGCCCTGGTCCCCTGGCATGCCCTGGTGGGTAGTGGGGGCCTTGGGCACCTCCTCCACCGCCCATTGACTCCATAAATACCCAGATATTTCAGAAACCCTAGAGGAGTCGATGAAAAATCACTTCAGCACCGCAAGTTACATAAGCCACGAGATCCAATCTGGAGCCCTTTCCGGCACCTTCCCAGAGGGGAACATGATCACGGAGGGGTTCGTCATCCTCATTGGTGCTCCTCCGATAATACGTGAGTATATCATACTAGACCTACAGGTCCGTAGGCGGTAGTTAGATGGATTTATCTCTCGTTTTGCTTCTCAATACAATGGTTTGTAGGAGATCTATTTGATGTAACTTTTTCTTTTGCATTGTGTTTGTTGGGATCCGATGAACTCTGAGTTTATGATCAGATGTGTGAAATTATTTCCGTACTTGATTATTATAGCCTCGTATATCTTCTTCAGTATTTCGGTTTTGTTTGGCCAACTTGATCTTTTTATCTTGCAATGCGAAGAGGTGCTTTGTGATGGCTTCGATCTTGCAGTGCTCAATCTCATTGACAAAAGGAGACATGGCACGCATGTATCGTTGCTATTAAGGATAAAATGATGGGGTCTATTCCTACATGAATAGATCTTGTCTACATCATGTCATTTTTCTTAAAGCATTACTCTATTTCTCCATGACCTTAATACACTAGATGCATGCTGGATAGCGGTCGATGTGTGGAGTAATAGTAGTAGATGCACGCAGGAGTCGGTCTACTTGTCTTGGACGTGATTCCTATATACATGATCATTGTCTTGGATGTCATCATAATTATTCGCTCTTCTATCAATTGCCCAACATTAATTTGTTTACCCACCGTATGGTATTTTCCTGAGAGAAGCCACTAGTGAAACCTACGCCCCCCGAGTCTATTTTCCATCGTCTATTTGCTAGATCTATTTTGCTATTCGCGTTTCCAATTTATTTTCTCTTTTATTTTCAGATCTATAATATTAAAAAATCCAAAAATACCTTGCTGCATTTTATTTGTCGTTACTTTATTTGCATCTATCAATCTATCTATTTACCGTTTTATCTTACCCACGAGGGATTGACAACCCCTACACGCGTCGGGGGTTGCGAGGATTTGTTGTTTGTGTGTAGGTATTGCTTACATATTCTTGTGGATCTTCCTACAGATTCGCTACCTTGGTTCCAAACTGAGGGAATTCTTGTCGCCGCTGTGCTACATCACCCTTTACACTTGGAGGGAAAAACCAACACATCAACAACACCAAGCAGAGGCTTGGATAAGTATTTCCAACACGGGAAGCATTAACAAATGAAAATGATATGATGGACACCAAAAGCTTGAATTAAATCCACCGGGGAAGAAAACAAGAATGATGAATGATGATCTTAACACCTGAGCATCTTCACAATGAATCACTGAACACAATACGGAAGAGAAGATAGCAGAAGCATCAATGAAAAAAATGCACTTGGATTATAATTTAATCATTGAATAAAAGGGCGGGAGGCTGGGAAAAACAAAGACAACTTGGAAGAGAAGAGACAAAATCCGGAAAGAAATATGAGGATGGAACTTGGAAATATTGAGAAGGATTGAATTAACTTGAAGAGAAGCACACCGGTTGGAAAGAATTTTACATGACAATTAGATTGAGAAAAATGATTAGCACTCCCATAGAAATATGAGAACACCACTTAGAAAAGATATGAAATCGCCAATTGACATCAAAGCAACTCGAATTACCATACTCCAACAACACAAAGGATGAAGCTTACTAAACAAGCGAGAAACAAATACATAACCCATTATGAGTATGTTGGAAGGATAATCCTAGGTAACTAGTTGAATTCCCACTGAGAACTTCTGAAATCTTTCATGGTTAAGCTATCAGGTGGCGGGTCCACGAACCTGCTCAATGCAATCAACTGTATAACCTTTCCCACAACTATCAACACATATCCGAGAAGTTCCTCAAACTCATCTACCTCAGACCTTCGAAAAACAACGATACTAGACCTGGTAGATCATTTGAGATATCTCCACTAGTAATGGGGAAAATGTTGGAAATATGCCCTAGAGGCAGTAATAAATTACTTATTAATATATTTCTTTGTTCATGATAATCGTTTATTATCCATGCTATAATTGTATTGAATGGAAACTCAAATACATGTGTGGATACATAGACAAAACATTGTCCCTAGTAAGCGTCTAGTTGACTAGCTCGTTGATCAAAGATGGTCAAGGTTTCCTAACCATAGACAAGTGTTGTCACTTGATAACGGGATCACATCATTAGGAAAATCATGTGATGGACAAGACCCAAACTATGAACGTAGCATATTGATAATGTCGTTTTATTGCTATTGTTTTCTGCGTGTCAAGTATTTGTTCCTATGACCATGAGATCATATAACTCACTGGCACCGAAGGAATACCTTGTGTGCATCAAACGTCACAACGTAACTGGGTGACTATAAAGGTGCTCTACAAGTATCTCCGAAGGTGTCCGTTGAGTTAGTATGGATCAAGACTGGGATTTGTCACTCCGTGTGACGGAGAGGTATCTCGGGGCCCACTCGGTAATACAACATCACACACAAGGCTTGCAAGCAACGTGACTAAGTGTAAGTCACGGGATCTTGTATTACGGAACGAGTAAAGAGACTTGTCGGTAACGAGATTGAAATAGGTATGCGGATACCAACGATCGAATCTCGGGCAAGTAACATACCGAAGGACAAAGGGAATAACATAAGGGATTATATGAATCCTTCACACTGAGGTTCAACCGATAAGATCTTCAGAGAATATGTAGGATACAATATGGGCTATTGGATATTGACCGAGGAGTGCCTCGGGGCATGTCTACATAGTTCTCGAACCTGCAGGCTCTGCACACTTAAGGTTCGATCATGTTTTAGTATAGTTGAGTTATATGTGTGGTTACCGAATGTTGTTCGGAGTCCCGAATGCAGGTTTCTGGAATGGTCCGGAAATGAAGATTGATATATAGGATGGTTTCATTTGGTTACCAGAACGTTTTCGGGCATTACTGGCATTGTACCGGGAGTGACGAATGGGTTCTGGAAGTTCACCGGGAGGGGGGCAACCCACCCGGGGGAAGCCCAATCGCCTTAGGGGTGGCACACCAGCCCTTAGTGGGATGGTGGGACAGCCCAAGAGGGCCTTGGCGCCAAGAGAAGAAAACCAAAGAAAAAAAGGGGAGGTGGGAAGGAAGAGAAGGACTCCACTTTCCAATCCTAATTGGAGTAGGATTCCTCCTCTCCTCCCTAGCCGGCGCACCCTTGAGGGCTTGGCCCTCAAGGCAAGACTCCTCCCCCTCCCTCCTATATATAGTGGTGATTTAGGGCTGATTTGAAACAACTTTTGCCACATGCAACTCAACCCTAAACCACATAGTTCCACCTCTAGATCGGATTTCTGCGGAGCTCGGGCAGAGCCCTGCAGGAGTAGATCATCACCATCACGGGAGCACAGTCACGCTACCGGAGAACTCATCTATTTCTCCGTCTTGCTTGCTAGATCAAGAAGGTCGAGATCATCGCCGAGCTGTACGTGTGCTGAACGCGGAGGTGTCGTCCGTTCGGCACTAGATCGGAACGGATCGTGGGACGGATCGCGGGACGGTTCGTGGGGCGGATCGAGGGAAGTGAAGAAATTCTACTACATCAACCGCGTTTCTTAACGCTTCCTATTGTGTGATCTACAAGGGTACGTAGATCCAAATCTCCTCTCGTAGATGGACATCACCATGATAGGTCTCCGTGTGCATAGGAAAACTTATGTTTCGCATGCAATGTTCCCCAACAGTGTCATCATGAGCTAGGTTCAGGCGTAGATGTTATCTCGAGTAGAACACAAAGGGTTTTGTGGACGGTGATGTTCGATTTGCTGCCCTCCTTAGTATTTTCTCGATTCGGCGGTATTGTTGGATTGAAGCGGCGCGGACCAACATTATTCGTATGCTTACGAAAGACTGGTTTCATCGATTGACATGCAACATCGTTGCATAAAGATGACTGGCGAGTGTCGGTTTCTTCAACTTTAGTTGAATTTGTTTTGACCGAGGCGGTCCTTGGAGAGGTCAGATAGCAATTTGCACATCTCCGTTGTGGTTTTTGCATAAGTAAGATGTGATCATACTAGATACCCATAGTAGCCACGTAAAACATGCAACAACAAATTAGAGGACGTCTAACTTGTTTTTGCAGGGTATGCTTGTGATATGATATGGACAATTACGTGATGTGATATATTGGATGTATGAGATGATCATGTTGTAATAGTTAGTATCGACTTGCACGTCGATGGTACAGCAACTGGCAGAAGCCATAGGGTTGTCTTTAAACTAACATTTGTGTTTGCAGATGCGTTTACTATATTGCTAGGACGTAGTTTAGTAGTAATAGCATAAGTAGCACGACAACCTCGATGGTGACACGTTGATGGAGATCATGGTGTGGCGTCGGTGACAAGAAGATCGTGCCGATGCTTTGGTGATGGAGATCAAGAAGCACATGATGATGGCCATATCATGTCACTTATGAATTGCATGTGATGTTAATCCTTTATGCACCTTAGTTTGCTTAGAACGACGGTAGCATTATGAGGTGATCTCTCACTAAAATTTCAAGAAGAAATTGTATTCTCCCCGGCTGTGCACCGTTGCGACAGTCTGTTGTTTCGAGACACCACGTGATGATCGGGTGTGATAGACTCAACGTTCACATACAACGGGTGCAAAACAGTTGCACACGCAGAACACTCGGGTTAAGCTTGACGAGCCTAGCATGTGCATACATGGCCTTGGAACACATGAGACCGAAAGGTCGAGCATGAATCGTATAGTTGATATGATTAGCATAGAGATGCTTACCACTGAAACTATTCTCAACTCACGTGATGATCAGACTTGAGTTAGTGAATTTGGATCATGTACCACTCAAATGACTAGAGAGATGTACTTTTTGAGTGGGAGTTTAGCAAGTAATTTGATTAGTTAAAATCCAATTATCATGAACATAGTCAAAACGTCTTTGCGAATTATGATGTAGCTTGCGCTATAGCTCTACTGTTTTTAAATGTTCCTAGAGAAAATTTAGTTGAAAGATGATAGTAGCAACTTTGCGGACTGAGTCCATAAAACTGAGGATTGTCCTCATTACTGCGCAGAAGGCTTATGTCCTTAATGCACTACTCGGTGTGCTACACCTCGAGCGTCGTCTGCGGATGTTGCGAACATCTGACATACACGTTTTTTATGACTACGTGATAGTTCAGTGTGTAATACTTAATGGCTTAGAAGCGAGGCGCCGAAGACGTTTTGAAACGTCACGGAACATAAGAGATGTTCTAAGAGATGAAATTGAGATTTCATGCTCGTTCCCTTGTTGAGAGGTATGAGACCTCCGACAAGATTCTTTGTCTACAAAGTAAAGGAGAAAAGCTCAATAGTTGAGCGCGTGCTCAGATTGTCTGAGTGCAACAATCGCTTGAATCAAGTGGGAGTTAATCTTCCAGATGAGAAAATGAGGTTCTCCAAAGTCACTACCACCAAGCTGCTAGAGCTTCGTGATGAACTATAACATATCAAGGATATATATGATGATCCTTGAGCGATTCGCAATGTTTGACACTGCGAAAGTAGAAATCAAGAAGGAGCATCAATTGTTGATGGTTAGTAAAACCACTAGTTTCAAGAAGGGCAAGGGCTAGAAGGGATACTTCATGAAACGACAAACCAGTTGTTGCTCTAGTGAAGAAATCCAAGATTGAACCCAAACCCGAGACTAAGTGCTTCTGTTATGAGGGGAACGGTCACTGAGGCGGAGCTACCCTAGGTACTTGGTAGATGAGAAGGTTGGCGAAGTCAACAGAAGTATATTTGATATACATGATATTGATGTGTACTTTACTAGTACTCCTAGTAGCACGAGGGTATTAGATACCGGTTCGATTGCTAAGTGATTAGTACCTCGAAATAAAAGCTACGGAATAAACGAAGACTAGCTAAAGGTGAGGTGACGATAAGTGTTGGAAGTGTTTCCAAGGTTGATGTGATCAAACATCGCACGCTCCCTCCACCATCGGTATTGGTGTTAAACCTAAATAATTGTTATTTGGTGTTTGCGTTGAGCATGAACATGATTGGATCGTGTTTATTGCAATACGATTATTCATTTAAAAAGAATAATGGTTATTCTATTTGCTTGAATAATTACCTTCAATGGTTTATTGAATCTCGATCGTAGTGTTACACATGTTCATAATATTGGTGCCGACAGAAACAAAGTAATAATGATAGTACCACTTACTTGTGGCACTGCCGCTTGAGT
Source organism: Hordeum vulgare subsp. vulgare (assembly GCF_904849725.1). Taxonomy (NCBI): domain Eukaryota; kingdom Viridiplantae; phylum Streptophyta; class Magnoliopsida; order Poales; family Poaceae; genus Hordeum; species Hordeum vulgare. The sequence continues at coordinate 492,347,089 of NC_058521.1, read as the reverse complement.
CATGTTGGTGTAAAATGCATGAAGAAGCTCCATGCTGATGCATCTTTGTACTCACTCATTTTTGAAACGTTTGAGACATGCAAACCATACCTGTTGGTATAAACGCATGAAGAAACTCCATGCAGATGGATCGTTTGGACTCACTTGATTTTGAATAACTTGAGACATGCAAAATCAAACCACATGGAACAAGAAAGTAACTTGTTGGATACAATACATTTTTTATGTGTGCAGTCCAATGAGTGCTGAGGCACGAAGTGGATATCGTTATGTTCTTACTTCACTGATGATTTGAGTAGATACAGGAGTATTTACTTGATGAATCACAAGTCTGAAATATTGAAAAGTTCAAAGCTATTTCAGAGTGAAGATCGTCGTGACAAGAGGATAAACTGTCCATGATATGATCATAGAGATGAATATCTAAGTTGTGAGTTTTGGTACACAGTTAAGACAATGTGGAAATTGTTTCGCAATTCATGCCACCTAGAACACCATAGTGTGATGGTGTGTGCGAACGTCATAGCCGCACCCTATTTGATATGGTGCATACTATGATGTCTTTTATCGAATTATGACTATCGTTTATGGGTTATGCATTAGAGACAATTGCATTCACTTTAAATAGGGCACCGCGTATTTCCGTTGAGATGACACAGTATAGACTATGGTATGGAGAAACCTAAGCTGTCATTTCTTAAAAGTTTGGGGATGCGGCGCTTATGTGGAAAAGTTTCAGTTTGATAAGCTCGAACCCAAAGCGGATAAATGCATCTTCATAGGATATCCAAAACAGTTGGCTACATCTCCTATCTCAGATCCGGAAGCAAAGTGTTTGTTTCTAGAAACGGGTCCTTTCTCGAGGAAAGGTTTCTCTTGACAGAATTGACTGGGAGAGTGGTAGAATTTGATGAGGTTAGTGAACCGTCACTTCAACCAGTGTGTACCAGGGTGCAGGAAGTTGTTCCCGTGGCGCCTACACCAATTGAAGTACAAAATGATGATGGTGATCATTGAGCTTCAGATCAACTTACTACAAACCTCGTAGGTCGACAAGGTCGCATGCTACTTACAGAGTGGTACGGTAACCTTGTCTTGGAGGTCATGTTGTTGAACAACAATGAACCTAGGAGCTATGGAGAAGCAATGGTGGGCCCGGATTCCGACAAATGGTTGGAGGCCATGAAATCCGAGAGAGGATCCATGAATGAAAACAAAGTATAGACTTTGGAAGAACTACTTGATGGTCGTAGGACTATTAAGTAAAGATGGATCTCTAAAGGGAAGACAGACGATGATGGTGAAAAGTCACCATTAAGAAAAGCTCGATTTGTCGCAAAGATGTTTCCGACAAGTTCAAAGAGTTGACTATGATGAGACATTCTCACTCGTAGCGATGCTAAAAGTCTGTTGGAATTATGTTAGTAGTTGTTGCATTATTTATGAAATATTGCACCTAGGGTGTCAAAACATTGTTTCCTCGACAGTTTCCTTGAGGAAAGGTTGTATGTGATACTGATACGTCCATTTTGCATCATGTTTTCATGTTGATATTTATCGCTTCTTGGGCTGTTATTTCACTTCACGGTACAATTCTTATGCCTTTTCTCTCTTATTTTGCAAGGTTTACATGAAGAGGGAGAATACCGGCAACTGGAATTCTGGCCTGAAAGTGGAGCAAGTTTGAGATACCTATTCTGCGCAACTCCAAACGCCGTAAAAATCAACGAGGATTTTTTTCCTGATTTATCAAAAATACTGGGTCGAAGAAGTGCCAGAGGGGCGCCAGTGGGTGGCCACAAGCCTGCACGGCGCGGCCACCCCCCAGGCCGCGCCATGGGGGCTTGTGGGCACCTTGCTGGCCCACTTGCCCCCCTCTTTTGCTATATGGAGGGTTTCGTCCAGGAAAATATCAGAGAGGAGCTTTTTTGTGGTTTCGCCACCACCACGAGGCGGAACTTGAGCAGAACCAATCTAGAGCTCCGGGAGGACGATCCTGCCGGGGAAACTTCCCCCCTGGAGGGGGAAATCGTCGCCATCATCACCACCAATAGTCCTCTCATCGAAGGGGACTCGTCACCATCAACATCTTCATCAGCACCATCTCTTCTCCAAACCCTAGTTCATCACTTGTAAACAATCTCCGTCTCGCGACTCCGATTGGTACTTGTAAGGTTGCTAGTAGTGTTGATTACTCTTTGTAGTTGATGCTAGTTGGATTATTTGGTGGAAGAGTTTATGTTCAGATCCTTGATGCTACTCATTACCTCTCTGGTCATGAATATGATTATGCTTTGTGAGTAGTTACTTTTGTTCCTGAGGACATGGGATAAGTCATGCTAATAGTAGTCATGTGGATTTGGTATTCGTTCGATAATTTGATATGTTGTATGTTGTTTTTCCTCTAGTGGTGTTATGTGAACGTCGACTACATAACACTTCACCATTATTTGATCCTAGAGGAAGGCATTGGGAAGTAGTAAGTAGATGATGGGTGGCTAGAGTTACAGAAGCTTAAACCCTAGTTTATGCGTTGCTTCGTAAGGGGCTGATTTGGATCCACTAGTTTAATGATATGGTTAGACTTTGTCTTAATTCTTCTTTCGTAGTTGCGGATGCTTGCGAGAGCGGTTAATCATAAGTGGGATGCTTGTCCAAGTAAGGGTAGTATCCAAGCACCGGTCCACCCACATATCAAACTATCAAAGTAACGAACGCGAATCATATGAACATGATGAAACTAGCATGACAGAAATTTCCGTGTGTCCTCGGGAGCGTTTTTCCTCCTATAAGACTATGTCCGGTCTTGTCCCTTGCTACAAAAGGGATTGGGCCACTTTTATGCACCGTTGCTACTTTTGTTACTTGTTGCTTGCTACGAATCATCTCACCACACAATCACTTGTTACCGACAATTTCAGTGCTGTAGATTTTACCTTGCTGAAAACCACTTGTCAGATCCTTGTGCTCCTCGTTGGGTTCAACACTCTTACTTATCGAAAATACTACGATGATCCCCTATACTTGTGGGTCATCAAGACTCTTTTCTGGCGCCGTTGCCGGGGAGTGAAGCGCCTTTGGTAAGTGGTACTTGGTAAGGAAACATTCATATAGTGTGCTAAAAATTTATTGTCACTTGTCACTATGGATACTAATCCTTAGAGGGGCTTGCTGGGGTATCTTCACCTCGAAGGGAAGCACAAAGAGAAGCTCCTCAACCTGCTGCACCTACTGAAAATATTTGCTTTGAATTTCCTTCGGGTATGCTTGAGAAACTGCTGGCTAATCCTTTTACAGGAAATGGAACATCACATCCAGACTTGCATCTAATCTATGTAGATGAGGTTTGTGGTCTATTTAAGCTTGCAGGTGTGCCCGAGGATGAGGTCAAGACGAAAGTCTTTCCTTTATCTTTGAAGGATAAGACGTTGACATGGTATAGGCTATGTGATGATACTGGATCATGGGACTACAATCGGTTGAAATTGGAATTTCATCAAAAGTTTTATCCTATACATTTAGTACATCGTGATCGGAATTATATTTATAACTATTGGCCTCGTGACAGAGAAAGCATCGCTCAAGCTTGGGGGAGGCTTAAATAAATGCTATATTCATGCCCCAATAATGAGCTCGAGAGAGAAATTATCGTTCAGAACTTCTATGCTCGACTTTCTCATGATGATCGCACCATGCTTGACACTTCTTATACCGGTTCTTTTATGAAGAGAGATATTGACTTCAAATGGAATTTATTGGAGAGAATTAAACGCAACTCTGAAGATTGGGAGCTTGAAGAAGGTAAGGAGTCAGGTATGAATTTGACGTTTGATTGCGTTAAATCCTTTGTTGAGACAAATACTTTTTGTGACTTTAGCGCTAAGTATGGACTTGACTTTGAGATAGTAGCTTCACTGTGTTAATCTTTTGCTGCTAATATTGATCTCCCAAAGAGAAGTGGTTTAAATATCATCCTCCTTTAGAAGTCAATGTAGTTAAACCCACTCCAGTTGAAGAGAAAGTCATTGCCTATAATGATCGTGTGGTTCCTAGTGCTTACATTGAGAAACCACCTTTCCCTGTTAGGATAAAGGATCATTCTAAAGCTTCAACTGTGATACGTAGAGGCTATATTAAAACACCTACACCCCCTGAGCAAATTAGAGTTGAACCTAGCATTGCTATTATCAAAGATCTTCTATCAGAAGAAGTTGAGGGACATAATATTCACTTCTGTGAAGATGCTGCTAGAATTCCTAAACCTCACGTTAGAGACAAACATAGGCGTGTTGTTGGCATGCATGTGGTTTCTGTTAAGATAGGAGATTATTGTTATCATGGTTTATGTGACGTGGGTGCTAGTGTTAGTGCAATACCTCAATCCTTATACGATGAAATCAAAGATGAGATTGCACATGTTGAGATAGAGCCTATTGATGTCACTATTCAGCTTGCCAATAGAGATACTATCTGGCCTGTGGGAACTGTTAGGGATGTTGAAGTCTTGTGTGGTAAAACGAAGTATCCTGCTGATTTCCTCGTTCTTGCTACTGCTCAAGATAGCGTTTGTCCCATCATATTTGGCAGACCTTTTCTCAATACCGTCAATGCTCATATTGACTATGAGAAGCAAATTGTCACTGTTGGCTTTGAAGGTATGTCACATGAGTTCAATTTCTCCAAGTTTGGTAGACAACCTCATGAAAAGGAGGTGCCTAGTAAGGATGAAACTATTGCCTTAGCTTCTATTGTCGTGCCTCCTACTGATCCCTTAAAGCAATACTTGCTTGAGCATGAAAATGATATGCACATGGATGAAATAGATAGAGTTGTCTTAGAACAATATCCTATCCTTAAGAATAACTTGCCTGTTGAATTGCTTGGGGATCCACCCCCACCAAAGGGTGATCTTGTGTTTGAGCTTAAACAGTTGCCTGATACACTTAAGTATGCTTATCTTGAAGAAAATAAGTTACTTAAAACTCTGAGGAAGCACTGTGCTGCTATCGGATATACTCTTGATGATCTTAAGGGCATTAGTCCCACTCTATGCGAGCACAAGATTAAAACTGATCCTGATTTCAAACCAGTTGATGATCATCAAAGGAGATTGAATCCTAAGATGAAAGAAGTAGTAAGAAAAGAAATACTAAAGCTACTGGAAGCGGGTATTATCTATCCTGTTGCTCACTGTGATTGGGTGAGTCCGGTGCATTTCGTCCCTAAGAAGGGACGCATTACCATTTTCCCTAATGATAAGGATGAATTGATCCCACAGAGGATTATTACTGGCTATAGGATGGTGATCGATTTCAGGAAACTGAATAAAGCCACTAGGAAAGATCATTACCTTCTTCCTTTTGTCGACCAAATGCTAGAAAGGTTGTCTAAACACACACACTTCTGCTTTCTAGACGGTTATTCTAGTTTCACCCAAATACCAGTTGCACAATCTGATCAGGAGAAAACCACTTTCACCTGCCCTTTCGGTACCTTTGCTTATAGACGTACGCATTTTGGCTTATGTAATGCACCTGCCACCTTTCAAAGATGTACGATGGCTATATTCTCTGACTTTTGTGAAAAGATTGTCAAGGTTTTCATGGATGACTTTTCCTTTTATGGCTCTTCCTTTGATGATTGCCTCAGCAACCTTGATCAAGTCCTACAGAGATGTAAAGACACAAATCTTGTCTTGAATTGGGAGAAGTGCCACTTTATGGTTAATGAAGGCATCGTCTTAGGACATAAAGTTTCTGAAAGAGGTATTGAAGTCGATAAGGCTGAGGTTGGTGTAATCGAGAAAATGCCATACCCCACAGAAATCAAAGGTATAAGAAGTTTCCTTGGTCATGCTGGTTTCTATAGAAGGTTCATTAAAGACTTCTCTGAGATTTCCAGGCCCCTTACCAATCTCTTGCAAAAGGATATTCCTTTTGTCTTTGACGATGATTGTGAGAAAGCCTTCGAAATACTTAAGAGGGCTTTGATAACTGCACCTATTGTTCAACCACCTGATTGGAACCTACCTTTTGAGATCATGTGTGATGCTAGTGATTATGCTGTTGGTGCTGTTCTAGGGCAAAGAGTTGATAAGAAGTTGAATGTTATTCACTACACTAGTAAAACTCTAGACAGTGCCCAGAGAAACTATGCTACTACGGAGAAGGAATTTTTAGCAGTCGTGTTTGGATGTGAAAAGTTCAGGTCTTACATAGTTGATTCCAAAGTCACTATTCACACTGATCATGCTGCTATTAAGTACCTCATGGAGAATAAGGACGCTAAACCTAGACTTATCAGATGGGTTCTCTTGCAACAAGAATTTGATTTGCACGTTGTCGACAAAAAGGGTGCAGATAACCCAGTAGCAGATAACTTGTCTAGGTTGGAGAACATTCTTGATGACCCACAACCTATTGATGATAGCTTTCCCGATGAGCAATTGAATGTCATCAATGCTTCATGTAGTGCATCATGGTATGCTGATTATGCAAACTATATCGTTGTCAAATACATACCACCTAGTTTCACGTACCAGCAAAAGAAGAAATTCTTCTTTGACTTAAGACATTACTTTTGGGATGATCCTCACCTTTATAAGGAAGGAATAGATGGTGTTATTAGATGTTGTGTACCTTAACATGAACAGGGACAGATCCTACAGAAGTGTCACTCCGAGGCCTACGGAGGACACCATGCGGGAGATAGAAATGTACACAAGGTATTGCAATCAGGTTTCTATTGGCCCACTCTCTTCAAGGATGCCCGTCAGTTTGTCTTGTCGTGTGACGAATGTCAAAGAATAGGTAATATTAGCAAACGTCAGGAAATGCTTATGAACAATTCACTTGTCATTGAACCATTTGATGTTTGGGGCTTTGATTATATGGGACCTTTTCCAAAATCCAATGGGTATACTCACATCTTAGTTGTTGTTGATTACGTCACTAAGTGGGTAGAAGCTATCCCCACTAGTAGTTCTGATCACAACACCTCTATCAAGATGCTGAAAGAAGTTATCTTCCCTAGATATCTAATGACTGACGGTGGTTCACACTTCATTCATGGTGCTTTCCGTAAAACGCTTGCTAAGTACGATGTCAACCATAGAGTTGCGTCTCCGTACCACCCTCAGTCCAGTGGTCAAGTAGAGCTAAGCAACAGAGAGATTAAACTAATTCTGCAAAAGACTGTCAACAGGTCTAGAAAGAATTGGTCTAAGAAGCTCGATGATGCACTGTGGGCTTATAGAACTGCCTATAAGAATCCCATGGGCATGTCTCTGTACAAAATGGTGTACGGTAAAGCATGTCACTTGCCTCTTGAGCTAGAGCATAAAGCTTATTGGGCAATCAAAGAGCTCAACTTTGATTTCAAACTTGCCGGTGAGAAGAGGTTATTTGATATTAGCTCGCTTGATGAGTGGAGAACTCAGGCATATGAGAATGCCAAGCTGTTCAAAGAGAAGGTTAAAACGTGGCATGATAAGAGGATACAAAAGCGTGAGTTCAATGTAGGTGATTATGTCTTGCTATATAATTCTCATTTAAGATTCTTTGCATGCAAGCTTCTATCTAAATGGGAAGGTCCCTATGTTGTTGAGGAAGTATATCGTTCAGGTGCTATCAAGATCAACAACACGGAAGGTAATTGTCCGAGAGTTGTAAATGGGCAGAGAATCAAGCATTATATCTCAGGTACTCCCATAAATGTTGAAAGCAATATCATCAATACCGTAACTCCGGAGGAATATCTAAGGGATGTTTATCAGCCTATTTCAGACTCCGAAAACGAAGAGGTATGTGATTCAGTAAGAAAACAGAGTCCAAAAATTTTCCAGTAGGAAATTTTCTCCGTTTTGGAATATTTGAAAAAATACAAAAATTGGTAGTCCGGAAAGTGCGCGAGGAGGCGACAAGCCTGCACGGTGCGAGCCCACCCCCTGGCCACGCCGTGAGGGCTTGTGGCCTACTCGTGCGCCTCCTCGACTCCGTTTTCGTGCAGGGCACTCCTTCTAGTCTGAAAAAAATCATTATATATACTCCCGTTTGGTCTAACCCATGAATCACGCAGATTTCCTCTGTTTTTTGTTTCGAGCATGTTTCTGTTGCAGATCTAGATCGCTATGACTTCCCCAAAATCTCCGAAGGACAAGATCTTCGAGAAGGTCATCAATCCCTACCTCACGGGAGTGCTGCAACACCCTCAATCTATCAAGATGCGTGAGGGGATGTTGCACATCCGTGTTGTTGAGGGCCTAAGAAGACCGGAAATGTGTAGACGAGGCTCGAAGCAGTGGAGCAACAAGTCTTCAAGTGCCAAGGGATGGTGGAGCCTGGACTCAACGCCAACTACATGATGATCCCGGAGTTCACCAACAAGCACATGATTGATGCCAATGACATTGGGAAGCACCTCTCCAGGCTCTATGATAGGATTGATCAACTCCGGCCCAGATCTATGACCTGTAGAACCAAAACTATGAGTATGAGTATAGATTTAAACTATTCTGCGCAACTCCAAACGCCGTAAAAATCAACGAGGATTTTTTTCCCGATTTATCAAAAATACTGGGCCGAAGAAGTGCCAGAGGGGCGCCAGGGGATGGCCACAAGCCTGCACGGCGCGGCCACCCCCCCCTAGGCCGCGCCATGGGGGCTTGTGGGCACCCTACTGGCCCACTTGCCCCCCTCTTTTGCTATATGGAGGGTTTCGTCCAGGAAAAAATGAGAGAGGAGATTTTTCGTGGTTTCGCCGCCGCCAAGAGGCGGAACTTGAGCAGAACCAATCTAGTGCTCCGGCAGGACGATCCTGCCGGGGAAACTTCCCTTCCAGAGGGGGAAATCGTCGCCATCGTCACCACCAATAGTCCTCTCATCGAAGGGGACTCGTCACCATCAACATCTTCACCAGCACCATCTCATCTCCAAACCCTAGTTCATCACTTGTAACCAATCTCCGTCTTGCGACTCCGATTGGTACTTGTAAGGTTGCTAGTAGTGTTGATTACTCTTTGTAGTTGATACTAGTTGGATTATTTTGTGGAAGAGTTTATGTTCAGATCCTTGATGCTACTCATTACCTCTCTGGTCATGAATATGATTATGCTTTGTGAGTAGTTACTTTTGTTCCTGGGGACATGGGATAAGTCATGCTAATAGTAGTCATGTGGATTTGGTATTCGTTCGGTAATTTGATATGTTGTATGTTGTTTTTCCTCTATTGGTGTTATGTGAACGTCGACTAGATAACACTTCACCATTATTTGAGCCTAGAGGAAGGCATTGGGAAGTAGTAAGTAGTTGATGGGTTGCTACAGTGACAGAAGCTTAAACCCTAGTTTATGCGTTGCTTCGTAAGGGGCTCATTTGGATCCACTAGTTTAATGTTATGGTTAGACTTTGTCTTAGTTCTTCTTTCATAGTTGTGGATGCTTGCGAGAGGGGTTAATCATAAGTGGGATGCTTGTCCAAGTAACGGCAGTACTCAAGCGCCGGTCCACCCACATATCAAACTATCAAAGTAAAGAACGCGAATCATAGGAACATGATGAAACTTGCATGACAGAAATTCTCGTGTGTCCTTGGGAGCATTTTTCCTCCTATAAGACTTTGTCCAGTCTTGTCCCTTGCTACAAAAGGGATTGGGCCACTTTGCTGCACCATTGCTACTTTTGTTACTTGTTGCTTGCTACGAATCATCTCACCACACAATCACTTGTTACCGACAATTTCAGTGCGTGCATATTTTACCTTGCTGAAAACCACTTGTCAGATCCTTCTGCTCCTCTTTTGGTTCGACACTCTTACTTATCGAAAAGACTATGATTGATCCCCTATACTTGTGGGTCATCAGATACAACCAAAAGGTTTTGTCGATCCTAAAGATACTAACAAGTATGCAAGCTCCAGCGATCCTTCTATGGACTGGTGCAAGCATCCCGGAGTTGGAATGTACGCTTTGATGAGATGATCAAAGCTTTTGGGTTTGTACAAGGTTTATGAGAAACTTGTATTTCCAAAGAAGTGAGTGGGAGCACTATAGAATTTCTGATAATTATATGTGGTTGACATATTGTTGATCGGAAGTAAGGTAGAATTTATGTAAAGCATAAAGGTTGTTTGAAAGGGTTTTTTCAAAGGAAGACCTGGAAAGAGCTACTTGAACAATGAGCATCAAGATCTATGGAGATAAATCAAAATGCTAAACAGAACTATCAAATGAAATGCATGCCTTGACAAGTTTTTGAAGGAGTTCAAAATAGATCAGCAAAGAAGGAGTTCTAGGTTGTGTTGTAAGGTGTAAATTTGAGTAAGACTCAAAAGCCCGACCATGACAGAAGAAAGATAAAGGACGAAGGCTGTCCCTATGCCTTAGCCATAGACTCTAAAGTATGTCATGCTGTGTACCGCACCTGATGTATGCCTTGCCATTAGTCTATCAAGGGGTACAAAGAATGATCCAGGATTGAATCACTAAAACAGCGGTCAAAGTTATCCTTAGTAACTAATGGACTAAGGAATTTTTCTCGATTATGGAGGTGGTTAAAGAGTTTGTCGTAAAGTGTTACGTCACTAGTATCCCTAGTAAGCCTCTAGTTGACTAGCTCGTTGATCAAAGATGGTCAAGGTTTCCTAACCATAGACAAGTGTTGTCACTTGATAACGGGATCACATCATTAGGAGAATCATGTGATGGACAAGACCCAAACTATGAACGTAGCATATTGATCGTGTCGTTTTATTGCTATTGTTTTCTGCGTGTCAAGTATTTGTTCCTATGACCATGAGATCATATAACTCAAGGGCACCGGAGGAATACCTTGTGTGCATCAAATGTCGCAACGTAACTGGGTGACTATAAAGGTGCTCTACGGGTATCTCTGAAGGTGTCCGTTGAGTTAGTATGGATCAAGAGTGGGATTTGTCACTCCGTGTGACGGAGAGGTATCTCGGGGCCCACTCGGTAATACAACATCACACACAAGCCTTGCAAGCAATGTGACTAAGTGTAAGTCACGGGATCTTGTATTATGGAACGAGTAAAGAGACTTGCCGGTAACGAGATTGAAATAGGTATGCAGATACCGACGATCGAATCTCGGGCAAGTAACATACCGAAGGACAAAGGGAATAACATACGGGATTATATGAATCCTTCACATTGAGGTTCAACCGATAAGATCTTCGGAGAATATGTCGGATCCAATATGGGCATCCAGGTCCCGCTATTGGATATTGACCGAGGAGTTCCTCGGGGCATGTTTACATAGTTCTCGAACCCGCAGGGTCTGCACACTTAAGGTTCGATGATGTTTTAGTATAGTTGAGTTGTATGTGTGGTTACCGAATGTTGTTCAGAGTCCAGGATGAGATCACGGTCGTCACGAGGGTTTCCGGAATGGTCCGTAAACGAAGATTGATATATAGGATATTTTCATTTGGTTACCGGAAGGTTTTCGGGCATTACCGGCATTGTACTTGGAGTGACGAATGGGTTCCGGAAGTTCACTGGGAGGGGGGCAACCCACCCGGGGGATGCCCAATGGCCTTAGGGGTGGCGCACCAGCCCTTAGTGGGCTGATGGGATAGCCAAAGAGGGCCTTGGCGCCAAGAGAAGAAAACCAAAGAAAAAAGGGGAGGTGGGAAGGAAGAGAAGGACTCCACTTTCCAATCCTAATTGGAGTAGGATTCCTCCTCTCCTCCCTGGCCGGCGCACCCTTGAGGGCTTCGCCCTCAAGGCAAGCCTCCTCCCCCTCCCTCCTATATATAGTGGTGATTTAGGGATGATTTGAGACAACTTTTTCCACGTGCAACTCAACCCTAAACCACATAGTTCCACCTCTAGATCGGATTTTTTTCGAGCTCGGGCGGAGCCCTGCACGAGTAGATCATCACCATCACTAGAGCATCGTCACGCTGTCGGAGAACTCATCTATTTCTCCATCTTGCTTGTTGGATCAAGAAGGCCGAGATCATCATCGAGATGTACGTGTGCTGAACACGGAGGTGCCGCCCGTTCGAAACTAGATCCGAACGGATCGTGGGACGGATCGCGGGACGGTTCGTGGAACGGTTCGTGGGGCGGATCGAGGGACGCGAAGACATTCCACTACATCAACCGTGTTTCTTAACGCTTCATGTTGTGCGATCTACAAGGGTACGTAGATCCAAATCTCCTCTCGTAGATGGACATCACCATGATAGGTCTTCGTGTGCGTAGGAAAACTTTTGTTTCCCATGCAACGTTCCCCAACAGAAAAGTCACGACACTAGTTGCCACCAAGCAAAGTATTGAAGCATTTTGATGTCGGTTTCCTGAGATACTAAGGAAGCTAAATGATAGCGATGTGTTGAATACCCCTTGGAGCTCTACTCCTTAGAAACCGGATGCAGCAAGTACAGAATTCCATCACATCGACATCATAGAGGCTCCAAAATACCCGTGTGATCCTACATTTTTTGAGTTAGAAATCGGTAGAATTAAAATTGCTACCTCAAGATACCTCACCACAGCATATAAGAGGAGTAAAAACAATCCTACTCTCCAAGATACAACTAGACACAAAATAATTTTTACTAGACTTGACTCGACGAAGTTCGATCAATCAAGGGGGCTCCTAGGTCAGTACGACTCTGATACCAACTTGTAATGCTCAAGATGCGATCCTATCCTTATTTTGGCATGAGGGCCCCGACAAGGATAGAAGCGCATCTCGTCGTTTTGCCAGAATGGATATCATTAGAAATACATGTAAGTAAGAGATGAGTATATGGAATTGGCATACACTCGCCACAAACTAAAAATGATCATCTTAATACAAACATACTTTTAATATCGAGATAAAAGAGCAAGGTGTGACTACGGACGAAATCAAACGATAAAAACGACGTCCATCCTTGCTATCCCAGGCTTACGGCCTGGAACCCATCCTATGATCGAAGAAGAAGAACAAGAAACTCCAAATAGAATAATCATCGTGATAACGTCGAAGTATCGCTTTACCTATACCTGCAACTATTGATATAATAACCTGTGAGCCACAAGGACTCGACAATCTCATTTCCAAAGGTATCAAGACTAGCAAAGCTTAATGAGTGAGGTATGGTTAAGTGGTGAGGCTGTGATGACCCACAAGTATAGGGGATCAATCGTAGTCCTTTCGATAACTAAGAGTGTCGAACCCAATGAGGAGCAGAAGGATCTGACAAGTGGTTTTCGGCAAGGTAATATGTGCAAGCACTGAAATTATCGGTAACAAGTGATTGTATGGTGAGATGATTCGAAGCAAGTAACAAGTAACAAAAGTAGCAACGGTGCAGAAAAGTGGCCCAATCCCTTTTGTAGCAAAGGACAAGCCTGGATAAAGTCTTATAGGAGGAAAAACGCTCCCGAGGACACAGGGAATTTCTGTCATGCTAGTTTTCATCATGTTCATATGATTCGCATTCGTTACTTTGATAGTTTGATATGTGGGTGGACCGGCGCTTGGTTACTGCCCTTACTTGGACAAGCATCCCACTTATAATTAACCCCTCTCGCAAGCATCCGCAACTACGAAAGAAGAATTAAGACAAAGTCTAACCATAGCATTAAACTAGTAGATCCAAATCAGCCCCTTACGAAGCAACGCATAAACTAGGGTTTAAGCTTCTGTCACTCTACCAACCCATCATCTACTTACTACTTCCCAATGCCTTCCTCTAGGCCCAAATAATGGTGAAGTGTTATGTATTCGACGTTCACATAACACCATTAGAGGAAAAACAACATACAACACATCAAAATATCGAACGAATACCAAATTCACATGACTACTATTAGCATGACTTATCCCATGTCCTCAGGAACAAAAGTAACTACTCACAAAGCATAATCATATTCATGACCAGAGAGATAATGAGTAGCATCAAGGATCTGAACATAAACTCTTCCACCAAATAATCCAACTAGCATCAACTACAAGGAGTAATTAACACTACTAGCAACCTTACAAGTACCAATCGGAGTCGTGAGACGGAGATTGGTTACAAGTGATGAACTAGGGTTTGGAGATGAGATGGTGCTGATGAAGATGTTGATGGTGACGAGTCCCCTGCGATGAGAGGAGTGTTGGTGATGACGATGGCGACGATTTCCCCCTCCGGGAGGGAAGTTTCCCCGGCAGGATCGTCCTGCCAAAGCTCTAGGTTGATTTTGCTCAAGTTTAGCCTCATGGTGGTGGCGAATCCACGAAAAAGCTCCCTTCTGATTTTTTTTCCCGGACGAAACCCTTCATATAGCCAAAGATGAGCGCTAGAGGGTCAACAGGGGCCCCACAAGCCTTCCAGCCCCGACTAGGGGGATAGGTCGGGCCTGGCAGGCTTATGGCCTCCAGGTGGCGCCCCTCTGGTACTTCTTCCGCCCAGTATTTTTTATATATTCCCAAAAAAATCCACGTTGATTTTCACGGCTTTTGGAGTTGCGCAGAATAGGCATCTCAAACTTGCTTCCTTTCCAGGCCAGAATTCCAGCTGTCGGCATTCTCCCTCTTCATGTAAACCTTGCAAAATAAGAGAGAAAAGGCATAAGTATTGTACCGTGAAGTGAAATAACAGCCCAAAAAGCAATAAATATCAACATGAAAGCATGATGCAAAATGGACGTATCAACTCCCCCAAGCTTAGACCTCGCTTGTCCTCAAGCGAAAGCCTAGCTCAATAAATATGTCCACATGTTTAGGGAGAGAGGTGTCGACAAAACAAGATACGAAAATGCAGGCATCATGACCATGATCAGAACAGCAATACCAACATATAATCTCTCATGCTAAAGTGACAATTCCTTCACAAAGTAAAGCATGGATCAAGAATCTTACCGAGAATCAATAACCGATATCCTTTAGTCATTGAAGCAATTGCAATTTATCACAACATCAGAAAGAGTCAAATAAGATCTTGTAAAGAAAATCCACATACTCAATCATCTTTTCGTTCTCTACAATTGCTACAACTCATGTGGTACTCATGAGATCAAAGTTTTAGCTGGACAAAGAGAGAGATAGGGGCTTATAGTTTTGCCTCCCAACTCCTTACCTCAAGGGTAATGTCAACAATAATAATCATGAATACTTACCTCCAAGTTGGCATATGAATATAGATCTTTCCCTAGCGTATGACGTTAGCCAAGATAAAGGCGAAACAAGGAATTGGTGAAGATCACCATGACTCTTCCAAGGGCAAAAAGTAAAGGTACAAGATAGGCCCTTCGTAGAGGGAAGCAGAGGTTGTCATGCGCTTTTGAGGTTTGGATGCGTGTCCTCTTAGTGCGGAGGAACGTCACTTTATATTGCCTCCTGTGATAAAGAACTTCATTATGCAGTCTGTCGCTTTTATGTCTTCCTCATCACAGGTTTGTACAAAGCTTATTTTCCACACACTAAAAGATCATACATATTAGGGAGCAATTTTGTATTGCTTGCACCGATGACAACTTACTTGAGGGATCTTATTCAATCCATAGGTAGGTATGGTGGACTCTCATGGCAAAACTAGGTTGAAGGTTTATGGATGCACAAGTAGTATCTCTACTTGGTGCGGGATTTTTAGCTAATATGAGGTGGAAGCAATTGTCACATGCAAAGGGATCTCTAATCATATAACATTGCTTGGAACCAAGCAAACACAATTCATTATGTTGTCTTCCTTGTCCAACATCTACTTCTAGGCATGTAATAGTTTAGTGAGTGTTCACAGTCATAGATGGTGTCAAGGATGATATATTTATATGTGAACCTTTCCTTCTTTATCACTTCCTATTAATTGCAACAATGACAAAGGTATACGTTTTTCTACCCTCAACAAGTTTCAATCATCATCCTTTTTATATGTGAAGCCATCACTTCCCATAAGATCACTACATGGTCTTTCATTCTTTTGTTCTTTCTCGATCTTTTGATCATGGGAAGAGGCAAAGCCCTTCAACTAAGACACTCTTTATTATATGGCTCACGAGCTCAAATACATCGGGGGTGACACAAAGCAAAACCTCAAGACTAAAACACTAAGACCTTTATTCTACTAGAGAAAGAGAAAACTGAAAAGGAACAAACTAAAATAAAAGGTAAAGGCAAAAGATATGATGGTGATATGATACCAGGGCAACTCCCCCAAGCTTGGCACAAGCCAAGGGAATTGCCCATACCCATGCTCAGTTGTCTTCCTTTGGAGGTGATGGTGGTGGAGTTGTTGCAACATGGGCTTGATCCTCCGTCTTCCAAGGCATAGGTGCTCCATCATGGAAAGATGAACGAGTCTCTGGAATCCTCAAATCTGCAGCCAACCGTATTGATTTAAATCTATACTCATACTCACAGTTTTGGTTCTGCAGGTCATAGATCTGGGCCTGGAGTTGATCAACCCTGTCATAGAGCCTGGAGAGGTGCTTCCCAATGTCATTGGCATCAATCTTGTGCTTGTTGGTGAACTCCGTGATCATCATGTGGTTGGCATTGAGTCGACGCTCCACCATCCCTTGGCACTTGAAGACTTGTTGCTCCATTGCATGGAGCCTCGTCTCCGTGCTTCCGGTCTTCTTGGGCCCCTCAACATCACGGATGTGCAACATCCCCTCACGCATCTCGATAGATTGAGGGTGTTGCAGCACTCCCGCTAGGTAAGGATTGATGACCTTCTCGAAGATCTTGTCCTTCGGAGCTTTTGGGGACATCATAGCGATCTAGATCTACAGTAGAAACAAGCTCAAAATGAAAACAGAGGGAATTTGCGTGATACAGAGGTCAAACCTTTCGGGAGAATATATAATGATTTTTTTCCAGACTAGAAGGAGTACTCCGCATGAAAACGGAGTCCGGGAGGCGCACGACGTGGCCACAAGCCCTCCAGCCCTAGCCAGGGGGTAGGCCGGGGCTAGGAGGCTTTTCGCCTCCTCGTGCACTTTCCGGACTACATTAAATATTTATATTTTTTAAAATATTCCAAAACGAAGGAAAATTGCTACGGGAAAAGTTTTGGAGTCGGTTTACTTACCGAATCACATACCTCCTCATTTTCGGAGTCTGAAACAGGCAGATAAATATCCCTTATGTACTCCTCCGGAGTTATGGTATTGATAATGTTGCTGTCAACATTTATGGGAGTACCTGAGATGTAATGCTTGATTCTCTACCCATTTACCACTCTCGGACAATTACCTTCCGTGTTGTTGATTTTGATAGCACCGGAACGATATACTTCCTGAACAATATAGGGACCTTCCCATTTAGAGAGAAGCTTGCATGCAAAAAATATTAAACGAGAATTGTATAGCAAGACATAATCACCTACATTGAACTCACGCTTTTGTATCCTCTTATCATGCCACCTCTTAACCTTTTCTTTGAACAACTTGGCATTTTCATATGCCTGAGTTCTCCATTCATCAAGCGAGCTAATGTCAAATAACCTCTTCTCACCGGCAAGTTTGAAATCAAAGTTGAGCTCTTTGATTGCCCAATAAGCCTTATGCTTGCTACGGTAACAAATGTCCTTCCTTGGCGCTAGGAATTCTTCTTGCTACTTCTCTTGTTCGCGTCGGTTTTTCCCTGAAGAGAAAACGGTGATGCAGCACAGGAGCAGTAAGTATTTCCCTCAGTTTGAGAACCAAGGTATCAATCCAGAAGGAGGGTCTCGTCAAGCCCAGAGTACCTGCACAAACACAAACAAGCTTGCACCCAACGCTTCAAAGGAGTTGTCAATCCCTTCAAGATTGTTTGCAAAAGTGAGATCTGAAGGCGGAAAGTCCAATGAAGTAAAAAGTGTAAGGCTGAAAATATGGTGTGGAGTAGACCCGGGGGCCATAGTGTTCACTAGAGGCTTCTCTCAAAATACCAAATATCATGGTGGGTGAACAAATTACTGTCGAGCAATTGATAGAACCGCACAAAGTCATGAGGATATCTAAGGCAATGATCATACATATAGGCATCACGTCCGAGACAAGTAGACTGATACTTTCTGCAACTACTACTATTACTCCACACATCGACCGCTATCTAGCATGCATCTAGTGTATTGAGTTCATGATGAACAGAGTAACGCCTTAAGAAAGATGACATGATGTAGAGGGGTAATCTCAAACCAATGATGAAAACCCCATCTTTTTACCCTTGATGTCAACAACACGATGTGTGCCTCACTACCCCTTCTGTCACTGGGTGAGGTCACCGCACGGTATGAACCCAAAACCAAGCACTTCTCCCATTGCAAGAATCATAGATCTAGTTGGCCAAACAAAACCCACAACTCGAAGAGAATTACAAGGATATGAAATCATGCATAAGGGAGATCAGAAGAAACTCAAATAAGATTCATAGATAATCTGATCATAAATCCACAATTCATCGGATCTCGACAAACACACTGCAAAAGAAGATTACATCGGATAGATCTCCATGAAGATCATGGAGAAATTTGTATTGAAGATCCAAGAGAGAGAAGAAACCATCTAGTTACTAGCTATGGACCCGTAGGTCTATGGTGAACTACTCGCGCATCATCGGAGAGGTCATGATGTTGATGAAGAAGCCCTCCGTGTCCGAACCCCACTCCGGCAGGGCGTCAGAACGTGCCCCAGATGGGATCTTGCGGAGACAGAAGCTTGCGGCGACGGAAAAGTGATTTCGATGATCTCCTGATTTTCTTGGGATTTTTAGGGAATATATAAGCGCAACCCCTAGGTCAGAGGGCGCCCAGGGGGCCCACAAGCCCGTAGGTCGCGGCCTACCCCCTGGCCGCGGGGTGGGGGCTTGTGGGGACCCTGAGGCTCCCCTGCCTTGGCTCTCAAGCTTCCCGATCTTCTTCCGTTATGGAAAAAATCTTTTCGGGGATTTTTTTCCGTTTGGACTCCGTTTCAAAATTTCCTCTGAAGGGGGTCAAAAACATGGAAAAAACAGGAACTGGCACTTGGCACTGAGTTAATAAGTTAGTCCCAGAAAATATATAAAAGGCATGCAAAACATCCAAAGTTTGACAAGATAATAGCATGAAACCATCAAAAATTATAGATACGTTGGAGACGTATCAAGCATCCCCAAGCTTAACTCCTGCTCGTCCTCGAGTAGGGAAGTGATAAAGAATGAATTTTTGATGTGGAATGCTACCTAGCATAGTTGTCCTTTCCAACTTCTTTCACGTGACATGAATGTTCAGATTCGTAAGATTAAAAACAATAGTTTTCTATTGACATGAAAATAATAATACTTCAAGCAAACTAGCAAGGTAATCATGAACTTTCAAAATAACAAGGTCAATGAAAGTTATCCCTACAAAATCATATGGTCTGGCTATGCTCCATCATCCTCACACAACTAATGTAAATCATGCACAACCCCGGTATTGGTCAAGTAATTGTTTTCGCACTCTTATTTTCTCAAAAAAAATTATAACTATCACGCAATACATGAGCGCGAGCCATGGATATAGCACTATAGGTGGAATAGAGTGTGGTGGTGGTTGTGAGACAAAAAGGAGGAGATGGTCACATTGACTCGGCGTATCAATGGGTTATGGAGATGCCCATTAGTAGATATCAATGTGAATGAGTAGGGATTGCCATACAAGAGATGCACAAGAGCTATAAGTATGTCAAAGCTCAAAAGGAAGACTAGTGGGTGTGCATCCAACTTGCTTGCTCACGAAGACCTAGGGAAATTTTGAGGAAGCCCATCATTCGAATATACAAGCCAAGTTATATAATGAAGATTCCCACCAGCATATGGTAGTGACAAAGCAAGAAGCTCTCAATCATGAAGAACTTGGTGCTATTATGAAGCACAAGTGTGTAAAAGGATAGTAGCATTGTCCCTTCTCTCTTTTTCTCACTTTTTTTATTTGGGCTCTTAGGCCTCTCTTTTTTTCCTTTTCTCCTTTTTTGGACTCTTTGGCCTATTTTTTTTATTTTCTCACATGGGACAATGCTCTAATAATGATGATCATCACACTTTTATTTACTCACAGCTCAAAGATCACAATGATGATGACTCCATAGGAAATGCCTCCGGCAGTGTACTGGGATGTGCAACGATCTAGCATGGCGTATGACATTGAAACATCTCGCTAGCTATCTTACGATCATGCAATGGAAATATGAGAGTGACGGCACAAGTCATGAGACGAAACGGTGGGAGTTGCATGGCAATATATCTCGGAATGGCTATGAAAAAGCCACAGTAGGTAGGTTTGGTGGCTGTTTTGAGGAAGGAATTTGGTGGATTTGTGCACCGGCGAGAATTGCGCGGCACTAGAGAAGCTAGCAATGGTGGAAGGTGAAAGTGCATCTATACCATGGACTCACATTAGTCATGAAGAACTCACATACTTGTTGCGAAAGTTTTTATTAGTAATCGAAACAAAGTGCTAAACGCATACTCCGAGGGGAAGGGTTGGTAGGTCTTAACCATCGCGCGATCCCGACCTCAACACAAAGGATGACAATCAATAAATCAATTATGCTCTGACTTCCTAACATAGCAGTTCACCATACGTGCATGCGACGGGAATCACTAACTTCAACACAAGTATTTCTAGATTCACAACACCCTACTAACATAGCTCTTAATATTACCAAATCAACGTCTCAAAACTAATTGAGAGGAATCGAAACTTCTCTTTCTACTCAATGCACATGAAAATGGAGGTTTTTGCATCCTCTTTGGGTACCTATCACATTTGGGACTACTTTCATAGCATAAGCCAACTACCAAATCACGCACTGCCGTGCTCTAAAAGATATAAGTGAAGCACTAGAGCAAAAGTATCTAGCTCAAAAGATATAAGTGAAGCACTATGAGGATTCTAGCAAAATCACGATGAATGCATGTCTCTCTCTCTCAAAAAGGTGTGCAGCAAGGATGATTGTGACACAACAAAAAGAAAAGACTCCTATGATACAAGACGCTCCAAGCAAAACACATATCATGTGGTGAATAAAAATATAGCTCCAAGTAATGTTACCAGTGGATTGAAGACGAAAGAGAGGATGCCTTCCCGGGGCATCCCCAAGCTTAGGATTTTTGGTGTCCTTGAATTTGGCTTGGGATGCCTTGGGCATCCCCAATCTTGAGCTCTTTCTACTCCTTATCTCTTTGTCCATGAGAACATCACCCAAAACTTGAAAACTTCACAACACAAAACATAAACAGAAACTCGTGATAACATTAGCACAAGAAAACAAACTACCACTTCTTTTGGTACTATAGCAAACTTGAATTCCATCTATATTGGTGTTGGTCTACTGTATTCTCACTTTTCCATGGCTAGTACCCCCCACCCCCGATACTAAACATAGTTTCATCAAAACAAGCAACCAACTCAGCAAAAACAGAATCTGTCAAAAACAGACCAGTCTGTAGCAATCATTATACTTCGTATACTTCTGGTACCTCAAAAATTCTGAACAATTGTGACTGCCTGGGCAAAAGGCATATCAACCAGCAGAAAAAAGAATAAACTCAAAAGCTCTTTCTGAAGAAAAAAATGAAAAATGATCTCGTGAGCGAAAAGTTTCTATCTTTTTCCAGCAGGATCAAACAACCATCACCAAGACTAGTCATAAAGGTTTTGCTTGGCTGAAACACAAAAAGAAACACAAAAAACACAATCACAACAGAATTATGATGGTGTGGACGCAACAAAACAGAAAGAAAAAAGATAAATTCATTGGGTTGCCTCCCAACAAGCGCTATTGTTTAACGCCCTTAGCTAGGCATTGATAATTCAATGATGCTCACACAAAAGACAAGAATTGAAGCACAAAGAGAGCATCATAAAGCATGTGAGGATCACATCTAAGTCTAACATACTTCCTATGCATAGGCATTTTATAGGAAAATAGATTGTCAAGGCAACCAATAGTTACCATATGCAAGGAAGAAGAAAGAGACAATAGCGATCTCAACATAACGAGAAGTAATTTGATAACATGGAAGTTTCTACCACAAGATTTTCCTCTCTCATAGCAATTACATGTGGTATCACATTCAAACTCAACAATATAGCTATCCCATAGGATATTCTTTTCATGATCCACATGCATGCAAAGTTGACGCTCTTCAAAAATAGTGGGATTATCATCAACTAAAGTCATGACTTCTCCAAACCCACTTTCAATATTATTGCAAATATCATATTCATCATGAGGTTTGAACAAATTTTCAAGATCAGAAGAAAGATCATCACCCCAATCATGATTATTGCAACAAGTAGTGGACATAGCAAAACTAGCATCCCCAAGCTTAGGGTTTTGCATATTTTTAGCATGATTGTCACTAATAGAATTTATAGTGAAACCATTGCAATCATGCTTTTCATTCAAGGAGCCCTCGTGAATCACTTCATAAATTTCTTCATCACGATTTTCAGATTCACGCATCTCAAGCAAAACTCCATAAAGATAATCTAGTGCACAAAACTCACTAGCAATTGGTTCCACATAAGTGGATCTCTTACACAGATTAGCAAGTGGGTGAGGATCCATATCACTAGATTTTCAGAAAGCGAAGATGCTAGCATATTGAAGGCACATGGCACACAAGTGAACAGAAAGCAAGCGAGAAAAAGGGCGAACAAAAAAGGAAAATTTTGTGAAGTGGGGGAGAGGAAAACGAGAGGCAACTAGCAAACAAAGTAAATGCAAGAGATGAGTTTGCGACACCTACTTGGATGAGTTCTTGACTTGATCCTCCTCGGCAACGGTGCCAGAAATTCTTCTGCTACGGTATTAAAAGTCCTTCCTTGGCGCTAGGAATTATTCTTGCTACTTCTCTTGTTCGCGTCGGTTTTTCCCTTGCAGAGGAAAGGGTGCTGCAGCACAGGAGCAGTAAGTATTTCCCTCAGTTTGAGAACCAAGGTATCAATCCAGAAGGAGGGTCTCGTCAAGTCCAGAGTACCTACGCAAACACAAACAAGATCGCACCCAACGCTTCAAAGGGGTTGTCAATCCCTTCAAGATTGTTTGCAAAAGTGAGATATGAAGGCGGAAAGTGCAACGAAGTAAAAAGTGTAAGGCTGAAAATATGGTGTGGAGTAGACCCGGGGGCCATAGTGTTCACTAGAGGCTTCTCTCAAAATAGCAAATATCACGGTGGGTGAATGATGTCAGCTGTGCTTCCCTGGCAACGGCGCCAGGAATAGTCGTGTCGGCGGCACCAGGAATCCTTCTGCTGCGGCTACGCCTTAATGGACTTCCTAGGCAAATATGCAAAGGATTTCCCCCGTGGCCTTGGAGCCTTGCGTTGGTGTTCCCTCGAAGCGGAAAGGGTGATGTAGCACAGCGGTGGTAAGTATTTCCCTCAGTTTGAGAACCAAGGTATCAATCTAGTGGAGGACTATCACAAGATCCTGCACAAACACAAAAAGCTTGCTCCCAATGCTATGAAGGGGTTGGCAATCCCTTATAGATTGTTCGGCAAGTGAGAACTGAAAGCAACAAAGTAACAAAGCAAAGTACAAGCGAAAGTGGAAACGATAGATGTGAATAGACACGGGGCCCGTAGTGTTTACTAGTGGCTTGTCTCATGAATGCAAGTAGACGGTGGGCGAACAAATTACTATCGAGCAATTTATAGAACCGCGCAAAGTCGTGACGTCATCTATGCATATGATTATATCTATAGGTATCACGTCCAAAACAAGTAGACCGATATTGTCTGCATCTACTACTATTACTCCACATGTCCACCGCTATCCAGCATGCATCTAGTGTATTAAGTCCAAAAGAACAAAGTAACGCCTTAAGAAAGATGACATGATGTAGATGGACAATCTCATATCAACGACAGAGCCCATCTTGTTACCCTTGATGGCAACTACTTAATGTGTGCCTTGCTGCCCCTACTGTCACTGGGAAAGGTCACCACATCGTAAGAACCCAAAACCAAGCACTTCTCCCATTGCAAGAATCATAGATCTAGTTGGCCAAACAAAACCCAAGACTCGGAGAGACTTACAAGGATTTCAAATCATGCATATAAGAAATCAGCAAAGACTCAAATATACATCATAGATAATCTGATCACAAATCCACAATTCATCTGATCTCGACAAACACACCGCCAAAGAAGATTACATCGGATAGATCTCCATGAAGATCATGAAGAACTTTGTATTGAAGATCCAAGAGAGAGAAGAAGCCATCTAGCTACTAACTATGGACCCGTAGGTCTGAAGTGAACTACTCACAAGTCATTGGAGGAGTGATGATGATGATGACGAAGCCCTCCAACTCCAAAGTCCCCTCCAGCAGGGCGCCGGGAAGGGTCTCCAAAAGAGATC
This sequence comes from Hordeum vulgare subsp. vulgare, assembly GCF_904849725.1. NCBI lineage: Eukaryota > Viridiplantae > Streptophyta > Magnoliopsida > Poales > Poaceae > Hordeum > Hordeum vulgare. The sequence goes on along the minus strand of NC_058521.1, from coordinate 492,322,778 downwards.
TCGCGGAAACGGAAGCTTGCGGTGGCGAAAAAGTATTTTTGAGGCTCCCCTGATTTTTTGTTGTATTTTAGGGAATATATAGGCCAAAGATCTAGCTCAGGGGGCGGCGAGGGAGGCCACAAGCCCTGCCACCGCCGCCTCCCCCCTGGTGGCGGAGTGGGGGCTTGTGGGCTCCCTGGAGCCCTCCTGGCTTGGCCCACAGGCCCCCTGATCTTCTTCCGTTCGGGAAAAAATCATTTCGGGGATTTTATTCCGTTTGGACTCCGTTCCAAAATCAGATCTGAAAAGAGCCAAAAACACAGAAAAAACGGGAACTGGCACTTGGCACTGAATTAATAAGTTAGTCCCAAAAAAGATATAAAAGGTACATAAAACATCCAAAGATGACAAGATAACAGCATGAAACCATCAAAAATTATAGATACGTTTGAGACGTATCAAGCACCCCCAAGCTTAACTCCTGCTCGTCCTCGAGTAGGGAAGTGATAAAGAATGAATTTTTGATGCTTTCATTCTACCTAGCATAGATGTCCTTTGTATCTCCTCTTATGTGACGTGAATGTTCAGATCCATTAGATTCAAAACAATAGTTTGCTATTGACGTGGAAACAATAATAATTCAAGCAAACTAGCAAGGTAATCATGAACTTTCAAAATAACAAGGCCAAAAGAAAGCTACCCCTACAAAAGCATATAGTCGGGCTATGCTTTATCATCATTGCACAACGAATTTAAATCATGCACAACCCCGGTATTGGCCAAGTAATTGTTTCACACCTTTACTTTCTCAAACCTTTTCAACTCTCACGCAATACATGAGCGTGAGCCATGGTTATAGCACTATAGATGGTGTGGAGTGTGGTGGAGGTTGCAAGACAAAAAAGGAGAAGATAGTCAAATTAACTAGGCATATCAATGTGAATGAGTAGGGATCGCCATACAAATGATGCACTAGAGCTACGAGTATGTGAAATCTCTTAAAGAAAACTAGTGGGTGTGCATCCAACTTGCTTGCTCACGAAGACCTAAGGCAATTTTGAGGAAGCCTATCATTGAAATATACAAGCCAAGTTATATAATGAAAATTTCCCACTAGCTACATGGTGGTGACAAAATGAGAGACTCTCAATCATGAAGATCATGGTGCTTAATATGCACAAGTGTGGAAAAGGTGGTAGCATTGTCCCTTCTCTCTTTTTCTCTCATTTTTTTGGTGGGCTCTTTGGCCTCTTTTTTTTATTTTGGTGGGCTTATTTGGCCTCTTTTATTTCCTAACATGGGACAATGCTCCATTAATGATGATCATCACACTTTCAACTCAAAACTTAGAGCAACGATGACTCTATATGGAATGCCTTCGGTAGTGTACCGTGGCAATGATCTAGCATGGCATAGACATTAATGGAAAACATCATGCTAGCTATCTTACGATCGTGCAAAGGCAATGTAGACGTAGTGGCACATGTCATGGTGGTAGTTTCATGGCAATATATCTCGGAATGACTTTGAAAAAGCCATAGTAGGTAGGTATGGTGGCTGTTTTGATGGAGGCTAATGGTGGGTTTTGTGCACCGGCGAAAGTTGCAAGGCACTAAGAAGATAGTGATGGTGGAAGGTGAAAGTGCATCTAAACCATGGACTCAACATTAGTCATGAAGAACTCATATACTTGTTGCACAAGTTTTATTAGTAATTGAAACAAAGCTTTCAACGCATACTCCTAGGGGAAGGGTTGGTAGGTGTAAACCATCGCGCGATCCCGACCGCCACGCAAAGGATGACAATCCAAAGACTAATCATGCTCAGCCTTCATCACATAGCGGTTCACCATACGTGCATGCTACGGGAATCACTAACTTCAACACAAGTATTTCTAGATCCACAACACCTTACTAGCATGACTTCAAAATTACCATAACCACAACTCAAAACTAATTGAGATGAATCACACTTCTCTAACTATTCAATGCACATGAAGGTGGAAGTTTTCGTATCCCTTTGGATAACTACCCCTTTTGAGACTACTTTCAAAGCATAGATCAACTACCAAGCCACGCACCGCTGCGCTCTAAAAGATATAAGTGAAGCACATAGAGCAAAAGTATCTAGCTCAAAAGTTATAAGTGAAGCACATGTGAGCTGAATTGTCTACCAAAAGATATAAGTGAAGCTCGACAAAATCACGGTGTGTGCATGTCTCTCTCTCTAGGTGTGCAGAAAGGATGATTGTGACACAAATAAAATAAAATACTCCTACGATACAAGACGCTCCAAGCAAAAACACATAACATGTGGTGAATAAAAATATAGCCCCAAGTAACATTACCGATGGATTGAAGACGAGAGAGGGGATGCCTTCCCGGGGCATCCCCAAGCTTAGGCTTTTACGGCATCCTTGAATCTCTTGGGGTGCCTTGGGCATCCGCAAGCTTGATCTCTTGCCACTCTTTATCTCTTTGTCCATAAGAACTTCACCCAAAACTTGAAAACTTCACAACACGAAACTTAAACAGAAACTCGTGATAACATTAGTATGAGAAAGCAAACCACCACTTCCTTAGGTACTGTAGCAAACTTAAATTCTACTTGTTCTGATGTTGGGTTACTGTATTTTCAATCTTCCATGGCTAATAACCCCCGATACTATCCATAGTTTCATCAAAATAAGCAACCAACACAACAAAAACAGAATCTGTTAACAGCAGACCAGTCTGTAGCAATCTGTATATTTCGTATACCTCTGGTACTTCAAAAATTCTGAAACATTACGACAGTCTACATAATTTGCGTAGCAATCCGTAGAAAAAAGAATCAACTCACAATCTCTTACATAAAAAAATGAAAATTCTTTTGGTGAGCAGAAAGTTTCTGTCTTTTCCAGCATGACCAAACGATCATCCCCAAGACTAATCATAACGGTTTTGCTTGGCACAAACGCAAAAAGAAACACAAAAACACAATCATAAAAGAATTATGAAAGTGTGGAAAACACAAAACAGAAAGAAAAAGGATAGATTCGTTGGGTTGCCTCCCAACAAGCGCTATTGTTTAACGCCCTTAGATAGGCATTGCTTAATCAATGATGCTCACACAAAAGACAAGAATTGAAGCACAACGAGAGCATCCTAAAGCATGTGAAAATCACATCTAAGTCTAACATACTTCCTTTGCATAGGCATTTTATAGGAAAACAAATTGTCAAGACAACCAATAGCTTCCATATGCAAGGAAGAAGAAAAAGACAATAGCAATCTCAACATCACGAGAGGTGATTTGGTAACATGAAGGTTTCTACCACAATATTTTCCTCTCTCATAGAAATTGCATGTGGGATCATATTCAAATTCAACAATATAGCTATCCCATAGGATATTCTTTTCATGATCCACATGCATGCAAAGTTGACGCTCTTCAAAAATAGTGGGATTATCATCAACTAAAGTCATGACGTCTCCAAACCCACTTTCAATATTATTGCAAAGATCATATTCATCATGAGGTTTGAACAAATTTTCAAGATCATAAGAAAGATCATCACCCCAATCATGATTATTGCAACAAGTAGTGGACAAAGCAAAACTAGAATCCCCAAGCTTAGGGTGTTGCATAATTTCAGCATGATTATCACCAATAGAATTTATAGTGAAACCATTGCAATCATGCTTTTCATCCAAGGAGCCCACGTGAATCACTTCATGGATTTCTTCCACACAATTTTCACACTCACGCCTCTCAAGTAAAACTCCATAGAGATAGTCAACTGCCCTCAACTCACTAGCAATTCATTCCACATAAGTGGGTCTCTTAAAGAGATTAGCTAGTGGATGAGGATCCATATCACTAGATTTTCAGCAAGCGAAGATGCAAGCATATTGAAGGCACATGGCACACAAGCAAACAGAAAGCAAGCGAGAGAAAAGGGCGAACGAAAAAGGCAAAATTCAAAAGAAAACGGCAAAGGAGAAAGGCAAATGAAAACGGCAAATGTGAAGTGGGGGAGAGGAAAACGAGAGGCAACTCGCAACAAAAGTAAATGCAAGAAATGAGTTTGAGAGACCTACTTGGATAGATCTTGATCTCTCCTCCCCTGCAATGGCGCCAGAAATACTTCTCATGTCAGCTGTGCTTCCCTGGCAATGGCGCCAGGAATAGTCATGTCGACGGCACCAGGAATCCTTCTGTTGCGGCTACGCCTTAAGGGACTTCCTAGGCAAATATGCAAAGGATTTCCCCCATTGCCTTGGAGCCTTGTGTTGGTGTTCCCTCGAAGCGGAAAGGGTGATGTAGCACATCAGTGGTAAGTATTTCCCTCAGTTTGAGAACCAAGGTATCAATCCAGTGGAGGAGTATCACAAGATCCTGCACAAACACAAAAAGCTTGCTCCCAACGCTATGAAGGGGTTGTCAATCCCTTATAGATTGTTCGCCAAGTGAGAACTGAAAGCAACAAAGTAAAAAAGCAAAGTAAAAGCGAAAGTGGAAACGATAGATGTGAATAGACCCGGGGGCCGTAGTGTTTACTAGTGGCTTCTCTCATGAAAGCAAGTAGATGGTGGGTGAACAAATTACTGTCGAGCAATTGATAGAACCGCGCAAAGTCGTGACGTCATCTATAGCAATGATTATATCCATAGGCATCACGTCCAAAACAAGTAGACCGATACTATCTGCATCTACTACTATTACTCCACACGTCGACCGCTATCCAGCATGCATCTAGTGTATTAAGTCCAAAAGAACACAGTAACGCCTTACGCAAGATGACATAACGTAGAAGGACAATCTCATATCAACGACAGAGCCCATCTTGTTACCCTTGATGGCAACTACTTAATGTGTGCCTTGCTGCCCCTAGTGTCACTGGGAAAGGTCACCACATCGTAAGAACCCAAAACCAAGCACTTCTCCCATTGCAAGAATCATAGATCTAGTTGCCCAAACAAAACCGAAGACTCGGAGAGACTTACAAGGATATCAAATCATGCATATAAGAAATCAGCAAAGATTCAAATATATATCATAGATAATCTGATCACAAATCCAAAATTCATCGGATCTCGACAAACACACCTCCAAAGAAGATTACATCGGATAGATCTCCATGAAGATCATGAAGAACTTTGTATTGAAGATCCAAGAGAGAGAAGAAGCCATCTAGCTACTAACTACGGACCCGTAGGTATGAAGTGAAATACTCACGAGTCATTGGAGGGGTGATGATGATGATGAAGAAGCCCTCCAACTCCAAAGTCCCCTCCGGCAGGGCGCCGGGAAGGGTCTCCAGATGAGATCTCGCGGAAACGGAAGCTTGCGGCGGCGGAAAAGTATTTTCTAGGCTCCCCTGATTTTTTTTCTATTATAGGGATTATATAGGCCAAAGATCTATGTCAGGGGGCGGCCAGGGAGGCCACAAGCCCTACCACCGCCGCCTCCCCCCTGGTGGCGGAGTGGGGGCTTGTGGGCTCCCTGGAGCCCTCCTGGCTTGGCCCACAGGCCCCCTGATCTTCTTCCGTTCGGGAAAAAATCATTTCGGGGATTTTATTCCGTTTGGACTCCGTTCCGAAATCAGATCTGAAAAGAGCAAAAAACACAGAAAAAATGGGAACTGGCACTTGGCACTGAATTAATAAGTTAGTCCCAAAAAAGATATAAAAGGTACATAAAACATCCAAAGATGACAAGATAACAGCATGAAACCATAAAAAATTATAGATAAGTTTGAGACGTATTAGTGAACAAATTATTGTCGAGCAATTGATAGAACCGCGCAAAGTCATGACGAAGGCAATGATCATACATATAGGCATCACGTCCGAGATAAGTAGATCGATACTTTCTGCATCTACTACTATTACTCCACACATCGACCGCTATCCAGCATGCATCTAGTGTATTGAGTTCATGACGAACAGAGTAACCCCTTAAGCAAGATGACATGATGTAGAGGGATAATCTCAAACCAATGATGAAAACCCCATCTTTTTACCCTTGATGGCAACAACACGATGCGTGCCTCGCTACCCCTTCTGTCACTGGGTGAGGTCACCGCACGGTATGAACCCAAAACCGAGCACTTCTCCCATTGCAAGAATCATAGATCTAGTTGGCCAAACAAAACCCACAACTCAAAGAGAATTACAAGGATATGAAATCATGCATAAGAGAGATCATAAAAAACTCAACTAAGATTCATAGATAATCTGATCATAAATCCACAATTCATCGGATCTCGACAAACACACCACAAAAGAAGATTACATCTGATAGATCTCCATGAAGATCATGGAGAACTTTGTATTGAAGATCCAAGAGAGAGAAGAAGCCATCTAGTTACTAGCTATGGACCCGTAGGTCTATGGTGAACTCCTCACGCATCATCGGAGAGGTCATGGTGTTGATGAAGAAGCCCTCCGTGTATGCATCCCCCCTCCGGAAGGGCACCAGAACGTGCCCCAGATGGGATCTTGCCGAGACAGAAGCTTGCGGCAGCGGAAAAGTGATTTCGATGATCTCCTGATTTTTTTTGAGATTTTTAGGGAATATATAGGCGCAACCCCTAGGTCAGAGGGCGCCCAGGGGCCCCACAAGCCTGTGGGCCGCGGCCTACCCCCCTGGCCGCAGGGTGGAGGCTTGTGGGGCCCCTGAGGATCCCCTGCCTTGGCTCTCAAGCTTCCCGATCTTCTTCCGTTACGGAAAAAATCATTTCAGGAATTTTCTTCCGTTTGGACTCCGTTTCAAAATCTCCTCTGAAAGGGGTCAAAAACATGGAAAAAACAGGAAGTGGCACTTGGCATTGACTTAATAAGTTAGTCCCAGAAAATATATAAAAGGCATGCAAAACATCCAAAGTTTGACAAGATAATAGCATGAAACCATCAAAAATTATAGATACGTTGGAGACGTATCAATGCTCTAACTCAAGAGGTAGATGACATGCTTTACCGTACACCATTTTGTACGGAGACATGCCCATGGGATTCTTATAGGCAGTTCTATAAGCCCACAGTGCATCATCAAGCTTCTTAGACCAATTCTTTCTAGATCTGTTGAGAGTCTTTTGCAGAATCAGTTTAATCTCTTTATTGCTTAGCTCTACTTGACCACTGGACTGAGGGTGATAAGGAGACGCAGTTCTATGGTTGACATCGTACTTAGAAAGTGTTTTACGGAAAGCACCATGAATGAAATGTGAACCACCGTCGGTCATTAGATATCTAGGGACTCCAAATCTAGGGAAAATAACTTCTTTAAGCATGTTGATAGAGGTGTTGTGATCAGCACTACTAGTGGGGATAGCTTCTACCCACTTAGTGACATAATCAACAGCAACTAGGATATGAGTATACCCGTTGGATTTTGGAAAAGGTCCCATATAATCAAAGCCCCAGACATCAAATGGTTCAATGACAAGTGAATAGTTCATAGGCATTTCCTGACGTTTGCTAATATTACCTACTCTTTGATATTCGTCACAAGACAAGACAAACTTACGGGCATCCTTGAAGGGAGTGGGCCAATAGAAACCTGATTGCAATACCTTGTGTGCAGTTCTATCTCCCGCATGGTGTCCTCCGTAGGCCTCGGAGTGACACTTCTGTAGGATTTGTCCCTGTTCATGTTCAGGTACACAACGTCTAATAACACCATCTACTCCTTCCTTTTAAAGGTGAGGATCATCCCAAAAGTAATGTCTAAAGTCAAAGAAGAATTTCGTCTTTTGCTGATATGTGAAACTAGGTGGTATATATTTCACAACAATATAGTTTGCATAATCAGCATACCACGGTGCACTACGTGAAACATTGATGACATTTAATTGCTCACCGGGAAAGCTAGCATCAATAGGTTGTGGGTCATCAAGAACGTTCTCCAACCTAGACAAGTTATCTGCTACTGGGTTATCAGCACCCTTCCTGTCAACAACGTGCAAATCAAATTCTTGTAGCAAGAAAACCCATCTGATAAGTCTAGGTTTAGTGTCCTTCTTCTTCATGAGGTACTTAATAGCAGCATGATCAGTGTGAATAGTGACTTTGGAATCAACTATGTAAGACCTGAACTTTTCACATGCAAACACGACTGCTAAAAACTCATTTTCCGTAGTAGCATAGTTTCTTTGGGCACTGTCTAGAGTTTTACTAGCATAGTGAATAACATTCAACTTCTTATTAACTCTTTGCCCTAGGACAGCACCAACAGCGTAATCACTAGCGTCACACATGATTTCAAAGGGTAAGTTCCAATCAGGTGGTTGAACAATAGGTGCAGTTAACAAGGCCTTCTTAAGTATTTCGAAGGCTTCCTCACAATCATCGTCAAAAACAAAAGGAATATCCTTTTGCAAGAGATTGGTAAGAGGCCTAGAAATCTTAGAGAAGTCTTTAATGAACCTTCTATAGAAACCAGCATGACCAAGGAAACTTCTTATACCTTTGATATCTGTGGGGTATGGCATTTTTTCTATTGCATTAACCTTAGCCTTATCGACTTCAATACCTCTTTCAGTAATTTTATGTCCTAAGATGATGCCTTCATTAACCATAAAGTGGCACTTCTCCCAATTCAAGACAAGATTGGTGTCTTTACATCTCTGCAAGACTCGATCAAGGTTGCTGAGGCAATCATCAAAAGAAGACCCGTAAACGGACAAGTCATCCATGAAAACCTCAACAATCTTTTCACAAAAGACAGAGAATATAGCCATCATACATCTTTGAAAGGTGGCAGGTGCATTACATAAGCCAAAAGGCATACGTCTATAAGCAAAGGTACCGAAAGGGCAGGTGAAAGTGGTTTTCTCTTGATCAGATTGTGCACCTAGTATTTGGGAGAAACCAGAATACCCGTCTAGAAAGCAGAAGTGTGTGTGTTTAGACAGTCTTTCTAGCATTTTGTCGATAAAAGGCAAAGGGTAATGATCTTTCCTAGTGGCTTTATTCAATTTCCTAAAATCGATCACCATCCCATAGCCAGTAATAATCCTCTGAGGGATCAATTCATCCTTATCATTAGGGACAACGGTAATGCCTCCCTTCTTAGGGACGCAATGCACCGGACTCACCCAATCGCTATGAGCAACGGGATAAATAATACCTGCCTCCAGGAGCTTTAGTATTTCTTTTCTCACTACTTCTTTCATCTTAGGATTCAATCTCCTTTGATGATCAGCAACTGGTTTGAAATCAGGATCAGTTTTAATCTTGTGCTGGCATAGAGTGGGACTAATGCCCTTAAGATCATCAAGAGTATATTCAATAGCAGCACGGTGCTTCCTCAGAGTTTTTAGTAACTTCTTTTCTTCATGCTCTGATAGGCTAGCACTAATAATAACATGATATATCTCTTTTTCATCAAGATAAGCATACTTAAGAGTATGAGGCAACTGTTTAAGCTCGAACACAAGATCACCCTTTGGTGGGGGCGGATCCCCAAGCAGTTCAACACGTAAATTATTCTTAAGGATAGTATATTGTTCTAAGACAACTCTATCTATCTCATCCCTTTCATCCATATGCATATCATTTTCATGCTCAAGCAAGTATTGCTCTAAGGGATCAGTAGGAGGCACGACAATAGAACCTAAGGCAATAGTTTCATCCTTACTAGGCAACTCCTTTTCATGAGGTCGTCTACCAAACTTGGAGAAATTGAACTCATGTGACACACCTTCAAAACCAACAGTGATAGTTTGCTTCTCACAATCAATATGAGCATTGACAGTATTGAGAAAAGGTCCGCCAAATATGATGGGACAAAAGCTATCTTGGGTGGTATCAAGAACGAGGAAATCAGCAGGATACTTTGTTTTACCACACAAGACTTCAACATCGCTAACAATTCACACAGGGCAGATAGTATCTCTATTGGCAAGATGAATAGTGACATCAATAGGCTCTATCTCAATAGGTGCAATCTCATCTTTGATTTCATCATATAAGGATTGAGGTATTGCACTAACACTAGCACCCACGTCACATAAACCATGATAGCAATGATCTCCTATCTTAACAGAAACAACAGGCGTGCCAACAACAGGCCTATGTTTGTCTCTAGCGTGAGGTTTAGCAATTCTAGCAGCATCTTTACATAAGTGAATATTATGTCCCTCAACATCGTTGGACAAAATATCTTTGATAATAGCAATTCTAGGTTCAACTCTAATTTGCTCAGGGGGTGTAGGTGTTCTAATGTAGCATCTACGTATCACAGTTGAAGCTTTAGAATGATCCTTTATCCGAACAGGGAAAGGTGGTTTCTCAATGTAAGCACCGGGAACAATAGGATCATTATAGGCAATGACTTTCTTGTCAACTGGATTGGGTTTAACTACATTGACTTCTAAAGGAGGATGATATTTAAACCACTTCTCTTTGGGGAGATAAACATGAGCATCAAATGATTCACACAATGAAGCTACTATCTCAGAGTCAAGTCCATACTTAGCGCTAAAGTCACAAAAAGTATTTGTTTCAACAAAGGATTTGACGCAATCAAACTGGAAATTCATACCTGACTCCTTACCTTATTCAAGCTCCCAATCTTCAGAGTTGCGTTTAATTCTCTCCAATAAATTCCATTTGAAGTCAATATCTCTCTTCATAAAAGAACTGGTACAAGAAGTATCAAGCATGGTGCGATCATCTTGAGAAAGTCGAGCATAGAAGTTCTGAATGGTAATTTCTCTCGAGAGCTCATGATTGGGGCATGTATATAACATTGATTTAAGCCTCGCCCAAGCTTGAGCGATGCCTTCTCTATCACGAGGCCAAAAATTATAAATATAGTTCCGATTACGATGTACTAAATGCATAGGATAAAACTTTTGATGAAATTCCAATTTCAACCGATTGTAGTCCATGATCCAGTATCATCACATAGCCTATACCATGTCAACGCCTTATCCTTCAAAGATAAAGGAAAGAACTTCTTCTTGACCTCATCCTCGGGCAAACCTGCAAGCTTAAATAAACCACAAACTTCATCTATATAGATTAGATGCAAGTCTGGATGTCATGTTCCATATCCTGTAAAAGGATTAGCCAGTAGTTTCTCAAGCATACCCGAAGGAAATTCAAAGCAAATATTTTCAGTAGGTGCAGCAGGTTGAGGGGCAACTATTTGTGCTTCCATTCGAGGTGAAGATACCCCAAACAAGCCCCTCAAAGGATTAGTATCCATAGTGACAAGTGACAATCAATTTCAGCACACTATATGAATGTTTCCTTACCAAGTTCCACTTACCAAAGGCGCTTCACTCCCCGGCAACGGTGCCAGAAAAGTGTCTTGATGACCCACAAGTATAGGGGATCAATCGTAGTCCTTTCGATAAGTAAGAGTGTCGAACCCAACGAGGAGCAGAAGGATCTCACAAGTGGTTTTCAGCAAGGTAATATCTACAAGCACTGAAATTATCGGTAACAAGTGATTGTATGGTGAGATGATTCGTAGCAAGTAACAAGTAACAAAAGTAGCAACGGTGTAGAAAAGTGGCCCAATCCCTTTTGTAGCAAGGGACAAGCCTGGACAAAGTCTTATAGGAGGAAAACCGCTCCCGAGGACACACAGGAATTTCTGGCATGCTAGTTTTCATCATGTTCATATGATTCGCGTTCGTTACTTTGATAGTTTGACATGTGGGTGGACCGGCACTTGGGGTACTGCCCTTACTTGGACAAGCATGCCACTTATGATTAACCCCTCTCGCAAGCATCCGCAACTACAAAAGAAGAATTAAGACAAAGTCTAACCATAGCATTAAACTAGTGGATCCAAATCAACCCCTTACGAAGCAACGCATAAACTACGGTTTAAGCTTCTGTCACTCTAGCAACCCATCATCTACTTACTACTTCGCAATGCCTTCCTCTAGGCCCAAATAATGGTGAAGTGTAATGTAGTCGACGTTCACATAACACCACTAGAGGAAAAACAACATACATAACATCAAAATATCGAACGAATACCAAATTCACATGACTACTATTAGCATGACTTATCCCATGTCCTCAGGAACAAAAGTAACTATCACAAAGCATAATCATATTCATGACCAGAGAGGTAATGAGTAGCATCAAGGATCTGAACATAAACTCTTCCACCAAATAATCCAACTAGCATCAACTACAAGGAGTAATTAACACTACTAGCAACCTTACAAGTACCAATCGGAGTCGTGAGACGAAGATTGGTTACAAGTGATGAACTAGGGTTTGGAGATGAGATGGTGCTGATGAAGATGTTGATGGTGACGCGTCCCCTCCGATGAGAGGAGTGTTGGTGATGACGATGGCGACGATTTCCCCCTCTGAGAGGGAAGTTTCCCCGGCAGGATCGTCCTGCCGGAGCTCTAGATTGGTTGTGCTCAAGTTCTGCCTCGTGGCGGCGGCGAATCCACGAAAAAGCTCCCTTCTGTTTTTTTATGGACGAAACCCTTCATATAGCCAAAGATGAGCGTCGGAGGGACAACAGGGGGCCCACAAGCCCTCTAGCCCCGGCCAGGGGGGTAGGCCGGGCCTGGCAAGCTTGTGGCCTCCAGGTGGTGCCCCTCTGGTACTTCGTCCGCCCAGTATTTTTTATATATTCCCAAAAAATTCCACATTGATTTTCACGGCTTTTGGAGTTGCGCAGAATAGGCATCTCAAACTTACTTCATTTTCAGGCCTGAATTCCAGCTGCCGGCATTCTCCCTCTTCATGTAAACCTTGCAAAATAAGAGAGAAAAGGCATACGTATTCTACCGTGAAGTGAAATAACAGCCCAAAAAGCAATAAATATCAACATGAAAGCATGATGCAAAATGGACGTATCAGGCTGCAGCAAGCAACTAATCATTTATTTGAGTGGCTAACTTACGAGTACAAGAATAAGAAGGGGGATCTACACATAAACGGTTGTGAACTAATAATGATCAAGAATTGATCGTGAACACCTGCTTACGAGTCAACCATAACCCCACCGTGTCCTCTCTCGGATGCAGAACTCACGAGAAGAGATAGTCACGATTACACACACAGTTGATATATTTTAATTGAGTTTACTTCAAGTTTGCAATGACCGGGTATTAAACAAAGTTTCCAAGTTGCGACATAACCGCGGGCACGACTTTCCGAAAGATTTAACCCTGCAGGGGTGCTTCAACTAATGCATCACAAACTATCACAAACTGCCTTGGAGAGAGAACCTCAACCTCGAGGTAACCCGAGGTATCCTCGATATCCGAATGCACAAGACATTCGGTAAGAGTAAAGAAAATCCTACAAGATCGCCCAGTAGGCCAGATCCCAATAGGAGTCGCGCATGTCTCTTTCTCATGGCACCACCAGATGAGCACAACGTACAATGTCTTGATAGAAATCACACAAGTTGGGCCGAGTTCACCCCGCACACGACTCTGTTTAGGACCAGCACCATCAACACTGGCCCTCCGTGTATTATGTTGAATAACGAACCTCGGGTAGCGCAAACTCCCTTTGCGTCAAATTAAATATTAGTATTATTATGTTGGGAAATATAGTGCCAATGTCGGGCCTTGCGTGAAGATTTTTATCCGAAAACAAAAATCAAGGAGTCCCCATAACACCCCAAACATGTTAAGAGCGCTCAATATGGAACATAACACTGGTACACAAGTAACTAGGGCGGCAAAGATGGAACAAAACACTCAGCTAGAAGACCAAGCCTTCCACCTTTTACCAAGTATATATGTGCATTAAATCAAATAGAAATAATATTGTGACACAAGGAATTCATGTTGTCACATGGGAAGCAACTTGCACCTGCAACTAGCAACGCTATAAGAAGGGATGAGCAAGCGATAACATAGCCAAACAAAGGTTTACTGGGATGTGAAGGGGTTAGAGGCTTTTCATGGCAATGTTGAGAGGCTTGACATAACAGGTGGTAGGCAGCGAGACATAGCGATAGAAACGAGGCAACTAAGTAGCAATGGTAGTAGTGGTATCTTGGGAAATGACCATCTTGCCTGAGATCCTTGGAAGAAGAACAAATCCATGAAAGTAGACAAACCAACATAGTGGAACAAATCTTCACACTCCGAATCGGTTCGGAACTCTATCGAGGAGAAACAATCCAAAAAACAACAACCAACACATGATAAACACCACAACATATGAGTGACATGATGCACAAACACATATGATGCATGTCCGATTTAGTTATGCATAGCATGACAATCAAAACAATCAAATAATATACATTAAGTGAAGTTCAATATGCAACGAGTTGCATACTGACAAAGATCCATATTTGAATCATTTAGTTCACTCTCTCTTGTTTACAAGGCAAGTTTAAATGTTTTTAAACATGGCAAGAGGTGAAGTATAAATAAACTACAATATATAGGCATTTTAAATGAGGTCGAAAACAACTTATAGTATTTCTGAAGCGACCCCATATGTTAATTTCAAAATTGGTCCAGATCTAAATTAAACATATTTATATATTTATTAAATAGAGAAACAAATTATACCATGTGATTCTACACGTCATTCTAATCGCTTTACATATATAGATCGTCTAAAAAAGAGCTACAGTCTAAAAGATATGACCAACACAAGATAATATCTCATGAATGCGAAATGCATGCAAATGACAACCACAAACATATAAAATAATGGATGTAGCAAGATATTGTGAAACTACATGAAATTTTAAATAAGTTTCATATATGACATGTTCAAAACGGAGCAGCAGTTCCACAAATACAAGCAATGCAAGAAATTGACATAATCTTCCCAAAACAGCAACATGACATTTTATACGCGCCAAAACAGCCACCTACAGGATTCTAAAATGCACAAACAAGACATGATGCATTAGTTGACAAGATGCATAACAGACATCTCCTAGCGGCAAAGGGAATAGGAGCATGGATCACTAGGAAATGAGCTCTCAAAATGGCTACTTGAATACAGTTTCAAACTTAGTGAAATTATCAGTTTAACATTGCAGTTTTATCACGAAGAGATATTGGAAGCAAGAAAAACACATGCTACATGGCATATAATACCATGAAAATTTACAGCATGGTATTAGGCATGATGCACTTTATTTCATTCCACACTAGCAAGGTGTAAATATGCATAAATGCATAGCTAGCATCAACACAACATGGCATTCTAAAATAATCAGATTCTCAGACTAAGAATTATTTGACCCTACCAAACAGCAACATCATCATAGCATATTCACATGATGAAAACTACAGCTAAGCATGACATACATGGCATGAGAAACCTACTAACAGCAACTAGGCATAGCATAGTACAAATCAATCTATTTCGCACATTCAAAAGAGGCATGATTTGCTTAATTCAACCTTCACAAAAAAAGAACTTTACGAACACAGATTGCAGTTTTTAACATGATAACACCTTGGAAGCAACAAATGAGTATGTTAATGATAATTTACGTGGCAACCAGAGGCATTTCATCAAAGTACACAAATTATAGAGCACATCTCATGAAGAAACCACATGCAAAAGGACTACGCTTTAGTTGCAACAATCCACACAAGATTGAATAAGATATCAGTTTGGACGTATCCATGATGCACTTGTAACAAATATTTGAGCATGTATATGCAACCTATTATGCATGGAAATGCCAAAATCATGTAGAGCATGAAGAGTAGAACATCTTTCATACAAGGTTTATTTAAATCGAAGCCACGATTATTTAGTTATGAAATAAATCATTTTAACATGATATTTACGCACATCAATGCAAACAATGGTTCTAAACATTTTAGCATGGATTTCAAGGCAAACAAAAATATCAGGGGCTAGTACACATCACAAAGGGCACATCGCATGTTCAACAAGACTCATATGCTGCATGGACTAAATCATTCAAAATAACGAAAAGGCATGAGAACAAAATAGCATGCACACAAACTTACTCAAATGATAAAAATAATTATACATATGGATTCTATGGATTTTTCTAGCCCAAAATCACGTATAACATGTGGGTATTACTATGGAAAAAATGACACAACAATTATGCAAGATTATTGCATTTACACAAATTATGTGCAAACAACATTTTTAATATTTTTAACATGGATGATAGTTGGAAATTATTAACCTACACAAAATTCAATATATTTTAGATATTTATAATATTTCATCAGATGCACGGTTATTTAATTTAGAGGAATGCAAAATACGTGCATTTTTTGTAATTTGATGGATAATAGCTAAAATAGCGAGACAGAAAAATACGAAACATGCCGAATCTATCGCTCGGGGCGAAGGATAGGAGTCGAGCAGCAGGTTGCTCACCTTGGGCCGAAAGGCCGGTCGGTGATGGGCTGGCATGCCACAGCGACCCAAGCGGGGCGCGAGCGAGGGAGGCAGCTCGGCTACTTCGGCTGGGCCTTGGCGGAAGGCCGGCCGAGATGACACCCACGGGGGCAACATGCACGTCGTCGTCCTCTCGACCTCGCTCGAGGCAAGAGGTCATGGCGCAGTCAACGACGGCGGTTGGTTGCATGGGGAGTCAAGGCGGGGCTAGCCAGCCCCAAATCGTGTCGAGGAGGACCAGATCCCCTTGAACCCGAGCATATCCGGGCGGCAACGACGCAGAACAGGCTGCAACGGAGCTCCTGATGGCACCGGCCATTGCAGGCTGGTTCCTGCGAGGATGAACAATAGAGATATTAAATGAGAGAGGAGAATGAGGGAAGGAAGGATAGGGTGTGGCTGCTGGCATCTGACCTGGGTCCGAGCGGCCGATCGGGTGAGCGAACGACGGGTTGGCGAGGATGAAGCACATGCGGGGCTGGCAATGGCGGCGAGGAGCTCATGGGAGCGGGACTCGGGCGCTGACGAGCTCGAGCGCTTCGGTCGCGGGCGACTACAGCGGTGATTCGGGCTCGATGGGCCGGATCTGGGCTCGTGGGCCTACGTGGCTATGGAGAGAGGAGGCTGCACGGTAGGTGGTGGCTGGGGGTTGATCCGACATGGATTTCGAGTATAAGGCTAGGGTTAGCCCAATTTGGACGTGGGGATGTCCATTTATAGGCAGAGATGGCTAGGGTTGGGGATTTTTTCCGTTTTCGGACTACTCGATGGCGATTGGACAGCTACAATCGTAGGGATAGGTTAGGTGGGCTAGGTGGGTTGTGTAGAGTGACCATTGTTTGAGAGAAGAGAGGGAAATGAATAACCCGTGATAGAGTTTTAAAAATCCCCAAAACGTCTAATGTTTGATCGGCTATAGTGTCGCTATATGTTTATTGGTTCGGGTATCAAACAACCTCCAAATGCGATGAAATTTGGCACGAGGTCTACCTACATTGAAATAGGACCTCACGCCAACTTCTGACCCATTCCGTGAATGTTTGATATACAGTTTTAAAAACAATATTTTACTCATGCCGCGGACGCATGCGTGTGTGGTTGGTCTCTAAAGGGTCGACGATAAAAATGGAGAGAATCGACAACTAACAACAGATGCATGTTTTAAAAACAG
Organism: Hordeum vulgare subsp. vulgare; assembly: GCF_904849725.1. Classification (NCBI taxonomy): domain Eukaryota; kingdom Viridiplantae; phylum Streptophyta; class Magnoliopsida; order Poales; family Poaceae; genus Hordeum; species Hordeum vulgare. The sequence goes on along the minus strand of NC_058521.1, from coordinate 492,305,282 downwards.
ATGGCAACGGAGTACCGATGCAATGTGGATGATGTGCATGATGCGGCGATGAATGCGACAAACAAAATAATCACACGACGACAATAGAATGAAAGGGGAATCTTCTTGAACATTGGTTCCACGCTATTACAATACTATACTACGTCATTGTGCAATTTTAGTGTATCTTCTAATACTAACTTGTTTCTTGTAGGTACATATGCCACTGGTAAAGATCCACGCGTCGACCCTTTTTACATAGGGGGCAATGAGATATTCAGGAATCAGAATCAAGTGCTGAAACTAATATATATTGTTAATAAAATGGTAGAAAATATGGCAATTAAACTATTTATTTACACGTTATCCAGGATAATAGTGAACTGCAGGATGGTAACTAAGAACTCTGTATCCTTCTTTTTACTCACCATAATGAGTTGTTAGCTTACAAATTTGCAATATCTGAATTATTTTTGTTTGTAGTGGTTCTCAAACCAGTTTACTCGAGATTACTTCTTAAACTACATGATTGGTGGACGTGCAAAGGCTAAAGTATATCTACGAGGCCATGATGACTAGTTAGATGTCCTCATCAAGACAGAGAAGGATGGGTGGTCCTCCATGACTAGGCGCTGGCCTAGAGTCGTGCGTGCATTCTGCATGGAGGAGGGCACAATATGGGCATTCTGTTTCACCTTGTACAGCTACAAGAATGTCTTTTTCCTCTTTCTTTACCGTATTTAATACAAATATGCAACCGTGGCTCATCAATCTTTATGTGGTCGTCATGTAATTATTATTTCTTGATGTAATTCTTGAACATATGTACCCGTGAATCGAATAATGCATTGGTTGTTGAACATATGTCTATATAAGATGAGTATGAAAAATGTTATAGACTCCTTTCAAATTCAAATTCTATAGAATTTTAAATTGTGTGATTAAATTAGCTGAAAAATATGCTTTGCAGGTCATTACACCGCACATGATTTGTAAAACACAACATGTGTGATACACCTCATGATTAGACACGTTTCAGAAAGAGAAACCGTGTGCCACAATGCACACAATTACCGTCTAAAAACCGTGTGTGATGTTAGACAATATCAGAAACAGTTAAACGTAAATAAATGTTCGTGATAATCTCCTGATCAAGTTATCATACACGCTTTATAATGCTTAATTGTTTGTTATGTCGTATGCATTTGACACGAGTACGATAACTCGAGCGTTTGGGAGTCATCGCAAACGACCCGGTAGGATAAAATGTGTGTGATTGTCTCCTTATAATGTACGCTTTACAATTATGATCTATTTGTGTTGCAGCGCACATCGTAAACGATGCACCATAGAATAGCACGTGCGATTGCAATGTGATCGCTCATGAGTGGCAAGGATGGGCCGTATGGGAAATATGACATATCTCAAATAGTTGACGGATAACTCTCGTTTGTGATAGATGCAGACATCCCATACGCTTAGTATTGCCACACGTTTTGCGTCCATTGATCACCATCACCGACGATTTTTCCGTGTTGTGTGGGATGGACCCCCATCACCCACAGACGCAAGGCGATGGTTTAAAAATGCGTTGTGGAAAGGGATTAAAAACCGTTTGTATAGAACATCGCTGCACGAATGACACACCATACCGATGTAGATCATCTGTACTTTATACTCCCCAAAAAATCAGAAAAAAAAAACACAAGCAAAATGTAAAATTTTATCCCTCTGGAGAGCCTAGACATGGGTAAAAACAGATGTCCTTTGTTATTGCCTCAAGATTTTTAGTTCGGAACCCTAACGCGAGATCTATCGGATTTAGCTCTGTCACATCCTAGATACTTTGACGTTATGTCAACCCACTTTACCATATGTTATTTGGGTCTCAAAAGCTCTGTGTGAAAACCTAGGGTGTGTTTGGTTGGAGTCATTAGGTGGAACGTAACGGGTCCGTCCCGCACCCGAAGGCTGTTCTCGTGTTTGGTTGGGTCGAGGTACGACAACACAGTTGTTCTGCAGAACAACATATTCCCCCTATATCCGGAACCTGCTCGTACCTCTGATTCGGCGGAACCACGCGGAACCGCCCGTCGTGCTCTCCCCTCGCTATTCGCCAGGATTCACTCGCCCCAAAAGCTGAAACCACATGTCTCCCCCTCTCCAGCTCTCCCTCTCCCTCTCCGGCGCTGCCTACCCATGGCTCTCCATCTCCCTCTCCTCTCTCCTTGTCCCTCTCCCTCTCCATGGTTCTCCCTCTTCGGCTCTCCCTCTCCCTCAAGCGTCGCCTCTCCAGTGAGGTGGGCGGCGAGATGGTGGCCGACAGTGGCAGAGGCGACTGCCAAGGAAGTCTGCTCGCAGTCCTTCATCACGCCTGAACTAGGGAGCCGCGAGTACCAGGGAAGAGGAGTAGCGGCTGCAACTAGGGAGCTCTTGATCTGGACGATCTGGGTTGGTTTTTAGGGATTAATGCGTGCAGTTGTTCTTCACCGATCTAGATTTGTTTTTGTTCTATCCTTCAACCAAACAGTGAAACGTAACCATTCCATTCCATCATTTGACTACAACCAAACACGGGCATGGAACGGATCCATTCTAATGGAATGGAACCATGACATTACATTCTACTTGGTTCTTCAACCAAACACACCCTAAGTTCCGACCATGGTCTGGACGGGTGGCGGCGGCACTCCTGCCACATGCTCCTTTAGGGGAGGGGTGGACGTCTTGGATTCCGGTTCGTGTGCAAACTTTGGTGGCTCGTGTTCAGTGGCAGAGACACGGGACCAACAAGGGCCCTGGACCCCCTTTTAAAATTGTTGTATTAAGACTAATATGCATGCTAATAGATGATCAATGGTTGCTAAAGCGGTGTATTCTTCTGAGCTGGCTCTCTGTAATAAAGATTTACTACACTTGGTTGTCCTCGTACTATATTCCTAGCGGAAAAAGTCCATTTTAAACCTTGACCTGGTAGTGCTTCGGCGAATCGAACCCCAAACTCGAAATCTCTGTCATTTGTACCCTAAACTCTTAGATCCCGGTCTAAATCAAACCCTCATAGTGCTTCCCAAATGGGGAATGCCGACGTCGCACGGATTGCAGGGATGGGTCGTTTCCGCGCGCGACTTGGTTGATAAAAGTGGACCGACCCAGTTTGGTCGTGTCATTTCCCCTCGTTCTCTCCCCGTCCCCTGCTATACCTCCTCGTCTTCTGACAGCAATGGCGACCGGTGGTTGATCGGTGGCGCAGGTAATGATCTCGATGACCTCCTCCCCTGCCAGTAGTTGTTCTTGGTTGTTGTCGCATTAGGGTTAGGGTTTTGAGGTATGAATTTGGGGACGATATTGGTGGCAGAAAAGGTTCGATTTTTTTGAAGAGGAATAGGTTCATATGCTTGATTTTGACCGCATTGTGTGTTTATTTCAGCTTAATCATGGACCCCACAGAGATTTTGAACGTTTGATTTCATATTGGAGGGGAGTTCATCCACATTGGTCCAAATTTGGACTATGTTGGGGGAGAAGAAGCAATGTCAGAGATTGAGAGGGATAAACTGTCTCTGCAGGAAGTGAAAGGTTTTCTGCAAGATCATATTCAATTGAAGGAATCAATGAAGTTATATTTTCTGCTTCCTGGGAAAGAGCTTGTCAATGGATTGGTGTTCCTCAATGATGATAGTGGCTGTGTTAAGATGGCTGATTATATTTGTGTTGGAGGAGTTGCAGATGTGTCTGTGGAGTATCATGGAGAGGAAGATAATGACATCAAAAGTGGGAGTGACTACGAGGATGAAATTATAGAGGAGAGTGGTGATGAACCTGATGCAGTGATAATTGTTGTTGAACCTGCTGAATCTGACACTGATGTGCTCATTCCTGATGAAACTGGTGTGATCACAGGGAGGCTTTGCAGTCCTATGAAGCAGAGAAAGGTGAGCAGTTGTGAAGCGGAAATGCCAGCAATTGAACGTCCTTTTTCTCAAGTTTTGATTCCAGCTCAAGTTGCAAGTGACTCTGCTTCTGAAACTCTAGCTAAACATGTTGATAAAGATAATTCAGACTCTAATTCAGACAGTAACAATGAGTACATAGGGCACAATGATGATAGTGGGGAGGATTCAGAAGTTGTGGAACTCAGGAGACATGCTAGGAAGTTTAAGAGAAGGATGAGGGACACCAGAAGATGGATTGGAAGAGATGCAATAGGTCTAGTGCCAACTGATCTAATAGCCAACTTGGTGGAACAAATTGAAAGAGAAGAAATGGACTGGAATTATGATTCATCTGATGAAGACTACATCTATGATGAAGATTCATATGGTCACATAAAGAAGAGGAAGACTACATTCCCAAGATACACCCCTAAAAGTGAAGTACCACATTTTGCTTTGACAATGGTTTTAGAAGCAAGAACCAGTTGTGCAAAGCTCTGAGAAGATATGGACTAGTCACAAAGAGGAGCATCCTATTTATGAAATCTGAGTGTGACAGAGTAAGAGAAAAATGTGGATGGCCTGGCTGCCCATGGCTTCTATGTGCAGCAAAGAGATCAACAACTTCAAGGTTTCAAGTAAAACATTCAATTATGATCACCAATGTGCACAAAATAGATGCAACAAACTTGTTACTGCAAGGGTGATTGCACGGAGGTGTGAGCACTTCATATTGGCAAATCCTATGTGGAAAATTGATAGCATGAAAGCAACTATTTTGCAAGATATGTTTGTTGATGTCTCCACTTCAAAGTGCAAGCATGCAAAGAAAATTGTAATGGACAAACTACCGTGTGGGATGAGTAATGAATACACCATAGTATTTGATTACCAACTTGAGCTGCTAAGGAGCAACCCTGGAAGCACAATAGTTGTTTGCATGGACCCCACAAATTTGGAGGAAAGTGTTTTCCAAAGCTTCCATGTCTGCTTTAATGCAATGAAACAAGGATTCAAGGCTGGTTGTAGATAGGTAATAGGCCTTGATGGTTGTCTCTTCAAAGGTGCAGTGAAGGGTGAGATGTTGTGTGCCATAGGCAGAGATGCCAACAATCAAATGTATCCTCTTGTATGGGTTGTAGTTGAGCATGAAACAAATATAACCTAGAAGTGGTTTGTTGGGCTGCTCATTAAGGACTTGCACATTAACAATAATGGTGCTGATTGGGTTATAATTTCTGATCAACAAAAGGGCCTAATAAATGCAGTGAAGGATTACCTGCCTGAAGCAGAGCATAGAATGTGTACTAGGCACATTTATGCTAATTGGAGGAAGAAACATAGAGATCATGAGTGGCAGAAGAAAATTTGGGCAATTGCCAAGGCTTCAAATAGGCAAGATTTTAACTACTACAAGGCCAAGCTTGCACAAGTTACACCCGAGGGGGCAAAGGATATCATGAGAACTGAGCCAGGGCACTGGACAAGGGCATTTTTTGAAGTTGGTTCAAACCGTGAGTCAGTTGATAACAACCTTTGTGAGTCATTTAATCATGCAATAGTTGATGCTAGGTTTTATCCTATTATATCACTGAATGAAAGAATTAGGAAGAAATTACTAGTGAGAATTCAAGAACAAAGAGAGAAGGGTGTGAAGATGACAGGAAAAATATGCCCTGTTGTATTCAAGAAGATCAAGAAAAGCATATCAAGGACACAATAGCTGGAGGTGCTTTGAAATGGAGAAGATGGTTTTGTAGTGAAGCAAGTTAATGGGAGAGGAAGTTAATATACAGTGAACCTAGATAAGTGGACATGCTCTTGTGGCTACTTTCAACTGGCAGGGCTTCCATGCCACCATGCAATTAGTGACATCTAGAAGTGAAACAGAAGTGTTGAGGATTACATTCCTCCTTGCTATTTTGTTGAAGTGTTCAACAAAATTTATGAGCGTTGCTTGCAGCCAGTTGAGGGTGAGAAGATGTGGCCAGTGTCCCCCAACCCTAGGCCAATGCTTCCTGAATATGTAAGGTTTCCAGGAAAATAAAAGAAAGGAACGCCTAGCAAAAATGACAGGAGAAGAGAAGAAACTGAGCAACCAAAGGGAAAGAAAATGAGCGAGCATGGCACAATTATCAAATGCTCATTGTGTGGTGATACTGGACACAACAAGTCAAGCTGTAAGCAAAATCCAGAGAGAGGCAAGAAGAAGAATGCACATCTTTCTAAGAAAAAGAATCGAGCTGAGGTATTTTCTTGTTCATCTCCTTACTACATTTAAAGTAGTTTCTTCACGCTGGTCCTAACTTGCAAAAAATGGCAGCAAACCAAAGGAACATTTGCATCAGAACCTCAAGTTCCACCAGCAACTGTTGCACCTGGCTCAACTGCTGCATCTGGTGCATCTGCAAATCCTCCAAGAACCAACAGGTTTAAACCTCCAAGAAAGAGGTCCGCACCTGGCTCATCTGCTGCACCTGGCTCATCTGGTGCATCTGCAAATCCTGGAGCATCTACTACAAGCGGGTCAAGATCTAGAGCTAAAAGGGGCAGAAGAAGGGCTGCTGAGACAATGCCAACCTATCAGTATTTCACCTGCAGTGGAAACTACTAGTCATTGATCAAAGTTGATCATTTCTAGTACTTTTGTTGACGTTGCAATGTTTCAAACATTTCTGATGTAATGTTGATATTGCAACATATCTTTTGTAATGGCCAAAACCTACTAAATGGCAGTGCTGGATGATAACTAAATGTCAGTGTTGGATGGAGTTGATATATCAGTAATTAGTGCAAATTTCCCTGCTATTTCACTCAGTGCAAACATTAACTTGGATACAAATGTCAGTATATACAGCAGTAGCATTTGCAGCGAGGGTTTGGAATAGACTTAACTTGCCAAAAGAGCACTACTACATTGCATTCAACTGTCAGCTTACAATCTTACTGCAGTAGCATTTCCCCTACCACTAAACCTACCACAAAGATAGCAAAAACAAAGACAACATTGTAATATTTCCCCTTGAGTGCATCTATCTCTGCATTCTTCTCTTTCAGCTGATCTTGCAGAGACATAGCCAACACCTTGCTTCCAATTTGAGCTTCAGGCACAACCACAAATGGAGTGACATCTTCAAACCGAGAATCATTCCCTCCACCTCTCAGCCTACGCACTTCATCTCGCAGATCTCTAATCAGATCACTCAATACTTCGACAATGGATCATCATGCCATTCAACAAATCCACAACCACCATGCTGTTCATTTGTAGTAACAGAAACGAATCAGTGGGGAGGAGAACAAATGAACAGAAACAACATCAAAATCAAACTCACCATGGCATCGACGCAGGCGTAGTACCTCCTACCTGGGTTAGGAATGCTCTAGGAAATCCATCTTGGTGCCTTCCGACGAGGATTGCACCAGCAAAGCTTCGCCGGCTCGTAAGCCATCGGGCTCTCCCTGTAGGGCACCGGCGACCTCAACTCCTCCCCTCTCCTTCCTGCGGCTCGACGGAAGCCATGAGCAGCAACAACAGAATGACCTGATGACCACGATATTCCCTAGGACAGATCAGCCGTCGCCGTGCGCAATGTGCTCCGCCGCCGCGCCGCTCATGATCCGTCGCCGCCGCCCCTAACCCTACTTCTCCCAATCCAAAATCCCCAATTTCTTTGTTGTGGTCTCGTCTCTCACCGCACGTGGTGGTTATAACGCATCCTAGCCCACAAGACATAAAGAATCATGACCACGTGAACGTGTTTACCTCTAAAACGCTACCAAGGTTTGATTTAGACCGGGATCTAAGAGTTTAGAGTACAAACGGCAGGGATTTTAAGTTCGGACTTGATTCGCCGAAGCCCTACCAGTTCAAGGTTTAAAATGGACTTTTTTCATTTCTGGCTCCTTTGAAAAAGAAAAGACAACGGCTCGGTGGCGGGTGGGGGCGTATGGCCATGTACCGGGCTGGCGGACGAACCAAAGTTGGGAGCCGGGGCATCAAAGGCAAAGGGAGCTGCATACCCGCCCGCCCGCATGCAGGACGAGCGCGGGGTCAGGTCGGTCGCGGGTGGGCGCTGCCGCGCAATCAACTCCCACCCAATTATCCAACCCTGCTCCCCTGGAGCCGTAGAGCAGCCACCGCCTCCAGACCTCGTTTTCTCGCCGATACATGGATAGTGACATGCTGGATCATGTCAAACGCATCACTACTCCCCTGCCCAGCCAACTCAAAACTTGAAAGCCCGTGGCTGCGCTGAGAAGGACGTACGTGTTGTGTCCACGGGGCCCGGCTACGGCCTCCACACGATACAGGGGATGCGGAATTCCTACACGATACAGCATGCATGGCACGTCTTGTTGTCCATCCATACGTGCGTCCGTTTCTACTGCTGCTGCTGCCGAAATGTCTCATATATACTTCTACTACTATTTTGTAATGGTGGGGCTTGAAAGTTGAAACTGAAACTGACGACAGACTAAAATCTGTCTTGCCATATGTTTGACCGCCAACCGAGAGCGAGACCGATCCGCCGGATTGCGCGCCTCGCGGTGTCGTGCTCGGCACTCACTACGCAACGCAAGTCTCGTCCGGTGGGTGCAGCATCTCGTCCATCTTCCCAGTAAGTAACGCAGGCACGTACACACTGGGTGGCTGGCCGGCCACAGCCACGAGCCGGAAGAATTCCAACCTCGTCCGTCCTCCCCTACATTCAAACGCGGATAGACAAACAAAAAAAATCAACCCAAAGCGTGCTCCTGCTCGCTCCCTCGCTCTCATGGGGTCCAATCCAATGGCCGCCCCGGCCTTTCTTCCCCCGCACAAAAGGTGAGAGCAGAGGAAGCTTCAACACACGACTCGTCCAGCCACCCGCAACCAGATTCTTTCTTTCTTCCCTCGGTCTCGCTTGGCAGGCAGCCCGATTCCGACTCCATTTCCCACGCACGCACGCACGCACGCACGCCGCCAAGATCGCGGTTTTCATGCCGCGGCGGCAGTAGGGATCAGGCCGGGCGGGAGCGCGCGCGCGAAGGGGCCATGGCGGCGGCGTCGCCGACGTCCAGGTACGCGGCGGCGCTCCACAGGCGGACGCACAGGGTCACGTCCGCGCTGGCCTACGCGGCGCTGGAGTGGGTCCTCATCGCGCTGCTGCTCCTCAACGGGCTCCTCTCCCACGCCGTCGCCCGCTTCGCCGCCTACTTCGGCCTCAGGCCGCCCTGCCTCCTCTGCTCCCGCGCCGACCGCCTCTTCGGCGCGGAGGAGGAGGACGGCGCCGACCAGGCGGCGGGCGACGCGCGCTGGCTGCGCGGCCTCCTCTGCGGCGCCCACGCGGCGGAGATCTCCGGGATGGGCTACTGCCTCCACCACCGCCGCCTCGTCGCCGACGCCGCCGACATGTGCGAGGGCTGCCTCTCTTCTTGGAAGAAAGAGATGATGAACGACGCAGAGGAGGCAGGCGCCGCGGTGTGTTCTTGCTGCAAAGCTCTCGTACAGATCACTTCCTCACGCGAGCTGGAGGGTCCTGCTGCACAACACGAGAAGGCAGCCGTAGAAGGAGAAGAACAAGGTCAGGGCTACGTTCTGCTGGATCAAGAAGACCACGAAGAGGAAGAAGAGGAGCAAACAGAGGTGGAACAACCAGAGCAGCAAAACGAAGAGGAAGCCCAAGAGCAGACAGGGGAGATTAAGGCGGCTGCCGTGGAGGACGAGTCCATGGAGTTCATGGCTCAGGGCGAAGAGATCACGCCCGACGACGACGATCGGTTGGTGCCGGTTGTGGCACTTGATGAGATGACAATTGCCGACGATTCGAGTTTGCATCCGGATGCCCCTGGCTCCGAGGAGGGTGACATGAATCGTACTGCAGACGATGAGCGTGATCTTGATGCCGCAGTGGTTCTGGAGGAGAAGAGGATGCTGGCTTCTTCGGTTGCAACGGCCCCTGCCATGCCTGAGAATTCCATTCCACAAGATGATGAACTGGTTCTTGAAGATACTGCCGAAACTGGAGATTTCAGGACCGATGAAGGAGATATTGTTGTGCCTCAAGGTAATTTGCTTCTCGGCCCGTTCAATTTTACTCTAGTCGATTACTGTCCCATCATCTCATCTCATGATTTTTGTTTGGTTCTACTTCTAGCTACCGAAGCAATTCCTGAAGATGGCAGCAAATCAGCAGAGGTGGAGACTAACTGCGAGGTGTCAATCGGGAGCGATATCTGCGAGCAGGAGCAAGACGGCCATGGTGCTCCGTTTCAAGAACTGGTGGCGCTAGAGGAGCTGTTTTCTCCATTGGAATACGCAGATGACCGGACATCACCGCTGCAAATCCGCCATGAAACAGCCCCAGCTGAGCAAGGTGATACAATCATTGCAGAATGCAGAGTGCTCTCACTTTTACTTTTGCTTGCCCCCATTGAGATGCTTTCACAGTGACTCTGTCTGTCCACAACTTTAATTTGATATTTATGTTCGATCAGAAGCGAGTGAAGCAGAGCATGAGGTGACGGCCAGCCGGAGATTTGAGTACCAATCGAATGACCAGAACGAGGAGGACGAAGACAGGGCACCGGAGACGCCCACCTACAGCTTTGCTGCCCAAAACTCCGGCAAAAGGTTCTTGCTCGAGAGGAAGCGGTCGCTGTCCCTTTCCTTGGATGGAAGCGTGTCGAGCGAGGTCGAGTGCGCCGAGCCTTCCACCGTCGAGCAGCTGAGATCCGCGTTGCAAGCGGATCGAAAGACGCTCAGCGCCATGTACGCCGAGCTCGAGGAAGAGAGGAACGCCGCGGCCATCGCGACCAACCAGACGATGGCCATGATCAACCGGCTGCAGGAGGAGAAGGCCGCCATGCAGATGGAGGCGCTGCAGTACCAGAGGATGATGGAGGAGCAGTCCGAGTACGACCAGGAGGCGATGCAGCTGCTGACGGAGCTGGTCACCAAGAGGGAGAGGGAGAAGCAGGAGCTGGAAAGGGAGCTGGAGCTGTGCAGGCAGAAGGTGCTGCACTATGAGGACAAGGAGAGGAGGAGGATGCCGGCCTTCAAGGACAATGCCCATGGCCCCGACGGCAATGGCACCTCTGTTTCGTCCAGCGGCGAGGACAGCGACGGGCATTCAGATGATGACTCGTGCGAGCTGGGCGAGTCTCCCAACGGCGACGGCGATCTTCGGAGCTTGCCGGACGCTACTCTTAGCCCAAGGGCGGATCAAGAGAACACCGGTCATCTTGTGGCGCTGGATGATTCCCTGACGTACATGGAGATGGAGAGGCTGTCCATCTTGGAGGAGCTCAAGGCACTCGAGGAGAGGCTCTTCACGCTGGAAGACGACGATATCGGCGACAGCAATGCGGCCACCGGCCATTCCTCAGACGATCACGGTGCCCATTCGCCGGAGAATGGTGTCACCGGCAACAAGGCCAAGTTTGAAGGCAGAGCTTTTGTTTCCAGAGGAAAGAGCCTTCTGCCTCTCTTTGACGCAGTCGGTGACCACAACCTCGACCGTGCATCACCTGTAGACGCCGATGATTCGACGATACCGGTCCCCGCCGTGTTTGCGAAAGAGCAAGAGAGGCTGGCGATAATCGAGGAGGTCGATCATGTGTACGAGAGGCTGCAAGCACTGGAGGCGGACAAGGAGTTCCTGAGGCACTGCATCAAGTCCCTCAAGAAAGGAGACAAGGGCATGCACCTTCTCCAGGAGATCCTGCAGCATCTCCGCGAGCTCCGGAGCGTGGAGCTTCATGGCAAGCACGCCGCTGATGATGCCATTGCCGCAAATTCAGCATAGCAGATGAATCTACATATATATTAGATGTGGTAAGTTCTTGTTATACCCTTGCGGCCATTTTTAGACACACTATATTATCTTCCTTAACTGCATCGGCGTAGCTGAATTATTGTGGCAGTTTTGGTTACCAACAACAATGTCCTGAAACAAGATATTATTGTGCTTTGCAGATTTATAGTTGTTCGGCTATGGTGAGCCGATCGACAGGAATGGTCCAAGTAGCAGTGGATCTATGATATGGTACCTCTCCCTTGTGCAAGATAATGGCTTGTGTTCAAGGGAACGCTTTGCTCGCCTGGCCTGCGCTGGTCCAGCATTGCGGGCTTTATGATGCGGTTGGTGGTGGCAGGAATCATTAGGGCCATCCGAAGCTTTCACCAAGCTGAATCATGGTGCCAGCTTCGGAGGCATGCACACCACTTCGAAAGGACAGATGGAGATTGAGATAATCAGAAAAGGGTAAAGGTGGTCTGGATGTAGATGTGGTGGATTTTTTTTCTCTACTACTATTTGTTTCCCTTTTCTTTCTTTGGGTTAAATTTCAGGTTTGTTTGTGCAGAGGTGGAGAGCGTTCAAGTTTTTTGTGTTTTGTATGAGGTTGTAGGCTTGTAGCTTGGTACGTGTGGTTTGGTCTTTGTTTTGTACGCTCTAGCCAGTTTTGACCAAGAAAGAAAAGCTTGTTATGATGAAATCCTGTTTGATTTGACATGGTTCTCTCAGTCCTTGATGCTTCTTACTTTCTTTGTACCATAATATTTATTGTTATGGAGAATTAATCTACTACTCCCTCCATTCCTAAATATAAGTCTTTTAAGAGTTTCTACTAGAAGACTACATATAGATGTATACGGACTTACTTTAGAATGTAGATTTATTTATTTTGTTTTGTACGTAGTCATTTAGTAAATATCTAAAAAGACTTATATTTAGGAACGGAGGGAGTAGTTCTTTTCAACAACGAGTATTTAGAAACGGAGTATTTAAAAACAGAGGAGTACATTATCCGACCCTCAAGCTGTCCATATAATACATCATATAGTGTATCTTTATGATAGCATGGCACCCTGAGGTTGCTCAATTATGCTGGCTTTGATGGGTGTCCTCGAGCTGTCATTACTCTTCAGCCCGTGGGAGGCTAGAGATTTTTTTGTCCAAAAGAAATCCTTGCATTACTCAAAAAGTTTAGGAATTACAATCACGTTCAATAACTAGATGATGGCCCGTGCATTGCTGCAGGGATTTTATAACAAATAATGTTAAAAAATTAAGTGTAAAACTATGGAGTTCAATGATATTGCATTGTTTTTTCAATTGTATTGGACTTTTTTTTCTTTTCGAAACGGTGGTATTGGATGTTTTAGATACCAAATAAATGGCTAATGTCCAACTCATACTTGCATAATCATATGACTATAATGTTTCTCGTGGTTTAGAAAGAATATACACACTGTAGAATAGATCAATCGTGTTACCATAACACTGTCCAGCATGAAGTAAATCAAGGCAAAACAATGAAAAAATGTAGGTAGAGATGCTCACTTGAGGAAAGAAGCGTCTTGTCGTCTCCGTGAAGACGGCTCGGGCGGGAACCCTAGCTGCCGCCGCTTCCACCACCACCCCTCACTACCTTCCCTCCCCGTCGTCGGCAGTCATTGTTGGGCAAAGCCCGCCAGCGGCCGTTGGCGGCGAGACCCGTTCCCTCGAGCTCGGGCCTCTCCTTGCCCCACCACCCTACCCCAACGGCCGCGTTGGATCTCGTGGTGGTCGCAGGCAACATCGTCGCACGGGCTGCCGCCGATGGTCCTCCTCCCCCGTGTATCGATGTTCCCCTTCTCCCGACGTGGATCCTCTCCCCCACTCCTTGGTGACCCTCACCCACCCGTGGCGCTGGATCTTGGGGCGACCGCCGTGCCTCGGACCGGTGTCTCTTGCCGGTGGTCCTCTCCGCTGTCCCACGACATGCCTCCCATTTTCCTCTAGTACCACTTCCCCCCTCCTCTCACCCGTCGAATCTTTCGTTGCTCTACCTCGGGAGCCGTCCTAACTTCTGATGTTGCAGCCAAGCCCACCGACGTCTTCTCTCCCGATGGCTTGGTTACGCCATGCCTCGCTCTCCCTCGAGTTAGCTTGGCGGTGGCGGTTGTGGGCAGCGGCGGCTTTTGGGTGTGCATCGGGATTTGGGTTGTGGTGGGTCCAACGGTGCCCGATGTCTCCTTGTCGGGCGAAATTTGCGTCCATGCAGTGTAGTAGTGACTCCAGCCAGCGGTTTCGTTCCCAAATCTCTGAATCGTCCAACGACATGGGGATTGTTCGGTCACAGGTCGGGGCAAAATCCCTGCACAACCGTGCTGGCAGCAGCGACATCTGCGAGTGTCGTCCTTTTCATGAAGACGATGCCATGGCCTTCTCCGTGCCCCTCTTCGAGCACCGAGGAAAACCCTAGATCTAGTTCTCTGGATCGGACATCAGCGGCACTACAACGTCGTCCCCATGGTTAAGGTGATGTCTTGGCTGCTCGCGGCATCCCTCGTCCTGGATTTTGAGTAGTCGGGTGTCGTGCTTGGTGTGGGTGCTTCTCCGGACATGGGCATCCAGGATGCAATGTACGACATCATCGGCTCTTCCTTCATGGCTCCTTCCTCATGCCTAGCCGTATCTTGCAACCCACTTGCCGACTCCCTAGGCGCTTCTGGTGGGGGTATGTTGATTTGGTCGGTTCTTGAGTCGTAGCCACGTGTCGTGGTTCCTCGTGTTGGTCGTGACGTGACCTTGGTCTCTTGTGTCTCGCCTCGTCACCTTTCTTGGTTGGAGTTCGAGCTAGGCTAGTTTAGGGCTGTGTTGTTTCTCTTCTTTTGTTCTCCCACATTTTGGTATGGTATCATCTATGTATTCTTCTTTCTTTGTAATGTTCTCTCCTACCTATTGTTGAAATGTTACACAGTCTTTGCGTATTCGCGGAAAAAGAGAGTAAAGAAGCGCCTCCAAGGTGATAAGGTGTAATTACTACTGTACTACTGTCTTCGTTCCTAAATATAAGTATTTGTAAAGATATTAGTATTACCTACATATGATGCAAAATGAGTGAATCTACACTCTAAAATATGTCTACATACATCTATATGTACTCCCTATATATTGAAATCTCTACAAAGACTTATGCATAGGACCAGAGGGAGCACATAAGTGGCATACTTCCTTTTTGTATATAGCTCGCGTTTGTTATAGTGAACTGTATAGTGTATTAGCTAGTTCCAGATAAATGTTTATTTAGAAACCTTCAAGTGTAACATAAATTGTTTTTACTCTCACTGATTTTAATTCATGTGTGAAAGTGCATTATATCAGTTAGAGGGGGGGTGAATAGGTGATTTTTACAAATCCCTCACTGAGGAATTACTATTTGAGGATTTTGCAGAGCGATGAAATACATGCAGCAGATAAAGTACTCAAGTGCATACATAACATGGCAGTAGCAAAGTCATCATGGTTAAATGAATCATACGTTGAGCATAAGTAGCGAGTAATCAGGATAAGGATATGAAAAACAAGGTGACTGAAGAATTTGGGTTGAGTAAATTGAGAAAGTGTTCATTCAATGCCTTCAAATAGTAATAATCGATTTCATCAACAAGTAAATGAGGAAACGAAAGGGTTGAGGAAATAGAACTACTTGCTTGGTGATTACAATCATTTGGTCTACCAGTTCCAACTGTTGCGAGAGTTGTACGTATGGTTTGGAGCGGCTTGGTATTTAAGCCAACGAACGCACAATCCTTACTGTATTCTCCTTCAGTTAGAGTCACACAAACTCTGCCCAATAACTCATGGTAAGTCTTCAATATAGAATTTTAAACCTTCACAAACTTGGTCACCCTGCAATGCACAATTCCTCTTGGATGCTCTAGACCATGACGCCTAACCATCTTGAAGATGCATAGTCTTCAAAGGTAAAAAGCATCAGTTCCACACGAGACAATCTCTTGAGTGATCCTCAATCACTTTAGGTTTTGGTTTTGAGTTTTTCCTCACAAATTATGCCCTCAAAGTCGTTAGAGGAAGAATTTCTCTCAAATGACACTTGTCAGTTTCTATCTCACAGCAACCGACCAGCTAGTGGTTGCGGCGTTGGGGAACGTTGCATGGGAAACAAAAAATTTCCTACGCACACGAAGACCTATCATGGTGATGTACATCTACGAGAGGAGATTAAGTCCACATACCCTTGTAGATCGCTAAGCGAAAGCATTAAGAAACGCGGTTGATGTAGTGGTACAGCTTCGTGACTCAAATCACCGTCGTCCCACGATCCGTCCCACGATCCGTTCTGATCTAACGTCGAACGGACGACACCTCCGCGTTCAACACACGTATAGATCGATGACGATCTCGGCCTTCTTGATCCAACAAGAGAGACGGATAAGTCGATGAGTTCTCCGGCAGCATGACGGCGCTCTAGTGGTGGTGATGATCTACTCCTGCATGGCTCCGCCCGAGCTCCGCAGAAATCCGATCTAGAGGAAGAACTATGTGGTATAGGTTTGAGTTGCACGTGGCAAAGTTATGTCTCAAAAGCCCTAAAACCACCAGTATATATAGGAGGAGGGGAGGGGCTGGCCTTGGGGCTCAAGGGAGCCCCAAGGGCACCGGTCGAAGGGAGGAGGTGGAATCCCACCCCAATTCGGTTTGGGGGAAGGAGTCCACTCCTTCCTTCCCACCTTCCTCTTTCCTTTTTCTTTTCTTTCCTTTAATATTTTTCCCTTGTGGCACCATGGCCCTATTGGGCTAGCCTCACCAGCCCACTAAGGGCTGGTGCGCCACCCTAGGGTCACTGGGATCACTCCCGGGTGGGTGGGCCCCTCCCGGCGAATACCCGGAACCCATTCGTCACTCCCGGTACACTGCCGGCATGCCTGAAACTTTTCGGTAACCAAATGAAACCATCCTATATATCAATCTTCGTTTCCAGACCATTCCGGAAACCCTCGTGATGTCCGTGATATCATCCGAGACTCCGAACAACATTCGGTAACCACACATATAACTTAACTATACTAAAACATCATCGAACCTTAAGTGTGCAGACCCTGCGGGTTCGAGAACTATGTACACATGACCCGAGACACCCCTAGGTCAATATCCAATAGCGGGACCTGGATGTACATATTGGATCCTACATATTCTACGAAGATCTTATCGGTTGAACCTTTGTGCCAAGGATTCATATAATCCTGTATGTCATTCCCTTTGTCCTTCGGTATGTTACTTGCCCGAGATTCGATCATCGGTATCCGTATACCTATTTCAATCTTGTTACCGACAAATCTCTTTTCCCGTTCCGTAATACAAGATCCCGTGACTTACACTTAGTCACATTGCTTGCAAGGCTTGTTTGTGATCTTGTATTACCGAGTGGGCCCCGAGATACCTCTCCATCAAACGGAGTGACAAGTCCCAGTCTTGATCCATACTAACTCAACGGACACCTTTGGAGATACCTGTAGAGCACCTTTATAGTCACCCAGTTACGTTGCGACATTTGATACACACAAGGTATTCCTCCGGTGTTAGTGAGTTATATGATCTCATGGTGATAGGAATAAATACTTGACACGCAGAAAACAATAGCAATAAAATGACACAATCACATGCTACGTCCATAGTTTCGGTCTAGTCCATCACATGATTCTCCTAATGATGTGATCCACTTATCAAGTGACAACACTTGCATATGGTCAGAAACCCTTGACCATCCTTGATCAACTGGCTAGCCAAGTAGAGGCTTGCTAGGGACATTGTTTTGTCTATGTATCCACACATGTATCTATGTTTTCATTCAATACAATTATAGCATGGATAATAAACAATTATCTTGAAACAAGAAATATAATAATAACTATTTTATCATTGCCTCTAGGGCATATTTCCAACATGCGGGCGAGGCTATTTGTAGCCAGGGTGCAACCTGACAAGATAAGACATAAATGCCCCTAATGGTATGACCATTGTAAGGATAAGATCCTTTGGGCAGCTCGCACTAAGCACAACAAAGGTCGGAATTTGGAACTCTCAAATTCCTCAGGGCTATCACATTCCTCACGGTGGGCAATTCGCACTCGCGAAATCCTAACTCCTCAGTTAGACCAATTTCCAAGTGAGTAGAAGAACTTCGTCTCTCTCACTGAAGAATTTGACTAAACTATAAGAGATTTTCAAAGGCTTCACTCAAAGGATAGGGTATGTGTAGGTTTTGAGATGAGCATCACTTGGAAATTTTCCTTAGTATTACCTCGACCCCTTTAACAGTACAGTGTTTCCTATGACTCAAAAATAGGAAAACAAACTAAGGAAACAAAAGTATTCAAGCTTCTTAGTCCTCGTATCAATATCTTCAAGGTCACACGAAAGTCTTCAAGAAAAGCACCAAAGTCTTAAGTTTAAGACATACATTTTTAGGGGTTGACTTCCGTCGGATAACCAAACTCCTTAGGGACTTATAGGACATGTGTACACTCACAAACACATTACTACCTTAACCTATAAGTCTTCAATACACCAAAATCACTAGGGGTCACTAGATGCACTTACAATCTCCCCCTTGAATGGATCGATATGGTTGACTAGAGGGGGGTGAATAGGCAACTACCAATATTTAGCTTTTATTTAACAAATTAAGTTTAACAACAAATAGGTTGTCTAGATATAAAATCAGGTGAGCAACCTATATGATGCTAACAATAACAATAACAAGCAAGAACAAATACAAAGTAAAGGCAAGAAGTCACCACAAGCGGAACCGATGAAGATGAGGATGTGTTACCGAAGTTTCTTCCCTTTGAGGGGAAGTACATTTCCGTTGGAGCGGTCTGGAGGCACAATGCTCCCCAATATGCCACTTAGGCCACTGTATTCTCCTCACGCCCTCGCACAATGCGATATGCGGTGATTCCACTAGTGGTGCACTTGAAGGCGGCAACCAGACCTTTACAAACAAGGTTGGGGCTATCTCCTCAACTTAATTGGAGGCTCCCAACGAAACCATGAAGCTTCACCAAAATGGAACATGCCTTTGAAGTGACCTCCATCTAGGGTGCTCAAACACCCCAAGAGTAACAAAATCCACACAAGAAAGTATGGGGAATCAAGTTTCCTTTGGTGGAAGTGTAGATCTAGATCTCCTCCTCCAATCCCTAGAAAACCAACAAGTTTGAGTAGCTGGAGAGAGCGATTGGGCAAGAAATCTTCAAGGGCATTAATGGTGGAGAGAGAGAGAGGCAAGAGGTAAGTGGTAGGTGGAAGAACCGCCTCCTTAAATTGTATCCCTCAATTCCAACCATTACATCCGTTTTTACAACGGGGCGGTACAATCGCTATGTGCACCAGTACAACTGGTGCACGCGGGTATTCAGTACCAACCCTGGCTGGCGGTGCAACCGGTGGCAGGGGCAGAAGTACCGGTCACAACAAAGGACCAAAACAACCGCTCCACCACCGCCCAACTACTGCTTGACAACAAAGAGGAGTCACCCTTGAGCAATGAGTGGAGCGGTGGTTGTGATACGTCTCCAACGTATCTATAATTTTGATTGTTCCATGCTATTATGTTATCATTTTAGAACAGTTTTTATGCACTTATCTACCAATTTATATTATTTTTGAGCACTAACCTATTGACCCAGTGCCGAGTGACAGTTGCTGTTTTCTGCGTGTTTTTCCACTTTTCACGTTCTAGTACCAAACAAAGTCCAATTGACCTGAAGCTTTTTGTGAATTTTTTCTAGTCCAAAACAAGACCGTGGAGCATCGGAAGAAGGTCAGACGGTGCATGAGGCCCCCACAAGCCAACAGGGCTCGACCTGGGGGCGCCCTGATGGCCTGTGGCCCCCTCGTGGCTCTCCCGACTCTGTTCTGTGGCCTATAAATTCTTATCTACCCTAAAAACTTTGAGGGAGGAACCAAAACTCTTTTTACATTGTTGCAAGTCTATGTTCCGACGGGAGGCCATCTAGAGCTCCGTTCCGGCACTCTGTCGGAGGGGGGATCAATCACAGAGGGCTTCTTCATCAACCTTGCTGCTCTCATGATGATGTGTGAGTAGTTCACCATAGACCTACGGGTCCATAGCCAGTACCTAGATGGCAATCTCTCTCTTTGATATTGAATACAATGATGATTGTATCTTCGCTTTGATCCATATGATGTAACTCTTTTGTACCGTGCATTTGTTGGGTTCAAGTGAATTGTGGGTTTATATTCTGATTATTCATAATAAATATTTGAGTCTCCTCTGATATATAATATGATTCTTATGTGCATGATTATGATAGCTTCATAATTCTCTCCAATATATTGAAATAGTTTGGCCAACTAGATTGTTATTTCTTCGGTGAGAGAGGTGCGTTGTAGTAGGTTCAACCTGGTAAGTTTGTATATCCCAATGACTGAAGGGGACAATTTGCGTCTTTGTGTTTCTTCCACTAAGGGTAAAACAATGGGGTTTATTCGTATTGGTTGAGTTTACTTTGTCTACATCATGTCACCTTACTCCAAGCATTACCTCATTCGCCATGAACTTCGACGTTGGGGCTGTCACGTAGGTAAGAAGCATTCTTTCTAGAAACCCAAATCAGCCACGTAAAACTTGCAACAACAATTAGAGGACGTCTAACTTTTTTTTGGAGGGTATGCTATGTGATGTGATATGGCCAAAAGGATGCGATGTTACATATGTGATGTATGAGATTGATCATGTTCTTGTAATAGGATTCACGACTTGCATGTCGATGAGTATGATAACCAGTAGGAGCCATAGGAGTTGTCTTAATTTATTGTATGAGATGCAACACCATGTGGTTACTTTACTTTATTGCTAACCGTTAGCTATAGTAGTAGAAGTAATAGTTGGCGAGATGACTTTGCAAAGACACGATGATGGAGATCATGGTGTCATGCCGGTGACAATGATGATCATGGTGCCCCGAAGATGGAGATCAAAGGAGCAAGATGATATTGGCCATATCATGTCACTATATGATTGCATGTGATGTTTATCATGTTTTTCATCTTATTGTTGATACGTCCCAAACGTATCTATAATTTCTGGTTGTTCCATGGTCTTTTGGGTGACATTATTATATGTTTTGCTACTCTTTTATATCATTTAACACATATTTGGACTAACCTACTAACTCAGTGCACCCTGTGCCAGTTTCCGTCTGCTAATGTCTATTTTGCAGGGGATTTTACCCAATTTTCCAAAGCCCGAAACATCCCAGAAAAAATATATAAAAATTCAGCGAAACAGAAGCTTCCGGATCACCGAAGGAGGGCCGGAGGGGGCCCATGGGCCTCCCAGGCGGCCTACCGGCGCGGCCAGGCCCTAGGCCATGCCAAGAGATCACCTGGGTGGGTCCCACCTCCTCCGGTGCCCTCCTTTGGCCTATATTTAGAGTCCCAAGAGGAAACCCTCGCAGACTTTCTGGAATCGCGAATTTCTCCATCGTTCCGCTGCCGCAACGCTTCCGAGATCGGGAGCGTGAGGAGACCTCTTCCCGGCACCCTGACGGAGGGAGGATTGACCTCGGGACCTTCTCCACCGCCATGGACGCTTCCTGGACATGCCGTGAGTAGTCCTCCTTGGACCATGAGTCCATGACCAGTAGCTATGTGATGTCTTCTCTCCAATCTTGTGCTTCAATGCTTAGTCCTTGTGAGCTGCCCTACATGCTCAAGGCATCTATGTATTTCTCTTGCTATTTCTATGCTCGGTTTGTTGGGATCCGATGGATTATGAGAATATGTTCAGATTGTTTTGAGTTATATATTTGATTATCCTTTTACATTATGTTCCTTAGTGACTCATGCATGTTCTCCGTTGCTTTTTATTGCTTTGGCCGAGTAGTAGATCGTAACTCCAAGAGGGAGCGTTATGCATGATTGTGGGTTCATGCCCCTCAATGTCTAGCTTGAGTGACACAAACATGATACTAGGGGATGTGCTTTTTGCCACCAGGGAGAAAACAACGGTGCTTGTGACCACGGTTGCAAGGATTGTTTACCTTACACATAGTTCGTTAATGCAGTTGTCTGTTGCTTTGATTTTACACTTTGGGTGGGGCTTGGAACTTAATAACGGAGAGATGTTTATGATAGATAACTCAAGGTGGATTATTAGTAAGTAGATGCTCATGAATAAACGGTCTACTTGTCTTGGCGTACTGCCCATTACTATTGAACCTCTAACTATCAAGTAGCATAATTAGCATTACGGTGCGATCATAATTCTGTTAATTGCCCAACTGTGATTTGTTTACCCAAGCATAGTTATTTATCGTCTTTTGGGAGAGATACATCACTAGTGAACATCATGTGACTCCGGTCCATATCACCATCATTGTTTACACCTCCATCATTTACCGCTTTCATTTACTTTTCCGTTGCAATCACTACCACCTTCCCGCTTGTGTTTTGATCCTTTGCAAACTACAAGGCCGGAGAGATTGACAACCTCTCTATACTCGTTGGGAGTAAAGTTATTTGTTGTATGTGCAGGTCCATGTCTTCTGCTAGTGCCAGGGTGGAAGACACCTACTTGTTGAGCCTAGGAGTCCTCTTGGTTCGATAAACCTTACAGTCTCCGTGTAAGGGAAATGTGATGTTGACTACATCTCCACCTTCCACTTTGGGTAACCAACGAGGGGTGAGAAGTATATCCATTAGCTCGTCATCAAGCAAATTTCTGGCGCCATTGCCGGGGACTCCATCCTTCAAGATGGGGGAGTTGCATGCTATCTTTTACCTTTGCTTTTTAGTCTTGTTAGTTTGCTTTCTAGTTTTTGCTTTAGAGTCTTATACCAAAAACCACAAAAAAATTAGTTGCTTTGTTCTTGCTTGTTGTCGTTGCTATGGGTTCCACTGAAAACACCAAGTTGTGTGACTTCACTAGTCACAACAACAATGACTTTATCTGCACTCCTATTGCTGCTCCCGCCACAGGAGCCACGTCCTATGAGATTAAACCTGCTTTGCTGAACCTAGTTATGAAAGATCAATTCTCCGGTGCTGGAGATGATGCTGCCTTGCACTTGAACAATTTTGTTGAGCTCTGTGATATGCAAAAATATAAAGAAGTAGATGGTGATATTGTTAAACTTAAGCTTTTTCATTTCTCCTTGAGAGGAGGAGCTAAAGTGTGGCTTCAATCTTTTCCTAGGAACAACATAGATTCTTGGGATAAGTGCAAATATGCTTTTATTGGGAAGTATTACCCACCTGCTAAGATTATCGAGTTGAGGAGTAACATTATGAATTTTAGGCAATTGGACAATGAACATGTTGCTCAAGCTTGGGAACGTATGAAATCTCTTGTTAAGAGTTGCCCTACACATGGTTTGACTACTTGGATGGTTATCCAAACTTTCTCTGCGGGATTGAACTTTACTCGCGAATCTGTTGGACTCGGCCGCGGGAGGAACCTTTATGTCAACTACACTTGGTGCTGCCACAAAGATATTGGATGATATGATGACAAATTATTCTCAATGGCACACCGAGAGAGCTCCAACAGGTAGGAAGGTAAACTCTGTTGAGGAGATCTCCTCCCTTAATGATAAGGTTGACATGATCATGACTCTACTTACTAAGCAAGCTCCTATTGATCCTCATGATGTTCCTTTAAATTCTTTGGTTGCTCAAGAAAGAGAGCAAGTTGATGTTAATTTTATCTCTAGGAACAACTTTAATAACAATGCTTATAGGAGTAATTTTGGTAACAATCCTAGATCGTTCCCATCCAACAACTATGGGAACAATAACAATTATCCTACCACCAAAAACTCCACTTCTGAATTACAAAGCATGCTTAAAGATTTTATCACTTCTCAAAAGGCCTTCAATAAGAGTGTAGAAGAGAAACTAGAAAAAATATATAGTCTCTCTTTGAAGGTGGACAACATAGCTCATGATGTAGAGAGGCTTAAATTAGAATCTCCCCACTTGAGGAAAGGAACACCACACCCATGAATGCTATCCAAGTCCAAATTAGTGAGAACATAAGAATGCTAGCCAAACTTAAAGAGAGATGGGCTAGAGAAAAGGAAGAGGAAGAGAGAATTAAGAGCCTTCCTACACACACTACCATTGCTACTATACAAGTTGTTGAGGATCTCAAAACTTTTAGCACCCATCGCACTCCTAGTCCCAATGGACTATTAATGGTGATGCTAATACCTCAACTATAGGACAAGAAGGTCCTATGAATTTATATACAACCAAAAGAATGAGCATAGATGACATTACTACCACTTTAATTAATGGTAGTAACCTTGATTTTGACAATTGTAGTCTCTCTGAAGTTATCACCTTTTTGCAAAGAATGGCTAAAGACCCCCACACTAGTACACTCAATATTGCCTTCATCGAGCATATTACCAATGCTCTTATCAAAGCTAGGGGGAGAAGCTCAAGCAAGAGACTTCCATCCCTAGAAAACTAGAAGATGGTTGGGATCCTATGGTCCAGATTAAATTGAATAATATCTCTTGCTTTGCATTGTGTGATGTTGGAGCTAGTGCCTCCCTTATGCCCAAAAGAATGTATGATATGCTTGATTGGAAACCTTATGATCCATGTTCTTTTGGTGTTTGTCTTGTTGATTCTTCCATAAAGAAACCTTTAGGGATAATTGATGATGTGCTTATTATTGTCAATGATAATTATGTCCCCGTTGATTTTTTTATTATGGACATTGAATGTGATCTTTCATGTCCAATTATTTTGGGACGTCCTTTTCTCCGCACAGTTGGTGCTATCATTGACATGAAAGAGGGAATTATTAAATTCCAATTTCCTCTTAAAAAGGGAATGGAACACTTCCCTAGAAATAAGATTAAGTTACCTTATGAGTGTGTTACTCGGGCAAGTTATTATTTTGGAGTTGATAACACTTGATCTTCTTGCATTATGCCTAGCTCAAAGGCATAAAAGAAAGCGCTTGTTGGGAGGCAACCCAATTTGTTTTTACTTCTGTTTTAGTGGTCTTGATGCTTTTTACTACTGTAGCAACATCATTGTATCTTTATTTTTAAGCTTTGTGTCAAGTTACAGCCTCCGATTGCAAGAAAGTTCAAAAATTGTGACATGTTGTGCAGTAACAGATTGTGTCTGCTTGACAAAAAAATTCCCCAAAAATCACCATATCATCTTTTTGATCTGAATGTTTTTGACAACATACTCTATATAATTGCCTTTCTGGCATATGTTCTGATTTTTTTGATTTGAGTTGCAGAAGTGCCCCTGAATAAATTATTTACTACCTGTTGTTCTGTTTTTCACAGATTCTGCCATATTTTGTGTTTCCATTGTTTTGCGAACCCTAAGCTTGCTTTTGATTTGCAACAAACTTTTGGCAATCATGAGAAGCAGTAGATTTTCATGAAAAACTTTATTTCCAGCAGGTAATGAATTATTTTATTAAGGGAACTAACCACTCTAATCAGCTTATGATGAGTTTCGTATGAAGGGAGTTTTCAAGTATGCGATGGGAGAGATGATGAAAGAAGATGCAGGAGTGTCAAGTGCTCAAGCTTGGGGATACCCCCATGCACCCCAAGAAATATTCAAGGAGACTCAAGCGTGTAAGCTTGGGGATGCCCCCATGCATCCCCTTCTCTATCAACAATCACCAAGTCGTCCATCTCCATGCTATATTTTTATCACTTCATATGTTATGTGCTATGCTTGGAGCGTCCCGCTATTTGCTTTTTAGTTTGTTTTAGTTTTTCGTGCTGTTCATAACAAGTCGGAACCTAGCCTACCTTGTTTGGGAGAGAGACACACTCTATTCCACTCTAGAACACAACATAGGTTTTCATGCTTATTCTTTTTGTGTGTTCTTCATCTTTTCCTAGCTATTGTCATGCTTAGCTCTTAGTTTTCATGCTTATATTTTTAAGAGCTATTATTTAGGTTGATTTTGTAACTCTCTTGAGTTATCATGATTATCTTGTTTAGAGAGTTGGCTCGTTGCACTGAGTTGTGTGTCTTGCATGAGTTGGTAATTGAGGTTGCTATTTAAGTATAGTAGTAACTCGCAATAGTTTTGAGGAATTGATTTGAGTAATGTTTGGACTATTGGTGCCAAGAGCTTGAGCCTATTAGTGATAGGTGTCGTATTTTGGGAAATCCGTGTGTTTTTAAAAACTAAAAATTAATTGAGAACTCTAGCTACTAAATTGATCGCTAACCTCTGGAGGGGTTGGAATATATAGAGTACCCTCACGTTACCATGAGTGGAGGATGCGCAAGGATAACCAAACCCCCAAACACTCCTCCTCGGGGTACTTGTCTCTTTGTGAATTTCCTAACTAGATAGAGAGTTACCGTTAATAAGTGTATGAGTTCTTCAGACTAATGTGAGTATTTGATTCTTGGCACTTCCACCATCCATATTTTGCTAGCCTCTTCGTTACCATGCATTGCCCTTTCTCACATCGAGAGTTGGTGCAAACTCCGCCGGTGCATCCAAACCCATGACATGATACGCTCTGTCATACATAAGCCTCATTATATCTTTCCTCAAAACAGCCACCATACCTACGTATTAAGGCATTTCCATAGCCTTTCCGAGATACATTGCCATGCAACATCCACCATCTCATGACTTGATCTTCATGTCATACATGCTTTTGCTTGATCATAGAGCCGCATGATAGTTGGGCCTTGCCCAAGTCACTGCTACATGACGCGCTAGTATCATTGCATATCCTTCTACACTGGTAGAGGCATACATTAGCGTACATCATGATAGTTTTCACTAGTCTTTATATTGAGTACTTAAAAAGTGTGATGATTTTTCTTTTTATTCATGTAAAACATGGAGTGTTGCCCTTAAGTGAGGAAAAGATCCCAAAGTGGACAAAACAAAATATCCCAAAGAGGACAAATGAGAGATAAAAAGAAAGAGCCAAAGAGGCCACGAAATAAAAAAGAAGAGAAAAAGAAATAAAAAGATAGAAGGGGGCAACACTACTATTCCTTTTGAAAGATCCATACTTGTACTCCATTTCTATATTGATACTCCATAGAGATTATCATTCATGCATAACTATGTGGGGACCCTTACACTATAGAACTTGGTTTGCATATTCCAATGATGAGCCTCCTCAAATGAGCTCTAGGTCTTCATGAGAAAACATGTTGGATGCACCCCCACTAGTTCCATTGGAGAGCTTACCTTAGCTAATATGTTCATTCGTTACATGGCAATCCCTACTCCTCACATCATATCTATCATTTGGCTTTCTCTCGCCTATGGTTGTCCTCATTGATGTGAGCCTTTCACACCTTTTTGTCTTCCTTCCCCATCATTATTGTATTTTCCATCCTAAGTGCCAACATATCTTGCTTACGCTCATCCATTGCATGAGTGCTCAAAGTCAAAAGGGAGAGGATCATTTTGACTTGTGCCTGACTAGTGGTCTGGGGATGAGTCAAAATAAGATTCTGAAGGAGACTAAGTGTGAGATTTAGTAGATTGAGTTCTCAATTAAAAAATATTTTATGATCTCAACCCATCTCCCACTTATTGCATGCAAACACCATTTGGAGACATTCGAGTCACGGACAGCGAGAGCTCCTGCACCTTTATGTTCTTACTTTGCTACACTCAATACTAGATATAGACTCTTGCTTGTTATTGTATTGACTTGAATTGCATATATCACTTGCTTTACTTTGAAGTTCTTATATGTGTGTTAGCATGTCACCATAGAAATTATTGTGTTATCATTTATCTACTCGAGGACGAGTAGAAATTAAGCTGGGGGATGTTGATACGTCCCAAACGTATCTATAATTTCTGGTTGTTCCATGATCTTTTGGGTGACATTGTTATATGTTTTGCTACACTTTTATATCATTTTACATATATTTGGACTAACCTACTGTTGGAAATATGCCCTAGAGGCAATAATAAAATGGTTATTATCATATTTCCTTGTTCATGATAATAGTCTATTGTTCATGCTATAATTGTGTTAACAGGAAACAGTAATACATGTGTGGATAAATAGATCACAATGTGTCCCTAGCAAGTCTCTAGTTGGCTAGCTCGTTAGTCAATAGATGATCATGGTTTCCTGATCATGGGCATTAGATGTCATTGATAACGGGATCACATCATTGGGAGAATGATGTGATGGACAAGACCCAATCCTAAGCATAGCACTAGATCGTATTGTTCGTATGCTAAAGCTTTTCTAATGTCAAGTGTCTTTTCCTTCGACCGTGAGATTGTGCAACTCCCGGATACCGTAGGAGTGCTTTGGGTGTATCAAACGTCACAACGTAACTGGGTGACTATAAAGGTGCACTGCAGGTATCTCTGAAAGTGTGTGTTGGGTTGGTACGAATCCAGATCGGGATTTGTCACTCCGTGTGACAGAGAGGTATCTCTGGGCCCACTCGGTAGAACATCATCATGAGCTCAATGTGACTAAGGAGTTAGTCACACGATGACGTGCTACGGAACGAGTAAAGAGACTTACCGGTAATGAGATTCAACAAGGTATAGGTATACCGACGATCGAATCTCGGGCAAGTTCTATACCGACAGACAAAGGGAATCGTATACGGGATTGATTCAGTCCTTGACATCGTGGTTCATCCGATGAGATCATCATGGAGCAAGTGGGAGCCACCATGGGTATCCAGACCCCGCTGATGGTTATTGTCCGGATAGGTGTCCCGGTCATGTCTGCCTGTCTCCCGAACCCGTAGGGTCTACACACTTAAGGTTCGATGACGCTAGGGTTATAGGGAATTGTTAGACAAGGTTACCGAAAGTTGTTCGGAGTCCCGGATGAGATCCCGGACGTCACGAGGAGCTCCGGAATGGTCCGGAGGTAAAGATTGATATATAGGACGGATGGTTTTGGACACCGGAAGTGTTTCGGGCGTCACCGGTAACGTACCGGGACCACCGGGACCACCGGAGGTGGCCCCGGGGGTCCACTGAAGGGGGGCAACGACCCGAAAAGGCTAGATGGACCTAGTGCGGGAGGGAACCAGCCCCTAGGTGGGCTGGTGCACCTCCCACACCCAGCCCAATGCGCAAGTGGTGGGGAGAGGGGGCAACCCTAGGCGCAGGTGGGCCTTAGGCCCACCAGGTGGTGCGCCACCCCCTCCCACCCTAGCCGCCGCCCCCCTTTCCCATCTGCTGGCTGGCGCACCACCTAGGGGGGAAGCCTAGGGGTGGTGCACCCCCCTCCCCCTCCTCCTATAAATAGAGAGGGGTTTTGGCCCTTGCGAGATAGACTTCTCCCTCTCCCTCGGCGCAGCCCTACCCTTCTTCCTCCTCTCTGCCGGTGCTTGGCGAAGCCCTGCCGGGAGACCTCGTCTCTCCATCGACACCACGCCGTCGTGCTGCTGGAGTTCTTACCCAACCTCTCCCTCCTCCTTGCTGGATCAAGGTGCGGGAGACGTCACCGGGCTGCACGTGTGTTGAACGCGGAGGTGCCATAGTTCGGCACTAGATCGGAATCGCTGCGAGTACGACTCCATCAACCGCGTTCTAGCAACGCTTCCGCTTAGCGATCTTCAAAGGTACGAAGATGCTCTTACCCCTCTCTCGTTGCTGGTCTCTCCATAGGAAGATCTGAATATGCGTAGGAAAATTTTGAATTTATGCTACGTTACCCAACAGTGGATCAAAGCCAGGTTTTCTATGCGTAGATTCTATGCACGAGTAGAACACAAATGTTGTGGGCGATGATTTGTCAATTTGCTTGCCTCTACTAGTCTTATTCTTTTCCGGCGGTATTGTGGGATGAAGCGGCCCAGACCGACTTTACACGTACGCTTACGTGAGATTGGTTCCACCGACAGACATGCACACCGTGCATAAAGGTGGCTAGCGGGTGTCTGTCTGTCCTACTCTAGTCGGATTGGATTTGATGAAAAGGGTCCTTATGAAGGGTAAATAGCTTTGGCATATCATCGTTGTGGCTGTCACGTAGGTAATAAGGCGTTCTTGCTAAAAACCCAAATCAGCCACGTAAAACTTGCAACAACAATTATAGGACGTCTAACTTGTTTTTGCAGGGTTTGACATGTGATGTGATATGGCCAAAGTTGTGATGTTGCATGTATGATGTATGAGATGATCATGTTATTGTAATAGGTTTCACGACTTGCATGTCGATGAGTATGACAACCGGCAGGAGCCATAGGAGTTGTCTTAATTTATTGTATGAGATGCAACGCCATGTGATATCATGATGATGGAGATCATGGTGTCATTCCGGTGATGATGATGATCATGCGATGCCTGAAGATGGAGATCGTAAGGGCGAAGATGATAATGGCCATATCATGTCACTATATGATTGGATTGTGATGTTTATCATGTTTTTCATCTTATTGCTTAGAACGACGGTAGCATAATAAGATGATCCCTCTTAAAATTTCAAGAACGTATTCCCCTAAGTGTGCACCATTGCGAAGGTTCGTTTTCTCGAAGCACCACGTGATGATCGGGTATGATAGATTCTAATGTTCGCATACAACGGGTGTAAGCCAGAATTACACACGCGAAACACCTAGGTTGACTTGACGAGCTTAGCATGTACAGACATGACCTCGAATACAAGAGACTGAAAGGTCGAACATGAGTCATATGGTTGAATATGATCAGCATGAAGTTGCTCACCATGGTGACTAGTCCGTCTCACGTGATGATCGGACACGGGTTAGTCAACATGGATCATGTATCACTTAGATGACTAGAGGGATGTCGATTTAAGTGGGAGTTCATACTTAATATGATTAGATGAACTTAATTTTCATGAACTTAGTCTAAAAGGTTTGTCTTTATAAATATTGTAGATGGCCAACGTCAACCTCAATTTCAACGCATTCCTAGAGAAAAACAAGCTGAAAGATGATGGTAGCAACTATGCGGACTAGGTTCGCAACTTGAAGCTCATCCTTGAAGCAACTAAAAAGGCTTATGTCCTTGATGCGCCGCTAGGTGACCCTCCTGCTCCCGCAGCAGCCCAGGACATTCTGAACGTCTGGCAAACGTGGAGTGATGACTACTCTCTGGTTATGTGTGGCATGTTATACAGTTTAGAAATGGGGCTCCAAAGGCGTTTTGAGCAACACGGAGCATATGAGATGTTCCAAGAGCTGAAGCTAGTTTTTCAAGATCAGGCCCGTGTTGAGAGATATGAAGTCTCCGACAAGTTCTTTAGCTGTAAGATGGAGGAGAACAGTTCTGTCAGTGAGCACATACTCAAAATGTCTGGGTTACACAGTCGTCTGACTTCACTTGGAGTCGAACTTCCGGATGATGCTATAACTGACAGAATCCTCCAGTCTCTCCCACCAAGCTACAAAGGTTTTGTGCTTAACTACAACATGCAAGGGATGGAGAAGACCATTCCCGAGTTGTACTCGGTGCTCAAGTCTGCAGAAGTAGAAATCAAGAAAGAGCATCAAGTGTTGATGGTCAACAAGACCACTAGTTTCAAGAAGGGCAAGGGTAAGAAGAACTTCAAGAAAGACGGCAAAGCTGTTGCCGCGCCCGGTAAGCCAGATACCGGGAAGAAGAAAAAGAATGGACCCAAGCCTGAGACTGAGTGCTTCTATTGCAAGGGAAAAGGTCAGTGGAAGCGGAACTGCCCCAAATACTTAGCGGACAAGAAGGCCGGCAACGTTAAAGGTACATGTGATATACATGTTATTGATGTGTACCTTACCAGCGCTCGTAGTAGTTCCTGGGTATTTGATACCGTGCTGTTGCTCACATTTGCAACTCAAAGCAGGAACTGCGGAATAAGCGGAGACTGGCCAAGGACGAGGTGACGATGCGCGTCGGGAATGGTTCAAAGGTCGATGTGATCGCCGTCGGCACGCTACCTCTACATCTACCATCGGGATTAGTTTTAAACCTTAATAATTGTTATTTAGTACCAGCTTTAAGCATGAACATTGTATCAGGGTCTTGCTTAATGTGAGACGGCTACTCATTTAAGTCAGAGAATAATGGTTGTTCTATTTATATGAGTGATATGTTTTATGGTCATGCTCCACTGGTGAATGGTTTATTCTTGATGAATCCCGATCGTGATGTTACGCATATTCATAGTGTGAGTACCAAAAGATGTAAAGTTGATAATGATAGTCCCACATACTTGTGGCACTGCCGCCTTAGTCATATCGGCGTTAAGCGCATGAAGAAGCTCCATACTGATGGACTATTAGAGTCTCTTGACTTTGAATCATTTGACACATGCGAACCATGCCTCATGGGCAAGATGACTAAGACTCCATTCTTAGGAATAATGGAGAGAGCAACCGACTTATTGGAAATAATACATACTGATGTGTGTGGTCCAATGAACGTTGAAGCTCGTGGTGGCTATCGTTATGTTCTCACTCTCACCAATGATTTGAGTAGGTATGTGTATATCTACTTGATGAAGCACAAATCTGAGACATTTGAAAAGTTCAAGGAATTTCAGAGTGAGGTTGAGAATCAACGTGACAGAAAAATTAAATGTCTAGGATCTGATCGTGGAGGAGAATATTTGAGTCACGAGTTTGGCACACACCTAAGGAAGTGTGGAATCGTTTCACAACTTACACTGCCTCGCACACCGCAACGCAACAGAGTGTCTGAACGTCGTAATCGCACTTTATTAGATATGGTACGATCTATGATGTCTCTTACCGACTTACCGCTATCATTTTGGGGATACGCATTAGAAACTGCAGCATTCACTTTAAATAGGGCACAGTTTCAATCCGTTGAGACGACACCGTATGAACTATGGTTTGGCAAGAAACCTAAGTTGTCGTTTCTTAAAGTTTGGGGCTATGATGCTTATGTGAAGAAACTTCAACCAGAAAAGCTCGAACCCAAAGCGGAGAAATGTGTATTCATAGGATACCCTAAGGAAACTATTGGGTATACCTTCTATCTTAGATTCGAAGGTAAAACCTTTGTTGCCAAGAACGGATCCTTTCTAGAGGAAGAGTTTCTCTCGAAAGAAGTAAGTGGGAGAAAGGTAGAACTTGATGAGGTAATTACACCCCCTCTCGAACATGATAGTAGCGCAGCACGGGGAGTTGTTCCTGTGGCGCCTACACAAACTGAAGAGGAAGTTATTGATAATGATCATGAAGCTTCAGATCAAGTTACTACTGAACCGCGAAGGTCCACGAGGGCACGCTCCACACCAGAGTGGTACGACAACCCTGTGATGGAAATCATGTTGTTAGACAACGGTGAACCTTCGAACTATGAAGAAGCGATGGCGGGCTCGGATTCCAACAAATGGCTTGAAGCTATGAAATCCGAGATAAGATCCATGTATGAGAACAAAGTATGGACTTTGGTGGACTTACCCGATGACCGACGAGCCATAGAAAATAAATGGATCTTCAAGAAGAAGACTGATGCAAACGGTAATGTAACCGTTTATAAAGCTCGACCTATCGCAAAGGGTTTTCGACAAATTCAAGGAGTTGACTATGAAGAGACTTTCTCTCCCGTAGCGAAGCTGAAATCAGTTCGAATCATGTTAGCAATTGCCGCCTTTTATGATTATGAAATTTGGCAAATGGACGTCAAAACAGCGTTCCTTAATGGGAACCTTAAGGAAGAGTTGTATATGATGCAACCAGAAGGTTTTGTCGACCCTAAGGGTGCTAACAAAGTGTGCAAGCTCCAACGCTCCATCTATGGGCTGGTGCAAGCATCTCTGAGTTGGAACATTCGCTTTAATGAGGTGATTAAAGCGTTTGAGTTCATACAGGTTTACGGAGAAGCCTGTCTCTACAAGAAAGTGAGTGGGAGCTCTGTAGCTTTCCTCATACTGTTTGTGGATGACATATTATTGATGGGGAATAATATAGAGATGTTGGAGAGCATAAAGGCCTATTTGAGCAAGAGTTTTTCAATGAAGGACCTTGGAGAAGCCGCATACATATTAGGCATCAAGATCTATAGAGATAGATCAACACGCCTCATAGGTCTTTCGCAAAGTACATACCTTGACAAGATATTGAAGAAGTTCAATATGGAAAACTCAAATAAAGGGTTCTTGCCAGTTTTGCAAGGTATGAGATTGAGTAAGACTCAGTCATCGACCACGGCAGCAGATAGAGAGAAGATGAGTTCTGTCCCCTACGCTTCAGCCGTAGGCTCTCTTATGTATGCCATGCCGTGTACCAGACCTGATATAAACCTTGCCATAAGTTTGGTAGGGAGGTACCAAAGTGACCCCGGTATGGAACACTAGACAGCAGTGAAGAATATCCTTAAGTACCTGAAAAGGACTAAGGAAATGTTTCTCGTTTATGGAGGTGACGAAGAGCTCGTCGTAAAGGGTTACGCCGATGCTAGCTTCGACACAGATACGGATGACTCTAAGTCACAGACCGGATATGTATATGTTTTGAATGGTGGGGCAGTGAGCTGGTGCAGCAGCAAGCAAGAAGTCGTGGCGGCATCTACATGTGAACCGGAGTACATAGCTGCTTCAGAAGCGGCTCATGAAGGAATTTGGATGAATGAGCTCATCACCGACATTGGAGTGGTTCCAAGCGCGTCGGGTCCAATGACACTCTTCTGTGATAACACTGGGGCCATTGCCATAGCCAAGGAGCCCAGGTTTCACCGGAAGACGAAGCACATCAAACGCCGCTACAACTCCATCTAGGACCATGTCCAGAGTGGAGTAATAGATATTTGTAAAGTACACACGGATCTGAATATTGCAGACCCGTTGACTAAACCTCTTCCACGAGCAAAACATGATCAACACCATAATGCTATGGGTGTTTGATACATCACAATGTAACTAGATTATTGACTCTAGTGCAAGTGGGAGACTGTTGGAAATATGCCCTAGAGGCAATAATAAAATGGTTATTATCATATTTCCTTGTTCATGATAATAGTCTATTGTTCATGCTATAATTGTATAAACAGGAAACAGTAATACATGTGTGAATAAATAGATCACAATGTGTCCCTAGCAAGTCTCTAGTTGGCTAGCTCGTTAGTCAATAGATGATCATGGTTTCCTGATCATGGGCATTAGATGTCATTGATAACGGGATCACATCATTGGGAGAATGATGTGATGGACAAGACCCAATCCTAAGCATAGCACTAGATCGTATTGTTCGTATGCTAAAGCTTTTCTACTGTCAAGTGTCTTTTCCTTCGACCGTGAGATTGTGCAACTCCCGGATACCGTAGGAGTGCTTTGGGTGTATCAATCGTCACAACGTAACTGGGTGACTATAAAGGTGCACTGCGGGTATCTCTAAAAGTGTTTGTTGGGTTGGTACGAATCGAGATCGGGATTTGTCACTCCGTGTGACGGATAGGTATCTCTGGGCCCACTCGGTAGAACATCATCATGAGTTCAATGTGACTAAGGAGTTAGTCACACGATGACGTGCTACCGAACGAGTAAAGAGACTTACCGGTAACGAGATTGAACAAGGTATAGGTATACCGAAGATCGAATCTCGGGCAAGTTCTATACCGACAGACAAAGGGAATCGTATACGGGATTGATTGAATCCTTGACATCATGGTTCATCCGATGAGGTCATCGTGGAGCAAGTGGGAGCCACCATGGGTATCCTGACCCCGCTGAAGGTTATTGGCCGGAGAGGTGTCTCGGTCATGTCTGCCTGTCACCCGAACCCGTAGGGTCTACACACTTAAGGTTCGATGACGCTAGGGTTATAGGGAATTGTTATACGAGGTTACCAAAAGTTGTTCGGAGTCTAGTATGAGATCCTGGACGTCATGAGGAGCTCCGGAATGGTCCGGAGGTAAAGATTGATATATAGGACGGATGGTTTTGGACACCGGAAGTGTTTCGGGCATCACCGGTAACGTACCGGGACCACCGGGACCACCGGAGGTGGCCCCAGGGGTCCATCGAAGGGGGGCAACGACCCCAAAAGGCTAGATGGGCCTAGTGCGGGAGGGAACCAGCCCCTAGGTGGGCTGGTGCGCCTCCCACACCCAGCCCAATGCGCAAGTGGTGGGGAGAGGGGGCAACCCTAGGCGCAGGTGGGCCTTAGGCCCACCAGGTGGTGCGCCACCCCCTCCCACCCTAGCCGCCGCCCCCTTTCCCATCTGGTGGCTGCCGCACCACCTAGGGGGGAATCCTAGGGGTGGTGCACCCCCTCCCCCTCCTCCTATAAATAGAGAGGGGTTTTGGCCCTTGGGAGATAGACTTCTCCCTCCCCCTCGGCGCAGCCGTGCCCTTCTTCCTCCTCCTCTCTACCGGTGCTTGGCGAAGCCGTGCCGGGAGACCTCGTCTCTCCATCGACACCACGCCGTCGTCCTGCTGGAGTTCTTCCCCAACCTCTCCCTCCTCCTTGCTGGATCAAGGTGCGGGAGACGTCACCGGGCTGCACGTGTGTTGAACGCGGAGGTGCCGTAGTTCGGCACTAGATCGGAATCGCTGCGAGTACGACTCCATCAACCGCGTTCTAGCAACGCTTCCGCTTAGCGATCTTCAAAGGTATGAAGATGCTCTTACCCCTCTCTCGTTGCTGGTCTCTCCATAGGAAGATCTGAATATGCGTAGGAAAATTTTGAATTTATGCTACGTTACTCAACACCTACTAACCCAGTTCACCCAAGGCCAATTTATGTCTGCTGATGTCTATTTTGCACGGGCTTTTACCCAATTTTCCGAATCCCGAAAAAATCAAGTAAAAATATTAAAAAAAATCAGTGAAATAGAAGCTTCCGGTTCACCGAAGGAGGGCTAGAAGGGGGCCAGGGGCCTCCCAGGCGGCCTGCTGGCGCGGCCAGGCCCTAGGCCGCACCAGGAGGTCGCCTAGGTGGGTCCCACCTCCTCCAGTGCCCTCCTTTGGCCCATATTTAGAGTCCCGAGAGGAAACCCTCACAGTCTTTTTGCAATCATGAATTTCTCCATCGTTCTGCCGCCGCAGCGCTTCCGAGACCGGGAGCGTCAGGAGACCTCTTCCCGGCACCCTGCCGGAGGGAGGATTGACCTTTGGGAGTTTCTCCACCTCCATGGACGCTTCCCGGACATGCCGTGAGTAGTCCTCCTTGGACCATGAGTCCCTGGCCATTAGCTCTGTGATGTCTTCTCTCCAATCTTGTGCTTCAATGCTTAGTCCTTGTGAGCTGCCCTACATGATCAAGGCATCTATGTAATTCTCTTGCTATTGCTATGCTCAAATTGTTGGGATCCGATGGATTATGAGATTATGTTCAGATTGTTTTGAGTTATATATTTGATTATCCTTTTATATTATGTTCCTTAGTGATTCATGCATGTTCTCCATTGCTTTTTATTGCTTTGGCCGAGTAGTAGATCGTAACTCCAAGCGGGAGCGTTATGCATGATTGTGGGTTCATGCCCCTCGATGTCTATCTTGAGTGACACAAACATGAGACCAGGGGATGTGCTTGTTGCCACCAGGGAGAAAACAACGGTGCTTGTGACCATGGTTGCAAGGATTGTTTACCTTACGCATAGTTCGTTAATGCAGTTGCCCGTTGCTTTGAGTTTACACTTTGGGTGGGGCTCGCAAGTTAATACTGGAGAGATGTTCTAGATAGATATCTCAAGGTGGATGATTAGTAAGTAGATGCTGATGGATAAATGGTCTACTTGTCTAGGCGTACTGCCCATTACTATTGAACCACTAACTATCAAGTAGCATAATTAGCATTGCGGTGCGATCATAATTCTGTCAATTGCCCAACTATGATTTGTTTACCCAAGCATAGTTGTTTATCGTCTTTTGGGAGAGAGACATTACTAGTGAACATGATGTGACTCCGGCCCATATCACCATCATTGTTTACACCTCCATCATTTACCGCTTTCATTTACTTTTCCGTTGCAATCACTATTACCTCCCCGCTTGTGTTTTGATCCTTTGCAAAGTACAAGGCCTGAGAGATTAACAACATCTCTGTACTCGTTGGGAGAAAAGTTATTTGTTGTGTGTGCAGGTCCACGTCTTCTGCTAGCGCTAGGGTGGAAGACACCTACTTGTTGAGCCTAGGAGTCCTCTTGGTTCGATAAACCTTACAGTCTCCGTGTAAGGGAAATCTGCTGCTGACTACATCTCCACCTTCCACTTGGGGTAACCAACGAGGGGCGAGAAGTATATCGATCAACTCGTCATCAATTGCTTAGAACGATAGTAGCAAATATAAGATGATCCCTCGTTAAAATTTCGACATAAGTATTCCCCTAAATGTGCATCGTTGCGAAGGATCGTTGTCTCGAAGCACCACGTGATGGTCGGGTGTGATAGATTCTAACGTTCAAATACAACAGGTGTAAGCCAGATTTACACACGCAAAACATTTATGTCGACTCGACGAGCCTAGCATGTACATACATGGCCTCGGAATACGGGAGACCGAAAGGTCAAACATGAGTCGTATGGTTGATACGATCAGCATGGAGATGCTCACCATTGATGACTAGTCCGTCTCACGTGATGATCGGACATGGGCTAGTCGACGTGGATCATGTAACACTTGGATGACTAGAGGGATGTCGATCTAAGTGGGAGTTCAATATATAATTTGATTAGATGAACTTAGTCTAAAATTTTCTTTACAAATATTGTAGATCCAATGGCCAACGCAAATGTCTCATTCAACTTCAACTCGTTCCTAGAGAAAACCAAGCTGAAAGACGATGGGAGCAACTATGCGGACTAGGCTCGTAACTTAAAGCTCATCCTCACTTCTTCCAAGAAGGCATATGTCCTTAATGCACCACTGGGTGACCCTCCTGTTCCCGTGGCAACCTAGGATGTTAGGAACGCCTGGCAGTCGCGGAGTGATGACTACTCTCTCGTTCAGTGTGACATGCTTTACAGTTTAGACCAGGGCTCCAAAGGCGTTTTGAGAAACACGGAGCATATGAGATGTTCAAGGAGCTGAAGCTAGTTTTTAAACCTCATGCCCAGGTAGAGAGATATGAGGTCTCCTACAAGTTCTTTAGCTGTAACATGGAGGAGAATAGTTTTGTCAGTGAGCACATACTCAGAACGTCTGGGTTACACAACCGCTTGACTCTGCTGGGAGTTGAACTTCCGGATGACGTGGTCATTGACAGAATCCTCTAGTAGCTTCCACCTAGATAT
Organism: Hordeum vulgare subsp. vulgare; assembly: GCF_904849725.1. Taxonomy (NCBI): domain Eukaryota; kingdom Viridiplantae; phylum Streptophyta; class Magnoliopsida; order Poales; family Poaceae; genus Hordeum; species Hordeum vulgare. The sequence continues at coordinate 492,266,401 of NC_058521.1, read as the reverse complement.
AAGGGCTTGGTGATGAACTACAACATGCAAGGGATGGAGAAGACCATTCCTGAGTTGTATTCAATGCTGAAATTTGCAGAGGTAGAAATCAAGAAAGAACATCAAGTGTTGATGGTAAATAAGACCACCAGTTTCAAGAAAGGCAAGGGTAAAAAGAACTTCAAGAAAGGCGGCAAAGCAGTTGCCGCACTCGGTAAACCAGTTGCCGAGAAGAAGCCAAAGAAAGGACCTAAGCCTGAGACCGAGTGCTATTATTACAAGGGAACCGGTCAGTGGAAGAGGAATTGCCCCAAGTACTTAGCGGACAAGAAGGCCGACAACGTCAAAGGTATACATGTCATTGATGTGTACCTTACCAGCGCTCGTGGTAGCTCCTGGGTATTTGATACCAGTGTTGTTGCTCACATTTGCAACTCAAAACAGGAACTACGGAACAAGCGTAGGCTGGCAAAGCACGAGGTGACGATGCGCGTCGGGAATGGTTCCAAGGTCGATGTGATCGCCGTCGGCACGCTACCTCTATATCTACCTTCGGGATTAGTTTTAAACCATAATAATTTTTATTTAGTACCAGCTTTGAGCATGAACATTGTATCGGGATCTCACTTGATGCAAGATGTCTACTCATTTAAATCTGAGGATAATGGTTGTTCTATTTATATGAGTGGTATGTTTTATGGTCATGCCCCGCTGGTCAATGGTTTATTCTTGATGAATCTCGAACGTGATGTTACACATATTCATAGTGTGAGTAACAAAAGATGTAAGGTTGATAATGATAGTCCCACATACTTGTGGCACTGCCGCCTTGGTCATATCGGCGTCAAACGCATGAAGAAACTCCATAAGGATGGACTTTTGGAGTCACTTGATTTTGAATCATTTGACACATGTGAATCGTGCCTCATGGGCAAGATGACCAAGACTCCGTTCTCCGGAACAATGGAGCGAGAAACCAACTTATTGGAAATAATACATACAGATGTATGTGGTGCAATGAGCGTTGAAGCTCGTGGTGGCTATCGTTATGTTCTCACCCTCACTAATGATTTGAGCAGATATGGGTATGTCTACTTAATGAAGCACAAGTCTGAAACCTTTGAAAGGTTCAAGGAATTTCAGAGTGAGGTAGAGAATCAATGTGACAAGAAAATAAAGTTCCTATGATCTGATCGTGGAGGAGAATATTTGAGTCACAAGTTTGGTACTCACCTAAGGAAATGTGGAATTGTTTCACAACTCACGCCGCCTGGCACACCGCAGCGTAATGGTGTGTCTGAACATCGTAATCGCACTTTATTGGATATGGTGTGATCTATGATGTCTCTCACTAACTTACCGCTATCATTTTGGGGATATGCATTGGAAACTGTCGCATTCACTTTAAATAGGGCACCGTCTAAATCCGTTGAGACGACACCGTATGAATTATGGTTTGGCAAGAAACCTAAGCTATCGTTTCTGAAAGTTTGGGGCTGCATGCTTATGTGAAGAAACTTCAACCAGAGAAGCTCGAACCCAAAGCGGAAAAATGTGTCTTCATAGGATACCCTAAGGAAACTATTGGGTACACCTTCTATCTTAGATCCGAAGGCAAAATCTTTGTTGCCAAGAATGGATCCTTTCTAGAGAAAGAGTTTCTCTCGAAAGAAGTAAGTGGGAGGAAAATAGAACTTGATGAGGTAATTGTACCTCCTCTCGAACCGGAGAGTAGCGCAGCACAAGAAAATGTTTCTGAGGTGCCTACACCGGCTAGAGAAGAAGTTAATGATGATGATCATGAAACTTCAGATCAAGTTGTTACTGAACCTCGAAGGTCCACAAGGGTATGTTCCGCACCAGAGTGGTACGACAATCTTGTCATGGAAATCATGTTGTTGGACAACGTTGAACCTTCGAACTATGAAGAAGCGATGGCGGGCCTGGATTCCAACAAATGGCTTCAGGCGATGAAATCCGAGATAGGGTCCATGTATGAGAACAAAGTATAGACTTTGGTGGACTTGCCCGATGATCGGCGAGCCATAGAAAATAAATGGATCTTTAAGAAGAAGACTGATGCGGATGGTAATGTGACCATCTATAAGGCTCGACTTGTCGCTAAGGGTTATCCACAAGTTCAAGGGATTCACTACGGTGAGGCCTTCTCACTCGTAGCAATGCTGAAGTCGGTCCGAATCATGTTAGCAGTTGCCACATTTTATGATTATGAAATCTGGCAAATGGACGTCAAAACGGCATTCCTAAACGGATTTCTTAAATAAGAGTTGTATATGATACAACCGGAAGCTTTTGCCGATCCTAATAATCCAACAGGGTATGCAAGCTCCAGCGCTCCATCTATGGGATGGTGCAAGCATCTCGGAGTTGGAACATTCGATTTGATGAGGTGATCAAAGCGTTTGGGTTTGTATAGACTTATGGAGAAGCATGTATTTACAAGAAAGTGAGTGGGAGCTCTGTAACATTTCTCATATTATATGTGGATGACATATTGTTGATGGGGAATGATATAGAACTATTGTAAATCATAAAGTCCTATTTGAATAAGAGTTTCTTAATGAAGAACCTTGGAGAAGCTGCTTACATATTAGGCATCAAGATCTATGGAGATAGATCAAGACGCCTCATAGGTCTTCCACAAAGCACATACCTTGACAAGATATTGAAGAAGTTCACTATGGATAAGGCTAAGAGGGGGTTCTTGCCTGTATTACAAGGTGTGAGATTGAGTACGACTCAACGCCCGACCACGGTAGAAGATAGAGAAAAGATGAGTATTGTCCCCTATGCTTCAGCCATAGGCTCTATTACGTATGCCATGTTGTGTACCAGACCTGATGTGAACCTTGCCATAAGTTTGGTAGGGAGGTACCAAAGTGATCCATGAGTGAATCACTGGACAGCGGTCAATAACATCCATAAGTACCTGAAAAGGACTAAAGATATGTTTCTTGTTTATGGAGGTGTCAAAGAGATCGTCGTAGAGGGTTACATCGATGCTAGCTTCGACACAGATCCGGATGACTCCAAGTCACAAACCGGGTACGTGTATATTTTGAATAATGGGGCAGTTAGCTGGTGCAGTTGCAAGCAAAGCGTCGTGGCGGCATGTGCATGTGAAGCGGAGTACATAGCTTCTTCGAAAGCAGCACATGAAGGAGTCTGGATGAAGGAGTTCATCACCGACCTAGGAGTGATTCCCAATGCTTCGGGCCCGTTGACTCTGTTCTGTGACAACACTGGAGCTATTGCCATTGCAAAGTAGGCCAGGTTTCACAAGAAGACCAAGCACATCAAGCGTTGATGATGAGTTGATGAATATACTTCTCGCTCCTCGTTGTTTACCCCAAGTGGAAGGTGGAGATGTAGTCAGTAGCAAGTTTCCCCTTACACGAAGACTGTAAGGTTATCGAACCAGGAGGACTCCGAGGATCAACAAGTAGGTGTCCCCTGCCCTGGCGCAAGCAAAAGACGTGGACATGTACACACACAAATAACTTTGCTCCCAACAAGTACAAAGAGTTTGTCAATCTCTCTGGCCTTGTAGTTTGCAAAGGATCAAAACACAAGCGGGAATAGTGATAGTGATTGCAACGGAAAAGTAAATGAAAGCAGTAAATGATGGAGGTGTAAGCTATGGTGGTGATATGTACCGGAGTCACATGATGTCCACTAGTGATATGTCTCTTCCAAAAGACATAAACAACTATGCTTGGGTAAACAAATTACAGTTGGGAAATTGACAGAATTATAAACGCACCGCAATGCTAATTATGCTACTTGAAATTTAGAGGTTCAATAGTAATGGGCAGTACGCCAAGACAAGTAGACTGTTTATTCATCAGCATCTACTTACTAATCATCCACCTTGAGATATCTATCCAGAACATCTCGCTGATATTAATTTGCGAGCCCCACCCAAAGTATAAACGCAAAGCAACGAACAACAGCATTAACGAACTATGTGTAAGGTAAACAATCCTTGCAACCGTGGTCACAAGCACCGTTGTTTTCTCCCTGGTGGCAGCAGCACATCCCCTAGTCTCATGTTTCTGTCACTCAAGCTAGACATCAGGGGGCATGAACCCACAATCATGCATAAAGCTCCCTCTTGGAGTTACAATCTACTACTCGGCCAAAGCAATACAAAGCAACGGAGAACATGCATGAATCACTAAAGAACATAATATAAAAGGATAATCAAATATATAACTCATAACAATCTGAACATAATCTCATAATCCATCGGATCCCAACAAACCGAGCATAGCAATAGCAGGAAAATTACGTAGATGCCTTGATCATGTAGGGGAGCTCACAAGGGCTAATCATGGAAGCACAAGATTAGAGAGAAGACATCACATAGCTACTGGTCATGGACTCATGGTCCAAATAGGACTGCTCACGGCACGTCCGGGAAACGTCCATGGCGGTGGAGAAGCTCCCGAAGGTCAATCCTCCCACCGGCAGGGTGTCAGGAAGAGGTCTCCCGACGCTCCCGATCTCAGAAGCGCTGCGGTGGCGGAACGATGGAGAAATTTGCGATTTTGAATGTAATCGAAGGGTTTCCTCACAGAGGAGTAAATATAGTCCAAAGGAGGGCGTCAGAAGAGGTGGGACCCACCCAGGCGGCCTGTGGGCGCGGCCAGGGGCCAGGCCGTGCTGGGAGGTCGCCTGGGCAGGCCCTGGCCCCCCCTCTGGCCCATCTTCGGTGATCCGGAAGCTTCTGTTATGCTGATTTTATATATTTTTCTCGGGATTTTTGGGGCTTCGGAAAATTGGGTAAAAGCCCGTGCAAAAGAAGACATCATCAGACAGAAACTGGCACTGGGTGCACTTGGTTAGTAGGTTAGTCCAAATATGTCTAAAAAGATATAAAAGTGTAGCAAAACATATAGCAATGTCACCCAAATGATCATGGAGCAAGCAGAAATTATAGATACGTTTGGGACGTATCAACATCCCCAAGCTTAATTCCTGCTCGTCCTCGAGTAGGTAAATGATAACACAATAATTTCTGTGGTGACATGCTAACACACATATAAGAACTTCAAAGTAAAGTAAATATGGTATGCAATTCAAGTCAAGACAATAACAAGCAAGAGTCTATATTTAGTATTGAGTTTAGCAAAGTAAGAACATAAAGGTGCAAGAGCTCTCGCTGTCTGTGACTCGAATGCCTCCAAATGGTGTTTGTGTGCAAGAAGTGGGAGATGGGTTTAGAGAATAAAATATTTTTTAATTGAGAACTCAATCTACGAAACCTCACACTTGGTCTCCTTCGGAATCTTATTTTGACTCATCCCAGACCACTAGTCAGGCACAAGTCAAAATGATCCTCCCCTTTTCGAGTTTGAGCACTCATACAATGGATGAGCGTAAGCAAGATATGTTGGCACTTGGAATGACAAATAGAATAATGATGGGGAAGGAAGAGAAAAAGGTGTGAAAGGCTCACATCAATGAGCACAACCATTGGCAAGAGAACGCCAAATGATAGATATGATGTGAGGGGTAGGGATTTCCATGCAACGGATGCACATATGAGCTAAGGTAAGCTCTCCAATGGAACTAGTAGGGGTGCACCCAACTTGCTTGCTCATGAAGACCTAGAGCTCATTTGAGGAGTGTGACTCCCTCCGTTTAATCGTATGCTAATCATACACGCAAATGCGTACGATCAAACTCAAGGACTCACGGGAAGTTATCACAACATAACTCTAGACACAAATAAAATAATACAAGCTTCATATTACAAGCCAGGGGCCTCGAGGGCTAGAATAGAAAAGCTCGATAAGCACACGAGTCAGCGGAAGCAACAATATCTGAGTACAGACATAAAACATGGGGTGCCTTAGAGAAGGCTAGCACAAAAGATACAACGATCGAACGAGGCGGCCTCCTGCCTGGGAACCTCCTAACTACTCCTGGTCTTCAGCGGCCTCCACGAAGAAGTCACCATCAGGTAGGCAGGCGTTGGCAGGAAACTCCATCTCCTGGGCTCCATCATCTGGTCGCGGCAGCGGATCAGGGGGACAAAGGGGGAGAAAAGCAACGGTGAGTACTCATCCAAAGTACTCGCAAGACTTACATCAGAACTAAGCTAAGTATGCATCAGTATCAAAGAAGGGGGTTTTATATGTGGACTGCAGCAATGCGAGAATAGAAAGAGAAGGCCTAGTCCTATGGAAGACTGGCATCTTCAAGGGTCTTGCAGCAATAGACGAGAGTAGGACAAGGTAACACAAATTAAAGTCATATTGTTGCAGAAATATTAATATGAAGTCACGCCCAAAGATCTTCCCTCGACTCCCTGCGAGGAAGCAATCCCGGGGCAACTAATTCGAGTTAAGTAACAATTGTAGTTGTATAAGATCAGGGCACAACTCCAAGTCCTCCTGTAACCGTGGACACGGCTATCCTAATAGTTAATTTTCATCCGTGCAGGGGTGCACCAAGTTTCCCGCCACGCTCGATAACACTCTGACCGGACACACTTTTCTGGGTCATGCCCCACCTCGGAATTTCGACACGTCGCAGCCCCACCTAAGACTCAACAGAGAGGCCAGCCCGCCGGTCTAACTCCTAAGCACAAAGGGTTGATGTGCCCACTTGCCCTTCGCGCTCCTGCACGATGCGAGGGCGGCCAACGTCAGTCCTAGCACCCCTTAATACAAGAGCGATGCATCTCGTGATCACTCGGGCGCGCGCCGCTACATCGCTGACGTCTGTAGAGCTTCGGCTGATACTGCGACGTCGCGTACCCACAATTCTTCCCGCATAGCCGGTTAGTGCGAAAAGGTCTCCAACCAACCCAGATCAAATACCCAAATCCATTATCATTTTAATTAGGCCATCGACACAAACATGGTGGAATCCACCCGCCTAACAACTAAACACCAATAATCCTACTAACATGGTCGAGTAACTATGTGGTTGTAACATCGGGGGGGGGGGGATCCGAGGTATCACCCTCGTTGGATTCTGAACGATGTATCCGTCAAAGTGGACTTAGAGGAATCACCCTCGGGGGTCCCACACTTGAGGGGTTGCACGACAGAGGCATCGTCGGGAATGGTGAAAGAGGAATCACCCTCGATAACCACGACCGACTAGTTGTACTACAGAGATATCATCAGGAGTACTTCGCGAGGTGTCACCCTCGGTACCCGATAGTATCTCTGTAGCGCCGCACAACTAAGGGGTGTAAGTGCTGTGTCGGGTCTGGCTCGTCGATCAGGGATCGAGATTTGAAAACAAAGCGAGTCAACTAAACTACGGGGTCAATGGGGATGACAGCTCCACCTATACTAAACAGTTTGAAAGTACAATACTGAAAGTAGCAGTTCATCAAAAATAGGCTATGCATCAGATATAGGAGCTAACTACAACAATAGCAAAGTTCTAATGCAAGCAGTAGGAAGAAAGACATAGGCGATATAAGAATGATCAAGGGGGGTTTGCTTGCCTTGTTGCTCTGCGGCAAAGGGCTAGTCGTCAGGAGGGTAGGTGTACCTGGCAACAGCGTCAGTCTCGGGGTCTACCGGTAAGAAGAGGGGGGAGAAACAATAAATAATAGCAACAGGTGCAACACTAAGCATGACATGGCAATATGCAGACTAGGCATGAGCTAACGCAGTAACATCCGTCATAGACGGGTCGGAAGAATATCTGATGATATTTTCCGCGTCTCGGGCTACAACCGGTCAGACTGAAAACAATGGCAAAGTTCCACGATTGCTATGTTTGGGACGCGTGATAGACGAATGGGTCGTGTATCCGGGTTCGTCTCGTTGTGCTGATCAACTTTCATGTTGAAAATATTTTGAACATACACACAAAACACAAATACACATATCGTATTCTTTTTTACATACAAGCATATATACCCAATACATACACACATACATACATGATACATACATATGTATAATACATTCATCATTTTTCTTTTCGTCTAACAATCATCCCCAACCTCCTCGACATCTCTCTCAACTCACAAGAACCTAAACAGAGAGAGAGGTGCCAAGGTCCACCTCCACCTCCACAAGCCCAACGGTGCCGGAACACGGCGGCGATCGCTCCTACTTCTTGAGCTTACGTTGGTTTTTCCCTTGAAGAGGAAATGGTGATGCAGAAAAGTAGAGATAAGTATTTCCCTCAGTTTGAGAACCAAGGTATCAATCCAGTAGGAGTATCAAGATGAGGCACCAATGAACCTGCGCAAAAACAAACAAACTTGCATCCAACGCGATAAAGGGGTTGTCAATCCCTTCACGATTATTTGCAAGGTGATATCTGAAGGTGATAACAGGTAAAAAGAAATAAAAGTGCAGCAAAGTATTTTTGGTATTTTTGTAGATCTGAATATATGATTTGTAAAATAGACCCGGGGTCCATAGTGTTCACTAGAGGCTCCTCTCATGATAGCAAGTATTACGGTGGGTGAACGAATTACTGTCGAGCAATTCATAGAATCGCGCAAAGTCATGACGATATCTAAGGCAATGATCATACATATAGGCATCACGTCCCGGACAAGTAGACCGATACTGTCTGCATCTACTACTATTACTCCACACATCGACCGCTATCCAGCATGCATCTAGTGTGTAAAGTTCATAACAAACAGAGTGACGCCTTAAGCAAGATGACATGATGTAGAGGGATAAATTCATGCAATATGATATAAACCCCATCTTTTTACCATTGATGGCAACAACATGATGCGTGCCTCGCTATCCCTTCTGTCCCTAGGTTAGGACACCGCACAGTATGAACCCAAAACGAAGCACTTCTCCCATTGCAAGAATTATAGATCAAGTTGGCCAAACGAAACCCATAACTCGAAGAGAATTACAAGGATATGAAATCATGCATATAAGAAATCAGAGGAGACTCAAATAATATTCATAGATAATCTGATCATAAATCCACAATTCATCAGATCTCGACAACACACCGCAAAAGAAAGTTACATCGGATAGATCTCCATGAAGATCATGGAGAACTTTGTATTGAAGATCCAAGAGAGAGAAGAAGCCATCTAGCTACGAGCTATGGACCCGAAGGTCTGTGGTGAACTACTCACGCATCATAGGAGGGGCAATGGTGTTGATAAAGAAGCCCTCCGTGTCCGAATCCCCCTCCGACAGGGCACCAGAACGGTCCCCAGATGGGATCTTGCGGAGACAGAAGCTTGCGGCGGCGGAAAAGTGTTTTCGTGGCTCTCCTTTTAGGTTTCAGGATTTTAGAGAATTTATAGGCGAAAGAGGTAGGTCAAAGAGGGCGCGCCTAGGGGGCTCGTGACCTCCCACGAGTCCTCCTGCCTTGGTTCTCAAGTCCTCTGCATATGTTCTTTTATGGAAAAAATCATCCCACAGGTTTTATTCCGTTTGGACTCCGTTTAATATTCTTTTCTGAAAAAGGTCAAAAACAAAAAGGTCAAAAACACGGAAAAAACAGAAACTGGCACGAGGCACTGAGTTAATAGGTTAGTCCCGAAAATGATATAAAATGGCATATAAATGCATATAAGACATCCCAAGATGATAATGTAATATCATGGAACCATAAAAAATTATAGATACGTTGGAGATGTACCAAGCATCCCCAAGCTTAACTCCTACTCGTCCTCGAGTAGGGAAGTGATAAAGACCGAATTTTTGATGTGGAATGCTACCTAACATATTTGTTCTTTGTAACTTCTTTCTTGTGGCATGAATGTTCAGATTCGTAAGATTCAAAACAATAGTTTAATATTGTCATGAAAATAATAATACTGCAAGCATACTAGCAAAGTAATCATGAACTTTTTGAAATAACAAGGCCAAAGAAAGTTATACCTACAAAATCATATAGTCTGGCTATGCTCCATCATCCCCACACAACGAATTTAAATCATGCACAACTCCGGTATTAGCCAAGTAATTGTTTTCGTACTCTTACTTTCTCAAACTTTTTCAACTCTCACGCAATACATGAGCGTGAGCCATGGATATAGCACTATAGGTGGAATAGAGTGTGGTGGAGGTTGTGAGGTAAAAAGGAGGAGATGGTCACATCGACTCGGCGTATCAATGGGCTATGGAGATGCCCATCAATAGATATCAATGTGAATGAGTAGGGATTGCCATGCAGCGGATGCACTAGAGCTATAAGTGTATGAAAGCTCAAAAACAAAACAAGTGGGTGTGCACCCAACTTGCTTGCTCACGAAGACATAGGGCAATTTTGAGGAAGCCCATCATTGGAATATACAAGCCAAGTTATATAATGAAAATTCCCACTAGTATATAAAAGTGACAAAACAAGAGACTCTATCATGAAGATCATGGTGCTATTTTGAAGCACAAGTGTGGAAAAAGATTGCAGCATTGTCCCTTCTCTCTTTTTCTCTCATTTTATATTGTTTGGGTCTTTGGCCTCTTTTTTTCTTTTTTTTTTCTTTTTTTGGTGGGCATCTTTGGCCTCTTTTTTTATTTCCTCACATGGGACAATGCTCTAATAATGATGATCATCACACTTTTATTTACTTACAACTCAACACTTAGAAAAACAATGACTTTATATGAAATGCCTTCGGCAGTGTACCGGGATGTGCAACGATCTAGCTTAGAGTATGACGTTGAAACATCTCGCTAGCTATCTTACGATCATGCAATGGAAAAATGAAAATGATGGCACATATCATGAGACAGAACGGTGGGAGTTGTATGGCAATATATCTCAGAATGGCTATGAAAATGCCATAATAGGTAGGTATGGTGGCTGTTTTGAGGAAGGTATATGGTGGGTTTGTGCACAGGCGAAAGTTGCGCGGCACTAGAGAGGCTAGCAATGGTGGAAGGTGAGAGTGCATATATACCATGGACTCACATTAGTCATGAAGAACTCATATACTTATTGCGAAAGTTTTATTAGTAATCGAAACAAAGTGCTAAACGCATACTCCTAGGGGAAGGGTTGGTAGGTGTTAACCAACGCGCGATCCCGACCGCCACACAAAGGATAACAATCAATAAATCAATTATGCTCCGACTTCCTAACATAGCGGTTCACCATACGTGCATGCTACGGGAATCACTAACCTCAACACAGGTATTTCTAGATTCACAACACCCTACTAACATAACTCTAATATCACCATATCCACATCTCAAAACTAATTGTGAGGAATCAAACTTCTCTTACTAATCAATGCACTTGAATATGAAAGTTTTTATTATATCCTCTTTGGATGCCTATCATATTTAGGACTAATTTCATAGCACACGCGTTACTTAGAGAGAGCACTCTCAAAATGATATAAGTGAAGATCGAGAGTTTTTATTTCTACAAAATATGACACCGCCGTGCTCTAAAAAGATTTAAGTGAAGCACTAGAGCAAAATTATCTAGCTCAAAAGATATAAGTGAAGCTCATGGGAGCTAAATTGCCTAGCTCAAAAGATATAAGTGAAGCTCATTGAGCATTCTAACAAATTCACGATGTGTGCATGTCCCTATCAAAAGGTTGTGCAGAAAGGATGATTGTGACAAAACAAAAAGCAAAGAATCCTATAATACATGAAGCTCCAAGCAAAACACATATCATGTGGTGAATAAAAATATAGCTCCAAGTAATGTTACCGATGGATTGAAGACGAAAGAGGGGATGCCTTCCCGGGGCATCCCCAAGCTTAGGCTTTTTGGTGTCCTTGAATTTGGCTTGGGATGACTTGGTAATCCCCAAGATTAAGCTCTTTCCACTCTTTATTCCATTGTCCATGAGAACATCACCCAAAACTTGAAAACTTCACAACACAAAACTTAAACAGAAACTCGTGATCTCATTAACATAAGAAAACAAACCACCAACTCTTTAGGTACTGTAGTAAACTTAATTTCCATTTATATTGATGTTATATTACTGTATTCTCACTTCTCCATGGCTCGTACGCCCCGATACTAACCATAGTTTCATCAAAATAAGCAATCAACACAACAAAAACAGAATCTGTCAAAAACAGAACAGTCTGTAGCAATCTGTATATTTCGTATACCTCTGGTATCCCAAAAATTCTGAAAACTTACGACAATTGGGGAACTTTGCATATCAATCAACAGAAAAAATAATCAACTTAAAAGCTCTTTCTGGATAGTAATTAAAAATAATTTCGTGAGCACAAAGTTTTTGTCTTTTTCAGCATGATTAAACAACTATCACCAAAACTAATCATAAAGGTTCTACTTGGAACAAACACTAACTAAAACATAAAAAACACAATCATAACATAATTATGATGGTGTGTACTCAACAAAACATAAAGTCAAAAGCAAAAATAAATTTATTCATTGGGTTGCCTCCCAACAAGCGCAATCGTTTAACGCCCTTAGCTAGGCATAAGGCAATAGAATCAAGTATCGTCATCTTTAGTGCTCAAACCATAAGTAGCTCTCATCATGGATTCATAAGGAAATCTTATTTTCTTTCTAGGAAAGTGTTCCATGCCCTTCTTTAATGGAAATTGAAATTTAATATTTTGTTCCTTCATATCGATAACAACACCAATAGTCCTAAGGAAAGGTCTACCAAGAATCATGGGACATGTCGGATTGCAATCAATATCAAGCACAATGAAATCTACGGGCACATAGTTCCTATTTGCAGTAATAAGAACATCATTGATCCTTCCCATAGGTTTCTTAATAGTAGAATCCGAGAGATGCAAATTAAGAGAGCACTCATCAATCTTATTGAAACCTAGAACATCACATAAAGATTTTGTAATTGCGGAAACACTAGCACCCAAAACACACAAAGCATGACATTCATAATTTTTAATCTTGATTTTTATAGTATAGTAGGTTCCCACTCATCATGAAGTTTTATAGGAATAGATATTACCAACTCAAGTTTCTCTTCAAGAGATTTCATCATAGCATCAACGATATGATTGGTAAAAGCCTTATTTTGGCTATAAGCATGTGGAGAGTTTAGCATGGATTGCATCAAGGAAATACATTCAACCAAAGATCAACTATCATAATTAAATTCCTTGGAATCCAAAGTAGTAATTTCATCACTACTCAAAGTTTTGATATCCTCTACTCCACTTTCAGTACTTTTAGCCTCAAGATAAATAGACTCTGAATCATTGGGGCGTTTCTCAACCAAAGTGGATTCATATCCAGCCCCATCATCATTAGTATTGACATTAGAAAACAAGGATTCAATAGGAGTCACACCAAGCACTTTAAGATATTCGTGATTCTCATCACGAGAACACGCCTTTTTAGGCCATTCATGTCTAGCACGAATTTGGGCGGTTCTTTCTTTACTCTCATTCATGGAAACACACATAGATTTCAAGGTTTCATCCATATTAATCTTGGGAGGAGCACATCTCAATTTTAAAGCATCAATATCAAGAGACATTCTATCAACAGTCCTAGCCAAGTCATCGATTTTAAGCAGTTTTTCTTCTATGGACGCATTGAAAATCTTTTGCGAATTGATAAACTCTTTAATATTACTCTCAAGATCAGAGGGTAATTTATTATAATTTCCATGAGCATTGTTGTAGGAATTGCCAAAATTGTCAGAGGGATTACTAGGAAAAGGCCTAGGATTAAAGTTACCTCTATAAGCATTGATGTTACCAAAATTATTCCTACCAACAAAATTAACATCCAAACTTTCATTGCAATTCTCAATCAAGGAAGACAAAGGCATATCATTTGGATCTAAAGGGGCACTTTTACTAGCGAAAAACTGCATTAACTCATCCATCTTAGCACTCAAAGAGTTAATTTCTTCTATAGCATGCACTTTTTTACTAGTAGATGACCTTTCAGTGTGCCATTGAGAATAATTTGTCATGATATTAGCTAGGAGTTTTGTAGCTTCTCCTAGTGTGATTTCCATAAAAGTTCCACCAGAGGCAGAATCCAAGATATTTCTAGAAGCAAAATTCAAACCAGCATAGAAAATTTGTATAATCATCCAAAGACTCAGGCCATGAGCGGGACAATTTCTAATCATCATTTTCATTCTCTCCAAAGATTGTGCAATATGTTCATGATGTAGTTGCTCAAAATTCATGATATCATTACGGAGAGAGATAATCTTAGCCGGTGGAAAATACTTGGAAATAAAGGCATCTTTACACTTGTTCCATGAATCAATACTATTTTTCGGTAAAGATGAAAACCAAGTTTTTGCTCGATCTCGTAATGAGAACGAAAATAGCTTCAATTTAACCATATCATTATCCACATCTTTCTTCATTTGCATATCGCATAACTCAATAAAGGTATTAAGATGGGATGCGACATCTTCACTAGGAAGGCCGGAAAATTGCTCTTTCATAACAAGATTCAACAAGGCAGCATTAGTTTCATATGATTCCGCACTAGTGGAGGGAGCAATTGGAGTACTAATAAAATCATTGTTATTAGTATTGGAGAAGTCGCACAGTTTAGTGTTTTCAGACATGGTGACTTAGCAAGCGGACAAGCACACAAGCAAACAAAAAGCAGGCAAAAGAAAGGGCGAACAAAAAAGGCAAATATTTTTGTAAATTTTGTTTTTTTAGAAATGGGGGAGAGGAAAACAAGAGGCAAAAGGAAAATAATGTAAATGGATGAGATGAGTTTGTGATAGGTACTTGGTAGATATGCTTCACTTGAATACTCCCCGGCAACGGCGCCAGAAATTCTTCTTGCTACTTCTTGAGCTTGCGTTGGTTTTTCCCTTGAAAAGGAAAGGGTGATGCAGCAAAGTAGAGATAAGTATTTTCCTCAGTTTGAGAACCAAGGTATCAATCCAGTAGGAGTATCAAGATGAGGCACCAATGAACCTGCGCAAAAACAAACAAACTTGCACCCAACGCGATAAAGGGGTTGTCAATCCCATCACGATTATTTGCAAGGTGATATCTGAAGGTGATAAAAGGTAAAAACAAATAAAAAGTGCAGCAAAGTATTTTTGGTATTCTTGTAGATCTGAATATATGATGTGTAAAATAGACTCGGGGGCCATAGTGTTCACTAGAGGCTTCTCTCATGATAGCAAGTATTATGGTGGGTGAACGAATTACTGTCGAGCAATTGATAGAATCGCGCAAAGTCATGACGATATCTAAGGCAATGATCATACATATAGGCATCACGTCCGAGACAAGTAGACCGATACTGTGTGCAACTACTACTATTACTCTACACATCGACCGCTATCCAGCGTGCATCTAGTGTATTAAGTTCATAATAAACAGACTAACGCCTTAAGCAAGATGACATGATGTAGAGGGATAAATTCATGCAATATGATATAAACCCCATCTTTTTACCCTTGATGGCAACAACACGATGCGTGCCTCGCTACCCCTTGTGTCACTAGGTGAGGACACCGCACGGTATGAACCCAAAATGAAGCACTTCTCCCATTGCAAGAATTATAGATCAAGTTGGCCAAACGAAACCCATAACTCGAAGATAATTACAAGGATACGAAATCATGCATATAAGAAATCAGAGGAGACTCAAATAATATTCATAGATAATCTGATCATAAATCCACAATTCATCGGATCTCGACAAACACACCGCAAAAGAAAGTTACATCGGATAGATCTCCATGAAGATCATGGAGAACTTTGTATTGAAGATCCAAGAGAGAGAAGAAGCCATCTAGCTACTAGCTATGGACCCGAAGGTTTGTGGTGAACTACTCACGCATCATCGGAGAGGCAATGGTTTTGATGAAGAAGCCCTCTGTGTCCGAAACCCCCCTCCGACAGGGCACCAGAACGGTCCCGAGATGGGATCTTGCGGAGACAGAAACTTGCGGCGGCGGAAAAGTGTTTTCGTGGCTCTCTTTTTAGGTTTTGGGATTTTAGAGAATTTATAGGTGAAAGAGGTAGGGAAAAGGAGGCACGTGGGGCCCATGAGCCTGCCAGGCGCGCCCCCCTAGGGCGTGCCTAGGGGGCTCGTGACCTCCCTCGAGACCTCCTTCCTTGGTTCTCAAGTCCTCTGCGTATCTTCTGTTATGGAAAAAATCATGCCGCGGGTTTTATTCCATTTGGACTCCGTTTAATATTCTTTTCTGAAAAAGGTCAAAAACACGGAAAAAACAGAAACTCGCACGAGGCACTGAGTTAATAGGTTAGTCCCAAAAATGATATAAAATGGCATATAAATGCATATAAGACATCCCAAGATGATAATATAATAGCATGGAACCATAAAAAATTATAGATACGTTGGAGACGTATCAATCGCCGAAATGGAACCGGGAGAGGGAGGAGGGGACGATGGCCGAGGCCCGGAGCTCACCGGGGTTGACGGGAGGGCCCGGTGTAGCCGGAGTTCACGGGGATTCGGTGCGGTTCCGGCGAGGAGGAGCTCTCGGTGATGGTGACGACGTTGGGAGGCCATCCCGGGCCGGTGATGGTGGATCCGGCGACGTGTCAGCGAGGTGGAGGGCCGTCGTGGCCAAAGGGGCCCCGGCTGAGGGTGCCGGTGGTGATCTTCGGCAGGGGGTGAGAGCGGTGGGGCGAGGCACAGGGGAGATATGGGGCGTGGTGGAGGAGAGCCGCGGTAGGGGAGGGAGGCCAACGCGGTGTGGGAGCACTGGGTGGGGGGGGTTCGGCGTGTGGGGCAGTGCGAGGCGAGCTGAGAGGAGAGGTGGGGATCCACGGGGGTCGCGCGACGAGAGTAGTTGCAGGGGATCCATGAGGGGTAGGTGGGATTGGTAGGTGGGAGCGAGGGAGTAGGCGTGGGAGGAGCGACGGGAGGGAGGGCTCACGAAGGTATTTCCCCTCGTCCTGGCGGCGCGGCAGGGAGTGGCTGGGAGCAGGGATGGGGCGGAGCGCCCGGTTAGGGTTCGCCCTGGGGTGGCCGGCTGGGCCACTTTGGCCCAGTTGGGCGAGGGACTTTTTTTAAATTACTTTCTTTATTTTTTATTTTTGTTTTATAGTTTCTCTTTAAAATATATAGGGTTTTAACAATTTTTAAAAATGCCCGATTTATAATTATAATCTATTAGGAAATTTTATAACTCACGAGACATCTTTATTTTTGCATTCGATAACTTTCCCCGTTTGATTTTATTTTTAAACTTCGAGTTCGAATTGTTTTGAACTAACGCGAGATCAATGATAGGGAATCACGGTGACGTGGCATCATTAGCGTGTGGTTACTGTAGCTTAATTACAATCAACACTGTAGCAAAAGTTGAGGATGTCACAACTCTCCCCTACTAACAAGAATTATCGTCCCGAGAATTAAGAGGTAGAAGGAAAGAGCTCGGGGTATTCATCACGAAGATGATCCTCGCGTTCCCAAGTGGTTACATCTTCAGAATCATTTGACCATTGCACTTTAAGGAACTTGGTGACTTTGCGACGAGTCTGACGTTCAGCCCGGTCAAGAATGCGGACCAGATGTTCTCTATAAGAAAGGTCTTGTTGCAGCTCAAGCATATCATGAGCCACTGCTCGAATAGGATCCTTGAAGCAGCGGCGGAGATGAGACACATGGAAGACATCGTGAACCTGAGAAAGGTTTGCCGGCATTTCCAATTGATAATCCACTTTTCCACACCTTTCGAGAATAGTGAGAGGACCAGTATAGCGAGGAGCTAACTTGCACTTGATCCCAATATGGTGTGCACCTCTCATTGGTGTGACACGAAGATAAGCCTTTTCGCTAGGTTGATAGACCATAACTTGATGATGACGGTCATACTGACTCTTCTGACGAGACTGAGTAGCCTTCAGATTCGCATGAATAATGCGGACTTGATCTTTAGTATGTTGGATAATATCCGGATCGAAGAGTGATTGGTCCATTGAACGGTGGCTCTGGAATTCCATACGAAGCTAAGTGTAAAGGATACTTTGGAGTCAAAGATGTACAGGAGAGTCAGGTTTCAATCCTGTGGATATTTGGGTTATGGGTCCACCATGTGGGCCGAGAGTAGGTAGAGGGGTGACATATTATATGGTCTTGGTAGCAAGACATGTTAGATACCCTGTCAGTTATGTTGGCAACAACGTCGTTACCAAGGGCGGGGGACGACTAGAACCATTTTCCTGCTCATTGAAATGAGGCGGACCAATAGGCAAGGCTCTCGTCCACCGGCGGTTACGGGAATGTTATCCACAATAGTAACAGGGTCTTGCTGACAGAGTTGTATACCGAGATTTTTATCTAAGCAGGGAATTAACACTGCTTAGATAAGTTATGCCACAAAAAAAGTCAAACATACCAATGGGAATGAAAATCTGTTCACACACACAAGTATTAAAGTATACCATTATCGAGGAAACATAGAGTATGGTATACATGATAGGTCATCGAGTACATAACCATTCAAATAAATATTCAAGGAGAACCATGATGTTTACCCATACCATACGGGTTGGATAATCGATCAGGAACAATTTAGCACTGTGCTCCCAATGTTCCTGTTGAACTTTGAAGTACCACATTTGTGCTTCGAGTAGCATCGGCAAGGTCATCAGGTAAAGGTCGGACCTTGGGTATACAAAAGGATCCACGAGGAACAACTTATAAAACTTAGTCCTATAATTTCCTCTTGGTAGGATTGGCCATCCTTACACATGGAAAAATTATAACAATAGGTCCTTCAGCCAGGCATGCCAGCCAAGACATCACCGTACCAGATTACATAAGACCCAAGTTATAATTATTGGAAAATGTTCCAACCATCACATCTGCCCGAGATTCAGATTTGATTGGTGTTGGGACACCTGAGACTCAAGATACCTGAGACGAAAAGATGATGATGCATGATTCTCAGGGTATGAACTTCACAAGCAATTCTTGAATCATGAGTTCGATTGTAAGATACATGAACACAATGTCAAGACATTCGTGTCCACATAGAATTCTTACGTCAAAATGCAACTGAGTTCTCATTTGGGGAACCATCATCAAGGACAACAAGGTTCCATGCATAAACCTGGATTAGCTCTTATGAAGGAACTTCTTTTCCCTTGATCAAGTCAGTTAGTGGCTTGGAGTGCTAAGAGAAGTTATATGAAGTGAAGATAACAAATCTTCAAAACATATAACACTTTGCACATGCGTGAATGACTTGGTATTTCCCGAGGGGAAGCGAAACAAAACTTTCACATATTCACGGCGGAAAGAGTGCACGTGAACTTTGGGAAAACATTTCTGCTACCAAACACATTCTTCATGAGCTAGGCACAAGGATAATGCTTTCAAGAGCTTCATCGCGAAACATGGAGAGGTTGAGGGTCTGGCTTATGGGTTCAACAACAATCCCTCAAGATTTTGACAGGGATGAATTTCCAAAATTTATAATATCAAGGAGATAGCATTTGTCAAGTCAAATGGTATAATGTCGTATGCTCGAGGGAACATCAACAATTAAACATTGGTCGAAGGGTGCACTCGGAAATACGGATGGAGTAGCACAACCAATGTCAAAAATGAAGACTCAACACCCAACACACTAAGAATGAAACAATCAGTTGTTAACCTCAAGGCAATAGGGTTGCCAGAAGTATTGGAATCACACATCAGAGTTCACTTGTTGGTATTCCAGTTTGAAACAACACGGGACCAAGAAATGAATGGTGATGGCGAGAAGTATTACTATATCAAGAATTCTTAAGACGTGTGCAATTCTCACGACATTCTTGACATAAAGATGGTAATACTCCAAGGTAGCACATAACATAAGCTGGATTAGCAAGGAACTCAAAGGACAACACAAAACACGAACATGTTCGTGTTGGAGGGAAGGCAAAAAGGTTGTTGATGCAAACACAAATCATCGAGAGGCAAGGATGGCATTTCTCATCATGCATTCGATTGATACCCTGCAAGAGCTCGGAATGCTGATGATGATCACAACAAATTTTTCGAGAAGCTTCACGAAGATGTAATCGATCAACGACGACATCAAGCAAAGGAATTATGAAGCTAAAGGTTGTCGGAAACACAGTTAAGACTGCTAGCTCAGAATTAAAATTGCCTTTTAAAACAACCAATATGATGTGGAAAGCTCAATGTGAGCTTAACGCACGGTTGGAAATGTGTTCCGGACAAGGAGGGCATAGACAGCATGGTCAAGCTCCAACATGATGATGATGATGTAGCTTAACAGCTTGGAATGACATGATCGAGTACAAACTCATAAACAAGGAAGATTTTTAAGAGTTGTGAAATCACAAGGCGTACGTGATCCAATTATCGGTATCCTTGAGTGTCCAATAACTCAGAATACGAGGAAAACTGGAATTAATAAAAATATCATAGTTGATGAGGAGCTCACAAGAAGTTATATAGCTCTGTGATATTCTCGGGGTACGAGGGATAATACTCAGAGGTAGATCAACATTAAGGCTTGGACCGATGTATTGATCTGAAGAAGACAAGTACTTTAACTCATCTGAGAATGAAGTCAAGGTAGGACAACATCGTCGAAACCACGATTGCAAAGGACAAGATCACAGACACCAGATTTAATCAACAGAATGAATGATTATTGATACGAGAAGCTTCTATGATAGGATCAACGTTGTTTCCATGGGCATGAATACAAGGTTCTAGGTCGACTCCCACTTCATCAATGCATCACCTACCATTTACTCCTCGCCTTTGATCAGGTTGTATCTTTGAAAGATTATCTGGCAAAACAGCAGAAGAGTAAGCCTTGTGAAAACTCTTCGGTTCATATACATTTAGGAAGGCATAGGTTCAACCCATCGAGGCATCTTAGGAACATATACCGCAAACTTCAAGAATATTCAACACATGCTTGAAGGGCATGGCTGACAAAAGCGTAGGATATATCTTATCAGAGGGAGAAGACACAATTTACTAATGGCATCATACATCAGTGGAGGAATATCACAAGAATTTTTGAATGTGAGGGATGTCGTCAGATAATAACCCAGAATGAGTCTGGCAGTCCACAAAAGATCTGATGTGAGTATCGGTACTCAACTAGAGGGGGGTAAAATACAAGGCATCAGATTATAGAACATTAGAAATTACCGATACTTAATTACCAAAGGTATTTAGGATTTCCAGGTTGGCGTATCATAATCAGATGCTCCGATCAAATACAAGTAAGTTGAATGAACTTAGATGGACAATCAATCAAAGTTGATTTGTTGAGAACCAGCTCCTGTATGAAAGGACGTCTAAGCCGGAAAATAATTTATGAGTATCAACAGATGATTGTGTGCATTCACACAAAGATAGAATCAATAAGATCATAGTAAAATCACAAAGGATTCTAATAAATGTTGTTAGACATATGGATTTAACCGTACCACAAGTAGGTGAGAAAAGTTAAAATCAATAGGCTACTAGGGATTCCGAAAGATCGAGTAGTAGTTCAGAGAATTTTCGAAACCCATGACAACTGATGACGGACGAATCCCGATCAGATAATTTGTTGTATGTCGTAAAACAAGAGCAATTGGAGAAGAAGGTATGAACGACATTTGTATGTAGTCATCCATAGTAGTTGACGGAGGAAGGGAAATTGCAAGATCGATGGGCACAAGTTCTCGAGAGAAAACATCGTAGAGTATCATCGGAGTCTTCTGACGGATCAAGTCATTGTCTGGAATATGGGGCTCTCCGGAAGGAAGTATTTACGAGAACCTAGAGTTAGAGTTAGTAAAAACTTTAACCCGAAAAGGAAGAGAGAGTAGAACCCAGAGTATAGGAAAGGAGTAAAAGATACTAATACCACCCAATTGAGATGTGGGCCCGTAAGCCACAACATCAGTGTTCGTAAAGTTTTTCAAACACTAGACTCAATTTCGGCCAAGGAGTTGGAAAGGGGGCTACCTACAGGCAGTTGGCTCTGATACCAACTTGTGATGCCCTCCGTTTAATCGTACGCTAATCATACACGTAAATGCGTACGATCAAACTCAAGGACTCACGGGAAGATATCACAACACAACTCTAGACACAAAATAAAATAATACAAGCTTCATATTACAAGACAGGGGCCTCGAGGGCTAGAATACAGAAGCTCGATAAGCATACGAGTCAGCGGAAGCAACAATATCTGAGTACAGACATAAAACATGGAGTGCCTTAGAGAAGGCTAGCACAAAAGATACAACGATCGAACGAGGCGAGGCCTCCTGCCTCGGAATTGTGACATCCCCGGATTAGGCTACCGTAGTCTCAGTAATTGAACTACAGTAAACCTACGGAAAGGATGCCATGTCACCATGTTTCCTATCGTTGATCTCGCGATTGTTTGAGACGGTTCGAATTTAAATTTAAAATTAAATTCAAACGAGAAAAGTTTTCAAATGTTAAATTAAAAATGTCGGATGAGTTCCAAATATTCCTTAATTATTTACAGAATTTAAACGAGCATTTTTGAAATTAGTTAGAACCCATATATATTTAAAATAGAAACTGCTAAAAAATATAATAACAAAAATATATTAAAAGGCAAATTCCCCCCGGTCCAACTAGGCCACTGGCCCAGCAGGCCGGCCCACCCCAACCGCGGTCTGGGGCGCCCAAACCCTAATCGGGCGCAACCCCTCGCTCCCCGACTCCCTCCCTACTTTTGCCGCCAGGGGAACCCAAGAGGGGAACCCCCACGCGAGCTCCCCAACCTACCGATCCCACCAACTGACTCCCCCCTCACCACCTACCCCCTCCCGCACTAGGAACCCACGACCCCCACCTACCGCTCCTCCTCTTCTCATGAGGGACCCCCATGGTTCCCTCCCCTCCCGTCGGTCCCCATCGCCAACGACCCATGCTTCCCCATCGTCCCCTGCTCCCTCCTCTCCCCACCTCGACCCCCTCACCCCGGCGGCAGCGAACTCTACAGGAGCTGCCCCGTCGCCAGATTAGCACTCCTCGACCGACCCCTCCTTCCTCTCGCTGGTGGCGCCCCTCACCCCCACCGGCTGGAGCTCCGCACGGCGGCCCCATCCCCGGGCCCCCTCCCCATCGGGGCTCCTCACGGCGGCCCTCCGTCGGTGCCTCCAGCTTCACCCGCGCCTCCCGGTCCTCCGGTCGCTCTGCCTCCCACGGCGCCGCGACGCTGCCGGCGCTCCACGTCACCTCCCCACCACCCCGCGCTCGCAGCCAACCACCTGCACCGGACGGTGAGCCCTCGGGCTCCTCCCCTCCACTCCGTTTTCCCTGCACCCCGTCGAGCCGTCGGCTGAGTGCTCATGTGCACTCCGGCTCCTCTCTGTTAGACAGAGGGGATTAGCCCATGAGGTGTCTTAGGACAAAAACGAAATGAAACGTATTTAGATGTTTGTATGTGTATAGTCATGTATATGTATATATGAGAGCTATATGTATGTATGAATTTATACATGTAGATATGTATGTTAACAGAATGTGTGTATATTGGTATGTATAAAAATGGGGGGTAAAGATATGTGTGCGTTTAGTGAAGGCGGTGCTTGTTATCCCAATGACATGCGGGGTCCATGTCCCTAAAAATAATAATAGTAATAATAAGAAAAAAGGAAAATTAATAATTAGTTATATTAATTAATTAAATGGATAATTAAGTAATTAGAATAATTAGAGTATGACACGTGGGTCCCTCACTAAATTAATCTAATTAATTAATATTTAACTTTAATTAATAAATTGTCTCAATGACACGTAGGACCCACTGGTCAGTTGACCATTCAACTGCTGATGTCAGCATGACATCATGCTGATGTCATAATTGCATTTAACTAAATTAGTTAAATCTATTTTTAATTTCTAAATATTGAATAAAACTTTAAAAATTAATATAAAATAATCCATAAGTCAGATCAAATTATTTTCAACATGAAAGTTGATCAGCACAACGAGACGAACCCGGATACACGGTCCATTCGTGTGTCACGCGTCTTTAGCATAGCAAACGTGAAAGTTTTCCACCGTTTTATTCATCTGACCGGTAGAAGCCACATACCCGCGAAATATCATCTGATATTTTCCCGATCCGTCTATGACGGATGTTACTGCGTACCTTAGCTCGGTGTAATACCTTGTCATGCTTTGTTGTGTGTTTGCTTGCTCTCTTATTTATTGTGTTTCCCCTTCGTTATTTCCTTTCCGGTAGACCCTGAAACTGACGCTGATGTCGGGTACATCTACGACCCTACCGACCAGTCCTTTGCCGCAAAGCAGCAAGGCAGGCAACCCCCCCCCCCTTGATCATTCCTATATAGCCTATGTCTTTCTCCCTACTGCTTGCATTAGTATTTTTGCTACTGTTGTAGTTTGGTCCTATATCTGATGCATAGCCTATTTTTTTGATGAACTGCTACTTTCAGTATTGTACCTTTAATCTGCTTAGTATAGGTGGAGCAGTCATCCCTTCTGACCCCGTAATCCAGTTGCCCCGCTTGTTTTCAAATCTCGATCCCTGATCAACGAGCCAGACCCGACACAGCACATACATCCCCCTAGTTGTACGACGCTACATAGATACTATCGGGTACCGAGGGTGACACCTCGCTAAGTACTCCTGATGATATCTCTATAGTATAGCTAGCCGGTCGTGGTTATCGAGGGTGATTCCTCTTTCACCATTCCCGACGATGCCTCTGTCGTGCAACCCCTCAAGTGTGGGACCCCCCGAGGGTGATTCCTCTAAGCCCACCTTGACGCATACATCGTTCGGAATCCAACGAGGGTGATACCTCGAATTCCCACCGATGTTACAACCACACAGTTACTCGACCATGTTACTGGGATCTTTGGTGATTAAATGTTAGACGGGTGGATTCCCGCGAGATTGTGTTGATGGCCTAATTAAAATGTTAATGGATTTGGGTATTTGTCTTGGGTTGGTTGGAGACCTTTTTGCAGTAACCGGCTACGCGAGAAGAATTATGGGTACTCGATGTCGCTGTATCAGACGAAGCTTTTCAGATGTCAGCAATGTAGCGGCGCGCGCCCGAGTGGTCCCGAGATGCATCACGCTTGTGATTAAGGGATGCTAGGACTAACGTCGGCCGCCCACGCATCATGCAGGAGCGCGAAGGGGAAATGCGCCAATGAACCCTTTGTGCTTAAGAGTTAGACCATCGGGCTGGCCTCTTTGTTGAGTCTTAGGTGGGGCTGCGACGTGTTGACATTCCGAGGCCGGGCATGACCCAGAAAAGTGTGTCCGGCCAGAGTGTTATCAAGTGTGACGGGACATGTGGTGCACCCCTGTAGGGATGAAAATTAACTATTCGGATAGCCGTGTCCGCGGTTACAGGACGACTTGGAGTTGTGCCCTGATCTTATACAACTACATTTGTTACTTAACTGTAAATAGTTGCCTCGGGATTGCTTCCTCGCAGGGAGTCGAGGGAGGATCTCTGGGCGTGACCTCACTTTAATATTGCTGCAACAATATGACAATTAATTGTGTTACCCTGTTCTACTCTCGTCTATTGCTGCAAGACCCTGAAGATGCTAGTCTTCGATAGGACTAGGCCTTCTTTCTCTATTCTCGCATTGCTGCAGTCAGTCCACATATAACCACCCCCTTCTTTGATACTGATGCATACTTAGAATAGTTCTGATGTAAGACTTGCGAGTACTTTGGATGAGTACTCACCGTTACTTTGCTCCCCTTTTGTCCCCTTGATCCGTTGCTGCGACCAGATTATGGAGCCCAGGAGATGGAGTTTCCTGCCGACATCTGCCACCCCGTTGGTGACTTCTTCATGGAGGCCGCTGAAGACCAGGAGTAGTTTAGGAGGTTCCTAGGCAGGAGGCCTCGCCTCGTTCGATCGTGTTTCTTTTGTGCTAGCCTTCTCTAAGGCACCCCATGTTATGTCTGTACTCAGATATTGTTGCTTCCGCTAACTCGTGTGCTTATCGAGCTTCTGTATTCTAGCCCTCGAGACTCCTGGCTTGTAATATGAAGCTGATATTGTTTTATTTGTGTCTTGAGTTGTGTTGTGATATCATCCCGTGAGTCCTTGAATTTGATCATACGCATTTGCGTGTATGATTAGCGTACGATTAAACCAAGGGCATCACAGGAACCTCCTAACTACTCCTCGTCTTCAGCGGCCTCCACGAGGAAGTCACCATCGAGAAGGCAGGCGTCGGCAGGAAACTGCATCTCCTGCGCTCCATCATCTGGTCGCATCAACGGATCAAGGGGACAAAGGGGGAGCAAAGCAACAGTGAGTACTCATCCAATGTACTCGCAAGACTTACATCAGAACTAAGCTAAGTATGCATCAGTATCAAAATAGGGTTTTTTTTTGTGGACAGACTTCAGCAATGCGAGAATAGAGAGAGAAGGCCTGGTCCTATCGAAGACTAGCATCTTCAAGGGTCTTACATCAGAATTATAAGTCATATGGTTGGAACAATAATAATATGAAGTCACGCCCACAGATCCTCCCTCGACTCCCTGCGAGGAAGCAATCCCGGGGCAACTAATTCCAGTTAAGTAACAGTTATAGTTGTATAAGATTAGGGCACAACTCCAAGTCGTCCTATAACCATGGACACGACTATCCGAATAGTTAATTTTCATCCGTGGAGGGATGCACCAAGTTTCCCGTCACACTCGATAACACTCTAGCCGGACACACTTTTCTGGGTCAAGCCCGGCCTCGGAATATCGACACGTCACAGGCCCACCTAAGACTCAACACAGAGGCCAGCCCGTCGGTCTAAGTCCTAAGCACAAAGGGTTTGTGGGACCACTTTCCCTTCGCGCTCCTGCATGATGTGAAGGCGGCCGACGTTAGTCCTAGCACCCCTTAATACAAGAGCGATGCATCTCGAGACCACTCGGGCGCGTGCCGCTACATTGCTGACGTCTGAAGAGCTTCGGCTGATACCGCGATGTCGAGTACCCATAATTCTTCCCACGTAGCCGGTTAGTGCGAAAAGGTCTCCAACCAACCCAAATCAAATACCCAAATCCATTATCATTTTAATTAGGCCATCGACACAAACACGCGGGAATCCACCCGCCTAACAACTAAACACCAATGATCCCAGTGACATGGTCGAGTAACTATGTCGTTGTAACATCGGGGGGAATCCAAGGTATCACCCTCTTTGGATTCTGAATGATGTATCCGTCAAGGTGGACTTAGAGGAATCACCCTCGGGGGTCCCACACTTGAGGGGTTGCACGACAAAGGCATCGTTGGGAATGGTGAAAGAGGAATCACCCTCGATAACCAGGACCGACTAGCTGTACTACATAGGTATCATCTGGAGTACTTCGCGAGGTGTCACCCTCGGTACCCGATAGTATCTTTGTAGCGCCGCACAACTAAGGGGGCGTAAGTGTTGTGTCAGGTCTGGCTCGTCGATCAGGGATCGACATTTGAAAACAAAGCGAGGCAACTGAACTACGGGGTCAGAGGGGATGACAGCTCCACCTATACTAAATAGTTTAAAAGTACAGTACTCAAAGTAGGAGTTCATCAAAAATAAGCTATGCATCAGATATAGGAGCTAACTACAACAGTAGCAAAATTCTAATGCAAGCAGTAGGAAGAAAGACATATGCGATATAGGAATGATCAAGGGGGTTTGCTTGCCTTGTTGCTCTGTGGCAGC
The DNA here is from genome assembly GCF_904849725.1 of Hordeum vulgare subsp. vulgare. Classification (NCBI taxonomy): domain Eukaryota; kingdom Viridiplantae; phylum Streptophyta; class Magnoliopsida; order Poales; family Poaceae; genus Hordeum; species Hordeum vulgare. Next base: position 492,238,819 of record NC_058521.1, on the reverse strand, counting down.
AGCGTCAGTCTCGGGGTCTACCGGTAAGAAGAGGGGGAGAAACAAAAAATAATAGCAACAGGTGCAACACTAAGCATGACATGACAATATGCAGACTAGGCATGAGCTAACGCAGTAACATCCGTCATAGACGGGTCGGAAGAATATCTGATGATATTTTCCGGGTCTCGGGCTACTACCGGTCAGACTGAAAACGATGGAAAAGTTCCACGTTTGCTATGCTAGGGACGCGTGACACACGAATGGGCCGTGTATCCGGGTTCGTCTCGTTCTGGTGATCAACTTGCATGTTTGAAAATATTTTGATCTCACTTACGGTTTATTTAATCTTAACTTTTAAAGTTTTATTCAATAATTAGGAATTAAAAACAGATTTAATTAATTATTAAATATTATATGACTTTAGCATGATGTCACGGTGACATCAACAGTTGACTGGTCAACTGACGAGTGGGTCCCGTGTGTCATAGATTCAGTTTTTAATTAGGTTTAATATTAATTAATAAGATTAATTTAGTGGGGGACCCACGTGTCATACTCTAATAGGATAATTTAATTATCCTAATTAACAAATTATCTAAATATATATTTAATTAATTAACTAATTAATTAAATAATATATCTAATTATTTATTTATTTATTTTATTAATAAAAACACATTTATATTATTATATTTGTTTTATTATTTATTTTTCTTACAAAGGGTGTGGGGCCTCCCTGTCATAGAGAGTGGGGGTGTTGGCCCCACCGGTAAGTGGCATTGGCCACATACACACAAAACACACATACACATATCATATTCTTTTTTACATACATGCATATATACGCAATACATACACACATACATACATGATACCTACATACGTATAATACATTCATTTTTCATTTTTCTTTTCTTCTAACAATCATCCCAACCTCTTGGACATCAGTCTCAACTCACGGGAACCTAAATAGAGAGAGAGGTGGCAAGGTCCACCTCCACCTCCATAAGCCCAACGGTGCCGGAACGCGACGGTGATCGCCGGAATGGAACCGGGTGAGGGAGGAGGAGAGGATGGCCGGTGCCCGGAACTCACCGGCGTTGGCGGGAGGGCCCGGTGTAGCCGGAGTTCAAGGGGAGTCGGAGCGGTTCCGACGAGGAGGAGCTCCCGGTGATGGTGACGACGTTGGGAGGCGATCCCGGGCCGGTGATGGTGGATGTGGCGACAGGACGTCGCGGCGGAGGGCTGCCGTGGCTAGAGGGGCCCCGGTGGAGGGCGCCAGTGGTGAGCTCCGGCAGGGGGTGAGAGCGGTGGGGCGTGGCGCGGGGGAGAGATGGGGCGTGGTGGAGGAGATCTGTGGTAGGGGAGGGAGGCCGGTGCGGCGTGGGAGCGTTGGGTGGGGGGTTTCGGCGTGTGGGCAGTGCGAGGCCAGCTGAGAGGAGCGATGGGGATCCAGGGGGGTCACGCGACGGGGTAGGTGGGGGCCGAGCGACGGGAGTAGTTGCACGGGATCCACGAGGGGTAGGTGGGATCGGTAGATGGGAGCGAGGGAGTAGGTGCGGGAGGAGCGACAGGGGGGAGGGCTGACAAGGGGATTTCCCCTCGTCATGGCGGCGCGGCAGGGAGTGGCTAGGAGCAGAGGTGGGGCAGAGCGCCCGGTTAGGGTTCGCCCTAGGGTGACCGGCTGGGCCACTTTGGCCGAGTTGGGCCAAGGATTTTTTTTTTAAATTACTTTATTTATTTTTGTTTTATAGTTTCTCTTTTAAATATATAGGGTTTTAACAATTTCTAAAAATGCTCGATTTATAATTATAATCTATTAGGAAATTTTATAACTCACCAAACATCTTTATTTTTGCATTCGATAACTTTCCCCGTTTGATTTTATTTTTAAACTTCGAATTTGAATTGTTTTGAACTAACGCGAGATCAATGATAGGAAATCACGGTGACGTGGCATAATTAGCGTGTGGTCACTGTAGCTTAATTACAATCAACACTGTAGCAAAAGTTGAGGATGTCACAAGGAGGCTCATCATTGGAATATGCAAGCCAAGTTCTATAGTGTAAGTGTCCCCACATAGTTATGCATGAATGATAATCTCTATGTTGTACAAATATAGCAATGGAGTACGAGTGTGGATATTTCAAAAGGAATAATAGTGTTGCCCCCTTCTCCCTTTTTTTTCTTTTTTTCTTTTTCTTTTTCTCCTTTTTATATTTTTGTGGCCTCTTTGGCTCTTTCTATTTATCTCTCATTTGTCCTCTTTGGGATCTTTTCATTTGTCCACTTTGGGATCTTTTCATTTGTCCACTTTGGGATCTTTTCTTCACTTCAGAGCAACGCTCTATATTTTACAAGAATAAAAAGAAGATCATCACACTTTATAAGAAGTACTCACATAAAGACAAGTGAAAACTATCATGATGTATGCAAATGTATGCCTCTGCCAGCGTAGCAGGATATGCAATGAAACTAGCGCGTCATGTAGCAATAATAAGGGCAAGGCCCAACTAGCATGCGGCTCCTCGATCAAGCAAAAGCATGTATGACATGAAGATCAAGTCATGAGATGGAGGATGTTGCATGGCAATGTATCTCGGAAAGGCTATGGAAATGCCTTAATAGGTAGGTACCGTGACTGTTTTGAGGAAAGATATAATGAGGCTTAGGATGACAGAGCGTATCATGTCAACGGTTTGGATGCACCGGCGAAGTTTCCACCAACTCTCTAGATGAGAAAGGGCAATGCAAGGTACCGAAGAGGCTAGCAAAATATGGATGGTGGAAGTGCCAACAATCGAATACTCACATTAGTCCAAAGAACTCATAGATTTATTATCGGTAACTCTCTATCTAGTTAGGAGATTCACAAAGATACAAGTACCCCGAGGAGGAGTGTTTGGCGGTTTGGTTATCCTTGCGCATCCTCGACCCATGGTAACGTGAGGGTACTCTATATATTCCAACCCCTCCACAGGTTAGCGATCAATCTAGTAGCTAGAGTTCTCAACTAATTTTTAGTTTTTGAAAAACACACGGATTTCGCAAAATACGACACCTATCACTAACAGGCTCAAGCTCTTGTCACCAATAGTCCAAACATTACTCAAATCAATACCTCAAAACTATTGCAAGTTACTACTATACTTAAATAGCAACCTCAGTTACCTACTCATGCAAGACACACAACTCAGTGCAACAAGCCAACTCTCTAAACAAGATAAGCATGATAACTCAAGAGAGTTTCAAAAGCAACCTAAATAAAAGCTCTTAAAAAGATATAGCATGAAAACTAATAGCTAAGCATCACAGTAGCTATCTAAAGATAAAGAACACACAAAAAAGATAAGCATGAAAACCTATGTTGTGTTCTAGAGAGGAATGGAGCGTGTTTCTCTCCCAAACAAGGTAGGCTAGGTTCCGAATTGTTATGTATAGCAAGAAAAACTAAAAACGAACTAAAAAATAAAGAGCACGACGCTCCAAGCATAGCACATAACATATGAAGTGATAAAAATATAGCATGGAGATGGACGAACTGATGATTGTTGATAGGGAAGGGGATGCACGGGGGCATCCCCAAGCTTAGACGCTTGAGTCTCCTTGAATATTTCTTGGGGTTGCATGGGGGCATCCCCAAGCTTGAGCGCTTGACACTCTTGGATCTTCTTTCATCATCTTCCATCGCATACTTGAAAACTCCCTTCATACGGAACTCATCATAAACTGATTAGAGTGGTTAGTACCCATGATAAAATAATTCATTACCTACTAGAAATAAAGATTTTCATTAAAATCTACTGTTTCTAATGATTGCCAAAAGATTTTTTCAAAGGAAAAGCAATCTTAAGATTTGCAAATTGATGAAAATGCAAAATGTGACAGAATCTGTGAAAAACAGAACGCCAGGTAGTAAATAATTTATTTGGGGCACTTCTACAACTCAGATCAAAAAACTCAGAACATATGCCAGAAACACAATTATATAGATCATGCTGTCAAACAAATTCAGATCAAAAATATGATCTGGTGATTTTTGGCGAATTTTTCCGTCAAGCAGACATAATCTGTTTCTGGACAGCATGTCACAACTTTTGAATTTTCTTGCAATCGGAGGCTAAAACTTGGCACAAGGCTTGAAAATAAAGATACAATGATGTTGCTACAGTAGTACCAAGCATCAAGACCACTAAATCTTAAAGTAAAAACAAATTGGGTTGCCTCCCAACAAGCACTTTCTTTTATTCCTTTGAGCTAGGCATGATACAAAAAAAATCAAGTGTTATCAACTCCATAAGAATAACTTGCCGGAATAACGGACTCATAAGGTAACTTAGTCTTCTTTCGAGGGAAGTGTTACATTCACTTTTTAAGAGTAAATTTGAATCTAATGGTCCATTCTTTCATGTCAACGATAGCACCAACGGTGCGGTGAAAAGTATGTACCAAAATAATTGAACATGAAGGATCACAATCAACGGGCACATAATTATCATTGACAACAATAAGAACATCATCAATTCTCCCTAAAGGTTTCTTTACGGAAGAATTGACAAGACGAACACCAAAAGAACATGGATCAAAAGGTTTCAAATCAAGCATATCATACATTCTTTTGGGCATAACGGAGGCACTAGCTTCAACATCACATAAAGCAAAGCAAGAGATATTATTCAATTTAATCTTGAGCATGGGATCCCAACCATCTTCTAGTTTTCTAGGAATAGAAGTCTCTAGCTTGAGCTTCTCCTCCCTAGCTTTGATAAGAGCATTGGTAATATGCTCGGTGAAGGCAATATTGAGTGTACTAGTGTGGGGGGTCTTTAGCCATCCTTTGCAAAAAGGTAATAACTTTGGAAAGACCACAATTGTCAAAATAAATATCATCGCTATTAAGTAGAATTGTAGTGTCATCCTCTATATTCGATTTGCTCTCTATTATAAAAGTTTGGATGTCTTCCCAAGTTTGGGGACGTTTAGGAGCAACTTAAAACCAAAGATCCTGTTTGTTCCCGGGGAGACCATGCCGAGGGCACAATTCTCCATAATGACTAACATAGTCACAAGGTCTATTACTTTTATAAATACCCTTAGTGGAAATTGGAGCAATAGAAGAGAAGGTAAAATCATTGTTGTTGTGACTAGTAAAGTCACACAACTTGGTGTCCTCAATGGAACCCATAGCAGCAGCAACAAGCAAGAACAAAGCAATTAATTTTTTTGTGGTTTTTGGTATAAGACTCTAAATCAATAACTAGAAAGCAAACTAACAAGACTAAAAAGCAAAAGTAAAAGATAGCATGCAACTCCCCTATCTTGAAGACTGGAGTCCCCGGCAACGACGCCAAAAAACATGCTTGATAACGAGTTGATGAATATACTTCTCGCTCCTTGTTGGTTACCCCAAGTGGAAGGTGGAGATGAAGTCAGTAGCATGTTTTCCCTTACATGGAGACTGTAAGGTTATCGAACCAGGAGGACTCCGCAGATCAACAAGTAGGTGTCCCCTGCCCTAGCGCAAGTAGAAGACGTGGACCTGTACACACACAAATAACTTTACTCCCAACGAGTACAGAGAGGTTTTCAATCTCTCCGGCCTTGTAGTTTGCAAAGGATCAAAACACAAGCGGGAATAGTGATAGTGATTGCAACGGAAAAGTAAATGAAAGCAGTAAATGATGGAGGTGTAAGCAATGGTGGTGATATGGACCGGAGTCACATGATGTTCACTAGTGATGTCTCTCTCCCAAAAGACGATAAACAACTATGCTTAGGTAAACGAATTACAGCTGGGCAATTGACAGAATTATAAACGCACCGCAATGCTAATTATGCTACTTGAAAGTTAGAGCTTCAATGGTAATGGGCAGTACGCCAAGACAAGTAGACCCTTTATTCATCAGCATCTAGTTACTAATCATCCACCTTGAGATATCTATCCAGAACATCTCGCTGGTATTAAGTTGCGAGCCCCACCCAAACTGTAAACTCAAAGCAACGGACAACTCCATTAACGAACTATGCGTAAGGTAAACAATCCTTGCAACCATGGTCACAAGCACCGTTGTTTACTCCCTGGTGGCAACAACACATCCCCTAGTCTCAAATTTCTGTCACTCAAGCTAGACATCAGGGGGCATGAACCCACAATCATGCATAACGCTCCCTCTTCGAGTTACAATCTACTACTCGGCAAAGCAATACAAAGCAACGGAGAACATACACGAATCAGTAAAGAACAAAATATAAAAGGATAATCAAATATATAACTCATAACAATCTAAACATAATCTCATAATTCGTCGGATCCCAACAAACCGAGCATAGTAATAGCAGGAAAATTACATAGATGCCTTGATCATGTAGGGCGGCTCACAAGGGCTAATCATGGAAGCACAAGATTGGAGAGAAGACATCACATAGCTACTTGCCATGGACTCATGGTCCAAGGAGGACTACTCACGGCACGTCCGGGAAGCATCCATGGCGGTGGAGAAGCTACCGGAGGTCAATCCTCCCTCCGGCAGGGTACCGAGAAGAGGTCTCGTGACGCTCCCGGTCTAGGAAGCGCAGCGGCGGCAGAACAATGGAGAAATTCGCGATTTTGGATACGATCGAAGGGTTTCCTCATGGAGGAGTAAATATAGGCCAAAGGAGGGCGTCAAAAGAGGTGGGACCCACCAAGGTGGCATGTGGGCGCGGCCAGGGACCAGGCCACGTCGGGAAGTTTCCTGGGCAGGCCCTGGCCCCCTCTGGCCCATCTTCGGTGATCTAGAAGCTTCCGTTACGCTGATTTTGATATATTTTTCTCGGGATTTTCGGGGCTTCGGAACATTGGGTAAAAGCCCCTGCAAAAAAAGACACCAGCAAACAGAAACTGGCAGTGGGTGCATTGAGTTAGTAGGTTAGTCCAAATATGTGTAAAAAGATATAAAAGTGTAGCAAAACATGTAACAATGTCACCCAAATGATCATGGAGCAAGCATAAATTATAGATATGTTTGGGATGTATCAAGCGTTGTTTCAACTCCATTCATGGATACATCCAGGATGAAGATATAGATATTTGTAAAGTATATATGGATCTGAATGTTGCAGATTCGTTGACTAAAACTCTTGCACGAGCGGAACATGATCAGTGATACGTCTCCATTGTATCGACTTTCCCAAACTCTTTTGCCCTTGCTCTGGACTCTAATTTGCATGATTTGAATGGAACTAACCCGGACTGACGCTGTTTTCAGTAGAATTGCCATGGTGTTGTTTTTGTGCAGAAATGAAAGTTCTCAGAACGTCCTGAAAATTTACGAAGAATATTTTTGGAAAATATGAAAAATACCTGCGCAAAGATCCACTGGAGGGGATGGGCTAGTGGGCCACAAGCCCTGTTGCCGCGGCCTCCCCCTGGCCGCGGCAACCAAGCTTGTGGGGCCCATGTGGGTCTGCCGCCCCCAACTCCAGCTCTATAAATTCACTTTCGTCTAGAAAAAAATCATAAGAGAAGATTTCATCGCGTTTGCGATACGGAGGCGCTGCCACTTCCTCTTCTTCATTTGGAGGACATATCTGGAGTCGGTTTTGGGCTCCGGAGAGGGGAAATCGTCGCCATCGTCATCATCAACCTTCTTCCCTCTCCAATTTCATGAAGCTCTTCATCGTTTGTGAGTAATCTATTCGTAGGCTCGCTGGGCAGTCATGAGTAGGATGAGATCTATCATGTAATCGAGTTAGTTTTGACGGGGATTGATCCCTAGTATCCACTATGTTCTGAGATTGATGTTGCTACTACTTTGCCATGCTTAATGCTTGTCACTAGGGCCCGAGTGCCATGATTTCAGATCTGAAATTATTATGTTGCCACCAATATATGTGTGTTTTAGATCCGATCTTGCAAGTTGTAGTTACCTACTATGTGTTATGACCCGGCAACCCCGGAGTGACAATAACTGGAACCACTCCCGGTGATGACCATAGTTTGAGTAGTTCATGTGCTCACCAAGTGCTAATGCGTTGTTCCGGTTCTTTATTAAAAGGAGAACCTTAATATCCCGTAGTATCCTTTTGGACCCGGCTTCCACGGGAGGGATGTACAATAGATGTCATGCAAGTTCTTTTCCCTAAGCACGTATGACTACACACGGAATGCATGCCAACATCACATTTACGAACGGGAGCTAGACACATATCTCTCCATGTTATAACTATTGCACGATGAATGTAATCCAAACGAATCACCGACCCATTGCCTACGAGTTTGTCCCACTGCTTCTGTTACTGTTGTTACTTGTTTTGCTCTGCTGCTGTTACCACTGTTGCTTGCTACTGCTGCTACTTGCTACTGTTGCTACTTGCTACCGCTGTCACTACTGCTGTTCCTTGCCACTGTTGTTACTCGCTACGCTGCTGCTACCCGCTACAATACTTTTCCGCATGACGTTGACGGGAAAGAATATTTCCCGTCCCCGGGGAACTTACTGGCGCCATTGATACAACAGTTAGGAATTGCCTGCCGTCAATAGATCGTTTCTCGCACCGTTGCTATCATACTACTTTGCTACTGATTCTTTGCTTGGAGATACTAATCTTTCAGGTGCGGTTGAATCTGACACATTCAGCTGCTAATACTTGAGAGTATCCTTTCACTTCCCGTCTGGCGAACCAACAAATTTGGGTTGAATACTCTACCCTCCAAAACTGCCGCGAACCCACGCGCTGGTGGGCCATTGCAAGAGAATTGCTAATTGTTGAGCAACTGGGAGCAGTTCTTGCTCTGTTGTCGCGAAGGCATCAAGTGAGGAACACGTCAACAACATACTTCTAGTGTCGTTGCCGGGGACTGCCGTCAGCAGCATTTTTCTGGCGCCGTTGCCGGGGAGGGGATTGCTATATTCTCTGAGTCACTTGGGATTTATATCCGCTGATCACTATGAAGAATCTGAAAGATCCAAAAACCAAAGTCTTGCCCTCAACTACGAGGGGAGGTAAGGAACTACCATCTAGCTCTGCACTTCATTCACCTTCAGTTATGAGTAAGTTTGCGACATCACCTCCTGCTAGATATCTTGATATGTCGCCTGTGCTTGATGATGCTATGCCTGATACTGCTAGAGATGCTATGTCTGATACTGCTAGAGATGCTATGCCTGATACTGCTAGAGATGCTATGCCTAATACTGCTAGGGATGCTATGCCTCATACTGCTTTGCCTGATGATGCTAGATATGCTATTTTGCCTGATGATGCTATGCTTGATACTGCTAGAGATACTACTTTGCCTGATGTGCCACTAGGGGTATTCCTTGATGCTCATATTGGTAGAGTTACTGCCAATGCTCGTGATGCTTCTGAAACTGCCGATACTATTGAGATAGAACCTGCTTTTGCTCCTGCTAGATCTAGCTCTCCTAGATATGAATTGCCTGATATACCTGAGGGTTACGTTATGGAGGGAGAGATAGATGAGGATTTTCTTGCGTGTAAGGATGCCTATGACGCTGAGAAATTACTTCTCAAATGGAAGGAAAAATCTCTGACAGCTAGGATGAAATACGACCCGAAGTTTGCCACTTCACCTATCTTTATCACCGATAAGGATTATGAATTCTCTGTCGATCCTGAGATAATCTCTCTAGTCGAATCTAATCCTTTCCACGATTATGAGTCTGAGACGGTCGTAGCCCATCTTACCAAACTACACGATATAGCCACCCTTTTCACTAGTGAGGAGAAGATCCGCCACTACTATATCCTTAAGTTGTTTCCTTTCTCTCTAAAGGATGACGCTAAAGCCTGGTTCACTTCTCTTGCTCCTGGATGTGTGAGTAGTCCCCAAGATATGGTCTATTACTTCCATGAGAAATATTTCCCTGCCCATAAGAAGCAAGCTGCCTTGCAGGAAATATATAACTTTGCTCAACTCAAAGAAGAGACTCTCCCACAACCTTGGGGAGGCTCGTCCAGCTACAGAATGCTTTGCGTGATCACCCTCTTAAGAAGAACGAGATACTTGATATCTTCTATAACGGACTTACCGATGCTTCTAGAGACCACCTAGATAGTTGTGCCGGTTGTGTTTTTAGGGAACGAACTATAGAACAGGCTGAGATCCTACTGAATAACATCTTGATCAACGATAATGCTTGGACTATTCCCGAACCACCTCCTAAGCCAACTCCAAAGAAAAGACGTATCCTATTCCTCAGTCCCGAAGATATGCAAGAAGTCAAGAAATCCATGCAAGAGAAAGGCATTAGATCTCAGGATGTCAAAAACCTGCCACCTATCGAAGAGATCCATGGTCTCGATAACCCGATACAGGTAGTGGAAGTAAATTCTCTACGTAGGTTTGATGAGAGTGATATTCCTTTTGATAAACCTGCTAGCCTATGCTTTGATGAATTTGACAACTTTGTTGCCAAACAAGAGAGTTTGAATGATTATGTTAGCAGACATTTGGAACAAAGTACTCGTATGCTTAGTCATTTAACTGCTTGTGTAGACAGAAATGTCAATGATCTGAAGCTTCTGAGTAAACATGCCTCTATGATTACTACTCGGGTAGAACAAGTACTTAAAGCTCAGAATGACCTGCTCAATGAATTAAATGAGAACTCTGTCAGAGTCATTACTAGAGGAGGCAAAATGACTTAGGAACCTTTGTATCCTGAGGGTCATCCTAAGAGAATTGATCAAGATTCTCAAGGAATTAATGCAGATACACTCAGTCGTCCTAAGGAGGGGAAGAAGGATGATAGAAACCTGCATGTTAGTCCACCAAATACTGTCACACCTGAAGAACCAAATGATATTTCTGCGTCTGATGCAGAAACACAATCTGGTGATGAACATGAACCTCGTGACAATATGGACAGCGATGTTCATAATGATGCTCAACCTAGCAATGATAAGGATGTGGAGATTGAACCTATGGTTAATCCTGATAACCCACAACCTAAGAGATACGATAAGAATGACTTCACTGCTAGGAAGCATGGTAAAGAAAGAGAGCCATGGGTTCAGAGACCTATGCCCTTTCCTCCTAAGCCATCCAAGAAAAAGGATGATGAGGATTTTGAGCGCTTTATTGAAATGATAAGACCCGTCTTTGTGCAGATGCGGTTAGTTGATATGCTCAAAATTTCTCCATATGCCAAGTACATGAAAGATATCGTGACCAATAAACAGAAGATACCAGATCTTGAGATCTCCACCATGCTTGCCAATTACACTTTCAAAGGTGGAACTCCTAAGAAACTTGGTGATCCCGGAGTGCCCACTATACCTTGCTCCATTAAAGGAAACTACGTAAGAACTACCTTATGTGACCTTGGAGCCGGAGTTAGTGTTATGCCTCTCTCTCTTTATCGTAGACTTGAACTGGATAAGTTGACACCCACTGAAATCTCTCTACAAATGGCCGACAAATCAACCGCTTTCCCTGTTGGCATTTGCGAGGATGTGCCTGTTGTGGTTGCTAACACCACTATCTTAACAGACTTTGTTATTATGGATATTCCCGAGGACGATGCCATGGCTATCATCCTCGGAAGACCCTTTTTAAACACTGTAGGGGCTGTTATAGATTGCAACAAAGGCAATGTCACTTTCCATGCCAACGGTAATGAGCATACCGTGCACTTTCCGAAGAAACGATATCAAGTACATTGCATCAATGCTATCGAAAAAACTTCATCGATTCTTATTGGGAGCTCTGAATGCCCTATTCCTCATGTCAAGATGAAGTATGATTTGCTTGTTGGGGAGATTCATATCCCCATTGAGGTGACTTAGTGGCTATTCCAAAATTCTCCGTTCTCTCTTGCGATTCGAGAAAGTTTTGTCATAAGGATTTGATCAACCCCATTGACGGATTTCTTTCGATGACCATGAAATGGATGAATCAAAGAGTCACATACCTTTGTTTTAAGCTTTCAATTTCTTTTTGCTTAGAAGAAAAATGATAGGTTTAGTTTAGTTTTTCCTGTTTTCTGTTTTAGCGTCCCGGAGAAAAATACCCCGAAAATAAAAGTTCTCCGATGGTCCTGAAAATCTAGTATGATATTTTCTGGAATATTTGAAAAATACTGGGACGGAGAGCTGGCCTGGGGGCCACCCCAGTGGGCCACAATCCCCGTCACCATGACCACCCCCTGGCCGCGGCAAGCAAGCTTGTGGGGCCCACAAGGGCCCCCTCCACTCATTCCAGCTCCCATCCTCTTCCTCTACCTCCAGAAAAAATTGTTTCACAGGTCAAAGCCGTGTTCTTGCTCTTTTGGCTGTGATTTTCGATCTCCTAGCTCAAAGCGTCATTCTCCGAACCGTTTTGGGGAAATCACTCCTTGGTAAGTGACTCCTCCATTGGTCCAATTAGTTTTTGCTCTAGTGCTTTATCCTTCGCGTATTCTTACTACCTTTGTGACCCTGTTCTTGAGCTTGAAATGTTGATTTTAGCTGGTCCCAAGTAGTTTTAGCGCGTGATACGGTCTCTAGGCACTAGTTGCTACGAGTTGGGTTAATCTTTATTCACTTTTCTTTCGAAGTCTCTAAAAATTTCAGAATTTTTCAGAGCTAGAAAAGGAAAAAGATGAGGAGGTTCTTGAGAGGCTCTTCAAGTCGTAACCCCAAGGAGGATGAGAAGAACCACCCCAAGTACTTGGTTCCTCGAGTCACAGAAGTTCCAGCGTGCGAGTGACCAAGTGATGAATTTTTGCGCGCCGCCGGGCCTTATGAAGACTTTTATTACTTGGTGGAGAACGGAGGTCTTACCGCGTCCGTTGAAGATAAGTGCTCACAATACCTCCTCCTCACCAATATGTTCGTTCAAAGCTTCAACTTTTATCCGAGGAAGAATCCTCCCATGGTTGAGTTCATGTTGTACGATATTCCCCAGTGCATGACACTACAGGATTTTTTCAATGCATGCAAATTACCTTATGTTGGGGATATTCATGATCCTCGTCCACGGGACTTGGAGGATTTCATAGGTACTATTGTTGTTGGAGAGGAGAGAGGAGTGTCTCGCGCTAGAATTGCTAGCATACATTTTCCTGTGCTTCGGTACTTCTCATTATTTGTGGGAAAATGTCTGATTGGCCGTGGGGAGGCTGGATCACTTAGCTCTCCAGACCTTGCGGTCTTGCGCGAAGGCCTTTATAGCAATAAGACTTATAGCCTAGGTGCTATAGTAGCTCATCGGTTGAACACAAAACCGTTCCAAAGGTGTCGTCTATGGAGGTATCTATGCTACTCGTCTTGCTAGACACTTTGAGATACCTATTAGACTTCGCGAGGAAGAAGGGATGCTTCTTCCTGAGAAATATTTGGATTATGATAGCATGGTTCGCCATGATTTTCTGGATAGAGATGCTAGTAGACGGATGATTTATAACCTGGTATTTAGTCAGGGTACTCGAGAGACTATTACTTTGCCTGCTCCTTCTTTGTTCAGCCTTTATGCAGGCAGGTACATTATTATGCCCTCGGACATCTACGCATATTGGAGCTTAGCCCAACCACAGGTGGCCGTGCCCGAGCCGCCATTCGACTACCAGACGCCAGTTTATCAGTGGGAGCCAGAGGAGCTCACACAGTAGTGGCATCCATAGTCCGCTCCGGAGTATCCCGGAGCTGGTTATTTCCCGCCTTGGGAGTAGACCAAGCTAGGCCAAAAGCCTAAGTTTGGGGGAGTACGTGTTCTCACCGACCTTACATTCATGCTTATGCTTTCACTTTGTTCGTCCGTGTTTACACTTTGCCACTGTATTATCCATGCTAGTTTATTTTCGTTTTCTTGTTTTCTTTTTTTTGTCCTTTTGAGAAAACCCAAAAAGATTTTCCTTTCTTCTTTTGCTTGTTGGGAGCTTTCCCGTGTAAATAGTTTTATTTTTCTTTGGGTCAAGGTAGAAGATATTGGCTACAATGTTTAGTGGCTTTTGCATGCATACCTGTTTAGCTTTCAAAGAGCCATATTACTTTGTCTTCTCCTTTGTGTTTGCCTGCAGATTCAGCTTAGTCCAATGCACGAGCACTCTTATTATTGTTCACATCGTTCGATCGTGCAAGTGAAAGGCACTAATGATGATATACGATGAAGTGAGTGAGACTGGAAAAGCTGGTATGAACTCTGTCTATTTTGTTTTTGTAAATATGAGTAGCTTGTCGTCCCAGATTCAGCTTTGTTGCGAGAGAACCATGTTTGCATTGACAACTTAGAGATCATAGTTTCTGATGCCATGCTTAATTAGCTAGGAGCTTATAATGGTTTGTCTTGAATGCCAACATAGAATTTGAGATGACTATGATGTAGTATGATAGGATGGCATTCGCCTTTGAATGATTCAAGTGGCTTGACTTGGCGCATGTTCATGCATGTAGTTGAAACAAAATCAACATAGCCTCTATGATGTTCGTGTTCATGGTGATTTATATCCTGTTCATGCTTGCACTCCATGTTAGTCAAACTCATTGCATCTTGATGACTGTTGTCGCTCTCTAGTTGGTCGCTTCCCAGTCTTTTGCTAGCCTTCACTTGTACTAAGCGGAATACTGCTTGTGCATCCAATTCCATAAACCCAAAAGTTTTTCCATGAGAGTCCACCATACCTACCTATTTGCGGTATCTACCTGCCGTTCCAAGTAAATTTGCATGTGCCATTCTCTAAACCTTCAAGAAATAATCTGTTTTGCATGCCCGAACCGCTCATGTGGTGACAGGGGGCTATTGATATCTTCCATGTTAGGCGTGTTATCCTCGACGTGTGTTTATTCACTGTCATTCACGAGAAATGGGCCGGTAATTGGAATGCCCAGTTCCACGCTTAAATCGAAAACATAACTGTAAAACAAGACTCCCCCCGGATTGATGTTAGTATGGACGGTACGCGAGGATTCGGCTAGCCGTGGAGTGTGATTGATTGGTGGTGGGCGAGTTAAAACTTTACTTCTCTGTTTGGGAACCGCCTATAGCATGAGTAGCATGGAAGATATTGAGAACTCTTGGTCATTGCATTGACAAAGAAAGCATGCCACCCAAAATTATTATCTCTATTTTCAAAGCTTGAGCTCTGGCACCTCTGCAAATCAATGCTTCCCTCTGCGAAGGGCCTGTCCATTTATTTTCCTGTTGAGTCATCCTCTTCTTATATAAGCACCAATTAGAGAGCACCTTTGTCATTTTTATGCTTTGCTTTTGATTTATATTGAGTATGACTATGATTGGATCTTCGTTGCTATGAATTATAATGTTTAGTCAACCCTTGATCTTTGAAAGTGCTCTGCATTTATGTTTTGCGGTCTCAAAAAGAGCTAGCGAGATACCACCTATTCATATTGCTTCATGCCTGTTTTGATTGAATTATTGGTATCTGAAACTCATTATTATTTTCTCGCTAGTTGATTATGCCATTGATATTAGTTTACCATGAGACCTTTGTGTCACTTGCTTATGTGGTCAACTTGTGATCTTGCTGAAATTCTGGTTACGAGTTAGACATAGTTGCAACAACAAGATCAAACAGAGTTTGTCAAAGTTTTTCTTTCTCTTTCAGTTTGTCAACTGAGTTGCTTGAGGACAAGCAAGGTTTTAAGCTTGGGGGAGTTGATACGTCTCCATCGTATCTACTTTTCCAAACTCTTTTGCCCTTGTTTGGGACTCTAATTTGCATGATTTGAATGGAACTAACCCGGCCTGACACTGCTTTCTGCAGAATTGCCATGGTGTTGTTTTTGTGCAAAAATGAAAGTTCTCGGAACGTCCTGAAAATTTACGGAGAATATTTTTGGAAAATATGAAAAATACCTGCGCAAAGATCCACCAAAGGGGATGGGGCAGTGGGCCACAAGCCCTGTTGCCGCGGCCTCCGCCCTGGCCGCGGCAACCAAGCTTGTGGGGCCCACGTGGGTCTGTCGCCCCCAACTCCAGCTCTATAAATTCACTTTCCTCCCGAAAAAAATCATAAGAGAAGATTTCATCGCGTTTGCGATACGGAGGCACCGCCACATCCCGTTCTTCATCTGGAGGACAGATCTGGAGTCCGTTTTGGGCTTCGGAGAGGGGAAATCGTCGCCATCGTCATCATCAACCTTCTTCCCTCTCCAATTTCATGAAGCTCTTCATCGCTCATGAGTAATCTATTCGTAGGCTCGCTGGGAGGTGATGAGTAGGATGAGATCTATCATGTAATCGAGTTAGTTTTCATGGGGATTGATCCCTAGTATCCACTATGTTCTCAGATTGATGTTGCTACTACTTTGCCATGCTTAGTGCTTGTCACTAGGGCCCGAGTGCCATCATTTTAGATCTGAAATTATTATGTTGCCACCAATATATGTGTGTTTTAGATCCGATCCTGCAGGTTGTAGTTACCTACTATGTGTTATGACCCGGCAACCCTGGAGTGACAATAACCGGAACCACTCCCGGTGATGACCATAGTTTGAGGAGTTCATGTGTTCACCAAGTGCTAATGCGTTGTTCCGGTTCTTTATTAAAAGGAGAACCTTAATATCCCGTAGTATCCTTTTGGACCCCGCTGCCATGGGAGGGATGGACAATAGATGTCATGCAAGTTCTTTTCCCTAAGCACGTATGACTACACACGGAATGCATGCCTACATCACATTGATGAACGGGAGCTAGCCACAAATCTCTCAGTGTTATAACTATTGCATGATGAATGTCATCCAAACGAATCACCGACCCATTGCCTACGAGTTTGTCCCACTCTGTTGTTACTTGTTTTGCTCTGCTGCTGTTACTGCTGTTACTTGTTTTGCTCTTCTGCTGTTACCACTGTTGCTTGCTACTACTCCTACTTGCTATTCTTGCTACTTGATATCGCTGTCACTACTGCTGTTCCTTGCCACTAATGTTACTTGTTACGCTGCTGCTACCCGCTACAATACTTTTTCGCACGAAGTTGACGGGAAAGAATATTTCCCGTCCGCGGGCAACTTACTGGCGCCATTGATACAACAGTTAGGAATAGTCTGCCGTCAACATATCGTTTCGGGCATCGTTGCTATCATACTACTTTGCTACTGATTCTTTGCTTGGAGATACTAATCTTTTCGGTGCGGTTGAATCCGACACATTCAGCTGCTAATACTTGAGAGTATCCTTTCACTTCTCGTCTGACGAACCAACAAATTTGGGTTGAATACTCTACCTTCGAAAACTGCCGCGAACCCACGCGCTCGTGGGCCATTGTAAGACAATTGCTAATTGATGAGCAACTAGGAGCAGTTCTGGCTCTGTTGTCGCGAAGGCATCAAGTCAGGAACACGTCAACAAAATTCTTCTAGTGTCGTTGCCGGGGACTGCCGTCAGCAATCAGCACCAGAACTCTATGGGTGTTCGATTCATCACAATGTAACTAGATTATTGACTCTAGTGCAAGTGGGAGACTGTTGAAAATTTGTCCTAGAGGCAATAATAAAGTGGTTATTATTATATTTGCTAGTTCATGATAATTGTCTATTATTCATGCTATAATTGTGTTAACCAGAAACCGTAATACATGTGTGAATATATAGATCACAATGTGTCCCTAGTGAGCCTCTAGTTGGCTAGCTCGTTGATCAATGGATGATCATGGACATTGGATGTCATTGATAACGGGATCACATCATTAGAGAATGATGTGATTGACAAGACCCAATCCTAAGCATAACACTAGGTCGTATTGTTCGTCTGCGAAAGCTTTTCTAATGTCAAGTATCATTTCCTTAGACCATGAGATTGTGTAGCTCCCAGATACTATAGGAGTGCTTTGGGTGTATCAAACATCACAACGTAAATGGGTGATTATAAAGGTGCACTACACGTATCTCCAAAAGTGTATGTTGGGTTGTACGAATCGAAACTGGGATTTTTCACTCCGTGTGACGGAGAGGTATCTCTGGGCCCACTCGGTAATCCATCATCATAATGAGCTCAATGTGACTAAGGAGTTAGCCACGGGATGATGTGTTACGGAATGAGTAAAGAGTTTTGTCGGGAACAAGATTGAACAAGGTATAGGGATACCGACGATCGAATCTTAGGCAAGTATAATACCGGTAGACAAAGGGAATTGCATACATGATTGACTGAATCCCCGAAATCGAGATTCATCCGATGAGATCATTGTGTGACATGCGGGAACAAACATGGATATGCAGACCCCGCTGTTGGTTATTGGCCGGAGAGATGCCTCGGTCATGTCTGCATGGTTCCCGAACCCGTAGGGTCTACACACTTAAGGTTCGATGACGCCAGGGTTATATGGGAATAGTGTACGTGGTTACCAATGGTTGTTCGGATTCCCAGATGAGATCCTGGACGTCACGAGGAACTTTGGAATGGTCCGGAGGTAAAGATTCATATATAGGAAGTGAGGATTTGGTCACCTGAAGTGTTTTAGGTATCACCGGTAATGTACCGAGACCACAGGAAGGGTTCCGGGGTTCCATCAGGAAGGGCCACCAGCCCCAAAGGGGTACATGGGGCAAAAGTGGATGGGAACCAGCCCCTAAGTGGGATTGTGCGCCACCACCAACAGCCCAAGGCTCAAGATAGGGAGGGTGGGCTGACCCTAGGCGTGGTGGGCTTGCCTTGGGTGGCAAGCCACCCTAGGGCGCCACCTCCTCCACCCTTGGTTGCCGCCCTCTTGCCTATCTAGGGCTGCCGCACCACCTTGGGTGGAAACCCTAGGGGTGGGCACCCTCCTCCCTCTCCTCCTATATATAGTGGAGGGTTTTGGGGCTGCAGACAACACAATTTCTCTCTCTCTCTTAGCACAGCCCTACTCCTTGTCCTCCTCGTGCTCCATAGTGCTTGGCGAAGCCTCGTCGGAGTACCACGTAGCTCCACTGTCACCACGCCATTGTGCTGCCGGATCTCTTCCTCAGCCTCTCTTCCCTCCTTGCTGGATCAAGGCATTGGAGACGTCACCGGCCTGCACGTGTGTTGAATGTGGATGCGTCGTTTTTCGGCGCATAGATCGGAATCCACCGTGATCGGAATCGCTTCGAGTACGACTCCATCAACTGCATTCTAGCAACGCTTCCGCTTAGCGATCTTCAAAGGTATGAAGATGCTCTACCCCTTTGCTTGTAGCTGGTTTCTCCATAGATAGATCCTTGTGTGACGTAGGATTTGTTTTGAAATTACTACATTCCCCAACAAACCGATCTACTCAAACGTCATAGGATAGTCATACATCATTGGGAAATAATATATATCATTGAGCACCATGTTTAGGTAGAGATTACAGTGGGGAGAAGGGGTGCTACACCGCTGCATAGAGGGTGAGAGAGTTGGTGATGACGGCGGTGAAGTTGTTGGTGTAGATTGCCGTCACGATGATGGCCTCGACGGCGTTGCGGTGCCATCGGGAGAGAGGGGGAGAGAGCCCCCTCCTTATTCTTCTTCCCTGTCCTTTCCCCTAGATGGGAGGAAGGTTTCCCCTCTGGTCCATGGCCTCCATGGCGGTGGAGGGGCGAGAGCCCCTTCAAGATTGGATATCTCTTTGTGTTTCTTTCTGTTTCTACTTGTTTCTACGTTCCCAGACTCTGGCCTTTCACCGTTTCTTAAATTCCCGGAGATCTGTAACTCCGATTGGGCTGAAATTTTAACATGATTTTTACCCAGATATTTGCTTTATTGCGGCGAAGAAGGAAACCAACCGCCTTATGGGGTGGCTGTTGTGGGTATAAGCATGATAGTAGATGTGTAGGGTACGAAAGTAGAGGGCATAGTGCTAGCTACGGCAAGGTTGTATGAGTTCAGGCCCCTCTGCGGTGGAGGTAACAGGCCCACGTCTCAGTGCTTTGGAGCTTTTGTGTCAAGTGGAATACAGGTATTACAGAATGCGAACCCTTGTGCCAGAGGGGAGGGGTGGCTTATATAGAGTGCACTGCTCCTCATAAGTGTCCAACCTTCAAGGGTGCAATAAGTGAGATTGAATGCATACGTTATAGGTAACGTATGCCATAAATGACAATAATTACAGTAGTCTAACGTATGGTCATTAGCCTCGCTGAGATGGCTTCTGGCCTTCTATGTCGACCAGCTTCTGGTATTAACCGAGTGGAATCCAGTCGCCGAGTACAAGATGATCTCCAAGTGATTTTCTACCGAGTGGACAAGAGGATGTCTTAATCCAGTCGGTAGGTATCTTGTGACCTTTAAGCTAATAATGAGGTGCCCTTGGGTCGGACTTATAGGTCAGGCCTATGACCCTACCCTAGGGCTATAACCCCATCATTAGCCCCCGAATGGATCGAGGTTCGAGTGGTGAAGGTGTATCTGTAAATCTTGATATAGTAGACTGAGTTTGAATGCTCTTCAAAGTTTTGTCAAATTGGATGTCAATTGTAATCTTCGTCATTCGCCTTGATCAATTATGCTTGGTACAAAATGTCTGAGTGGATTTGAAGATCTGAGTGAGCAAGCGAACCGACACGTCTGACAGAATCTTTTGATGTGACCAGTCACCCTGTCAGCTCCAGATTTTCTGGGATATGAAAAATTTCGGTTGTCGCGCGTTACGCGGCGATGACGTCTTTGATACGTATCCATCGTATCTACTTTTCCAAACTCTTTTGCCCTTGTTTTGGACTCTAATTTGCATGATTTGAATGGAACTAACCATGACTGACGCTTTTTTCAGGAGAATTGGCATGGTGTTTTTTGCGCAGAAATAAAATTTCTCGGAATGACCTGGAAATTTACGAGGATTTGTTGTGGAATATATAAAAAGTACTGGCGCAGGAATTACTTGGAGGGACGGAGCCAGGACCCCACAAGCCCACGACCCCCCCCCCCCTTGCCGTGCCTGGCAGGCTTGTGAGGCCCTCGTGGATCCGCCGCCTCCAACTCCAGCTCTATATAGTCTCTCTCGCCCAGAAAAAATTAGGAGAGAAGAGTTCATCGCGTTTTATGATACAGAGCCGCCGCCACCACCTGTTCTTACTCTGGAGGGCAGATCTGGAGTCCGTTCTAGGCTCCGGAGGGCGGGAATCACGCCGTCGTCATCACCAACCATCCTTCATCGCCAATTCCATGATGCTCTTCATTGTTCGTCAGTAATCTCATCATAGGCTTGCTGGATGGTGATGGGTTGGATGAGATCTATCATGTAATCGAGTTAGTTTCGATGGGGTTTGATCCCTAGTATCCACTATGTTCTGAGATTAATGTTGCTACTACTTTGCTATGCTTAATGCTTGTCACTAGGGCCCGAGTGCCATGATTTCAGATCTGAACCTATTATGTTTTCATCAATAAATGTGTGTCCTTGATCCTATCTTGCAAGTTGTAGTCACCTACTATGTGTTATGACCCGGCAATCCCGGAGTGACAATAACCGGAAACACTCCCGGAGATGACCATAGTATGAGGAGTTCATGTATTCACTAAGTGCTAATGCTTTGTTCCGGTTCTCTATTAAAAGGAGACTTTAATATCCCTTAGTTTCCATTAGGACCCCGGTGCCATGGGAGGGATGGACAATAGATGTCATGCAAGTTCTTTTCCATAAGCACGTATGACTATATACGGAATGCATGCCTACATTACATTGACGAACTGGAGCTAGTTACATATCTCCCCATGTTATAAATGTTACATGATGAATGTCATCCGACATAATTATCCATCACCGATCCAATGCCTACGAGTTTTTCCTACTGATCCTTGCTAAGTTACGTTACCGCTACTGCTGTCACTGCTGCTACTGTTACCTCTACTGCTGTCGCTACTGCTACTGTTACCACTGCTACCGTTACTATCACACTACTTGTTACTGAAACTTTGCTGCAGATACTAAGTCTTTTAGGTGTGGTTAAATTGACAACTCAACTGCTAACACTCGAGAATATTCTTTGGCTTCCCTTTGTGCCGAATCGACAAATTTGGGTTGAATACTCTACCCTCGAAAACTGTTGCGATCCCCTATACTTGTGGGTTATCAGTCATCTCCATCAAGTGGATCCCGTCACCTCGATTCATGCACCACTATCTCTTCCACGTATCTCGCGGTGGCCTGCGAAGGGATAAGTTGAGGGCCCACTTGCTAGTTACCCAGTCGGTTGGTTATAAAAGCCTCCAACACTAGGGTTTGGAACGACGTCGTATTCTTCCTCTGCTCTGCTCTTCTTTCTCCTTAGCCTCCAACCCAAACCGAAGCAAACAATCTCACCGCTGCCACCATGACGAAAGGGCAGACCGGCAAGCTGGAGAATGTGAAGAAGAAGGGCGTCGCCAAGTCGAAGAAGCAGGCTCTACCGCCGGGTTGGATCCAGGGGGATTTCCTCCCATCCACTGCGCGGAAGGAGGATCTCCTCGACCTCGTCGAGCATGGCATGTTGGCGGACAAGTCCTGGAGGCTTCCTGGAGATGAGATCGAGCCCGAGCCGCGGGAGGGAGAGCGGGTTCTCCTCCTGACCCACGTTGAAAGAGGTTTCTCTCTGCCGCCCCATCCTTTCATTCGGGGGTTCTTGAACTTCTTTGGGGCGCAATTGCATCACTTTCCTCCAAATGCCATAGCCCATCTTTCTTGATTTATCACCTTATGTGAGTGTTTCTTGGGGTGTCTGTAACAACTAAGATGCGGTCCTTTCCGATTTAGGGAACGAGGCCCCGAATTGGAAAGAAGAGCATCTAAGCGTTTCGCAAGCACGGTAACATAGCACATACAAGATAATAGAATGACAATTAGGGATTCAACTGCCATCTTATACAGGATATCAGAGTTTACATCATGCATTCAAACAAGGTAGTTCTGCTACGGACTACAAAACATGAGAAATGACTATGCAACCCTGCATGCTTGCCCACGATCAGGATCACGCCTCGGTCTTCTGGATAGTTCACGTACAGGCGGTCGTTCTCCTCATCGTACTGCCACGCGAGCTGCGTGCCGTCAGGATGACCTGTCTCGGGGGTACCTGTAGCTATTGGTGTGTTGAAGTAATCTGTGAGCCACGGGGACTCAGCAATCTATGACCTCGGTGCCAGAACTAGTCAAGTTATTAGGTAAGGAAGGTTTAGTGTTTAGGTTGCAGCACCCTAAGCATATATGGTGGCTAACTTACGTAGAACAAGTATTGAAGGTGGACTATGCTAGCGGTTGATGACTAGCTGATCACTAAGTGATCCTGATCACCTACTTACGTCAAACATAACCCCACCGTCTTCCCGATCGAAGAGAGGTCTTCAAAGGAGACAGTCACGGTTATGCACACAATTGGCAATTTTATTATATTATGTTCAGTTATCTATAACCGGAGGTTAACAAATATTCCAAGTTGCCACTTAACCGTGGGCACGGCTTTCCAAAAGATTAAACCCTGCAGGGGGTGCTCCAACTAGCCCATCACAAACGGTCACGGGCTGCAAAGTAATCCTCTATCACGAATCTCGTGATCTCCTCGGATTCCTTAGAGGAAAACCTCAACTCTGGGGAGAACCAAAGCTTCACCGGGATTCCTATACGCAAGATATATCGCTAAGGTAAGACAAGACTAGCAGGACCTCCCGTCGTGTCGACGACCTTGATAAGAGCCGTGTATCTCAGTCTCAGGACACGACGGATGAGCGATGGTTACCACGTCAAAACACCGAGTTGCCCAGGGGAGCGTAATAAGCTGCTCTGGGTTGGACCAACACTCATGAGGAGCACTGGCCCGGGTTGTTGATTAAATTCCTCGAGGTAGCTATTCCCTATGCAGATTATTATTAAGTGATTAGCAAATTAACACCAATGTTGGGTCCTGCCAGACAAGTCTTAACACTACATGATTTATCAAGGGGGGTCCCCATAACAACCCCGAACGTGTTAGGAGCGATCAGTTATGGAATCAAACACCGGTAGCCGGTAACTATGGCGGCAATAACGGAACAAAACACCCGGCAAAAGGCTAGGCCTTCCGTTATTTACCAAGTATATAGGTGCATTAATTAAATAACATATTTAACATAATGATATCAAACTCATATTATCACATGAGACAAAGCACCTGCAGCTAGCAACGCTAACATTAGTAGCTGAGCAAAGCCTACTTAGCCATTCAAGATTTGCTAGGAAGGGATAAGTGTTTGGGTTTCATGGAAAAATCAGGAGGCAATTATTTCAGTGGTAGGCAGCGAGCATATGACGAAAGAATGGTAATCTAGCACAAAAAGTCTATAGATGGAATCAAGGTCATATCATCTTGCCTGTGATGTCCTCAGCTTGGAACTGCTTTTGCTCGTCCTGCACATACTCTCCCGGATCCACGTACTCGTTCTCTGATCCCGGTGCTACCCAACATAAAAATAGCATCCAATGAACAATAGCACAACAAGATGCAACAAGCACATGATGCATGAGATGAAAATGAACATGCATCTCTATTCTTGTCACTAGCAAAAGCATGAGAAGGAAATACAAGTTCCTGGACAGAACTGCACTCTAAGCTATCTTGACATGCATGAGGATGTCATGAACAGATGCGTCACGCGAAAACGATGCAAAAACGTATAAAGAACGTTACGAACGGAGCTACGGATCAACCGGAAACAACGAAACAAGAAATAGAGTCCTACGTGTCAAATCCATCACCACACACTACAATGGCATACTTCTGGTATTCCCAGGTTGCCATATCACAAAACAAACAAACATGGATGGGGTGGTGCAAGGAATATCACCACACCATCAACTTTTCACTCACAAGCACCAAAAACATCAAAACTATACAATCTGCCATAAACAGCATCATGGCAGTTTGAGGGCTACATGCAAAGCACCTACAGCCACCCAAATATGCCAAATAGGATATGTGGCAGAAGCTATCCAAGAGTACTACAAGCATGAGCAAAAGGCTAATACAAACGAGTTTCACACAGAAAGTTACACAGCTGCTAACTTGGACAAAAATATTAGTTTTCAGGGACTTAGTGAAAATTCCAGATTCTCGCTAGCTGTTTATGTTGTGAAGCATTTTGACAGCACCCAAAACAATATCTAAATGATTCCAAATGGAATGAAAATTGACAGAGATCTAGACAAACACAAAAGCTACAACTTTCCAGTTGATAGCAAGGGCTGATTCCCAACACATGGACTTCTACAAGCACAACAACAGGAGAAGAAAATATAAGCAGATCCTCAAACTTAGTGAAAATCACAGAGTTTCACTAAACCGGTATTTCAGCCACATGCCTACTTTGACTAGTCACAACTTGCACATATGAAGTCCTAAGCATGAAACAAAACCAACATGTGTTAGAGGGGTTCACCCTCTACTGCCACAACAAAGAATCAACCTCTTGGGCTCATCACATCACATGGAACCAAGCTCTAAACATGGAACAAAAAAGAAATATGTCATCTCAGAAAGTGTTCTAGAGTGGAATCTGAACCCACCATTGGATTCCTGGGATGATTCTACCCCAAAGGCATATATAATACATAGGCACTTGCATAGAACAAATGGGCACAAACTAGAAAGGAAAATCTACATGTAATCACATAGAGTGAATAGTGCATCATCACATGTGCTTCTCACTAGAACACCACCTACACAAGCATATGCACACTCTCACAAGTCCAAAGGTGCACATGAGGGGTGGACCTCATGTTCATGTGCCTTAGCACACCACCACACACCACATACATCAAACACAACATAGCAACACCTACACATGCTAGTTAGATCACAAACACTAGCTTACTCTCACATGCACATATAACATACACCCACACACTCCTTGGGTGCTTGCACCACACAAGCACACATGCATAGGAGGTGCATGATACGTCTCCAACGTATCTATATTTTTTGATGGTTTCATGCTATTATCTTGTCAAACTTTGGATGTTTTGCATGCCTTTTATTTATTTTTTGGGACTAACTTATCAATCCAGTGCCAAGTGCTAGTTCCTGTTTTTTCCATGTTTTTGACCCCTTTCAGAGGAGATTTTGAAATGGAGTCCAAACGGAAGAAAATCCCTGAAAAGATTTTTTCTGGAACGGAAGAAGATCGGAGAGCTTGGGGGCCAAGCCAGAAGAGCCCCAGGGGCCCCACAAGCCCCCACCCCGCGGCCAGGGGGGCGCGCCATGCAGTCCTGTGGGCCCCCTGGAGGTCCCCTGACCTAGATATTGCGCCTATAAATTCCCAAATATTCCCAAAAAAAATTAGGGGAGCATCGTAATCACTTTTCCGCCGCCGCAAGCTTCTGTCTCCGCAAGATCCCATCTGGGGCACGTCCTGGTGCCCTGCCGGAGGGGGGATTCGGACATGGAAGGCTTCTCCATCAACACCATGACCTCTCCGATGATGCGTGACTAGTTCACCATAGACCTACGGGTCCATAGCTAGTAACTAGATGGCTTCTTCTCTCTCTTGGATCTTCAATACAAAGTTCTCCATGATCTTCATGGAGATCTATCTGATGTAATCTTCTTTTGCGGTGTGTTTGTCGAGATCCGATGAATTGTGGATTTATGATCAGATTATCTATGAATCTTATTTGAGTTTCTTCTGATCTCTCTTATGCATGATTTCATATCCTTGTAATTCTCTTCGAGTAGTGGGTTTTGTCTGGCCAACTAGATCTATGATTCTTGCCATGGGAGAAGTGTTTTGTTTTGGGTTCATACCGTGCGGTGACCTCACCCAGTGACAGAAGGGGTAGCGAGGCACGTATCATGTTGTTGCCATCAAGGGTAAAAAGATGGGGTTTTCATCATTGGTTTGAGATTATCCCTCTACATCATGTCATCTTGCTTAAAGCGTTACTCTGTTTGCCATGAACTCAATACACTAGATGCATGCTGGATAGCGGTCGATGTGTGGAGTAATAGTAGTAGATGCAGAAAGTATTGGTCTACTTGTCTCGGATGTGATGCCTATATGCTAGATTATTGCCTTAGATATCGTCATGACATTGCACGGTTCTATCAATTGCTCGAGAGTAATTTGTTCACCCACCGTAATACTTTCTATTTTGAGAGAAGCCTCTAGTGAACACTATGGCCCCTAGGGTCTACTCCACACCTTATTTTCAGCCTTACACTTTTTACTTCGTTGCACTTTCCGCCTTCAGATCTCACTTTGCAAACAATCTTGAAGGGATTGACAACCCCTTTGAAGAATTGGGTGCAAGCTTGTTTGTGTTTGCGCAGGTACTCTGGACTTGACGAGACCCTCCTTCTGGATCAATACCTTGGTTCTCAAACTGAGGGAAATACTTACTGCTCCTGTGCTGCATCACCCTTTCCTCTTCAAGGGAAAAACCAACGCAAGCCCAATCTCCGTCAACGTGTCAATTTCTGCCGCTGTTGTTTGAGAAGTAGCAGAAGGATCTCTAGTGCCGTTGCCGGGGAGGAAGATCAAGTCAAGAACTCATCCAAGTAAGTGTCGCAAACTCATCTCTTGCATTTACTTTGTTTGCCAGTTGCCTCTCGTTTTCCTCTCCCCCACTTCACCAATTTGCCTTTTTCGTTCGCCCTTTTTCTCGCCCGCTTTTTGTTTGCTTGTGTGCTTGCTTGCTTGCTGAAGTCACCATGAACGAAAACACCAAACTTTGTGACTTCTCGAATACTAATAATAATGATTTTATTAGTACTCCGATTGCTCCCGCCACTAGTGCGGAGTCATACGAAATCTATGCCGCTTTGCTGAATCTTGTTATGAAAGAGCAATTCTCTGGCCTTCCTAGTGAAGATGTCACATCCCATCTCAATACCTTCATTGAGCTTTGCGATATTGATGACCCACAAGTATAGGAGATCAATCGTAGTCCTTTCGATAAGTAAGAGTTTCGAAACCAACGAGGAGCAGAAGGCTCTGATAAACGGATTTCAGCAAGGTAATAACTACAAGCACTGAAAGTAGCGGTAACAAGTGATTGTGTAGCGAGGTGAAACGTAGCAAGCAAAGAGTAACAAGTAAAAAGTAGTAGCAACGGTGCAGCAAGTGGCCCAATCCCTTTTGTAGCAAGGGACAAGCCTGAACAAAGTCTTATAGGAGGAAAAACGCTCCCGAGGACACACGGGAATTTCCGTCATGCTAGTTTCATCATGTTCATATGATTCACGTTCGTTACTTTGATAGTTTGATATGTGGGTGGACCGGCGCTTGGGTACTGCCCTTACTTGGACAAGCATCCCACTTATGATTAACCCCTCTCGCAAGCATCCGCAACTACAAAATAAGAATTAAGACAAAGTCTAACCATAGCATTAAACTAGTGGATCCAAATCAGCCCCTTACGAAGCAACGCATAGACTGGGGTTTAAGCTTCTGTCACTCCAACAACCCATCATCTACTTACTACTTCCCAATGCCTTCCTCTAGGCCCAAATATGGTGAAGTGTTATGTAGTCGACGTTCGCATAACACCACTAGAGGAAAAGACAACATACAACATATCAAAATACCGAACGAATATCAAATTCACATGACTATTATTAACATGACTTATCCCATGTCGTCAGGAACAAAAGTAACTACTCACAAAACATAATCATAACCATCATCAGAGGTGTAATGAATAGCATCAAGGATCTGAACATAAACTCTTCCACCAAGTAATCCAACTAGCATCAACTACAAAGAGTAATCAACACTACTAGCAACCTTACAAGTACCAATCGGAGTTGCGAGACGAAGATTGGTTACAAGAGATAAACTAGGGATTGGAGAGGAGATGGTGCTGACGAAGATGTTGATGAAGATGCCTCCCCTCCGACGAGAGGAGTGTTGGTGATGACGATGGCGACGATTTCCCCCTCCAGGAGGGAAGTTTCCCCGGCACGATCGTCCTGCTGGAGCTCTAGATTGGATCTGCTCAAGTTCTGCCTCGTGGCGGCGCCGAAACCACGAAAAAGCTCCCTTCTGATTTTTTTTCTGGACCAAAACCCTTCATATAGCAAAAGGGGGGAGATAGTGGGCCGTCAGGCAGCCCACAAGCTTGCCCTGCGCCACTAGGGGGGTGGTGGCAGTGGCAGGGCTTGTGGAGCCCTGGTGGCCCCCCTCTGGTAGTTCTTTCGCCCAGTATTTTTTATATAATCCAGAAAAAATCCACGTAACTTTTCAGGGCATTTGGAGATGTGCAAAATAGTGGACTAGGATTTGCTCCTTTTCCAGTCCAGAATTCCAGCTGCCTGAATTCTCCCTCTTCAAATAAACCTTGAAAAATAAGAGAGAAAAGGCATAAATATGGCACCACAAGTAATATAACAGCCCAAAAAGCAATAAATATCAACATGAAAGCATGATGCAAAATGGACGTATCAACTCCTCCAAGCTTAGACCTCGCTTGTCCTCAAGCGAAAACCAAGTGCCATAAAAATGTCCACATGTTGAGGGACGAAGGTGTCGATAAAACATAATACGGACATGAGGGCATCATGATCACACATAGAACAACAATACATCATAAAGATTCTTATGGGAAAGTAACAATTCCTTCACAAAGCAAAGCATGAAGCAAAAACCTTACCGAGAAGTAACCAGCAATAGTCCATAGTCATTGAAGCAATTGCAATTTATCACAACATCAGAAAGAGTCAAATAAGAGCTTGTAAGGCAAACCCACATACTCAATCATCTCTTTTGTTTTCCACAATTGTTACAACTAAAGTGGTACTCATGGTGTCAAAGTTTCAGCTGGACACAGAGGAAGATAGGGGATTGTCGTTTTGCCTCCCAACGGTTTACCTCAAGGGTAAAGTCAACAACAATAAAGCATAAGTACTCTACTCCAAGTTGATATATGAATATAGATCTTTCCCAAGCATGTGACGGTAGCCAAGACAAAGGAAAAAAGGGAATTGGTGAAGATCACCACGACTCTTACAAGGGTAAAAATTAAAGGTACAAGATAGACCCTTCGCAGAGGGAAGCAGAGGTTGTCATGCGCTTTTGAGGTTTGAATGTGTGTCCTCTTAGTGCGGAGTAACATCACTTTATATTGCCTCCTGTGATAAAGAACTTTATTATGCAGTCTGTCGCTTTTATGTCTTCCTCATCACAGGTTTGTACAAAGCTTATTTTCCACACACTAATAGATCATACATATTAGAGAGCAATTTTTATTGCTTGCACCGATGACAACTTACTTGAAGGATCTTATTCAATCCATAGGTAGGTATGGTGGACTCTCATGGCAAAACTGGGTTGGAGGTTTATGGATGCACAAGTAGTATCTCTACTTGGTGCGGGAGTTTTGGCTAATATGAGGTGGAAGCAATCGTCACATGCTAAGGGATCTCTAATCATATAACATTGTTTGGAACCAAGCAAACACAATTCATTATGTTGTCTTCCTTGTCCAACATCTACTCCTAGTCATGTAATAGTTTGGTGAGTGCTCACAATTGTAAAAGTGTCTAAGATGATATATTTATATGTGAACCTCTCTTTCCTTATTACTTCTTATTAATTGCAACAATGACTAATGTTTATGTTGATTTATTCTCAACAAGTTTCAATCATCATACAAGTCAAATGTGAAGCTATCACTTCCCATAAGATCGTCTCATGATCTTTCATGCTATCGTTCTTTTCATACTTTTGATCATGGAACAAAGCAAAGCCCTTGACTAAGACACTCTTTATTATATAGCTCGTAAGCTCGAATACATCAGGGGACAGACAAAAGTAAAAGACTCAAACTAAAAACTAGAGACTTATTCCTCTAAGAGAAGAAATAAAGACTGAAAAGGAAAGAACTAAAACAAAGGTAAAAGCAAAAGATATAAAGGTGATACGATACCGGGGCAACTCCCCCAAGCTTGGCAGAAGCCACGGGGATTGCCCATACCAATGCTTAGTTGTCTTCCTTTGGTGGTGGTGTTGTTGTTATCGGGGTAGTATGATCCTCCGTCTTCCAAGGCATAGGTGCTCCATCATGGCAGGATGAACGAGTCGCCGGAATCCTCAAATCTGCAGCCAACCTTATTGATTTAAATCTGTACTCATACTCACAGTTTTGATTCTGCAGGTCATAGATCTAGCCCTGAAGTTGGTCAACCCTATCGTAGAGCCTGGAGAGGTGTTTCCCAATATCAATGGCATCCATCTTGTGATTGCTAGTGAACTCCGTGATCATCGTGTGGTTGGCGTTGAGTCCACGCTCCACCATCCCTTGGCACTTGAATACTTGTTGCTCCATTGCTTCGAGCCTCGTCTCCATGCTTCCGGTCTTCTTAGGTCCCTCAACATCACGGATGTGCAACATCCCCTCGCTCATCTTGATAGATTGAGGGTGTTTCAGCACTTCCGTGAGGTAGGGATTGATGACCTTCTCGAAGATCTTGTCCTTAGGAGCGTTTGGGGAAGTCATGATGATCTTGATCTGTCATAGAAAGAGGCTCGAAACGAAAACAGAGGAAAACTACGCGATACGGAGATCAAAACCTTCGGGTGACTATATATTGATTTTTTTTCTGGGCCAGAAGGAGTCCTCCGCAAGAAAACGGAGTCCGGGAGGCACACGAGGTGCCCACAAGCTTGCCCTCCGCCACCAGGGGGTAGGGGCGGTGGCAAGGCTTGTGGCCGCCTCGTTCGCTCTCCGGACTGCGTTTTATTTTTCTAATTTTCCAAAAATTCCAAAACGGAGGAAATTTCCTATTGGAAAAGCATCGGAGTCCAATTTATTACCGAAAAAGATACATCTTCGTTTTCAAGGTCTGAAACAGGCTGATAAACATCCCTTATGTAGTCCTCTGGAGTTATGACATTGATGATATTGGTCTCAACAATTATGGGAGTACCAGGGATGTAATGCTTGATTCTTTGACCATTTACCACTCTAGGAAAATTTCCTTCTGTGTTATTGATTTTGATGGCACCGGAACGATATACTTCCTCGACAACATAGGGACCTTCCCATTTAGAGAGAAGCTTGCCTGCAAAGAATCTCAAACGAGAATTGTATAGCAAGACATAATCACCTACATTGAACTCTCGTTTCTGTATTCGTTTGTCGTGCCATCTCTTAACCTTTTCCTTGAACAACTTGGCATTCTCATATGCCTGGGGTCTCCATTCATCTAACGAGCTGATATCAAACAACCGCTTCTCACTGACAAGTTTGAAATCAAAGTTGAGCTCTTTGATTGCCCAATAAGCTTTGTGTTCTAGCTCAAGAGGTAAATGAAAGGCCTTACCGTAAACCATTTTATACGGTGACATGCCCATGGGATTCTTATAAGCAGTCCTATAAGCCCGTAGTGCATCATCAAGTTTGCTAGACCAGTTCTTTCGAGATCTATTGACGGTCTTTTGTAGGATCAACTTGATCTCCCTATTACTCAACTCCACTTGACCACTAGACTGAGGATGATAAGGAGATGCAACTCTATGGTTGACATCATACTAAACTAGCATCTTGCGGAAAACACCATGAATGAAGTGTGAACCGCCATCAGTCATCAAGTATCTAGGGACTCCAAATCTTGGGAATATGACTTCTTTAAGCATCTTAATAGAGGTGTGGTGATCAGAATTTTTAGTGGGGATAGCTTCTACCCACTTAGTAACGTAATCCACAACAACTAAGATGTGAGTGTACCCATTGGAACTCGGGAAGGGTCCCATATAATCAAAGCCCCAGACATCAAATGGTTCAATGACAAGTGAATAGTTCATAGGCACTTCCTGACGCTTACTGATGTTCCCTATTCTTTGGCATTCGTCACAAGACAAGACAAACTTACGGGCATCCTTGAAGAGAGTGGGCCAATAGAAACATGATTGCAATACCTTATGGGCAGTTCTATCTCGAGCATGGTGTCCTCCGTAGGCTTTGGAATGACACTTCTGCAGGATATGTCCTTGTTCATGTTCAGGCACACAACGTCTAATAACACCATCTACTCCTTCCTTATAAAGGTGAGGATCATCCCAAAAGTAGTGTCTCAAATCAAAGAAGAATTTCTTCTTTTGTTGATAGGTGAAATTGGGTGGTATGTATTTGGCTACGATATAATTTGCATAATCGGCATACCACGATGCACTATGTGAAGTGCGGATGACATTTAATTTCTCATCAGGAAAGCTATCATAAATAGGTAGCGGGTCATCAAGGACATTCTCTAGCCTAGACAAGTTATCTGCTACAGGGTTATCAGCACCCTTTCGGTCAACGACGTGCAAATCAAATTCCTGTAGCAGGAGAACCCATCTGATCAGCCTAGGCTTAGCGTCCTTCTTCTCCATGAGGTACTTAATAGCAGCATGATCAGAGTGAATAGTGACTTTGGAGTCAACTATGTAAGATGTGAACTTTTCACATGCAAACACGACTGCTAAAAATTCCTTCTCCGTAGTGGCATAGTTTCTTTGGGCACTGTCTAGAGTTTTACTAGCATAGTGAATGACATTCAACTTCTTGTCAACTCTTTGTCCTAGAACAGCACCAATAGCATAATCACTAGCGTCGCACATGATTTCAAAGGGCAAGTTCTAGTCAGGTGGTTGAACAATAGGTGCGGTTATCAAAGCCTTCTTAAGTATTTTGAAAGCTTCCTCACAATCCTCATCAAAAACAAAAGGAACATCCTTCTGCAAGAGGTTGGTAAGAGGCCTAGAAATCTTAGAGAAGTCTTTAATGAACCTTGTATAGAAACCAACATGACCTAGGAAACTTCGTATACCTCTGATATCTGTGGGGCAAGGCATTTTCTCAATTGCATCAACCTTAGCCTTATCAACTTCAATGCCTCTCTCAGAAATTTTGTGTCCTAAGACGATACCTTCATTAACCATAAAGTGGCACTTCTCCCAATTCAAGATGAGGTTGGTTTCTTCGCATCTCTGTAAGACTCTATCAAGGTTGCTGAGGCAATCATCAAAGTAAGACCCGTAAACGGAGAAGTCATCCATGAAAACCTCGACGATCTTTTCACAAAAGTCAGAGAATATAGCCATCATACATCTTTGGTAGGTGGCAGGTGCATTACATAAGCCAAAAGGCATACGTCTATAGGTAAAGGTACCGAAAGGGCAGGTGAAAGTGGTTTTCTCTTGATCAGATTGTGCAACAGGTATTTGCGAGAAACCTGAATAACCGTCTAGAAAGCAGAAGTGTGTGTGCTTTGAAGGTATCACCATTCCTGGTTGCCTTGTTCAGTTTCCGGAAGTCTATCACCATTCTATAGCCGTTAATAATCCTTTGCGGGATTAGTTCATCGTTATCATTAGGAACGACGGTGATACCTCCCTTCTTAGGTACGCAATGTACTGGACTTACACAATCACTATGCGAAACAGGATAAATGATTCCTGCTTCCAGAAGCTTTAATATTTCTTTTCTAACGACCTCTTTCGTCTTAGGATTTAATCTCCTTTGATGATCAGCAACTCATTTAAAGTCAGGATCGGTTTTAATCTTGTGCTGACATAGAGTAGGACTAATACCCTTAAGATCATCAAGAGTATATCCAATAGCAGCGTGGTGCTTCCTCAGAGTTTTTAGTAACTTCTTCTCTTCGCGCTCTGAGAGGAGAGCACTAATAATGATAGGATATATCTCCTTCTCATCAAGATAGGCATACTTAAGAGTATCAGGCAAATGTCTAAGCTCGAACACAGGATCACCCTTTGGCGGGGGAGGATCCCCAAGCAGTTCAACAGCCAGATTATTCTTGAGAATAGGATATTGTTCTAAGACAATTTTATCTATCTCATCTCTCTCCTCCACATGCATATCATTTACATGCTCAAGAAGATATTGCTCTAAAGGATCCGTAGGAGGTACGGCAATAGAGGCAAGAGCAATAATTTCATCTCTACCAGACGACTCTTTTTCAAGGGTTTGTCTTCCAAACTTGGAGAAGTTAAATTCATGAGACACACCCTCGAAAGTTACTGTGGCAGTCTGCTTAATGCAATCAATGTGAGCATTGACAGTGTTGAGAAATGGTCTACCAAATATGATGGGACAAAAGCTATATTGTGCAGTACCAAGGACGAGGAAATCAATAGGATACTTCGTCTTACCACACAGGACTTCTACGTCTCTCACAATTCCCAGAGGGCAGATAGTGTCTCTATTAGCTAACGTAATAGTGACATCAATGGGTTCTAAC
Source organism: Hordeum vulgare subsp. vulgare (assembly GCF_904849725.1). Classification (NCBI taxonomy): domain Eukaryota; kingdom Viridiplantae; phylum Streptophyta; class Magnoliopsida; order Poales; family Poaceae; genus Hordeum; species Hordeum vulgare. The sequence goes on along the minus strand of NC_058521.1, from coordinate 492,203,766 downwards.
TCAGCAGGTGCAATCTCATCTTTGATTTCATCATATAGAGAACGGGTTATTGCACTAACACTAGCTCCCATATCACATAAACCATGGTAACAGTGATCTCCTATCTTAACAGAAACAATGGTCACACCAACTACAAGTTCGTGTTTGTCTTTCACGTGAGGTTTAGCAATTCTAGCGAAGTCCTCACAGAATTTGATAACATGCCCGTCTATGTCTTCGGCTAAGAGATCTTTGATAATAGCAACACTAGGTTCAACTCTAATCTCCTCAGGGGGTGCAAGTGATATAATGTAACCCCTACGTATCACAGTTGGAGCCTTAGAATAATCCTTTATCCCAGCAATATATGGTGGTTTCTGAGTGTAAGCACAAGGAAGAACAGGATCACTAAAAGCAATGACTTTCTCCTCAACTAGATTGGTTTTGGCTATGTTGCTTTCTACAGGAGGATGATATTTAAACCACTTCTCTTTGGGAAGATTAACATGTGAAGCAAAAGATTCACAAAGAGAAGCTACTATCTCAGAGTCAAGCCCATACTTAGCGCTAAAATCTCTAGAAGTGTTTGTGTCAACACAAGATTTAACGCAATCAAACTGGAAATTCATACCTGACTCCTTACCTTCCTCCAGCTCCCGATCTTCAGAGTTTGATTCTCTCCAATAAATTCCACTTGTGATCAATATCCTTCTTCATCAAAGAACCGACACAAGAAGTGTCAAGCATGGTACGATCTTCATGACAAAGCCGAGCATAAAAGTTTTGAGTGATGATTTCTCTCGAGAGCTCATGATTGGGGCATGAATATAGCATTGATTTAAGCCTCCCCCAAGCTTGAGCTATGCTTTCCCTGTCACGAGGCCAAAAGTTATAAATAAAGTTCCGATCATGATGTACTAAATGCATAGGATAGAACTTTTGATGAAATTCCAATTTCAACCGATTGTAGCCCCATGATCCAGTATCATCACATAACCTATACCATGTCAACGCCTTATCCTTCAAAGATAAAGAAAAGACTTTCTTCTTTACCTCATCCTCGAGCAAACCTGCAAGCTTAAATAAACCACAAACTTCATCTACATAGATTAGATGCAAGTCTGGATGTGAAGATCCATCTCCTGTGAAAGGATTAGCCAGCAGTTTCTCAAGGATACCCGAAGGAATTTCATAAAAGATATTTTCAGTAGGTACCTCAGGTTGAGGAGCAACTCCTCGTGCTTCCGTTCGTGGTGAAGATACCCCGAACAAACTCCTCAAAGGAACAGTTTCCATAGTGACAAGTGAAAATAAATTTCAGCACAGTATATAAATGTTTCCTTACCAATTTCCACTTACCAAAGGCGCTTCACTCCTCGGCAACGGCGCCAGAAAATAGTCTTGATGACCCACAAGTATAGGGGATCAATCTTAGTCCTTTCGATAAATAAGAGTGTTGAACCCAACGAGGAGCAGAAGGCTCTGATAAACGGATTTCAGCAAGATAATAACTGCAACCACTGAAAGTAGCGGTAACAAGTGATTGTGTAGCGAGGTGAAACGTAGCAAGCAAAGAGTAACAAGTAACAAGTAGTAGCAATGGTGCAGCAAGTGTCCCAATCCCTTTTGTAGCAAGGGACAAGCCTGAACAAAGTCTTATAGGAGGAAAAACGCTCCCGAGGACACACGGGAATTTCTGTCATGCTAGTTTGATCATGTTCATATGATTCGCGTTCGTTACTTTGATAGTTTGATATGTCGGTGGACCGGTGCTTGGGTACTGCCCTTACTTGGACAAGCATCCCACTTAGGATTTACCTCTCTCGCAAGCATCCACAACTACAAAATAAGAATTAAGACAAAGTCTAACCATAGCATTAAACTAGTGGATCCAAATCAGCCCCTTACAAAGCAATGCATAGACTGGGGTTTAAGCTTCTGTCACTCCAGCAACCCATCATCTACTTACTACTTCCCAATGCCTTCCTCTAGGCCCAAATATGGTGAAGTGTTATGTAGTCGACGTTCACATAACACCACTAGAGGAAAAGACAATAAACAACATATCAAAATACCGAACGAATGTCAAATTCACATGACTATTATTAACATGACTCATCACATCTCCTCAGGAAAAAAGTAACTACTCACAAAACATAATCATAATCCTGATCAGAGGTGCAATGAATAGCATCAAGGATCTGAACATAAACTCTTCCACCAAGTAATCCAACTAGCATCAACTACAAAGAGTAATCAACACTACTATCAACGTTACAAGTACCAATCGGAGTTGTGAGACAAAGATTGGTTACAAGAGATGAACTAGGGATTGGAGAGGAGATGGTGCTGATGAAGATGTTGATGAAGATGCCTCCCCTCCGATGAGAGGAGTGTTGGTGATGACGATGGCGACGATTTCCCCCTCCGGGAGGGAAGTTTCCCCGCCAGGATCGTCGTCCCGGAGCTCTAGATTGGATCTGCTCAAGTTCCGCCTCGTGGTGGCGGCGAAACCACGAAAAAGCTCCCTTCTGATTTTTTTCTGGACCAAAACCCTTCATATAGCAATAGGGGGGAGCTAGTGGGCCGTCATGCAGCCCACAAGCTTGCCCTGCACCACCAGGGGGGTGGCGGTGGCAGGGCTTGTGGAGCCCTGGTGGCCCCCCTGCGGTAGTTCTTTCGCCCAGTATTTTTTATATAATCCAGAAAAAATCCACGTAACTTTTCAGGGCATTTGGAGATGTGCAGAATAGTGGACTAGGATTTGCTCCTTTTCCAGTCCAAAATTCCAGCTGCCTGAATTCTCCCTCTTCAAATAAACCTTGCAAAATAAGAGAGAAAAGGCATAAATATGGTACCTGTCGTGGGTATAAGTCTAATAGTACAAGTGTAGGGTACGCAAGGATGGGCAGAGCCTTAGCTACGGCGAGGATGTATGAGTTCGGGCCCCTCTACGGTGGAGGTAAAAGCCCTACGTCTCAGTGCTCTTGGGAGCTTAGTGTCGAGTGGATTATAGGATTACCGCAAAAGCCAACCTCTGCACCAGTGGGGAAGGGCGGCTTATATAGAGTGCGCTGCCCTTCATAATGGTCCGGTGGACAGAGGTGGAATAGTGGCGAATAAATGCCTACGTTACAGGTAACGTAAGCCTTAAATGTTAATAATGATGTATGAAAATGTATGACCGTTGCCCTCCTGGGAGGTTATGATGTACAGAGTGGAATCCAGTCGGTACGTTAAATTTGCTCCGAGTGCTCGTCCCCGACTGGATGATGTGGGAGTCCTTAGTTCAGTCGAAACTGTCTAAGGGCCTTGTCCTCTATGAAGGGTAGTCCTTGGGTAGGACCTATAGGGCAGGCCTATGACCCTACCCTGGGACTATAACCCCATCATTAGTCCCCGAATGGATCGGGGTTGGAACGATGAAGTGATGTCTGGAGTATGGATCCGAGTGGTATGGAGGTGACTTTGGCGTTGTTTTCCACGATCCATTTTATATCAGTGAAACGAACCATCAGAGACCGAGTGCTTCCGCGGAATCTTTCGACGTGACTGGTCAAACTGACAGCGCCGGATTTTTCGGGATCCTCAAATTTCAGTTGCCGCGCGCTCAGCAGGGATGGCGACATCGCCATCGAGTAGGTTTTTCCGCCTCGATTACCGAGCCTTTATCTTCTCCACTAACATCGCAGCAGCCGGTTGGGGAGATAAGATTTCGGGTCCACCTGTTAGTGACCCAGTCGGAAGCTTATTTAAGCCTCTCCGGTGGGATTTCTTGTTGCGCTGCTCATCTTCCTCGCATTAATCCCCCTCCTCCTGCAGATCTCTGCACGCCTCAAGCCTCCTCCTTCCCCTCCTCCTCTGCGGATCCGTCGCCTTCGCCATGACGAAGGGGCAGACCAGCAAACTTGAGTCACAGAAGAAGAAGAAGAAGGGGGCGACCCCTAGTCAGCGGCGGCAGCGGGCGCTGCCGGCGGATTGGATCCACGGGGATTTCCTCCCCTCCTCGGTGACGGAGGACGACTTTTTGGAGCTGGTGGAGCACGGCATGATCTCAACAAGTCATGGAGGCTGCCGGAGGGCGAGATAGAGCCGGTGCCGAAGGAGGGGGAGCGCGTTCTGCTGCTCAGCCACGTGTTCAGGGGCTTCTCCTTGCCTCCCCACCCCTTCTTCCGAGGTATCTTGACCTACTTCGGGGCGCAGCTCCATCATTTTCCTCCGAACGCAATAGCCCACCTTGCGGCATTCGTCACCCTTTGCGAGTGCTTTATTGGATGTCCCCCCCCCCCACTGGGGGCTCTTTAAGTACGTCTTCTCCGCTAGATCCCAAACCATCAAAAAGCTTAGCCAGTCGGACGATAAGACCCATCTCCTCCAGCTCTGTGGGGGTCTAGGCTTCCAGAAGAAAACAAAGAGTAGCTACCCCCCCTCCAGTTGCCCGAGTCAGTTAGGAACTGGCAATCGACCTGGTTCTATTGCCAGGACATTGCTTGTCCGAATGCTTCGAGTGGGTTGCCACCTTTTAGCTTAGACCGTCCGGGCCCTCCCAGGAAGCTTGCGCTCTCTAAGGGGGAAAGGATCCAGATCCAGCCTTTGGTCGACGCGTTGATAGCCGTCGTCCGCAAGGGAGTCACTGGCACGGACCTGCTGGAGACTTTTCTGGGTCGGCGCATCCAGCCGTTGCAGGCCCGACACCACGCCATGTGGCACTACGCGGGGCCTTCGGATTCCACTTGGTCTCATCCAGAGTGCGTGACCGGGGAGACTGTGAGAGCGTGGGTCCGTGACATCACAGGCGCGTGTGACAACCCCGAAGGAGCCCGGCGGGTGAAGCCCTTCCGCGCCGACAATCCTCCTCCAAATGAGGTGAGAACATCTTGTCGAGTGCTTTTAATCTTCTTAGATTTATTGCTTTTCTTGTCCCGCCGACTGACGTCGCCGACTGTGTTTTGTGCAGGAGTGGACCAACTGGTATTCTGCCGTCTCGAACGGGAATCCAGCCGAGGAAGAGGAGGGCAGCCAGGAGGGCAGCGTGGATAGCGCCGAGTACGTCTCTTACAGTGGGGAGACGGAGGAGGAGACGGAAGAGGAGGAGGAGGAGGATGGGGAGCAGAGCTCGCCACCTTCACCACCAGAGCACCGAACTAAGCGTCGTCACGAGCCCGCTGCTCCGCCGGCTCCTCCAGCGGCCCCGAGTGCTCCGCCAGCCCCTCCCGTGGCTCCGAGTGCTCGGAGTGTGAAGAGGACCAGGTACGCTGCTGTCGAGGCCACGGACAAGACGTCCAAGGTGGCCAAACCTAGTGGGCCTAAGCCTCGGAAAGCTTTGCCTCGGATGAGGATCGTTGTTCCAGTCGCCTCAGCGTAAGTGTATTGTTCTTCCATCTTCCTTCAGTATCTGATTGAACTCATGCTTATCCGTCGAGTGGATTTCACTCAACAGAGTTGCTACCTCTGCCACCTCTCTGCCGTGCCAGGACGATGATCCCATGGACACGGATAACGCCGCCACGTCCCAGCAAGGTATGTTGTCACGACTTCGAGAGTTTGTATTATTGTTTCGCGAGTGCTGTCTTTGATCTTGCCCTTTTTCTGTAATTTCATGTTGTTCAGTCGGGCTTCCTTCGGAGGTGATCCATCTGGAGGACAACGACCAAAGGGGGTCGGAGCCAGCTTTGGCGCATGTCCTTGAGGCTGTCCCATCTACTGCTCCTCCCACCATGAACGTGTCGCCGACTGAGACGGTGCCGCCGACTGAGACGGTGCCCCTCATGGCGGAACCGACTGGAGCGGAGCTCGGGATGCCCAAGGAGTCTTCTGTCGCGCCGGGTCCGTCAACCGTTCAATATGACGCCCGACGCCTCCCGGAAGACCAGGTGGGGGCCGCCAAGGATGCCATGGTGCAGGTGGAGCTGATGGTGGGTGACGCCAAGGGAGCGTATGACTCCATCACATCTTTGTACAAGAAAAGCTTGGAACTCCGGGACGATATCCGAGTAAGTGCGCTAGTAAGTGTTTGCTTTCCTCTTGTTACCCACTGGGGGTTTCAGCGATATACTCGGATACAGTAGGATGATTTTTCAGTGGGTTCACTCCGAGTGAACCCAGTGGGTGTAGTCCCCGAGACTTCTGCCGAGTGCTTGCACCGGCAGTTGTCTTTATATGTATTTTCCGTAATCTGAACAGATCAGAGCTGATCTGCCCGAATGGTACCAGTGGGGGCACTCCGAGTGCACCCACTGGGTGTAGTCCCCGAGAGTAGTGTTACTCAGGTCGGGTATTAATAGTCTCATAGGGTTGTTTGTTCGCTATGGAGCTCGATAGGGCCGACCTGTTCGAGCTGCATACCAGTGGGGTCACTCTTAGTGAACCCACTGGGTGTAGTCCCCGAGACCGCTGTCGATTGCTTGCATTGGCAGGGGTCTGAAGAATTTTGGACTTTGATTGTTTTGTCATATGTGTCGATACTTTTTCCTTGTTGAATGTGTGTGATCCTCCCTTTGTGCCTATTTGGCAGAAGACTTGTGAAATGGGATCTGCGTACAATACTCTGAAGGCTGAGAAGATTCAGCTTGCTGCGGACTTGGAGGCGGCTGTGAATGACCTGGCTGGTGTGAAGGAGGCTCTTGCTGACCGAGAGAAATCTTTGGAGGAGTCTCGGGAGACCAACAAGGCATTGCTAGCCGAAGTTGAAAAATTGAAGAGTCGGAGATCCGAATGGATGAGCCAGCTAAAGGTGATGAACACTCGGTGCATGGCGCAAGAGAAGTACGTCAGCGACTGGGCAAGGAAGATGGTTGCACTGCTTGGTGGTAAATTGTTGCCGAGTGCTTCTTGACTTTCGAGCTCACTCTGCGCTTACTTTCTGTTGTCTTTTCTTTGCAGACTTTTGTCGGGACGTTGAGGCCGAAGCAGCCGACATTGAACGGTCGCTTGTTCCGAACGTTCCACTCGGCGATGAAGCCAACCGGGACTTGCTCCGAGCGCATATTCGCCTTAGCAGGGTGGGACCTTTCATTGGCCGACTGAGAAAAGTCATCGGCCGGATCGACAAGGAGTTGTGGCCTGAAGACGATTCCCGGCAAGAAATAGATGGGTTGATGACTCGGCTGGAGGACGTCCCAAGCAGAGTGCAGGCATGGAAGAAGTCTGCCGCTCGTTGTGGTGCGGACGTGGCGCTATCGCTGGTCCGAGTGCACTGCAAGGAAGCCCGTGAAGAAAAACTAAAGACGTTGCAGGTCGCTAACACCAAGAAGCTTCGATTCGAAGATTTCATGGAGACCTTCCTCGACACAGCCACTCGCATTGCAGACGGAATCGACCTTGACACCTTTGTGGATCCTGCCAGTCCCGGTGACGCTTGAAAAACTTTATGGTGAACGCACATTTACCTCGGTATGCCGAGTGGTATCTGTATTAAACTTTGGCCACTGATGTTGGCCGTCACATTCGTGGTTCGGTGTGCATAAGCTTGATTCACACCGAGCCGACTGATCGTAGATCCAACTTTGAATTCGAATTGGATCTGTTGCTCTTCTTTCGCTAAGTTTTTTTTGACACGATTTTGGCTCGTGGTTTTTGTTTGGCATTTCTTTATGAAGCCAATGGCAAACATGCGGAGCATGTAGTTGTCAGTTGTCTTCACATCCACATGAGGCTCAATGAGGGTCTGCCAAGTCTCCGAGTGCGCACTCGGAGTGGGCTTTTACTTAGGCGACTCTGGGTCGCGGCTAAGCCTCCGAGTGCGACTGTTAGTGCGCACTCGGAGCGAGTTGTTACTTAGGCGACTCTGGGTTGCGGCTAAGTCTCCGAGTGTGACTGTAAGCGCGCACTTCGGAGCGAGTTGTTACTCATGTAGTTGTCAGTTGTCTTCACATCCACATGAGCCTCAATGAGGGTCTGCTAAGCCTTCGAGTGTATCTCGAGTACACACTCGGAGGAAGCTTTTCACTTAGGCGACTCTGAGTCGCAGCTAAGTCCCCGAGTGTGACTTTTTGTGCACACTCGGAGTGAGTTGTTACTCATGTAGTTGTCTGTTGTCTTCACATCCACATGAGCCTCAATGAGGGTCTGCTAAGCCTTCGAGTGTATCTCGAGTACACACTCGGAGGAAGCTTTTCACTTAGGCGACTCTGAGTCGCAGCTAAGTCCTCGAGTGTGACTTTTCATGCACACTCGGAGTGAGTTGTTACTCATGTAGTTGTCAGTTGTCTTCACATCCACATGAGCCTCAATGAGGGTCTGCTAAGCCTTCGAGTGTATCTCGAGTACACACTCGGAGGAAGCTTTTTTACTTAGGTGACTCTGAGTCGCAGCTAAGTCCCCGAGTGTGACTTTTCGTGCACACTCGGAGTGAGTTTGTACTTAGGCGAATCTGGTTCGCAGCTAAGTCTCCGAGTGCGACTTTTAGTGCACACTCGGAGCGAGTTTGCACTTAGGCGACTCTGGGTCGCAGCTAAGTCCCCGAGTGCGACTTTCAGTGCACATTCGGAGCTAGTTTGTACTTAGGCGACTCTGGTTCGCAGCTAAGTCTCCAAGTGCGACTTTCAGTGCACATTCGGAGCGAGTTTGTACTTAGGCGACTCTGGTTCGCAGCTAAGTCTCGAAGTGCGACTTTTAGTGCACACTCGAAGCGAGTTTGTACTTAGGCGACTCTGGTTCGCAGCTAAGTCTCCGAGTGCGACCTTTAGTGCACACTTGGAGCGAGCTTTTACTTAGGCGACTCTGGGTCGCGGCTAAGCCTCCGAGTGCGACTGCTAGTCGCACTCGGAGCGAGTTGTTACTTAGGCGACTGTGGGTCGCGGCTAAGTCTCCGAGTGTGACTGTAAGCGCGCACTTCGGAGCGAGTTGTTACTCATGTAGTTGTCAGTTCTCTTCACATCCACATGAGCCTCAATGAGGGTCTGCTAAGCCTTCGAGTGTATCTCGAGTACACACTCGGAGGAAGCTTTTCACTTTGGCGACTCTGAGTTGCAGCTAAGTCCCCGAGTGTGACTTTTCGTGCACACTCGGAGTGAGTTGTTACTCATGTAGTTGTCAGTTGTCTTCACATCCACATGAGCCTCAATGAGGGTCTGCTAAGCCTTTGAGTGTATCTCGAGTACACACTCGGAGGAAGCTTTTCACTTAGGCGACTCTGAGTCGCAGCTAAGTCCTCGAGTGTGACTTTTCATGCACACTCGGAGTGAGTTGTTACTCATGTAGTTTTCAGTTGTCTTCACATCCACATGAGCCTCAATGAGGGTCTGCTAAGCCTTTGAGTGTACCTCGAGTACACACTCGTTGGAAGCTTTTTTACTTAGTCGACTCTGAGTCGCAGCTAAGTCCCCGAGTGTGACTTTTCGTGCACACTCGGAGTCAGTTTGTAGTTAGGCGACTCTGGTTCGCAGCTAAGTCTCCGAGTGCGACTTTTAGTGCACACTTGGAGCGAGTTTGTACTTAGGCGACTCTGGGTCGCAGCTAAGTCCTCGAGTGCGACTTTTAGTGCACATTCGGAGGGAGTTTGTACTTAGGCGACTCTGGTTCGCAACTAAGTCTCCAAGTGCGACTTTCACTGCACATTCGGAGCGAGTTTGTACTTAGGCGACTCTGGTTCGCAGCTAAGTCTCCGAGTGCGACTTTTAGTGCACACTCGGAGTGAGTTTGTACTTAGGCGACCCTGGTTCGCAGCTAAGTATCCGAGTGCGACTTTTAGTGCACACTCGGAGCGAGTTTGTACTTAGGCGACTCTGGGTCGCAGCTAAGTCCCCAAGTGCGACTTTTAGTGCACACTCGGAGCGAGTTTTTTAGACCGGAGTCTGCAAACGCGGAAGAAATTTGCATCCACAAGAAATCAATCTGCTTTGTATTACTTCAATGATACTTGTTTTTTACATTGTTCCCGTCGGCCGTCATGTGTAGAAGCGCTTCAGGAGATCTCCATTCCATGCTCGCGGCTCGTCCGTTTCCCTGTCGAGGTTGTAGAGTCGATATGCTCCGTTGTTCAGCACCTTAGAGATGATGAAAGGTCCTTCCCAGGCGGGAGCCAACTTGTGTGGTCTCTGCTGATCCACTCGGAGCACCAGGTCGCCTGCTTGGAATGTGCGGCTCCTGACGTGCCGCGCGTGAAATCGCCGCAGATCTTGTTGATAAATCGTTGAACGAATCAGTGCCATCTCGCGCTCTTCTTCTAGAAGATCCACTCCGTCTTGCCTGGCTTTCTCTACTTCGGCTTCGGAGAAGAGTTCGACTCGTGTGGAGTTGTGAAGCAAGTCACTCGGAAGGACTGCCTCTGCTCCATAAACGAGGAAGAACGGGGATCGCCCTGTAGATCTATTCGGAGTTGTGTGGAGGCCCCAGAGCACCGAAGGCAGCTCGGTGACCCATGCGCCGGCGGCATGTCCAACTTCTCGTAGGAGTCGAGGCTTCAACCCTTGAAGGATAAGTCCATTCGCCCGCTCTGCTTGCCCGTTTGTTTGGGGGTGCGCCACGGATGCAAAATCCACTCGGATACCTTGGCCTGTGCAAAAACCTTTGAATCTGTCCGAGTCAAAGTTTGTGCCATTGTCGGTTATTATGCTGTGCGGAACCCCGAATCTGGCGATGATGTCTCTGATAAATTTGATGGCCGTAAGGGCGTCGAGCTTCTTGATGGGCTTGGCTTCAATCCACTTGGTAAACTTGTTGACTGCTACCAGCAGATGAGTGAATCCTCCTTGGCCTGTTATGAATGGTCCGACTGTATCTAATCCCCACACGACGAATGGCCAAACAAGAGGAATTGTCTTCAGCACAGATGTTGGCTTGTGGTACTTGTTCGAATAGAACTAACAGCCTTCGCATCGTTCGACCATATTTTTTGCCATTTCATTCGCCTGCAACCAGAAGAAACCAGCTCTGAATGCTTTGGCGACGATTGCTCTTGAGGAGGCATGATGACCGCAGGTTCTCGAATGAATTTCTTCCAAGATTAACTGTCCCTCCTCAGGGGAGATACACCGCTAAAGGACGCCTGAAATACTTTCCCTGTACAACTGGCCATCAATGACGGTGAAGGACTTTGACCTACGGACGATCTGCCTAGCTTCGACTTCGTCTTCTGGTAACTCTTGCCTCATGATGTAGGCAATGAACGGCACAGTCCACTCGGGGATGACAGCAAGAATCTCCAGGATCAAATCAACCACAATGGGGACCTCAACTTCAGTCGGATCTGTTGAGCTCTTTGGTTGTACTGGTTCCTCTGTAAAAGGATCTTCCTTCACCGAAGGGAGGTGTAGGTGCTCGAGGCAGACATCACTTGGGACTGGTCTCCGAGTGGATCCAAGTTTTGCTAATTCATCTGCTGCTTGGTTTTTCAGTCGGGGAACATGGTGAAGTTCCAGACCTTCAAACTTCTTCTCAAGCATCCTTACTGTGTTGCAGTATGCAGTCATGGTGGGGTTCCTTACATCCCATTCCTTCATCACTTGATTAACCACCAGATCTGAGTCGCCATAGACCATGAGGCGACGGACGCCGAGTGTGACGGCCATGCGCAACCCGTAAAGGAGAGCTTTGTACTCTGCTTCGTTGTTGGAAGAATCAAAATGTATCTGCAACACATACTTGAGTTTATCGCCTTTTGGGGATATGATCACTACGCCGGCGCCGGAGCCATTCAACATCTTGGACCCATCGAAGAACATGGTCCAATGAGCCGAGTAGATGTGAGTCGGTTGCTGTTGTTCTACCCATTCCGCTATGAAGTCAGCCAGAGCTTGAGACTTTATAGCTTTCTTGGCTTCGAACTTGATGTCGCAGTATAGCATCTCCATTGCCCACTTTGCCACTCGGCCTGATGTGTCCCGATTGTGGAGAATTTCCGACAACGAAGCATCTGATATGATAGACACCGAGTGGTCTTGGAAATAATGAGCCACCTTCTTTGCAGTCATGTAGATCCCATAAATAAGCTTTTGATAATGGGGATACCTCTGCTTGGAAGGAGTCAGGACTTCGGAGACATAAAATACTGGCTGCTGAACCTTGTACGCTTTGCCTTCTTCTCCGCGTTCGACTGCCAGAACGGTGCTGACGACTTGATTTGTAGCCGCGATGTACAGAAGAAGGGGTTCTTTACTGAGCGGGGCAGTAAGAACCGGCTGGGTGGAAAGCAGGGCTTTGAGGTCGTTGAATAAAATTTGGGCTTCGTCTGTCCACTCGTAATTATCTGATTTTTTTCATGAGTCAGTACAGAGGTAACACCTTCTCGCCGAGTCGAGTGATAAACCTGCTCAAAGCCGCTAGGCAACCTGTGAGCCTTTGAACATCATGCATTCTTACCGGCCGCTCCATTCGGACGATGGTCCCGATCTTTTCGGGGTTGACATCGATCCCTCCTTCGGAAACGAAGAAACCGAGTAACTTCCCGCTGGGAACACCGAGTGAACACTTGGCTGGGTTGAGCTTGATATCGTACCAACGTAGGTTGGCGAATGTTTCTGCCAAGTCAGTCAGCAGGTCGGAACCTTTGCGTGACTTGACTACGATATCGTCCATATATGCCTCCACATTTCGACCGATCTGGTCTAGGAGGCATTTTTGGATCATGCGCATAAAAGTTACTCCTGCATTCTTCAAACCGAATGGCATAGTGATGTAACAGAAACACCCGAATGGGGTGATGAAGGCTATTTTTAATTCATCCGGACCATACAGATGGATCTGATGATAGCCCGAATAGTCATCAAGGAAGGATAAACGCTCGCAACCCGCAGTCGAATCAACAATTTGATCAATGCGGGGGAGCGGGAAGTGATCTTTCGGACAGACCTTATTGAGATGCTTGAAATCGATGCACATACGGAGAGACTTGTCCTTCTTGGGCACCATGACAACATTAGCGAGCCACTCGGAGTGGTGTACCTCGCGAATGAAGTTGGCTACCAAAAGTTTAGCCACCTCCTCTCCGATTGCCTTCCTCTTGTGCGCGGCGGACCGACGCAGGCGTTCTCGGACGGGCCGAGCAGCAGGATCCACATGCAGTCGGTGCTCAGCCAACTCCCTGGGTACACCTGGCATGTCAGCGGGCTTCCATGCAAAAATGTCCCAGTTCTCACAGAGGAATTGGATGAGCTCGGCTTCCTATTTTGGATCAAGGGTGGTGGAGATGTTTGTCGGGGCAGCGGTGTCGTCCATCGGGTGGATGCTGACCTTCCTCGTGTCTCCCGCCGACTAGAATGCGGACTTGGAAGCTGGCTTCTTTGAACGCATCAGGTCAGCGGGGTCGGCGGTCTTCTTGTACTCATCCAGCTCGAGAATAGCCATCTGCTGATCGGCAATCCTCGACCCCTGCTGCAGATACTCCTCCGCGCGCTGCCGATTGCCTGTGACCGTAATCACACCTTTGGGACCTGGCATCTTCAGCTTCAAATAGACGTAACATGGACGGGCCATGAAACGCGCATATGTTGGGCGGCCTAGAATAGCATGGTATGTACTCTGGAAGTCCACCACCTCGAATGTCAGCTTCTCCTTGCGGAAGTTCTTGTCAGAGCCGAAGACGACATCCAACACGATCTGGCCGAGTGACTTGGCCTTTCGTCCTGGGACGACTCCGTGGAACTGCATACTGCTCTCGCTAAGTTTGGACATCGGAATCCATCCCCTTGAGAGTGTCGGCGTACATGACGTTCAAGCCGCTGCCGCCGTCCATGAGGACTTTGCGCAGCCTGACTCCTTCCACCACCGGGTCGACGACGAGAGCTTGCCTCCCTGGGGTGGGTACATGTGATGGATGATCTGACTTATCAAAGGTGATCGCAGTCTGTGACCATTTGAGGAACGTGGGGGTGGTTGGGGTTGCCATGTTCACCTCCCTGTTAACCAGCTTCAGTCGACTCTTGCTTTCCACATCAGCAAAAATCATCAGCTTTGCATGGACTTGGGGGAACGGATCCTCCCTGTCCTCATTAACCTGCTCGGTGTCCTTTTCACTCGGTTGTCCTTCACCGAATCCTTGGATCAGGAGGCGACACTGCCGAGCGGTATGCTTCGGGAATATGGCGTTGCCTTCTTCGTCCATCTTCGTGTGGATTGGACACGGCTGATCCAGGATGGAATTTCCTGACTGCCTCTTCTTGGGGGTGTACTGAGCTTTCCCCTTGCCTTTGAACTTGGCATTTGTAATGGTTGCTGCCTGTGCCTGTGGAGTGGATTGAGCCTTCTGCTTCTGCTTCTGCTTCTGACTGTTGTTCCCATCTCCATCGGCGACTGACTTATGCTTGCTACTACGTATGCGGTCCTCCTCTTCGCCATTTGCATAGCGTGCGGCTATCTCCATCATCTTGCTCATGGAGATGTCGCCTGTCCGACCGAATTTCAGGTACAGATCCCTGTACCGCACGCCTGCCTTGAAGGCGCAGACTGCTTGACGCTCCGTGACGTTCTCCACCATGTGGTAGAGGGTCGTCGAGCGCTGGATGAAATCGCGCAAGGGCTCGTTCTGCTTCTAGACGCAGTGCTGGAGCTCCACGAGACCAGCAGGGCGTTTGCACGTGCCCTCGAAGGTCGTGATGAAGACTCGGGACAGATCTGCCCAGCTGTAGATGCTTGACGGAGCCAACTGGTTCAGCCAAGCTCGCGCCAAGCCGTCGAGCATCAGGGGGAGATGTTTCATGGCGACCTGGTCATCTCCGCCACCGATCTGGACCGCCACTCTGTAGTCGTCCAACCATGTTTCTGGCTTGGACTCTCCTGTGAACTTGCTGATTCCCGTCACCAATCCGAAGTTGGGAGGGATGTCAGCTGAACGGATGGCCCGACTGAAGCACTCGGGGCCAGAGACGACGGTCGTGCTTTCGCTCGGACGGTCTCTATCGTGACCATCACGGTGGGCTCGACTCCTGTCGACCATCTTCTAGGCGTTGTACCCTCTTGCGTCGGGCCTTGGATCATGCGCGTCGCCGACTGAACAATGATCATCATGATGCCGAGGTCCGTAAGGCGCACCCTGCGGAGGAGTGCGCGAACGGCGACAATCTTCGGGATTCCTGGAACGGCTGCCCCCTGTGCATCGCTGATGAGAGTCGGGGCTGAAAACCGACCGATGCGTCTTCGCGTGAACAGAACTGTTGTGGATCCTGTTGTGCGACTGGGAGACCGCCGAATTTTGCTGCTGCGCCGTATGCAACAGGGCACGGATCTGCTCGATCCCTCTGCCAGCCTCTGAATCAGTCGGCTGGAGAGAATCGGCTATCCTGGCAGCCGCAGCCAGGTTGAGGATGGGTGTGCGGAACACCTCGACGTCACACAGACGAGTGCGCCGACTGGCAGAACGACGGTGTTTACGACGAGCGCCGGATGATTCTCCGACCTCATGCTCGTTCCGACCAGTCCGGAGGGGACTTTCATGGGAATCGGCCATGAGAACTTCGGCTGTAGGCCCGCGACCCAGGTACTCGGAAGGTAGCTCAGTCGAAACTGAGTCCAAGCACTGGGATGGCGGCGCGACCACAACCGATTCAAGGACCGCCACTTGAGAGGACGCGTTCTGCCACGCCTGGGCGTGTCGCACCCAACGCTGGAGCCGCGGACGACGGGATCGCTTGTTGCGGCGCGTGACGGGGGCAAAGATCGACACCGGGGCCGATGGCTGGAGAAGAAGGATGCCCCGGGAATCGGCACGGAAGTGCGTAGCCCCGCGACTGGGGAGTGCCTCGACGTCGAGGGGCGCATCCCGAAGCCATGCCGAATCGTCGATGATGAAGGAGAGTGCGCCGAAGAGGATCTCATGACCCATGCACAGATCTCCGCCGGACGACATGATGAAAAGATGAAATCGCAAACTCGCCGGAAGTCGCTTAGACGCCTGCCCCAAGGTGGGCGCCAACTGTCGTGGGTATAAGTCTGACAGTAGAAGTGTAGGGTACGAAAGGATGGGCAGAGACTTAGCTATGGAGAGGATGTATGAGTTCGGGCCCCTCTACGGTGGAGGTAAAAGCCCTACGTCTCAGTGCTCTTGGGAGCTTAGTGTCGAGTGGATTATAGGATTACAACAAAAGCCAACCTCTGCACCAGTGGGGAAGGGCGGCTTATATAGAGTGCGCTGCCCTTCATAATGGCCCGGTGGACAGAGGTGGAATAGTGGCGAATAAATGCCTACGTTACAGGTAACGTAAGCCTTAAATGTTAATAATGGTGTATGAAAACGTATGACCGTTGCCCTCCTGGGAGGTTACGATGTACAGAGTGGAATCCAATCGGTACGTTAAATATGCTCCGAGTGCTCGTCACCGACTGGATGATGGGGGAGTCCTTAGTTCAGTTGGAACTGTCTAAGGGCCTTGTCCTCTATGAAGGGTAGTCCTTGGGGTAGGACCTATAGGGCAGGCCTATGACCCTACCCTGGGACTATAACCCCATCAATACCACAAGTAATATAACGGCCCAAAAAGCAATAAATATCAACATGAAAGCATGATGCAAAATGGACGTATCAGATATGCAAAAGAAAAAAGATGTGGATAATGACGTGATTAAATTGAAGCATTTTCCTTTCTCGTTGCGAGATCGCGCAAAAACTTGGTTTTCTTCTTTGCCCAAAAATAGTATCGATTCTTGGGATAAGTGCAAAGATGCTTATATATCCAAGTATTTTCCGCCGGCTAAGATCATCTCTCTCCGTAATGATATCATGAATTTCAAGCAACATGATCATGAGCATGTTGCACAAGCTTGGGAGAGAATGAAATTAATGATTAGAAATTGTCCCACTCATGGCTTGAGCCTTTGGATGATTATTCATATCTTTTACGTTGGCTTGAATTTCGCTTCTAGAAATATCTTGGACTCCGCCTCCGGTGGAACGTTCATGGAAATCACGTTAGGAGAAGCCACAAAGCTCTTAGACAACATCATGACAAACTACTCTCAATGGCACACTGAAAGGTCACCTACTAGTAAGAAGGTACACGCTATAGAAGAAATTAACTCATTGAGTGCTAAGATGGATGAGTTAATGAATTTGGTTGCTAGTAGAAGTGCTCCTTTGGATCCTAATGATATGCATTTGTCTTATTTGATTGAGAGTAGCAACGCTAGCTTGGACATTAATTTTGTTGGTAGGAATAACTTTGGCAACAACAGTGCTTTTAGAGGAAACTATGTTCCTAGGCCTTTTCCTAGTAACTCCTCTAATAATTTTGGCAACTCCTACAACAATACTCATGGAAATTACAATAGATTACCCTCTCATCTAGAGAGTAATATCAAAGAGTTCATCAACTCTCAAAAGATTTTCAATGCGTCCATAGAGGAAAAACTACTCAAAATTGACGATTTGGCTAAGAGCGTTGATAGGATTTCTTGTGATGTTGATGCTTTGAAAGTTAGATGTGATCCTCCCAAAATCAACATGGATGAAACTTTGAAAGCTATGCGTGTTTCCATGATTGAGAGCCAAGAAAGAACCTCCCAAATTCGTGATAGACATGAATGGCTTAAAAAGCCATGTTCTCGTGATGAGAATCACGAAGATCTTAAAGTGCTTGGTGTGACTCCCATTGAATCTTTGGTTTCTTGTGTCAAACCTAATGATTATGGGGCTCGATATGAATCCACTTTGGTTGAAAAGTGCCCCAATGATTCGGAGTCCTTTTATCTTGATGCTAAAAACATTAAAAGTGGAGTAGAAGACGTTAAAACTTTGAGTAGTAATGAAATTACTACCGTGGATTTCAAGGAATTTAATTATGATAGTTGCTCCTTGATTGAATGCATTTCTTTGATGCAATCCACGTTGAACTCTCCACACGCTTATAGCCAAAACAAAGCCTTTACCGATCATATCGTCAAAGCTATGATCAAAGCTCTTGAAGAGAAACTTGAATTGGAAGTCTCTATTCCTATAAAGCTTCATGATGAGTGGGAACCTACCATCAAAATCAAAATAAAAAACTATGAGTGCAATGCTTTGTGTGATTTGGGTGCTAATGTTTCTGCGATTCCAAAGTCTTTATGTGATGTTTTGGGTTTTAATGAGATTGAAGAGTGTTCTCTTAATTTGCATCTTGCTGATTCTACTGTCAAGAAACCCATGGGAAGGATCAGTGATGTTCTTATTATTGAAAATAGGAACTATGTACCCGTGGATTTCATTGTGCTTGACATTGATTGCAATCCTACATGCCCTATTATTCTTGGTAGACCTTTCCTAAGGACTATTGGTGCCATCATCGATATGAAGGAAGGGAATATTAGATTTCAATTTCCTTTAAGGAAGGGTACGGAACACTTTCCTATAAATAAAATAAGATTGCCTTATGAATCCATGATGAGGGCCACTTATGGTTTGAGCACCAAAGACGACGATACGTGATTCTATCGCTTCTATGCCTAACTAAGGGCGTTAAACAATAGCGCTTGTTAGGAGGCAACCCAATGAATTTATCTTTTCCTTTATGTTTTGTTGCGTCCACACTTTCATAATTCTGTTGTGATTGTGTTTTTTGTGTTTCCTTTTGTGTTTGAGCCAAGCAAAGCCTGTATGACCAGTCTTGGTAATGGTTGTTTGATCCTGCTAGAAAAAGATAGAAACGTTTTGCTCACGAGATGATTTTTCATTTTTATTCAGAAAGAGCTTTTGAGTTTATTCTTTTTTATTATGATTGATATACTTTTTCCCCAGACCGTCGTAATTTTTAGATTTTTTGAGGTACCAGAAGTATATGAACTATACAGATTGCTACAGACTGGTCTATTTTTTACAGATTCTGTTTTTGTTGAGTTGGTTGCTTGTTTTGATGAAACTATGGTTAGTATCGGGGGGTACTAGCCATAGAAAAGTGAGAATACAGTATCCCATCATCAATATAAATGGAATTCAAGTTTGCTACAGTACCAAAAGAAATGGTAATTTGTTTTCTTGTACTAATGTTATCACAAGTTTCTGTTTAAGTTTTGTGTTGTGAAGTTTTCAAGTTTTGGGTGATGTTCTCATGGACAAAGAGATAAGGAGTGGAAAGATCTCAAGCTTGGGGATGCCCAAGGCACCCCAAGACAAATTCAAGGACACCAAAAAGCCTAAGCTTGGGGATGCCCCGGGAAGGCATCCCCTCTTCGTCTTCAATCCATCGGTAACATTACTTGGGGCTATATTTTTATTCACCACATGATATGTGTTTTGCTTGGAGCGTCTTGTATCTTGAGAGTCTTTTCTTTTTGTTGTGTCACAATAATCCTTGCTGCGCACCTTTTTGAGAGAGAGACATGCACTCATCGTGATTTTTCTAGAATGCTCATTGTGCTTCACTTATATCTTTTGAGCTAGATACTTTTGCTCATGTGCTTCACTTATATCTTTTGAGCTATATACTTTTGCTCTAGTGCTTCACTTATATCTTTTGAGCTAGATACTTTTTCTCTTGTGCTTCACTTATATCTTTAGAGCACGGCGGTGCGTGATTTGGTAGTTGGCTTATGCTATGAAAGTAGTCCCATGTGCTAGGTAGTCAAAGAGGATGCAAAAACCTCCATCTTCATGTGCATTGAGTAGAAAGAAAAGTTTAGATTCCTCTCAATTAGTTTTGAGACATGGATTCGGGAATATTAAAAGCTATGTTAGTAGGGTGTTGTGAATCTAGAAATACTTGTGTTGAACTTAGTCATTCACGTAGCATGCACGTATGGTGAACCGCTATGTTAGGAAGTCGGAGCATAATTGATCTATTGATTGTCATCCTTTGTGTTGAGGTCGGGATCGCGCGATGGTTTACACCTACCAACCCTTCCCCTCGGAGTATGCGTTTAGCACTTCGTTTTGATTACTAATAAAAACTTTTGCAACAAGTATGTGAGTTCTTTATGACTAATGTTGAGTCCATGGTATATATGCACTTTCACCTTCCACCATTGCTAGCCTCTCTAGTGCCGCGCAATTCTCGCCGGTGCACAAACCCACCAAATTCCTTCCTTGAAACAGCCACCATACCTACCTACTATGGCATTTTCATAGCCATTCCAAGATATATTGCCATGCAACTACTACCGTTCCGTCTCATGACTTGTGTCGTCACTCTCATATTGCCATTGCATGATCATACTAGATCGTTGCACATCCCGGTACACTGCCGAAGGCATTTCCTATGGAGTCATTATCATTGTGATCTTTGAGCTTTTTGTAACTAAAAGTGTGATGATCATCATTATTAGAGCATTGTCCCGTGTGAGGGAAAAAAGAGACCAAAGAGCCCAAAAACAAAAAAAAGGGAGAAAAGAAAAAAAGAGGCGTAAGAGCCCAAATAAAAAAATGAGAGAAAAAGAGAGAAGGGACAATGCTACTATCTTTTTCCACACTTGTGCTTCATGTTAGCACCATGTTCTTCATGATTGAGAGCTTCTTGCTTTGTCACTACCATATGCTAGTGGGAATCTTTTATATAACTTGGCTTGTATATTCCAATGATGGGCTTCCTCAAAATTGCCCTAGGTCTTTGTGAGCAAGCAAGTTGGATGCACACCCACTAGTTTTCCTTTTGAGCATTCACATACTTTTAGCTCTAGTGCATCTCTTGTATGACAATCCCTACTCATTCACATTGATATCTATTAATGGGCATCTCCATAGCCTATTGATACGCCGAGTCAATGTGACCATCTCCTCCTTTTTGGTCTCACAACCACCACCACACTCTATTCCACCTATAGTGCTATATCCATGGCTCGCGCTCATGTATTGCGTGATAGTTATAAAAAGTTTGAGAAAGTAAGAGTGCGAAAACAATTACTTGGCCAATTCCGGGGTTGTGCATGATTTACATTAGTTGTGTGAGGATGATGGAGCATAGCCAGACTATATGATTTTGTAGGGATAACTTTCTTTGGCCTTGTTATTTTGAAAGTTCATGATTACTTTGCTAGTTTGCTTGAAGTATTACTGTTTTCATGTCAATAACAAACTATTGTTTTGAATCGTACGGATCTGAACATTCATGCCACGTGAAAGAAGTTGCAAAGGACAACTATGCTAGGTAGCATTCCACATCAAAAATTCATTCTTTATCACTTCCCTACTCGAGGACGAGCAGGAGTTAAGCTTGGGGATGCTTGATACGTCTCCAACGTATCTATAATTTTTTATGGTTTCATGCTATTATCTTGTCAAACTTTGGATGTTTTGCATGCCTTTTATTTATTTTTTGGGACTAACTTATTAATCCAGTGCCAAGTGTGAGTTCCTCTTTTTCCATGTTTTGGACCCCTTTCACATGAGATTTTGAAACGGAGTCCAAACGGAAGAAAATCCCCGAAAAGATTTTTTCTGGAACGGAACAAGATCGGAGAGCTTGGGGGCCAAGCCAGAAGAGCCCCACGGGCCCCACAAGCCCCCACCCCGCGGCCAGGGGGCCGCGCCACGCAGGCTTGTGGGCCCCCTGGAGGTCCCCTGACCTAGATCTTGCGCCTATAAATTCCCAAATATTCCCAAAAAAATCAGGGGAGCATCGTAATCACTTTTCCGCCGCCGCAAGCTTCTGTCTCCGCAAGATCCCATCTAGGGCACGTCCTGGTGCCCTGCCGGAGGGGGGATTCAGACATGGAAGGCTTCTCCCTCAACACCATGACCTCTCCGATGATGCGTGCGTAGTTCACCATAGAACTACGGGTCCATAGCTAGTAACTAGATGGCTTCTTCTCTCTCTTGGATCTTTAATACAAAGTTCTCCATGATCTTCATGGAGATCTATCCGATGTAATCTTATTTTACGGTGTGTTTGTCGAGATCCGATGAATTGTGGATTTATGATCACATTATCTATGAATCTTATTTGACTTTCTTCTGATCTCTCTTATGCATGATTTCATATCCTTGTAATTCTCCTCGAGTTTTGGGTTTTGTCTGGCCAACTAGATCTATGATTCTTGCCATGGGAGAAGTGCTTGGTTTTGGGTTCATACCGTGCCGTGACCTCACCCAGTGACAGAAGGGGTAGTGAGGCACGTATCGTGTTGTTGCCATGAAGGGTAAAAAGATGGGGTTTTCATCATTGGTTTGAGATTATCCCTCTACATCATGTCATCTTGCTTAAAGCGTTACTCTGTTCGTCATGAACTCAATACACTAGATGCATGCTGGATAGCGGTCGATGTGTGGAGTAATAGTAGTAGATGCAGAAAGTATCGGTCTACTTGTCTCGGACGTGATGCATGTATGCTAGATCATTGCCTTAGATATCGTCATGACTTTGCGCGGTTCTATCAATTGCTCGACAGTAATTTGTTCACCCACCGTAATACTTGCTATTTTGAGAGAAGCCTCTGGTGAACACTATGGCTGCCAGGGTCTACTCCACACCATATTTTCAGCCTTACACTTTTTACTTCGTTGCACTTTCCGCCTTCAGATCTCACTTTGCAAACATTCTTGAAGGGATTGACAACCCCTTTGAAGCGTTGGGTGCAAGCTTGTTTGTGTTTGCGCAGGTACTCTGGACTTGACGAGACCCTCCTTCTGGATCGATACCTTGGTTCTCAAACTGAGGGAAATACTTATTGCTCCTCTGCTGCATCACCCTTTCCTCTTCAAGGGAAAAACCAACGCAAGCCCAATCTCCGTCAACGTGTCAATTTTTGGCGTTGTTGTTTGAGAAGTAGCAGTGCGCCACATATAACACATAGCATAAGCACAACAAGAATCACAAGTGTGTGGGGGAAAACCCACACACACACACACACACAACTCTTGCACCCTCTAGTGCTCAAGCTCATCAAATCACCTAGAGGTGACACACCACATCACCATGGTGACTAGCACTACACAGACAACCTAGTGCCTATGCACACACATACATGGCATCAAGCTCACAATACACTTGCTCTCAAACCTACACATGCATACTACTCACATATCACTACACATGCATATAGCTCCACCTACACTAGCACACAAGCCCACATATACATTCCATCACCTGCTAGCAACAAATACTAGGAACAACATGCTGCTGTGAGCTAAAATAATCCCCACATGAGGTGCCAAGCTTACCACATCAAGTATGCAAGCAATCAGTGCAAAAAACAGAAAAGAAGTGCAACAAAAAATAAAAGGACTCGGGTAGGGATCTAACCCAAGTCCCCCTACTAACACACACAACAGCACACCACTCTACTATTGCCTCTCTGCTCGACAGCAACAAGGAGGGAAGCAGGTTAAACTGTCTCTGCTGCTGCTTACGCTACTCTGCCGAATAAACTGCAAAAAGGGGGTGGCACGCGCGGGACTCGAACCCACGATCAGCTGATCAACAACCATACACTGCACCACTACGCTACGCTACGGAGACTTGACAGAACAGGGGGATCTACGAGGTTAACCTATCACGCCTCACCCTGCTCTACTCTGCACCGAGAGCCGACGACGACAACGATCGCCGGAGTGAGCCTCTCCTCTACTGTTGCGCCAGGGAGATCATCTACTCTACTGCTGCGAGGGAAGCCCTGCTCTGCTACTGCACCTACCGAGCACAACTACACAAGAACCACCACAAGCAACACCACCTGGTCATTATCTTCCCTGATCAGAGAAGCACGGCAACGAACTTCGATCGGACCTAACGAGGAGAAGGGAGAAGAGCTAGGCTCACCTAGAGAAGGAGGAAGAGGACGCCGATCGGAGGAAGGAGCCGAAGGCGAGCGAAGATGGTCTGAAGAAGACGTAGACGCGTTGTGCAGAACCGAAGCACGGGAAGAAGATCGCCAGGAACACGCCATTGATGTGGTCCTGCCCGTCGCTGTGGTCGCGCCCCGACCTCAACGACGGCGGGAATGGAACGCGGGGTCCTGCCCCGAGGCCCCGGACATGGTGGTCGGCGCCGGAGACGACGGAAGCACGGTGGACGTCGGCGGTGTGCTACTTTGCTAATGGATCTACCGAGAGCTTACCTGGGGAGGAGGAGATGGAGGGAGGAAGGTGGCGGTGCAAGGAGGGGATGGAGGAACCCTAGGCCAAGGGGCACACATGCCGAGGGTTATAAGAGGGCCTCGACGTCTGTGAGCCCTCACGGCGTGCTCGCTCTCTCCTGCTGCCTGACGGAAAGCGTGCGCGGGGGGGAAGAAACGCTGTCAGAGAAAGGAGAAGGAGCGCATGGGCTACCGATAGGAAAAGAGAGGAGGGGTTTGGGCCACGCAGGGAGAGGAAGCCCACCAGTGGCGCCAAATAAGAGAGAAAATAAACCTCTGGGGTTTTCTTATTACCAAAAGAACAAAGAAAAGAAAATAAGCCAAGGCAAATCTCATGATGCTAAAAATAAAGCAATCATACCCCTGGTCATAAGGAATTATGACCTATTTAATAAAAATAGAAAAGGGATTTTTGGAGCAACTAAATATTTACAAAGAGCATTAATGGATCTGTTTTTTATTTATTTGCACCTTTAAAACTAAGTTACAAAACAGCCAATACACCTCTTCACATCCACCACAAAACAAACTAAATCATGGGCATTTTTGAAATAGGGATGGGGCAAGTCAATATTGGCTTGAGATAAATAGAGAAAGGGAGTTGTTTTGAAACCTATTGCAAACCACATAGTTTCCTACTTCAAAAATACTACTCCACACCTTCACATCAACCACATATGATCACAAGGCAACAACACAAGGACATGAAATGATAGTGATGCATGCATGCAAGGAGAGACATGACAAGGTGACACACATGAAATAACCATACATAGGCTCTCATTGCAATGACAAGGTGGACCCACATAGAGAAGGTTCCAAATATGGCAAGTTACACACTTGGGGCATTACAAACTCTCCCACGCTACAAAAAGATCTCGGCCCGAGATCTAAGACTGAAAGAACTCTAGAAATTCAGAACGGAGGTGATCCTCGCGTTCCCAAGTAGCCTCTTTATCGGAATGGTGCGACCACTGCACTTTGAGAAATTTGAAAGTCTTGTTGCGGGTCTTGCGCTCAGTCACCTCGAGAACCACAACTGGATGCTCATGATAGGATAGGTTGGGTTGAAGGTCGATGTCTTGAAGATGAACTGTGCGCTCGGGGGTCTTGAAGCATCTCTGGAGGTGAGAGACATGGAACACGTCATGCACATTTGCAAAGTTTGATGGGAGCTCGAGCTGGTACGCAAGGTCGCCTCTCTTTCCAACAACTCTGAAAGGACCAACGAAACGAGGCGCAAGCTTGCCTTTGATGCCAAAGCGCTGTGTACCCTTCATAGGGGACACCTTGAGATAGACGAAGTCATCAAGCTCATAAGACATGTCACGATGCTTGCTATCATAATAGCTCTTCTGACGGGACTGCGCTTCTCTGAGATTATCCCGAATGACCCGACACGTCTCTTCAGCTTCTGCTATCAAGTCATTCCCAAGAATCTGACGCTCGCCGGTCTCGGACCAGTTGAGCGGGGTACGACACTTCCTGCCATAGAGAATCTCAAACGGAGCTTTGCCTAGACTAGCTTGATAATTGTTGTTATACGAGAACTCAATGAAAGGCAGACAGTCTTCCCACTTCATGCCAAAAGAGATAACACAGGCTCTCAGCATATCCTCAAGGACTTGATTGACTTGCTCCACCTGACCACTAGTCTGAGGATGAAAAGTTGTGCTGAAGCATATCTTCGTACCCATCGCAGACTGAAAAGAGTCCCAGAACTTGGAAGTGAAGATACTTCCGCGATCTGAAGAAATCATCATAGGCACGCCGTGCAAAGACACTATCCTGGAAGTGTACAAATCTGCAAGCTGAGCTGCCGAAATGGATTCCTTGACTGGAAGAAAATGAGCCACTTTACTCAACTTGTCGATGACGACGAAGATGGCATCATTACCCTTCTTAGACTTCGGAAACCCGGTGACGAAATCCATCTCAATATGATCAAACTTCCACTCGGGAATGGGCAAAGGATGCAAAAGACCTGCTGGACGTTGATGCTCTGCTTTCACCCTTCGACATACATCACATTCATTTACGAACTGAGCAATCTCACGCTTCATGCGAGTCCACCAGAAGGTCTATTTCAAGTCCTGATACATCTTGGAACTTCCTGGATCTATTGAGAGCAAGGAGTTATGACCTTCTTCCATGATTACCTTTGTGAGATCACCTTTCGGAACGACAAGACGATCCTCAAAGAACAACGTGTCTCTGGCATCAACACTGAAACACTTATATTTGGGAAGTCCCTTTGCCACACCAATCTTGACTTTCTTCACCATTGCATCAAGAAGTTGTGCTACTCAGACCTGATCTTCCAAGGTAGGAGAGATCTGAAGATTTTCAAGAAATCCCTGAGGTACTAACTAAAGGTTTAGCTTTCTGAAAGATTCACAAAGGTCAGGCTGGAGAGGCTTCAGAATGAGACTATTGCAATAAGCCTTCCTGCTCAGAGCATCTGCCACGACATTAGCTTTGCCTGGCTTGTACTCAACACTTGGATTAAAATCTTGGAGCATCTCCACCCAACGAGTTTGCTGGAGATTCAGGTTAGGCTGAGTGAAGATGTACTTGAGACTCTTGTGATCGGTGAACACTTCAACCTTTCGTTCTAACAAGAGGTGTCTCCAAGTCATCAGAGCGTGTACCACTGCTGCTAGCTCAAGATCATGCACAGGATAATTATTCTCCGCTGGCTTCAACTGCCTGGAGGTATAAACAACCACTTTCTTCTCTTGCATCAGAACTGCACCAAGACCTTGAAGAGAGGCGTCGCAGAACACTTGGTAGGGTTTGGAATCATCCGGAGGAACCAAGACTGGAGTACAGGTGAGCTTCTCTTTGAGTGTGTCGAAGGCCAACTGACACTCTGGAGACCAAGCATACTTCACACCCTTCTGAAGAAGATTTGAGAGCGGCTTAGCAATCTTAGAGAAGTTCTCAACGAACCTTCTGCAATAGCTTGCAAGCCCGAGAAAGCTCCGAAGCTGTTTCAAATTCTGCGGAGGCTCCCATTCAACAATGGCCTGCACCTTCGACGGATCAACTTTGATGCCCTCGCCAGAGATGATGTGCCCAAGATAGACGACTTCTTTCAACCAGAACTCACACTTGGAAAACTTGGCATATAATTTGTACTCTCTCAGCTTATCAAGCACCAATCTGAGATGTTCTTCATGTTATTCCTCGGTTTCAGAAAAGACCAGAATATCGTCAAGATACAGCAAGACGAAGTCATTCTTGAACAGGGAGAATATGTAGTTCATCAATTGACAAAATGTCGGAGGAGCATTTGCCAGACCAAAAGACATGACCGTATACTCATAAGAGCCAAACTAGTCCGGAAAGCAGTCTTCGGAATATCCTCTTCGCGAATGCGAATTTGATGATAGCCCATTCTGAGATCGAGCTTGGAGAAGATCTTAGCACCTTTTAACTATTCGAACAACTGATTTATGTTTGAAAGTGGATACTTGTTTCTGATTGTCTTCTTGTTCAATGGACGGTAATCGACACACAACCTGTTTGTGCCATCCTTCTTCTTGACAAATAGAACTCCACATCCCCATAGAGATGAGCTCGGTCTAATCAGACCCAAACGCTCATGCTCATCGAGTTGCCTCTTAACTTCCTTCAACTCTTCTGGACCCAGTTTGTACGGCCGTTTGCACACAGGCTCAGTACCTAGTTCAAGCTCAATGACAAATTCAACTTCTCGATGTGGAGGCATTCCTAGTAGCTCTTCTGGAAACACATCTTCATATTCGCAGACCACTGGGACTTGCGAAATAGGATTAATCTCACCCTTTTCATTCAATGAGAACAGACGGATTGTATCATCGCGTGTCGCGAATATAATCACGTCCTCCGATGAGTGAGTAAGCTTCACTTCTTTAGCTTCACAATCAATCAATGCCTTGTTCATGGCCAACCAGTCCATACCAAGGATCAAATCAATGTTGGAATTGCCCAAGACAATAGGAGACGCCAGAAAAGAATAACTGCCTATCTTAACAGAAGCATCCAGAACCAACATGCGAGAACTCATGCGCATGCCCGGAGAAACCACACGGAAGGGACTATCCAAGTGAATTGCAGGAATATCATGCTTAGCAAAGAAAGGCTTGGAGATGAAGCAATGCAATGCACCAGAATCAAATAACACTTTAGCAAGAATATCATTAACGAGGAGGTTACCCATGATCACATCTGATGATTTTTCTGCCTCAGCCGCATTCACCATTTTGACTTGAGCGAACCTGGGGTTGAACTTCACGAGAGCATTGCTTGGAGGTTTGCCTGGAGGAGGGGGCGGCAGACGGAGCTCAGAAGTGCACTTGTTGCCATAGTGACCCTTCTGCCCACACTTGTGACAAGTAACATCTGCTGGCTGACGGTACTATGTCTGAGGAGGCCCTTGCTTCTGCTGCTGGAATCTCTGCTGGAAAGCTGGGTTGGGTGGGTGGGAAGAACCACGGCCACCAAAATGCTTGAACTGCTGCGTGTGCCGAGGAGGAGGAGGAGACACCCAAAACTTCTGTTGCTTCTGAACCACTTGAGTAGAAGACGAGCTGGAATCTCTGAAGCGCTTCTTAGAATTCTCCACCCTGAGCAAAGCTGCCTCTACCCTGAGAGCTAAGTTGTAGAACTTATCGAACTCCTCAGGATCGTGCAAAGCAAGAGCTAAATGCAAATCTTCTTTCAAGCCACTATGAACTGATAAATCTTGCTCTTCTGATCAGGGATATTGATACGCCTCCTTTGTATCTACTTTTCCGAACTCTTTTGCCCTTGTTTTGGACTCTAATTTGCATGATTTGAATGGAACTAACCTGGTCTAACGTTGTTTTCAGCAAAATTGCCATGGTGTTGTTTTTGTGCAGAATTAAAAGTTCTCGGAATGTCCTGAAAAATTAAGAAGAATTTTTCCGGAATTAATGAAAAATACCTGCGCAAAGATCCACCGGAGGGGGCGAGCCAGTGGGCCACAAGCCCAGACGGCGCGGCCACCCCCCCCCCCCCCCAGGCCGCACCAACCAGGCTTGTGGGTCCCATGTGGCGCCACCGCCTCCAAACTCAGTTCTATTTATTCCGTCTCCCCCGGAAAAAATTAGAGAGAAGGATTCATCGCGTTTTACGATACGGAGGCGCCGCCACCCCCTGTTCTTCATCTGGAAGGCAGATCTGGAGTCCGTTCTGGGCTCTGGAGAGGGCAGATCATCGCCATCGTCATCATCAACCTTCCTGCATCGCCAATTCCATGATGCTCTTCACCGTTCATGAGTAATCTCCTCATAGGCTTGCTGGACGGTGATGAGTTGGATGAGATCTATCATCTAATCGAGATAGTTTTGACTGGGATTGATCCCTAGTATCCACTATGTTCTGAGATTGATGTTGCTACTAGTTTCCCATGCTTAATGCTTGTCACTAGGGCCCGAGTGTCATGATTTCAGATCTGAACCTATTATATTGTCGCCAATATATGTGTGTTTTAGATCCTATCTTGCAAGTTGTAGTCACCTACTATGTGTTATGACCCGGCAACCCCGGAGTGACAATAGCCGGAACCACTCCCAGAGATGACCATAGTATGAGGAGTTCATGTATTCACCAAGTGTTAATGCATTGGTCCGGTTCTTTATTAAAAGGAGAACCTTAATATCTCGTAGTTTCCATTAGGACCCCGCTGCCACGGGAGGGATGGACAATAGATGTCATGCAAGTTCTTTTCCCTAAGCACGTATGACTACATACAGAATACATGCCTACATTAGATTGACGAACGGGAGCTAGTTACTTATCTCTCCATGTTATAGTTGTTACATGATGAATCACATCCGGCATAATCATCCATCACCGATCCAATGCCTACAAGTCTTTTACTACTGGTCCTTGCTACGTTACTCTATTGCTACTGTTGTTACTCTGTTACTACTGGTTACTGCTGTTACTTGCTACTGCTGTCACTACTGATGTTCCTTGCTACTGTTGTCACTATTGTCGTTACTTGCTACTTTGTTGTTACTTGTTGCAAGACTTTTCTAGGCGCCATTGATACAACAAGTTAGGAATAGTCTGCCGTCAACAGACCTTGTTCTAGCACTGTTGCTATCATACCACTTTGCTACTGATACTTTGCTTGCAGATACTAATCTTTCAGGTGTGGTTGAATTGACAACTCAGCTGCTAATACTTGAGAATATTCTTTCGCTTCCCCTTGTGTCGAATCAATAAATTTGGGTTGAATACTCTACCCTCGAAAATTGTTGCGATCCCCTACACTTGTGGGTTATCAAGACTATTTTCTGGCGCCGTTGCCGGGGAAGCACAGCTATATTCTCTGAGTCACTTGGGATTTATGTCTGCTAATCACTATGAGGAATTTGATAGATCCAAGAACTAAAGTCTTGCCCTCAACTACGAGGACAGGTAAGGAACTGCCATCTAGCTCTGCACTTGATTCACCTTCAGTTATGAGTAAGTTTGCGACTTCACCTCCTGCTAGAAATCTTGATATGTCGCCTGTGCTGGATGATGCTACTTCTGCTGCCCATGATGCTTATGATGATGCTATGCTTGATACTATGCCTGGTGATGCTATGCTTGATACTATGCATGACGATGCTATGCTTGATACTATGTCTGATGATGCTATGCTTGATACTATGCCTGATGATGCTATGCTTGATACTGCTTTGCCACTAGGTGCATTCCTTGATGCAGACATTACTAGAGTTGCTGCTAGATGTGATGATACTTCTGAAACTGTTGATACTATTGAACTAGAACCTGCTATTTTGCCTCCTAGAACTAGCTCTCCTGATATGTCTGATACGCGTTATGTTATGGAGGGAGAGATAGTTGAGGATTTTCTTGCGTGTAAGGATAGCTATGATGTTGAGAAATTACTGCGCAACTGGAAGGAAAAATCTCTGAACGCTAGGATGAAATACGACCCGAAGTTTGCTACTTCGCCTATCTTTGTGACCGATAAGGATTATGAATTCTCTGTCGACCCTGTGTTAATCACTCTGGTCGAATCTGATCCTTTTCACGGTTATGAGTCTGAAACGATTGTAGCCCATCTTACCAAACTGCACGATATAGCCACCCTATTCACTAGTGAGGAAAAGATCCGCCACTACTATATCCTCAAGTTGTTTCCTTTCTCGCTAAAGGATGATGCTAAGACCTGGTTCACTTCTCTTGCTCCTGGTTGTGTGCATAGCCCCCAGGATATGGTCTACTACTTCTCTGAAAAATATTTCCCTGCCCATAAGAAGCAAGCTGCCTTGCAGGAAATATACAACTTTGCTCAAACTAAAGAAGAGAGTCTCCCACAAGCTTGGGGGAGGTCATCCAGCTGCTGAACGCTTTGCCTGATCACCCTCTTGAGAAGAACGAAATAATTGATATCTTCTATAATGGACTTACTGATGCTTCCAAAGACCACCTAGATAGTTGTGCCGGTAGTGTTTTTAGGGAACGAACTATAGAACAAGCTGAGATTCTATTGAATAATATCTTGTGCAATGAGAATGCCTGGACTATTCCCGAACCACCTCCTAAGCCAACTCCGAAGAAAAGAGGTATTCTATACCTCAGTCCTGAAGATATGCAAGAAGCTAAGAAATCTATGCGAGAGAAAGGCATTGAATCTGAAGATGTCAAAAATCTACCACCTATCGAAGAGATCCATGGTCTTGATAACCCGATACAGGTAGTAGAAGTAAATTCTCTGCGTAGGTTTGATGAGAGTGATATTCCTTTTGATAAACCTGCTAGCTTATGCGTGGATGAATTTGATAACTTTGGTGCCAAACAACATAGTTTCAATGATTATGTTAGCAGACAATTGGAACAGAATGCTCGTATGCTTAGTCATTTAAGTGCTTGTGTAGACAGAAACGTCAATGATCTTAAGCTTCTGAGTAAACATGCCTCTATGGTTACTACTCAGGTAGAACAAGTACTTAAAGCTCAAAATGACTTGTTGAATGAGTTGAATGAAAATTCTGTCAGAGTCGTCACTAGAGGTGGTAGAATGACCCAAGAACCTTTGTATCCTCAGGGTCATCCGAAGAAAATTGAACAAGATTCTCAAGGAGTTAGCACTGATGCACCTAGTCATACTAGAAAGAAGAAGAAAGATGATAGGAACCTGCACGTTAGCAACCCTGTTGCTGCTACACCTGAGAGTCCAAACGATGTCTCTATCTCTGATGCTGAAACACAATTTGGTGATGAACGTGAGCCTAATAATGATATCAATAGTGATGTTCATGAAGATGCTCAACCTAGCAATGATAAGGATGTGGAGATTGAACCTAGTGTTGATCTTGATAACCCACAGCCTAAGAATCAAAGATACGATAAGAATGACTTCATTGCTAAGAAGCATGGTAAAGAAATGGAACCATGGGTTCAGAAACCCATGCCCTTTCCTCCCAAACCATCCAAGAAAAAGGATGATGAAGATTTTGAGCACTTTGTTGAAATGATCAGACCTGTCTTTCTGCAAATGTGTTTGACAGATATGCTCAAAATGTCTCCGTATGATAAGTACATGAAAGATATTGTGACTAATAAGAGAAGGATACCTGAGGTTGAGATTTCCACCATGCTCGCTACTTATACCTTCAAGGGTGGAACTCCCAAGAAACTAGGTGATCCCGATGTGCCCACTATACCTTGCTCCATTAAAGGTAACTACATTAGAACTGCTTTATGCGACCTTGGACCCGGTGTTAGTGTTATGCATGTCTCTCTCTTTATCGTAGGCTTGAACTGGATAAGTTGACACCCACTGAAATCTCTCTGCAAATGGCCGACAAATCAACTACTTTCCCTATCGGCATTTGCGAGGATGTGCCTGTTGTGGTTGCTAACGTCACTATATTAATAGACTTTGTTATCTTGGATATTCCCGAGGACGATGCCATGGCTGTCATCCTCGGAAGACCCTTTTTAAACACCGCAGGGGCTGTTATAGATTGCAACAAAGGCAATGTCACTTTCCATGTCAATGGTAATGAGCATATGGTGCACTTTCCGAAGAAACAATATCGAGTACATTGCATCAATGCTATCGAAAAGACTTCATCGATTCTTATTGGAAGCTTTGAATGCCCTATTCCTCATGTCAAGATGAAATATGATTTGCTTGTTGGGAGATACACATCCCCATTGAGGTGATCTAGTGACTGTTCGAAAATTCTCCGTCTTCTTTTGCGATTCGACAAGTCTTTTCGAGGGGATTTGATCAACCCCATTGACGGATTTCTTTCGATGACCATGAGATGGATGAATTGAGGCGTCACAAACCTCTGTTCCAAGCTTTTACCTTCGACTTCTTAGAAGAAAAATGATAGATTTAGTTTAGTTTTCCCTGTTTTCTGTTTTAGCGTGCGGTAGAAAAGTACCTCGAAAATAAAAGTTCTCCGAACGTCCTAAAAATCAAGTATGATTTTTTTTTTGATTTTTTGAAAAATACTGAGATGAAGAGCTTGTCTGGGGGCTGCACCAGTGGGCCACAAGCCCAGGGGGCACGGGCACCCCCTGGCCACGCCACCCAGGCCTGTGGGGCCCACAGGCACCCCCTCCACTCATTCTTGCTCTCATTTGGTTCTCCTACCTCCAGAAAAAATTGTTTCGCAGTTCAAACCCGTGTTCTTGCTCCTCTTGCTGGGATTTTTGATCTCTTTGCTCAAAGCACCGTTCTCCGAACTGTTTTGGGTAAATTACTCCTTGGTAAGCGACTCCTCCATTGGTCCAATTAGTTTTTGCTCTAGTGCCTTATACTTAGCGTATTTTTGCTGCCTTGGTGACCATGTTCTTGAGCTTTGCATGCTAATTTTAGCTGGTCCCAAGTAGTTTTGATGCGTAATATGGCCTCTAGGCACTTGTGGGAGTAGTTGCTACGAGTTTAGTTCAGCCTTGTTCATTTTTCCTTTGGATCACTGAAAATTTTAGAAAAGGAAGATGTTCAGGAAAAATTATCATGGTGGTTCCTCAAGCAAGAGAGGTCCCCGTCTTGCGATTCGGGACCCTGATCCTTATCAACCAAGGGACGCGCAAGTACAACCATGTGAATGGCCTTCTGATGAATTTATGATTGAGGCAGGTTTCAAAGATGAGTTTGATGCACTTGTTCGCAACGTCGGACTCGAAGAATTCATCTTCGATAAATGTGAACAGTATGTTGCTCTCACTGCCTATTTTGTTCGTAGATTCAAATTTTCAGATCGCCGTGACACTTCGGTACTGTTTGATCTCTATGATAAATCGTATACCATGGATTTAGAGGATTTTAATAGAATTTGCAAAATACCTACTTGGGGTAGCCTCAATGATCCTCCTAAATCCTCGGTTAGAGATTTTTTTTGTCTCGTATTACTGTTGGAGAAGCTAGAGACATTATGCAAGCTACCATGGGGAGTATTCATTTTCCTGCCTTGCATTACTTTGCCCTCTTCATAGGCAGATGCATTAATGGCAAGATTGAGCATTGTCACCTCTGCGCATCTGACCTTAGTATCCTTAAGAGCGCAGTGACGGGTGACAAGAGTTTCAACATGGGAGCTATAATAGCAAGGAGGCTGAATAAGAATGCTAATGAAGGGGATTTCTTTGGTGGGATCTATGCCACTCGCATAGCAAATTTTCTTGGAGTACCCATCCGCGAAGGAGATCCCCCGCTCCATACAGCTTTCCTTGACCGCTTCGCTTTGACACGCTACCAGTTCCTTGAGAGGGATGATGAATCCCTCCTATACCGTTTGATATTTAACCGGCAGCGTGTTTTCCATATTAGCCTTCCTGCTCCTGCCTTCTTTGACTTTCAGGTAAAACGGAGATATTACATAACCAGAGGAGAGGCAGAGGAGTATGAGAGGGAGGCAAAGGTTGCTCGTGTCCGTGAGGCAGCTATTCAGGCAGTGGCTGCAGCGCTCCCGTATAACCCCCATTATGATTTTGGGTGTCGCCAGGACCATCCTTGGGAGTAGACCAACTTAGGCCAAAAGCCTAAGCTTGGGGAAGTACGTGTTCTCACCGACTTTACATTCTTGCTTATGCTTTCACTTTGTTCGTCGGTGTTCACACTTTGCCACTATATCATCCATGCTAGTTTATTTTCTTTTTCTCGTTTTCTTTTCATGTGTCTGTCTAGTTTGAGAAAACCCAAAAAGATTTTATTTTCTTCTTTTTCTTGTTGGGAGCTTTCCCGTGTAAATAGTTTTCTTTTTCTTTGGGTCAAGGTAGAAGACCATGGTTACACTGTTTAGTGGCTCTTGCATGCATACCTGCTTAGCTTTCAAAGAGCCATATTACTTTGTCTTCTCCTTTGTGTTTGCCTGCAGATTCCAGCGTAGTCCAATGCACGAGCACTCTTATTATTGTGCACATCGTTCGGTCATGCAAGTGAAAGGCAATAATGATGATATATGATGAAGTGACTGAGCCTGGAAAAGCTGGTATGGACTTGATCTGTTTTGTTTTTGTAAATATGACTAGCTCATCATGCCTGATTCAGCTTTGTTGTGAGAGAAACATGTTTGCAATGACAACTTAGAGATCATAGTTGCTTATGCCATCCTTACTTAGCTAGGATCTTATAATGGTTTGTCTTGGTTGCCAACATGAATGTTGAGATGACTATGATGTAGTATGATAGGATGGTATCCTCCTTTCAATGATTCAAGTGGCTTGACTTGGCGCATGTTTACGCATGTAGTTGAAACAAAATCAACATAGCCTCTATGATATTCATGTTCATGGTGATTTATGTCCTACTCATGCTTGCACTCAATGTTAGCTAATCTCAATGCATTTTGATGACTGTTGTCGCTCTCTAGTTGGTCGCTTCCCAGTCTTTTGCTAGCCTTCACTTGTACTAAGCGGGAATACTCCTTGTGCATCCACTTCCATAAACCCAAAGTTGTTCCATATGAGTCCACCATACCTACCTATGTGCGGTATCTAACTGCCATTCCAAGTAAATTTGCATGTGCCATTCTCTAAATCTTCAAGAAATAATCTGTTTTGCATACCCGAACCGCTCATGTGGTGACAGGGGGCTATCAGTATCCTCCATGCTAGGCGTGTTATCCTCTATATGTGTTTATCCACCATCATTCACAAGAAAGGACCGGTAATTGGAATTCCTAGTTCCATGCTCAAATCAAAAAGATAATTAAAAACAAAACTCCCCCAGGATTGATGTTGGTGTGGACGGTACCCGAGGATTCGGCTAGCCGTGGAGTGTGATTGATTGGTGGTGGGGGAGTCAAAACTTTACTTTTCTGTTTGGGAACCGCCTATAGCATGTGTAGCGTGGAAGATGGTGAGAACTCTTAGTCATTGCGTTGACAATGAAAGCATGCCACCCAAAATTATTATCTCTGTTTTCAAAGCTTGAGCTCTGGCACCTCTGCAAATCAATGCTTCCCTCTGCGAAGGGCCTGTCTATTTATTTTCCTGTTGAGTCATCCTCCTCTTACAAAAGCACCAATTAGAGAGCACCTCTTTCATTTTTATGCTTTGCTTTTAACCGTGTTGAGTATGACTGTGACTGGATCTTCTTTGCCATGAATTACAATGTTTAGTCAGCCCTTGGTCTTTGAAGGTGCTCTGCATTTATGTTTTGCAGTCTCAGAAAGAGTTAGAGAGATACCATCTATTCGTACTGCTTCATGTTGTTTTGATTGAAGTGTTGACATTTGAGGCTTATTATTATTTGCTCGCTAGTTGATTATGCCATTGATATGAGTTTACCGTGAGACCTAGATGTCATTTGCTTATGTGGTTTGCTTGTGATCTTGCTGAAATTCTGGTTATGAGTTAGACATAGTTGCAACAACAAGATCAAACAGAGTTGGTCAAAGTCAGTTTGTCAACTGAATTGCTTGAGGACAAGCAAGGCTTTAAGCTTGGGGGAGTTGATACACATCCGTTGTATCTACTTTTCCGAACTCTTTTGCCCTTGTTTTGGACTCTAATTTTTCTGGAATTAATGAAAAATACGTACGCAAAGATCCACCGGAGGGGGTGAGCCAGTGGGCCACAAGCCCAGACGGCGCGGCCAGCCCCCCCCCCCCCCCACGCCGCACCAACCAGGCTTGTGGGGCCCACATGGCGCCACCGCCTCCAAACTCAGCCCTATTTATTCCGTCTCGCCTGGAAAAAAATCAGAGAGAAGGATTCATCGTGTTTTATGATACGGAGGCGCCGCCACGCCTTGTTCTTCATCTAGAGGGCAGATCTGGAGTCCGTTCTGGGCTCCGAAGAGGGGAGATCGTTACCATCGTCATCATCAACCTTCCTCCATCGCCAATTCCATGATGCTCTTCACCCTTCGTGAGTAATCTCATCGTAGGCTTGCTGGACGGTGATGAGTTGGATGATATCTATCATGTAATCGAGTTAGTTTTGATGGGGATTGATCCCTAGTATCCAGTATGTTCTGAGATTGACGTTGCTACTACTTTGCCATGCTTAATGCTTGTCACTAGGGCCTGAGTGCCATGATTTCAGATCTGAACCTATTATGTTGTCGCCAATATATGTGTCTTTTGGATCCTATCTTGCAAGTTGTAGTCACCTACTATGTGTTATGACCCGGCAACCCCGGAGTGACAATAGCCGGAACCACTCCCGGAGATGACCATAGTATGAGGAGTTCATGTATTCACCAAGTGTTAATGCGTTGGTCCGGTTCTTTATTAAAAGGAGAACCTTAATATCCCGTAGTTTCCATTAGGACCCAGCTGCCACGGGAGGGATGGACAATAGATGTCATGCAAGTTCTTTTCCCTAAGCACGTATGACTACATACGGAATACTTACCTACATTAGATTGACAAATGGGAGCTAGTTATTTATCTCTCTGTGTTATAGTTGTTCCATGATGAATCACATCCGGCATAATCATCCATCACTGATCCAATGCCTACGAGTCTTTTACTACTGGTCCTTGCTACGTTACTCTATTGCTACTGATGTTACTCTGCTGCTACTGGTTACTGATGTTACTTATTACTGCTGTCACTACTGTTGTTCCTTGCTACTGTTGTCACTACTGTTGTTACTTGCTACTTTGTTGTTACCTGTTGTAAGACTTTTCTAGGCGCCATTGATACAACAAGTTAGGAATAGTCTGTCATCAACAGACCTTTTTCTGGCAACGTTGCTATGATACCACTTTGCTACTCATACTTTGCTTGTATAAACCCAAATGCTTTGATCACCTCATCAAAGCGTTTGTTCCAACTCCGAGATGCTTGCACCAGTCCATAAATGGATCGCTGGAGCTTGCACACCTTGTTAGCATTCTTAGGATCGACAAAACCTTCGGGTTGCATCATATACAATTCTTCCTTAAGGAAACCGTTAAGGAACGCCGTTTTGACATCCATCTGCCTGATTTCATAATCGAAAAATGCAGCTATTGCTAACATGATTCTGGCGGACTTAAGCATCGCTACGGGTGAGAATGTCTCATCGTAGTCAACTCCTTGAACTTGTGAAAAACCCTTTGCCACAAGTCGAGCTTTATAAACGGTCACATTGCCGTCAGCGTCCATCTTCCTCTTAAAGATCCATTTGTTCTGAATAGCCTTGCGGCCCTCAGGCAGTACCTCCAAAGTCCACACTTTGTTCTCATACATGGATCCTATCTCGGACTTCATGGCTTCTAGCCATTTGTTGGAATCTGGGCCCACCATTGCTTCTTCATAATTTGCAGGTTCATTGTTGTCCAACAACATGATTGATAAGACGGGATTACCGTACCACTCTGGAGCAGCACGTGGTCTCGTCGACCTGTGTGGTTTGACAGAAACTTGAACCGGAGTTTCATGATCATCATCATTAACTTCCTCCTCAACCGGCGTCGCAACGACACAGGTTTCCCCTTGCCCTGCGCCACCATCCAGAGGGATGAGAGGTTCAACAACCTTGTCAAGTTCTATCTTCCTCCCACTCAATTCTCTCGAGAGAAACTCCTTCTCGAGAAAAGCTCCGTTTTTAGCAACAAACACTTTGCCCTCGGATTTGAGATAGAAGGTGTACCCAACTGTCTCTTTTGGGTAACCTATGAAGATGCACTTTTCCGCTTTGGGTTCCAGCTTTTCAGGCTGAAGCTTTTTGACATAAGCATCACATCCCCAAACTTTAAGAAACGACAACTTTGGCCTTTTGCCATACCACAGTTCGTATGGTGTCGTCTCAACGGATTTTGATGGTGCCCTATTTAATGTGAATGCAGCTGTTTCTAATGCATAACCCCAAAACGATAACGGCAAATCGGTAAGAGACATCATAGATCGCACCATCTCTAATAAAGTACGATTACGACGTTCGGACACACCATTACGCTCTGGTGTTCCAGGCG
The DNA here is from genome assembly GCF_904849725.1 of Hordeum vulgare subsp. vulgare. Lineage (NCBI taxonomy): Eukaryota > Viridiplantae > Streptophyta > Magnoliopsida > Poales > Poaceae > Hordeum > Hordeum vulgare. The sequence goes on along the minus strand of NC_058521.1, from coordinate 492,164,480 downwards.
GTGTCAACTGTGAAACAACTCCACATTGTCTTAAGTGAGAACCAAACTCGAAACTCAGATATTCACCCCCACGATCAGACCGTAGGAACTTGATCTTCTTGTTACGATGATTTTCAACTTCACTCTGAAATTGCTTGAACTTTTCAAATGTTTCAGACTTGTGCTTCATTAAGTAGACATAACCATATCTACTCAAATCGTCAGTGAAGGCGAGAAAATAACGATATCCGCCGCGTGCCTCTACGCTCATCGGACCACACACATCGGTATGTCTAATTTCCAACAAGTCACTTGCACGCTCCATTGTTCCGGAGAACGGAGTTTTAGTCATCTTGCCCATGAGGCATGGTTCGCATGTGTGAAGTGAATCAAAGTCAAGTGACTCCAAAAGTCCATCGGCATGGAGTTTCTTCATGCGCTTTACACCAATATGACCTAAGCGGCAGTGCCACAAAAATATGGTGCTATCATTGTTAACTCTAACTCTTTTGGTCTCAATGTTATGTATGTGTGTGTCGCTATCAAGATTCAATATGAACAATCCTCTCACATTGGGTGCATGACCATAAAAGATGTTACTCATAGAAATAGAACAACCATTATTCTCTGACTTAAAAGAGTAACCGTCTCGCAATAAACAAGATCCAGATATAATGTTCATGCTCAACGCAGGCACTAAATAACAATGATTCAAGTTCATAACTAATCCTGATGGTAACTGAAGTGAAACTGTGCCGACGGCGATTGCATCAACCTTGGAACCATTTCCTACGCGCATCGTCACTTCATCTTTCGCCAGCCTTCGTCTATTCCGTAGTTCCTGTTTCGAGTTGCAAATATGAGCAAAAGAACCGGTATCGAATACCCAGGCACTACTACGAGAGCCGGTTAAGTACAAATCAATAACATGTATACCAAATATACCAAATTTTTCTTTGGCCGCCTTCTTATCTGCCAGATACTTGGGGCAATTGCGCTTCCAGTGACCAATACCCTTGCAATAGTAACACTCTGTTTCAGGCTTAGGTCCAGCTTTGGGTTTCTTTGTTGGATTGGCAACAGGCTTGCCGCTCTTCTTTGAATTACCCTTCTTGCCTTTGTCGTTTCTCTTGAAACTAGTGGTCTTATTCACCATCAACACTTGATGCTCTTTACGGAGTTCAGACTCTGCGACTTTCAGCATCGCAAACAACTCGCCGGGTGACTTGTTCATCCCTTGCATGTTGTAGTTCAACACAAAGCCTTTATAGCTTGGCGGCGGTGATTGAAGGATTCTGTAAGTGATAGCCTCTTGCGGGAGTTCAATCCCCAGCTCAGCTAGACGGTTTGAGTACCCAGACATTTTGAGCATATGTTCACTGACAGACGAGTTCTCCTCCATCTTGCAAGCATAGAATTTATCGGAGGTCTTATACCTCTCAATCCGGGCATTCTTCTGAAAGATAAACTTCAACTCCTGGAACATCTCAAATGCTCCATGACGCTCAAAGCGACGTTGAAGTCCCGGTTCTAAGCCATACAAGACTGCACATTGAACTACTGAGTAGTCCTCCTTACGTGCTAACCAAGCGTTCTTAACATCCTGATCAGCCGTAGCGGGTGGTTCATCTCCTAGCGCAGCATTAAGGACATAATCCTTCTTCCCAGCTTGTAAGATTAGCTTAAGATTACGAGCCCAGTCTACAAAGTTGCTTCCATCATCTTTCAACTTAGCTTTCTCTAGGAATGTATTAAAATTCAGGGTGACTGTTGCGTGAGCCATGATCTACAACACAAATATATTCAAAGTGGACTTAGACTATGTTCAAGATAATTAGAGTTTAACTTAATCAAATTATTCGCTAAACTCCCACTCAAAAAGTACATCTCTCTAGTCATTTGAGTGGTTCATGATCCACTTACACTAGCTCAAGTCCGATCATCACGTGAGTTGAGTATAGTTTCAGTGGTAAGCATCCCTATGCTAATCATATCATCTATATGATTCATGATCGACCTTTCGGTCTCATGTGTTCCGAGGCCATGTCTGCACATGCTAGGCTCGTCAAGCTTAACCCGAGTGTTCCGCGTGCGCAACAGTTTTGCACCCGTTGTATGTGAACGTTGAGTCTATCACACCCGATCATCACGTGGTGTCTCGAAACGACGAACTGTAGCAATGGTGCACAGTCGGGGAGAACACAATTTCGTCTTGAAATTTTAGTGAGAGATCACCTCATAATGCTACCGTCGTTCTAAGCAAAATAAGTTGCATAAAAGGATTAACATCACATGCAATTCATAAGTGACATGATGTGGCCATCATCACGTGCTTCTTGATCTCCATCACCAAAGCACCGGCACGATCTTCTTGTCACCGGTGCTACACCATGATCTCCATCAACGTGTCGCCATCGGGGTTGTCGTGCTACTCATGCTATTACTACTAAAGCTACATCCTAGCAAAATAGTAAACGCATCTGCAAGCACAAACATTAGTATAAAGACAACCCTATGGCTCCTGCCGGCTGCCGTACCATCGACGTGCAAGTCGATATTATCTATTACAACATGATCATCTCATACATCCAATATATCACATCACATCGTTGGCCATATCACATCACAAGCATACCCTGCAAAAACAAGTTAGACGTCCTCTAATTTTGTTGTTGCATGTTTTGCGTGGTGACCATGGGTATCTAGTAGGATCGCCTCTTACTTACGCAAACACCACAACGGAGATATATGAGTTGCTATTTAACCTCATCCAAGGACCTCCTCAGTCAAATCCGATTCAACTAAAGTTGGAGAAACCGACACTTGCCAGTCATCTTTGAGCAATGGGGTTACTCGTAGCGATGAAACCAGTCTCTCGTAAGCGTACGAGTAATGTCGGTCCAAGCCGCTTCAACCCAACAATACCGCGGAATCAAGAAAAGACTAAGGAGGCAGCAAAACGCACATCACCGCCCACAAAAACTTTTGTGTTCTACTCGAGAAGACATCTACGCATGAACCTAGCTCATGATGCCACTGTTGGGGTACGACGCATGGGAAACAAAAAATTTCCTACACGCACGAAGACCTATCATGGTGATGTCCATCTACGAGAGGGGATGAGTGATCTACGTACCCTTGTAGACCATACAGCAGAAGCGTTAGTGAACGCAGTTGATGTAGTGGAACGTCCTCACGTCCCTCGATCCTCCCCGCGAACTATCCCGCGATCAGTCCCACGATCTAGTGCCGAACGGACGGCACCTCCGCGTTCAGCACACGTACAGCTCGACGATGATCTCGGCCTTCTTGATCCAGCAAGAGAGACGGAGAGGTAGAAGAGTTCTCCAACAGCGTGACAGCGCTCCGGAGGTTGGTGATGATCTCGTCTCAGCAGGGCTCCGCCCGAGCTCCGCAGAAACGCGATCTAGAGGAAAAACCGTGGAGGTATGTGGTCGGGCTGCCGTGGAAAAGTCGTCTCAAATCAGCCCTAAAACCTCCGTATATATAGGTGGGAGAGGGGGGACCTTGCCTTGGGGCTCAAGGAGCCCCAAGGGGGTCGGTCGAGCCAAAGGGGGGATGGACTCCCCCCCAAACCGAGTCCTACTTGGTTTGGTGGGTGGAGTCCTTCTTTCCTTTCCCACCTCCTCCTTTTTTTTCTTTTCTCTTTGATTTTTCTTCCAATGCGCATAGGGCCCTTTTGGGCTGTCCCACCAGCCCACTAAGGGCTGGTGCGCCACCCTCAAGGCCTATGGGCTTCCCCGGGGTGGGTTGCCCCCCCCCCCCCCCGGTGAACTCCCGGAACCCATTCGTCATTCCCGGTACATTCCCGGTAACTCCGAAAACCTTCCGGTAATCAAATGAGGTCATCCTATATATCAATCTTCGTTTCCGGACCATTCCGGAAACCCTCGTGACGTCCGTGATCTCATCCGGGACTCTGAACAACATTCGGTAACCAACCATATAACTCAAATACGCATAAAACAACGTCGAACCTTAAGTGTGCAGACCGTGCGGGTTCGAGAACTATGTAGACATGACCCGGGAGACCCCTCGGTCAATATCCAATAGCGTGACCTGGATGCCCATATTGGATCCTACATATTCTACGAAGATCTTATCGTTTGAACCTCAGTGCCAAGGATTCATATAATCCCGTATGTCATTCCCTTTGTCCTTCGGTATGTTACTTGCCCGAGATTCGATCGTCAGTATCCGCATACCTATTTCAATCTCGTTTACCGGCAAGTCTCTTTACTCGTTCCGTAATACAAGATCTCGCAACTTACACTAAGTTACATTGCTTGCAAGGTTTGTGTGTGATGTTGTATTACCGAGTGGGCCCCGAGATACCTCTCCGTCACACGGAGTGACAAATCCCAGTCTTGATCCATCCCAGTCTTGATCCATACCTGTAGAGCATCTTTATAGTCACCCAGTTACGTTGCGACGTTTGATACACGCAAAGTATTCCTCCGGTGTTAGTGAGTTATATGATCTCATGGTCATAGGAACAAATACTTGATACGCAGAAAACAGTAGCAACAAAATGACACGATCAACATGCTACGTCTATTAGTTTGGGTCTAGTCCATCACGTGATTCTCCTAATGACGTGATCCAGTTATCAAGCAACAAGACCTTGTTCATTATCAGAAGACACTTACTATCTTTGATCAACTGGCTAGCCAACTAGAGGCTTGCTAGGGACAGTGTTTTGTCTATGTATCCACACATGTAAATGAGTCTTCATTCAATACAATTATAGCATGGATAATAAACGATTATCTTGATACAGGAATTATAATAATAACTATATTTATTATTGCCTCTAGAGCATAATTCCAACACGTACTCCCCAGGATATGATATACTACTTCTCTGAGAAATATTTTCCTGCCCATAAGGAACAAGCTGCCTTGCAGGATATATATAACTTTGTGCAATTTGAAGAAGAGAGTCTCCCACAAGCTTGGGGGAGGCTTGTCCAGTTACTGAATGCTTTGCCTAATCACCCTCTTGATAAGAATGAAATACTTGATATCTTTTATAATGGACTAACCGATGCTTCTAGGGACCACCTAGATAGTTGTGTTGGTTGTATTTTCAAGGAACTAACTGTGGAACAAGCTGAAATTATATTGAATAATATCTTGAACAATGATAATGCTTGGACTATTCCGGAACCACCTCCGAAGCCAACTCCGAAGAAAAGAGGTATTCTATTCCTCAGTCCTGAAGATATGCAAGAAGCCAAGAAATCTATGCAAGAGAAAGGTATTAAATCTGAAGATGTTAAGAATCTACCACCTATCGAAGAAATACATGGTCCTGATAACCCGACACAGGTAGTAGAGGTAAATTCTCCTCGTAGATTCAATGAGAGTGATATTCCTTTTGATAAACCTGCTAGCTTATGCTTAGATGAATTTGATAACTTCGTTGCCAAACAACAAAGTTTCAATGATTATGTTAGCAGACAATTGGAACAAAATGCTCGCATGATTAATCATATAAGTGCTTGTGTGGATAGAAGTGACAATGATCTTAAGCTTTTGAGTAAACATGCATTTATGGTCACTACTCAAGTAGAACAAGTACTTAAGGCTCAAAATGACTTGCTCAATGAGTTGAATGACAATTTTGTTAGAGTTGTCACTAGAGGCGGTAGAATGACTCAGGAACCTTTGTATCCTGAGGGCCATCCTAAGAGAATTGAACAATATTCTCAAGGAGTTAGCACTGATGCACCTAGTCATCCTGGTAATAGGAAGAAAAAGAAAGATGATAGGAACTTGCATGCTAGCCAACCTGCTGCTGTTACACCTGAGAATCCAAATGATGTCTCTGTTTCTGATGCCAAAACACAATCTGGTGATGGACACGAGCCTAGTGATAATATTGATAGTGGTGTTCATGATGATGCTCAACCTAGTAATGATGAGGATGTGGAGATTGAACCTGATGTTGATCTTGATAACCCACAACCTAAGAACAAGAGATACGATAAGAACGACTTCATTGCTAGGAAGCATGGTAAAGAAAGAGAACCATGGGTTCAGAAACCCATGCCCTTTCCTCCCAAACCATCCAAGAAAAAGGATGATGAGGATTTTGAGCGCTTTGTTGAAATGATTAGACCTGTCTTTCTGCAAATGTGTTTGATAGATATGCTCAAAATGTCTCCTTATGCTAAGTACATGAAAGATATTGTGACCAATAAAAGGAAGATACCTGAGGTTGATATTCCCACCATGCTTGCCAACTACACTTTTAAGGGTGGGACTCCTAAGAAACTAGGTGATCCCGGAGTGCCCACTATACCTTGCTCCATTAAAGGAAATTATGTTAGAACTTCTTTATGCTTGGAGCTGGTGTTAGTGTTATGCCTCTCTCCTTATACCGTAGACTCGAATTGGATAAGTTGACACCTACTGAAATCTCCTTGCAAATGGCCGACAAATCAACTACTTTTCCTATCAGCATTTGCGAGGACGTGCCTGTTGTGGTTGCTAACGTTACTATCTTAACGTACTTTGTTATTCTGGATATTCCCGAGGATGATGCCATGGCGGTCATCCTTGGAAGACCCTTTTTAAATACTACAGGGGCTATTATTGATTGCAACAAAGGCAATGTCACTTTCCATGTTAATGGTAATGAGCATACGGTGCACTTTCCGAAGAAATAATATCGAGTACATTGCATCAATGCTATTGAAAAAACTTCATCAATTCTTATTGGGAGCTTTGAATGCCCTATACCTACTGTCAAGATGAAGTATGATTTATTTGTTGGGGATATGCACATCCCCGTTGAGGTAACCTAGTGATTATTTGAAAATTCGCCGGTTTTATGCGATTCGAAAAAAGTTTGTCAAGGAGACTTGATCAACCTCATTGACGGATTTATTTTGATGACCATGAGATGGATGAATCTAGGAGTCACAACCTTCTGTTTCGAACTTTTATTTTCTGTTGCTTAGAAGAAAAATGATAAATATAGCTTTATTTTTCCTGTTTTCTCCTTTTTGCGTCCTTTAGAAAAGTGTCCCGAAAATAAAAGTTCTTCAAATGCCATGAAATTCAAGTATGATTTTTTGTAGAATTTTTGAAAATTTCTGAGATAGAGAGCTAGTCAGGGGGATGCACCAGTGGGCCACAAGCCCAGGAGGCGCGGGCACCCCCCTGGCCGCGCCTAGCAGGCTTGTGGGTCCCACATGGCCCCCCACCACTTATTCCAGCTCCCATCTCCTTCTTCTACCTCTAGAAAAAATCATTCCACAGCTCAAACCCGTGTTCTTGCTCTTCTTGCTGCTTTTTTCGATCTCCTTGTGCAAAGCCCCATTCACCAAACTGTTTTGGGGGAATTGTTCCTTGGTATGTGACTCCTCCATTGGTCCCATTAGTTTTTGCTCTAGTGCTTTATTCGTTACGTATTTTTGCTGCCTTGGTGACCCTATTCTTGAGCTTTGCATGTCAATTTTAGTTGGTCCCAAGCAGTTTTGATGCATGATTTGGCCTCTAGGCACTTGTAGGAGTAGTTGCTATGAGTTTTGTTGAGCCTTGTTCATTTTTCTTTTGACTCACTAAAAATTTCAGAAGTTTTCAGAGAAAGGAAAAGGAAAAGATGAGGAGGTTCCTAAGAGGCTCTTCAAGCCGTGACCCCAAGGAAGATGAACATGAGAAGAAGAAACCCAAGTATCCGGTCCCCCGAGTTGTAGAAGTTCGAGCATGCGAGTCGCCAAGCGATGTGTTCTTATGTGCCGCCGGTTTTTATGAGGATTTTTATTACTTGGTGTAGAACACAGGCCTTACCGCATTTGTTGAAGATAAGTGTCCACAATACCTCCTCCACACTAATATTTTTGTGCAACGCTTTAATTTCTATCCAAGGAAGAGTCCTCCTATGGTTGAGTTCAAGTTATATGATATCCCCCACCGCATGTCACTTCAGGATTTTTGCAATGTTTGCAAATTACCTTATGTTGGGGATATTCATGAACCCCGTCCACGGGACTTGGAGTCTTTCATTGATACTATTGATGTAGGAGAGGAGAGAGGAGTGTCTTGCGCTAGAGTTGCTAGCATACATTTTCCAGTCTTCGGTATCTCTCATTATTCGTGGGGAAATGTTTCATTGGCCGTGGGAAAGCTGGGGCTCTTAGCTCCCCAGATCTTGTGGTTTTGCGCGAAGCTCTTTTTAATGATAAAACTTATAGCTTGGGCGCTATAGTGGCTCAACGGTTGAACACGAACCGAACTAAAGGCGTTGTTTATGGAGGTATCTATGCTACCCGTCTTGCTAAACATTTTGAGATACCTATTAGACTGCACGAGGAAGAAGAGATGCTTCTTCCTGAGAGATATCTAGATTATGATAGCATGGTTCGCCATGACTTTCTTGATAAAGATAAAAATAAGAGGATGATTTAGAACTTGGTATTTAGCCAGGGTACTCATGAGACTATTACCTTGCCTGCTCCTTCTTTGTTCAATCTTCATCTAGGCAGGTACATTATTATGCCCTCAGACATCTACGCATATTGGGGCATAGCGCCACCACTGGCGCCCGTGCCTGAGCTACCAGTCGAGTACTAGACGCCAGTTTATCAGTAGGAGCCGGAGGAGCTCACCCAGCAGTGGCACCCTCAGTACACTCCGGAGTACCCCGAAGACAGTTATTTCCCTCCGTGGGAGTAGACCAACTTAGGCCAAAATCCTAAGCTTGGGGGAGTACGTGTTTCTCACCAACTTTATATTCATGCTCACACATTCACCTTGATAGTCGGTGTTCACACTTTGCCACTGTATCATCCATGCTAGTTTATTTGTTTTCTCGCTTTCTTCTCGTGTGTTTGTTTAAATTGAGAAAAATAAAAAAAATAGTTGTAAGTTTACTTTCCAGCTTGCTTAGTGGTGTTTAAAAATAAAACCGAAAAAGATTTCTCTTTCTTCTTTTGCTTGTCGGGAGCTTTCCCATGTAAATAGTTTTCTTTTTCTTTGGGTCAAGGTAGAAGACCATGGTTCAAATGTTTAGTGGCTCTCGTATGCATTATTGTTTATCCGTCAAAGGGCCATATTACTTTGTCTTCTCCTTTGTGTTTGCTTGCACATTCCAGCTTAGTCCAATGCACGAACACTCTCATTATGATTCACATCATTCGGTCGTGCAAGTGAAAGGCAATAATGACGATATATGATGAAGTGAATGAGCCTGGAAAAGCTGGTATGAACTCGACCTATTTTGTTTTTGTAAATATGACTAGCTCATCGTTCCTAATTTAGCTTTGTTATGAGAGAAACATGTTTGCAATGACAACTTAGAGATCATAGTTTCTGATGCCATGCTTAATTAGCTAGGAGCTTATAATGGTTTGTCTTGGATGCCAACATGAATCTCAAGATGATTATGATGTAGTATGATAGGATGGTATCCTCCTTTGAATGATTCAAGTGGCTTGACTTGGCACATGTTCATGCATGTAGTTGAAACAAAATCAACATAGCCTCTATGATATTCATGTTTATGGTGATTTATATCCTACTCATGCTTGCACTCAATGTTGGTTAATTTCAATGCATATTGACGACTGTTGTCGCTCTCTAGTTGGTCGCTTCCCAGTCTTTTGCTAGCCTTCACTTGTACTAAGCGGGAATACTACTTGTGCATCCACTTCCATAAACGCAAAGTTGTTCCATATGAGTCCACCATACCTACCTATATGCGGTATCTACCTGCCGTTCCAAGTAAATTTGCATGTGCCACTCTCTAAATCTTCAAGTAATAATCTGTTTTGTATGCCCGAACCGCTCATGTGGTGACAAGGGGCGGTCAGTATCTTCCATGCTAGGCGTGTTATCCTCGATACGTGTTTATTCACCATCACTCACAAGAAAGGGGTCGGTAATTGGAATGCCCAGTTCCATGCTCAAATCGAAAAGATAATTGCAAACAAAACTCCCCCTGGATTGTTGTTGGTATGGACGGCACCCGAGGATTCGGCTAGACATGGAGTGTGATTGATCGGTGGTGGGGGAGTCAAAACTTTACTTTTCTGTTTGGGAACCGCCTATAATATGTGTAGCATGGAAGATGGTGAAAACTCTTGGTCATCGCGTTGACAATGAGATCATACCACTCAAAATTATATATCTCTGTTTTAAAAACTTGAGCTCTGGCACCTCTGCAAATCAATGCTTCCCTCTGCGAAGGGCCTATCTATTTATGTTTTTGTTGAGTCATCCTCTCCTTATAAAGGCACCAATTAGAGAGCACCTCCGTTACTTTTATGCTTTGCTATCAATTGATATTGAGTATGACTGTGACTGGATCTTCTTTGCCATGAATTACAATGTTCAGTCAGCCCTTGGTCTTTGAAGGTGCTCTGCATTTATGTTTTGCGGTCTCAGAAAGAGCTAGCGAGATATCATCTGTTCATATTTCTTCATGATTGTTTTGATTGAAGTGTTGACATTTGAAACTTATTATTATTGCTCGCTAGTTGATTATGCCATTGATATGAGTACTTCATGAGACCTAAATGTTATTGCTTATGTGGTTAGCTTATGACCTTGCTGAAAATCCGAATATGATTTAGACATAATTACAACAACAAGATCAAACAGAGTTCGTAAAAGTTTTTCTTTTGTCTCTTTCAGTTTGTCAACTGAATTGCTTGAGGAAAAAAAAGGCTTTAAGCTTGGGGGAGTTGATACATCTCCATCGTATCTACTTTTCCAAACTCTTTTGCCCTTGTTTTGGACTCTAATTTGCATGATTTGAATGGAACTAACCCGGACTGACGTTGTTTTCAGCAGAATTGCCATGGTGTTGTTTTTGCGCAGAAATAAAAGTTCTCGGAATGACCTATAAATTTACGAGGATTTTTTGTGGAATATATAAAAAATACCGGCGCAAGAATTACCTAGAGGGACGGAGCCAGGAGCCCATAAGCCCAGGAGGTGCCCCCCTGGCCGCGCCTGGCAGGCTTCTGAGGCCCTCGTGGCTTTGCCGCTTCGAACTCCAGCTCTATATAGTCTCTCTCGCCCAGAAAAAATTAGGAGAGAAGAGTTCATCGCATTTTACGATACGGATCCACCGCCACCACCTTTCTTCCTCTCGAAGGCAGATCTGGAGTCCGTTCTGGGCTCCGGAGAGGGGGAATCGACGCGGTCGTCATCACCAACCATCCTTCATCGCCAATTCCATGATGCTCTTCATCGTTCGTGAGTAATCTCATCGTAGGCTTGCTGGAGGGTGATGGGTTGGATGAGATCTATCATGTAATCAAGTTAGTTTTGATGGGGTTTGATCCCTAGTATCCACTATGTTCTGAGATTAATGTTGCTACTACTCTGCTATGCTTAATGCTTGTCACTAGGGCCCGAGTGCCATGATTTCAGATCTGAACCTATTATGTTTTCATCAATATATGTGTGTTCTTGATCCTATCTTGCAAGTTGTAGTCACCTACTATGTGTTATGACCCGGCAACCCCGGAGTGAAAATAACCAGAACCACTCCCGGAGATGACCATAGTATGAGGACTTCATGTATTCACTAAGTGTTAATGTTTTGTTCTGTTTCTCTATTAAAAGGAGACCTTATTATCCCTTAGTTTCCATTAGGACCCCTCTGCCACGGGAGGGATGGACAATAGATGTCATGCAAGTTCTTTTCCATAAGCACGTATGACTATATATGAAATGCATGCCTACATTACATTCACGAACTGGAGCTAGTTACATATCTCCCCATGTTATAAGTGTTACATGATGAATGTCATCCGACATAACTATCCATCACCGATCCAATGCCTATGAGTTTTTCCTACTGGTCCTTGCTATGTTACTTTACTGCTACTGTTGTCACTGCTGCTACTGTTACCGCTACTGTTGTCGCTACTGCTACTGTTACCGCTACTACCGTTACTATCACACTACTCTGCTACTGAAACTTTGCTGCAGATACTAAGTCTTTCAGGTGTGGTTGAATTGACAACTCAACTGCTAATACTCGAGAATATTCTTTGGCTTCCCTTTGTGTCGAATCAACAAATTTGGTTTGAATACTCTACCCTCGAAAACTGTTGCGATCCCCTATACTTGTGGGTTATCAGTCATCTCCATCAAGTGGATCCCGTCACCTTGATTCATGCGCCTCTATCTCTGCCACGTATCTCGCGGTGGCCTGCGAAGGGATAAGTTGAGGGCCCACTTTCTAGTGACCCAGTCGGTTGGTTATAAAAGCCTCCAACACTAGGGTTTGGAACGACATCGTCTTCTTCCTCTCATCTGCTCTTCTTTCTCCTTAGCCACCAACCCAAACCGAAGCAAACAATCTCACTGTTGCCACCATGACGAAAGGGCAGACCAGCAAGCTGGAGAATGTGAAGAAGAAGGGCGTCGCGAAGTCTAAGAAGCAGGCTCTGCCGCCGGGTTGGATCCAGGGGGATTTCCTCCCATCCACTGTGCGGAAGGAGGATCTCCTCGACCTCGTCGAGCATCGCATGTTGGCGGACAAGTCCTGGAGGCTTCCTGGAGATGAGATCGAGCCCGAGCCACGGGAGGGAGAGCGGGTTCTCCTCGTGACCCACGTCGAAAGAGGTTTCTCTCTGCCGCCCCATCCTTCCATTCGGGGATTCTTGAACTTCTTTGGGGCGCAATTGCATCACTTTCCTCCAAATGTCATAGCCCATCTTTCTTGATTTATCACCTCATGTGAGTGTTTCTTGGGGTGTCCTCCTCACTGGGGACTCTTTAAATATATCTTCACCATGCGTTCTCAGCCGGTGAAAAAAGTCAATCCGGCTGATGGCAAGACTCATGTCATCCAGTTGTGTGGGGGCTTCGGACTTCAGAAGAGAGCCAAAAGTAGCTATCCTGCCATGACCTTTCCCGAGTCGGTCCGCAACTGGCAAGCCACTTGGTTCTACTATAATGATGTTGCTTGACCGAATATGTCGACTGCACTCCCTCCCTTTACTATACAGCGACCGAGTGCTCCGAGGACGTTAGTGTCGACGAAGGAGGAGAAAGCTCAAGTGGATCCCTTGATCAAAGCGTTGGTTGGTCTGGTCCGTAACGGAGTGACATGAATGGATCTGTTAGAGACCTTCCTTGGCAGACGCATCCAGCCTCTCCAGGCTCGGGACCACACTATGTGGCATTACACTGGTCCTGAAGACTCCACTCGGTCTCATCCCGAGGAAGTGGATGAAGACACGGTAGCGAAGTGGATCCGCGGAATAGCTGGTCCTTGTGATAATCAAATGGGGCGAAGAGGGTCCTGGCCTTCTCAGGTCAAAACCCGTCGACAAATAAGGTTAGTTCTGCTCTGTTGAATATCTTTGCGTTCGAACCGAGTGCTTGCAATTTCCGTGTCGACTGAGCTTGTGGATTGTATCTTGCAGGCGTGGACGAACTTGCATTCTCCGGTCCGGAATGGCAACACACCCGATCTTGAGGAAGAGAGCATGGAGGATAGTGCGGAGAGCGAGGACTATGTCGATGACAGCGAAGAGACCAAGGAGGAAGAGTCGGAGGAAAGCGAGTAGGAAGATTCATCTCCTTCTCGCCATGAGCCCCGGACCAAGCAGCGTCATGATCCCGCGGGCACTCCAATCAAACCTTTGGCCTCGAGTGGCAAGAGTGCCAAGCACGTCAGGGGATCGTCTAGAGAACCAGTGGAACAACCTGCAAAGGTGCCCAAGCCCAATGGACCCAAACCTCGGAAGGCTCTGCCTAGGATGAGGATTGTCGTGCTAGTCACCTCTGCGTAAGTACTTGATATTCTACTCTTGTCCAAGTGAACTTCTATTCTTATTCGAGTGAACTTTTTTGGTTGATGATGAGCGAATGAGATTGCCTTGATAGAGCTGCTACCTCTGTCACGTCGCCGCCGCGAGGGGACGAAGATCCCATGGAGGTTGACACCGCGAACGCAGCCACTTCATAGCTAGGTATTACTGATTTCCCATTCTGTGTCATTCCTCCGTGTGTATGATTTCCTGGCTGCAACTTCTAATGTTTCTGTCTGTCAGTCGCGCCTGTTGCAAGAGAGCTCATCTAGCTGGACGACGACGATCAAAGGCAACCAGCTGCTGAGGTGGAACCCATTGTGTCCGAGTTGCCTGTGGCGGAAATTGTTGTAGTGAGTGCTCCGCGTGTGAGTTCACTCGTTGTCACCACAACTCCGACTGGATTGCAGTCGAGCGCTCCAGTTGTTTCTACTGCAGCCTCAGGATTGATGTCACCCACGACCGTGTACACCACACGTCGTGTCCCTGAAGACCAGATTGGTGCCGCCAAGGAGGCTATGATCCAGGCAGAGCTGATGACGCAACAAGCAAAAGGAGCCTATGACGCCATCGTGTCGATGTACAACAATAGCATGGTGCTCCAAGAAAACGTCCAAGTAAGTTCTACCGTAAGTTTGAATTCTGACTCACACCCACTGGGTGTTTTTGTAGAAATGTCTTTGTTTTACTTGCGTTCCAGTGGGGTCACTCCGAGTGAACCCACTGGGTGTAGTCCCTGAGACCACTGTCGAGTGCTTGCACTGACAAGGGTCTTAATCAGTAGAGACTTTTTTATTTTTTGTTGATCACAATCAACCAGAGCTGATCTAGTTGAGTTCTGAATCCAGTGGGGGCACACTAAGTGCACCCACTGGGTATAGTCCTCGATACTATTAATAGTCGGTAGTGAATGATAATAGTCTGAAGTACTTGAGTGTATAATCTTTTTGGCTCGTCAGGACAGACATGATCAAGTGATAATTTAGTGTGGTCACGCCGAGTGATCCCACTGGGTGTAGTCCCTGAGACCACTGTCGAGTGCTTGCATCGGTAGGGGTCTGATCGGAAACATGTCTTGTCCTTCAATCGACTGAAGTTTTTATCACTCAGAAGTGATTTTACTTTGACCATATATCACTCGGAAGTGTTATATATGTTGACTGATGTTTGTCTTCTGACTCTTTCAAAAAGCTTGTGAAGTAGGTTCTGCGTATGCTACCTTGGATGCAGAAAAGACTCAACTGGTTGTGAACCTGGAGACGGCTACAAATGAAGTAGCTGATTTGAAGAAAACACCGGAGGAGAAGGACAAAGAATTGGTGGAGGCTCAGGCAACGAGTAAGAGTTTGCAGGTGGAGGTGGAGAAAATTCAGAAAGAGCGAATGAAGTGGATGAACCAGCTGAAGGATATGAACAAGAGGGCGAATGCTCAAGAGAAATACGTGGGAGACTTTGCCACCAAGATGCTGGAGTTACTCACTAGTAAGTGTATTATCGAGTGAATCGTGCAATTGATTGTGTGGTGTTTTATTGATGACCTTGAAACTTCTTTCCCACAGATTTCTGTCAAGACTTGGGGAAAGAAAATGAGGAGGTTGAGCCTTCGCTTGACCCAATCAATACTCCACTCGGTGACGGCCCAGCTCTGAATCTATTCCATATGAGCTCCCGACTATCGAAGGTGGAGAAGTACGTCACGTGACTAAGGGATGTTGTGAGCAATATAGACAAGGAGATATGGCTAGAGGATGATCTCCAGCATGACCTGGAGGCAATGATGACTCGAATGGACTAGATTCCTCAGCGGGTTCAAGCGTGGAAGAAGTCTGCTGCTTGGTGTGGGGCTGACGTAGCTTTGTCACTCGTCAGGGTTCATTGCAAGGAGACTTGGGAGGAGAAGCTGAAGGAGCTGCAGGTTGCAAATACCAAGAAGCTTCGGTCTGAAGACTTCATGGAGACCTTCATTGTTACTGCAATCCGCATCACTGACGTCATCGACCTCGACACCATCGTGGAGCAGGCCAGTCCAGGTGAGCCATGAGAAAGTCGATCACTCATGAGAAAAACATTTATTTGCCTCGGTATGCCGAGTGGTTCTCTAAACACTTAAAACTTCATTCGGGTAATAACCCGAGTGCTTTTGTCCTGCGCGGATAACCTTGATCTGCGTCGGGTATCATTGATGTGCTCGGTTCGACTGAAATTGAGTTTATCTTTGTCGAATGAACTTTTCTTTTTGGGGATGCTCTGGGCATTTGCGCGGGGTTTCGTCACTTAGGCGAATCTGGTTCGCGACTAAGTCCCCGAGTGAGAGGGTAGCTCTTCACTCGTAGAATTTGTTTAACTTAAGTGAATCTGGTTCGTGGCTAAGCCCCCGAGTGAGAGGGTAGCTCTTCACTCGGAGAAGTTTTTTAACTTAGGCGAATTTGCTTCGCGGCTAAGCCCCCGAGTGAGAGGGTAGCTCTTCACTCGGAGAAGTTTTCTAACTTAGGTGAATCTGGATCGCGACTAAGCCCCCGAGTGAGAGGATAACTCTTCACTCGGAGAAGTTTTTTAACTTAGGCGAATCTGGTTCGGGGCTAAGCCCCCGAGTGAGAGGGTAGCTCTTCACTCGGAGAAGTTTTTTAACTTAGGCAAATCTGGATCGCAGCTAAGCCCCCGAGTGAGAGGGTAGCTCTTCACTCGGAGAAGTTTTTTAACTTAGGCGAATCTGATTCGCGGCAAAGCCCCCGAGTGAGAGGGTAGCTCTTCACTCAGAGAAGTTTTTTAACTTAGGCAAATCTGGTTCCCGGCTAAGCCCCCGAGTGAGAGGATAGCTCTTCACTCGGAGAAGTTTTCTAACTTAGGCGAATCTGGTTCGCGGCTAAGCCCCCCGAGTGAGAGGGTAGCTCTTCACTCGGAGAAGTTTTTTAACTTAGTCGAATCTGATTCGCGGCTAAGCTCCTGAGTGAGTGGGTAGCTCTTCACGCGGAGAAGTTTTTTAACTTAGGCGAATCTGATTCGCGGCTAAGCCCCCGAGTGAGAGGGTAGCTCTTCACTCGGAGAAGTTTTTTAACTTAGGCGAATCTGATTCGCGGCTAAGCCCCCGAGTGAGAGGGTAGCTCTTCACTCGGAAAAGTTTTTTAACTTAGGCGAATCTAATTCGCGTCTAAGCCCGTGAGTGAGAGGGTAGCACTTCACTCGAAGAAGTTTTTTAACTTAGGCGAATCTGATTCGCAGCTAAGCCCCCGAGTGAGAGGGTAGCTCTTTACTCGGAGAAGTTTTTTAAGTTAGGCGAATCTGATTCGCGTCTAAGCCCTCGAGTGAGAGGGTAACTCTTCACTCGGAGAAGTTTTTTAACTTAGGCGAATCTGGTTCGCGGCTACGCCCCCGAGTGAGAGGGTAGCTCTTCACTCGGAGAAGTTTTTAAACTTAGGCGAATCTGGTTCGCGGCTAAGCCCCCGAGTGAGAGGGTAGCTCTTCACTCGGAGAAGTTTTTTTAACTTAGGCGAATCTGGTTTGCGGCTAAGCCCCCGAGTGAGAGGGTAGCTCTTCACTCGTAGAAGTTTTTTAACTCAGGCGAATCTGGTTTGCGGCTAAGCCCCCGAGTGAGAGGGTAGCTCTTCACTCGGAGAAGTTTTTTAACTTAGGCGAATCTGATTTGCGGCTAAGACCCCGAGCGAGAGGGTAGCTCTTCACTCGAAGAGGTTTTCTAGACCGGAGTCGACAAACATATTGCGGTAATCAAAACTTCTGGCAAGTAAATTGCTTTAGGGAATCTTGTTTGTTACATCGAAACAGTCGCTAATCAGGCATAAAAACATTTAAGTAGATCTCCGTTCCATGCTCGCGGCTCGTCGTTCCTCTTCTCCAAATTGTAGAGTCCGTATGCTCCGTTGTTCAACACCTTGGAGACGGTGAAGGGTCCTTCCCAGGCGGGGACCAACTTGTGTGGTCTCTACTGATGCACTCGGAGCACCAAATCGCCTGCTTGGACCGTCTGACTCCTGACGTGTCTTGAATGGAACCGCCGCAAGTCTTGTTGGTAGATCGTCGATCGAATCAGGGCCATCTCGCGCTCCTCCTCCAAGAGATCAACTCCGTCCTGTCGGGCTTGTTCAGCTTCGGCTTCTGAAAAGAGTTCAAATCGGGGGGAATTGTGAAGCAAATCACTCAGAAGGATAGCTTCTGCTCCATATACGAGAAAGAACGGAGACCGCTGCTACTGCAACAAAAGACCTTCCAACGGCGCCAGAAACACGTGCTGACGGGAGACTATTCTTGTCTTGATACTCCTCAGCAACGGCACCAGGAATCCTTCTGCTACGGCTACGCCTTTAGGGACTTCCATGGAAAATATGCAAAGGATTCCCCCGTGGCCTTGGAGCCTTGCGTTGGTGTTCCCTTGAAGCGAAAAGGGTAATGTAGCACAGCGGCGGTAAGTATTTCCCTCAGTTTTGAGAACCAAGGTATCGATCCAGTGAAGGATTATCACAAGTACCTGCACAAACACAAAGAGCTTGCACCCAATGCTATGAAGGGGTTGTCAATCCCTTATAGATTGGTTGCCAAGTGAGAACTGAAAGCAACAAAGTAACAAAGCAAAGTAAAAGCGAAAGTGGAAACGATAGGTGTGAATAGACCCGGGGGGCATAGTGTTTACTAGTGGCTTCTCTCATGAAAGCAAGTAGACGGTGGGTGAACGAATTACTGTTGAGCAATTGATAGAACCGCGCAAAGTTGTGACGTCATCTATGGCAATGATTATATCTATAGGCATCACGTCCAAAACAAGTAGACTAATACTTTCTGCATCTACTACTATTACTCCACACGTCGACCGCTATCCAGCATGCATCTAGTGTATTAAGTTCAAAAGAACAGAGTAACGCCTTAAGCAAGATGACATGTTGTAGATGGACAATCTCATATCTACGATAAAAGCCCATCTTGTTACCCTTGATGGCAACAACATGATGCGTGCCTTGCTGCCCCTTCTGTCACTGGGAAAGGTCACCACACGGTATGAACCCAAAACCAAGCACTTCTCTCATTGCAAGAATCATAGATATAGTTGGCCAAACAAAACCCAAGACTCGGAGAGACTTACAAGGATATCAAATCATGCATATAAGAAATCAGCAAAGACTCAAATATAAATCATAGATAATCTGATCACAAATCCACAATTCATCGGATCTCGACAAACACACCGCCAAAGAGGATACATCGGATAGATCTCCATGAAGATTATGGAGAACTTTGTATTGAAGATCCAAGAGAGAGAAGAAGCCATCTAGCTACTAACTACGGACCCGTAGGTCTGAAGTGAACTACTCATGAGTCATTGGAGGGGCGATGATGATGATGAAGAAGCCCTCCAACTCCAAAGTCCCCTCCGGCAGGGCGCCAGGAAGGGTCTCCAGATGAGATCTCGCGGAAACGGAAGCTTGCGGCGGGGGAAAAGTGTTTTCATGGATTCCCCTATTTTTTCTGTATTTTAGGGAATATATAGGCGAAGGAGCTAGGTCAGGGGGGCGTCGGGGAGGCCACAAGCCTGGTAGCCGCCCCGTGGTGGCGGCTACAGGGCTTGTGGGCCTCTTGTAGCTCTCCTGCCTTGGCCCTCAAGCCCCCTGATCTTCCATTCTGGAAAAATTTATTTCGGGGATTTTATTCCGTTTGGACTCCTTCCAAAATCATATCTCAAAAGAGCCAAAAACACAGAAAAAACAGGAACTGGCACTTGGCACTGAATTAATAAGTTAGTCCCAAAAAAGATATAAAAGGCACAAAAAACATCCACAGATGACGAGATAACAGCATGAAACCATCAAAAATTATAGATACGTTTGAGACGTATCAACCGCCCAGTTGACCTGTTCGGGGTCGTTCTGAGTCCCGAGAGCACAGAAGGTAGCTCGGTGACCCAATCGCCTGTAGCGTGTCCAATTTATCGCATGAGACGAGGTTTTAATCCTTGAAGTAAGAGTCCATTCGCCCGTTCAGCCTGGCCATTTGTTTGAGGGTGAGCAACGGATGCGTAATCCACTCGGGTACCTTGTTTGGAGCAAAAACTCTTGAATTCATCCGAGTCGAAGTTCGATCCATTGTCCGTGATGATGTTGTGTGGAACCCCAAATCTGAAAGTGATTTCTCTCATGAACTTGATTGTAGTACGTGCATCTAGCTTTTTGATTGGCTTGGCCTCTATCCACTTGGTGAATTTTTCGACTGCAACTAGCAAATGAGTGAATCCGCCCTGCCCTGTGCGGAAGGGTCCAACCATGTGCAAGCCCCACACGGAAAACGGCCATATGAGGGGGATTGTCTTTATAGCAGATGGCGGCTTGTGTGATTTGTTGCAGTAGAATTGACAGCCTTCGCGGCGATCCACAAGCCCCTTGGCCATTTCACTCGCACGTGGCCAGAAGAATCCAGCTCGGAATGCTTTGGTAACAATGTCTCTGGAGGATGCATGATAACCACAGGTTCCCGAGTGAATTTCCTCCAAAATCAGTCGGCCTTCCTCAGGAGAAATGCACCGCTGAGCTACGCCAGTCACACTTTCCTTATAGAGCTAATCTCCCATGAATGTGAAGGCTTTTGACCTGCGGACGATCTGTCTAGCTTCGTCTTCATTTTTGGGTAGTTCTTGCCTCAGGATATATGCAATATACAACAGTGTCCACTCGGGCGTGACCACTCGAATCTCCATGGTCAGATCAACAAGTGCTGGGATTTCAACTTCAGTCCTATCGGATGCACTTGTAGGCTGAGGAGGTTCTTCAGTGAACGGATCTTCCTGGACCGAAAGGGTGTGTATGTACTCCAAACAAACATCACTGGGCACAATTTTCCGAGTGGATCCGATTTTTGCCAACTCATCAGCAGCTTGATTCTTCCATCGAGGAACGTGACGAAGTTCCAAACCTTCAAACCTTTTCTCAAGCTTTCTTACTACGTTGGAGTACTGATACGTCTCAAACGTATCTATAATTTTTGATGGTTTCAAGCTGTTATCTTGCCTTCTTTTTATGTTTTATGTACCTTTTTATATCTCTTTGGGACTAACTTATTAATCCAGTGCCAGTTCCTGTTTTTTCCGTGTTTTTGACTCTTTTCAGATCTGATTTTGGAACGGAGTCCAAACGGAATAAAAACCCCAAAATGATTTTTTCCCGAACGAAGGAAGACCAGGGAGCCTTTGGGCCAAGCGAGGTGGGCCCCAGGGAGCCCACAAGCTCCCACCACGCCACTAGGGGGTGGCGGCGGTGGGCAAGCTTGTGGCCACCCTGGCCGCCCCCTAACCTAGATCATGCGCCTATATATTCCCAAATATTCCGCAAAAAATCAGGGGAGCCTCGAAAATACTTTTCCGCCGCCGCAAGCTTCCGTTTCCGCGAGATCTCATCTGGAGACCCTTCCCGGCACCCTACCGGAGGGGACTTTGGAGGTGGAGGGCTTCTTCATCATCATCATCGCCCCTCCAATGATTCATGAGTAGTTCACTTCAGACCTACGGGTCCGTAGTTAGTAGCTAGATGGCTTCTTCTCTCTCTTGGATCTTCAATACAAAGTTCTCCATGATCTTCATGGAGATCTATCCGATGTAATCTTCTTTGGCGGTGTGTTTGTCGAGATCCGATGAATTGTTGACTTGTGATCAGATTATCTATGATATATATTTGAGTCTTTGCTGATTTCTTATATGCATGATTTGATATCCTTGTAAGTCTCTCCAAGTCTTGGGTTTTGTTTGGCCAACTAGATCTATGATTCTTGCAATGGGAGAAGTGCTTGGTTTTGGGTTCTGCCATGTGGTGACATTTCCCAGTGACAGTAGGGGCAGCAAAACACACATCAAGCAGTTGCCATCAAGGTTAAAAAGATGGGGTTTTTATCATTGGTTTGAGATTATCCCTCTACATCATGTCATCTTGCTTAAGGCGTTACTCTGTTCTTATGGACTTAATACACTAGATGCATGCTGGATAGCGGTCGACGTGTGGAGTAATAGTAGTAGATGCAGAAAGTATCGGTCTACTTGTTTCGGACGTGATGCCTATAGAAATAATCATTGCATAGATATCGTCACGACTCTGCACAGTTCTATCAATTTCTCGACAGTAATTTGTTCACCCACCATCTACTTGCTTTCATAAGAGAAGCCACTAGTAAACACTACGGCCCCGGGGTCTATTCACATCCATCGTTTACATCTCCGCTTTTACTTTGCTTTGTTACTTCGTTGCTTTCAGTTCTCACTTGGCAAACAATCTATAAGGGATTGACAACCCCTTCATACTGTTGGGTGCAAGCTTTTGTGTTTGTGCAGGATCTTGAGATACTCTTCCGCCGGATTGATACCTTGGTTCTCAAACTGAGGGAAATACTTACCGTCGATGTGCTACATCACCCTTTCCGCTTTGAGGGAACACCAACGCAAGGCTCCAAGGCCACGGGAGAAATCCTTTGCATACTTGCCTAGGAAGTCCCTTAAGGCGTAGCCGTAGCTGAAGGATTCCTGGTGCCGTCGACACAACTACTTCCTAGCATCGTTGCAAGGGATACACAGCAGAACAAGCAGAAGTATTTTTGGCCCGTTGCCGGGGATCTTTTTGAGGTAGCAGAAGTATTCCTGGCGCCGTTGCCAGGGAAGGAGGATCGTCAAGAATATTCTCCCGACAACGTGCCTATTTCTGGAGCCGTTGGAAGGTCTTTTGTTGCAGTAGCAGAAGTATTTCTGGCGCCGTTGCCGGGGAGGAGGATCGCTTGCTGAGGAGATTAAGACAAGAGTAATCTCCCGTCAACACACCTATTTCTGGCGCCATTGCCGGGGAGGAGAAATCAAGATCTATCCAAGTAGGTCTCACAAACTCTTCTCTTGCATTTTACTTTTGTTGTCAGATGCCTCTCGTTTTCCTCTCCCCTACTTCACATTTGTCGTTTTCATTCGCCTTTCGCTTCGCCGTTTTCTTTTGCCTTTTTGTTGTCTTCTTTTGCCCGTTTCACTCTCACTTCCTTCTCGTTTGTGTGTGAGATAGTCCATCAATGGCTAGACCCACCACTCCAAACGACACCCCTGAAAATGAAGTTCTCAATTTCAGGCAGAATGAGGAAGAAAATTTGAAGGACGCTTGGTACAGGATTTGCAATGCTCAAAGTAGATCTGCTCGTAAGCAATCCACTACCGTCCTCCTTGGCAGTTTCTATGTTGGAATTTCTCCTTGGAATAGGTATATCCTTGATACCATTGTAGGCGGGAACTTTTTGGGGAGCCATACTGTTGACTCCTATAGAGCTATCATTAATTTGGTAGGCTCACCATCGCTCATGGTTAATGGAACTATCTTGACCTTGGAACACGTGATGCAAAGGCTTGCGCTATTGAAAACAAAATTGCCACAGTTGAACTTATTGAGGGTTTGGATAGAAAGATCCACAATCAAATTACTCAGTACGGATCCAAAGTGGGAAACTTTTTGAAAAATTTAAAGGAGAAGGAACTTATAGTTAATGATTCTTCTAGAATTGGCAAATTAGAAGATGTCATAACTAACTTGGGTTCCGCTTTTGCCGCTGTGCAAAATACTCCAAATCTTACTCTCAAAAAGACCGTCAAGCCTGTTTTTGTTCCTAGAGCTAGTGGTGAGTCATCTGATAAAGATGAAAATCTTAAGATGATAAATGATGATGCTACCTATGGTTTGAGCACCAAAGATGACTATACGTGATTCCATCACTTTCGCCTAGCTAAGGGCGTTAAACAAAAGAGCTTGTTGGGAGGCAACCCAACGAATCTATCATTTTTCTTTTTGTTTTGTGTTTTCCACACTTTCATAATTCTGTTATGATTGTGTTTTTTGTGTTTGTTTTTGCGTTTGTGCCAAGCAAAACCGTTATGATTAGTCTTGAGGATGATCATTTGGTCATGCTGGAAAAGACAAAAACTTTTGCTCACGAAAAGAATTTTCATTTTTTCTGTAAGAGCTATTGAGTTGATTATTTTTGCTTCTGATTGCTACGCAAATTCTTCAGACTGTCGTAATTTTTCAGAATTTTGGAAGTACCAGAGGTATACGAAACATACAGATTGCTACAGACTGGTCTGCTGTTAACAGATTCTGTTTTTTTGTTGTGTTGGTTGCTTATTTTGATGAAACTATGGATAGTATCGGGGGGTATTAGCCATGGAAGATTGAAAGTACAGTAACCCAACATCAGCACAAGTAGAATTTAAGTTTTCTACAGTACCTAAGGAAGTGGTGGTTTGCTTTCTCATACTAATGTTATCACGAGTTTCTGCTTAAGTTTCGTGTTGTGAAGTTTTCAAGTTTTGGGTGAAGTTCTTATGGACAAAAAGATAAAGAGTAGCAAGAGCTCAATCTTGGGGATTCCCAAGGCACCCCAAGAGATTCAAGGATGCCGTAAAAGCCTAAGCTTGGGGATGCCCCGGGAAGGCATCCCCTCTCTCATCTTCAATCCATCGGTAACGTTACTTGGGGCTATATTTTTATTCACCACATGTTATGTGTTTTTGATTAGAGCGTCTTGTATCGTAGGAGTATTTTTTTTGTGTCACAATCATCCTTGCTGCACACCTAGAGAGAGAGACATGCACACACCGTGATTTTTTCGAGCTTCACTTATATTTTTTGGTAAACAATTCAACTCACATGTAGTTCACTTATATCTTTTGAGCTAGATACTTTTGCTCTGTGTGCTTCACTTATATCTTTTAGAGCGCAGCGGTGCGTGGCTTGGTAGTTGATCTATGCTTTGAAAGTAGTCTCAAAAGGGGTAGTTATCCAAAGGGATACGAAAACTTCCACCTTCATGTGCATTGAATAGTTAGAGAAGTTTGATTCATCTCAATAAGTTTTGAGTTGTGGTTATGGTAATATTGAAGTCATGCTAGTAAGTTGTTGTGGATCTAGAAATACTTGTGTTGAAGTTAGTGATTCCCGTAGCATGTACGTATGGTGAACCGCTATGTGATGAAATCTGAGCATGATTAGTATATTGATTGTCATCCTTTGCGTGGCGGTCGGGATCACGCGATGGTTTATACCTACCAACCCTTCCCCTAGGAGTATGCGTTGAATGCTTTGTTTCGATTACTAATAAAACTTTTGCAACAAGTATATGAGTTCTTCATGACTAATGTTGAGTCCATGGTTTAGATGCACTTTCACCTTCCACCATCACTATCTTCTTAGTGTCGTGCAAGTTTCGCCGGTGCACAAAACCCACCATTAGCCTCCCTCGAAACAGCCACCATACGTACCTACTATGGCTTTTTCAAAGTCATTCCGAGATATATTTCCATGCAACTACCACCATGATATGTGCCACCACGTCTACATTGCCTTTGCATGATCGTAAGATAGCTAGCATGATGTTTCCATTGATGTCTATGCCATGCTAGATCATTGCCACGGTTCACTACTGAAGGCATTCCATATAGAGTCATAATTGCTCTAAGTTTTGAGTTGAAAATGTGATGATCGTCATTATTGGATCATTGTCCCATGTGAGGAAATAAAAGAGGCCAAAGAAGCCCATAAAAAAAGAGGCCAAATAGCCCACCAAAATAAAAAAAATGAGAGAAAAAGAGAGAAGGGACAATGCTACCACTTTTTCCACACTTGTGCATATTGAGCACCATGATCTTCATGATTGAGAGTCTCTCGTTTTGTCACCACCATATAGCTAGTGGGAAATTCTCATTATATAACTTGTCTTGTAAATTCCAATGATAGGCTTCCTCAAAATTTCCTTAGGTCTTCGTGAGCAAGCAAGTTGGATGCACACCCACTAGTTTCCTTTAAGAGCTTTCACATACTTGTAGCTCTAGTGCATCATTTGTATGGCAATCCCTACTCATTCAGATTGATATCTATTGGTGAGCATCTCCATAGCTCTTTGATATGCCTAGTTAATGTGACTATCTTCTCCTTTTTGTCTTGAAACCTCCACCACATTCCACACCATCTATAGTGCTATAACCATGGCTCACGCTCATGTATTGCGTGAGAGTTGAAAATGTTTGAGAAAGTAAAGGTGTGAAACAATTACTTGGCCAATATCGGGGTTGTGCATGATTTAAATTCGTTGTGCAATGATGATAGAGCATAGCCAGACTATATGCTTTTGTAGGGAAAACTTTCTTTTGGCCTTGTTATTTTGAAAGTTCATGATTACCTTGCTAGTTTGCTTGAATTATTACAGTTTCCACGTCAATAGCAAACTATTGTTTTGAATATAATGGATCTGAACATGCACGTCACATAAGAGGAATTACAAAGGACACCTATGCTAGGTAGCATGAAAGCATCAAAAATTCATTCTTATCACTTCCCTACTCGAGGACGAGCAGGAGTTAAGCTTGGGGATGCTTGATACGTCTCAAACGTATCTATAATTTTTGATGGTTTCACGCTGCCATCTTGCCTTCTTTGTATGTTTTATGTACCTTTTTATATCTTTTTGGGACTAACTTATTAATTCAGTGCCAAGTGCCAGTTCCTGTTTTTTCCGTGTTTTTGACTCTTTTCAGATCTGATTTTGGAACGGAGTCCAAACGGAATAAAAACCCCGAAATGATTTTTTCCCGAACGAAGGAAGACCAGGGAGCCTTTGGGCCAAGTGAGGTGGGCCCCAGGGAGCCCACAAGCTCCCACCATGCCACCAGGGGGTGGCGGCGGTGGGCAAGCTTGTGGCCACCCTGGCCACCCCCTAACCTAGATCTTGCGCCTATATATTCCCAAATATTCCGCAAAAAATCAGGGGAGCCTCGAAAATACTTTTCGGCCGCCGCAAGCTTCCGTTTCCGCGAGATCTCATCTAGAGACCCTTCTGTCACTGGGAAAGGTCACCACACGGTATGAACCCAAAACCAAGCACTTCTCTCATTGCAAGAATCATAGATATAGTTGGCCAAACAAAACCCAAGACTCGGAGAGACTTACAAGGATATCAAATCATGCATATAAGAAATCAGCAAAGACTCAAATATAAATCATAGATAATCTGATCACAAATCCACAATTCATCGGATCTCGACAAACACACCGCCAAAGAGGATACATCGGATAGATCTCCATGAAGATTATGGAGAACTTTGTATTGAAGATCCAAGAGAGAGAAGAAGCCATCTAGCTACTAACTACGGACCCGTAGGTCTGAAGTGAACTACTCATGAGTCATTGGAGGGGCGATGATGATGATGAAGAAGCCCTCCAACTCCAAAGTCCCCTCCGGCAGGGCGCCAGGAAGGGTCTCCAGATGAGATCTCGCGGAAACGGAAGCTTGCGGCGGCGGAAAAGTGTTTTCATGGATTCCCCTATTTTTTCTGTATTTTAGGGAATATATAGGCGAAGGAGCTAGGTCAGGGGGGCGTCGGGGAGGCCACAAGCCTGGTAGCCGCCCCGTGGTGGCGGCTACAGGGCTTGTGGGCCTCTTGTAGCTCTCCTGCCTTGGCCCTCAAGCCCCCTGATCTTCCATTCTGGAAAAATTTATTTCGGGGATTTTATTCCGTTTGGACTCCTTCCAAAATCATATCTGAAAAGAGCCAAAAACACAGAAAAAACAGGAACTGGCACTTGGCACTGAATTAATAAGTTAGTCCCAAAAAAGATATAAAAGGCACAAAAAACATCCACAGATGACGAGATAACAGCATGAAACCATCAAAAATTATAGATACGTTTGAGACGTATCAACCGCCCAGTTGACCTGTTCGGGGTCGTTCTGAGTCCCGAGAGCACAGAAGGTAGCTCGGTGACCCAATCGCCTGTAGCGTGTCCAATTTATCGCATGAGACGAGGTTTTAATCCTTGAAGTAAGAGTCCATTCGCCCGTTCAGCCTGGCCATTTGTTTGAGGGTGAGCAACGGATGCGTAATCCACTCGGGTACCTTGTTTGGAGCAAAAACTCTTGAATTCATCCGAGTCGAAGTTCGATCCATTGTCCGTGATGATGTTGTGTGGAACCCCAAATCTGAAAGTGATTTCTCTCATGAACTTGATTGTAGTACGTGCATCTAGCTTTTTGATTGGCTTGGCCTCTATCCACTTGGTGAATTTTTCGACTGCAACTAGCAAATGAGTGAATCCGCCCTGCCCTGTGCGGAAGGGTCCAACCATGTGCAAGCCCCACACGGAAAACGGCCATATGAGGGGGATTGTCTTTATAGCAGATGGCGGCTTGTGTGATTTGTTGCAGTAGAATTGACAGCCTTCGCGGCGATCCACAAGCCCCTTGGCCATTTCACTCGCACGTGGCCAGAAGAATCCAGCTCGGAATGCTTTGGTAACAATGTCTCTGGAGGATGCATGATAACCACAGGTTCCCGAGTGAATTTCCTCCAAAATCAGTCGGCCTTCCTCAGGCGAAATGCACCGCTGAGCTACGCCAGTCACACTTTCCTTATAGAGCTAATCTCCCATGAATGTGAAGGCTTTTGACCTGCGGACGATCTGTCTAGCTTCGTCTTCATTTTTGGGTAGTTCTTGCCTCAGGATATATGCAATATACAACAGTGTCCACTCGGGCGTGACCACTCGAATCTCCATGGTCAGATCAACAAGTGCTGGGATTTCAACTTCAGTCCTATCGGATGCACTTGTAGGCTGAGGAGGTTCTTCAGTGAACGGATCTTCCTGGACCGAAAGGGTGTGTATGTACTCCAAACAAACATCACTGGGCACAATTTTCCGAGTGGATCCAATTTTTGCCAACTCATCAGCAGCTTGATTCTTCCATCAAGGAACGTGACGAAGTTCCAAACCTTCAAACCTTTTCTCAAGCTTTCTTACTACGTTGCAGTACTGATACGTCTCAAACGTATCTATAATTTTTGATGGTTTCACGCTGTTATCTTGCCTTCTTTTTATGTTTTATGTACCTTTTTACATCTCTTTGGGACTAACTTATTAATCCAGTGCCAGTTCCTGTTTTTTCCATGTTTTTGACTCTTTTCAGATCTGATTTTGGAACGGAGTCCAAACGGAATAAAAACCCCAAAATGATTTTTTCCCGAACGAAGGAAGACCAGGGAGCCTTTGGGCCAAGCGAGGTGAGCCCCA
Source organism: Hordeum vulgare subsp. vulgare (assembly GCF_904849725.1). NCBI lineage: Eukaryota > Viridiplantae > Streptophyta > Magnoliopsida > Poales > Poaceae > Hordeum > Hordeum vulgare. The sequence continues at coordinate 492,135,629 of NC_058521.1, read as the reverse complement.
GGGAGCCCACAAGCTCCCACCACGCCACCAGGGGGTGGCGGCGGTGGGCAAGCTTGTGGCCACCCTGGCCGCCCCCTAACCTAGATCTTGCGCCTATATATTCCCAAATATTCCGCAAAAAATCAGGGGAGCCTCGAAAATACTTTTCCGTCGCCGCAAGCTTCCGTTTCCGCGAGATCTCATCTGGAGACCCTTCCCGGCACCCTACCGGAGGGGACTTTGGAGGTGGAGGGCTTCTTCATCATCATCATCGCCCCTCCAATGACTCGTGAGTAGTTCACTTCAGACCTACGGGTCCGTAGTTAGTAGCTAGATGGCTTCTTCTCTCTCTTGGATCTTCAATACAAAGTTCTCCATGATCTTCATGGAGATCTATCCGATGTAATCTTCTTTGGCGGTGTGTTTGTCGAGATCCGATGAATTGTTGACTTGTGATCAGATTATCTATGATATATATTTGAGTCTTTGCTGATTTCTTATATGCATGATTTGATATCCTTGTAAGTCTCTCCAAGTCTTGGGTTTTGTTTGGCCAACTAGATCTATGATTCTTGCAATGGGAGAAGTGCTTGGTTTTGGGTTCTGCCATGTGGTGACATTTCCCAGTGACAGTAGGGGCAGCAAGACACACATCAAGCAGTTGCCATCAAGGTTAAAAAGATGGGGTTTTTATCATTGGTTTGAGATTATCCCTCTACATCATGTCATCTTGCTTAAGGCGTTACTCTGTTCTTATGGACTTAATACACTAGATGCATGCTGGATAGCGGTCGACGTGTGGAGTAATAGTAGTAGATGCAGAAAGTATCGGTCTACTTGTTTCGGACGTGATGCCTATACAAATAATCATTGCATAGATATCGTCACGACTCTGCACAGTTCTATCAATTGCTCGACAGTAATTTGTTCACCCACCATCTACTTGCTTTCATAAGAGAAGCCACTAGTAAACACTACGGCCCCGGGGTCTATTCACATCCATCGTTTACATCTCCGCTTTTACTTTGCTTTGTTACTTCGTTGCTTTCAGTTCTCACTTGGCAAACAATCTATAAGGGATTGACAACCCCTTCATACTGTTGGGTGCAAGCTTTTGTGTTTGTGCAGGATCTTGAGATACTCTTCCGCCGGATTGATACCTTGGTTCTCAAACTGAGGGAAATACTTACCGTCGATGTGCTACATCACCCTTTCCGCTTTGAGGGAACACCAACGCAAGGCTCCAAGGCCACGGGAGAAATCCTTTGCATACTTGCCTAGGAAGTCCCTTAAGGCGTAGCCGTAGCTGAAGGATTCCTGGTGCCGTCGACACAACTACTTCCTAGCATCGTTGCAAGGGATACACAGCAGAACAAGCAGAAGTATTTATGGCCCATTGCCAGGGATCTTTTTGAGGTAGCAAGTACCCAGTCATGGCAGGGTTTCTCACATCCCACTCTTCCATTACTTGATTAACCACTAGATCCGAATCACCGTATACCATCAAGCGTCGGACATCGAGTGAGATGGCCATACGCAACCCGTAAAGTAGAGCCTCATACTCTGCCTCATTGTCAGAGGAATCAAAGTGAATCTGCAATACGTAACTGAGCTTGTCGCCCTTCGGGGATATAAGAACTACGCCTGCACCAGAACCACTCAGCAGCTTCGAGCCGTCAAAGAACATAGTCCAAAGTGCCGAGTGAGTAGGGGTTGGTTGTTGTTGTTCCACCCATTCAGCCATGAAATCTACCAAAGCTTGGGATTTGATGGCTTTCTTGGCTTCGAACTTTATGTCACAATATAATAGTTCCATTGCCCATTTAGCCACTCAGCCCGATGCATCCCGATTGTGAAGGATTTTTGACAATGGGGCATCGCTGACAATAGACACCGAGTGGTCTTGAAAATAATGAGCTACCTTCTTTGGAGTCATGTAAATCTCATAGAGAAGCTTTTGATAGTGGGGATATCTCTGCTTGGAAGGAGTCAATACCTCAGAAACATAATACACTAGGCGTTGAATCTTATAAGCCTTGCCTTCGTCTCCCGCTCAACTGTCAGGATTGTGCTGACGACTTGATTTGTAGCCACGATGTATAAGAGGAGTGGCTCTTTGCTGTACGGAGCAACAAGAACCGGCTGGGTGGATAGCAGAGTCTTTAACTCGACGAATGCAGCTTCTTCTTCGGGAGTCCACTCGAAGGTATCTGACTTCTTCATGAGTCGGTATAATGGTAAGGCTTTCTCTCCGAGTCGAGATATGAATCTTCTTAATGCTGCCAAACATCATGTAAGCTTCTGGACGTCGTGCACTCGCACAGGGCTTTTCATTCGGACGATTGCCCCGATCTTTTCAGGCTTAACATCGATTCCTTGTTCGAAAACAAGAAAACCGAGTAACTTGCCACTTGGGACTCCGAATGTGCACTTGGCTGGGTTGAGCTTGATGTCGTACCTCCGAAGGTTGGCGAGCGTTTCAGCCAAGTCAGTCAGCAGGTCGGAACCTTTGCGTGACTTGACTACGATATCGTCCATGTATGCCTCCACATTCCGATTGATCTGATCGAGGAGGCATTTCTGAATCATGCGCATAAAAGTAGCTCCTGCATTTTTAGACCGAATGGCATAGTGATGTAGCAAAAGCACCCAAACGAGGTGATGAAGGCCGTTTTTATTTCATCTGGGCCATACAGACGAATCTTGTGGTACCCAGAGTAAGCATCTATAAAAGACAATCGCTCACATCCCGTAGTCGAGTCGACAATCTGATCTATGCGGAGGAGCGGGAAGTGGTCTTTCGGGCATACCCGATTGATATGCTTGAAGTCGATGCACATTCGGAGTGACTTGTCCTTCTTAGGCACCATGACAACATTCACGAGCCACTCGGAGTGGTAAACCTCGCGAATGAACTTGGCCTCTAGGAGCTTAGCCACTTCCTCGTCGATTGCTTTCCTTTTCTGCATGGTGGACCGACGCAGATGTTCCTTGACAGGTCGAGCTTTGGGGTCAACCCTCAGTCGATGCTCAGCCAGTTCCCTGGGCACACCAGGAATGTCAGCAGGCTTCCATGCGAAGATGTCCCAGTTTTCATGGAGGAACTGGATGAGCTCGGCTTCCTATTTAGGGTCAAGAGTTGTTGAGATGTTGGTCGGGGCTGCGGTGGGATCCATCGGGTGAATGCTGACTTTCTTGATTTCACTTGCCGACTGGAATGCAGACTCGGAAGCTGGCTTCTTCGAATCAGTTCGGCAGGGTCTGGTGTGTGCCGGTACTCATCGAGCTCCGCCATTGCCAGCTGCTGGTCGGCGATCCTGGAGCCCTGCTGCAAACATTCTTCTACCCTCTGCCGATCGCCGGTGATGGTGATGACTCCCTTCGGCCCTGGCATCTTCATCTTCAAATAAACGTAACATGGTCGGGTCATGAAACGTACATATGTTGGACGACCAAGTATGGCGTGGTAGGCACTCTGGAAGTCCACCATCTCGAACATGAGTTTCTCCTTGCGGAAGGTCTTGTCAGAGCCGAATACGACGTCTAACGTGATCTGGCCGAGTGACTTGGCCTTCTTCCCTGGGATCACTTCGTGAAACTGCATATTGTCGTCGCTGAGTTTGGACATCGGAATGCCCATCCCCTTGAGAGCTTCGGCGTACATGATGTTCAAACCACTCCCTCCGTCCATCAACACCTTGCAGAGTCGAACTCCTTCTACCACCGGGTCGACAACAAGAGCGTGACGTCCTGGAGTGGGGACATGGGTCGGGTGATCTGACTGGTCGAAGGTGATGGCAGTCTGTGACCACCTGAGATACGTTGGGGTTGCCATGTTGACCTCTCGGTTGACCACTTTCACTCGACTCTTGCTTTCGACATCAGCAAAGATCATCAGAGTGGCATGGACCTTTAGAAAGGGGTCTTCTTGTTCTTCGTCCTCCTTCTCTTGATCTTTTTTCACTCGACTGGTCCTCCCCGAATTTCTAGATCAATAGCCTGCACTATCGAGTGGTATGGCACTATGGTGTTGCCTTCTTCATCTATTTTCGTGTGGATTGCACACGGCTGATCAAGGATATCTGGTCCTGACTGCTTCTTGAATTTCTTGGGGGGAATTGGCTCTTGGCCTTTCCCTTGAACTTTCCTGCTCCGAGAGCGGCTGCTTCTGCCGATGGTGTGCGCTCCACCTTCTGCTTCTGCTTTCGGTTGGAATTGGCATCTCCGTCGACTGCTTTACCTTTGTCGCTGCGGAGGCGGTCTTCTTCTTCTCCATTGGCATAGCGGGTTGCTATTTCCATCATCTTGCTCATAGACATATCTTCTGTCCGACCGAACTTCAAGTACAACTCTCGGTACCTGACGCCTGCTTTGAAAGCGCAGACTGCCTGATGCTCGGTGACATTCTCCACCGTGTGGTGGAGAATGGTCCAGCGCTGGATGAAATCGCACAAAGACTCACTCGGCTTCTGGATACAATGTTGTAGCTCGGAGAGACCAGCAGGGTGCTTTCAGGTGCCCTCGGAGGTCTTGATGAACACTCGGGCCAAGTCTGCCCAACAGTCTATGCTTGATGGAGCTAGTTGATTCAGCCAAGCACGGGCCGAACCATCCAGCATCAGGGGCAAGTGCTTCATTGCGAAGTTGTCGTTGCTGCCGCCGATCTGAACTGCCAGTCGGTAATCATCTAGCCATGTTTCTGGCTTGGATTCTTCGGTGAACTTGCTTATTCCGGCCGCCAACCTGAAGTTGGGGGGATATCAGCAGAGCGGATTTCTCGGCTGAAACACTCAGGGTCGGAGATGACAGAGCCACTTCCACTCGGACGAGCACCGTCGTATCCGTCATGATGGGCTCGGCCTCTATCAACTCTCTTCTGAGTGAGATAGTCCCTTACATCACGCCTTTGGTCGCGGTCATCGCCCATCGATCGCCTTTCGTCGTTGCACCGGAGCGCGTATGAACCACTCCATGGAGGAGAGCGTGAACGATGGCAATCCTCGCGATTGAACCGGGGGGAGCGGATTCCGCCCCTGGTCTCTGTGTTGATCTTCTCGGCGATCTCCTCCTCTGCGATGCTGGGGAGAACCTGGGCTGTAAACCGACGAACTGTGTATGCTCGGATGGAATTGTTGTGCAGTCTGTTGTGAGACTGGAAAATAGCGGAATTCTGCTGTTGTGCTGCGTGTAACACGGCACGGATCTTTTGCACACCTCTGCCCGCTTCTGAATTTGATGACTGGATGGAGTCTGCAATCCTTGCGGCCACAGCCAAGTTGAGGACGGGTGTGCGGAATACCTCGATGTCGTCATGATGAGAACGTCGACCGGACGCCGGAGGGCGCGGATGATGACGCGCACTCGAAGTCTCTCCGGTTTCCCGCTTGTCCCGACTGGTCCTTGGCGGGCTCTCATGTGAGCCGGCCATGAAGATCTCCGCCACAGGGCTGCAGCTCTCGCACTCGGGAGTAGAGCCAGACGAATCTGACACCGAGTGGGAGGCAGCACACGGAGGTGTAGCAGGTTCAATGGCCGCCACCTACGACGAAGACGCTTGACGCGCGAGTGCATGACGCACCCAGCGCTGGAGCCGCGAGCGACCAGATCGCTTGTTGCGATGCGCGATGGGGAGAATAGTCGACGGCGGAGTCGACGATTGGCGAAGAAGAACTCGCAAGAACTAGAGCGGAAGAACGTTGTTCCGCAAACTGGAAGCGCCTCGACATCGAGAGGCGACTCCCGAAGCCATGCCGAATCGTCGACGACGAAAACGAGTGTGCCGAAAACGATCTCGTGACCCAAGCACAAATTACCGCTGGAAGACATGGTGAAGGAGAAAAAACGCAAACTTGCCGGAAGTCGCCTAGACGCCGGCCCCATGGTGGGCGCCAACTGTCATGGGTATAAGCCTGACAGTAGATGTGTAGGGTACGAAAGTAGAGGGCAGAGTCCTAGCTACGACAAGGTTGTATGAGTTCAGGCCCCTCTGCGATGGAGGTAACAGCCCCACGTCTCAGTGCTCTGGATCTTTTGTGTCGAGTGGAATACAGGTGTTACAGAATGCAAACCCTTGTGCCAAAGGGAAGGGGTGGCTTATATAGAGTGCGTTGCCCCTCATAAGTGTCCAGCCTTCAAGGGTGCAATAAGTGAGATTGAATGCATACGTTACAGGTAACGTATGCCATAAATAACAATAACTACAGTAGTCTAACGTATGATTGTTAGCCTCGCTGAGGTGGCTTCTGGCCTTCTATGTCGACTAGCTTCTGGTATTAACCGAGTGGAATCCAGTCGTCGAGTACAAGATGATCTCCGAATGATTTTCTACCGAGTGGACAATAGGATGTCTTAACCTAGTTGGTAGGTATCTTGTGACCTTTAAGCTAATAATGAGATGCCCTTGGGTAGGACTTATAGGTCAGGCCTATGACCCTACCCTAGGGCTATAACCCCATCAGTGGCCACAAGCCATGCTGGCGCGCCCTAACCCCCAGGCCACGCCCCTTTGGCTTGTGGGCCCCTCGAGCACCGCCTTCTGTTGATTCCACTTCCCAAAATTCACATATATTCCAAAAAAAATCTCCGTAAGTTTTTATCCCGTTTGGACTTTGTTTGATATGGATTTTCTATAAAACAAAAAACATGCAACAAACAGAAACTGGCACTGGGCGCTGGATCAATATGTTAGTCCCAAAAATAGTACAAAAAGTTGCCAAAAGTATATGAAAGTTGTAGAATATTGGCATGAAATAATAAAGAAATATACATACGACGGAGACGTATCAGTTTGCCACTTGCTACCTTGATGTTTTTATAAGTTAAGATTATAAAAAACTATTTCTACTATCCATACTACACTTGTATCACCATCTCTTCGCCGAACTTGTGCTCCTATACAATTTACCATTGTTTGGGTGTGTTGGATACACAAGGGATTTCTTATATTTCATTACAGGGTTGTTTGAGAGAGATCATATTCATCCTACACCTCCCATGAATTGGTATACCTTAGGTCATCCACTCGAGGGAAAATTACTACTATCCTACAAAACTCTGCGTTTGGAGGCCCAACAGAGTTTACAAGAATAAAGTTGTGTATTAGATATCACTTGCTCACAACAGACTGCTCACTAGAGACAATCTCTCTAAAAGGCAAAAGTTGATGACATGTGTTGTGTGTTTTGCTCATGCCCTAAATCGTGTATGCATTTGTTTTTTGAGTGTGTGGTGGCCCGGGAAATCTTGAGATGTGTGCATCATATTACTGGTGGTAATGCTACTCCTGAGTTCCTGGACATTGCCGAAGGGTGGCTGAGTTAAAAAAAGCATATTATGTCTAATGTTGTCAATGTTGCCATCCTTTGGGCCATTTGGAAGCGTACAAATAAAATGTCTTTAGTGGAACTCCTTGGCTGGGATTGTAGGGCGTGCTAGAAAGCGTTGCACGCAGGTGCGATCTTTGGAAGGTGCTATGCATTGGAGCAGATCAAGCAAAGCTGGTGGAGGCTTCCAAGGCGGCCTCGGAGCTTGCAAGAATGTCTCCAATGCTACTCTGGCCAGATTTAGGCTGAATATGAAGACTTCACCCTTCTCAAGTTTCTCTCTCGTGAAATGTACTACGGTTGGGTTGGGTGGGGACGAAGTTTGGTGCGTGTGTGTTCATATCTCCCCCGTTAGCGTTAGCGGTGTGGGTCTCACCCTCCCCTTTACCCCTCTTTAGAGGTTTTGTGTAATGGTTAGGGCGCGAGTTGGCATGTCCTTGGAGTTATTTTTCTTTTGCCTTTCTCGGTGTTGGTGTTTGTGCCCATTTTAAGTAATTTAGGCTAGTGATAGTGGAGAGTAACTTAGACTAATAATATACATATATGTTATTACCTCCGGATTGTGTAGTATTATAGATGTGGTAACATAGATGTCTTCATTTATTGCTTTGTAGAGTCAATTTGCATTGGGAAGCGTTACGTTATGGTAGCATATTATGTTACTTTATTTGCATCTCCTTTCATTAACTAGTTGCCACATCACTACTTTTGCTTATGTGGGAGCTATGTTACTACTTATGTTATTCTCACTATGACCAGCCTTAACCTGATGTTGTGACTTGGTTTAAATTTCATTTATATAACTAGCAAAAAGGTCGTACGTTGCAACGAAAAAAAATCATAATCTCGAATGGCCATGAGCACGTTTTGTTGTACCACGGATATACACTATCACTCTCAATTTCATGAAATCATGAACATTTTTTCTAAATTCGTGCACATATTTGAAATCATGGACACTTATACAAATTTTCAAACATTTTATAAATTCAAGAATATTTTTTAAATTCATGAACATTTTATATTATTTGCAAACATTATTTAGACAATTTTCTTGAATCAGTAAACATTTCATTAATCGATGAACATTTAACTAATCGCTGAACATTTTTTAAATTGATGGAACAAATTCTGAAATTCAGGGGAGTTTTTTATTTAATGGACATGTTTTAATTTAACAAACTTTTTTCAAATGCATGATTATTTTTTTGAATCTGTGAACATTTTTGAATGAGTACACTATTTTGTAAGTCACGAACAGTTTTTGAATTTTTGGGATAACTTTACTTTCATTAACATTTTGCTAATTTTCAAAATTTTGTTCAATTTCATTAACATATTTTAACACACAAACTTACAAAAATCATGAACAATTTATTATTTCCAGAAAATTCGGTTTCAATATTTTGAACATTTTATGAATAAGAAAATGTTTTTTACAAATTCACAAACATTTTTGAAATCCATAAACATTTTATGACTTATTAAATACTGTATTTCAAAATAAATAAACTATTTTATAAGGCATGATCAGTTTTTCAATTTTCAGAATATTTTCTCTTTCATGATTTGTTTCGAATTGGTGATTTTTTTCAATTTCATTAATATTTTTTAACACACGAACTTCTAAAAAATCATGAATATTTTTATATTACCCTAACATGTGTTTTTAAAATATTTATAATGTTTTATATATAAGCAAACATTTTTTTTCACAAAATCGCAAACAGTTTTTGAAACCACAAACATTTTATGATGTATTAGACATTTTCTCTCAAAATTCTCATTTTTTAATTTAGATACTTTTTTGGAGTCTCCGATAATTTATAGTAGAAAAAAAGATTAAAAACACAATTTATAAAATAGGCCGCCTCGACATAGGCCAGTCGAAACGTGTGTAATGCGTCTACTCGCAGCTTGCAGAGCAAAATATAGAAGGTCCCTACTGCATGGGCCAGCTGAGGCTGGGAATTCTTCCGTATGAAACATTTTTTTGTCATCTAAAGGTGTCATTGGTGGTTATTATTTTATAATTTTATGGGCAATTTCCATGATGTACCGTGGGAAGCAATATCGCCTTTATTATTATTAAGTATCGATATAGAAATGGGGCCGGAGTGGTGCCCCGTTTTTTGAAGAAAAATAAATTGATAGGATGAATCGACTACAGTCCAAACACACCCATGGTCTTCGCTAAGCTAGCCCATATGTGATGGGGCGTCAGCTTCATAGCTTGATTCGGCCCTGTAACCTGGCCATCAAAGATCGGAACTCGAGGGGTTGTCGGTGAGGGGAAAACCTATTTAGCGCCATAGGCGTCGGTTACAGGCAAATTTTGCTAACCAGCGCCTGCAGCGCTCTGCCATGGGCCGACCCATTTAAAAATCCTACCTGAGTATTAGCCCGTGAACTTTTTTCCAAATTAATCAACTTTTGTGGAAATCGGTGAACTTTTTCAAAAATTGATGATCTTTTTTTTGAAATTGATGAACTTTTCTAAAAATCAGTGAACATAATTTAAAATTTCATGAACTTTTTTCAAAATCACTGAACTGTTTTTAAAAATTGATGAATTTTTTTTGAAAATCGATGATCTTTTTTTGAAAATCAATGATTTTTTTCCAATACTGTGAACTTTTTGAAAATACGTAAACATGTTTCAAAAATCATTGAACTTTTTTTCAAATCTGAACTTTTTTTTAAAATTTTATGAACTTTTTGTCAGTTTTTGAAGGACCTCAGCGACCAGCGCTGAATGCACCGTATAGGACCTCCCGTCGGTGAGACCAGAAAATGATGAACTCCACTCTAGAAAATGAAGAAAGGGATAAACTGAGAAGTCGGAACGGCCCGGGGGGTGAATGCGAGCTTCCATGCGGCAGCGCCCCGACGCTACAACTCCCCACGCCCCAGCCGCTTCCGCTTCATCTCCCCGCCCAAACCTTCCCCACCATATAAATCGACCCGCCTCCATGTACAAGCAGCACACTCCTCCAGCCAAGCTCGCAGCCACCCAGCACTCGCTTCAGGCATGTCCAACCTCCAGATGGTGCTCAGCGACCCAACGGCCACCGCCGCGGCCAGCGCCGTTACCGGGAGCGCCATCGCTGCCTCGTACAATGACCAGATACGCCCGCTCCTCGACGCCGTCGACCGCCTGCGCCACCTTAAGGTGACGCAGGAGGGCATCCAGCTCCCGACGATCGTGGTCGTGGGCGACCAATCCAGCGGCAAGTCGAGCGTGCTGGAGTCTCTCGCCGGCATCAGCCTCCCTCGCGGCCAGGGTATCTGCACCCGCGTGCCGCTCGTCATGCGGCTCCAGGACGACCCCTCCGCCGACGCGCCGGTGCTTCAGCTCGAGTACAGCAACGGCCGCGTGGTGACCACCACGGAGGCCAACGTCGCGGACGCCATCAACGCCGCCACGGCTGAGATAGCCGGGTCCGGCAAGGGGATCTCCGACGCGCCCATCACCCTCATCGTGCGCAAGCGGGGCGTGCCCGACCTCACCCTCGTCGACCTCCCCGGCATCACGCGCGTGCCGGTCCATGGCCAGCCCGACGACATCTACGACCAGATCGCCAGGATCATAAGAGAGTACATTTCGCCCAAGGAGAGCATCATCCTGAACGTGCTCTCCGCCACGGTCGACTTCCCGACGTGCGAGTCCATCCGCATGTCCCAGCAGGTGGACCGCACCGGGGAGCGGACGCTCGCGGTGGTCACCAAGGTCGACAAGGCACCGGAGGGCCTGCTTGAGAAGGTTACCATGGACGACGTCAACATTGGTCTCGGGTACGTCTGCGTCCGCAACCGCATCGGCGAGGAGACGTACGACCAGGCGCGAGTCGAGGAGGAGCGCCTGTTCAAGCATCACTCGCTGCTGTCAAAGATTGACAAGGACATGGTGGGCATTCCCGTGCTCGCGCAACGGCTGGTCCAGATTCAGGCGACTATCATCGCCAAGTGCCTGCCGGACATTGTCAGGCAGATCAACGACCGCCTCAGTCGCAGCAGCACGGAGCTCGACCAGATGCCGCCAGATCTCAGCAACGTTGCTGACGCTGTGAGGGCCTTCTTCCACATCGTGAAGCTGGTGTGCGCATCACTGGAGAAGATCCTTGTGAGGAGTGAGTTTGACGAGTACCCTGACGACATCCATTTCCATGCCACTGCCCGTATTGCTGAGATGTTCGACAAGTATGCCAAGAAACTGCCTGCACAGATCCCAAGGGGCAGTGACCAGCTGTTTCTGATGGAGGAGATGCTAGTGCTGGAGGAGACCAAGGGCATCAACCTCCCCAACTTTCTGCCAAGATCGGCATTCCTTGTCTTGCTCAAGAAGAAGGTGGACACAGTCATGCAGGTAGTAAATGGCCTTCATATTACCGAATCTTGTTCTTTTACCTGCGGCTCATTTTTTTGAAAGGCAACTCAGAAAGAAATATTCTTGTTTGTTTTCGTCAGGTGCCGCACGACCTTGTGAACGAGGTCTGGAATTACGTGGAGGACATCGTGGTCAAGGTGCTGATGCAGCATTCAGAGAACTTCCCGCAGGTACAGGCGGCCTGTCGCCGCGCAGTCCAGGGCATGTTCGAGAAGGCACGGGCGCGCTCCGCCCAGCACGTCAAGGAGCTGATCGAGATGGAGAAGGTGGCCGACTACACGGCCAACCCAGACTACATGAAGACATGGTCGGAGATCATGCAGTGCCACGACAGGTTCATGAAGGCCGTGGAGGACAAGTCCAAGTCAGCACGGGTCACCCTGGAGGTTTTCGGAGAGGTGGACGTGTCCCACATGAGGGCGCACGCCGACCTGGCGAGGCAGGCGTTCGACCTGAGGGCGCGCCTGACGGCGTACTGGAAGAGCATCATGCTCCGGCTCATCGACGGCCTGGCCCTGCACATCCTCCTCGGCGTCAAGCGGCTCGTGGAGAACGATCTGGAGGAGGAGCTCGCCAACGAGCTGCTGCGCAACAAGATGGCCGGGATGGAGCGGATGCTCACGCCGTCGCCGAGCAGCGGCACCAAGCGCGAGCGCCTCAAGAAGAGCATCGTGCTGCTGCGCCAGTCCAAGGAGGTCGTGGGGAGCATCATGGACAGGATCTGCGCTTCAGGTGAAATCGTCTGAGCTGGGGCATGTGATGATTTGCTGTTGGGGATTATGCCTGGTGTTTTGGATGGTGCGGTGCCGTGCGGTTCTGTGTGAACAATGCTATGGTTCTAGTTATCTTGTTACATGTTATATGAACCTTAATTCCTACCTTATGTTCTGTTATGGAATCGTGCTGTCAGGTCTTTCATGCTTTTAGTGTTACTAGTTTAGTGCCCGTGCGTTGCTACGGAACAACAAACTCATGTCGTTTATCTTCATTATTGATCTCCGCCGTTGACTCAACCTCGCTAGTTGTCTCACTACCATCATTGAACGCTTGATCTACCCTTTCTCATCGTCGTCCTCCCATAGCCCTAACAACCTTTGCGGGACATAGTATCATATATTCATATTTAACATGCAAAATAAAAGGCTAGATAGACATACATCTAGAATATGCAAAATAACATTTTCTTAATCTAGCCAAGAAATTTGATAGCCCTGATAGATCGTGTAAATACCTCCGTTCTTATGCTAAAATATACACCAATATAGAAACAAAAATTATAAAGTTGCGGGATAAAAAGCAATCCTACAACCGTGAACACTCTCAGTCTCACTTTCTCCTCACTGCTCACCCCTCCCGCTTTCAGCTAGCCACCCACCATGCTTCCCCATGCAGCCTCCGACGCGTCACGACGCGCATCAGAACAGCGTGTGCGAGGCACCCATCACGGCCCAACTTTCCACAATGCGCCTCTGAACCCTCCCTCCTAGCTACGCAGTTGTGAGCTGAGATCGAGGGGGGAGGGGGTGCAGTGCTCCATTGAACGCGCGCGCAGTCTGGACGACGTCATCCACCGCGTGGCGGCCCTGCCCCATGACCCCGCCACAACAGCGCCACGCCGGTCTGAATCTTTTGTGGCAACACCCAGTGTGCGTCGTGTCCAGGAGACCCTTCCACAAACCATGTTCGCTGGGATGGGCAGGGATCGACCAGGAGTGGATCGCGTGGTGCACCACAATGCCGACGACTTCTCTTCGCCATCTAGCTCTGCTCCCCTCTCTCTGCTCACGATCAAGATGCCCATGGATCTTATTTATGTTTAAGAACGTGTTAGAATGTAAGGATACCGACATGCTAAATCTTATCATAGAGCTACAAAAAAAAGCAGCTCAACAGATAATGTTCCTTTAGTTCATATCGAAGTATTTATTGTCTTGAAAGACTCGTCCTTTCATAGTAGAGATATGAGGAGCTCACTAAAGGCAAACTCAGCTCGAATTTGGGTTCTTCATAAATTATTTGATACATAGTTCCTTATCCATGTACTTCTAATGAGTGATTCTATGGAACTGAAGTCTAAGTCAGTTTTCTTAAAGCTATATTATGATATTAGATGCCTCATGTTTTTACCATATTAAAAAGCACATGCCGTAGAAAGAAATACAACCCCTTAGTATTTTTGTTCTTCTTTAGCAAGTCACTGTCCAAGCATCTTCCTCCTGCATCTGTTTCAAATTTCACGCCGTCTTTCCTTATATTTGATTTGTTAGTATGCTATTTTCCATAACTTCTATTTGCATCTTTTTCTTTCGCAAGGAAACTTTCAGGGGTACCCACCATTCAACACACATATTTTTTACAAAACAAATAGCATGTAATTCAATGACTAAAGTCATCGTTGTAAATTATGCACCAACCAGCTGCTATAAAGGGTTTTCAAAACCTAATGCATCCGAGATTTGCTTATACTATTCTAAACTAATGGTCAGTATAAACAGAGGCAAAGCTTTTGCATTTTCCACATGAACCATAAAAAACATTTTTTACCACATTTGACGTTACTACATCACATAATCGATTTTTTAAGTATCATATTCAACAAGCATAACTGCCAAAAGTGAACTCAAACTGTATGGTTAAAAAATGACCACTAATAACTTCCACATCACATGGAAATGAATCAACTCATTTTTTTTAGATTTGACATATCGTGATGGGAGATCTTGGAGTATTATGTGCATATTTTGAGGTTATGTTCCATGAGCAAGAGATAGGATAGATAACAGAACTAAGCAATCAACTAATGAACTATTCCGATTGTTTTATAGAGAGTTTAAGAAGATTACCTCCTGCTTAAATAAACCGTTTGACTAACAAAATCATGTCATGTGTGAAATTTATTGCACCAAGCACAAATATTCTATGATGAATCAGACACCAAACATTTATTTGATTAGGGGCTAACTCTAGAAATGTCAGCGCATGAGTACATGACTACATATGCCAATTCTGAAGAAATGAGCTCTTGTAACATTACTTGTTGAGTATGACCAATTTTGCATGTGTTCTCCATGACTCAATGGTCACCACGCCGGACAGCGACCCATCGATGACCCTCACATTGACATCTATCTGTAGCCAATCAACATGGTGGATAGAGGTTAGTGGCATCAACTAAACTGATGGTCAGATCGTAGGAGCTAGCAGAATCGTCATTTACCTTGGTGGGAGGACATGGGTGGATCGATCGAGGTCGAACCATCACGACAACACTTCATGGGTGAAAAAAATTAATCTTCTATTTCTACGTGGAGGTGAATACACTTCACAACCACAGAAACTTATACAGGCTTAAAATAGACTATGACCACAACCATACAAACGAAAAACAGGCTATATTTTGCAACCCATTTCCCCGGGGGTTGCATGTCGGATACGCTAATCGTTAGAACCAAGGTTGATCCATCGTTAACGAAAGCCTCCATAAATGGTCAAATTCTGTAAAAAAATCAAATAAACTATATCCAGAGGACCGTTAACTAACACATCGGGGAGCATTTTGAAGCAGGGGAAATATTATGATTAACATGATTCGAGATGTTTTAAAAAAAACATGATTCTTCAGAAGTCGAGAATTGTACCTTTTTCAAGCTTGACCTCCTAAAAACGATGAAATCACCAGCTTGCTAGTTCTCTCTGTTGGGTGCCAATAAATCTCACATATAGCCAGAATTCACCAATGATTGCTTGTCCAAAGTAATACAGAAATTCTAACTCTACTTAGTCATGTAGCTCTTAGGTTTTATCGCCGTGAGTTGAAAAAGTATAAACAGTAAACACGTTTCATGCCAGTCCGTGCGTGCGTTGCTAGCTAGTCGATCAATCAATTCACCGATCCATCTCATGGCAAAGCTAGCTAGTACGATGTTAGCTGATTCAATCCATCTTACAGTAAGTCAGGTTTGCTATGTTTTTTGTTTTTCCATCAAGCTGAAGCGCCGGCCAGGCAGAATACTGTCTTCACAGGAACGGAGACAATCAGACAACAACGACATTGAAGGAAAGGATCAAGATCTACGCACCTGTTACACTATCCTTGACAGAGGCAAAGGGCGTCAAGTTTGAGCTGTTGGTCTTCTACGCGTTCTCGTACACCATCCGCTGCGGCGCACGGTACTTGTCGTAGCCGCCTGTGATGAGGACGCACACCCTCATCGCATAGTTCACGCCTGCTACAAACCCAAATCGCGGAAGCTACCAGCCGTGGAAGACATCTTGAAGCAAGTAGATGGAGGGCGGAGGTGGAGCAGGACTCAACGGCGAGAAAGCGAGAGGGCGAGCCACGGCCACCACCGAGCAGACGAGGATCGCCGCGAAGACGACGCCCGTCACGCGGCGCCAGACGCGGACCGACCGCAGGCGCCGGCCCAGCCGGCGCTTCTGCCGCCGCAGCCATGTCCAGCATGGCTAGCTGCTGCCGGTGCGACACCTAGAACGCGGTGAATAACTCGTCCGTGAACTAGTCGACCTTGAACCGTCGCAGCGCGTTGACCACGTGCGCATGCCGGACGGACGGATCTTGCACTTGGACCGTGAGGTGGAGGATGAGCTGCTCCAATAGGCTGTACAAGAAGAGAAGCAACTGTGAGAGGAGCTCCAAGCACTGATGCAGCGGGCAATCCAACAGATGAGTTCAATCTAGGAGCATCAATGCGACCAGTTTGCTTCATGAAACAATAAGATATTTGCTTGTGCTCTGATGATAGATATACTTGTTCGTAAGATAACCAATGTGTATTTTGACAAACTGGTGCGTACCTTATCCACTCTCAGTTACAGTCAAGCTAAATGAGTTAGAACCGATTGTACACAAAAGTAGAAAGCTAGTAAGCTACAACATTAAAATACACCTCAAACCATAGCAATCCTAACTCCTCACTTTGACCATCAGAGCAAG
Source organism: Hordeum vulgare subsp. vulgare (assembly GCF_904849725.1). Classification (NCBI taxonomy): domain Eukaryota; kingdom Viridiplantae; phylum Streptophyta; class Magnoliopsida; order Poales; family Poaceae; genus Hordeum; species Hordeum vulgare. Next base: position 492,118,987 of record NC_058521.1, on the reverse strand, counting down.
ATTTTGAAAAAAAAATACCATTTGAAGGTGACTCGGATGAGCCTTTATAAAAATGCAGTAGCTAAAGCATGTTTGAGAAATAATAGCCGTCGACAGATATAGGTAAGAAACAAAATTCAGGCCAAGTTTTTAACATAAGCATAAGCATGGATACTATGTGAAATATTAGTCTTATTGGATTATAGATAATCTGATAATAAGAGTCAATTCACATGCTACTTTGTAATGCTGATAATATGTTACTACACTATGATAGCAAAAGGTTAGTTAACAATTCCTCATTGCATGCTTAGTTCTTCGAGGCCTAAAACTCCTGAGCAGATCAAGAATACTCCACCATTTCATGTACATCCTAAAACTGATTTTGCACAGCAAATGCTGCGTAAAGGCAAAAACATTCAGGAATAGACTCAAATTTCTTTACGCGAGGAAAAAGCTAACTTTAAGACAGCATAATCAAATCAACCATATCTTCTAGAAGAAAAGAACCTGATATAGCTGTGGTGGTGGCTGATTAGGTAATGGTGGTGGCTGGTTGGGCAATTGCTGCTGTTGTTGACCTGTAAAGAAAGAATTTTGCGAATTCCCACCTGGCTGAGAAATTCCAAAGAGGAGGTGAGAAGCTCAAGCTGGGGGGCGTACCGGTTGACGCGGTCCTTGAACTTGGAGAGGAAGCACTCGTGATCGTCGCCGACCGAGGCGATGCGCTGCTGCGTGCCCAGCTTGTCCGCGTTCACCTCCTTTGAGCTCCCCCTCCGGCATGGCCAGCACCACCGTCCGCGCGCGGTCGTATGTGGGCAGCTTCTCCAGCACAGCTTCATGTACATCTCCACGACATTGGGCAGGTCAGTGCGTGGCTTGAAGTTACCAAAGAAGATTCCCTTCAGGATCCTCTCATTCAGGAAGTTCATCGGGTGGGTCTTGAATTCAGCGTCCTTGTGTGGCACACCCACCAGCACAGCTACACCCCAGCCCTGTATACAGATCACAGAATTCAAGCTTCCATCTAGAGATAAGAGGGATGCAAAATGATCATGCTTGAGTGGACGATTGATGTCTTAAGAAGTCATACATCATGAACACATTCAAATGCTTGTATCATAGCATTGACGTTGCCAGTGCACTCAACACTGCGGTCAACTCCGCCATTTGTCATGTCAGCGAGCACCTGAAGCATCACCATGAAGTTGTATGTCATGATCATCATTAAGCATAATGAATAACTATTTTCCTCGTGTGAAGGAACACACCTGCTGAACTGGCTTGGTGTGATCTTTCGGGTTCACAAATTCCGTGCAGCCAAACTTCCTAGCTGAACATGGAGAAAATAGAAAATCTGAGGAACTTCTCAACACAACAAAAATAACCCCATGAATAGTAAAATAAGGAGTATTTACCTTCTTCAAATCTGCTGGCCTTCAGGTCAACACCAATGATCCTTGATGCACCTGCAATCCTTGCACCTTCTACAACCTAAATCATACAAATACGACGGGCAAATAGATGCAAGTCAGATGCATGTACCGGTTGCAATTGCAGAACAATCAAGGGAGGGATTAGGACACTTACCGCAAGGCCAACAACCCTTAGCCCAAATATCGCCACTGTGGAACCCTTTGGTGGTTTTGCAACATTAATTGACGCGCCAAGACCTAAAAGAAAGAATGGCAGCTCAGCATCTCGAGATAAGCTGTAGCCATAATAAGCATACTACAACAACAATACAAGTCAACTTACCAGTGGAAATACCACAGCTAAGAACACAGACTTTATCAAGGGGAGCCTCAGGGTTGATCTTGGCAACACAACCGACATGCATGACAGTGTACTCACTGAAGGTGGAAGTCCCTACGAAATGGTAAATCGTCTTGCCGCCAATAGAGAAGCGCGACTTGCCATCCTCGATCATCACACCTCTGTCGGTGTTGATCCTGAGAAGATCACACATGTTGCTCTCCGCAGACTTGCAATGTGGGCACTCCTTGCACTACCCGGTGAACACAGGGAGGACGTGGTCACCAGGGGCAACATCTGTCACGCCCTCTCCAACACTCTCCACTATGTTGTGAGCATAAATAAGTTCAGGGGACGTGCAACAGATAAATTTGACCAGAAATATCTATATAAAAGGACTTCATGTCCGAGCACCTCAGATAAATAAAGAGATGGATAGATATGCGTGGAAGTTAGCTATCCACGTTCCAGAGCCATGACTTGGTTTCGAGATCTTATGTGTTTCAACTCTAGCCTACCCCAACTTGTTTGGGACTGAAAGGCTTGGTTGTTGTTGTTGTTGTTGGTAGATATAGCAAGTCAACTAAAGCAACATGGAACAAACCCCTGATGTATCTTCACTTGTTTGAGAATCCTAGTACCAATCTATGATATTGACTTATGTCTCCATAGTTACTCTATCAAGATTCAACAACAGTGACGCCACTACGATACAGACAACAGCAATTATTCAGTAACGGTTTGCACAGGCAGCACAGTTCTTATGATTGCTTCGCATGTTTTCAGTTCTGTGGTCGACCTATTCTCTGTCAACAAACAATTAGCCTAAGCTGAAATCTGAAAATCCTAGAGGAGAACATAAACTGAATGTATTAACAGCATGGTAAACATGTATACACAGAGCAGTAGTAGTTGATCAAGGAAGGTGGTTGAGACTTGAGAAACATACCCTCCAGCTTCATGGCCGAAGATCCGAGGGAACATGGGGGTCTGCCCCTCAGCATCACGGGGGCCGGCACCGAGCGGCACGGGGGCGGCCGCGAGCTCGCGGGGCGGGGGCGAGGGCGGGCCTGAGCGGCGTCGGGAGTGGCAGCTAGCGCGCGGGGGCGGGGGCGAGGGCGGGCGACCGAGCGGCGCCGGCAGCGGCGGTTAGCGCGCAGGGGCGGGGTGAGGGCGGGACCGAGCGGCGTCGGGAACGGCGATTAGCGCGCAGGGGCGGGGGCAGCGGCGGGAACGGCGGCGAGCGCGCGGGGGTGGGGGTGGCACCGGGCGGCATCGGGAGCGGTTCCAGCCTAGAGAGGGCGGTTCTACCGTAGACGAGGCCTATGGATCTGGTTTTCTTTACTGAACTGTTTGGTTTTTGGAGGGCTGGAAAAAAAATCAGTGATAGGAGAACGTGGGTGGGGGACGAGTGAACGAGAGGTCGAACCATCACGACGTTCGATCCTGCTTTAATAGTAGAGATTTAATCTATGTTTACTTCGTGTCCAACGTTGTCGTCGGGCATGCATCTGTTAGAACCAACAATTGTCGGCCATGCCCAGTTTTGGGAGAAGCAGGGCTTTTGGAAAACGAACTTCCTTCTGTTTGGTTCATATGCTAAGTTTGCCAACAACATTTGTCATGTATGTCTAAATTTAGGCAATCAAAATTGCACTTTTGCCATACATGTGTCCGGTTAGGCAATCAAATTTGCAGCCATACGTTGTTGCGTTTGAGTCATCTTGCCACTGTTCTGTTCCACGCCTTACCAACTATAGGTATTTGAAGTCATATCTTAGATTACCAACTATAGGAATTTTAGTCATACCTTAGATTAAGTCATTTGTCCTTTGAGTCATCTTGCTCCTTTGATTCAAAGAAATTCTACAGGATTTTTTAAGGAATGATGGGGTTATAGTCCTAGGGTAGGGTCATAGGCCTGCCCTGTAGGTCCTACCCAAGGACTACCCCTCACAAAGGATAAGGCCCTTAGTCAGCTCCGACTGAATTAAGGAGTCCCCATCATCCAGTCGGTAACAGGTCCTCGACCATCCAGTCAGAGACTAGCATTCGGAGGATATCAAGCTAACCGACTAGATACCACTCGGTACATCGTAACCCCCCTGGAGGGAAACGGTCGTACGTTTCCAGGTGCATTTATTAGCATTTAGGGCGTACGTTACCTGTAACGTACGCATTCAATCGCCACTACTCCACCCCTGTACCGGAACCGTTGTGGAGGGCAGCGCACTCTATATAAGCCACCCTCCCCCGCTGGTAGAGGGGTTAGCAACTCACTGTATTCTATATTTCCACTCGACAACAAGCTCCCTGAGCACTGAGACGTAGGGCTATTACCTCCATCGCAGAGGGGCCTGAACTCATACAACCTCGCCGTAGCTAAGGCTCTGCCCATCCTTTTCATACCCTACACATCTACTGTCAGGCTTATACCCACGACAATTGGCGCCCACCTTGGGGCAGGCGTCTAAGCGACTTCCGGCGAGTTTGCGACTACTTCCTTTCGTCATGTCGTGGAGGTTCGAGCATGGGTCACCAGATCTTCTTCGGCGCTCTCTCCTTCATCATCGACGATTCGGCGTGGCTTCGGGATGCTCCTCTCGACGTCGAGGCGCTTCCCGTCGTGGGGCTACGCACTTCCGTGCCTGCGCCCGCGGCATTCTTCTTCTCCAACAGTCGGCTCCGGTGTCGACCTGCACCGCCGTCACGCGCCGCAGCAAGCGGTCTCGCCGTCCGCGGCTCCAGCGTTGGGTGCAACACGCCCAGGCGTGCCAGAACGCGTCTTCACAAGTGGCGGTTCTAGAGTCCGTTGTGGTTGCCCCGCTGTCCCAGCACTCGGACTCGGTTCCGACTGAGTTCCCTTCCGAGTATGCGGGTCGCGGGCCCGCAGCAGAAGCACAAAGCTCCGACCACTCCGCAAGCAGAAGCTGCAGCCGTAACCAATGCCAAGTTCAAGGGCAAAGGGAAGGCTCAGTTCACCCCCAAGAAGAAGCAGTTCAATAACCCCATCCTGGACCAGCCATGTCCGGTTCATACGAAGATGGATGAAGAGGGCAACCCCATATATGCGAAGCATACCACTCGACAGTGTCGCCTCCTGATCCAGGGGTTCAGCGAAGGGCAACCGAGTGAGAAGGACCATGAACAGGATGAGGAGGATAAGGAGGATCCGTTCCCACAAGTCCATGCAACCCTAATGATTTTTGCTGACGTCGAGAGCAAGAGTCGACTGAAGCTGGTGAACAGAGAGGTGAACATGGCCACCCCTACCAACCCCAAGTTCCTCAAATGGTCTCAGACTGCGATCACCTTCGACCAGCCGGATCATCCGGCACATGTACCCACCCCGGGGAGACAGGCTCTGGTCGTCGACCCGGTGGTGGAAGGAGTCCGACTGCGCAAAGTCCTCATGGATGGCGGCAGCGGCTTGAACATCATGTACGCCGACACACTCAAGGGGATGGGCATCCCGATGTCCAAACTCAGCGAGAGCAGCATGCAGTTCCATGGAGTCGTCCCTGGACGGAAGGCCAAGTCACTCGGCCAGATCGCGTTGGACGTCGTCTTCGGCTCCGACAAGAACTTCCGCAAGGAAAAGCTAACGTTCGAAGTGGTCGACTTCCAGAGCGCTTATCACGCAATTCTGGGCCGCCCAACGTATGCACGTTTCATGGCCCGTCCATGTTACGTATACCTGAAGCTGAAGATGCCATGCCCGAAGGGTGTGATCACCATCACAGGTAATCGGCAGCGAGCCGAAGAGTGTCTGCAGCAGGGATCAAGAATCGCCGAACAGCAGATGGCCGTCCTCGAGCTCGACGAGTACAAGAAAACAGTCGACCCCGCCGACCTGATGCGCTCAAAGAAGCCAGCTTCTGAATCCGCATTCCAGTCGGCGGGAGAGACGAAGAAGGTCAGCATTCACCCGACGGACGACAATGCTGCCCCGACGAACATCTCCACCACCCTCGATCCTAAATAGGAAGCCGAGCTCACCCAATTCCTCCGTGAGAACTGGGACATCTTCGCATGGAAACCCTCTGACATGACAGGTGTACCCAGGGAGTTGGCTGAGCACCGACTACATGTGGACCCCGTCGCTCGGCCCGTCCGAGAGCGCTTGCGCCGGTCCGCCGCGCACAAGAGGAAAGTAATCGGGGAGGAGGTGGCCAAGCTGCTGGCAGCCAACTTCATTCGCGAGGTTCACCACTCCGAGTGGCTCGCCAATGTTGTCATGGTGCCCAAGAAGGACAAGTCGCTCCGAATGTGCATCGACTTCAAGCATCTCAATAAGGTCTGCCCGAAAGACCATTTTCCGTTCCCCCGCATAGATCAAATTGTCGATTCGACTGCGGGTTGCGAGCGCCTGTCATTTCTTGATGCCTATTCGGGCTATCATCAGATCCGTCTGTATGGTCCCGATGAGTTAAAAACAGCCTTCATCACCCCATTCGGGGGCTTCTGCTACATCACTATGCCATTCGGTCTGAAGAATGCAGGAGCTACCTTTATGCGCATGATCCAAAAATGTCTCCTCGACCAGATCGGTCGGAATGTGGAGGCGTATATGGATGATATCGTAGTCAAGTCACGCAAAGGTTCCGACCTGCTGACTGACTTGGCAGAAACATTCGCCAACCTTCGTAGGTACGATATCAAGCTCAACCCTGCTAAATGTTCATTCGGTGTTCCCAGCGGAAAGTTACTCGGTTTCTTCGTTTCCGAACGAGGGATCGATGTCAACCCCGAAAAGATCGGGACCATCGTCCGAATGGAGAGGCCGGTCAGAATACACAATGTTCAACGACTCACAGGTTGCCTAGCGGCTTTGAGCAGGTTCATCAGTCGACTCGGCGAGAAAGCACTTCCTCTGTACCGACTCATGAAGAAATCAGATACTTTCGAGTGGACAGACGAAGCCCAAGTCGCATTCGACGACCTCAAAGTCCTACTTTCCACCCAGCCGGCTCTAACTGCTCCGCTCAGTAAAGAGCCCCTTCTTCTCTACATTGCGGCTACAAATCAAGTCGTCAGTACTGTTCTTACAGTCGAACGAGAAGAAGAAGGCAAAGCATACAAAGTTCAGCGGCCAGTGTACTACGTCTCCGAAGTCCTGACTCCTTCCAAGCAGAGGTATCCCCACTATCAAAAGCTTATCTACGGGATCTACATGACTGCGAAGAAGGTGGCCCATTATTTCCAAGACCACTCGGTGTCTGTCGTTTCTGATGCTCCGTTGTCGGAAATTCTCCACAATCGAGACGCATCAGGCTGAGTGGCGAAGTGGGCAATGGATATGTTGTACTGTGACATCAAGTTCGAGGCCAAGAAAGCTATTAAGTCTCAAGACCTGGCCGACTTTATAGCAGAATGGGTAGAACAACAGCAACCGACCCACATCTACTCGGCCCATTGGACAATGTTCTTTGATGGGTCCAAGATGTTGAATGGCTCCGGCGCTGGCGTTATGATCATATCACCAAAGGGCGACAAACTCAAGTACGTGCTGCAGATACACTTCGATTCCTCCAACAACGAGGCAGAGTATGAAGCTCTCCTCTACGGATTGCGCATGGCCATCTCACTCGGCGTCCGTCGCCTGATGGTCTACGGCGATTCAGATTTGGTGGTCAATCAAGTGATGAAAGAGTGGGATGTCAGGAACCCCACCATGACCACATATTGCAATGCAGTGAGGAAGCTCGAGAAAAAGTTTGAAGGTCTGAAACTCCACCATGTTCCGCGACTGAAAAACCAAGCAGCTGATGAATTGGCGAAACTCGGATCCACTCGGAGACCAGTCCCGAGTGACGTCTGCCTCGAGCACCTTCACCTCCCTTCAGTCAAAGAAGATCCTTTTACAGAAGAACCAGTACAACCAAAGAGTTCAACAGATCCGACTGAAGTCGATGTACCTGCTGTGGTTGATCTGGTCATGGAGATTCTTACTGTCATCCCCGATTGGACTGTGCCGATCATTGCATATATCCTGAGACAGGAACTTCCAGAAGACGAAGTCCAGGCCAGGCAGATAGTCCGCAGGTCGAAGTCATTCACTGTCATTGATGGCCAATTGTACAAGGAGAGCGTTTCAGGCGTTCTCCAACGATGCATCTCCCCAGAGGAGGGGCAGCTGATCCTGGAAGATATTCACTCGGGGACCTACGGTCATCACGCCTCTTCAAGAGCAATCGTCGCCAAGGCATTCAGGGCTGGTTTTTTCTGGCTGCAGGCAAACGAGATGGCTAAAGATATTGTCGACCGATGTGAGGGATGTCAGTTCTACTCCAACAAGTCCCACAAGCCGACATCTGCGTTGAAGACAATCCCTCTTGTGTGGCCGTTTGCAGTTTGGGGATTAGATACAGTCGGACCATTCAAGACAGGCCAAGGGGGATACACACATCTGTTGGTGGAAGTCGACAAGTTCACGAAATGGATCGAAGTCAAGCCCATCAAGAAACTCGACGCCTCAACAGCCGTCAAGTTTATCAGGGACATCATCTCCAGATTCGGTGTACCTCACAGCATAATCACGGACAACGGGACAAACTTTGACTCGGACAGATTCAAAGGTTTCTGTGCAAGCCAAGGTATCCGAGTGGATTTTGCTTCCGTAGCACATCCTCAATCCAATGGACAAGCAGAGTGGGCGAATGGGCTTATTCTTCAAGGTTTGAAGCCCCGACTCCTGCGAGAGGTGGGACACGCCGCTGGCGCATGGGTCACCGAGTTACCTTCGGTACTTTGGGGTCTTCACACAACCCCGAACAGATCTACATGGCGATCACCATTCTTCCTCGTCTACGGAGCAGAAGCAGTCCTTCCGAGTGACTTACTTCACAATGCTCCACGAGTCGAACTCTTCTCCGAAGCTGAAGCTGAACAAGCAAGGCAAGACGGAGTGGACCTTCTAGAGGAGGAGCGCGAGATGGCACTGACTCGCTCGACCATTTATCAACAAGATCTGCGGCGTTTTCACGCGCGACACGTCAGGAGTCGTACGTTCCAAGCAGGCGACCTGGTGCTCCGAGTGGATCAGCAAAGACCTCACAAGTTGGCTCCTGCCTGGGAAGGACCCTTCATCATCTCAAAGGTGCTGAACAATGGAGCATACAGACTCTACAACGTCGATAGGGAGACAAACGAGCCGCGAGCATGGAACGGAGATCTCCTGAAGCGCTTCTACACGTGACCGTCGACTGAAGCAATGTAAAGAACAAGTATTGGTGAAATAATATAAAGCAGATTGAGTTTTTTGCAGGTTCAAAGTTCTTCCGCGGTCGCAGACTCCGGTCTCAAAAAAAAAAACTTAGCTGCGATCCAGAATCGCCTAAGTATTAACTTTCTCCGAGTGTGCACTTAACGTCACACTCGGGGGCTTAGCTGCGATCCAGAATCGCCTAAGTATTAACTTTCTCCGAGTGTGCACTTAACGTCACACTCGGGGCTTAGCTGCGACCCAGAATCGCCTAAGTATGAAATTTCTCCGAGTGTGCACTTAACGTCACACTCGGAGACTTAGCTGCGATCCAGAATCGCCTAAGTATGAACTTTCTCCGAGTGTGCACTTAACATCACACTCGGAGACTTAGCTGCGATCCAGAATCGCCTAAGTATGAACTTTTTTCGAGTGTGCACTTAACGTCACACTTGGGGACTTAGCTGCGATCCAGAATCGCCTAAGTATGAAATTTCTCCGAGTGTGCACTTAACGTCACACTCGGGGACTTAGCCGCGATCCAGAATCGCCTAAGTATGAACTTTCTTCGAGTGTGCACTTAACGTCACACTCGGGGACTTAGCTGCGATCCAGAATCGCCTAAGTATGAACTTTCTCCGAGTGTGCACTTAACGTCACACTCGGGGACTTAGCCGCGATCCAGAATCGCCTAAGTATGAACTTTCTCCGAGTGTGCACTTAACGTCACACTCGGGGACTTAGCCGCGATCCAGAATCGCCTAAGTATGAACTTTCTCCGAGTGTGCACTTAACGTCACACTCGGGGACTTAGCTGCGACCCAGAATCGCCTAAGTATGAAATTTCTCCGAGTGTGCACTTAACGTCACATTCGGAGACTTAGCTGCGATCCAGAATCGCCTAAGTATGAACTTTCTCCGAGTGTGCACTTAACATCACACTCGGAGACTTAGCTGCGATCCAGAATCGCCTAAGTATGAACTTTTTCCGAGTGTGCACTTAACGTCACACTCGGGGACTTAGCTGCGATCACGAATTGCCTAAGTATTAACTTTCTTCGAGTGTGCACTTAACGCCACACTCGGGGAGTTAGATGCGATGCAGAATCGTCTAAGCACCCACATGCCTTCGACTGTATCCTACAGGTACACTCGGGTAATCAACTGACAACTACATGAATTGCAGACCCTCATTGAGGCTCATGTGGATGTCAAAACAACTGACAACTACATCAGTACCAACCCGCAATCCTACCGATCCACTCGGTGACAATACAGATCCAATCGGAAATTCCACGGACCCTCAATGAGGCTCATGCAGATGTCAAGACAATTGACATGTTTCGAATGTTTGCCTTTGGCTTCACCAAGAAACGCCAAACAAAAAACTCGAGTCAAAATTGCAACAGAAGAGCAAAAGATTCGATTCAAAGTTCAACCAAAGATAGTGCCTCGGTGTGGATCAAGCTTACCCACAATGGATGGTATGAAGGTGGTTCTGGCGGAGCGAGAGAAGCTTACCCATTCGGGGACTAATGATGGGGTTATAGTCCTAGGGTATGGTCATAGGCTTGCCCTGTAGGTCCTACCCAAGGACTACCCCTCACAAAGGATAAGGCCCTTAGTCAGCTCCGACTGAATTAAGGAGTCCCCATCATCCAATCGGTAACAGGTCCTCGATCATCCAGTCAGAGACTAGCATTCGGAGGATATCAAGCTAACCGACTGGATACCACTCGGTACATCGTAACCCCCTGGAGGGAAACGGTCGTACGTTTCCAGGTGCATTTATTAGCATTTAGGGCGTACGTTACCTGTAACGTACGCATTCAATCGCCACTACTCCACCCCTGTACCGGAACCGTTGTGGAGGGCAGCACACTCTATATAAGCCACCCTCCCCCGCTGGTAGAGGGGTTAGCAACTCACTGTATTCTATATTTCCACTCGACAACAAGCTCCCTGAGCACTGAGACGTAGGGCTATTACCTCCATCGCAGAGGGGCCTGAACTCATACAACCTCGCCGTAGCTAAGGCTCTGCCCATCCTTTTCGTACCCTACACATCTACTGTCAGGCTTATACCCACGACAAGGAAAGTTTTTGTAGGATTGGATCCTAGGAATTTTTCAAAAGAATCATTTGTCCTTTTATAGAAAATCATCATCTACTCCAACCTCTTTTTACAGTTCATTTGTTTTTCCTATGTCATCAGACAAACTCTGCTAATCCTAATAGGATTCAAAAGTGGGCACACCACTTCAATTATATATTTTTCCTATTCCTGCGTTTTGAGAATCCTGCACATCAAACATTTTTCACAAGAGAAGTTTGAGGGGATACCATGTTAAGAAGAAACAGCTACTAGGATTTTTTGTGTGTGTTTTACTTTCTGGTCTGATCCTTAGCTAGTGACTTATCCTAACTTGCTAGCTCTATTACAACTTAAAACGAGTCTCTTCTCCAAAATAATAATTTCTCAATTGTAAAGGGTAGCGCGATTCCAGGTTCTGATATACAACAGGAGTATGTACCCAAACACAGTAGTTCACTTCAGAAATGTACAGTTCTGGTTTCTACGCTAACCTACAGGGAGCATTGTGCAGTAGGCAGCAACACTTAATAATAATAGTGGCATCCATGTTAATGGAGGAGACAAGGCAACTGGTGTTGACCCATAGGCTGACATTAGCATTGAAGACAGCTGCACAAAGAGAAACTCTATGTTAACACTAAAGTGTGAAAAATCTACACTGGAAAGCTGGGCTAATAGAAATACACACCTTCAAATGTATCATTGCTGTGATCAAGCAGGCGAGTAGAATTATTTTCCGTGTCCAGCCACCAAAAAATTTGATCAACACGAACTTCATCTTGTTCTTGCAAGATAGGTTCATCAAAGCTCCTGGACCTGGAAAACCTGGCAGAAAGCATGCTGCCGCAGCGGTCGTATCTGCTGTGTTAGCCCTGTTTTCTGCTCTTCTGTGGTACCGCAAATAAGCAGCAGCCCTTTCTGCATACAAGCCATATGAAAGGACAACTACAGGGAGAACCACCAGGTATAGGAAAGGCAGGGTGATAACCATCACATCTGGGCTGCTAAGCTTGTAGTTTGTCATACCAAAAGAAGGTATGCTCCATCCAGATACGTACATTTGAGCAATTTCTCCATTTTCAGATGTTGCGTGACCCCAAAACCATGGCATCTGGGTGATCCAAAGAACATACAGGGACAAACAAAAACAGAACGCTTTGCTGTTTGCACCCTCCATTAGAAACCAGACCAACCAAAACCAAGCCTTTCTCTGCTGGACAGGTGATGTTAGAACTGACAAGGCCCATCTTTGATATGATGGCTTTTTCGTTAGAAAATGGTACATGATTTGGGGAATGAACAACAACAGAATGGTGAAGGCCAGATTACTCCAGAGAAGAACTTTATAAGCGTCTTCCCATTCAACTTCAAATATCAAACGGTTGAGCCATGGGCGGTGTAGAATCGCTATCTTGCCCTCAACTGAAAATGGTCTTCTCTCGCTTAAAGTCTTCTTACCATTAGAATCTAGCACAAACACTTGCAACCAGTAGCGAGTAGGAGATGAACTCATGTAATTTTTAGCATTCCACTTGGCATGGAACAAAGGTTTGTTAGCAGAAGAGCTGTCAACAAGTTGCAGAGGCATCTCCTCAACTATCTTGAACTCATCATGAGAATCAAAAACTCTTGCACTCACATTGACGATAAGTTCTTCAGAGAAAACAAGAACATTTATATCATTTCTAGGCGGCCCCTTCTTTGATTCCAGCATATTCATATTTCTTGAATCTGTTGGATAAGTGATCAAGATAGAAGTTTGGAATGGCTGTTTTAACGTCTGGTCAATGAAAGAGACTACGCCTCCGTCTATTGCTAAAATCCTTATCAATCTGGACTCTTTCCAGTCTCCAAGTTCCCATTCCCAAAAGCTTGAAGAGCGCTCTTCTGTTCTCATTTGATGATGCCTCCAAAGCTGCTTACTAACTTTCGCATGCAGATGACCACATAGGTATGCTGAAATTGATTGCCTTGCAAACACGCTTTCGTAACGCTGCCCTCCTTCAGATGAAGTAGTGAACGACATAGGGAAATGTCCAAATACAACTCTTGTAACCGGAGCATTTGAATGACTGGCCCAGTACTCTAATTCTGAATTAACTGCTTCTATCCTCTTATTAGTAGGATGTCCAAATAAATTAGAAGGAAACCGAATACCAACACTCATTGTATCATCTATGCCCAGGAATAAATAACTTCTATCTCCCTACAATACCTTTTAGGACAAAAAATCAGTTCCGGAATTGCAAGTACGATTAACATACATATGTAATCATCAGAATGTATCATGAACAATTAGTCCCATAAACTCATTTAAGGACTAGGAGTCAAGAATTCTATCAAAATGCTTCTCTCTGGTATTGCTGTGATCCGATTAGACTTAAATATGTGCGAGGTGGTTGAAAGGAACTATAAGGTAAAGATATCATGGAACACTTGGTTCTTCACAATCAAAATGACTGCTTCAGAAGAATAAGAGTTGGTTTTGTTATTTAACTAGTACTCATGTAGCCAGATGAACATATTTTGCAGTGCTGCACACTAATCCATTTCCTGTGTCATCAATGTGGCGATACTTTATGTCTGTACCGAAACGGTTCTAGCTGCATTAGTATAGTACTACTCCGCAAGTCCACATTGTACTTGTATATGTACGTCATATTTTATAACTTACTATTGATGCCTCAACCTATTCTCAATTCACAAAAGATTGATATTATCATATTAATATTGGAACATTAGTTTCTTGTTGTACCAGTTGACAAGGAAATTTGTTCTATAAAATTAGTAGACAATAATGTTAACATGGAAACTCTGCCAGCAAATCTGTTAAAGGTTACACCTCGAATAAGCAGGGGAAACATATCACAGCATTATCAGTTAAAACACAGCCATCTTGAAAAAGTTGAAAATGCTTCACAAGGAGTGCTGACAAAAGCGACGAAACGTACCTGGAGCATTATGCTATTAATGGTGCTTAATCGGTCAAGCTGTGAATTAACACTGTAAGTTGAAAAGAAGTCCAATTTGCTTCCTCTATAGGGAACTCCATATGTATCATGATTGCCTCTAATATCAAATATCCTCCTCTTATCAATACCGCCTTTTGCAACAATTTCATCAATAGTTTTCTTGTATGTAATCCATTCGTCTTCATCCTGTCTGGATGTAGTTCTTTTCCTATTTTTTGCATCTAACAAGATGAAAGTTATAATACAAAAAATGAAGTGTTCAAAAAATTACAGGAAATACCATCTCTTTATACCATCTCTTTATAATTATTCTCACTTATCAGAGGAGTTCTCTCTACCGGTATACTATACATGTAACCAAGTATGCATATGCTGGTCTGAGAATTGCTCTCGTATAACCAGAAACAAGGAATGAAAAGATGGAATCATCCAAGAAATATGTTGCAGTAGGTAGTTTTCCAGCTACCACCAAATCTGAGTTTATTAACCAGCAATGTAGGTAGATTCCTCTGCATTCTGAAGTGACTGGGGGTTTATGACTTTCTACCGTAACAAGGCCGCTTCGTTCTATGCTGTTATTGGAGAGTGAAGAATTAAAGGTCCACAAACTAATTTTAAACTAGACTCTCCAGACAGTCACTCAAGATGAAACAAGCCATCCAGTCTGAACAGTAATGGCACCTAACATCTCTGGAGTCGTGCCAAATTTTACATCGTTGTACAGTATGTTACATCACGAATGGTAGGTTCCAATTCAGGGTGTTTAAATATATTTGACTCGGTTTTTAGTAAGTTTGTATGCTTCATAAAAAGCTACTACTACTAAATTTCATTGCATGAACTTAGGAAATTCGCGTGAAATTAGGAAATAGTGCATCAAACGAACTATTGGGTCACCAACTGCGAAAGCTGTAACGTTGTGTACTGCCGATTCAAGATTCACGGAAATAGGCGAAGAGGGCGCACCGGTGATGTCGCCGGAGACCAGGAGGAGGTGGGGGCGGATGGTGCGAAGAGCAGAGCCGAGGAGGCTCACTAGGTCGGCGGCGCGGTCCGGGTGGTAGGCGCTGATGTGGAGGTCGCTGACCTGCACCACCCACGCTACGTCGCCGTCCATGGGGAACGCCGACCTCGCCACAGCACCGTCGTCGTCGGCTCCCGTCCATGGGGCAGAAAGCGGCAGGAGGAGGAGGAGGAGGAGGAGGAGGAGGAGATGCGAGAATTTGGACGCCATCGCTTGGAAGCTCTTGCCGCCGGTGGAAGATCCGTTTGGGATCGGCGCGGCAGGGGGGTGTGCCTTGTGCCGTTGTGCGTACGATGCCGTGATACTTGAGAAAGAAACGGTGCCGTCATACAGGCCGATTTCACTGTTTTGACTCCTTTTGGAAACTTCAGCACGTATCTGACCCGCATTCAATTTTTGTTTGAGATTTGATCCTTTTATAGATACAGTAATCTTCATATATGACAATATACATCTTCCAAAGCATTATAAGAGTTGGAATTAGGGCACCAACCACACATAGGAGGTGTATAGAACTCCGGAAAAAGACCTTTGATGAAGTCGGCATCCTCCCAAGTGGCATTTGCTTGATCCAAACTAGCCTACTTAACTAACCATTGGATAACTAAAGCTTTATTACCAGGCGGGTCTTACCAGCACCGAAAGAAAGATGAAAGTTCAGAACCATCTCATTGACAGTAAAAATGTTCTCGGTGATTCCTCGACACTTAATGAAGGCTTGATTTATATCGTAAAAGACATTGAAGGTAGCAAAACATATCCTATCGCGAGTGACCAGGTTGTAGGGTCACGACAGACGCCTAATGGCCATTGATGCCGCTGATATGGATAATGTACCTATCGTTATTGACGGGCGGTATCATGAGTTGTCCTACCGCCAAGGCCCCTCGCGGTAGGGGTCCTGAAGCGGATAAGTGAGTGGGGAGGGGGGGGGCACAGAGGCCCCACCCACCCATTCACCCTCAATCTCATTCTTCTCCTCTCTCTCATGAGCTCAGCCTTTCTTCCCTCTCTCTCCACACCCAAACATCCACTGGATCTCTCTCAATTGCTTAAAATTTGTCGAGTGGATTTGGAGCATTTTCATCACTCAAGGTACCTCTCTCACCTTCTTCTTTTGGTTGGTTGGAAGCATCTATTTTTTGTTGCATTGCTCACGTATTTGCAAACCCTAGTTGTTCCTCTTGTTATGGTGAATCAATGTATATGATGCATTTTAGGGTTATGTTTGTGCTTGATTATGTATTGTGTGCCTAACGTTGTTGGGGGAGCAGGATCTAGTGTTAGGGTTAGTGGTTTTGTTAAGGCTAGGGTAAGGGTTATGGTTAAGGTTATGACCATGTTTGTCTTGTTGTTTAAATGCAATGCATACAAGTTCCTTGATCCATGGGATGCATAGTGTAGGTACTTGATCCACAAGAATTGGACAACCATAACTTTATGTATTTCACATTGTTTTTAGATTGATAGACTCTTTAATGTGCATTACTGATACAAGAAGGCATTTATAAATGGAAATGCTGAACGAGGGGGCCTGGTTTTCGAATCAAGTCCAATCTATGAGGATGTTGTTGTGAAATTGAGAAGCCTCTTGCACTAGATTGATCCAAATGATGAGGTTAAACTTATTGAAAAGTATGATGTTGGAGTGGGAGTAAAGTCTCGATTGAAGAGTGTGCCTATCACCTCCGAATTGCATTGAGGAAATCACAAGACAAGTCACTTGAATAGTTTGCCACAATGGTTGAAGTTACTCGGGTACAAATCAACTTGAACCGGAACGTCTCCTCCCCGATATATGATTGTAGAGTTGAGGTGTATGTCCCCAATTCTTATAGCCAACCACCAACTAGCCAACCAAATGAAGCGGAGATGAATGCTAGAGCCATAGTAATTAAAGAGCAAGAGATTCATGATATTGCTCATGGTGATGATGATGTTATTTCTCATGTTGATGATGATGCTATTACTCATGGTGATTGAGGGAGTCTGGGATTAGGGGGTCCTTGGTCCGCCTACCTATGCTTATGGGCCGGACTCTCTGGCATGTTCGACCGTTGGCAGAAGTGTTGGATTCGAGATGGACTCTTCCGAAGACTTGGCGTGTAATCCAAGGAAATGTAGTAATCGACATATTCCTTCTTTGTTGAAACCGATCTTGTGTAAAACCCTCACACTCCTGGCATCTATATAAGCCAGGGGTTCATAGCTCGTAGGATACATCAAGCTCATTATGATTAGGGTTTATACCACAACATCGATCTCGTAGTAGATCAACTATGTATTCTATATTACCCCATCAATACTAACAAGAGTAGCACGTAGGGTTTTACCTCCATCAAGAGGGCCCGAACCTGGGTAAAACACCATCTTCATCGTCTCTTGTTACCCATCAACCTTAGATCCATAGTTCGGACCCCCCCCCGGGGTGCGCTCGCTCTCCTACCCTGTTCTCCCTCTCAACTTCACGACGACTCTCCGATGGCTCGAGCTAAGGAAGACGAAGAGGGACACACGCGCAGTTTACCCAGGTTCAGGACACCTTGCGGTGTAAAACCCTACTCCTGCTTGTTTGGATTGCTAGAGGTGGAAGACGAGTACAAAGGGGGGGGGGTTCTTTCCCTAGTCGAGTTGGTCGATCCTTGCTACGGAGGCCGGACCTCTCTTTTATACTGTCCTTGGTCCTCTCCCCTCCCCAAAAAAACACACTTGGCGAGAAGGGTTGCCACAACGGCCATTTTGAAAGGGGACAGGACTGCAGTCCATCCTGACAAAAGTGGTCATCGCCTGCCAAAGCTCTTCGCCGTGACACACAGGTGGGCTCGGGGTGACCTCCGTCCTACAGAGCCCCCATCCTTGGTCCTCTTGCACCAAATGTGAAGCCTTTGGGGGGTGCTTTGGGAGCCTGCGAGATGGCCCCACTTCCTTAGAACGAAAGTGGAAAGACTCCCTGTCCGTGCCCGCTAGCAACGCTCCTGTGCTGTTGATGGGGAACGTCGCATGGGAAACAAAAAATTTCCTACGCGCACGAAGACCTATCATGGTGATGTCCATCTACGAGAGGGGATTTCAGATCTACGTACCCTTGTAGATTGCACAGTAGAAGCGTTAAGAAACGCGGTTGATGTAGTGGAACGTCCTCACGTCCCTCGATCCGCCCCGCGAACCGTCCCATGAACCGTCCCGCGATCCATCCCACGATCCGCTCCGATCTAGTGCCGAACGGACGGCAGCTCCGCGTTCAGCACACATACAGCTCGACGATGATCTCGGCCTTCTTGATCCAGCAAGAGAGACGGAGAGGTAGATGAGTTCTCCGGCATCATGACGGTGCTCCGGAGGTTGGTGGTGATCTAATCTCAGCAGGGCTCCGCCCGAGCTCCGCAGAAACGCGATCTAGAGGAAAAACCGTGGAGGTATGTGGTCGGACTGCCGTGGCAAAAGTTGTCTCAAATCAGCCCTAATAGCTCCATATGTATAGGAGGAGGGGAGGGGAGGCTTGCCTTGAGGCTCAAGGAGCCCCAAGGGCTGCACCACCAAGGGGAGGAGGAGTCCTCCTCCAATCCTAGTCCAACTAGGATTGGAAGGTGGAGTCCTTCTCTTCTTTCCCACCTTTTCCTTTTTTTCTTTCTCTTCTTTTGGTTTTTCTTTCTCTCTTGCGCAAGACAGCCTTGGGCTGACCCCACCTACTTGGTGCGCCACCCCCAAGGTCCTTGGGTCCTCCCGGGTGGGTGGTCCCCCCTTTCGGTGAAGATCCGGAACCCATTCGTCATTCCCGGTACATTACCGGTAATGCTCGAAAACCTTCCTGTAACCAAATGAAGTCATCCTATATATCAATCTTCGTTTCCGGACCATTTCAGAAACCCTCATGACGTCCGTGATCTCATACGGTACTCCGAACAACATTCGGCAACCAACCATATAACTCAAATACGCATAAAACAACGTCGAACCTTAAGTGTGCAGACCCTGCGGGTTCGAGAACTATGTAGACATGACCCGAGTGACTCCTCGGTCAATATCCAATAGCGGGACCTGGATGCCCATATTGGATCCTACATATTCTACGAAGATCTTATCGTTTGAACCTCAGTGCCAAGGATTCATATAATCCCGTATGTCATTCCCTTTGTCGTTCGGTATGTTACTTGCCCGAGATTCGATCGTCAGTATCCGCATACCTATTTCAATCTCGTTCACCGGCAAGTCTCTTTACTCGTTCCGTAATACAAGATCCCGCAACTTACACTAAGTCAGATTGCTTGCAAGGCTTGTGTGTGATGTTGTATTACCGAGTGGGCTCCGAGATACCTCTCCGTCACACGGAGTGACAAATCCCAGTCTCGATCCATACTAACTCAACGAACACCTTCGGAGATACCTGTAGAGCATCTTTATAGTCACCCAGTTATGTTGCGACGTTTGATACACACAAAGCATTCCTCCGGTGTCAGTGAGTTATATGATCTCATGGTCATAGGAACAAATACTTGACACGCAGAAAACAATGGCAACAAAATGACACGATCAACATGCTACGTCTATTAGTTTGGGTCTAGTCCATCACATGATTCTCCTAATGATGTGATCCCGTTATCAAGTGACAACACTTGCCTATGGTCAGGAAACCTTGACCATGTTTGATCAACGAGCTAGTCAACTAGAGGCTTACTAGGGACAGTGTTTTGTCTATGTATCCACACATGCACTGTGTTTCCAATCAATACAATTATAGCATGGATAATAAACGATTATCATGAACAAAGAAATATAATAATAACTAATTTATTATTGCCTCTAGGGCATATTTCCAACAGTCTCCCACTTGCACTAGAGTCAATAATCTAGTTCACATCACCATGTGATTCCAACGAATCCAACACCCATATAGTTATGGGGTCTGATCACGTCTTGCTCGTGAGAGAGGTTTTAGTCAACGGTTCTGAAACTTTCAGATCCATGTGTTCTTTACAAATCTTTATGTCATCTTATAGATGCTGCTACTATGTGCTATTCGGAAATACTCCAAATATCTACTCTACTATATGAATCCGTTTCACTACACATAGTTATTCGGATTAGTGTCAAAGCTTGCATCAACGTAACCCTTTACGACGAACTCTTTAACCACCTCCATAATCAAGAAAAATTCCTTAGTCCATCAGTTACTAAGGATAAATTTTGACCGCTGCTAGTGATTCAATCATGGATCACTCTCTGTACCTCTCAACAGACTTTGAGTCAAGGCACACATCAGGTGCGGTACCCAGCATGGCATACTTCAGATTCTACGGCCAAGGCATAGAAGACGACCTTCGTCTATTCTCTTTATTCTGCCGGGGTCGGGTTTTGAGTCTTACTCAAATTCACACCTCACAACGCAACCAAGAACTCCTTCTTTGCTGATCTATTTTGAACTCCTTCAAAAACTTGTCAAGGCATGCATCTTGTTGAAACTTCTATTAAGCGCTTTCGATCTATCTCCATAGATCTTTGATGCTCAACGTTCAAGTAGCGCAATCCAGGTACTCCTTTGAAAACTCCTTTCAAACAACCTTGTATGCTTTACAGAAATTCTACATTACTTCTGATCCACAATATGTCAACCACATATACTTATCAGAAATTCTATAGTGCTCCCACTCACTTCTTTGGAAATACAAGTTTCTCATAAACCTTGTACAAACCCAAAATCTTTGATCATCTCATCAAAGTGTATATTCCAACTCTGAGATGCTTGCACCAGTCTATTGAAGGATCGCTGGAGCTTGCATACTTGCTAGTATCTTTAGGATCGACAAAACCTCCTGGTTGTATCACATACAATATTTGCTCAAGGAAACCGTCGAGGAAACAATGTTTTGACATCCTATGTGCAATATTTCATAAATAATGCAGCAACTACTAACATAATTCTAACAGACTTTCAGCATCGCTACGAGTGAGAAAGTCTCATCATAGTCGAGCTTTTCTTAATAGTGACTTATCACCATCATCGTCTGTCTTCCTTTTAAAGATCCATCTTTACTCAATAGTCCTATGACCATCAAGTAGTTCTTCCAAAGTCTACACTTTGTTTTCATACATGGATCCTCTCTCGGATTTCATGGCTTCCAGCCATTTGTCGGAATCCGGGCCCACCATTACTTTCTCCATAACTCGTAGGTTCACTGTTGCTCAACAACATGACCTCCAAGACAGGGTTACCGTACCACTCTGCAGTAGTACGCGACCTTGTCAACCTACGAGGCTTGTAGTAACTTGATCCGATGCTCGATGATCACCATCATCAGCTTTCACTTCAATTGGTGCAGGCGCCACAGGAACAACTTCCTGCGCCCTGCTACACACTGGTTGACGTGATGTTTCAATAACCTCATCAAGTTCTACCACCCTCCCACTCAATTCTTTCGAGAGAAACCTTTCCTCGAGAAAGGATCCGTTTCTAGAAACAAACATTTTGCTTTTGGATCTGAGATAGGAGATGTACCCAACTGTTTTGGATATCCTATGAAGATGCATTTATCCGCTTTGGGTTCGAGCTTATCAGACTGAAACTTTTCACATAAGTGTCGAAGCCCCAAACTTTCAAGAAACGACAGTTTAGATTTCTCTAAACCTCAGTCTATACTGTGTCATCTCAACGGAAATACGCGGTGCCCTATTTAAAGTGAATGCGGTTGTCTCTAATGCATAACCCATAAACGATAGTGGCAATTCGATAAGAGACATCATAGCATGCACCATACCAAATAGTGCGTGGCTATGACGTTCAGACACATCATCACACTATGATGTTCCATGTGGCATGAACTGCGAAACAATTTCCACATTGTCTTAACTGCGTACCAAAACTCGTAACTCAGATATTCATTTCTATGATCATATCGTAGACCGTTTATCCTCTTGTTACGACAAACTTTACTCCGAAACAGAATTGAACCTTTCAATATTTCAGACTTGTGATTCATTAAGTAAATACTCTTGTATCTGCTCAAATCGTCATTGAAGTAAGAACATAATGATATCCACTGCGTGCCTCAGCACCCATTGGACTGCATACATCAAAATGTATCACTTCCAACAAGTTACTATCTTGTTTCATCTCAATGAAAACAAGGCCTTGCTCATGTGGTATGATTTGCATGTGGTAAAGATCCATCAACATGGAGCCTCTTCATGCAATTTATACCAACATGACTCAAGCGGCAGTGCCACAAGTAAGTGGTACTATCATCATTACCTCGTATCTTTTGGCACCAATATCATGAACATGTGTAACACTACGATCGAGATTCAATAAACCGTTGAAGGTGATTATTCAAGCAAATAGAGTAACCATTATTCTCTTTAAATGAATAATCGTATTGCAATAAACACGATCCAATCATGTTCATGCTTAACGCAAGCACCAAATAACAATTATTTAGGTTTAACACCAATCCCGATGGTAGAGGGAGTGTGCGACGTTTGATCATATCAACCTTGGAAACACTTCCAACACGTATCGTCACCTCGCCTTTAGCTAGTCTCCGTTTATGCCGTAGCTTTCATTTCGTGTTACTAATCACTTAGCAACCGAACCGGTATCCAATACCCTCGTGCTACTAGCAGTACTAGTAAAGTACACATCAACATCATGTATATCAAATATACTTCTTTCGACTTTTGCCAGCCTTCTTATCTACCAAGTATCTAGAGTTGCTCCGCCTCAGTGACCGTTCCCCTCATAACAGAAGCACTTAGTCCCGGGCTTGGGTTCAATCTGGGGTCTCTTCATTAGTGCAGCAACTGCTTTGCCGTTTCACGAAGTATCCCTTCTAGCCCTTGCCTTTATCGAAACTCAGTGGTTTTACTAACCATCAACTATTGATGCTCCTTCTTGATTTCTACTTTCGCAGTGTCAAACATCGTGAATCGCTCAAGGATCATTGTATCTATCCTTGATATGTTATAGTTCATCACGAAGCTCTCACAGCTTGGTGGCAGTGACTTTGGAGAACCATCACTATCTTATCTAGAAGATCAACTCCCACTTGATTCAAGCGATTGTCGAACTCAGATAATCTGAGCACACGCTCAACGATTGAGATTTTCTCCTTTACTTCATGGACAAAGAATCTTGTCGGAGGTCTCATACCTCTTAACAAGGGCACAAGCATGAAATCACAATTTCATCTCTTTAGAACATCTCTTATGTTCCGTGACGTTTCAAAACGTCTTCGGCGCCTTGCTTCTAAGCCATTAAGTATTTTGCACTGAACTATCGTGTAGTCATCAGAAACGTGTATGTCGGATGTTCACAACATCTACAGATGACGCTCGAGGTGCAGCACATCGAGTGGTGCATTAAGGACATAAGCCTTCTGCGCAGCAACGAGGACAATCCTCGGTTTTACAGACTCCGTCTGCAAAGTTTGCTACTATCAACTTTCAACTAAATTTTCTCTAGGAACATATAAAAACAGTAGAGCTATAGCGCAAGCTACATCGTAATTCGCAAAGACCATTAGACTATGTTCATGACAATTAGTTCA
Organism: Hordeum vulgare subsp. vulgare; assembly: GCF_904849725.1. NCBI lineage: Eukaryota > Viridiplantae > Streptophyta > Magnoliopsida > Poales > Poaceae > Hordeum > Hordeum vulgare. The sequence goes on along the minus strand of NC_058521.1, from coordinate 492,095,418 downwards.
ATTAATCATATTACTTAAGAACTCCCACTCAAAAAGTACATCTCTCTAGTCATTTGAGTGGTACATGATCCAAATCCACTATCTCAAGTCTGATCATCACGTGAGTCGAGAATAGTTTCAATGGTAAGCATATCTATGCTAATCATATCAACTATACGATTCATGCTCGACCTTTCGGTCTCATGTGTTCCGAGGCCATGTCTGCACATGCTAGGCTTGTCAAGCTTAACCCGAGTGTTCCGCGTGTGCAACTTTTTTGTACCCGGTGTATGTGAACATTGAGTCTATCACACCCAATCATCACGTGGTGCCTCGAAACAAAGAACTGTCGGAACAGTGCACAGTCGAGGAGAACACAATTTCGTCTTGAAATTTTAGTGAGAGATCACCTCAAAATGCTACCGTCGTTCTAAGAAAGATAAGGTGCATAAAGTATTAACATCACATGCAATTCATAAGTGACATGATATGGCCATCATCATGTGCTTCTTGATCTCCATCACCAAAGCACCGGCACGATCTTCTTGTCACCGGCGTCACACCATGATCTCCATCAACGTGTCACCATCGGGGTTGTCGTGCTACTCATGCTATTACTACTAAAGCTACGTCCTAGCAATATAGTAAACGCATCTGCAAGCACAAACGTTAGTTTAAAGACAACCCTATGGCTCCTGCCGGTTGCCGTACCATCGACGTACAAGTCGATATTAACTATTACAACATGATCATCTCATACATCCAATATATCACATCACATCGTTGGCCATATCACATCACAAACATACCCTGCAAAAACAAGTTAGACGTCCTCTAATTGTTGTTGCATGTTTTACGTGGTGACCATGGGTATCTAGTAGGATCGCATCTTACTTACGCAAACACCACAACGGAGATATATGAATTGCTATTTAACCTCATCCAAGGACCTCCTCGGTCAAATCTGATTCAACTAAAGTTGGAGAAACCGACACTCGCCGGTCATCCTTGAGCAACGGAGTTACTCGTAGCGATGAAACCAGTCTCTCGTAAGCGTACGAGTAATGTCGGTCCGAGCCGCTTCGATCCAACAATACCGCGGAATCAAGAAAAGACTAAGGAGGGAAGAAAAACGCACATCACCGCCCACAAAAACTTTTGTGTTCTACTCGAGAAGACATCTACGCATGAACCTAGCTCATGATGCCACTGATGGGGAACGTCGCATGGGAAACAAAAATTTTCCTACGCGCACGAAGACCTATCATGGTGATGTCCATCTACGAGAGGGGATTTCAGATCTACGTACCCTTGTAGATCGCACAGCAGAAGCGTTAAGAAACACGGTTGATGTAGTGGAACGTCCTCACGTCCCTCGATCCACCCCGCGAACCGTCCCACGAACCATCCCGCAATCCGTCCCACGATCCGCTCCGATCTAGTGCCGAACGGACGGCACCTCCGCGTTCAGCACATGTACAGCTCGACGATGATCTCGGCCCTTCTTGATCCAGCAAGAGAGACGGAGAGGTAGATGAGTTCTCTGGCAGCGTGACGGCGCTCCGGAGGTTGGTGGTGATCTAATATCAGCAGGGCTCCGCCCGAGCTCCGCAGGAACGTGATCTAGAGGAAAACCGTGGAGGAATGATGTGATCCTGTTATCAAGTGACAACACTTGCCTATGGTCAGGAACCTTGACCATCTTTGATCAACGAGCTAGTCAACTAGAGCTTACTAGGGACAGTGTTTTGTCTATGTATCCACACAAGTATTGTGTTTCCAATCAATACAATTATAGCATGGATAATAAACGATTATCATGAACAAAGAAATATAATAATAACTAATTTATTATTGCCTCTAGGGCATATTTCCAACAGTCTCCCACTTGCACTAGGGTCAATAATCTAGTTTACATCACCATGTGATTCTAACGAATCCAACACCCACATAGTTCTGGGGTCTGATCACGTCTTGCTCGTGAGAGAGGTTTTAGTCAACGGTTCTGGAACTTTCCGTGTGTTCTTTACAAATCTTTATGTCATCTTATAGATGCTGCTACTACGTGCTATTCGGAAATACTCCAAATATCTACTCTACTATACGAATCCGTTTCACTACTCATATTTATTCGGATTAGTGTCAAAGCTTGCATCGACGTAACCCTTTACGACGAACTCTTTAACCACCTCCATAATCGAGAAAAAAAATCCTTAGTCCATTAGTTACTAAGGATAACTTTGACCGCTGCTAGTGATTCAATCATGGATCACTCTCTGTACCTCTCAACAGACTTGAGGCAAGGCACACATTATGTGCGGTACTCAGCATGGCATACTTCAGATTCTACGGCCAAGGCATAGAAGACGACCTTCGTCTATTCTCTTTATTCTGCCGGGGTCGGGTTTTGAGTCTTACTCAAATTCACACCTTACAACACAACCAAGAAATCCTTAGAAATTAGGAGAGAACTTCCGCTCTGCCATTGTAACTCTCTATATCAAAGAAAAACCCATCTGGAGCCTTTCAAGTACCCTGTCGAAGAGGGAAATCATCATCGGTGGCCATCTTCATCATATAGGCGGAGGCCATGACGAGCAGGGTGTAGTTCACCCTCGGGGGTAAGGGTATGTACCAGTAGCTATGTGTTTGATCTCTCTCTCTCTCTCTCTCTCTCTCTCTCTCTTTTGTTCTTGAGATGTCCCGATCTTGATGTATTACAGGTTTGTTAATATAGTTGGATCATATGGTGTTCTTTCCTTGCTATCTTGTTGTGATGAATTGAATGTTTTGCTTTGAGATCTCGTTATGTTGGATTGAGTATTTCGGGTTTGAGAACATTAGATGTATGTCTTGCATGTGGATACCCGTGCTGACAATGGGGCACTCTTTTGATTCACTTTGATATATGTCATGGCATCAATTTGCGGATTCTGGTGATCTTGGGATCTATGCATAGGGGTTGATTGCATGTTTTCATCCTACTTTCTCTGATATAAATCTTGCGGTATGCTACCTCTTGAGCTTGCATTGGTTTTTCCCTTGAAGAGGAAAGGGTGATGCAGCACAGTAGCAGTAAGTATTTCCCTCAGTTTGAGAACCAAGGTATCAATCCAATAGGAGTATCAAGACAAGTCACCAATGTACCTGCGCAAAAACAAACAAACTTGCACCCAACGCTATAAAGGGGTTGTCAATCCCTTCACGATTAATTGCAAGGTGAGATATAAAGGTGGAAAGTGCAACAAAGTAAAAGTGTAGAGCTGAAAATATGATGTGAAGTAGACCCGGGGGCCATAGTGTTCACTAGAGGCTTCTCTCCTGATAGGAAGTATTATGGTGGGTGAACGAATTACTGTCGAGCAATTGATAGAACCGCCCAATGTCATGATGATATCTAAGGCAATGATCATACACATAGGCATCACGTCCGAGACAAGTAGACCGATACTGTCTGCATCTACTACTATTACTCCACACATCGGCCACTATCCAGCATGCATCTAGTGTATTGAGTTCATAACAAACAGAGTAACGCCCTAAGCAAGATGACATGATGTAGAGGGATAAATTCATGCAATAGATATAAACCCCATCCTTTTACCCTTGATGGCAACAACATGATGCGTGCCTCGCTACCCCTTCTGTCACTGGGTGAGGACATCGCACGGTATGAACCCAAAACCAAGCACTTCTCCCATTGCAATAATTATAGATCAAGTTGGCCAAACGAAACCCACAACTCGAAGAGAATTACAAGGATACGAAATCATGCATATAAGATATCAGAGGAGACTCAAATAATATTCATAGATAATCTGATCATAAATCCACAATTCATCGGATCTCGACAAACACACTGCAAAAGAAGATTACATCGGATAGATCTCCATGAAGATCATGGAGAACTTTGTATTGAAGATCCAAGAGAGAGAAGAAGCCATCAAGCTACTAGCTATGGACCTAAAGGTCTGTGGTGAACTACTCACGTATCATCGGAGAGGCAATGGTGTTGATGAAGAAGCCCTCCGTGTCTGAATCCCCCCTCCGGCAGGGCACCAGAACGTGCCAGATGGGATCTTGCGGAGACAGAAGCTTGCGGCGGCGGAAAAGTATTTTCGTGGCTCTCTCTGGCAGTTTTGGATTTTTAGAGAATTTATAGGCGGAAGAAGTAGGGCACATGAGCCACGGGAGGCCCACAAGCCTGCTAGGCGCGCCCCCAGGCCGCGGCTAGGGGGCTTGTGACCTCCCCTAGGGTCCTTTGCCTTGGTTCTCAAGTCCCCTGCGTATCTTCTGTTACGGAAAAAAATATCTTTCCGAAGGTTTTATTCCATTTGGACTCCGTTTAATATTCTCCTCTAAAAAAGGGTCAAAAACACGAAAAAAATAGAAACTGGCACTTGGCACTGAGTTAATAGGTTAGTCCCAAAAAAGATATAAAATAGCATATTCATGCATAGAAAACATCCAAAGTTGACAAGATAATAGCATGGAACCATAAAAAATTATAGATACGTTGGAGATGTATCAAGCATCCCCAAGCTTAACTCCTGCTCGTCCTCGAGTAGGTAAGTGATAAAGACTGAATTTTTGATGTCGAATGCTACCTAAATATTTGTCCTTTGTAACTTCTTTCTTGTGACATGAATGTTCAGATCCGTAAGATTCAAAACAATAGTTTACTATTGACATGAAAACAATAGTACTTCAAGCATACTAGCAAAGTGATCATGAACTTTTGAAATAACAAGGCCAAAGAAAGTTATCCCTACAAAATCATATAGTCTGGCTATGCTCCATCATCCCCACACAACGAATTTAAATCATGCAAAACCCCGGCATTGGCCAAGTAATTGTTTTCGCACTCTTACTTTCTCAAACTTTTTCAACTCTCAGGCAATACATGAGCGTGAGCCATGGATATAGCACTATAGGTGGAATAGAGTGTGGTGGAGGTTGTGAGGCAAAAAGGAGGAGATGGTCACATCGACCCGGCGTATCAACGGGATATGGAGATGCCCATCAATAGATATCAATGTGAATGAGTAGGGATTACCATGTAACTGATGCACTTAGAGCTATAAGTGTGTGAAAGCTCAAAATGAGAACTAGTGGGTGTGCACCCAACTTGCTTGCTCACGAAGACCTAGGGCAATTTTGAGGAAGCCCATCACTGGAATATACAAGCCAAGTTATATAATGAAAATTCCCATTAGTATATGGAAGTGTCAAAACAAGAGACTTTCTAACATGAAGAACATGGTGCTATTTTGAAGCACAAGTGTGGAAAAGATAGTAGCATTGTCCCTTCTCTCCTTTTCTCTCTCTCTTTTTTTGTTTGGGCTCTTTGGCCTATTTTCATTTTTTTGGGCATCTTTGGCCTCTTTTTTTTACTTCCTCACATGGGACAATGCTCTAATAATGATGATCATCACACTTTTATTTATTCACAACTCAAAACGTAGAGCAATGATGACTCTATGGGAAATGCCTCCGGCAGTGTACCGGGATGTGCAACGATCTAGGTTAGCGTATGACGTTGAAACATCTCGCTAGGTATCTTACGATCATGCAATGGCAATATGAAAGTGATGCCACATGTCATGAGACGGAATGGTGGGAGTTGCATGGCAATATATCTCGGAATGGCTATGAAAATGCCATAATAGGTAGGTATGGTGGCTGTTTTGAGGAAGGTATATGGTGGGTTTGTGCACCGGCGAAAGTTGCGTGGCACTAGAGAGGCTAGCAATGGTGGAAGGTGAAAGTGCATCTATACCATGGACTCACATTAGTCATGAAGAATTCATATACTTATTGCGAAAGTTTTATTAGTGATCGAAACAAAGTGCTAAGCGCATACTCCTAGGGTAAGGGTTGGTAGGTGTTAACCATCGCGCGATCCCGACCGCCACACAATCAATAAATCAATTATGCTCCGACTTCCTAACATAGCGGTTCACCATATGTGCATGCTACGAGAATCACTAACTTCAACACAAGTATTTCTAGATTCACGACACCCTACTAACATAACTCTAATATTACCATATCCATATCTCAAAACTAAATAGTTAGGAATCAAACTTCTCTTACTAATCAATTCACTTGAATATGGAAGTTTTTATTATATCCTCTTTGGATGCCTATCATCTTTAGGACTACTTTCATAGCACAAGCCAATTACCAAGTTACTTAGAGAGAGCACTCTCAAAAAGATATAAGTGAAGATCAAGAGTTTTTATTTCTCCAAAATATGACACCGCCGTGCTATAAAAAGATCTAAGTGAAGCACTAGAGCAAAGTTATCTCGCTCAAAAGATATAAGTGAAGCACATGCGAGCTAAATTGCCTAACTCAAAAGATATAAGTGAAGCTTAATGAGTATTCTAGCAAATTCACGATGAGTGCATGTCCCTCTCAAAAGGTGTGGAGAAAGGATGATTGCGACAAAACAAAAAGAAAAGACTTCTATAATACACGACGCTCCAAGCAAGACACATATCATGTGGTGAATAAAAATATAGCTCCAAGTAATGTTACCGATGGATTGAAGACGAAAGAGGGGATGCCTTCCCGGGGCATCCCCAAGATTAGGCTTTTTGGTGTGCTTGAATTTGGCTTGGGATGCCTTGGGCATCCCCAAGCTTGAGATCTTACCACTCTTTATCCCATTGTCCATGAGAACATCACCCAAAACTTGAAAACTTCACAACGCAAAACTTAAACAGAAACTCGTGATATCATTAGCATAAGAAAACAAACCACCAACTCCTTAGGTACTGTAGTAAACTTGATTTCTATTTAGATTGATGTTAGATTACTGTATTCTTACTTTTCCATGGTTAGTACCCCCCGATACTAACCATAGTTTCATCAAAATATGCAATCAACATAACAAAAACAGAATCTGTCAAAAACAGACCAGTCTGTAGCAATCTGTATACGTCGTACACATCTGGTATCTCAAAAATTCTGAACAATTATGAAAATTAGGGAAATTGGCATATCAACCAGAAGCAAAAAGAATCAATTCAAAATCTCTTTCTGGATAGGAATGAAAAATAATTTCGTGAGCGCAAAGTTTCTGTCTTTTTCAACACGATCAAACAACCATCACCAAAACTGATCATAAAGGTTCTACTTGGAACAAACACAAAAAGAAACATAAAAAACACAATCATAACAGAATTATGATGGTGTGGACACAACAAAACAGAAAGGAAAAAGCAAAGCTAAATTCATTGGGTTGCCTCCCAACAAGCGCTATTGTTTAACGCTCTTAGCTAGGCATTGGTAATTCAATGATGCTCACACAAAAGAGAAGAATTGAAGCACAATGAGAGCATCATAAAGCATGTGAAAATCACATATAAGTCTAACATCCTTCCTATGCATAGGAATTTTATAGGGAAACAAATTATCAAGAAAAGCAATAACTACCATATGCAAGGAAGAAGAAACAGACAATATCAATCTCAAAAAAACGAGAGGTAATTTAGTAACATGAAAGTTTCTACCACAATATTTTCCTCTCTCATAACAATTGCATGTGGGATCATAATCAAATTCAACAATATAGCTATCACATAGGATATTCTTTTCATGATCCACATGCATGCAAAGTTGACGCTCTTAAAAAATAGTGGGATTATTGTCGGCACCCCGATCCTAAGCCATAGGAATCCAGCCTGTAACACATCGCATCCCTTTGCGGTCTCACACACGGTTAACCCCACGGCTGCAGCCTTACCTTAGGCGGGGCCGTTTGCGCCTTTTGACTCACGTATGCAATTGTGTCGCTAGCATTTCAATGACAAAGAACCTGGATCGACATGTCTAGTCATAAACCAAAGTGGCAGTTCCGCACAGGGACATGCATACATGACCCAGCAAAGCAGGTGTCGGTCACCAGGGAATGTAGACGAGTCGTAGCAAGCTACAAGGACTCCATTACGTTGCGTGACATTTCCCCAAAGGGGACAGACACAACAGCTAAGAAGGACACACGCCGGTCAACCAATGTGTTTGGAGCAGTAGCGAGCTACCATGGCTCGTTGGATCACAAAGGGGCATTTCCCTGTAAGGAGTGCTACTAAAGTTTACGGCTAGGTAATCGAACCCCATACATATCAAGTACGACACAGGTACGCATGGCATACCGATATGTATAGATACATCGATGGCATCACAACATAACCATAAACATACACACTTTATTTAAGAGGCTCGGAAGAGCCACACACATAATATCACACAGTAAGGGTCTCACGACCCATCATAGCAGTCATTCAGTTACAAGCCAGCGGAAGTGATTAAACTGTCTGAGTACAGACAGGTGAGACTAGAAGGCACACGGCCTGACTATACTACAGACCCAACCTAGGGCCAGATCGTAGCTGGGACACCAGCTACTCGTCGTCGTCGATGTCTAGGAAGAACCCTCCATTAGGGTCATTAACAACCTCTGCAACAAATATTAAGCAAACATGAGTACGGAGGTACTCAGCAAGACTTTAGGATAACTATCTACTCATGCAATGTATCAATAAGGAATTGTGGGGTTTCATGCGAAAAGCCACCATTTGACTCGTGGCTAGAGAACTTACATTTTAAAACAATTTTTGACAACTTGATTTCTCGCACACGAGTCCACTAACACCACAACAATACTCCATCGTGGAATCATTCCGTCTCCATACGGAAATGCCGTCCACGACACTCACGCTTATCTTGACAATTTTATGAGTAGCCATTGAAGTTATCTATGAACAACATATCTCCAAGTAGTCGATATCCGCGGACGCGGCTATTCGAATAGATCATAACCCTGCAGGAGTGTACTTCGTCACACACGCTCTCGCCACTTATCGCCATGTGTACGTCATGCACCTCGGCAACCTTCAAGCGGAAGCCCAGCGAGGGAGTCGGCCACGACCGTTAACCACACTAGTACCTAGTCCAGGTCTATCGCTATCTGAGGGTAACCCGCACGGAAGTCCGGCCGAGGTTTCCGCCACGGCCCCAAACGATGTGCGCAGGGTTCCCCAGCCCACCATCCGGGTGCCACTTGGTACACCGTGCCACTGCCTACCGCATCACAGCCCACCTCTCAGGTCAGCACTATGCACGGCCTCCAGCATGACTATAAACACCAAAAACTACTTGGAACTCCTGGACCGAGTACTAAGCGATTATTAAGTCGAGCAGGGTCATATTTCAGGGCCCAGCATGTGGTAGTATCTCGTCTTGGATTACATACACGGAACTCAGTTCCTAAGGATGGTTCCAATGAAACAACCCGCCATGTACTCCTCCACAGCCTTTCACCGGTACCTTTACCAAATCAGGTTCAACACACAACCTTTACTTACTGAACACATTATCACAATTCTGTTCATCTCCCAGATGACAGACCATACACAACTCTAAGCATAGCATGCATAGCAGGATAAGGCACATCATGGCTCAAGCAACTACCAGGTATGCTAGGTTGCAAGGTTCAGCTATTTACTGTGACAAGGACAAGTCATGCAAAGGAAGTGGGTTCAACTAACGTGGCAAAAGCATTTGAAGCATTTGATCCTAATGCAATAAGTAAGTGCAGGAGCAAGAACATGGGATTTATCGGAATGATCAAAATGGTTACTTGCCTTGTTGCTCAGAGGAGGGACAATATCCGTTAGACGGATATTCGGTGGAATCCGGAGGAGCGGAGCCTACCGAGAAGAGGGACAACAATCAATAACAAGCATATGCAACAAGATGATGCATGAGCATGGCATGAGGATGCAAAGTGGTATACTATTATAGCTAACATTTATTAGGTTTGAAGTTGATTTGAATCAAATTCAAATATCACTTCAAACGAGGTATTCTCGGATACCATTTTAATTGATTCGACCTGATGCTCAGATCAACTTGCTTTAACATGCATGGAAATGACATGTTAGGTTGCTGGTTTGTGATTTGGACAGTGTTTGATCATATCATTTGAAGTGGAATTTAAATAACTTCCAAATTCCATCCCCAAAGTATTTATAAGAGTTAACTTATTCATTAATCTATATGTTTGAGTTCAGTAACATTTTCAAACATGTTGAAAATGACATATTCAGATTCCTTGAATTTTTCTGATACTCTCTCATATATAAATTATTTTCATTGGACTTACAGATTATTTTCTATGATTTTTAGAAGTTTTAGACATTTGTGGAATTATTTTTATATTAGAAATTCCTTTATTGCGTCACAGTGACGTCTCTGGTCAACAGAGGCTGGGCCAGGTCAAACCTGACCAGTGGGGTCCACTGGTCAGTGACCAGGGGCTAATCCCCGAGTTGACCAGCCCCTGACTGGGGTTTGACCCACCCTGGGGCCCACTGTCAGTGGCTAGGGGGGGGTGTTTAGTGGGTAATTAGGTTGACCACGTCGGCCCAAGCGGAATATGGCTGGCGGCGATCACGGGCGCGGCGGAGGACTCGCCGGAGTTGAGCTAAACGGTGCTAGAGGCATCAGTTTTGGGCGTGGTTTAGTTCTACGGCTAGCTAGCGAAGCACCGCATCTAAAAGGGAAGGAGCTGGACCCAGTGGTCACCGGAATCCACGCCGGCGACGAGGTCAGTGGCGGCTGCGGCTCGGGCATCATCGGTAGTGGCGTTGCGAGACGCTAGCGAGCTGGGAGAGGGGCTCTACGGCATCTACAGAGCTCCAGGAGCTCATTTCTGAGCTCGGTCTCGCGAACGGGGTACCACAATGACGGCAACGACATGGCCGGCGACGAGGTCCTTCGGGCTCCGGTGGCTAACGGGGTTAGAGGAGGGGAATGGCCTTGGGAAGAGAGGGAATGGGAAAAGGAGCTCACGACGGTTCTTCTGGGACGGAGGGCAGGGTCGGGGAGGTCCGGGAGGCGACGGATCGACGGCGACCGAAGCTTCGGGGAGAGAGAGATCCGAGAGGGGGAGGGGAACGAGAGGCAGAGGGGAGGAGATAAGGCAGGGGGAGGAGGAGAAGAAGGCTCGGGGCGTCGCGCTGGCACTCCTCGGGGCCTCCAGTGGCGAGCAGGCAGGCAGGAGGTGGCTGGGGCTGGCCATCGTGCTCATCTTCCCCTGTGCCTACTGGCAGGAGGAGGAAGATTTCCGGGGAGCCCCTGGTGGGCTGGGCCGGCGACAGATAGAAGGTAAGCTTCTCTTTCCTCTTTTCCTTCTATTTTGTTCTGTTTTATTTACTGACATTTTCCCATTTATTTTGGCTTCAAAATCAAACTATAAATAGTTTGAAAATGCTGGGGTGTTTGTTGGAATATTTCCAATCACCCATAAAGTTTTCAGCATTTTTGAAAGCTATAAATCTTTGAATTCAAATTTAAAACTTGAAACCAGTAGTCTTTTGCATTTATTTAAAATGCCAAAAGTATAAAGGAAATGGTTTCCTTCATTGCTTATTTGTTTTCAAGAATTATCAGAAAAGTTGAACTTTTCTTGAGGCCATTTTGGGTTCATTGATTTGAATAAGTTTATAATTCCTTTGAATTTGAGAAGTGGCTAGGGTTTTTGAGTTTTCCTTCACCACTTACTTTGATCTTGTTGCAATTTTCTTGGATGCAATGCAAAGAAGATATGAGCACAATGCTAAACCTTGGTTAGAGTTCTAGGGATGTGACAACTCACCCCCACTCAAAAGAATCTCGTCCCGAGACTTAGAAGTCGTCGGGCGCGGGATACTCTTGTCGAAGACGATCCTCTCTTTCCCATGTTGCCTCTTTCTCAGAATGATTTAACCATTGAACTTTAATAAACTTAATGTCCCGACGTCTAGTAGTACGCTCAGCTTGGTCGAGAATACGAACAGGGTATTCTCGATAAGAAAGGTTATCTTGGAGATCAAGCGTTTCGTGGTCCACTTGACGGATAGGATCCGAAAAGCAATGCCTGAGTTGCGAGACGTGGAAGACATCATGAACCTTGGATAGATGCGGAGGAAGTTCCAACTGGTAGGCAACTTCTCCTCGTTTGGCAAGAATGCGAAAAGGACCAATGTAACGAGGAGCCAACTTGCCATTGATACCGAATCGATGGGTACCCTTCAAAGGTGTAACCCGAAGGTAAGCCTTCTCGTCAACTTCAAAGGTCACAGCCTTATGATGACGATCATAATGGCTCTTTTGACGAGACTGGGCTGTTTTCAACTTTTCACGAATAATGCGAACCTGCTCTTCTGCATCCTGGATCATATCCAGGCCAAAGAGTTGCCTCTCTCCGGTTTCTGACCAATTAAGAGGTGTTCGACATCTTCGTCCATAAGAACTTCAAAAGGGGCTTTGGCCAAGCTTGATTGATAACTATTGTTATAAGGAAATTCGGCGAATGGAAGGCACTTCTCCCAATTCATACCGAATGATATAACACAAGCTCGGAGCATATCTTCTAGGATTTGATTCACTCTTTCTACTTGACCACTTGATTGAGGATGGAAAGTAGTGCTAAAAGATAAGTGAGTCCCCATAGCATTCTGAAAACTTTCCCAGAATCGAGAAGTAAAGATACTCCCACGGTGTGAGTTAATCTCCAGGGGAACACCATGAAGAGACACTATTCAAGAGATATATAACTCTGCTAGCTGGCTAGCTGTTATACTCTCACGAACTGGAAGAAAATGAGCTACTTTGGAAAGACGGTCAATGACCACAAAGATAGCATTATTTCCTTTATTGGTCTTGGGAAATACGGTAATGAAATCCATACTAACTTTATCCCATTTCCATTCAGGAATAGCTAAAGGTGGAAGGGTGCCAGCAGGCCTTTGATGTTCTGCCTTAACTCGACGACAAACATCGCAGTTAGCAACGAACTCAGCAATTTCTCTCTTCATCCTAGTCCACCAGAACCTCTGGCGTAGGTCCTGATACATCTTAGTACTACCGGGATGAATGGTGAGAGGAGAATCATGGGCCTCCTTAAGAATTAACTGCCTTAGATGTAGGTTCTTAGGAACCACTAGACGATTCTGGAAGAACACAACACCTTGATCATTCATGGAAAATTCTTTAGCGTTTCCGCTAATAATATTCTCCTTGATCCGTGATATACCCTTGTCACGCTTCTGGCCAGCTATAATTTGATCCTTAAGGGTAGGCTTCGCCATAAGGGTAGAAAGGAATCCTTGAGGAACGATATGAAGATTCAACTTCCGAAAGTCCTCATAGAGATGTGGTTGACCTTGTTGTAACATCAAATTGTTACAATAAGATTTACGACTTAGTGCATCAGCCATAACATTGGCCTTCCCCGGGGTGTAAGTTATCCCTAAGTCGTAATCCGAGATCAACTCAACCCACCGTCTTTGCCTGAGATTCAAATCCGGCTGGGTGAAGATATATTTCAGACTTTGGTGATCAGTCAATATTTCGCAATGATTACCCAGAAGGTAATGTCGCCAGGTTTTTAGTGCATGGACCACAACTGCAAGCTCAAGGTCATGTGTGGGATAATTATCCTCATGTGGACGCAACTGTCGAGATGCGTATGCGATCACATGACGATCTTGCATGAGAATGCAACCTAATCCTTGTCGCGAGGCGTCGCAATAGATAACAAAGTCTTTAGAAAAATTTGGTGGCAGCAACACAGGTGCGGAAGTCAGGCGTCTTTTCAGTTCCTGAAAACTATGCTCACACTGTGGTGTCCACTCGAACTTTTTATCCTTCTTGAGGAGTTCAGTTAGAGGCTTTGCAACCTTGGAGAAATTCTCGACAAAGCGGCAACAATAGCTCGCTAGACCAAGAGAACTCCTAACTTGCTTAACCGATTCAGGTTGAGTCCAATCAAGGACGGCTTGAACTCTCTTGGGATTGACAACAATACCCTTACCAGAGATTACGTGACCTAGATAGGTCACTTCTGGTAACCAAAATTCACATATTGAAAACTTGGCATAAAGGCAATGCTCTCGAAGTTTCATCAATACCAGCCTTAGATGCTCGGCATGTTCTTGTTCATTCTTCGAGTAGATGAGAATATCATCGAGGTATACCACAACGAATCTATCCAAATACTCCATGAAGATTGAATTCATCAGACGGGAGAAGGTGGCCGGGGCATTGGTTAAACCGAAGGACATGACGGTGTACTCGTATTGGCCATAACGAGTAACAAAGGCCGTTTTTGGAATGTCCCCGTTCTTGATCTTGATTTGATGGTATCCCAACCTCAAATCCATTTTTGAGAAGACTGAGGATCCAGCGAGATGATCATACCGATCGTTGATCCTGGGGAGCGGATACTTGTTCTTTGTGGTGACCAGATTAATTGGTCGGTAATCTACAACCATCCGATCCGTTCCGTCTTTCTTCTTGACGAAGATGACGGGGCAAGCCCAAGGAGAAGAGCTAGGACGAATGAAACCTTTATTCAAGGCCTCATCTAGTTGCTTCTTAAGTTCGGCTAGCTCCAGGGGTGCCATCTTATATGGTCTTCTGGCTATTGGAACAGTTCCCGGAACAAGATCTATCACGAACTCTACATCTCTGTCAGGTGGAATTCCTGGCAGTTCCTCTGGAAAAACATCTGGGAAGTCACGGACAATCGGGACGTCTTCAAGTTCCGGAAGAGGGTTGGCATTTAGGGAATAGAGTTGGCATTTGGCAACTCGAGTAGAGACATTGACTATCTCACCCGAGGGATGGGTAAGCTGAACATTCCTAGAATGAGTATCAATCTTGGCATAATGAGCTGACATCCAGTCCATACCCAAGATAATGTTAATATCCAAAGACTTCAGGGCTATCAATGAGGCTAGAAAAACTAGCCTGTCTACTAGAATTTCATTGTCATAGGTTATCCTAGAGGTTTGCCATTTACTACCAGGAGTTTGGACAACCAATGGAATTGGCATATCACAAAAAGACATGTTATGCAACTGTGCATAACTTTCTGAAATGAAGGAATGAGAAGACCCACTGTCAAAGAGAACAGACGCTGGGTGATGACTAATAAGAAGCATACCCAGCATGACGTCGGGATCCTCTGCAGCTTCTTCTGCTGATACATAGTTCACACGACCACGTGCAGGAGTTGGCTTCACATAGTAAGCTTTGGCCGACTTGCCTTGCCCGACGGAATTTCCGGGTTGCTTGGCACCCACATTCTGAGGGCACTCACAGGAATAGTGCCCTGGTTCTCCACACTTGTAGCATATCACTTGGTTGGCACGTGGTGCAACATTGCTAGCTGGACCACCATAAGTTTTTGCTGGAGGGTTGGTCTGATTCGTCTGAGGCGCCACGTAGGATGGCCTCGGAGTGTATCTTGGCGGCAGAGAAATGTTCGGAACCCACAGCCTGCGTTTTGGAAACGCGGAACCAGATGACGAGCCAAAGTCACGGGAGTGCTTCCTTGTGGCTTCAAAGTCGGTATGGCCAGTCTCGGCACTGATCGCCTTGTTGACCAGGGCTTGGAAACTTGCACACTCGTGGAGGCGCAGATCACGACGAAGCTCAGGGCTCAGACCCTTACGGAATCTTGCTTGCTTCTTGGCGTCAGTAGACACCTCCTCTGTTGCATGATGGGCGAGGTCACCGAACTCGTGGCTATAGGCGTCCACGATCAACTTGCCCTGGGTGAAAGCACAAAACTCCTCTCTCTTTCTGTCCATCAGGCCCTCTGGAATATGGTGCAGGCGGAAGGCTGCACTGAAGTCTGCCCATGTGGCTGCTGGTTCAGCAAGACGCATAGCTTCAAAGTTCTCCCACCACAGATTGGCGGGTCCTTCTAGGAAATACGCCGCGAAGGTCACCTTGTCGGCCTCAGAAACATTCGCAGAGCGAATCTTGCGTGAGATGCTGCACAACCAGTCATCAGCGTCGAGGGGATCGACGGAGTGATGGAACTTTGGAGGATTCAGCTTCACAAAGTCGTTGAGGGACACTGCAGCATTCCTAGGCCGACGAGCCGTATTCTGCTCAATACGCTCTAACAGTCGGTTGGTCTCTCTTTTGTTCCTCTCTGCCTCAAGCATAACTTCTGCCAGAGAGGGCGGGTGAGGCAGGTCTTCCTGCTACGCTGGACTACCCTCGCCTTGCTCATGAGCAGGGGCACGGTTCAACCTGGTGAACACCATCCTGACAAACAAACTCACGGCTTAGACCAATATCATATCAATACTAGCTATGGATTAAGAATGTACTGAACACACGGAATGCGGAAATGAATATCCGAATAACATGGTAACAAGCAACTGCTATATATACACCATGGTTCATACACACCCTTACATAGTTCAGTACAACCTTAACCGAAGAGCAAACTACTGAAATTATGAAACTACTCATCAGAGGCTTACAAGCTTCCTATACATTATTTATCTAAGCCTCCGGAATTCATTTCACATCACAAGCATACTTCACAAGTCACGCAGGACTGTGAATGTACGGCTACTACCATACTATCCTTCCACTCACAGCTCAAGCATCCGCATATAACATCTCATAGAGATTACCTCCATGGCCTGGAAGCTCAACCTGCGGATCAGGAAACACTCTGGCCTGAGATCACTGGGATCCATAAGGACACGGATGTGGCCTTGGTCCCCTGACTGGTGGTAGTAGGGGTCCCCGAAGAGGGGTGACTCCTCCTATAGCTGGCCAGTCAACGTGGGCCGGAAGATGGGTCCTAACAGGGTTCAGCATCTCCATATCTCCGTACCCTGTCTGGACTACCGGCGCCAGTTGCGTCAAAGCCGTCCACATACGGGCACGGGTAGCATAAAGCTCCATGCGGAGAGCACGAGCATCCCTATCTATGTTCTCTAGCATCTCAACAGTGGACTGCAGTAGCGGATCCTCCATAGAAGAATCAAAATAGACTCCGCTGAGGTATCCCTCTTCACCAGGCTGAGAGGCAGGAACATAGCAGAATTCTGAATTCTGCAGCAGTGCATGTCTCGCCCTCATAATGGTCAGCATTGAATAGGCAACATCTTGTACTGCCATGTCAACAGTGACTCCCAACCCATAGGACCAATGGATTGGCTCCTCAGCTCCAGGGTAGTCTGGAAATACCCTAACAGTGCAGATATACTGGCTCTGGTTGAAGTCTCGGTACTGTTCCTCCACTGTGTACTCGGGGTACCAGCGGTAACCGCACACCGACATCACCCTGACCAGCATGGCCGTATGACCCGACACATCAATGCACCTGGTCAGACGTACTACCTGACGAGAAGGATGGCCAGGCATATGAAAATAGAGAGTAATGCAAAAGCATTAGAGCTCTGAATGCAAAATTGGGCAGCATAATGGCTGTAAATGCTCAAAAACAAATTTTGAGACAACCCAAAAAATGGAATAGCGTAAACACTCAACTATCAAGTTAAACTCTCTGATCATCAAACTTACTTCCTTTTTCCTAGGGATAAAAGTAACCCAATATAACTCTCGACCCGTAGTCTTATAATCTACCGATAAAAAACACGAGCCTAGAAGAAGATGAGTAACCTAGTCCTTAATTCCTGCAGAAAAGACGAGGATGACCAGAATAGAATAACTTGAGAAGAGAACAAGAGTCTTACGTTCCCTTCCACAAACAATTCCCTTATATATAACTAAAGCAATTCTAGACTCAACTTCGACCTGTTTGGCTTAGTAGTCCTACAGTCAGTCAGGCTCTGATACCAACGCTGTCAGGACCCCGATCCTAAGCCATAGGAATCCAGCCTGTAACACATCGCATCCCTTTGCGGTCTCACGCACGGTTAACCCCACGGCTGCAGCCTTACCTTAGCCGGGACCGTTTGCGCCTTTTGACTCACATATGCAATTGTGTCGCTAGCATTTCAATGACAAAGAACCCGGATCGACATGTCTAGTCTTAAACCAAAGTGGCAGTTCCGCACAGGGACAGGCATACATGACCCAGCAAAGCAGGTGTCGGTCACCAGCGAATGTAGACGAGTCGTAGCAAGCTACAATGACTCCATTACATCGCGTGACATTTCCCCAAAGGGGACAGACATAGCAGCTAAGAAGGACACACACCGGTCAACCAATGTGTCTGGAGCAGTAGCGAGCTACCATGGCTCGTTGGATCACAAAGGGGCATTTCCCTGTAAGGAGTGCTACTAAAGTTTACGGCTAGGTAATCGAACCCCATACATATCAAGTACGACACAGGTACGCATGGCATACCGATATGTATAGATACATCGATGGCATCACAACATAACCATAAACATACAAGCTTTATTTAAGAGGCTCGGAAGAGCCACACACATAATATCACACAGTAAGGGTCTCACGACCCATCATAGCAGTCATTCAGTTACACGCCAGCGGAAGTGATTAAACTGTCTGAGTACAGACATGTGAGACTAGAAGGCACACGGCCTGACTATACTACAGACCCAACCTAGGGCCAGATCGTAGCTGGGACACCAGCTACTCGTCGTCGTCGATGTCTAGGAAGAACCCTCCATTAGGGTCATTAACAACCTATGCAACAAATATTAGGTTGCTGGTTAGGTTGCTGGTTTGTGATTTGGACACTGGTTGATCATATAATTTGAAGTGGAATTTAAATAACTTCCAAATTCCATCCCCAAAGTATTTATAAGAGTTAACTTATTCATTAATCTATATGTTTGGGTTCAGTAACATTTTCAAACATGTTTGAAAATGACATATTCAGATTCCTTGAATTTTTCTGATACTTTTTCATATATAAATTATTTTCATTGGACTTACAGATTATTTTCTATGATTTTTAGAAGTTTTAGACATTTGTGGAATTATTTTTATATTAGAAATTCCTTTATTGCGTCACAGTGACGTCTCTGGTCAACAGAGGCTGGGCCAGGTCAAACCTGACCGGTGGGGTCCACTGGTCAGTGACCAGGGGCTAATCCCCGAGTTGACCAGCCCCTGACTGGGGTTTGACCCACCCTGGGGCCCACTATCAGTGGCTAGGGGGGGTGTTTAGTGGGTAATTAGGTTGACCACGTCGGCCCCCACCAGAATATGGCCGACGACGACCACGGGCACGGTGGAGGACTCACTGGAGTTGAGCTAAAAGGCGCTACAAGCATCGGTTTTGGGCGTGGTTTAGTTCTACGGCTAGCTAGCGAAGCACCGCATCTAAAGGGGAAGGAGCTGGACCCAGTGGTCACCGGAATCCACGCCGGCGACGAGGTCAGCGGCGGCTGCGGCTCGGGCATCGTCGGGAGTGGCGTTGCGAGACGTTAGCGAGCTGGGAGAGGGGCTCTACGGCATCTACAGAGCTCCAGGAGCTCATTTCTGAGCTCGGTCTCGCGAACGGGGTACCACAACGACGGCAACGACAAGGCCGACGACGAGGTCCTTCGGGCTCCGGCGGCTAACGGGGTTAGAGGAGGGGAATGTCCTCGGGAAGAGGGGGAATGGGAAGAGGAGCTCACGGCGGTTCTTCTGGGATGGAGGGCAGGGTCGGGGAGGTCCGGGAGGCGACGGATCGACGACGACCGGAGCTTCGGGGAGAGAGAGATCCGAGAGGGGGAGGGGAACGAGAGGCAGAGGGGAGGAGATAAGGCAGGGGGAGGAGGAGAAGAAGGCTCGGGGCGTCGCGCTGGCGCTCCTGGGGGCCTCCAGCGGCGAGCAGGCAGGCAGGAGGTGGCCGGGGCTGGCCGCCGTGCTCATCTTCCCCTGTGCCTACTGGCAGGAGGAGGAAGATGACCGGGGAGCCCCTGGTGGGCTGGGCCGGCGACAGATAGAAGGTAAGCTTCTCTTTTCTCTTTTCCTTCTATTTTGTTCTGTTTTATTTACTGACATTGTTTCCTATTTATTTTGGCTTCAAAATCAAACTATAAATAGTTTGAAAAATGCTGGGGTGTTAGTTGGAATATTTCCAATCACCCATAAATTTTTCAACATTTTTGAAAGCTATAGATCTTTGAATTCAAATTTAAAACTTGAAACCAGTAGTCTTTTGCATTTATTTAAAATGCCAAAAGTATAAAGGAAATGGTTTCCTTCATTGCTTATTTGTTTTCAAGAATTATCAGAAAAGTTGAACTTTTCTTGAGGCCATTTTGGGTTCATTGATTTGAATAAGTTTATAATTCCTTTGAATTTGAGAAGTGGCTAGGGTTTTTGAGTTTTCCTTCACCACTTACTTTGATCTTGTTGCAATTTTCTTGGATGCAATGCAAAGAAGATATAAGCACAATGCTAAACCTTGGTTAGAGTTCCAGGGATGTGAAAATTATCATCAACTAAAGTCATGACTTCTCCAAACTCACTTTCAATATTATTGCAAATATCATATTCATCATGAGGCTTAAACAAATTTTCAAGATCATAAGAAAAATCATTACCCCAATCATGATCATTGAAATAAATAGTGGACATAACAAAACTAGCATCCCCAAGCTTAGGGTTTTGCATAATTTTAGCATGATTGACATTAATAGAATTCATAGTGAAACCATTGCAATCATGCTTTTCATTCAAGGAGCCCTCGTGAATCACTTCATAAATTTCTTCATCACAAATTTCAGATTCACGCATCTGAAGCAAAACTTCATAAATATAGTCAAGTGCACTCAACTCACTAGCAATTGGTTCAACATAATTGGATCTCTTAAAGAGATTAGCAAGTGGGTGAGGATCCATATCAATAGATTTTCAGCAAGCAAAGATGCAAGCATATTGAAGGCACATAGCACACAAGCAAGGGAAAGGCAAACAAAAAAGGCAAATATTTTTGTAATTTTTGTTTTTTCAGAAGTGGGGAGAGGAAAACGAGAGGCAAAAGGCAAAAAAGTAAATGCAAGAGATGAGTTTGCGATAGTTACTTGGATAAGCTTCACTTAGAATAGTCCCCGACGCTAGAAATTGACACGTTGAAGGGAGACTATTCTTGACTTGATACTCCCCGGCAACGACGCCAAAAATTCTTCTTGCTACCTCTTGAGCTTGCGTTGGTTTTTCCCTTGAAGAGGAAAGGGTGATGCAGCACAGTAGTAGTAAGTATTTCCCTCAGTTTGAGAACCAAGGTATCAATCCAGTAGGAGTATTAAGACAAGTCACCAATGTACCTGCGCAAAAACAAACAAACTTGCACCCAACGCTATAAAGGGGTTGTCAATCCCTTCACGATTCATTGCAAGGTGAGATCTGAAGGTGGAAAGTGCAACAAAGTAAAAGTGTAGATCTGAAAATATGATGTGAAGTAGACCCGGGGGCCATAGTGTTCACTAGAGGCTTCTCTCATGATAGCAAGTATTACGGTGGGTGAACGAATTATTGTCGAGCAATTGATAGAACCGCGCCAAGTCATGATGATATCTAAGGCAATGATCATACATATAGGCATCACGTCCGAGACAAGTAGACCGATACTGTCTGCATCTACTACTATTACTCCACACATCGACCACTATCGAGCATGCATCTAGTGTATTGAGTTCATAACAAACAGAGTAACGCCTTAATCAAGATGACATGATGTAGAGGGATAAATTCATGCAATAGATATAAACCCCATCTTTTTACCCTTGATGGCAACAACACGATGTGTGCCTCGCTACCCCTTCTGTCATTGGGTGAGGACACTGCACGGTATGAACCCGAAACCAAGCACTTTTCCCATTGTAAGAATTATAGATCAAGTTGTCCAAACAAACTCACAACTCGAAGAGAATTACAAGGATACAAAATCATGCATATAAGAGATCAGAGGAGACTCAAATAATATTCATAGATCATAAATCCACAATTCATCGGATCTCGACAAACACACCGCAAAAGAAGATTACATCGGATAGATCTCCATGAAGATCATGGAGAACTTTGTATTGAAGATCCAAGAGAGAGAAGAAGCCATCTAGCTACTAGCTATGGACTCGAAGGTCTGTGGTGAACTACTCATGCATCATCGGAGAGGCAATGGTGTTGATGAAGAAGTCCTCTGTGTCCGAGTCCCCCCTCCGGCAGGGCACCAGAACGTGCCCCAGATGGGATCTTGCAGAGACAAAAGCTTGCGGCGGCGGAAAAGTATTTTCGTGGCTCTCTCTCGCAGTTTTGGATTTTTAGAGAATTTATAGGCGGAAGAAGTAGGGCAAAGGAGCCACGGGGGGCCCACAAGCCCGCTAGGCGCGCTCCCAGGCCGCGGCTAGGGGGCTTGTGACCTCCCCCGGGGTCCTTTTCCTTGGTTCTCAAGTCCCCCACGTATCTTCTGTTACAGAAAAAATCTTTCCGAAGGTTTTATTCCGTTTGGACTCCGTTTAATATTCTCCTATGAAAAAGGGTCAAAAACACGAAAAAACAGAAACTGGCACTTGGCACTGAGTTAATAGGTTGGTCTAAAAAAAGATATAAAATAGCATATTCATGCATACAAAACATCAAAAGTTGACAAGATAATAGCATGGGACCTTCAAAAAATATAGATAAAAAATTATAGATACGTTGGAGACGTATCAGGGTACTCCTTGAAGTTCTTTGTGTTGGATTGAATATGATGAATCTGAAATTGTTTGATGCATGTCGAATAATTAACTCATAGATACTTGTGGTGACATTGGAGTATCTAGGTGACATTAGGGTTGATTGATATGTATCATATGTGTTATTTTACTATGAACTCTACGGTTGTTTGTGACACCTATAGGAACAACCCAATAGATTGACCGGAAAGGATAACTTTGAGGTGGTTCACTGCCTACAACAACTACTTATTATGTTCTCCGCTAATAGGAACTTTGGAGTGATTCTTTGTTGCATGTTGAGGGATGACCATATGATTCTACTATGTTAGCACTGTTGAGAGATTACACTAGTGAAAGTATGAACTCTAGGCCTTATTTCCAAGAATTTTACAACAATTGCTCGCTGTTTACCACTTGTTACCTCGCTATTTCTATTTATTCACGTTACAAAAATCCATTTATACTATCCGTACCACACTTGTATCACCATCTCTTTGTCGAACTATAGTGCACCTATGCTATTTGTCATTGTATTGGGTGTGTTGGGGACACAAGAGATTTCTTATATTTGATTGTAGGGTTCCCATGGATTGATAAACCTTAGGTCATCCACTTGAGGAAAATTTGTTGTTGTCCTACAAAACTGTGCACTCGAAGGCCCAACAATGTCTACAAGATTAAAGTTGCGTAGTAGACATCAAGCTCTTTTCTTGCGCTGTTGCCACGGAGGTGAGTGCTTGAAGGTATATATTTATATCTTACAATTAAATCTTTTACTTTATTGTTTTCCACTTTTTTGGTTTTATAACATAAAACTACAAAAATGGAATTTAGGTTTCATCATTTGCTTCATCTTCATAATGTCTTTCGTGAAAATGATGGTTCAGAAACTTGTGCTCAATTGTTAGAGGAAGAATTTATAAAAATGCTTAATGTGAATCCTTGATAGATGAGCATGATAGTAATATTGTTAGTATGAATTATCTGAATATCCATGATGCTAATGATAGGCAAAGCCACAAGCTTGGGGATGCTATGTTTGATGAAGATGATATTTTTAGCCCCCCAAGTTTTGATGAGAAAATTTATTATGATGAAAGTGGGTTTGGAAGAGTGTCGGCTCTAGGTACTAATGATCCCACTATTTTGGAGGGTGTTGAATCTTTTCATAATGATAAAGTGGATTTGGAGAGGTAATGACTTTATTTAGTGACGAGTCCTCTATTTTGGAAGAGCCTTCAATTGAATATGACAACAAAGTTGCCATCTATAATGATTATGGCGATGACACGTATGTTATAAAGAGTAATAAAAACCATGAAACTTGTCATCATGATTTTAATTTTCAATCGGATTATGCCACTCAAGTATCACATGGAAGTTATTTTGTTGAGTTTGGTCCCACTATTATGATTGAGAAGAAATTTGCTTATGGGTAGAGTAATAAATTTTCTATGCTTGTGCATCATGAAAAGAATGCTTTATGTGATAGTTATATTTTCGAATTACTTCATGATGCTACTTAAAATTATTATGAGGGAGGAACATATGCTTGTAAGAATTGCAATAATATCAAGTTTCCTCCTTATGTGTTGAAAATCTTGAAGATATCCTTGTTTTGCCTTCCTATACTAGTTGATTCTTGCTCCCGTAAATTGTTTGCTCACAATATCCCTATGCATTAGAAGTGGGTTAGAATTAAATGCGCTTGTCATATGGTTCATGACGCTCCCATTGTGTTTCAATTCATTAGTTTTATGCGAGCATCATTAAAGCCATGATGCCTAGCTAGAAGGCATTAATGAAAAGCGCTCTTTGGGAGAAAACCCAACACTTTTACTTTATATTTTTGTATGTTCACATGATTAAGCTATTGTATTAATCATGTTTTGTGTCTTTTATTTCAATAAGGTGCCAAGTAAATCCTTTGGGATAGTGTGGATAGTTGTTAGTTTGATTCTGTGCAAAAACATAATTTTTTACGTCCAATGCAGAATTTTTATAATTTTACTGGTGCGTATAAAAATTCTGAAATTTTTACGCAGTTTTGGTATGCACATTTTCTGTGTTTTCATAATTTTTCATCATTTTAGAGTCAGGGAAATAAGGTGTTCATTCAGATCTTCACACACTATTCTGTTTTTGACAGACTCTATTTTGCATGCATAGTTTTCTTATTTTAGTGTTTCCATAGCTTATATTGAGCAATATAGATTGTGGGAATGATCGAATACAGTAGGTATTATGTGATAACAATTATTAATCTTTTCTTGATAGTACCTAAGTGAATGATCTATCTTTATTAAACTA